>NW_025333857.1:3750000-5000000 GCF_019186645.2 Phyllostomus hastatus
TAAAATAATTAAAAACCAAGTAGACACTCCTCATTTCTATTATTATTTTATAGACACAAAATTACTCTAAATGGGTATAAAAGTTTCAAGTGCTTTTTCTCAATTTCCATGCTCCTCGCAGTCAGCATTTGCCGAGGGAAACTAGCCTGTGGGGCTGGCAGTAAACTGTATAGCCCTGATAAAGCTAATTACAGGTTGGGGAAAAACAATGGAATCATTAATAAATAATAACACAATAATAAACTTTATGTTTCACATACTCACAATTGTAAACCTACGTTTGCCCACCATGTAAGATGACAATTTCATACTGAATCTCAGACCTTCTATCAGCAGTCCAGACCTTTTCCAATTACTCCATACCACTTCAGCATAGAGCCATAGATCATTCTTATTGTCTAAATGACAAGAAGATCAAATTCCAAGTTGTTCACCTGAAACAGGTGCAAGAAAACTGACAATGACAAAACATTTTAAGAGAATTACATGAAACTACTGACATGAAAAATGTGAAAAAAAAACTGGAAGGCTTATAGAAATGACTTATTTTAAATTTATGTGTAAGAAATCAATATTAAATGTTTTGGTATGTGATGTATTATGGAAAGACTTATTGAGATATGTTTTTTTTTCTTCTCTCTTTTTATTTTGTTTATTTTTTTTAAAGAGAAGTTAGGTTATATTTAGGAGACTTGTTGGCTTCCCAAAACAGAAAATGGGCCTCACATTATTCTAAGCAATAAATGTAGATTTTGGCCAGCTATGGCATGAAAATAAACTTACCTCCTCACCTCACTGAAGGGATCTTAAAATAATGTTCCTTATTCATTTCAAAAAGTACCAGAGAAAATTGCAGCACTTCTGGTGTAAAGTAAAATGCACATTTAGTCAGCAATGAAAATTTACTTTGTAAGACAATTATGTGGCTTTCTAAGCCCTACTAATGAAATGGGTCCAAATATTTAAAAGTATTTAATAGCTACTTTGCCATTTGTATCAAAGGAATACTGTACAAAGATTCAGAAATAACTTTTGGTTGTGAGTATATATTACGGGATTCATTTTTTCTCTAAATGATGCTGATGATATTTATTTAATATAGTGTAAAATATGAAAAATAGTTTTTGTTTTTGTCATTTTAAAGTTCTACCCTATTAGTGCTTAATGTGGTTTAAAGTGACTATAAAGGCATAGAGAAAGATGAAAATGCATGACATTCAAAAGTAAGACGTTCAGCCAATCTATTTTCAATTTCCAAAGAGATGTCACATTACTAAGTGGAAATTCACAATCTGAAGTAGGCAAACCCATGACCTTAAATAATATAGTCTGTGTTCCTCACTTACTTTATGCCCCTTGACTCACAGATCCAAGATTTGAATCACTCAGAAATTAGGCAGTCATACCTGGTCATTCCTCTTTAGTCAGTGCCTTCATATATATATTCATTTGAGGATTAGCTTTCCTTCCTCAGAAAATAACAGAAAGGAAGGACTTAAAGAAATGCATTGCCTCCAGATAGAGAGAAGTCCCAATAGTCCCAACAATCATAGTATGTATGGTGATCATGGAAATGGTTCCCTCTCTCTCTCTCTCTCTCTCTCTCTCTCTCTCTCTCTCAAACACCACCTTTATGTGTGTGTGTAACAATACCCTATCAGATCAGGATGCGAGGATCACACACTAAGGAGAAAAGATAGTCCATTAACAGTATAGCAGATGTGCTGTATCTGAATGCCTTTACTTATTGAAATTTGGGCCTGAGGCTTTTCACAATCCACTCTTCAACTGTGCCATTTAGATGATTTTTATAAACAAACAAACAAACAAACAAAACAAAAAACCCAAATCAGGTTTTATTAGTATGACCAAAAGCTAAGGGTTAGTCTACTGACTTGTCTGCTGAAAAACATTACCCTTCAATAAATATTGTCATGTTTTCAGATAAGTAAACAAACAATAGCAACAACACCATCAAAGCCAAACATGATTTGGATAATGATTATTTGACGTGGGAAATTAAGCCTCAGATGCAAAATATATATGAAGCAATGAGTTAATACAGAAACCAAAATAGTATATTAGAAAAAATTTCTTGTTATCTTTAGATATGCACTGATTGACTTAGAAATAAAAACTATAGGTGTGTCCAGCCTGCAGCCCACAGGACATATGTAGCCCAGGATGACTATGAATGCGGTACCAATACAAGATCATAAATTTACTTAAAACATTATGAGATTATTTTGTGGTTACACATTGCAATGTATTTGATGTGTGGCCCAAGACAACTCTTCTTCTTCTAGTGTGACACAGAGACACCAAATGCTGAACACACCTGAGAAACGCTGAAAAAGTTGAAATGCAAAAGATTGAAAGAAAACAGAAAATGTAACAGAAGAATAAAATCTGCCTTTTAAGCCAACAAATAATATAATCAGATCTTTTGAAAACAAATTGAAGACATATTCCTAGCTTGAAGACCACATAGATAATCAATGAAATTAATGACAGAAAAAAAAATGACCTATATGGAAAACTGAAATCAAACATGTGGATGATTGCTCATGATAAAAAGAGGAAAGAATATATAAAAGACAAGTACTAATCCAAGAATCACAGGGAAAACTCTTGCTCAGGAAAGAAATGGAAAGAGTTTTTACCACTCTAGAAGTTATTTACTAAGATCTGAGATTTTTTAATATTCCACAGGCAATTCCTATTCATTAAAAGTTAGGAAAATCTTGAGGTAAACTATTATTATAGACAAAATATTATTTTGGATCTAATGCTTTTTTAAAAATATGCCTATGTTTCTAGACTATAGAAACTGGGTCTATTGAAGGTTTTCTTGTTTTCCTTAAACAATTTGTGTGATTTGTATTCACCTAGAAAAACTATTAATACTGAGTAGTTGTCCATGTATAAAATTACATAGAGAGAAAAGTCTTGAAATTAGTGCACTAGTGGACTAATTAAGTGATTTTTATTTTCTACTTTAATATCTTTTATGTTTTCTGACACATAAAATAATGATATATTATTGGTCAGTTAAAGGCTTTTACTGAAATATACTTCAGAACAATGCACAAATAATAAGGGAACAGCTCAATAAATTATCACAATTCCACAGAACATGACCACAGAATATTTAGGAAATAAATATAACCAACATAATTGAAGATGCTATTTTTCTTTCCAAGTCATGAATCTCAATCTTTTTTAAGACTTTATTTATTTAATTTTAGAGAAAGGAGAAAAAGGAGAGAAAATTCAATGTGTGGTTGAAGTTTCTCACATGCCCCCCTACTGAGGTCCTGGCCCATAACCCAGGTATATGCCCTGATTGGTAATCAAACCAGTGATCCTTTGGTTCATAGGCTGGCACTCAATACACTGAGACACACAGGCCAGGGCCCTAATCTTCTTACCTTATGATAAATAATTTTCTGAATTCTTATACTATGCATTGCTTCAGTTTTTTATATGAGTGGAGTATTAGAATTTGTACTTGTTTTTTCATGTGGCCTATTGTTCTCAATATTATTTATGTGAGATTTCTATGTATAGCAGTAATTTCATTTTTGGTGCTGCATACTATTCCATCATGGCTAGTTTGTGGATCTTACATTATCATACATGTCTTTTGGGGCATGGCTATGCACATTTCTATAGGATATACAATTATTTATATATGGCTTATATGTTTATTTTAAGTAGATATTGCTAATTTCTACTTAATTTCCATTACCACCCTCCCCTTAGTTTATGACCAAATTAGTACACTAATTTACATTCTCAGTAGCAGAATATAAAAGTTCTAGTTGTTCCATATCTTTACCAATAATTAGTGATTATCAGGGATTTTTTATTTCAGTCATTCTGATGGGTGTGTTATGGTATCCCATTGTGGTTTTAATCAACATTTTCATAATAACTGATAAGGGCAGTATTGTTACCCCTATCAACAGTTTCCTAGGTAACCCTCAAATTAAAAGTGAATGGAAATTGAGAGGTAGTATTTTAAAAAGGTAGTAGCTTTATTCACCTCCAGTGAATAACATTAGGTCTAAAGGGACCTAAAGGTCTCTTTTACATAGGAAGGTAGAACACATGCAGACATATGTCATTAAATGTGTGCAAGCCTGGCAATATCATTCAATACATCAATTTTGCTCAACTTTTACTTTCCAATTAGCTAATTAATATATTGCAATCTATTAATTTTGTCTTGTTTTTTTAAATTTTATTTTAATCATTGTTCAAATACAGTTTTCTCCTTTTTACTCCCAATCCAGCCCCCCTCCCACCCCCTCCCCCACTTCCCTCCCATTACCACCCTCCCCTTAGTTTATGACCATGTGTCCTTTAAGTTTGTTCCCGTGAACCCTTCCCACTGTCCCCTGAAATTCCCTCTACTCTCTTCTGTGGGCACTGTCAGCCTGACCTCTATTTCAGTGTCTTTGGTTATATTTTGCTTGTTTCTTTGTTTTGTTGTTTAGGTTCCTGTTAAAGGTGATATCATGTGGTATTTGTCTTTCACTGCCTGGCTTGTTTTGCTTAGCATAATGCTTTCCAGCTCCATCCAAGCTGTTACAAAGGGTAGGAGCTCCTTCTTTCTTTCTGCTGCATAGAATTCCATTGTGTAAATGTACCACAGTTTTTTGATCCATTCATTCACTGATGGGCATCTTGGTTGCTTCCAGCATCTAGCTATTGTAAATTGTGCTGCAGTTTTGTCTTGTTTCATTGGGTATAAATCAATGTTCTCACAGCAGAATCACAGCTGAATGGTGAGGATTAGAGTTTTTTTCAGGGAAGTGATTGCATACTCCATTTCTGTGTTGGGAAAACTAATTACTTGTCCGGCCATTGGAAACTATGGATGGTCATGAGCTATAGGCATGAAGACAATCCAGGAGAGCAGCATGGTTTTGACAGAGGACATAGGGCTCTCACCCATGCAGCAAGTGTAAGAGCTCCATCAGTTTCCTAGGCATTTCCTCTTATGGTTTATTTGTGTCCAGTACTATTAGTTTCCAAGCAGTGTGAGAGCTTGGCTGCTATGTTATTGAGACAATTTCGATGTGCATGATTTAATACCATGTTGTCAAGTGGCTTGATTATTTTTAATGAAACTATATTACCAGAAATTAGCTAGATCTAATTTGCAGTTGACAGAGGCGAAGAGTGTGGAATGGAGGAATATGATGAAAATGGTCAAAAGACAAAAATTTCCAGTTATATCATAAATAAGAACTGGGGAGATAATGTACATGATGATATAGTTAACACTGCTGCATGGTATATTTGAAAGCTGTTAAGAGAGAAGATCCTAAGTATTCTTACCACAAGGAAAAAAATGTCTTTTTTGGGGTCTATTTGAGATGATGGATGCTAACTAAACCTATTATGCTTATTACTTCACCATATAGGTAAGTTGAGTCATGCTGTTCACCTTAAGCTTATATGGGGCTGTATGTCAATTTCATCTCAGTAAAACTGGAAAAAAGAAAATTAACCAAATACAAATGTGTTTTTATTGAGATAAGAAATGTAAATATAAATTGGTATATCTACCATTTTAACCATTTTTAAGTGTACAGTTCAGTTCTATAGTAGTAAGTACATTTGCATTATTTTGCAACTGTTATCAGCATCCAGCTCTGTAGCTTTTCTATATACCAACTTCAGTCACAAATGAACACTCTTCTCCTTAACAGCTTCCTCCTCCCTTTGTACCTAGGGTTTACTCATTAACTTAGATTTATAATTATTTTCATAAACATGTCTTTTAAATTTTGTAGAAAATAAAAAATGAAATTACAAATCAAAATGACAAAAATGCTGTTATTTATATTTGTATATTTACTTCTACCAGAGAACTTTCTATTTTCACATGACTCTGAGTTACTATCTAACATCTTTTGATTTCAGTATAAAAAACTTATTTTAACATTGCTTGTAGGGAAGATCTTGTGGTAATAAACTCTTACAGCATTGGTTTGTCTGGGAATATCTTAATTTTCCCCTCATTTGTAAGGAAAGTTTTGTCACTTGTAGAATTTAGGTTGACCATTTTTTTTCTTTTCTTTTAGCACCTTAAATACATCATCCAGCTGCCTTCTGTCCTACTAGGTGACTGTTGAGAAATGCACTGATAGTCTAATGGAATCTGTTGTATCTGATGAGTTATTTTTCTCTTGCTGTTTTTAAAATTATCTGAATTTGTTTTTAAACAGTTTTATTATAATATTTCTCAGTGTGCATTTCTTTAAGCTAAACTTCTTGGCATTTGTTGAGCCACTTTCACTTATAGATCTTTGTTATTTCCTCAAATTTGGGAAGTTTACCACCATTATTTCTTCATCTACTCTCCTTCCCTCTCTGTCTCCTTTCCTGTTGAAAGTTCCTCAGTGAATAAACAGGGCCATGCAGAAGTCACACCAGCTTCAGTATGGTTGGTAGGGTACATGAAGGTCTCCCACAAGAAGGACAGCAATTTGAACATTTCACCTAAAGTGTCACACGGTGTGCTTGAATGTAATATTGTTATGGTACAGAATTGCATGCTTATGATTTTGTAATAAAATATTTTATAATAAAAAGGGGCATCATTGTGCCAGACCCTGTATTGATCTAGGCACACTTATTTGTGTCCTGCATCCCTTATGCTCTGTAAACTTATTTTTATTTTTTATCTTTTTGCTCCTCAGGCTCAGTAATTCAAACAACCCACCTTCCAGTTCACTAATTCTTTTTGCTTCCAATTCAAGGCTGTTTTTGAACCTTACTGGTGGATATTTTAATTTAGTTACTGTATTTTTTAGTTTCAACGTTTCTATTTGGTTCTTTTTTATAATTTTCCATTTTTATTTTTATTCTGTTCAGATATCGTTTTTCTGATTTTCTTGAATTCTTTGTATAAATGCTCCTTTAACTCCTACAGCAAATTTAAGACAATTGCTTTAATGTCTTTTTTCATTTTAATTGTTGTTCAGGTATAGTTTTCTGCTTTTTACTCTCGTCCCAGCCCACCCCTCCAGCCCTTTCCACCTCCCTCCCATTCCCATTCCCCCACCTTGTCTTATCTGGTAACTCTGATGCATGTGTTTCTTCAGGGACCATTTCTGGATTTATTTATTTATTTTTAATGTGCCATATTTCTGTCTTTAAATGCCTTGTGATCTTTTGTTGAAAACTGGGTATTTGAAAAAGGAGCCACTTCTCTCACTTTTTACAAATTCGCTGTTTCAGGGGAAGTCCATAATTAACAACACCAGTGTAGGCCTTTCAAATCATGTGTCCTGTCTGGGCATTTGTGTATATTTCTTCCCTCTCCACTATCCCATAAACACTGTAGATCTTTGATTTTTTTTTAGAGCTCCCACAAAACTATCTTAGTCAATCTACAGTTGTTCTCTTAATATTTCTGTGGGGTAAAAGAGCCTGGAGCTTCGTAGTCCAATGACATGATAATGTTACTTTTAGCTGTATTTAAAGTCTCAATTTCCTGAAGATTCTTACTCCAGCTTCTTCTCAGTGCCTTACATATTCTACCGTATCATTTGCCCATTATATCTTACCCCCAGGTGTCCATGGGTCTGCAGTGCCCCTACAGCTTTTACATGTCAACCACTGCTGTATGTATATTTCAGTGTGTGAGCTAAACTGTTCTGCTGTCTCCCTGTTGGAGTTCAGGGTCAGGTCAGACAGAAACCACTTCTTTGCCAGCACACAGACAGTTTGGAACATTGCGAATATGTTCTACTTGGCTCTTTCTGGCCTAAGAGAGGAAAGTAAGAATTGGGCCACTTCTTCCTGACTCCGCAGCAGTGCACAAGGCAGGGAATGGTGCAAGGCTGAGTAAAAACACCACAAGATTTGCTACCATTTTGAATGTGTCTCTTCTTTAATGGGCGTTTGTTGGGTTTCTGTAGGTGACTGACTAGTCTCCAGAGTGGTTATAAAGTTATTTTGCTCAATATGTATTTCCCCACATTCCCTGTGGGGAATAATGACTTAGATCTTCCTAGTCCACAACCTTTTCCTAAAGTTTTTCATTGAATTTATTGGGGTTAGATTGATTAAAACATTATATAGGTTTCAAGTGTACAATTCTATAACACATCATCTGCACATTGCACTGTGTTCAGTGCCCAAAGTGAAGTCTCCTCCTATCACAATTTATCCCCCATTGACCCTCTTTTGGATATTTTTCTAAAGTTTTGATGTAAATGCTTTCTGAATATAATATAACACTTTCATTTGAAAGGTAAACATTAATTTGCTATATGATTTTACTTATATTATGTGATGGCAGTAAGTAAAGCTCTAGTGGACTAGCCAGTTTCTATTCAGTAAAAATAATGTATAAATAACATAAAGTAACAATTTCATTGGCCAAAATTTCATCCTAGTTTTCTAGTTTCAATCCATTCTCTGTTATGACCTCACTTTTGACAGAGAGAGTGCACATCATGATGTGAAAGGAATTATGGTTTCTTTCTAGCACAGTTTCAGCGTTGACATAGAAGGATTCCAATGACTATAAGAGATGTTATAAAGCTGTCATCATAGGGAAGATAAGAATCACTAAGGTCTTCATGTCAACACTTCATTCTGTATTGCTTACTACTCTATGACTGAGGGGGGAAAGCACTGAGGTTATGAGTCAATTAAGTTAGAGTTATATTTGTTGGTAGATCAAATCTACCATTTTGTCTCTGTATTTTACCATCATAGTTAGTTTAGAATTATTCCTTTCTTTTCCTTATATGATTTTATTTATTTTCTTTTTTATATTATTTTTTTCTATTATTGTTCAAGTACAGTTGTCCCTATTTCTACCTTATTACTCCCCCAAACCCTACCTATCCCTATCTCCCACATTCAGTCCTCCCCCATGTGTCCTTTATACATGGTCCTTGATGTATAAGCAATAATTTTAGTAATTTTAAAGTATTTTTATTGATTATGCTATTACAGTTTTTCCAATTTTTCCCCTCTATCCCCCTCCACCATGCCTCCCAACCCTCCAGCATCCCCCCGTCCTTAGTTCGTGTTTATGGGTTGTACATGTAAGTTATTTGAGTCCTCTGTTTCCTATACCATTTTTTATCTCTCCTTGTCTATTTAATGCCTACTAATTATGCTTCTTCTTCCCTGTACCTTTTCCCTGATCTCCCCCCTCCCCATTGAATTCCCTCCATGTGATGTCTATTTCTCTGATTCTGTTACTGTTCTAGTTGTTTGCTTAGTTTTTGTTTTCATTGTCTGTTGTCTTTCCTTTCTTTTAGGTTTATTTGTTGATAGTTGTGATTTTGTTGTCATTTTATTGTTCATATTTTTATCTTCTTTTTCTTAGATAAGTCCTTTTAACATTTCATATAATAATGGCTTGGTGATGATGAACTCCTTTAACTTGACCTTATCTGGGAAGCACTTTATCTGCCCTTCTATTCTAAATGAAAACTTTGCTGGATGGATTAATCTTGGATGTAGGTCCTTGCCTTTCATGATTTCAAATACTTCTTTCCAGCCCCTTCTTGTCTGCAAGGTTTGGTTTTAGAAATCACCTGATAATCTAATGGGAACTCCTTTGTAGGTAATTGTCCACTTTCCTCTTGCTGCTTTTTAGGATTTTCTCTCTTTTTTTTTAATCTTGGGTAACTTATGATGTACCTTGGTGTGTTCCTCTTTGGGTCCAACTCCTTTGGGACTGTCTGGGCTTCCTGGACTTCCTGGAAATCTATTTCCTTCACCAGATTGGGGGAATTTTCCTTCATTATTTGTTCAAATGAGTTTTCAATTTCTTGCTGTTATTCTTCTCCTTCTGACACCCCTATAATTTGGATATTGGAATGTTTCAGGTTGTTCCAGAGAATCCTCAGCCTCTCTTCATTTTTTTTTTTTTTTGATTCTTGTTTCTTCATTCTGTTCCGGTTGGATGTTTATTTCTTCTTTTTGTTCCAGATCGTTGCTTTGAATCCTTTTTTCCTTCTTGTCACTGTTGGTTCCCTGGATATTTTTTTTTATTCACTTTGGGTATCTTTCATTTGTTCTTTCTATTTTCAACCAAACTCAATCAGTTCTGTGAACATTTTGATTACCAGGGCTTTAAATTCTCCATCAGATTGGTTGGCAATCTCCTCATTGCTTAGTTCTGATATTTTGCTCTGTTCTTTCATTTGGGCCATATTTCTTTGTCTTGGCACAGTGATAGGTTGTAAGGGGGTGGGCCTTACGTGTTCACTCAGTCATGGCAACCCTCCTTGCTGCCTATGTGGGAGGGGCCAGAGAGTGCTGCTCGCCCACTCCTCTCTAGCACACTTTTCACATGTGAGACTGGGAGAAACTCCCATTATGGCAACCCCAGTGGTAGCCCACAGTCAGTGAGTCTCAGTTTCTCCTTAAGTCATTCCTTTTCACATAGCCAGTGGAGCTCAGCACTCAGCCCTGCCCATCAGCCTCCCCACCAAGGTTTTTCTGAGTCTACCCACATGGTCCACCGCCTTACTGGTCTAGTTGTTCTGGTTTATTTTTTCTTTAATTCCTTGGTGGTTGGACCTTCATGAAGTTTGATTTTCAGGCTCTTTTGGTTGTTTATTGATTTTAGATTGGTTGTTGTCCTCCTTTTGGTTGTGTGAAGAAGTGAAGGGTTTCTACCTACACCTCCATCTTGGCCAGAACTCCTAATTTTAGTAATTTTAAATCAAGGTATAATACCATTCTAATAGTTAAGCAGTATATGCTTGTGATATATAGATGTTTGGTAAATTTTTATTCATCAGATGTATGTTTAATGAAATACAGAAAACTTGGAATTTAAGTAACCAGTATAGTAAAGTCAATGTTCTACTAAAAATCTTAAGGTAGGAACCTATAATTAATTTTGCATAACCACATTATTCACTTTAAAGAGCCAATGACAGTTTTAACTAAGAATTTCTAAATGAGTTCATTTATTTGACAAAAGAGTGAAAACAACTGGAGGTAATATGGAGATTATAAACTACTCATGTAAGGCATGTTCCTTTATCCCAAGGTTGTACCCCAGATATCATTGATAGATTTCTTCCACAAATGTGGCTTTTAAGGTAGGAACATTTATAATTAGCTTTAAATTAAGAAAGCTGTATGTTTAACATATGCTTCAGAAACAAAAATCACTGGACATAATAGTTAAATAAAGCTAATGAAAGCATCCATTAATGGGAATTATTAAAAGCAGAAGATTTGAATTTGCATTCCTCTAGATAACTATAACATAAAATTTATTTTACATCAATGCATGTTTATTCTTCAAGAAAAACCAAACATGGAAATGTCCTTAGGGTTACATTTTTTTTCTGATAAAAAAAGGGAAGTAGTTATATTGTAGCATTGGAATAGAATTTATGCTAATCACACTAAAGCTTGGATTTGGTGGTATATAGGAATGTATTTTCTTATTTAATTACAACAAAAATTATGTAAACATTGTATTATGAAATAGAATTTCATGTCATAAATTATTAGAATTGTAAGGTAAAATAAGCTTCTCTGGATAGAATGACACCTTCTTCCCAACCTTAAGTGTTAAGGAAACTTTTGGTCTTGATGAATTCTATAAAAAACCCAGATGAGATACTCTGTAGAAAACTAATAGCAACATTGTTGATACTATATCACTGATGAATTCTCTCTTTATAGAGGCATAATGTGAAGTATATTAAGATAAAAATGAGCTCATTTCCTATACTTTAATAAATAAAAAATAATAATATTTCTTATGACAAAAAGAAATGAATACAAGGTGCTTAAAATTTGTTAAGTGTCTCGACCACCAGCCAGCAGTGACTGTGGAATGCTGCGGATGGCTCTTCGAAACATGAGAAAAACATACACAGAGACAACCACGTCCTGTGGGGAAATAGGAATGGAATGGCAACTCTCTGTAGTGGGGAGTGTCATGGCCACCCTCCCTAGGCGAGAGTGCCCCTAAGGGAGAGCGCCCCATTCTCCCCCCGCCCCAGCAGGCTTTTTATTGGGTTCGTTTGCATAAGAATTCAGGTAAAGCTCATTACTCATTACCAGGAAGTAAGTATCAAACAATAGATAACAAGGAAGTCTGAGGGCCTATTCTGAGTCAGGATCAGAGAGCTGTCAAACTTTAAGGAACAAACTTACTTCTTCCTTGGACCCTTAACATTCAACTGAGAGCATTCTAAACAAAGCAGGTGTCACAGGATTTTACATATTTTTTCTTAGGCCTGATCACGCAGGGAACCCGCCCTTTCCAGCACAGAGATGCACCACCCTGTGATTGTTTCAGGCTTAGGTGGAGCAAGGGAACTAAGTCAACCAAGAGATTAGGAGATTTTCTCATAAACAATGAGGACTCAGGCTATATCAAAGCCAAGGGGCAAGGGTCCATCACCCTCTTTTGCTGTGGCTCCCAAAGTACTTCCTTGGGGGCTTCCCACGTGATCGTGCCTGTCAGCTTGTTCCCCCCTTGGGGAATCTTACCGGTCATTGGCTAACCAACCAAGCATTGGGGGCCAGGCAGGGTGAAGTAAAAGGAGCAGAAGCAGTGCTCCTGCCAGGGAGATAAGCTTTTGTTTCCTTGCTGGCTTATGGTTCAAGGTCATTCCCTCAGCCTTAGCCTTGGCGGGGGTTACAGCTTCTGATACCAGGCAGGGCGGTTCCCAGCAGTTAAGTTCCACTAATTTTTTTTTTCTGTCAAGTGTACTCAATTAAAACAGTTAACAGAGACTTAACCTAGCTTCATTAAATCACTACTTGTTTCTTTATTTTATTTTTATCACTGAATTATAAAACTGTGAAAACTAATCTTGGGTTCCTTTCCTTCACTTAAGCTGTATGAAGAAAATGATTTTTCACACAACTTACACATACCCAAATGTTACAGAACAAACAAGGGGGGCCTGGGACGATATACTATTATTGAAAGAAGCCCCCAGGTCCGTTATGCCCGCTGCCAGAGGAAAGACGTCTCTCAATGCCAGAGATTCGTGAAAAGGAAAGGAAATGTTTATTTAATGCTATACTAACTTAAAGTAGTGACCTAATGTCTTTATCAAAAAATCCTAAAGTCCCTTAAAACACCCACAAACAGACACAGTCCTTCCTTCCTTCCCCCTTTGCCCAGTCCAGAGTACCATATCTCCTGGCAAAGGCACGTGGTCCTCTCTCCCTGGGCCACGGGAATCCCCACTCTGCCAGAACTGCGTGGTTCTCCCTCTCAGGGCTGCACATGGTTCTCCTTCTCAATGGCTGCCGCCTCTGGGTTTAAATCCCCCGTGAAGTCTTCCTCTGCAGCCCCATTTCCGACTCCTCCCACACTCAGCTTCACATGCCAGAACTCATATCCTTCCAGCTTTACTGGACTGCCATCATGAGTCTGGGCAGGCATGGCCCCATGTCATGGAGCCAATCTTCTCCAAGCTCCCATGCAGATGCTGTAGCTCGGGGTACCTGTCCCCAGTCACATCTTGGTGGGGAAGTTACTTCCATTCCCTTGGCTCTGAGCATGGCCACAGCTATTTAAAATATCTAAGCGACTAGCCAAAGGCTATAGATATGTTAAATGACCACACCAGAGGTTAGCTGCAAGGCTGTTGCTATGAGAAACAGCTTTCAAAGGCCCTGCTCCATGTGTCCCTTCCCCCAGTCCACACGTGGGGAGTGGGAATGAGGACATCCTAAAATCTCCTAGACACCTTGAGTTCTGGACCCCATAACAAATGCTTATTTGGGGTCCCCCCTCTTGACTGCACCCTGTAACACAAATACACAGTCAAATAAATAATTTAATAAATAATAGATAATAATATAAGAGTAAACTGTTTAGAGTACTCATAAATGTCATCCTACTTTTCCCAGCTCCTTTATTTGTGTAAGTCAAAGTAGAAATGCATGATTTTTCTTTATTTTTAAATGTACTTTTATTTTTCAATTTTTAAAATTTTATTATTGTATTATTTTTTAATTATATTATTTTTATTGTATTTGTTGGGGTTACATTGGTTAATAAAATTATCTAGGCTAAGAATTACAGTCTCTGTTGACACAGACTAGAGGTAATATTTACTTATTCTAAAATTTGTTTGATAATAACATTTCTTATCTAAACCAAGAAATCATTGATAATGAAAAGGGAAGTTGATAATTATATGGGGACTACTAGTCCCCATATACTACTAGTCCCCATATACTACTAGTCCCCTAGTATACTATATGTATACTAGGATTATTTCGGACAAACCAGAACATATGGTCCCCCAACCTAAAATGCCATTTTCTTGTCCTAGGCTTCTCTGCCCAGAACATCCAGCCCTTCATGTGGTGCCAATTTGCAGACGTATGTTATCTTGCAAACCATGTTAAAGCAAATGTTTTAACATTGGTATTGCCCATTAAGGTGTCCCTTAGAAATCTTAAAATAAGCAGTTTCCAATTTTTAGTATGGAAAATGTGGTCAGTATTGGTAAAGAATGTGGTGAGAACAGTGTGTGGTCTCTTTTTAAAAATGCACTGAATTTGATTTCTATGCATTTCTACTCCTCAAAAAACAAGTTACTCTATGAATCCATATTACTTCATTGAGCCTTTTCTTCTTAGCCTATACAGTGGTAGGGGGGTTTAAAACAGAAGATGCCTAAATACATTTCCAGCAGTAATATTGTATGAGTGTGAGCAAGGGTTATGATAAACCATCTTGCTTCCAGTAAATAACACTACAAACTAAAAATGCCATTTATGTACAATTGATGTGAATTCTTAAATCCCTCTAACAATGTCTGAAGAGGAAAGTGACAGACATAACCAACTGTATCATCTCCCCTATTTATTGTCTTTGTTCATTCACCGAGTGTGCTTGATCTCTGTTGAAAGTGAGATGCTTTTAAAAACTTGGGTATAGTAGTCATGGGGGATATACTCCCAGACACCCAGAGGATGTCTGAAATCACATATAGTACTTAAACTTATACATACTATATTTTCCCCTGTATGTACATACACTTTATGGCTTCTTTTTGGCATATCCAAATTGCCAACACCTTTACTCTTGTACTTTGGGCCATTATTAAGTAAAGTAAGAGTTGCTTGAACACAAACACTGTGATATACTGACAGTTGACCTGATAACTGAAATGGCTACTTAGTAACTGATGGGTAGAGAGTCTATAGAGCATGGATCTGCTCTGCTCCTCCCAGGTGAAATTATGTTACTGAGAATGGTACACAATTTTAAACTTATTAGTTGTTTATTTCTGCAATTTTTATTTCATATTTTTGACCGTGGTTGACTGTGGATAAGGAAAACCACTGAAAGCTAATTCATGGATAAGAGGGGACTCCTGTATAAGATTTTTATAATATATTTTTTAAAGATTTTATTTATTTATTTTTAGAGAGGGAAGGGAGGGAGGGGGAGAGAGAGAGAAAGAGAGAGAGAGAGGCGGGGGGAAGAGAAACATCAATGTGCGGTTGCTGGGGGTCATGGCCGGCAACCCAGGAATGTACCCTAGCTGGGAATCGAACCTGGGACACTTTGGTTCCCAGCCCGTGCTCAATCCACTGAGCTATGCCAGCCAGGGAGATTTTGATAATACTTTTTATCAGAGCATGATGAATGTTAGTGCAACATGAGAATCATTTTACTGATTATGAAATGAAAATAAGGGCACTATTTTTGTAGTATTCATTCCTAAGACATTATTTGAACCATGTTATGTGTAATACTTCTGTATTATTTATACTGAAAGAAGACTATCACCCTGCTGACCCTGTGACTCTTTTAATGATGATAATCGCAGCTCTGCAATTTTTCTCTGTGGATAGCATTACGTTGTCTGGACATCCCATTTACTCTCTCTGGTTCCATTGTAAAAATTTAATAAGTGTTAGGACTAAGTATAAGAAAAGATAAATGTAGAGATTAGTCTTTAGAATAAGGATAATTTTGGAAGATAAACAATACAGGTTTTAGAAGTAGACAGATCATACTTCAAATCTTGGCTCTACTGGTATTGGCTTTGTAAACTCATGCCAAGCTACTTATTTTCTTGAAATCTTAGTTACCTCAGTTGTAAAATGAACTGTTGATATTAAACTCACAGAATATTTGAGAAAAATGAAATATAAATAACTAGAATGGTCACAGTCATTGTAATGTCACAGACCGTATACATGTACTTGTTCTTGCCTGAGAATCTTGAACATTTGTGAACTGCTACTTCAACCACTTGACTTTGGATCTCGGTGTCTTTCCTAACCTTTGCCTATATTAGACTGTCATAAACTACCCCATGTCTTCTCCCTACTTCCCACTATTCCAAATGAAAACTTTAATGACAATGATTCACAAGATGTACTGATGTCAGACCAGCTGATGAATCAGTTGGTAGGAACTGACACTTAGAAATTTGGACACAATGACAAACATTTATTGCTCATTACAGTGATTACTTTGAGTCCTTTAAGAATCAACATTTCTTGTTAGTATTTTCAAGTTTTTAGTCATTTTTAATAGAGAGAAAAAATGTGTGTCCTGCCTAAGTTATAAGAACTTTATTTGACAGAAAATGTGTTACTATCTCTAAAAGAATAAATAGAAAAGGTAAGAAGCTCTGCAAGGTCAGAACACACCATTCTCCAGAAATCCCCCAAATTACTGACAGTGAGGGAAGCATGGTGTGGGGAGAATACTGAGGCTGTGAATAGACTGCTTATATAGCACTGCTCCTACTGAGACAGATCAAGAATTGTCTTATTATCTTGATATTGTGCAGTAGATTTCCTAGTGCCCAGCTGGAACATTATTTTGATTTGTATTCCTTTAAAATCAACTTTAATTTACAAGAGTGTCTTCTATCATTTTATGCTGTTATAAAAGTGAATCAAATATTTTTGGCAATCTGTAGATTTCTTTTGATATTAGATAGAAAGAAAAAGAGCATGACAATGATGATGAAGGAGAAGCAGGAGTGGACTTGAGCTCATGTGTTTAAAATCCTGTTGTAGTTGCAATGGTGTCCAGGCACATTTAGCTTTTGAGGGTTATTTTTTTAATTTGTTACTTTTTAAAGTTAATTCTTAATAAAAATTGAAATTAAAAGGAAATTGACATGGATTCTAAACATTTAAAATGTGTCTGTATTGTGAAGATGAGTTCTTGCTCACTATTTTTTCTTAACTTCTTTTGTACTCCAGAAATGTATTGGGGAGAGATATATTATTGTGTAATAGCATCCATCTTAAAACTCTTCTTCAAATGCCTATACACTAAATAACTTAATTTCCAATTGGAGAATTAAAATTTCCTGTCATAAAACACAGTATGTTTTCATTGAAATAACATACTTTGTATTACAGGACATTAGGGGTTTCAAGCTCCCCATTTTCCCTACTACACTCTATCCTTATGTATAAACTTAGTAGCATCCTTCATTTTTAGCAAGCACCCTACAATCCAGACTCAAAACCTTACTATACTATAAGGCTGAGTTTTCAGTATTGGGAAATATGTTGAAGTTAGCATAAGAGTATATTTTTTAATACTTTTTCAAACATACCAATATTTCTCTTATCCATAGGTCACTTATTTTTCAACTGTAACCACCAAGAACATGATGAAAATCTTAAAGGGATTCTGAGATTTGAGAAAAGATTTCATATCTCATATGGATTTTTGCACATAATATATTTGCTCTTATATTAAGCATGATTCCAACTGGCTCTATTATCTGCTTTTCCAGACTACAGAGAGTTAGAAAGTGGTAGAGAGTCTTTTTAAATCAGATGTACTGGCAGTGTCTAAAAGGGATGGCTGACAGAGCAGCTATGGATAAAATTATTGTGATATTGAAGTAAATCCCTCAGATAACGAAAAAATATGTTTCTAATTTATTATGAGGTAACATGAATGTGTGATATCCCTTTGAAAATGAATTTTCACAAGTCAGACACTGGGTTTGGACATGTTGCTTCATGTTTATAAATTTTCTTGTGCAAATTCAGAATACATTTGCTTTGGTAGTATCAATGTGCAAATATATTCTCTTCTTATCAAATTGCATAGCACAGAACCCTTAAGACTGTTAAATATTTCTGGGTAACCCTCTTTTAAGAAGCCAGATGATCATGAACTAATTTGGTAAATACAATATTTCCTAATGGTCTTCTGTGGACTAGAAATGCTTGTTTAGTGCTAAGAGTGCCACTGTGGGTAAGATATCATTCCTAACCTGAAGGAGCAAAAGTCTAACATATGACACTGACTCCATAATAATATTTACACTGAATGTTCATTTACTCACTTAAAAACACTAAATGAGGTAGCATGGATGGAATTTTCTAGCACATAGGAGAGATTTAGTCAATGTTTGTTGATATTGATTCAACTAAGTTATCCATTTAGTCTTCATAATAACCCAATGAGGTAAAAAATTACCACCATTCATAATGACCTTCAAAATCTAACTAAATCTCTTGACTGTAAACTAGGTATATAAAAACTTAACTTATAGGGTTATTTTGAAGATTCCAGAAAAGAATTACATGTGAAATACATAGTACATCATTGGTATTGAGTATTCTCCTTTGTAATGTTTTTTATTTCTACAAAATGTGTTTATTTTAAACATAATTTTAAAGTGATAATGATATGTTTACTTTTATTTATTTTTAATTAAATTTATTAAGGTGACATTGGTTAATGAGATTCTATAGGTTTCAAATGAACAATGATACATCACCTGTGTGTCGCCTTGTGTGCCCACCACCCAAAGTCAAATCTTTCGTCACCATGTATTTGACTCCATTTACCCTTTACTTTCCCCATCCCCTGCCCTCTGGTAACCACCATACTGTTGTCTGTGTCTGAGCTTTTGTTTGTCTATTTTCATTGTTTGTTCATTTGTTGCTTTCAGTTTTATATACCAAGTATGAGTGAAATCATAGGGTTCTTAACTTTTTCTGACTGACTTATTTTGCTTAGCATGATGGCCTCAAGGTCTATCCCTGTTATCACAGATAGCAGTATTTTACATTTTCTTATGGCTGAGTAGAATTACATTGCATGTAAGTATACTTCCAGATGATCTGATGAAAGAACTGGAACATCATGGTGGATTATATTTTGTCCACTTTAAGCATCATTTACATTTTTTCAAATTAATGCAAAATAATTTTGTGCTGTAGTGATGGGAGTTTTGTACTAGCACATATATTCAGTGGTTCCAGGTTTTTGTTTCATGTATGATTATTAAATAAATCCATGTTATTGCATTGAAATGCTGTAATGCAGATTCATAACTCTCATTTGAGCCCCATGTCTAGTTCACAGTTTGTCAATGTATCTAAAATCCCCTAAAGATAAGGTCTGTGCCACTTTAGTCTCTCTGTTCACTGAGTGTTCAGTGTTCACTGGCTTTTTTTTACTTTTACTCTTTTCCAGTTTTTGGAGGTCTCTAATTTGGGGCCAGAGTTCAAGATGAGGAAGGTATCTGTAGTCAGGGAAGATCTTCAAGAGCAAGTAGTTGATCCAAGAAGGTTCAGGAATGGAATGGAGGAGAATTGGAAGGATTGTCTATGAAGAGTTAGGGCAGCCTGGCATGGTCATCAAGCAGGCACCAAGGCCAACAGGTTGGGGGGCATGAAATAAGCACCCACCTACTGGCAAATGGAATTTGGAGAGGGACATTAATTCCTAAGAGGATCAGTGGAAGTAAGGTTTTAGTTTTAAAGACTTTTGAATTATTGGTAATATTTCTAGATATGAAAAAAGGCAGGTATATTAACAGTGATTTGGTTAATATAAATGAAATGCAGGGCATTTGTCCTGATGATTAAGACACATGGTTGGGTCATCAGAGGTAAAAATTGTCATGGGATGAGTAAAAAGGCTGAAATTAAAACCATGAGAAAATCTAGTTAATCAGCAAATAGTTTGTGAGTTCTGAACCCATGCCTCACACTATATCAAATAAGCACAGGGTAATATAAACTGTGGTGGAGCACTGAGTCTTCAGAAATTTATAGTGCAGTTGTAGAAATATTCATTTTATTATTGATAAAATAATTTTTCAAACTTCAGAGAATTATTTGTGATAAAATATTTCTTTGCTCCCAAGATATATGATATCTGATCCATGAACTAAGGCTGAAGAACAACTTGTTATTCATCTCTTAAAAGTAATCCTGCCCATTTAAAATTTACACCAAGTTACTTTTCCCAGTAGTTTTTTCCCACATACTATAAACTTGAACAGCATTGAGAGAAATTGATAATTATAGTCTCCTTTGTCATTTGCCTTGTAAAATATTCTCATTAAGATTCACTCTGTTATACACTGTCTGGATTGCTCATTCTTTTCAATGAGAATGCTTTGGCTGAGTTGTGTTATTATTCAAAATTTATGCCTCCCAGCAACTTTTTCCACAAAAAGCAAAGAACATAGTGATGACAGAGAAAAAAGGAAACCATTAATGTGAAATTCATATACTATGTTGCGCTTTCATTCCCTTGGTGGGAAGGTAGTTTTATATACCTGGCACTAGTATCAACATTAAAACTTCCCTTGTGACTCGGTGACAATATTAAGGATTTCAATTGTGGTATATACTTTAGTATAACTTACAATATCTTAAGATTTCATTCTTTGTGTTCCCAACATTTCTGTCCTCTTTGAGAAACCTTTCATTTCCCTATGTGATGAGATGTAGCATTTGTCCTGTGCAAGATAGAAAGTTCTGTGCTTTATGGGGGAAAACTGTCATACGCAGAGATCATGAGCACTTTTTAAACAATGTGACAGGTCAAGTTTTCTCCCTTAACTCCATCGATTTATTCTTCCTATGCTTTGCTACTTGACAGTTTTGCTTCTGGAATTAGCTCTGTGATAGATCATGTTCCCCCATTATTTAAGTAGCTACTTAACAGCACTTTAGCAATTTCAGGGAAGTGCTTTCTCCTCATACAGTCCAGAAAATTGTTCTTGTTTCAATATTCAGGGAGTTCCCAAACTAAGGATGTGATGAGGAAAAGATAACATTTAGGTTAGAAAAAGTGAAACATTGTTTTGAATAAATGCCCATGAGGAATAAATATAAGATGATTTATAGCATGTAAACATAGTGAAAGTAGTTTCTCTGCAAAAACCATTGTTTCCAATTACTTCATATATTTTATAGGTATTACTTGAATTAGAAGCTTTAGATGAACAAATATTTCATATGTTTATATGTTCAGCTTGTGTCACTGCATTTCAGAAGAAAAAAGAAACTTCATGGGTCTCCACAGTAATAGCTTTGGATGAAGAGACAAGAAATGGCCATGATTCCAATGTACATATTGCTGGGCAGTGTCTCACAGAACTTCAGAAACAATAACATGTCTTGTATTCCAGAAAGTGAGCTGTCAGAATTGGGCAAACCTCTCATATTACAGCATTTTAGAAATTCCAAATTTGTCTTCTGGTGTTCTCTCCAAATTTGTATTTATTCCTCTTCCTCCTCCTAAATTTCTTTGCACATTTGGAAAAAAAATGCATTACCATGCCTCTGAGATAGAAGACATGTAGAGAACAGAGACCTGGAAGTCTGGTAAGGCTGTAAGTGAAGGTACCCAGGACAGAGGTAACCCTTGGGTTAGAGGTATAAGTAAATGAATAGGCTATGGAATTGGACTAGCCTTTATAGGCACATTTGTGTTGAATCTTGGTCATAGCACTAAACCACCACATGGCTTCAACAAGTTATTTTAGTTTGCTCATCTGTACAGTGGCCATAATAATGGCCTTTACCCTAATAAAGTGAATGTGATGATTGAATAGCACCCAGCTTGTAAAGCATTTAACACAGTACCTGCTGTAAAATGAACACAACAATCACTGGCCATTATAACAAATGCTAGTAACTGTTTGAGAAGCAAAAGTATGATGACAAAAATTAAAATGAAGAAAATACATGGAGAATATAAGATGTGGAAGAATTTAAGATGCTGGATTGAGCTTTTAAAGGTGAATCTTTCCATCTGGCAAATAAAGCTACAGGATCTTCTAGATGCAGGGTCGTCATGAGTAGAGAGAACAGCACACTGACAGGGAATTCCATAGTGTGGGCAGGGAACTACCAAATGATCAGACTGCAGGAGTATGCTGTGCAAGGTAGGGGAGGCTGGATATATGATTTCACAAGTTGGTAAAGACTGTCTCAAGAAGACAGTAACATTTTATGTTAGTAGTTTGCACCTGTTCCTATGGACAGTAGAATGACATTGATGGGTGGTAATCAAGAGAATAATATAACCTATTCTCCCAGACTGTTATGAGAGCAAGGATTTATACAATAAATACATTACTCTTGGTAGGGTCTGGTCTTAAAACTCTTTTAATGTGATATTCTTGTCTTTTTTCCTTTTGCTCTATGTTTGGACATTTGGAACTTAAGCTAAGAAATAGACAATTTGTGAATGTTGGTCATGAGCTATTCTTTTATTTAAGTCCACTTTGGTATTTGCTCCCATGTTTTTCCCTCCTTGATTCTTGACTTTAATTGCATCCTGCACTTATGCATTGGTTTTGGTTATCTGTCTTGGTTATTTATCATTTAACAACAACAAAAAAATTGTGCTTGCTTATTAAATGAATATATGAATATACCTTTCCTGTAAGCACATTAGAGGAAAGGTGGATTTGTGCTTATTGTCATCACACAGGATTCAGACAGGAAATCATGCTAATGTTTAGATTACCTTGTAAATCAAATCTTTCTTACAAAATACATTGGGTTTATATTAAAAATGCATTCACTTGTACCAGTAGTATTTATTGGGTAGGAAAAATAAAACTACTTTAATGCTCCAATATACATCAGCAGACATGCAATATTTGTATTCTGAAAAAAACTGTGAACTCAGAACCACTTCAAATGTTAATGTCTTTCATTCCTAAATCAATGCCTCCTGCCATGACTCTCCTCTAACTCATATTCTATGTGGCAAGCATGATGATTGCCTGTATACCAAACAGAAGGGAAATTTAATCTTAAACTTCAAGAAATGGAAAAGCAATAAAGGAAGTTAGTGAAGGGGTCTGAAAGTATACTAGAACTAACAAGGATAAGAGCAATATAATTTTGGGAAATCCTTGATGCTTGTTCTTAATACTATTAGGTGCATTCTGAAATTCAGCTAAGGAAGTTAAGAGGTATCAAAATGTTTCACATTTCGTTCTAGCAGATGTTTAAGTAGTGTTTTTTCATTAACTCATTTATTCAAAGCTCCTCCAAAAGGAGGAAACTTGTCCAAAAGGAAGAATAAGTTTCAGAAATGTTTGTGATCCTTTATTTTTGAGGGAAATCCATTTTCTATGATTTCCATCTAATGTTAAAACCTATTTGAAGGAATTAACTCTGATAATTCACTGCTTTGAATTGATTCCTTTTGCCATATTGCTTTCCACACTTGCAATTTATTTTATTCTAGTGTCTTTATCTTGAAGTTTCATAATCAAACATCTGTAGAAATCATATGTATACATATATCAAAAATCATTAGAATACATACTTTTGGTATAGACTTCCTCATCTCTGCTCTCTAATGTCCAGCATTTGCCTGCTCATTGATCTTCCAAATACATTCTTTTGCAGAGAATATATTCTAAAATTTTGTTTTAGTGCACTGTTTGAAGGTGGCATGTGGATGTATGCTTTTTTCAGGGAGGGGGTAACAGATGCTGATTAGAGCTAAGTGCGAGTGTTGAAAAAAATTAGCAAAGTATTGTAAAAGGAAACCAATGAATATATAGAAAGGAAAATTGTGTTTGTGCTTTCATGTATAGAGATTTACTGTTTGTGAATCTGAGACCATAAGTTAATGAAGTGAAATAATAAGACTAATGTGTTAACAGGAATCTGTGCATCCAACCACATGTGGTCTTCGAAGTAACCTCTTTAAGAGGTTGTTCTCTACTTCCAACGACTATCTCATTACTCAAGACTAATTTTGACATGTTCACTATGAGCCAATTTCCAAGACCTTGGTTCATGTTAGTCATTTCAGTCCTCTAGTTTCAGTGTTCCAACCATGAATGCAGACAGATTGTTAGACAGCTGTAGCAAAATTAAAGGTTGGGTCAATATTCAATATCTACATGGTGTGGAAGACCCATTTGAAAGATAGATAAATGGCATTAATCAGAAAAGCAACTCTAGTGTTACTGGCATTCAACCCCGAATTAGGAAGCTATTTAAATAATGTGCCATGGGTCCTGACTGGTGTGGCTCACTGGGCTAGGAATTGTCCTGTTTCGGAAACCAAATGGTCACCTGTCCAACTGCAGTCATGGCATATGCCAGGGTTGTGGGCCAGGTCCCCAGAAGAGGGTGTGTGGGAGGCAACCAATTGATGTTTCTCTCTCACTTGATGTTTCTCTCCTTCTTTCTCCCTTCCTTCCCCTCTCTCTAAAAATAAATGAAATCTTAAAAAAATAAATAAATAATGTTCATGGGTTCTGAAGGTGGTT
This sequence comes from Phyllostomus hastatus, assembly GCF_019186645.2. Classification (NCBI taxonomy): domain Eukaryota; kingdom Metazoa; phylum Chordata; class Mammalia; order Chiroptera; family Phyllostomidae; genus Phyllostomus; species Phyllostomus hastatus. Next base: position 3,774,534 of record NW_025333857.1, read on the forward strand.
GATGAGGACGAGTTCAAAAACTATCTTGAGGAATAAGAACATTAATGAAATAAAAGGCTCAATACACATTTGGAAGAATATATTCTAGTGTTGGCAAGAAATCTATTATGATTTTTAAAGAATGTGAATTGTACCATTTTACTCCTTTCAAAAAAATCAAAAGTTTCTTGTAACCTATGCAGTGATTTGAAACTTTTAAAAAGCAAATATTTCTAGAAACAAAGCAGAGACAAACATGAAATTTCTTCATCTTGAAATTAAAAATCAATGTAAATGTGAATGAATCTACATGCACTTCACAATTTAAAAGATTGCACTCAAAATTTTACTATCAAGCAGAACATATAGACCAAATAATTACTTTATATTTCTCCTCTATATTTTGATAGCACACTGTATTACCTTTCCAACATTCATCCATTTCACACATCCAAAAAATATTAATTGAATACCTGCTATACAGTACAGAGTACTAAATGATGACATTGTATTATCTCACCATATTTTATCTCTTTATATGAATGTATTTCCAAATAAATTTAATTTCTAGGGAGCAAGGATTTTTAAAAATTCACTTTCATGTCTTCAATGAATACATAGGGCTTGGAACATAGAAGATACTGAGAAAATGTTAAATAAACAAAAGCATTTGTAGGCAACTATTTACAAAAGTTTATGGAGCATTACATATTGTCTTTTGACATTTTATTCCAGTTATCATTCTCTTTGAATTTATTATGTATATTTTTATAATAGTGATTGATCTTAAATAAAAATATAAAACTCATCATGATTTTATATATTTCTTATATATTTTGGTTTTCCAAGTTTTGCACAATAAAGTTCAAAAGTTCATGTCTTAAGCAAGTCAGGAAAGACCTATGATTGTCTTTTGCCACTTGTTTCAGTGTGAACTCATTCCACTCTCCCTATCCCATTACATTCGACCGTGTTTCACAACTCTAGGCATTTGCACAAGCTCTTGTATTTTGCCTAGACTTTCCTTTCTCCAGGGATAGTGAGAGCCTTTCAGTTCTCATGTTTGTTGTGAATCTTCAAGTGTGGACTATATAATGTACAGCGTCTCCCATGTATATTTCTCTCTGGAACCCATATTTCACATGATACTGAACATCCTGTGGGACTCAAGTATTCTCCTCCTTGTAGTTTGTGACACTCTCTTCTATTACTAAACTAGTTATGACTAGAAGTTGTGTAGAGCCTCAGGGTTTCTTGAGGTCAGGTTCTTTGTACTCCATATCATTCGTGACGATTCAGTTAGAAAAATGAATTTTTGCCCTGGCTAGTGTGGCTCAGTGGTTGAGTGCCGGCCTGTGAAGCAAGGGGTTGGTGGTTCAGTTCCCAGTCAGGGCACAAGCCTGGGTTGTGGGTCAGGTCTCCAGTAGGGGGTGTATGAGAGACAACCACACATTAGTATTTCTCTCCCTCTCTTCCCCTCTAAAAATAAATAAATAAAATCTTTAAAAAAAGAAAAGTGAATTTTACTTTAATCTCTTTAATTCTATTCTATTTATATTCTGATGAGAAGGGGAATTTCCATCAACTTACTAGAAAAATCCTAAGCAACTAATTGGAGAAAATATCAGTTGGCTGCTTATGAAAAGTGCTACAGAGAAATATTGAGGTATATGAGCTGAAAAAACAGACAAACCTGACCTGGGGGATCAGTGAAAGTTTCTATATGCTAAAAAAAAAAAAAGAAGAATTAGACAGCCAAGGAGAGGTTGGCAGTGGGATAAGAAGGGTAACAGCAGAATACCCAAGTCAGAAAGCAACATCTACAAGGCCCTGAGATGGGAAAGGAGTCTTGTACCTTTCAGAAAAATAAGAGGCCACTAGTGTGATTGCAGTGCAGAGAGTGAGAGGGTGCATAGAAAGGAGACTTGAATCATACTTGGCTTTCCTGCAGCCCACCTATTGATTTTAGATTTTAGCCTAAATGGAATGGGAACACAGAAAGCATAACTGATTATTTATAGTTTGTTTATTTTAATTAGGAGATAACTCTAGTCAGATTTGTACTGTATGAAGATTTTTTTTGGCTGTTCTTTAGGGAATGGACTTGAACACAGCACAAGAGGATGAAGGAATGCCACTTAACATCTGCAGGGGTGAAGGAGAAAGATGACAGGGCCTTGGAGTAGACCACTGACCAAGCAAACAAACAGACGAAAAATAACCCAGCCCCGGCAGGCCTGTGAACCAAAGGGTCACCAGTTTGATTCCCAGTTGGGGCATATGCCTGGGTTGCAGGCTAGGTTCCCTGGTGTGGGGCATGCAAGAAGCAAGCAACATTGATGTTTCTCTCCTTTCTTTTTCTTTCCCTTCCCTTCTCTCTAAAAATAAATAAACTATTTTTTAAAAAAAGAGAAGCAAGTGAATGGAGTCAAGATAAGTTTAGGAAATAGAATTGGCAAGACTTAATAAATTTATTGAAGGAAGTTAGGAGAAAAAAGGAACAACTAAAACTTTTTCACTAGTTGCCTAAGGACATATAACTGTAAATATTAGGGATCTGGACCTTGTTCAGAGTCCGAGCTCTTAACATTAGGCTTCTCTGCATCACAGCTTAAAATGGTCAAGTGTTCCAGTATTTGAAATTCTACAATATAAATTTCACACCTTGAATCCTACAATATAAGTACTTGGATATGTGTGACATGTGCCAGAGAAACATGCGCAGTGCAAAGTGGACCATGGAACACATACAGATTCTGTCATTCCAAATTTGGCTGTGGTGTTTCTTCAGAGTAGCTTGAAAATATGTGTTTTGTTCTATAACCTGGTGGTTGCAATAATAATAGTGAGGATATTCAATGTAAAATGAAATTTAAATATTTCCCAAGAATCTTGGATGGAAGAAAAACTTTTCCCTATTATAAAGTTATATATTTTGTGTGCATTATTCTATCTCACTGTCTTATTGAATAATACTAAAACTTGCATGTGTCTTCTCAGATGCTTTGTAACAATTTGCACAGATCAGGAGAATTAATTAGATCTGAGATCAGGTAGAAAGTTTTTGAATACAAATGCCCTTAGTAATGTGAACTGTAAATCATAACCCTTCATCATGGTCTTTTCCCTCCTGGGTTAAAAGTTAATAATAAAGAGAATATTAGCCACAGGATGTCATCCTTAAAATGTTGCCACCAAGAGGTAATTTTGTCATGAGGCAGAATCAAGAGCATTTTTTTTCTGTACATCATTAAATTTATATTTAAGATTTGCTTCCAAAATGCATAATGTCTTTTTTCCCACAGCTCTGAATACTGTTTCCTATGCATTGTATCATATTTTTAGAGGTAATGGTACAGGGACACTATATAACTTATTGAGATGAAACAAAGGGAGTGATAAAATATGTGTAATTATTTTAAATGTTTATAGAGCACCACAGATGGTGACATAGGTCTGTCTCCTTTACAAACCTACCTCTATGTTCATGCTCATCTCTCCAGTTTATTCTGTTTCCAACAGAGGCAAATCTAAATTATGCCAGATTATGCTGGCTCTGTGGAGGATGAGCTAGATCTGCAGCTTTAATTGCAATCTTCATACAGGCAGGATGAGGTTCATGAATCTCTATACCTGGATGACATTAGGAGGAATATAAAAATATTAAGTTGGAAGTGATAAGTACTTTTGCAGAACAGAAATTTGATCATCCCTATGAACAATGGGCCCAGAGGTGAATGACTGAAGAACTAATGTGAATAAAGAAGAAATGATAGGCTCTGAAAGTAAAGACTAAGAAGAAGCATTTTAGGAAAAAACATTATTGTCATGAATATTATCATGGCGAGGTGGTTAAGAGCACAGGCTCTGGTCCTTCACCTCTAGCACCATCACTTACTAGCTCTGTGACCTTGGCCAGGTTACTTAACTCGAATGAGGTACTGGCAGCTTTTTTGGAGGCTTAAATGACAAGGCCCATAAGGCTCTCAGTATTGTGGCTGGTACACCATTAGAAGTGGAGAAATGTTAGCTATTACTATTATTGCTATTCTAGTGCACTTACCCAGCCAGACCCTTAAAAAGCACAATGCTGGGCACTTAGTAGAACAGCAGGGTAATTGATACAAGAGCATGTCTTCTTTTTTATGTTTTACCATTTTGTCCCTTATTTCTCATATACACATCCATGTGTATATTTAACTCATTACCATACCATCCATTCCTCTTCTACTTGTATACATACTGTGGTCTGTGTACTATTATAATTGATGTAATTCATACTTTAAAGCTTATCAGTATATGCATGTACCTTTAGAAATACTCAGTTTGGCCCAGCAGGTGTGGCTCTGTGGATTGACTGCCAGCCTGTGAACCAAAGGGTCATGGTTTGATTCCCAGTCAGGGCACATGCCTGGGTTGCCAGGTCCCCAGTAGGGGGTGTGTGAGAGGCAACCATGCATTGATGTTTCTCTTCTCCTTTTTATCCCCCCCTTCCCCTCTCTGTAAAAACAAATAAAATATTTTTTAAAAAGAAATAGTTTATAAAACAAACAAACAAAAAACACTCTTCAGGCTAATAATTTTAATATCAAGTATATTGAATGTAATGAAGTTCCACAAAAGGAAGCAAATTTTCTATCACAAGATTTATATTTTTTCATAACCATGGATTATGATTTCAGCTAAGGAAAGGCTATGAATTGTAATTAGAACAGATATTACTGACACAAGAATGCACCTAAGCACTGACAGTGCTTAAGTCTGCAAAAAAGGTAGATGAGTCTAATTACTCAGGGAGTACCCTGGCTTGTGTGAACATAATCTCTTGGTTGCCTTTGACAGGAGAGTCTATATATAAAAAAGAGAAAGAATGTGAATTCATATAATTGGAACATTTAATTACTCGGCTTTAAAAATAGGAAACTTCTGAGGATATGGAGAAAAGGGAACTCTTGGTGTACTGTTGGTGGGGATGTCAATTAGTACAGCCATTATGGAAAACAATATGGAAGGTCCTCTAAAACTTGAAATCAAACTATCACATGGTCCAGCAATTCGACTTCTGGGCATGTATGCAAAGGAAATGAAATCAGTATCCGGAAGAGACATCAACACTTTCATGCTCATTGCAGCATTATTTACAATTGCCAAGACATGAAAAAACCTATATGTCCATCAAAGGATGGATGTATAAAGAGAGTGTGACTATCTAAACACACCCATGTGTGTGCGCACACACACATATGACAGTATGTTATTCAGTCATAAAAAAAGAAATTCTGCCATTTTCACAATGGACATTTGCACATGGATGGACTTTGAGAACCTTACTCTAAGTGAAACATGTCAGGCAGAGAAGAGAAAATACTTTATGATTTTACATGTCTATGGAACCTAAAAAACTCATAGACACAGAGAATAGATTGGTGGATGCTAGCATGTCTGAGAGGTGTAGGAAGATGTTGGTTAAAAGGCACAAATGTTTAGTTGTAAGATGAATAAGTTCCAGGGATCTGATGTTATAGCATTGTGACCCTAGTTAACCATACTGTATTCTGTACTTAGCAGTTGCTATGAGAGTAAATTTTAAATATTTCCCCATAACAACACCAAAAATAGACAAATTATATGAATTAAAAGAATGTTAACTAACCTTGCTGTAGTAAACCTTTTGCAATATGTATTTCTATCAAGTCATCAAAATTGTACACCTTAAATTTCTACAATGTCATATGTCAAATATAGCAAAATAAACCTGGAGAAAAAACACAATAAAACAGGAAGCATAACCCAGAGGAATAAGTGGTAAATCTTGAAGAAAAAAACTGGTAAATAAGGGGAAAAGCAGACTACAAAACAGATGTAGGGCACCGATCATTTTTTTAAAAATTACATATACTCTTAACATAAAAAAAATTCTAAAGGTATATAAACCAGAAATTTAACATTGATAATACCTTTTTTCATTTTTTATTGTTGTGAAATTACAGTTGTCCCCATTTTCCCCCTCTACTGGTAATATCTTAATGGTAAGAGTTAGAGGTAATCATTCATTTATTTATTTTTTTGCTAATTTCCAATTATTCTTCAATGTATTTCACATTTGAAGTAAGATAACCAGACATTAGTAGGTTATGTTTATTTTTATATAATATATAAAATTGAACAATTTTTTAATTATGTTCAGGAAATGTCTCAGAGATACCAGGGAAAAGGGGATAACCTATAGAATTTACAAAATTTAAGTAGAAAAAGATATACTTACAAAAGCATTGCAAGTGGTAGAAAAGCTTTCATAAAAATAATAAAATAATAAAGGAATAAAGGAATAATAAAATGATTTAATCAATGGACAATTTGAAAGATATTCTCTGTAGAAAACAGTGGATGAAATGGGGGTGTCAGAGTTTAAAAAAATCAGAGGAAATTAACATAATCTTAAACACAGTAAATTATAACAGTCTAATTTAGCAACCACGGGCACTTTCTAGAGTTACTTGCTTGTAATACATCACAACTAATAATGAGTAACTTGAATAATAAATGATTTACTTAATAAAAAATGAATAGTTTACTTTTCATCAAGGGGAACAAACCAATACAACAATGTGTTCTCTTTTGTTATTAAAAAAGAGGAGGTTTAGGAAAATATGGTAATTACAATTGCTTAATGAAAATGAAGAAAATCAATGACCCGTAACTTTGTCAGGTCCTTGTCTCAGGCAGTGTTTCACAACAGCAATGACTATACCACTTTCATCAGAAATTGCCTGAGAAATTTAACCTCTGACCATCAATTCAGACTCTCTGAAATCACAGGAGAATCTGCATTTTCAGTAAGTGCCTAAGGTAAATTTGATGTTCACCAAAGTTTAAAAACATCTAATGTAAACTGTGGCTAAAAGCCATCAAAGATTAGCAGAGTGATAGATAACACACTTCCTTTTAAGCTTCTTTATTTAACTGAAAATTAGTAAACTTCCTGAAGAGAAGGATGAGCTAATATAGCCCAAAAAGGGCAATGAGTATATAATGTATGCTTGTATTCAGATTTTTTGTGATGTGCCTCTAGGTCATTTTCATTCAATTGTTTTATATATTCTGAATTGATATGTGTATTGGGAAAACCTTAAAATACCTTGTTCTCATTTGCATAACTGATAGAAATGAAACATTCTTGTTAATCACTGAGGCATATATAGTATGTTACAGCTGATTAACTTTGTTTTAATAAGATCCCTATGTTTTTCTCCACTCTATAGTCATGGCTAACACAAAAAATCATTCTCTGAGATAGTTGTATACTTTAGTTATTATACCCAAAAGTAAATTACTTCTGTTTTTAAAGATTTTGTTTTCTTGTTTTCCTCCCATGGCATTTTTAAAAGGCATAACTTCAACTTAAAATGCTCTAGAAGGTTTAAGAAGCCAAAAAAAAATGAGACAAATTCATGTGACCAATAGAATGGAAACAACAGAGGTGATGCTCCAGCCTTGTAATTTGGGTATTTGCTTTTCTAGCATAGAAATATTTCTAAATTTCTATGAGGAGCTACAAGACAAATTTTCTAGAATACAACTTTAGAAACATCCTTGTGTGTTTCATTAAAAGTATGCCTGTTACTTTATACAATCACACTATTCACATCTTTTTATTTTTGACTTATGAAATATAATCACTTAAGTATGCATATTTAATATGCCAGAAATTTCTTGCACCCTCTATATCCCAGATACTGCAATTCACAAAATGCATACATTCTTCAGTATATTTCTCTTTAAAAACAAAATAGTAAAAATCAGGGTTTTGAGGAAAATAAAATGTCATTATGTACAAATCACATATTAGTGGTATAAATTAATCCCTTGTGGATTATATCAGTTAGTATGGGCTCTGTTTTGCTAACAAATATCAGAGTCTGCAAACAGCCAAGATTTATTGCTTGCTGATGGCATATATGCATCAAGTTAAACTCAGTTGAGGATCCTGGGTGTCAGAGAAGCTAAAATCTGGAACATTGCTTGGCCCCATGAGAGGAGGAAGGAGATATCAATATGAATCATACATTAAACCTTAAAGTTTCCTACTAGAATTGATGCATATCATCGGGCAAAACAAGTAACATGATCATACCTGATCACAATGGGAAGGAAGTACAATGCTACCATATGCTGAGAAGAAACACAAATATTTGATAAACAGCACTATGACTACCACAAGGATCCTGGCTCACTGGGCACTTGTGTGATATTTTTGTTTTTTCTTGCTTTTCCAGATATCAAAATTATCTTTCATGCTAGACTTTCTGACATGTCAGACAAAGGTATTAGGCTTTGATAAATTTCCATAGCATCAATAAAGATTTATAAGCTTAAATCATCATCTTTATTTGCCTATAGCTAGTTTGGAGAGAAAAAGATTAGCTAGATGATATCATTTTTCAATTGCTGTAGAGGTAGATGCGAGGAGGCGGGGATCATCATGAAAGCCCTAGGCCTTTGCTAAGGAAAGGCATGTGTGGTGCCAGGCGGGTACTAGAAACATCAGGAGGACAACTTCATAGAGCACATGATTATCTAACCTGTATTTTTCACACCTAAAAATAATACAAAATAATATTGAATATATTGAACATAATTGAAAAGTAAAATGAAAGAAGATAAAAAACATGTATAGTAAAATGGCAGCAAACTGCCATTAAATAATAACAAAATTATTAATGACCACACCTAAAACAAAAACAAAAATAAACTAAGCAAACAACTAGAACAGGAACAGAACCACAGAACTGGAGATCACATAAAGGATTAGCAACGGGGGAGTGGGAGGCACAGAGAGGGGGGAAAAGGTACAGAGAATAAGTAGCATAGATGGTAGGTAGAAAATAGACAGGGGGAGGGCAAGAATAGTATGGGAAATGTAGAAGCTAAAGAACTTGTGACACATGGACATGAACTAAAGGGGGGAATATGGGTGCGAGAGAGTGTGCAGAGTGGAGAGGAATGAAGGGATGGAATGGGACAACTGTAATAGCATAATCAATAAAATATATTTTAAAAAAGAAAAGTAAAATCAAAAGAAAATGGAAAGCAGAAAACTAGACTACTGGAACCAAAGCCAATGTTTTCAACATAATATCCCTCTGCCTCTTATCTTGTAATTTTTGTATGAAAATAAAACTTTTTTATGTATTAAGTATATTTGACATTGGGGAGACACCTAGCACTACAGTATTAGCAATGAAAACTTAAACTGTTAAAAATAATCCAAAGAAAAATGAATTAATTTTGCCTGGAAGAATTTACTATCCTGCATTGGCAACTGATGAAAGATTTTTCTGTGCCAAACATGTGGCGTATCCTTTGGAACCCCACTTCGCCCTTCCCTACCTTTCTGTAAAACCCGGAAAGCTAAAATGCATGTCTCCCTTACCCTTTGACTTCCTGAGTTTTGACAATGGAGGCACCATAAAGAGATGAGAAAGGGGAGGAGTGAGGTTGGGATATTTCATCTCCGGTTCACTCCTTGACAGGTCTTCACAGGGTGGCTTCATCCCCTTACTAAAGGCTACAGTTCCTGCCATGCGGCCCTATCCATAGGCGCAAGCCTTCAAGGTCCCAATACCACCCACCCCCTCACCATCCCTTTCGGGCCTTGTGGCAGAATGACATCCTGCTCTTGCTAACCCTGGAGTACTGCAGCATCCCTTGTTTGTTCTCACACCTCGTCACACCTTTATCGATATTTCTTTTCTTATTCATCTCTCACAGACAGACTGTCCTGTCTGTTTCCTGCCAGAGATCTGACTGATTCAGGCACTATCTCCTTGTGCTATAACATATTTTGACTCCATAACAATCATCAAAACTATTAGGTTACAAAGGTCTTTGCAGAAGCTAATCTTCATTAAGATTTCATATTCTTAGTGTCCCCAAAGTATTTACTGTTATGTAAAGAATGAATTTAAGTCCTGCCTTTTTCAAGAGGTGAAACAAAGTGTTTATAGTCCTTGCAATTGCATGTTGTTGCTATAGATAATTTGTTTAAGCATTTCTGAGATACTGTAGAGTGGGCTATGTATTATGTTAAGAGCAGAAAGAGGGTCTAAGTATTAATAAAATTCCAGATTGAGAACCTTGGTTACTGTTCTCTATCATTGATCATAGCTGGCAGAAACAAATAGAAGCCTTAGGAATGAAATAAGTGGTAAGAGTGTTAACCAACCTGTCAATCAATCAATGAGTATTTACTTCTCTAAAATCTCACATGCTCCCAGTTCACTATTTCTATTGATTTACCCAAGACTTTTCCAAGTTTTATTCATTCCATTATCTTTTACATTGATTTTTATTACTTTATAAACCCCATTGAAAAAAACACCTGAAATACTACTTGTTCTTTTGTTGTATTGCTTCACTCCTTAGTCTGATGTCCCTTTCTCCAAAGAGAGAGTGGTTTCATGCACAAAAGTGGAAGGTATATTTTCATTATAACTCTGCAAATTGGGAAAGAAGATCAAAGCACAGATATATAAACTTGCATTCCAGCAACCGGCCTATTTTTTTTCCCATTACATTCTCATTCTACAGCAAGTTTTATTACTCCTTTGCAGAAATCCTGAAGTGAAATGGAATGACAATTGGGCATTAAACTTCATAGTTGAGTTTATCCAAACTTTTGTGGGCAACTCCTATTTTACTCATTATCTCATTTAGCATTTCTTTAGACCTGGAAAATGAGGAATCATTGGTTTTGCTAATTTATGGATTTTCTTGGTAGCAAAGCAAAAAGCCCTTCTTCTTAGGCATAATATCCCTACCACAGATGTGCTAGATGATTCTTATGTTACACAGTTCTAAAACTTTGAGATCAAATTATCAAACATAAAGTGACTTATGGTAAATAAGAATTGAGTTACTTTATAATAAAAAGTTTTTCCTTTAATTCATAGCCTTTAGTACATATGAACTGTAGAATTTAGTGTGTAGCACCTACTTCTTTAGCAATTTTTTAAAATATCTATGTACTAGATGCACGCTCTATGTTCTTTACTATTAAAAAATCTACACATGATATCTTTTTCCAAAAATTAATTTGCCCAAAAAGTGGGCATTTAAAAAGCAGTATAAATGTTTAAAAGTGAATGAAGGTATGAGAAAAGTAAAATGTAGAAATTATACTGAAGTGGTTTAGGCTATTCATAGAATGGAAAAATATATTCTTTGTAAGTTAGACCAATTTTTTTTCACTTTCTATAAATGTTTTATTATTGATAGAATATTTGCATACAAAAAAGGCCAACAAACATTTTTAAAATTATAGGAAAGAATGGATAACTGTTCAAGCTATGAATGGGAATACAGAATAAATAAATATGGGTTCAAATGATGGATTAGAGAAGGAAGAAAGAGAAACACTCATATGATTGTTTCATCCTTCTCGTTTGAAGAAATTGTGATGAAAAATTTGAACAAGAAAGCAGAACAGAATAAGGCATTTATGGAGAATGTTGAAACAGAAGATCTCCAGCTTGATATAAGCCAAATGCAGGAAGAAAAAAGTGGCATTTCTCAAGTCTCTAATCAAGATTTCTCTATTCACCTTTAGAAATAGGTCTTAAATTGGTTTTCTCCTTTTCATCAGGACAATCTTAGGCTTAATGAGGTCTGTCTCCTCTTGCTTGATCATAAAAGCTTACATAAAAAGGCCAATTTTTTATTCATCTGATTTTCTGGCTCAGCACAATACCTGACATATAGGAGATTTGCAAATGATATCTGTGGAATGAATAAGAAAGAAAAGAGCTTTAGAGATCAATCTCTATCCAGTGGCTTACATCTTCCCATTTATATAGGTATGGAGGATGATAGCTGGGAGGTGAAGAGACGAATTACTAGCTTGGATTTTTTTTAGACTTAGGAAGTCTTCTGCAAGATCATGTATTATATACTTTTCCAACTGTAAATTTTATGCAATGCAATGATGCCTCTCCATCAAACCATGCCACCTCTTGCCTATTCCATCTCTTTGTAACCCACTGCTTTTTCAGAGAGATGATAGCCATTTTTAATGCTAAAAAGTTATGTCTCTGAATGCTAAATTGTTAGATCTAGTCTTTCTGACACCAGATGTTTTTCAAGAAACAGATAAAAATTCATATTCTTATTGAGTAGTGTAGTATCATTTCCCACCTATTCCAATTCTCTCTAGAAATTAAAACAAGATTTTATACAACATTAATTTTCTATGAATGGAATTGTGATTAATCTTCAGTATGTGTGACTGATAATAAATTGAAAATATGGTTAGGATGAAGTTAAGATTTCCTTTATCTGCAATGTTCTATTATGGAAATTAATCAGAATTAAATACAAACATCAAAATGCTTTATCTTAAAAGTACAATTAATATAGTCCAAGTATGTTTTAGAAAACATTTTTCTTTTTTAATTTCATGATTAATGTGACCATAAATGCAAAGATAATGGAGACAGAATTCATTTCTGAAAGCACTGAAACCATCCTTTATTAGTTCTAAAGCTACAGTCACATTAAATCATGTGAACACATTTATTGTTTGTACATTTAAATTGCTGTAAGGGTTGTCACAGTTAAACTGAACTGGAAACTATTGCACTTGCTTTTCTGAGCAGTAACAGGGAAAGTTTGGCTTTGTGATTCTTCTATCATCGGTTCCTTTTTTTCATTGCTTTTATTTCATATGAAATAGTAAATATCTTGTTGTTTTACAAATTGAACTAATGTTGTTTAGGGCAGAGTAATTTATTAAAATGCAATACAGCTTCAGCTCAAATATTGTCTTGTAATAACAAAGTGGACATTTCATAAATTCAGTAAATATGTTTCAAAAAGTTTGACCTACACTAAATTATTTTCCTCCCAGTGCATATTTATATTAAAGATGGTCAACCATTGTTTACCTTCTCTGCCATCATTAAAGGCCTGTGTCATATCTCATCTGTGCTGTCTTCTGGCCTCTCACAGTCGGAGCTAATCATCTTTTCCCTATGACCCTTTAGTATTTCATATATTACATTCACATTACAGTATAGTTATTTCACTTTATAATGCACTCACATTATATTATGGTTATGTGATTATATACCTTCTGGATGTTCGAATACTGAGTTCTGAAAGCAGATTTTAATCACTTGTAAACGCATACATATTTAAGGAGACAGTGAGTACATGAGTGAGTAAGAACTATCTTTCAAAGGAAAAAATGTCATATCAAGTGTTTTGTAACAAAAGACTGGAAACTTTTTGCATTTGAGGAGAAATAATTATAAATTTTATTAAAAATAAATTTCTGAGAGAGGAAAAAGTAAAATTCACTTTGGATAAAACATTTAAATAATCCATTTAACATAAATATACTTCTGCTTATTACATAAAACCACATCTGTAAATGTCAATGTTTTAGCCTCTTCTTTCAATTTGTAAGCAACCTCAGAGTTGCTTTTTTTTTTTAATGTGCTCCAGTCAGCTGTTATCAATCAGGCAACCAGCTTTGGAAAGAAGCACACATTTGAGCCTTTGAGAGTTGCAACAAGCTACTTAAAATTATACACAGGGAGAGAGAGAATAGGAAAACACCCTCCCTCCTCTCTTGCCTTGGGAATCGCTTATTCTGGGTCCTTCCTGGTAGTATTTGGACATCAGACATGCATATCTAACTCAATGAGAGTAATTTGAAGATATATTTAACTCATGCATATCTAACTCAATGAGAGTAGCTTGAAATACATTTAACACCTTAAGCCTCAGGTGTTGCAAAAGCTGTGTTTAGATACATAGTTGTTGAATTGAACTGCAAATCTTGTTACAACCTATCTGGACTGTCCTCAGTGTCTTGCTTCTCCACTTCTCAACTCAAATGCGTGGATTCAGGTTCAATCGAACACTGTGGTGGCAACAGGTTCAGTAAGGCTAAGAAGTCACAAAGAGCAGACAGAAACAAAAAAGTGGAAGCACTGTAGTGATGGAGGGAATAGTATTTAACTAGTTTTGTATAATAACTTGAAGATTATTTTTACCACCAATTTCTACTCTAAAGCTAAAGGATTATTTGCCTTACAAAATACTTCTAATAGTTCAGAGTTAATTGAAAAAGTTGGGGACGTTGGCCTACTGAACATCCCATGTGATGTTATCAGTCATGCAGAGCTCCGTATTATTCACCTGCCACTACTTATTAAAGAATAGTTAAAGGGAGGTGGGCCTCTTTCACCAAAGAATGGTGTTTCTTGATGCAACTTTTTCATCTGATTCCTAACCTGAGGGAATATCTTTAGTTCCCAGTGAAAAGAAGAAAGAACTTTATTATTACACTATTACATTTTTTTTTGCTTTTGTTACAGAACCCCTGCCTATGCTGTACTGAAACAGTTGGGGGGTCTGATTGCCCACTGTCAAGAAGCATGTCTCCCAATGCCAGAGTTTGGTGAAAAGGAAAGGAATTGGTTATTTAAAAGTTATACAGATTTTCTATAGCAAAAATTATACCAAATGATGGAAGAATTCTGCCATTAAATCCTGCTCCCTTTTAAACACCCATAAACACACAGTCCTGCCTCCCTCTGCCAAATCAGGCCAGCTTCGGAATATGCCATCAGTGGTACCACCTCTTAGAAACACAGAAGTCCTCAGCTCAGCACTCCCAGTCACAGTTCTGCATCTCCAGCTTCTCCCAGTATTCCCTGCTCCACTGGGCAGGTTCCACAATTTCCAGCACCATCAGTCATGTAGCAGTGTTCTCTAGCCCTTTGTCCAAAACCTTGTGGCATCTCCCTACACACCAGACCTCATGGTGGGTTGGTGGGGCCCTTCTGCACCCTTTCAAACCACGTGGCTGAGAGCGAGGGAGCCTCAGGGCTGCCACGCCTAGTTTAAATCCAGTCCCAGAGCTTCCAGCACAATCCCATTTCCAACTCCTCCCACGCTGGGTTACATCTGCCCATTCTTTGTACAGTTCATATTCATTCCTCTGCCATTATCAGTCAGGGAAGGCGTGGGCCTAAGAGGCAGGGCTAACTGCCTTCCTGCCTCCAGCACAGGCACTGTAATCGCCCCCGCCCCCGCCCCCTCCCGCCAACACTGATACATCTGGAGTCATAGTCACATCCATTTCCCTCGCTCCTAGTGACATTACAGCTTTCTAACATAGCTATTAAGCTAGCCAAGTTGCAAAGTACTTCTCAAAGTCTGTCCTTTGCTTTCTCCATAATATCCTCTGAATCCTGTTATACTTTAACATTTAAATCTTTGAGGTGCGAGAAAGAAAAAAAAAATCAGGATGTACAAAGTATCTTCAATGTGTATCTTCAACACACCCTTGTGGTGTATTGTTCAAGCTTGCAGAGGCAGAATAATAGCAGAGTACCCTTTATTTCTACCTCATTTTTCTTTAAACAGGCAAAAGTGCTAAGCCAACATTAAAAACTTAAAGAGCTGTTAAGATGAATTATTTAGAATAGTAGTGTTTCCATTTTCCACTGTTGTGATACAGTTGTCTAAAAAACATGTAAGTAAACAGTGTACTTTATGTCAGCCAAAGTTTTTCAGCAAGTGAGAGAGTTAAGGCAAGATAAAGAATCATGTTTCCTCCAGACACCTATTTATATTGCTAGGAGTGCCTTTTGATTGCAAGGATAACAGAGCAGAACTAGGATGTTAATAGTTTATACTTAATATTACTCTACATTCTCTCTACAATCATTAGATACTACTTTCATTAGTATACAGATGAGGGAGAACATCCAAGTTAAGTTGTCAAATATCATTTATAAGCAACATAAATGGTTTCAAATCCACACCTGATTCCAAAATGTGTGCCACTCCTACTGTAACCAATGACAGTTACATCTGAGTTCACCATGACCCTGATTAAAAGCAGAGTCAAGCTCTGTAACAGCTTCTCTGCTCTGATTAGACTTAAATAAATCACCTGTTTCTGAATCAATTGAGGTCAATGACAGAAAACCCCACTGCATCGCCAAGTAGTTGATAAGGTCCACTTGTGTTGATCAGATGACTTACTTTCTCAACAATTACCCATTCTGATGAACCATAGAATTGAAAATAACCTAATTTTTGAAAATTAAAACAGTCTGAAAAAAATCCATAATTTTCTTCCTTTATGGAGAAGTAGCTGTTCTGCTTTATCATCCAGAAGGTGAATGAGAACAGGATCCCATGTTTCCCTTGGTTATTATTCACTCTTGGTTTTCTTAAACACTTTTTCTTAAAGATTGCCCAAAGAATCCTCTCAAATATGAGAAACATTGATCTTGATCCTGAGATGAAATATAAAAACCAACTAGATGGCTGTTTTGTTTATTGTTCTGTGAAATTACATTATTAGGAGAGGCATCATTTTAAATTAGGAAGTGATGCATGGCTTTAACTGGTTCTAACCCATTACCTTTATATGATTAAGGAATATTCTGCTATGTTAAAAAATCCTGGGGAATTGATTGTATATATTTTCTGTTGCTCCTGTCCCGGGAGTACTTGGCTGTATTACACACAGTCTGTGCAAAGGAAACACAGATGTGATAGTGTTTGGGAAACTTCAGGATGAATTCTAGAATGTATTATTATGATAATTATCTTGGATTGCTTTTACATTTTCTTAAAAATCTATGGAATAGGATCATGATATGCTTGGTAAAAGTGCAATTTTAGGATATAAATTCAAAACTCAGGTTTGAAGATTGAGACAAACCTTTTCAAAATCTATCTCTATCACTAATTAGTTGTATGAATTTAAACAAATGAAAACAATAAACAGCCTCAGTCTGATCAAATGTAAAGATAAAGATGATTACCTTATGGGATTATGGTGAAGATCAAGGACAGAATATATATCAAGTTCAAAGTACAAAATGTTTTTCCATAAATAATAGTAGTTTTGGGCTTGAGTGGTAAAGTGATCTTATTTATTTGCACTGGCCTACATATCGCTTAACCAGGAACATGTATGGCAGCAGGTGGGCTAGAAAACTTGCAAGAAACCCTTCAGGTTTTACGCTCTCCACTTACAGCAGAGCCCTGAAAAGAAGGGAACTCCAGATGTGTTTGCCTTCTCTTCTGAACTACATTTTTTAAAATATCTTGTATCCCTTGAGTATCTAGCAGAGTGTCTTGCACACAAGAAGGATTGATGTGTAGTTTTTAAGTGAAAGAAGTAATAAATAGGACCAGATAAAAAGATCCTTTAAAATCCAGAGCATCTGAGAGATAAGGAACCAGAGAGTGTGTTTTATAAAATGCCTTTCAAGTGCTACCTGTCAGTCTTCATTTACTTATCATGTATGTGACATCTAAAAAGACTGCTGATAGACAAGGCTATTCTTGACCCCCCCTCCCCTCAAGGCATAGCACTGGAAATCTTTGCTAGTTCATCTTGTGCTGGGTGATCTCAAGAGAACAACTTTCTTCTTGCCAATGTCCTTTGTCCCCAAATTCTAGGATGGAACAAACCATTTTGAAGATCTGTCAACCATGCAACATTGTTCTCAGAGCTTTACCCGGTATTTATTCAGCATTCACTGAGTTCCTACCACTTAACAAACTCTGTGTTAAAAGAATGAGCACTCTTTCTACACTTCAGCCATGGTGAATTTCACTTCTATTTCCTGAAAATGCTCATGGCCAAGCCTTGACAACATACTTTTTCCTCTCCCAATCTTCCTACAAACCTCACATTTAATGTCTTTTTTCCAGGAAAGCTTTCTTGAACCCTCTAATTCCACAGTAGGGTTCTTCATAACATATGTGAAATTAGACAGTAATTATATATATATAAACTAGGCAGTGTTTCCAACTAGGCACAGTGTCTCTTGAGGGTGGAAACTGCTTTTTAAATTTGTTTTCTCATCAGCCATTGTTATAGTATCTGGGTTTAGTATAGGTGCTCAATAAATATTTGTTGAATTAATAGATAAATCAATGAGATGAAAATTTTATGTCTTTGTCCTCTAAAAGGATACTGATATTGCAGAGAGAACTTGAGTTATAATAAAATAGAGAATATGATACCTTTAAAAATTATAGCAAAATATAATAAGAGTTTCAATAAAAATCTGAACCTTGTGCTGTTAGGTCATAGAGGGAAAAAGAAAAGAAGAAGTTACATCTGAGATGGCTCTTGATTGTTAATGAGTATCACAGGTAGGTGATCATCTGTGCTCTTCTTGTTGCTAATAAACAGAGAAATGCTCCAGGCATGAAAGCAAGAAAACTATGCTTGGTACAATTTTCCTTTATTCGAACACCCTCGATCTGTATCTATTGAGCCTCATCCTTCTCGATGAAACTCAAACATACGTTTAGGCCCTCGTGCCTCTCAGCAGCAGCCTCTCTCTACCATCATCTTTTGCAAACATAAAAAACAACATAAAAACATCATAATATACTGTATATCTAAAAAAACATTTATTGAATTGAGCAGATACTTTGAATCCCTGAATTGATGCTAACATTTTAGGTGTATTTTTTATCTAGTTAGATAGTTTTTCACTAATTCACTATTTTATGCAAATAAATATTTATAGGTGTAAAATGTTTTAAGATATATTATGTGTTTCATATATAGAATATAAATGTAGGCATTTTTATTTCAGAGAAAGTTTTATCTAGCTTCTAATAATAGTTCATTGATGGGTTTAATTATTACCATTGTATTACACTGTGTGTATTGATTTTTTATTTGACTTTAATACTAGCAAAAGAAGTTCATTTTAAGAAGATGATTTCAGTGATACAGTTCAAAATATCTTAAATGTGTTTAACTTCAAAACAAATGACTATCTTCTCTAAAGCAAAGGAAATTATAGTCATAAATAAATTTAATCTTGAAATGAAAGTATGGCTAAAGTAGAGCATCCTGAATAGGCATTTCGAAAAAAAAGTAATTTATATGCATTTCACAATAACAAAAAAAAGTGATAATCAGGTTATAAAGAGATTATTCTTTAAAGGAATTCCCATTTTTAACTTCTCTGAACAGCCCTCATGTTGTGAAAGTATATTTGATTAGCACAAGTTGTAGGACGCTGGTACACTGAGTATTAAGACATTACTCCTTGGAGGTAATGTCTTAGTAGATAACACCTCTGGTTTTATTGTTCCAAATTATTAAACACAATTTTCTTTTTGATTTGTTCCTGACTAGAAAAATTACTAACCCCATTCCAAAAAAAAAAAATAAAATAAAAAGGTTATAATGTTGGATATCACCCATTTTCAATGTGATCACACAATGGGTATGTTCCAGATCATGGTAAAAGGAAAAAGAGTTGCAGCATGACAGGGCACTGAGAGTACATTCAATAGCTTCTTTCAGATACTACACTCTATATGAGTTTTTTGCCATCAAGATACAGAATATAAGGGCATTTAAAGAAAAGAAGCTGTGAGAGTTAAAGGAGTTGAAGTAATATAGTAATTACATATTAATCAAAAACATCAGGGCCTCTGCAGTGTGCTAGAAAATTTAAAAATAAAAATCCATTGAATATGTACTACATGTGAAACATTAACCATGTCATGTTATTTTCTCCTCACTACAGCTCTATCAAGTCAGTGTTATTGCCCTTATTTTATAAAGGAAAAAGTAGAGAAATGCATTCATTTAATATCAAAGAACCAGTATGTATGGTGGGAGGGTTTCAAAAGAAGGCCTGTGTAGTGCTAGGACCTAAACACTTAATTATTGCACACACTGCTTCTGTGCATTCCCAGGCCTTACACATGGAACTCACTGATTGTAGATGAGTGTAGTGCCTTGGTTTGACAGAGTGTGAAAGCTGGTGTGTTAGATGGGCGTGACTGGTCCAAGATGGCATCATTTTTATGTCTGACAATTGGCTGCCTATTGGCTGAGGAGTCTTAGTTCTCTTACACTTGGTTTCTCCTCCAGGAGGCTAGCCTGGGCGTATTCACATGGTGGCAGCAGTGCAGCAATGGACTCTTGAGGTCCACAGTCAGGATTTGCATAATTGGACTTCCTTCATCTTCTTTTAAACAATGAAACTTCCAAGGGCAGCCCAGTTTCAATAGTAGGGTAAGACATTCCTCTTCTTTATGAGAAGAACTGAAAAAGATTGTCACCATTTTTGCAATCTACCATGGCTTATATAGAATTGGTAGTACCACATGGCTTGACTTCCTTATAAGTTAGCATGTCAGACAGTGTAGAAAAGAGGAAAGCAGTCTATGAAAATTAGTGGAATGAGTCCATGAAACCAGCTTGAATACTGCTGTCAGAGGTAAGATAAAGAGAGCCCTGCTCCGATCGAGGCACTTAATAACATTTCCATTAAAATCTAACCCTAGAAATAGGACAGTACATGCACCTGTTTTTGAAATTAATGTTTGAAAGACAAGAGGAAAAAATACCTTATACTATTTCTGGGGACTATATCCTGAAAAGGAGAAAATAACTAAGTATTGTATATATTCTTTTCCTAAGCCAAGAAAAACCATTATTAAGCACTAAAATTTTGATCAAGTGAGGTTACTCCTTTAAAACAGATACCCCATGTTTTTAAAACAAAAACAAAGAATGAAAGAAAATGAAGCATTGCCTAATTCATCTGTCTTCACATGTGACTCTTTTATAAACATGTATAATTCTCATAAGATTTATCCCCTCTCAGAATGATCTTGGGGAATTTTAAACCATTTCACCAGTCATTCTAGAACTTCCTTTTTACATAGTGTGTCGGCTAATTTAATGATTAGTAGCATCGTTAATATATTTAATTTTTCAAAATGCATACTGCATTCTTTAAGCAAAACCAAAAAAAAAACCAAAAATGACATTCATTGATAGTTCAGTTTCATTGGTTTATTTTTTTTTTAAATTAAGCCATCGATGATTAACTTAAATATTCTATTTCTTTTCTAGTGTATCAGGACAATTTGGAAAACACGGAGTCTGTTCTGACATGCAGAATCTTGGTATATTTTCTTAATACTGTAGGGTGCACTCCATTTCAAGCTTTACTCTAAAGCGGGAAATATTATAAAAATTTATAGAATGCTATGTCATCAATTTTTTTCTAAATTCTTTAACTATAAAAATCTTTACTTCATTGTGTTCTGGGAAAGAAGAAAATACATATGATATTTGCCATGAAAAAAATTAAATTATGGTTTGATGCTGTATACCACCAACAACTATATTATCTACAACCATTCCAGAATCTTTGAAAAACATTTAGTCTTTTTTCTAGCATTCATCTCACAGCCCAAAAGATTTTGTGACTCAAAATCTTAAGTCACAAAGAGTTTATATGCTGGATGGGAAAATTTAGTTCTTTTCACTTTGGCTATAGAATAATGATGAATATAGGAAAAGATATTCCAAATCAGTAACTCCTGATAAATATGATATAGGGCTATTTGACTTTGTGCAAACCTATAGGGTTTGAACTCAAAGGAGAGGAAAGGGGAGAAGGTAAAGTGTCTTAAACTTTAGTAGAGGTTATGTACTTTCTCTGTGTATATGGTTAATATTTCCTTTACAGAGAAAAGTGATACCATAGTACAGTCCTGTGGCCTATAGCCCCACAGCAATCCAGCTCCCAACCCAGGCATGGCAGTGAATACAGATAATCACCTTGTTCTGTGTCCTTCTGTCTCCTTTACAAACAATGGCATATGGCTGCTAGGCAGGAAGCACACGTAGGAAAATGTAGTTGTGCACACAATAGATAAAGCAAGAATTTACAGTGAGTTTACAATTCTAAATTGAAAATTGTATAACCCTGAAGGAATGTTCCTATCTTAACTAAAATAATGTTGCTAATTATCAAAAGAAAAATGTCACCTGATGCCTCCTAAGTTGATTGTATATTTAAAAGAGGCTTATTGGTGGTTAGGCCAAAATGAAAAAAAAGAAATGGGCAGTTAAAGATTAATTCAAGTGTATTTGGCCATTATTTAATTCATGATTACACATTACTGTTCGGATGTTTTGGGGCAGTATATTAATTTGTACCGTGAGATTTGCTTTGTGAGGTTACAAATGTGAAAATAAGAGAACTATAAGAAATTATATAGAAGGGCTGAATTATATACTTCCCAGTTTGAACCTAAGGCCTTGCTAACTTTTGACTTGCTGTGCCACTGCCAAACCTACAAATGTTTTATTTGGTATTGATGGGTTTTAATTTCTTCTTCATATTCTAATTTTCCACACTACAATTAATGTTTTTAATTATGACTTATTTTCAACTTGTTATATATTGATAGACTACTTATAACATTATATGATCCACTTCTTTTTTATCCCATATTTCAAAAATATTTTGAAATGAATTTTATATTTAAACTGAAACTTTCTATATGTGTACATAATTTTGTTCCCTAATAACAGTGTTATCTTTGGCCATTTTGAAAATATAATATCCTTAGAATAGCACTTTTAAAATTATTTCCTAGCATTTTAAAATTGCTGTTTTAATAACAACAATAATTATTACTATTATTTTGCCCAATTTGATTTACATCACAATTGTAAAATTGAAAAGTGATATTCAACAGGCCTATATATAAATCTTACCTCTTCAATAGCCTAGTTTAAGCAAATAACCCCTCTGAATATGTTTTCACATCTAAGAAATGAGAATAGTAATACTAACTGTAGATGGATACTGCAAAAATGAGATAATGCATATAATGTCTGTCACTCAGTAAATATTTAATAAGTATATATTTCTTCTGTTTCTAGCACATAGATTTGAAGAACAGAGGTCAAGGACACATTTTCAAAAATAAACAAAACAAAAGCATCAAATAGTTTTTAAACTATTGGCTGATTAAAACAAAAAAGATGGAACCTCCTTTGTTCATTTTGGTAGCCTTGATACTAAAACAACCTGAACTATAAAACTAACACAAACAAGAGAACAAAATAATAATATAAGCTTGTTAATTTGTCAATTTAGTAATATATATATATATGTGTGTGTGTGTGTGTATGCTTTAATCATAAGGGCTTTACTTAGTAATTGTTAAGGTTGATTAAATTAAAAAATAAGTTTCTTAATTCATCACATTTATAAATCAAAGGAAAAAATATGTGAATATTTTGATACAAAGAATGTATTTGTCGAAATCAACAATATTCATTCCAGATTTATAAGCTAATTCTTTTTTTTAAGATTTTATTTATTTATTTTTAGAGAGGGAAGTGAGGGAGATAGAGAGAGAGAAGGAAACATCAATGTGCGGTTGCTGGGGGTCATGGCCTGCAACCCAGGCATGTGCCCTGACTGGGAATCGAACTTGCGACACTTTGGTTCGCAGCCCACGCTCAATCCACTGAACTACACCAGCTAGGGTTTAAGCTAATTCTTTAACATAATGAAAAAGTCTATCTCAAGCGATGTTAAAAATTATATTGAATGATGAATCAGTACAGACATTTTTTATAATCAAAGATTCCTTTGTAATCAGAAAATTTCCGTTGTGATCAAGACGTTATAAACTCTAATTGCTTGCATTAATTAAATACTTTATATTTGTGAGGAATTAAGTCCAAATACTTTTAATCCCTTCACATACTTTAGGAGAATAGATATTGTTTTTTTCCTCCATTTACATATCAGAATACAAGGCAAGTATGGTTAAATAAGTGAAATAAATCGCCTTAAATTACATAGTTCATAAATAGCAGAGTTAGGACTTAAGCTAGGTGCTTCTAATTTTAGACCCTCTGTCTCAAATACCTAGCACTTTTATACCCAACAAGAATACTGACCCATGCTCATGTCACTAACAAATAAGAACACCAAATATTTACTTTGTTGATAAAATTTATTTGCTAGTTTAAAATTGTAGTTTAAAATTGTTGTCATGGGGGAAAATGTGAGAACTCTCTTAGACTTTCTTATGATTATGGTTCAGTATAGTATTCAGTACTTCGTGTCTAAGGGTTAAAATTCAGTCCCTTTCTCCTGCCTGAAGTTAACCAGGAGGCTTATCTGAAATTACTTCAGATTTATTTATGTGCTGATTCACAAACATCCATTCAGAACCTACCTTGTGCTACAGATTTTTCTCTAAGATGAGGGATATAGTGACAAATACAATTGATTTACTCCTTTTGTTTGAGATATTTTAACATAATCAAAAGTGTGTGTGTGTATACACACACACATACACACATGTATGTATGTACATATCTATGTATACATGTATATAAATGTGCATGTATAGCTACATGTATAGCTATATAGTTTACATGCAATATTTTGTATTAGTTTAAGATGTACAGCATAGTGGTTAGACAATCACCAATACTTTACAAAGTGTTCCCTTCATATTTACAGTACCTACCCAGAACCATGCAAAATTATTGCAATGTTAATGACTATATTTCTTCTACTCCTAAGATACTCACAATTTAGTGTCAAAACAGGAATGTAAAAAACAAACAGTATATGTGCAACAATGGGAAGTCATACAAGGAACACAGGTATCAAACAGGAGGTAATGATAAAACTATTTGGGAGTGAGTGGGAATGAGTTATTTTTAAGAAAGTCTGGAACTAGGTGACATTTGAGTAGTGTTTTTAGAGATCAAAAAGTTCAACATGAAGAAAGAATAGCAATTTGCCCTTTTTTAGTAAACTAATAAACATTTGCTATATAATTAAGAGAATTTTCCTTAATTTGTGCAATTGACATCCCCTAATAATTATGTAATGTATGCATTTCTATATTATCAGACTGACCAAATGATCATTTTTGGGCCAATACCACATTTTAGACATAATTATCATTGACATAAAACACAAATAAAATATGTTACAGTGATCCATCTTTATTTTATTTATTTGACATGTAACTATAGCACCACATTTAAAATAAACATTTTGTACAATAATTAA
The DNA here is from genome assembly GCF_019186645.2 of Phyllostomus hastatus. Lineage (NCBI taxonomy): Eukaryota > Metazoa > Chordata > Mammalia > Chiroptera > Phyllostomidae > Phyllostomus > Phyllostomus hastatus. Next base: position 3,799,439 of record NW_025333857.1, read on the forward strand.
CTATAAATAATTAGACAACTGACTAATATACTTACCTTTTATATGCTTTGAATTACCATTAATATAAATTGTTGAACTTAAAGTTTGGAAGCGATGTTGATAATCACATGGTGAGATCCTTGATTTTGTGTAGAGAATAACCTGGTAGTGATCATTTAACCAAGAAATAAGCAGTGGAATAAAGTCAAATCTTTACCTTTTTTTCTCTTCTAAGTCTTCTTCCATAGTGCCTGACCCAAGCTCTTACATTTAATGAGATTTATGATTACACATATGTGAATATTATATGGATGTAATCCAACAATAAAATAATGAAGAATGCTTTTCAAAACACATAATTCCTGCTCCATCAATTTATCATCTTATTTATGAGGGGAGATTTAGCCAGCTTCAATTGTGATAGACACAGTCTGTAATAGCACAGATGATTTTCCCCTTGCAAAATGTTTGCCACTAAAGTGCTATACTTAGAAGGACTGAGTAAGGGAGGAGGTGACTCTACACAGAGCAGTCTTTAAGTGTGATCTGTGTATCACTACATCAGATGAGCAGATGCCTGACCCACCCTGAGCTCACTTAATAATAACTTGGAAGAACAAATCCTGAGAATTACAATCTTTACAGAACCACTAGCATGGGTCTTTCCTTTGAAATCGCCATTTACTTCAATTTGCTTTGTGTCAACTATATGTAAATGCCTAATTTCTGAGTATGTACTCGGTCACTTGGTGATGTCCCAATAAACTTAGCTGAAAGTTATACAGAGTCATGCGGAAGGATCTTGGCAAAATTATCTGTTATCTGTTCCCATTCAAGTGTATTAATTCTTTCTTCGAGTTCCTTAGTACTTGAATTCTTCTCTTTATATCAACTTTGCTATTGTACATTCCCATTTGAGAACATTGAGCCATTTACTATATGTGATAGTCATTAAATGGATGGAAATGAGGATGATAATTTTCTAGAGCCTTCCATTTCTTATCCTTCCTCTCTCTTTCTTTCTTTCTTCCTGTCCTGTCCACAAATAAATTGGTCTGCTACCAAATCCTTGCTCACGATTTCTTCCGAATGGAACTAGAAAGAAGTATTAGTTTCTCTCTCAATTTTTCTTGCAGCTCGTCATCAACTGAATCTAAATATCCATCCTCCTTCCTTTACTTTGATATCTCTTTTTATCAATTTACCCACTTTTCTGCTTGGGAAAGAAAAAAGTTGGAGAGGGGAAAGAAATTGCATGAAAAAATATAAATGCTGGAAATCTCTGCATGTTGGTGATTATTTACCTGTAAGTTCAGTCTGGGAGTTTTAGATCTGAAATCTATATTTTAGAGCTAACCTATAGGATTCTGGCTATAGTTAATTTGTCTTATATAATCCTAAACTCTAAAATCATTGAGTCAGATGTTGTCTCACTGGCATTGATAAACCAATCATTGAAGATGTCAATGAAGACTGTGTGTGATACTTATGAGTCATGACCATGGTATTTAGCCACAAAAGTTTATAACTTTAATGTATTTTAAAATGTCCTTACTAATGATGAAGTCCAAAGAAGAGGAAAGGTTTGGCAGCATCATATCAGAAAATCTGTTTTCTTTCTGTCACTCCTGGACTCACTGAAATGGGCTGGTATCTCGCTTTTTGGTGTTCCTCCTTGTCTAACTTTCTTCTTTGCTTGTGATGAATAATGTGAAAAGTGGAAGCATTTCTTTGACAACTGTGTAATTTTATGGATACATCTTTGCTATCCCCTCAACTAATATTCCTTGCTTCCTTAAAAATCTTACATAAATAAGTTTATGCAGAGCAAACCTGTGGGAACATATTTTTTCTCCTCCATTGTTGATAACTAACTTCTTACTCCTAAGTTTATACCTCAGTCTCTAATTCCTTTTTCCAGACCAGTTCCAGATTCCAACTCTATCTTATTATGTGGTACACTGCATTACAATTATTTTCTTATATTTATGTCTCTCTGTGAAACTGGAAATCCTTCAGCCAAGAGTGGGAGACTTATTCATCACTACATAAACAAAACCTAGGACAGCATTGGCTTTAATAGTGTTGCCCCTTAATGAAATGGAACTGAATTTCATTGAACTATAGCCACTCTTTTTTAAAGATTTTATTTTTTTATTTTTAGGGAGAGGGGAAGGGAAGAAGAAAGAAAGGGAGAGAAACATTGATGTGTGAGAAACCCAGCCCACAACCCAGACACGTGCCCTGACCAGGAACCTATCTGGTGACCTTTTGCTTTGTGGGACGGTATCCAACCCGCTTAGCCACACCAGTCAGGGCTACCGCTGCTCTTAATAGAGTCTGGTTTAATTTAACTCATTAACTTGAAATTTCCCTTTGTTCCAAATCCGCACCCCAAAAACCAGGGAAAATTAGCTCTTGCTATGGTACTTCACAGACTAACCATTTGCACAACTGACTTCTTTCAATCATTTCATATCAGTGTGTAATTGAAAGAGTATGTTTATCTGAACCTTTACTATATTGCAAGAAAAATATTGTGTCAGCACCAATTACTTCCCCAGTAGGTCAGAGTCACAGTTGCAACCTACATATTTATGTACTTGATAGCTGTGAACTTGTAAAGGTCTGTGAGGGTATATAAATAGATATCTGTATGCTGATATATTTCTTTTCCTAGTCCACATAATTGAGTACACACATTTAATTCTTTATCTCTGAAGGTATAGTAAGAAATGTATACACTTGATATAAAAATACAAAGAACTTCATGGTATACTATATGCCTTTATCTTAACATTCAAAGCCTGAATATAATCTAATAAAAGCAACTTCGTAGATAGAGCAGCACTCTGGACAAAACCATTCCACTGTTCATTGCCCAGACAGGTTCTGACTCTTTCTAAAACACTTACAGTAAAGAGATAACACATCAAAAAGATTTTTTGATAGACATTTTGAGAGTTTCTCAAATGGGATTTGGAGCTGCATATGCTAGGATAGAAATCATCCAGTCATTGTAATTCATCTAAAGCACTTTGTAATCTTGAGTTGCCCTATCTCTCTCTAGAAATAATTAATGTTTCACAAAGGTATCTCTTGAAGCAAATTTAATATAAAAATCTATTTTAAGTGATAGTGAGTTGGTGACACTTTAGTAAATGGTAGGTGTTAAAAAATTTCTGAGAAACAGGTGTTGTGTGTGTGTGTGTGTGAGTGGATGTTTTGAATTCAAGAATAACCACAAAGGAAGGAAACCACAGCCATTCTGTTCTTTTTCAGGAATGCTATAGATTATAATGATAACTCCTGTCCAAACTTATTAATCTAGCATCTTTAATTAAAGTCGATAGTTGTGAAGTATATTTATTTAACTAAAATATTTGATTTACTAAAAGAATATAATTGTATGGCTTCACTGAGTGAACAGAGAAGCTGTATTGTTTACAGATCCGATGTAGCTACTCCTGTCACATGAGATGGGTGTGATGAGCATTGTGCCTAAGATTTTAATAAAATCATTGGATAACATGAAAATCCTCAATATATAAAATCACTTTTTCATCAAGAAAAAACTATACAAATAAATGGAACTACTTTTGTTAAGCCTTTGATTTAATAGGGTATATTATATCCTATAAATGTTAAAACCTGAATAACATCTTAAATTATTGTTGACTTTTCCAATTGTAATAGAAATTAAAACTACTATTCATGGAAGTGTGCCAAAAAAGATGAAATTTTTGTTCATGCATTTATGAAACAATTATTTTACATACTGTGTGCCAGCCACTGTATAGTAAGTAATGAGTAAGGCAGACATGATTATGACTTTCATAAAACTTATTGTCGAATTCTTTCTCTGTAAAAAGCCAGATAGAGACAATAAAAACTGATAAAGGTACTATTATAGAAAACGATAGAGGCTACAGCATGCCTTACTCTAGATAAGACTGTGAGTATATTTAAGGAGATAGCATTTAATCTGGGACCTGAAGAATGAGCACCTGGAGGATATTTCAGGAAGGGTAGCACATTCAGAGACCCTGAATTCAGGGAAATCTTGGAAGATCTTAGTGTGACAGGAGCTGAGTCTCTGGGGAGCAACCTGAAACAAAACAGCAGACAGGGGTGGGGATACTTCATGCAGGACCTCACTGGCCATGTTAAGGAGTTCAGGATTTGGCAGCAGTGTAATGGGATGCCATTAAAGGTTTTGGGGAGTCTTAACATCCAAATTTCACTTTAAATACGGTGTGGGAAAAAGTAGGTTTAAAGTTGTTCATATGGAAACTAATACAACAATTGATAAATAATAATGCAAGAATAAACTCTTTCATATAATCATAACTATACTTCAGCCTGACTAATGTCAGAAAGGTTTTTAATGTGTTAAAAAGTGGAAACAGACAGCTGAAGGCTAAAACACAGAAGGAACTAGCATGTAAATTAATTTACTGTATTCTAACTACGTTTTGAAAAATGTGCTATTATGAGGGACTTAGGTGCATATCTAAGTTTTCTTGTCTGCTCTGTTTATCTCTCTGCTTGTGTGCATATTGTGTTGCTGTTGTCACTTAATAGTACAATGAATGACTAACTTTCCATGCCTTTAAGTAATTTTCTGCAGCATCATTTCAGACACAAAATTTCACTGCTTAGATATACTATATATTTATTTAAATAGCCCCATTATTTTTGAATGTAGAGATGTTTTCAACGGCCTACTACAATAAATAACTTTTCAATAATTTTCTATTCACAAAACTGTAGTGCATATCCTTAATGATTTCCTGAGGATATATTGTTGGTGCAAAACTGTTACTTTCTGAGAGAAAAACATCCATCATTTCTGTGGCAAAAACCACAGAACAGTGAAGCCAAGTGGGATGAGGCTGTAGAACAGTCAGCATGGTTCACTCATTAGTTAATGACTCATTGCCACTCATCAGGACTGCCCCCACTCAACTCTGCCTCCACTCCCAATAGAAAGATGGTTCAAATTCTGCAGTCTAATAGACTATAACATGTCAGGGACTTTCAGGATTTTAAGCAAATACTTGGAACTGTAAATATCAAATCCACAATGCTAAGGTGCACTTTCTCTCATCTCCTTATTCAAAACCAGCTCACGGTTTGGAAAACCATTACCAAACATCAGCTCCTTTATTTCTGGATTGAAAGTTTGTTTTCTTCCAAAATTTATATGTTGGAATAATAATCCCAATGTATTGGTATTTGAAGTTGGGGCATTTGAGGAGGTAATTGGGTCATGATTGGTAGAACCCTCATGAAGGGGATTGGTGCCTTTACAAGAAAAGGTCATAGAGCTAGCTGTCTCCTTTTCCACCATGTGAAGACACAGCAAGAAGACAGCTCTCTATAAACCAGGTGAGGTCACTCACTAAGAACCCAGTCATGCCCAAACTCTGATATTGGGTTTCCAGCTTCCAGAACTGTGAGAAATAAATATTTGTTTTGAAGCCACCAAATCTATAGCAAGTTGTTATGGCAGCCAGAACTGAGAAAATTGCCCTTTTTCTTTGCAGCAGATTTTAAAGATTATTAAGCTCATGGTGAGGGAAAGTATTTTGATACATTTCTACTTACCTTTAGAAATGTGTATTTAAATAAACACATATATACACAACCTGATTTAAGACCTGGATCAGAATAAATAGGGGTGAACTAGACTGTCAAGTGGATCTTGGAAATAAAGTAAATCCTAAGAAACCAAGGAATCTCTACCCCCTCCACCCTGCAGAACATTAACAAAGCATAGTTTGGAAAGTCTTATTTTTAATTTTGGTAGCTAAAAACCTAGACTAAGAAGTTCTGGGGTAGAAGGCTTATGGATTCTGTCATCCCCACTTGTCAAAAATATTTAAAAATAAGCTATTGCTCTGCTTATGTGCAGTTCTGATTCAGTGCTAATATATGGCTTGAAAGATGCAGTTGTGTGATTCACTTTATTATGAACCACTTTTAATATTGGAATTAAATAATTATTAATAAACTAATACTATGAAATGTTAATATTAGTACCCTTTATATTTTTAAAGCCTCTTTTCAAAGCATTAGTCTTTTTAATCATCTTAATAATCAACATTAGTGGTATGATCCTGACTACAAATTAATTTTAAAATCAAGTAGCAATTTATAACCGACATAAGTTTAGTTTCTGTATAAAGTGTATGAGAAATGGGAAGGGCCAGTGCAAGTTCCACCTGTATAGCAAATGATACCAGAAATCCACTTACATGGAAGCCCCCAGACTTCACATTTTAGTCCCTGAAGGCAATATTGGACACTTTAACATAGTGGGGAACAGCTGGGAAAACAATGTGGCAACCAGTGCAAACCAGATGACACACACAGGTTCTCCTCCATATTTTTTTCTCCAGATGAGGAAAATCCAGCCCAGAGAAAACAATGATCTGTCTGTTACCAGAGAGCTATTGAGAGAGGGAGATCTAAGGAGGAAAATTTCCCATGCCTAATAGAGTTCTTTCTTTATTATTCTTTAATTATAGTCACATAGTAGAGTACATGCATTTTATGGGTAGAGAAGCAGGTAGCACAGAATATGAATAAGGACCTAGCAGCTGTGTAAACTTCAGAAAGTTATTCTAACCATAAAACAAGGCTTAAATTGTAGATAAATCCTAACATATCTAAAATTAAATTATTTTATTTATTTGTCATTTTGAGAAAAATAAAAAAGAATTAAAAGTTTATTATGAAAGTTATATTTTTAAATGAAACTTTAAATTTTATAATGTATATTATAGTTGTTAATGTTATCTCCTCTTCTTTTGCCTACAAAGATATTTTTATGTAAATTCTTATAGTACAATGAGATATTTCCTAAATTTTCTTTTTAAATCAGTCATTGTTTGTGTATAGAAATGAAACTGATATCTGTGTTTTGACATTTTATCCTGCTACATTGCTGAATTCACATTTTTAATTCTAACCAATTTTTGTGTGTGCGTGCATGTGTGTAGAATCTTTAGGGTTTTATACATATACGATCATATTATCTGTGACAAGAGATAATTTCACATCTTCCTATACAATTTGGACTTTTAAATTTCCTTTTCCTGTCTAAATGCTCTGGCTAGTATTTCAGTGCTATGTTTAATAGAAGTGGCAATATTGGAAATCCTTGCCTTTTACCTGATCTTAGAGCCAAAGCTTTCATCCTGTCACCATTGAGTATGAGATTTGCTGTGGGATTTTTATATATAGCCTTTATTCTGTTGAGTTTGTTTCTTCTACCAGTACTGGATTGAGTGTTTTTATCATGAATGGGCATTGACTTTGTCAAATGCTGTTTCTGCATTAATTGAGATGACTGAGTACTTATGTGTCATTCTGCAATGTGGTATATTACTTTGACTAATTTTTATATATTGAACTCTTCTTGTATCCCAAGGTTAAATTCCACTTGTCTGTGGTATACAATCTTTTTAATATGCTCCTGAATTCAGTTTTCTTGAGGATTTTGCATGAATGCTCATAAAGGACAATAATCTATAATTTTATTTTCTTGTAGTGTTTTTGTCTGGCTCTTTTATTAGGGTACCACTGGACTCAGAATGTGTTAGGAAGCATTCATTTTACTGTATTAAATGTTTGGAGAAGTTTGAGAAAGATTGGTGTTAGCTATTCTTTAAGTATTTGGCAAAATTCACCAGTGGAGCTGTTACCACTGACATTTAGCTAATTATTAATAAAGAAAGGGGAGGAAAAGGGAATTAGAATTGTGCTTAATAAACAGGGGTGCATAAACATGCTTGCTTCACCAGGAAACTACAGCATCACATGCTAGGGAATGACAGTATTGCTCCACCAAGATGATTAACACTCCTCCCTTCCCCTCACCAGTACCAGATTGCCAGGGGAAGCAGATGGAGGCAGACACATATGCTATAGAAGTCAAAATGGTGCAGAGGGAGGTTATTGACAAGAGATCCATCAACCTAACTAGGGTATCTAAACCTATCAAAAGCCTGTGAAAACTTGGAAAGTTGATTGGTCATTTTGAAAATGTTTCTCATCTTTTCCAAACCTGAGATAATAGATAATATAAATCTAGGGAGTAAGGAGTGTGCACTCGCTCTCTCTTTCTCTCTCTCTCTCTCTCTCTCTCTCTCCCTCTCTCTGTCACCCACTCAGTTTGTGCGTACTCTCTCACCCAGGAGTACAAGACCATGCAGGTCGATCAGCTACTGGATCTTGCAGCAGCCTGTGGGGGCTCCCAAGGACTAAGTATTAAAATGAAGAAGAACCTTTGAAGACTGGTTTTTATTCTGGCCTTGCTGAAGACACAGTTGGACTTTCTTAATTGCAGGACAGAGAGGGTATCCAGGGACCGCCTTCCACATGAATAAACCATGCTACACCACAATCTCTCATGTGTGGGTCCTTGGAATGCTTTCCTCACAATCCTGTGGAAGAGCCCAATTTCCCACAGACAATAGAACCAACAAGTCCAAAGTTTTTCTTCTTCAAGAGATTTCTAATTACTGATCAGGAAAATAATTTCATTCACAGTAACAACAAAACTAATAAAATAAGAATTAATGAAGGTGGACAAAGATGTACAAAAAACTGGAAAACATTTGTGAAAAATATTAAAGACATAAACATTTATAAAGACATCCATGTTCATGGTTTGGAAAAACTAAAATTGTTAAAATGTCACTACAACTCCAAAAAAAACAATTAATTCAGCACCATGTTCATGGTTTGGAAAAAATAAAATTATCAAAATGTCAGTACAACTCAAGAAACCAATGAATTCAGCATAATCCCTATCAAATTCCCAATGTCCTTTTTTTAAAAAAAAATTATTTATTTTTAGAGAGGGATGGGAGGAAGAAAGAGAGAGGGAGAGAAACAGCAATGTGCGGTTGCTGGGAGCCATGGCCTGCAACCCAGGCATGTGCCCTGACTGGGAATCAAACCTGCGACACTTTGGTCCTCAGCCTGTGCGCAATCCACTGAGCTACGCCAGCCAGGCAATGCCCTTTTTTGACAAAATTTTAAAATGCATCTTAAAATTCACATGGCATCTCAAGGGACTTCAAATAGACAAACAATCTTGAAAGAGAAGAACAAGGTTGGAGGATGCACACTTCTTTATTTGAAAATGTAATACAAATGATAGTAATAAGAACAGTATGGTACTGGTGTATAGACAGACACAAACACCAGTGAAATAAAATAGAGGCCTCAGAAATAACCCCTCACATTATTTACTCAAATAATATTTCATGGACCATTCAATGGGGAAAAGACAATCATTTTAACAAACAGTGCTGGGAAAACTGGATATTCATATACAAAAGAATGAGCTTGGACCCTTACTTAACACCGTATACAAAAATTAAATCAAAATGGATTAAAGACCTAAATGTAAGACTAAAACACTAAAACTCTTAAACAAACACATAGAACAAAGGCTTCACAGCATTGGGGTTGGCAATGATTTCTTTAACATGGCACCAAAGACACAGTTAACAAACAAAAGATTAGACAAATCAGACTTCATAAGAATTTTTAAAAATTGCATAAAAGGTATATCAATAGAATAAAAGACAATGTATAGATTGAATAAAATATTTGTAAATCATACTAATATCTAGAATGTATAGAGTACTTATAAAATTCAACAAAAAAAACCTGATTCAAAAATAAGCAGAAGACTTTATAGACATTCCTCAAAAGAACATATACAGTAAGAACATATACAATACACACATGAAATTTAAAAAAAAATGAAATACCACCTCAAACATGTTAAGATGGATATTATCCAAAAAAATAAAACAAGTGTTGGTAAGAATGTGGAGACACTAAAATCCTTGTGCACTGTTGTTGGCAATGTGAAATGCCACAGCCACTATGGAAAACAGTATGGCAGTTTCTCAAAACATTAAAAATAAGTTTATTGTATAATTTAACAATTCTACTTCTTGGTACATAACCAGAAATAATGAAGGGAGGGTCTCAAGGTGATATTTGTACACTCATGGTCATATCATTATTTACAACAGCTAAAACCTGGAAGCAACCCAAAGTATTCAGGAACAGATAAATGGATACTCAAAAATGAGATAAATACAATTTAATATTATCCAGCATCAAAAAGGAAGGGAAGTCAGACATATGCTATGATGTGGATGAACCTTGAGGACATTAAGCTAAGTTGAATAAACCAGTCACAAAAAGACAAATACTATCCTATTTTATTTATATGATATGCTTAGTTAAATCATAGAGCAGACAGCAGATGGTGGTTGCCAGGCTGGGGGTTAGGGAGAATAGGGAGTTACTGTTTAATAAGTATAGAGTTTCACTTTTGCAAGATGAAATGGATGGGGGGGATGGCTATATAACTATATGAATGTACTTGATACCACTGAACTGTCCACTTAAAAATTGTATTGTGTGCTTATAATTTGCTAAAAAGTAGACATATTATTTTATCCACCCACACACAAAGTGATAATAAAGGGAGCAGGAGCAAACTTTGGGAGGTGATAGATATGTTTGTGGTCTTGATGGTGGTGATGGTTTTATGGATATATACTTGTCTCTAAACTAATTGAGTAGTTACATACAATTAAACATTTGTGGCTTTTTACATGTCAATCATATTCAATAAAGTGGTTTTTAAAATGGTCAAGAAGGTCAATTTTATATTATGTACATTTTACTATAAAAATGGTGGGAAAAATGCCAAGGAGAGGATTCTCTTGCCCCTCAGGATCCTTGATAGATTTTAAAATAAAGCCTAATAAGGGAGTATATAGTTCATTAAATATCATTTTCCCAAGGAGTGCCTGGTCTTTAAATAACTAATTTTAGCAAGTTTCTACATAAAATTCATACATTCATTTTTTTAGAATTCTCTCTCCTAACACCTGATTTGTAATGATGTATTGTCATATTTAAAGGAAAAAAAAAGAGAGAGAATTTCCAGAGATGAGCAGCTTGCATTGAGAATGTGTCTTTGCAACTAGCAGCCTTTAGAGGTATGTCCATGAACTCTCAGCAACCACCTGAGTCCCAGCCAGTTTTGGTTGCCCTACATGTTGGCACTGAAAGGAAAGCTCTTTGTAAGAGACCCAGACTTTTTCTCAATTAACTACTATGTAGCTGAGCATGTTTAACTTGTTTTAAAGGTATTATATGACAAATGTTGACATTTTTGCCCAATAATTGACGTTTCAGTTTTGTATTAGGAGAAAAATTATTGGCATTTCAAGACATCAGAGTATATTGTCACAGCTTATATTGCAATACAAAATGTACACCATGTATTTTCCACTTATTGTTTTTGTTCAGAATTTTTCAAATATAAATTCTAATCAAGAGCAAACTTTCCATTTATATATTTTATTGGTCTTTATCTTGAAAATAACAAACCACCTGCAGTCATAAAGTAGCAACCTCACATTCCCATTAATGCCAGGGCTAAAGTCACAGGAAATCTCATGAGATGTCTAGCTCCAGCACTCATTTTGGTATTGTTTTATTGAAAACTTTTATTTTAGTTGAGCAAAAAATCTAAATAGCCTTTCAGCTGGTTTGAGGCCAGCATTTTTATCTTTATGCCTGTGCAGTTCTGTTAATCACTATCAACATTTATATTTTAATATGAGAAGGTTCTTGTTATATTTTAGCTGAAAACTCCCATAAAACAAAGAACTGCTCAACTCTGAGTGATTCCTGTGACTCCCAGCTTGCCTGGTTTATAATTTAATTTTATACATATTACAAAATAAAATGGAAAATTAATTTTAAGATGCCTGAATCAAATTATATAACACTTTTTCTATTTTGAATTCTCTCTTCCTTCTTTCTTCTCTATTTCCTCTTTCTCTGACTCTTCCTCCTCCTTCCTCTTTTTTCTTCTCTCTCTCTTTCTCTCTATCTGTATGTATGATTTGCAGCTCCCTGGGCCTCAGTTTTATCAGTAATAGAATGAAATTAATGAGCCAGATGAAGCCTGGGGTATCTTTCACTCTGACATGCAATGACTGTGGTTCTGGTGGCCAGTTCAGGAGAAGGGTAATAACTATGGCAGCATGTCCTATCATTCACGGTGTCCTGCACACTGTTACTGTGTTATCTTCACTGCTTTGTCTCCCTTTACAATGGCTTTGAAACAGAACACACATACACATGCACAACTGAAATAAGAAATCTGAATTTAAGCTAATTAAAAATGTGAATTCTATACATCAGAATTTTAGCTGGGGTATATGCTTAATCATTTAACACTATTTAAGAAAATCACGTTAGATTCAATAAAAGTGACTCACAGACACTACTATCAATAACAAAGTCATATATGAATGGTAAAACTGTACACGTGTGTGTTAATATAAGAAATGAGCGGGATGGGTCTGATTTCTTCTTTCTGGAAAGAAAGCTAAGGTAAGTATTAACAATTTGTTCACTTGCCTTTTTGAGAGAGGAGATGGCTGAACTCTATTTGAAAGCATCATGTGAGTAAGAACATGGACAAATGATCTCATACCCTGAAAACAATTACCATCACTGAAAATAATTACCATCAGTGAGTGACTAGCACACAACATAAAAATTTTCTACTTGTTTTACAAAAATTTTAATTTAAACACATGAGGCATTATTTCTAGAAAAATGACTATATGACAATAATTTTGTTGACATATGCCCAATGGGAGTTAAGGCAAGATGAGGGAAGGGCTGGTTATTGGAGGCCTGTCCTGTATTCTATACTTAAAGTAATACAGTGAATATGATATTAAAGAATATGTCCTGGCTCAGTGGATTGAGCGCTGGCTGGCCTGTGAACCAAAGGGTTGCTCGTTTGATTCCCATCAGGGCATATGCAAAAGTTGCAGGCCAGGTCCCCAATAGAGTGTGCATGTGAGAAAACCACATGATACTCTCCCTCTTTTTCTCCTTCCTTTCCTCTCTCTCTGAAAAAGAAAAGAAAAGAAAAGAAAGAATATGAAAATAATTTCTAATACTGTTTACAGAAACTTTTGGAGTGAATATTAGAAATTCAGGCACCACCTATGAAGCAAACTCTCTAAATTCTTTAGCCTTTATGAACTTCAAAGCAAGCTGTTGTCATATACAAGGGCTCTGGACTGTGGAACAAAAGATCATTTTCCTATTTGGTTGAATTTCAGAAAGTTGGGAAATACCCTTGAGCCTGAGTGCTCTCATCTATAAATTAAAAAATAATCCTCTAAATGCCTTTTCATATCTACCAGTCCATGTTCCAACTAATAATGATAATACTCAAGAGTTTTGATTATTTTTTATTTGCCATACACTGTATGTAAAAAGCACTATATGGACTAAGTGCTTTTTAAAGTGATCTCAGGCAACCAGAAAGACCTAAATGTTTATAGTATTTTTATAATATTACATATGAAGAAATGACAGATTACAGGGGGGGAAATTTATCCAATGTCATATTTTACTGCCTAGATTTCAACTCAGATTGTCTACTGCCAAAGACCACTGCTGGTCTTACCCAATAACCACTCGACACTGCTCCATTCATAGGCCACAGGGCTGTTGAAAGAATTTTAAGCAAGGCAGTGAAATAAGATTGCTCCTCATCTCTGTTTTTCTACCCCCAAACCTCTCCCACAGTGTCTCTCAATACTCCCGCATGATTTATTTGGACCAATCAAGAATTGGGCTGACAGCACACTATTTCAAATGCAAATTGCTTTACAAGTTTTTGTTCTGTTAGGATTCATTGACCAACTAAGAAGCCTTCCTCAGAGTGAATTTTATGGTCTGCTTGCTTCGACAGGGATTTATGGGTGAAACTCAGACACATACTTCTTTAAAAAATTAGTCTTGCAGTAAACAGGAATGTAAGGAAAAGTCTAACAGTTGATTATAACAAAATAAAGCATCCTCTTAAAATAAAACCATTCTTCATCTCTCCCAGCCTCCACCCTTCCCTACAGAATGTGTCATTTCACACTTTCACACTTCTATTTTTCTGTGCTGCAAATTAGCAGGAACCCTTAAGACAATTTGCAAGTGTTGACACGAAATCCAAGTTTTATTTCTCAAGTTGTTTGCTGTGCTATGGCCTCAGAAACCTCTCCCCTGTGATAGGCAGCAATGTGGCACAGAGAACCAGGTCAGAATTATTTCTAGAATATATGTGTTTGTGTGTGTCTGCATGTGTGTGTTCGAGAGAGAATTAATTTGTGTTTCTACTATGTCAGGAATGCTGCAAAGCTAATAGTGATAGAGGTAAATATAATAGAGTTTGATTTCTTAAGAGAAAAAGCTAGTTGGAAGGAGCTGGTAAGCTTGGCACTAAGAATGAATAGATTGAGTTAGAGGTGACCCAGAGATCTGCAAGTGGTGGTGGAGGGCCTGAACTCCCAGAAAACAAACATGGAGATGAGACATAGCTCCAGAGTGAAATACAATAGAAGTTTCAGAGTATTATTCTTTTTGAAGGACCCAATTCAATTCCAGATAAGGGGGCATATATTTATATAATAATGTTGAAGAACAGTGTTGTGTTTCCAAAGGCCAAGGGAAAATAAAAGATAAGATAGCTTAAATATGCAAGTTACTTTCATACACATTGGCATTCTTAGAAAGTCTTAAGTTTGCCATATATTAAAATATCAACAAACCTACTGAAGAGCTTCTTTTTTCATTTTATTGAATTTATTGCAGTGACACTAGTGAACAAAATTATACAGCTTTCAGTTGCACAATTCTACAACATATAATGTGTACACTGTATTTTGTGTTCACTACCCCAAGTCAAGTCTCTGTCCACCACTATTTATCCCCCCTTCACCCTTCTCTAACTCTCCCTACCAGCCTCCCCCAGCAGTCACCATATTGTTGTCTGTGTCCATGAGTTTTTTTTGTACTTTTTAGCTCAATCCCTTGGGCCCCACCCCCACCAACTCATCCCTCCTACCTCAACAGCATCAGCCTGCTCTCTTTCTCTGAGTCTGTCTCTATTTTGCTTATTAGTTCCTTTTGTTCATTAGATTTCACATATGAGTGAAGTCATGTGGTATTTATCTTTCTCTGACTTTCTGTGTGAGGTTCCTAGGCAGGTATTTTTTTTTGAAGTGGTATCTTTTTATGCCTCCTAAAGATAAAGACATATATCCTCAATGAGTTAGAAATCTCCTTTAATATAATTTGAAAATTAAATCTCCTCTGACCTGCTTCATATGAAATTCCTCAGTTCTAAGGATCATCTGCCAAGTTTAAAAGTGTAGTCCTCCTCCTGGAATTTTGCACTAAAAAAAGGGGACAGCTGGGCTTCTTGTAGCAGTTATGTTCCCCCACGCATTTCGACAGCTTTACTTTCTACTCCAGAGGTCACTGCTCTTCCCTAATGGATGAAATTGATTCAGCTTGCCTTTTTACAGTGGCAAATGTCGTTACACAAAGTAAATGATGTAAAGAGATGACTGAAAAAAATTTAGCCAGAATGCAAGAGCTCAATTTAGCCAGAATGCAAGAGTTGATGCAAATACCCCCCCAGTATTTCAAAAGAATTAAGTTCTTTCTAGTTATTAATCATTGATGTAGGTTTCTGGGGATATAGTCCCAATGGAGAAAGAAAGGAAAACATCCAGAGATGCAGAAGATAAATATTCAGCACAGTCATCATCATCTTTATCATCATTAACAAAAGGTCAAAGATGTCTTAATGGACAGTTCACACATGCTAACTCATTTATTGTAGTCTTTATTTTATGCAATAAGAATTAGAGGAAGAGAAAAGTCAGAAGACTTCCCTTTTGTACCACAGCAGCTAAGCGGTGGAGACCAGATAGGAAGTTTTGCCAAAACCCAACTTTTTCTGCTACATATTTTGTCTTCTTTTCCATGGAAGTTGGAAGTGTAAGACATTTGGGAATTGTCTTGCAGATACATTTTTGGAGTCTAGGGTACCCTGAGAAAGGAGAGAGAAGAAATGTGCCATGAAAGACAGACTGGGATACAGTTGGGGGAATATTAACTCTCATGGTGCATATAATACAATGTTTTTAACCAAAAGTGTTACAATCAGATATGTGTCTTATAAAAGTACCTTTATAAACAGGATTCTGAACTGAACAGAGGTAATGAGTTAGAGGGGAGAATAGAGAAAAGTAATGAACTAAGGGGAAAAGGGAAGAAGGAAGGAAGGAAAAAAAGGAAAGAAGGAAGGAAGGAAATTGAGGGATCTACTGATAATATGGTTTATGGCAACATTTTGTAAAATTATTGATGATAATAATTTTTATTGCATCAATCACTTACTGTTTTTTATACCTTGATGATTTGAATATTCTCTGATCTCACTTTTTTAATGTTCTAACCTCCTGTAATGCATTATATCTATATATAACATGAAGTTTTCCCTGTGACTATTTTACTTTTCACATACTAACTTTTTATTATCAATATAGGAGGGGAGGAAGAATTGTAAGTAATAGAAAATAGAATTTGGCCTCTGTTTTATACTGCTGATATGAAGTTGTTATTTTTTTAGTTTTATGGTTTTAAAAAAGAGTAGAGAAGGTGGGGTGCCCAGGTTGCACCATGACATTGATTATATCCGCAATGGCAGGGTTTGAGAATTACTCATGTTGCCCAGTGAGACCTTTGGTCACTTACATACCAAAAAACTTCAACTTTTATATTTGTCCTCACCAGATGTATTAATTCAGTCTAAGAACACTTTGAAGTCTTAACTGTACCTGTATTTTGTCATCACATACCTTTACATACAGAATTATTCATAAAATATCCTTATATTATACTTTGTCTTTTTTATGTGTAAACATTGTGTATGTAAGCATTAATAATGCAAGCACATTGTATTGATTGTATCGGTGAAAGCAGTCACCTTGTTCCAATAACAATGAAAGAAATAAAAAGAGAAAAAATGCTTTCAAAAATCTCACCTTAATTTTTTAGAACATAAAAAAGTAAAACCTGCCTTTCATATTATTTTCAGTTCTGCCTAAAATTTGTGTCCTCATATTTTGACCTACATTTTTTCAGAACGTCTTACATATTCCCTTTACCTAATTTGTTCTCTTATCTCTCATTCTTTGTTCATGTTTTCCTGAACTTGCATAAAATGTTAGGTTCTAGAAAGTCTACTTCAGCCCTCATTAATTACCCTTTTCTCTCAACTCTTTCTTTCATTAGCCATAAAGGTTGCTTTTAAAAATTCTTTGTTCAAGTTTTGATCTACCAAAACTCTATGCACAGAATGATATTAATGACACATCACAATACATATTATGTTTCATAAGACACTTTTAAAACTCTTGGTCATATTGTTTACACCAGTGGTATACTGGCAAATGTCTTACAATTGGCTCTTTTGGAGGGAGGATCCCTGTTTTATAATGTTTGCTAGTTTCTGTGATATAAATGCATCTGTCATTCCTAATTTCAAGCTACTGATGTAACACCACTGAACTTGGAAGAGGTGTTCACAATTGGCTCCCACAATCCAGTCTAAGCCAGTTCCTACGCACAACTAGAACTTAAATTCAGGAAAGTTCATGTATTGTGTGAGCTCCCTCAGATGAGATAAGGAAGAGCTGGCATTTGGATCCAGGTCTTCTGACTCCAAATAAATTCTTTTCAGAAAATAAACTGTTATTCAAAGATATGATTGTATCTTAGGTTGGTCTCCTAGTGCCAATGGGTCACAATAGAATCACTCTGTTTTAGCTGCCTCATTGCATTTTGCTGTCCAGCTGCACTGTTTCCATGTGGTGGACCTGCCACTACTTCTGGCTTCTAACAAAATAATGCTGTAAAATAAAACTCTTCTTTTGTTGGGCTATAGACCATTTGTTTCAATTTTATGAAATAAAGTCTAATCCAAGTATGGTGCTATATTAGTGAAATTATCGTATTAATTATTCTTCACTATATACCTTCAATATGTTTATTATGGATTTTAAAAAATTTTCCCACTCCAAATGTATCTGACCCAGAATCTTCCCTCCTAGGAGATCCTTCCAATATTCTGTGTCAGTTCCCATCAGAAACCTTTCATGGCCATCAAAAGATGCATTAACCCTTTAGAATTTCATAGTCTACTTTGGGGTGGAAATGGTATCCCTTAGAGTTTAAATGTACATCTTTATTATTCCCAGGCTAAACATTTATTCACATTTTCTGGTCATTTGCAGCTTTATTTTATTAATGATTTTTCTGTTTCTGTTTATAGTTTTTTCAATAGCTATATGATTTTTTTCCTTTTATTGAATCCACATCTTATAGTGTAACTTGTAAGTCAGTTATAATTTATTTAACCAGCTCACCATCATAAGTATTTATACAGTTTCCAGTTTTTCCCTTTTATAATTGATTTTGTAGTTTTTTAACTAATATAGATATTTCTTATTATTCCCCTAGGATAAATTCATAGACTATCACTTGGGTCAAATTTTGTGTGGACATTTAAGGAATTTGCTTATGTTGCCTAGGTTTCTAGCAGAAAGTTTGGCCATATTAGGTGCCCATCTTTTGGCTCTCATATTTGCAGAAGAACGGGTATTTAGTCACTGTTTGGAACTAGTCTTAGAAAATTTGCTTTGGCAGAGGTTCTGGTATGTAGGATATCTGAATAACTAATTCTGCTGACAATTAAAGAGGTGAGAAGATGCTGCCCAGCTCTCCAAAACTCAAGCAAATGCCTTTGAATAATATTATTTTAACATCAGGGAAATCTCCATGATTGCTACTTTGAATGCTGGACCATGACTGAAAGTCTGAGGTGGAATTAGAGCCTCCTTGAAAATTTTCTCTTAGGAAATTTGAAATTAAGAGAGGAGGATTGTTATAAGTAATATCACTATGATCTGATCATCACAGCATTGAAAGTGATAGTCCTTGGGATACTTAATTTAGTCAGTCTCTTCATTATCATTTGCACAACATTATTAAAAACAGAAATTTCCTAAATGAATAAAAATATATTTTAAAAATCCCAGGTTGTAGAAACAAAGAATCATGAAAGATGCATATAGTCTTGTAAGGCCTCTATCTCTCAATTTGGTCCTCACTCACCTTCTTACCTGCTCTGACAAACGGAAAAATTTCTGTTCTTCTATTGTGGGTTTCTACTTCTCCTCAGCAGCCTTTGAGATTTTATAATAGCCTGTTGAGAAGCATGTCCAAAATGCTTTTCTTTCTATCTTTTTAGCCGAACTCTTTTTTGAATATATTTTAATCTCTGTTAACATATTATTTTACATTTTAGCTAAACTATGCCTAAGCCACTATTACCTCAAATAAAATTATCTTAACAAGATTTCTGGAAAAAATACCCAAACAGGAAACAACTATACAAAGATATACTTGCAATAATATTAAGAAAAATATCTGCTAAACTTATACTATAAAGTAAAATGAATAGTTTTGGATATTAAATTACCATTTAATGCTTTGAAGCTAATAAAATCAACCCATTTATTAAACATTTTCTAAATCCAGAAACTGTGTAGGCAACATAGGCACTGTATATATCATCTATCCTGTAATAAGCCAAAGATTAAATAGTCTGACCTCCACATAACTTGAGCCACACAAATAATCTCCCTCCAACTTCTCATGACCTCATGTGCATAATCACAACACTGACTGATAGTTTCTATCACAAACTCCAACTTAGCATTTACAGCAGCATGCTTTTAGTATTCAAATCTGACTTCAAAAATCATTTTTTATTTTTCTCAGTTTATGACTTTCATCACTCAATTGGAATGGCATATATTAAGGCCTAACAAAGTGAATACGAGTTACAACAAACTACATGCTATGAAGGGGTACAGAAGTCACAGAGTTTGATGAGATGACAGCTTTTATTGGAATCATAAAGAAAACAGACATCATCATCATAATAATAAACAATAATATAACAACAATGACAGTTATTGAGTGGTCTGCTAGGTGTTGGACAAAATTTTAGGTGATTTTCACGTCTTACTTCTATTTTTCAGAATAGCCTAACACGGCAAGTATTCCATTTCTCTTTGTAGTAAAGGTCAAAAAAGTAAAGCAACGCCTCCACATTCATCCATTTTTTAAATTAAATTTTATTTTTTTATTGTTGTCCAAGTAGTTTTCTGCCTCTTCCCCCACCCCTCCCAACTACCCCAGCCCTCCCCACCGTTCTCCCCTGTTTCCACCCTCCTCTTGTTATCATGCATATGTCCTTTATAATTGTTCCTGTAAACCCTTCACCCTTTCCCCCCATTATCCCCTCCCCTCTCCCCTCTGGTCACTATCAGCCTGTTCTCTATTACAGTGTCTTTGACTATATTTTGCTTGTTTCTTTGTTTTGTTGTTTAGGTTCCTGTTAAAGGTGATATCATGTGGTATTTGTCTTTCACTGCCTGGCTTATTTCACTTAGCATAATGCTCTTCAGTTCCATCCATGCTGTCACAAAGGGTAAGAGTTCCTTCTTTCTTTCTGCTGTGTAGAATTCCATTGTGTAAATGTACTATAGTCTCTTTATCCATTTATTTACTGATTGACTTAGGTTGCTTCCAGCACTTGGCTATTATAAATTGTGCTGCTATGAACATTGGGGTACATAGGTTCTTTTGGATTGGTGTTTCTGGGTTCTTAGGATATAATGCTAGAAGTGGAATTGCCAGGTCAAAAGGCAGTTCCATTTTTCATTTTCTGAGTAAATTCCATACTCTTTTCCATACTGGTTGTACCAGTCTGTACTCCCACCAACAGTGCACTAGGTTTGCCTTTCCTCCACAACCTTTCCAACATTTGTTGTTTGTTGATTTGCTTATGATGGCTATTCTGACTGGTGTGAAGTGATAACTCATGTGGTTTTAATTTGCATCTCTCTAATGTCTAGAGATACTGAGCCTCTTTTCATATGTCTCTGGACCCTCTGTATGTCCTCCTTGGAGAAGTGTCTGTTCAAGTCCTTTGCCCATTTTTTAATTGGGTTGCTTGTCTTCTTAGGGTGAAGTTGTGTGAGTTATTTATATATTTTGGAGATCAAACCCTTATCCAAGATGTCATTGGCAAATATGTCTTCCCATATGATTGGTTCTCTTTTCATTTTAATGCTGTTTTCTTTAGCTGTGCAGAAGCTTTTTATTTTTGATGAAGTCCCATTTGTTTATTCTTTCCTTTATGTCCCTTGCTCTAGGGGACATATCTGTGAGAATATTGTTGCGTGGAATATCTGAGATTTTCCTGCCTGTGTTCTCCTCTAGGACTTCCATAGTGTCACGGCTTATATTTAAATCTTTTATCCACCTTGAATTTACTTTTGTGTATGGTGTAAGTTGGTGATCAAGTTTCATTCTTCTGCATGTAGCTGTCCAGCTCTCCCAGAACCATTTGTTGAAGAGGCTATTTTTGCTCCATTTTATTTTGTTGCCCCCTTTGTGAATATTATTGAACATAGAGACTTGGGTTTATTTCTGGGCTCTCTATTCTGTTCCATTGGTCCATGTGTCTATTCTTATACCATTAGCAAGCTGTTTTGATTACAATGGCCTTGTGATACAGTTTGATATCAGTTATTGTGATCCCTCCTACTTTATTCTTCTTTCTCAAAATTGTTGCAGTTATTCGGGTCATTTATGGTCCCATATAAAGTTTTGAAGTGTTTGTTCTATATCTATGAAATATGCCCTTGGCACTTTAATAAGGATCGTTTTGAATCTATAAATTGCTTTGGATAGTATGGACATTTTGATGATGTTATTTCTTCTGATCCATGAACACGGTATATGTTTCCATTTGTTTGTGCCTTCCTTAATTTCTTTCTTCAGTGTTTTGTAGTTTTTTGAGTACAGGTATTTTACCACCTCGGTTAGGTTTATTCCTAGGTATTTATTACATTCATCCATCTTTAAGAGCCATGTAAAGCTGCTTTAAGACATAATAGATTTTACTGCTTCTCATTTTGAAGTGCCCATTCTCAATACATGATGCAAAGTAAAATATATTCACATATCACATTAAGTATAATGGTATTTATTTATTTATTTATTTGGGGCGAGAGAGAGAGATTGATTTGTTGTTCCACTATCTTATGCATTCATTGATTGATTCTTGTGTGTGCCCTGACTGGAGATCAAACCCGTAACCTTGTTTTATCAGAATGATGTTCTAATCAACTTAAATACCCAGCTAAGGCCCCAGTAATATTTGTAAAAGTTTTCAAGTTTATTATTGTAATTATTTAGCTTTAAGACATCCACTCAATTTATGATTGGCTGTGATTTCTCAGAAATTTGGGGGTATACTTCACACTTAATGCCTAGTTTATTTTCAAATATAATATTTTATGAATATCAAATTTAATAATTATATAAATATAATACATTTGAAGACATTGAATTAAATATTTATTACTTTTAACTTTTTATATTAAGCCAATATATATTTTTCTGGTCTTAAAATATCTTTGTACTTTTATTTTAATGCCTATCAAAAGAAATGATGACCCTGGAGCTGGGACTGGAATCCAGTTTTGTCACCATTAAAGTATGTGCTTTGTATCTATTCTGACTGTTGAGGAAAAACATTATTAAACACAACATGATCTATCTAGTATGTATTGTATACTATAGAGCAGGGTGTCAAACTCATTTTCACTTGGGGCCACATCAGCCTCGAGGTTGCCTTCAAAGGGCTGAATGTAATTTCAACTCCATAACAGTTAAGGAGCAGTTACATTTATAGAGTCCTAAAATTATTTTGGCCCATTGAAGGCAACCTCGAGGCTAATGTGTACCCCAGTGAAAATGAGTTTGACATCCCTGCTGTAGAGCATATCTGTAAGTGCTGAAGACCACCGGAATAATGGAATGTATTTTGTTTATCACTCAGCATCACAGAAATCTAAAGTTTTTATTTTATATATCATATCACCCCAAAAGATGTTGGAGAATGTGGATCCTATTCTACTTTTACTGCTTCTTCCACAGGAGTTAGTTCAAATTACACACATTATTTAGACTTATTACATACTGCCTGCCTTCAAAAATTAAACCATGGCTTCTGAGGAAGAGTGTACTGATGAGGTTGCTGGAGACACAAACATTCCCTAGAAGAATATATAAACAGATAATGGGGTCATGACACTATTATAAATGCAGTATCTTTATATGTATAAATTCCTTTTATTATAAGGTAAAGGGATAGCCTAGATTAGGAAAATACATGCAAAATACATGGTGGCTCAGCCTGGTTTTCCATCAAATACAAGAAAACCAAACTCTCTTTTCCTCTCTGATCTCACAGCCTACTCCTTTAGTCTCTGTGCTAGAGGATCACCTTTCTCTCTAGGAAGCTGGGCAATTTATTTGTTTCCAACATCTCAGGCATATTTCCACCTCAGAGCCTTTGTACTTGCTGGTCTGTCTGCTTGAAATGTTGTTCTCTGAAACATTACACGGGTGGGCCTTTAATTATTCAGGACTTACTCAAATGTTTCTTCCTACATGAAATAGTGAACTCCAAACATAACACAGAAAATATTAAATAAAGTAAGCACATATCCTAACTAGACTATATAGAATATTGATCCCCCATCTACATCTATTTACTTACTTGAATTTACTTTGCACATTATTCATGGCACTTAAATATAAAACTTTGTCATATGATTCAATGAGTCAATTTATGCAAAGTGCTTTGAAACAGTGCTTGGCGCCTGGTAATTTCTATGTAAATGTCTGTTGAATATACAGTATAGTTAATTTACCACATTTTGCAGAGAGGAAATGGAGTCTCAGAAGTGAAGGGCCCCACATCTGGTTGGATGGGATTCTCAGTTTCTATTATATTACCCAAGACTCAGTGTGATTATGGTAGTTAACTGACCCTTTCTTCAGTCTCCTCCTGCTGGATGAACATTCCACTTATCAATGTTTTTACCTGAGACAAATAAATAGGAATGTGATACAAGGTACATTTCTGGCTTTACCAAACAAAATTAAATATTAGAGACCAAAGGGTCTAATATTAATTTTTACATACAAAAAGGAAAGATTTGCTGAAATTTCTGCAACCATGAATGTCTCGACCACCAACTGGCAGTGACCACAGACCACTGCGGATGGCTCGTCGAAACACGAGAAAAACATACACATGGAAAAACGAGTCCTGTGGAGAAATAGGGACAAAATGGCCACTCTCTCTAGTGGGGAGCACCCCATTCTCCCACCCAAACAGGCTTTTATTGGGTTCGTTTGCATAAGAATTCAGGTAAAGCTCATTACTCATTGCCAGGAAGTAAGGATCAAACAATAGACAAGGAAGTCTGAGGGCCTATTCTGAGTCAGAATCAAAGAGCTGTAAAAAAGTTTAAGGAACAAACTTACTTCTTCCTTGGACCCTTATCATTCAACTGACACCATTTTAAATAAAGCAGGTTTCACAGGATTTTACATATTCTTTCTTAGGCCTGATCACCCAGGGAACCCGCCCTTTCCAGCACAGGGCTGCACCACCCTGTCATTGTTTCAGGCTTAGGTGGAGCACAGGAAGTAAGGCAGCCAAGAGATTAGGAGATTTTCTCGCAGACAATGAGGACTCAGGCTATGTCAAAGCCAAGGGGTGAGGGTCCATCACCCCCTTTTGCTGTAGCCCCCAATGTCCTTCCTTGGGGACCTCCGATGTGATCTTGCCTGTCTTAGGTCATTCCCCCCTTGGGGAATCTTAACCACCATTGGCTAACTGACCAAGCATTGGGGGACAGGCAGGGTGAAGTAAAAGGAGCAGAAGCGGTGCTCCTGCCAGGGAGATAAGCTTTTATCTCATTTCTGGCTTATGGTCCAAGGTCATTCCCTCAGCCTTAGCCTTGGCGGGGGTTAAGCTTCTGATACCAGGAAGGCCAGTTCCCAAAAATGAATACCAAGTTCTATAAATACTATTTAGCCTTTTCCTAAAATGTATCCTTAGGACCAGAGGCATAATCTTGACCTATGGAGGTTGGTCTAAACCTAAATGGACCAAATGCAGTCATAAAACTTATCTGAATGCTAATGTTTAATCTCAAGAAGTCATAAAAATTTTGCATTCAACTTTATACAGTATCCATTTTTTAATGAGAAATAAACTTTTATTGCATTGAGTTTACTTTAACTTTGAGTTGATTGTTTTACTACAGGCTAGTTTATCATAACAATAGATAAATTAGCACCAGAAGTAGAGTGTGTTATGATCTAAACCTCAAATACATGTCATTTTGTGTGTACCTTTATATATGAATAATGCTCTAAGTTACTTACCACTAATTAAAACCAGCATTCCAAGTATGTACTAGTTTTGTACATTGACTTGCCATATTTCCTGCCACACTGATATTCATCCAGGGGGTCAGGCTTCCCACTTTGGGCAGCAAGTACTTAGATTTTGTTTCACTTCTGTTATTGCAGAGGAAGTTTGTTCTCATGTCTTTGTTTCCATATCATAGTTGAAATGCTTTGGAAATATGCATTATGCAACAATATCCACATTCTTGGCTACACATACATGTTCTCTCTTTTAAACTTCACACTAATATATTCACATTGAAAATGGGAGAAAATGTCAATTTAGGGTGAGTAATATCATAATTAACAAAATGACATTTTCTAGCACACCTCACATTGAATTTAATAGATAACATTTGTCTTTTATAAGTTATTGGCATACTTGACTTCTGTCATATTTTTGTTTCTGATGAGCACATAATTGACTTGCATTACTTTGTATTTAGAGTTTACTTCAAGGGATAGAATGAAAGAGATTTCATCTGTATACTTCCCATGGGGACAGATCATGGCCTAGGATCATGGCCCGGCTTGCCAACAGGAACTTTATAACGCACATGTAAATATTGTTTCCTAATCTAGTGATTCTGTGTGTTTTAATAAAATAAGAAAGTCTGCCCTATTCCCACATGCCAAGACAGGTGATTGTTTCAGCTCTGATAATCTAATGAATGAGATAGCAATGGCCTCATACCAAATGGGGACTAGGTACAAAAACTTGATGAGTTGAGTTTGGTTCTTCTACCTTGTAATAAATTTAATATATTCTCCACCTCTGTTCATTTTACTAAAGAAAGAAATGACAAGGGGTTTGGGCTGTGAATTCTATTGTTAATTTTGTTCTTTCTTTTAGCTACACTGTACTCATTTGGAAAATGAAAGGGATTATTTCCTTCACAGAGGATTTTCCTTCTTAATAAGAATCTATGTGTATTATATTGGGTAATAAAAAAGAGCTCTAGGTACAGCTCAATGCTAATAATTTTTTTCTTATGTGGTACCTCTGCCTACCTCTTCTGAGATGTAGGTAAATCTTCTGAGAAGCTTAGAAAACAAAAGACATCAAGGGAGGAAAGATGATATTAATCAGCACTCATGTTTCTGCCTACCTTCCTAACAAAAGAAACATCTTCTTTCAAAAGGACTATGATTTTAGGTAAGATTGTGTATACTATAGGGAGAAAAGAAGGAAGGAAGAACAGAGGGAGGAAAGGAAAGCAGGAGGCAGGACAATAGGAAGGAAGGGTTAGAGGAGATAGCGAAAACACTGGAGGTAGCAGCAGCTGGGAAAGGACAGAAGCATTCTTCATTGTGATTTGATTTTGCATCTGTGATGGAAGAAAAAATATCCATTTGATTTGAAAGCAGAAACTACATGTATTACTCCTGAGAGCATTCAGAATTAGAAAGTACTGATGGTGAAGTCCTCAAAGGGAAATGAGCCCATGGATTGTGGTTCAGTCTTTATGCAGAGTGAAAAACACTCCCTTAGCAAGAGATTTAAGGATATATCAGATATGGCTCTCATACTAACCCATTAATTGTAGGACTACTGGCAGGGCACCCTTCTTTAAATGAGTTAATTGATTACTTAGTCTCCCCAGACAAAGACTTTGGTGCAAAGATTCTACTATAGGGAATTTATTTGGCAGTTAACCCCAAGAATTATTGGTAGAAGAGGAGGGAGTAAGACAAAGAAAAGAAGGGAGATAGTAAAAGGTGATATTAACCAAGTTAGCCTTTCTGGTATCTGGAGCTGAATCCTGGTGGGGAACTCTGGCAGCCAGCATGGGAAGTCATTCCTCATAGTTATCCCACCCAGGTGGCAAATGATATGTATATAACCACTCCTATTAGTCATTATTTGATGGTTACTTGAGAAAGGGCAATGAGTGCCAATTTCTGGCATCTCTGGCCTGCCATGCCACACTGAAGCTCTGTATTCTCTAAAGAAAGCTACTGAGCAGGGAAAAGGAGTTACAGGAACCTGAAAGTCAAGCTGAGGTGTTTTGTGTGCTAAGGTTCAAAGTTAGCATCTCACAATTAATATTGCCTTACATTCTACTCTATAGCTCTGCATCTGCCTTTTCTTACTACCAGCCCCTCCAATCTTAAGAATAAATGTTTGGTCTTGCCTTGTATTTCATTCTATTGCTATTAATGTGATCATGCCCTCCCCCCATCCAGAGTTATATTTGAAGTTTTTATTGATTTAGCAATCAGCAAAATACCAAATTTTGATTTAGGTGAGGTAGGCTACACTCTTGGATGTTCAATGTACTATCTTAGTAACCCAATTTCAGCTTCCAGTTTCCTTGCCTATGAAATAGGGACAGTGCCATTCACCATGCTAAATTCCTACAGGAGTTAATGAGATCATAGAGAGAAAGTACGATCTACCAAACATCAGTCTTCTTACCCTGTATTCTAAAATATGAGCTCCATGAGGGCAACATTTGTGCTGTTTATTGCTGCAACCCTGTGGATGATACCGGCCTGCAGTATCTATCTTGGCTGCAGATGCTCGTTGAATCACGAGAAAAACATACACAGAGACAACCAGGGCCTGTGGGGGAATAGGAACAGAAGGGCCACTCCTCACGTGGGAAGCACCTTTGACCACCCTCTCTCCTGGAAGGCGCCCCATCTCCTTCTCCAAGCAGATTTTTATTGAGAATACAGACAGTTTGTGGATTCACAGTCTGGCAGAAAAGATTAAAAGATGTAGGTGACTTACAAAGGTGCAGACAGAACTCCTGCTGTGATTCTGGGCAAAGGTTTGGGGTTTTAACATATGGCTCAAAGGGCTAGTTTTGGTTTCCTGTCTGTGCCTTCAAATTCCAAGTTAACATCCGCCAGCAAACATATCTCACAGGATCTTGCATATTCTATGTCCCAGGCCTGATTACCGCAGGGGCCCACCGTTTCTGGTCTGGGCTGCACTGCCCCTGCAGGCCTGAATTTTTTTTTTTAATTTTATTTTAATCATTGTTCAAGTACAGTTTTCTCCCACTTACTCCCATTCCAGCCCACCCACCCAACTCTCCCCTCTTCCCCCCAACTACCCCCCACCCCTAGCTTTTGTCCATGTGACCTCCAAATTTGTTCCTGTAAACCCTACCCATTCCCCCCTGAAATTCCCTCTTCTCTCCCCTCTGGTCACTATCAGTCTGTCCCCTATTTCAGTGTCTTTGGTTATATTTTGCTTGTTTCTTTGTTTTGTTGTTTAGGTTCCTGTTAAAGGTGATATCATGTGGTATTTGTCTTTCACTGCCTGGCTTGTTTCGCTTAGTATAATGCTTTCCAGCTCCATCCACGCTGTTGCAAAGGGTAGGAGCTCCTTCTTTCTTTCTGCTGCATAGAATTCCATTGTGTATATGTACCACAGTTTTTTGATCCATTCATTTACTGATGGGCATCTAGGTTGCTTCCAGCACCTAGCTATTGTAAATTGTGTTGCTATGAACATCGGGGTGCAAATGTTCTTTTGTACTGGTGTTTCAGTGTTCTTAGGATAGAGTCCCAGCAGTGGAATTGCAGGGTCAAAAGGCAGACCCATTTTTAGTTTTCTGAGGAAGTTCCATACTGCTTTCCATAGTGGTTGTACCAATCTGCAGTCCCACCAACAGTGCACTAGGGTCCCCTTTTCTCCACAACCTCTCCAACACTTGTTGTTTGTTGCTTTGTTTATGATGGCCATTCTGACTGGTGTGAAGTGGTATCTCACTGTGGTTTTAATCTGCATCTCTCTGATAGCTAGCGATATTGAGCATCGTTTCATGTGTCTTTGGATTTTCTGTATGTCCTCCTTGGAGAAGTGTCTGTTCATGTCCTTTGCCCATTTTTTAATTGGGTTACTTGTCTTCTTAGAGTGGAGTCGTGTAAGTTCTTTATATATTTTGGAGATTAAACCCTTGTCTGAGGTATCATTGGCAAATATGTTTTCCCATACAGTTGGTTCTCTTTTTTATTTTGATACTGTTTTCTTTAGCTGTGTAAAAGCTTTTTATTTTGATGAGGTCCCATTTGTTTATTCTTTCCTTTATGTCCCTTGCTCTAGGAGACAAGTCAGTAAAAAAGTTTCTGTGTGAAATATCTGAGATTTTCCTACCTATGTTCTCTTTTAGGACTTTAATGGTATCACGGCTTATATTTAAGTCTTTTATCCACCTTGAATCTATCTTTGTATAAGGTGTAAGTTGGTGCTCAAGTTTCATTTTTTTGCACGTAGCTATCCAGTTCTGCCAACACCATTTGTTGAAGAGGCTATTTTTATTCCATTTTATGTTGCTGCTTCCTTTTTCAAATATTAATTGACCGTAGAGACTTGGGTTTATTTCTGGGCTCTCTGTTCTGTTCCATTGGTCCATGTGCCTGTTTTTATGCCAGTACCAGGCTGTTTTGATTACAGTGGCCTTGTAGTATAGTTTAGTGTCAGGTATTGTGATCCCTCCTACTTTACTCTTCTTTCTCAAAATTGCAGCAGCTATTCGGGGTCGCTTATGGTTCCATATAAATTGCTGAAGTGTTTGTTCTATGTCTGTGAAATATGCCATTGGTACTTTAATAGGTATTGCATTAAATCTGTAAATTGCTTTGGGTAGTATGGACATTTTGATGATGTTAATTCTTCCAATCCATGAACATGGTATATGTTTCCATTTGTTTGTGTCTTCCTTGATTTCTCTCCTCAGTGTTATGTAGTTTTCTGAATACAGGTCTTTTACCTCTTTGGTTAGGTTTATTCCTAGGTATTTTATTTTTCCTTTTGCTATTTCAAATGGAATTTTTTTCTTGATTTTTGCTTCTGCTGTTTCATTGTTGGTGTACAGAAATGCCTTTGATTTCTGCATATTGACTTTGTATCCCGCTGTTTTGCCAAATTCATTTATTAGGTCAAGTAGTTTTTTGGTGGAGTCTATAGGATTTTCTATGTACACTATCATGTTATCTGCGAACAGTGACAGTTTTGTTTCCTCCTTTCCGATTTGGATTCCTTTTATTTCTTTTTCTTGTCTGATTGCTGTGGCTAAAACTGCAGGCCTGAATTAACAGAGAAGACAAAGGCAGACAGGAGACTTGGATTTCTCACAACTAAAAGCAAGGACTCAGGCTTTGACAAAGCCAAGGAGGCAGGGATTGATGTCCATCGCCCCTTCATTTCCACAGCCCTGAGTCTCTTCCCAGAAGCCTTCACATGATCATGCCTGTTTTAGACGTTTCCCTCTGTGGGAAATCTTACCCGTCATTGGCTAACTAATCAAGCCTAGGAGGTTGGGCATAGAACAGGCAGCGTTCATGCCAGGGAAGTAAGTTTTGTCTCTTTCAGTGGCTCCTGATCCAGAGGTCTTTCACTCAGCCAAAGTCACAAGGGGTTACAGCTTCCTGAAACCAGTCAGGGTGGTCCCCAACACACCCCAGTGAACCTAGAGTAGTACCTGCCACATAGTAGGAACAGCACAGATATAAGAAATGTTCATCAAAGAAGGTAAACATTATAATAGATAGTCTCTGGTTGAAATATTAGCTCAACTACTTGGCTCCTTGATTTCAGTCAAGGTTTATATCTCTCTAAGAGCCTTTTTCTGAGACACTCATCAATTAAATGTCTCATAAGGGTGTCTTAAGAATTAAAATTGGCCTTAATGATATATTCTCCCTCAATGCCATTCCATCTCACCCCTGGCATGAGCATTCCTTGAATCTAGTGTTGGAAAAAAGAATAAAGTGTTAAACTATCCATTCAATTCTAATAGTCAAATCCACATTTTCCCACTGAATGCAGTTGCAATCACTTTATTTTGTTGATATTCTGCTCTGAATTAATAAAAATTAACTTGCTCTAGAATTTTGTATTTGATTACCCTATTCACATTTTGAAACATAGCTTTATATGATTAAAATTTATTATATTAAACATATCTTAGATTACTTCTGACATATTCTTAAATTAATATATTTCTAACATGATGCATGCAGTGGGCACTTAATGATAATAATGACAGTAATTAAAATAACTATATTATTGAGCTCCTGCTAGGTGGCAGTGTCTATCTGAGCATTTTACAAATATTGTCATTTCATATCAATCATACAAGGTAACTGTGATTATCCTATTTCAGAAATGAAAAAAATGAGCCATGAATATGTTAGTTAACTTAGCCAGCATCCTAGTTCTTGCCCAGAGAACTATTCAGATGTGAACTCTGGTATTTCTGATGCCAAGGTTTATACTTAATCCATCACACTAACAACTGTTTTTTTTCCTTTTCAGATAACATAAACACTTTTTTATAAGCCATTTATTCTTTTCTTTCATTTTTTGTTGTTCTATTACAGTTGTCCCAATTTTCCCCTGTTGCTCTCCCCTGCTGCCCACCCCCACAGTCAATCCACACCCTGTTGTCCATGTCCATGAATCATTTATACTCATTCTTTAACTAGGCCCTTTATCTTCTCTCCTCCCTTATCCCCCTTAACCATCCTCTCTGATCCCTGTAAGTTTGTTC
Organism: Phyllostomus hastatus; assembly: GCF_019186645.2. Lineage (NCBI taxonomy): Eukaryota > Metazoa > Chordata > Mammalia > Chiroptera > Phyllostomidae > Phyllostomus > Phyllostomus hastatus. Next base: position 3,831,265 of record NW_025333857.1, read on the forward strand.
CTTGTCTCCATGTCTTTGGTTCTATTTTGCTCATTTGTTTGTTTTATTCATTAGGTTCCACTTATAGATGAGATCATATGGTATTTGTCTTTCACTGCCTGGCTTATTTCACTTAGCGTAATGCTCTCCAGTCCCATTCATGCTGTCCCAAAAGGTAGGAGTTCCTTCTTTCTTTCTTTCTGCTGTGTAGTATTCCACTGTGTAAATGTACCACAGTTTTTTGATCCACTAATTTACTGATAGGCAGTTAGGCTGTTTCTCGCACTTAGCAATTGTAAATAATGCTGCTCTGACTATAGGGGCACATAGATTCTTTTGAATTGGTGTTTCAGTACTTGTAGGGTGTAATCCCAGCAATGAAGTTTCAAGCCATTTAATCTTATGTCATCCAAATAAGGCTGGGGCTATTATTATCTTCCTTTTACAAATTTGGAAATCACAGCTCAGGGAGGTTATATGAATTATAAGTGGACGAAGAGCTGGTGAGCAGCACAGACAGGACCTAAAGTCTGTCATCTCTCTCCAAAATGTATTGAAATAGAGCATGATTTTATCTCAAAGAGCCCTTCTTCCTTCACACATATTGTCAACTGGACCCTAATTAAAAGAGTAAATATTTTAATTAACTAAAGATAGTAATATCTGAGGTATTATTTTATAGACACATAATTGTGAATTCAATGAAGTAGGATTTCCTTATTTAAGCATTATTTTTCACCCTAAGATCTCCAGTACAATGCAGTCCACCTTACTATAGTAAATACTTAATAATGTATAAATGAACCAGCTATTGATTGTATTCTAAAAATAATTATTGAGTACCACTGTATTCCAGAGAAGTGTCAGGCATCAGTTAAGAACATACCAGCAATAGAAAAAATATCATTCCTAATTCTGGAATCACAAGTCTAATGATACACACACACACACATATATACACACACATAAATATATTCACTTACACAAATAAATGCATACTTAAAAAACTGTGATAAAAAGAATAAAGGAAAAGAACAGGCAGGGTGTGATAAGAGAAAATAATAAGGCCTTTATTATTTGGGGAGGGCCTTTTTGAGGAAATGGTAACTCATAAATAACAGAATAATAGATGATTCCCAAATACACCAATTCCCATCTACTAGGCAAGAATTTGGTCACTGGATTTTTGAATACAAGATAATACTCCCTATGTCAATTGAAGATCTAATTTCTAATGAGTTAAAACTGGGTCTATGAAAGAAGCATGAGGGAACTTTCTGATGGGATGGAAATATCATATATGCTGATCACTGTGATAGTTATCATTTGAATTTATTAATTTTCACAGTTCATTGATGTTTACAGTTCAACTGTGTGAATTGTATTATATCTAATTTATACCAATACAAAGTTGATTAGAAAATAAAACTAGATTTAAGTTAATGCATCAATAAGCCAGCAAACTGAAGATGAATTAGAATTACTCTGACAATTACCTACATCTGTGTTTCAGTGGTTTTACATGCCTGAGAGTCATATATTGTTGGATTAGCGCCAGCATATAGAATAGATTACTTTTCCATCAGTAACAAAGGTTCCTTCTGACTTGTCAAGTGTATCAGCCACTTTTAAAACTAATGCTGCTAAAGTAGAAGAGCAAAGAAGATGAAAGCTTTTTCAATGATGTGCTAGGCTGGATTTTTTTTCATACTCTAGCTGCATTTGGAAGGTTTTTATAGCACAAGTGAATAATAGCACAAGTATCAATGCTAATGCCTTTTGTTTATAAAATTCTTAGCTCTGAAATAACCAATTTACTCTGCATACATGTCTTAGTTGAATTGTTTCTGCCTACCTGAGAGAAGTTAAACGTGTATTAGCCCATTTCAAAGGGAGGAAATTGGAGCACAGGAAAGTTTAAGAGATGACAGTTTTATGTGAATAGGAAGTTGCAGTGAGGCTGTGATTATTAACTCCTTTGTGAAAGTGTCCTTTTTTATTTATGTGACATTCAGAAGAAATCTTTTTATATTCTGTGTGCATGTGACAATTTAGTAGCGAGAGCAACAGAAGCTGTTTATAAAAACCAAAGCTAGAAAAATTGGTGATGCCATTTCTTTATTTCAAATTTGATAGATTGATACATAAAGTGATTTAACTAGATAATTATTAAATAATACAAGGCTTCAGGCTAACCACCCATTGTGCATGCATGTGAATTAAGATTTCACAGTAAAAGTTTCCTCCATTGTGATTTGCCAAACGTTTTGAAACTTGTTTGTGCTGAAAGACATAATTTAATTCTGTAGCCATCTGCTGGATTTGAACAATGGAGAGGCTATTTGCTCACAATGTCTGGTAGCACTGTGCTGTGTAAGGCAGAGACTGTGCAAGCAGTGACCTCAGGTGGAATACAGCTCAAGCATTTACTAGCCAGGCAATCTGGAGCCATCATGAAGAGTTGCAAGATTTGGATCAGTGAGTGCAAAACGCTAACATGTTGGCTGGCAGATAGTAGACACACACAAAATGGTAACTGTTATTAGTAAAGTGGCCCATGAAGCTATAGAAACTGAGTTTTATTCTAATAAAAATAGAAAACACATTGCTCAGTTACAAGAGAAATACATTTTTCCAGACCACAAAAATATTCTCCATGTGACATCATAATACTCAGGGAAACTTAGCAATGTTCCATGCTCTGACACAGGCAGAGAGGAAGGGGAGTATGAAATGTGGAATGTGGTGCCAGTGACAGAGTGAGGCTTTATTTAGTCCAAATCTAGAAATGTATGGTGCCCCTTATAGTAATTGAAAATGCATGTACCTCTCAACTGCACAAAAACTAAGGATTTTGTTGAATTTAAAGTAGTTTGTAGGTTTTCTAATTGCAAAGTTCTGGATGCATTTATCAGAGTGAGATATTTTTCTTTTATGTAGGGAGCTGAGATGCTGGGTTGGCTTGTTCTCTAGGAAGATGACCAGGCTCCCTGTGGAGTGATGCTTTACTGAGTGGGGGTGACTATGGAATCTTCTAGGAGATGAGGCTAAAGTTGGGGATGCTGATGTCTAGAGGTCCTGAGTAAATGAATGGGGATAATGTCTTTGCAACATGGTTCTCGTGCCCAGGAATCTGGGAAACTAAAAGGCTAAACCTTTGTTTTATAGTAAATTACCATTGGCCATGTACACTCCAGGTAATAGCAAGAATAATTGCCTTGAACCTGGACACTGATTGAGGAAAAAATCCTTAAAAATTTTGGTAGCCATAAGCAGGCCCTCATGTATGGTTTGCAGCCTGAATTTATTCTACTTGGGGGATCCAAATAAACTCTCCAGCCAAATGTTTCAAGTTGCTACAGCTCGATAAGCTTATGATAAGTGTCTGGAAAAAAATGCAAACTCTATTTGGATGAACCCACATTTGGCTCAGGCATCAAAGAATTCCCACAGTTAAAGCTTCAAAAGATATGAACTTAAGGTCTAAAATCAAAACATACACAAAAAAAAAATACCTTGAATAAGCAGGGCACAGATGAGAATCATCATGTATTTTCAATCTCATTAATTACCAGAGAGATACACATCAAAATCAAGAGTGAGATACAAGACCGGCAAAATTAAAAGTCTCATATTATCAAGGTTTGGCAAAGACATGGGACAAACAGAATTTTTTAATGCCATGGTTCAAATAAACAGATTTGGAAAATAATTTGGCAGTAACAGTAAAATGAGCATATGCATACATATGGCTCAGCAATTCCTCTCCTAGCTACAAACCTAAGAGAGACTATTACTTGTGCATCCCACCACTCTTGAGCCAGAAGGCACATGCATAAGAGTTAACTGCAGCAATGTTCACAGCATCACAAAGGTAGGGGAAATCGCAAGTGCACATCCACAGTAGAATAGAGGGGGAGATGTGCCAGTCACATCAGGTAGTACTCACAGAGCAATAAGAGTGATAAGCCATGGTGGCATGCATCTCTTAGGGGCATGGATTGAGAGAAAAGGCAAGTATAGTTACATAAATTTTAAAAATGTGTAAAGTAGGATATTATGTTTGGAGATATTAACTGGTATGGTAAAACTATGAAGAACAGTGAGAGAATGATAAAATACTAAATTTGGTGAATACGGTTGCTTTTGGGGCAGGAGGGTTCATAGACCTGAAAGGACCTTAAAATAATGGAAATTTTTATTGCTTAAACTGGATAGTAGGTACATAGTGCCCATTTCATTGTAGTTATTTATCCCTAAACAATGTTTATAAACTTTCTTATTGTATATTCCATACTTCATTAAAAAAAATTATAAACTGTGTACTCAAAACATGCTTGATAGCCTTATTATTCCAATATAAAATATAAAATCTTCATGTTTACTTTTATCATTTTTGGAATCAAAATAAACACTTGTTACTGTTTTTCCTACATATTCATGTTTATGAAGTATCCTAAGAAACCTCTACTTTATAATAAGGCTTTCTAGAATAGTTTCTTTAAAACCTAGAAGCCCCCATATTGAAGAATGTGTTTACATACCTTTGTTTGTGTCTATGAGTTTTTGTTTGTCTTAGTCATTCACTTGTTGCTTTCAGTTTTATATCTCACATATGAATGAAATCATATGGTTTTTAACTTTTTCTGTCTGACCTATTTTGCTTAGCATAATATTCTCAAGATCCGTCTGTGCTATTGGAAATGGCAGTATATCATCTTTTCTTGTGGCTGAGTAGTATTCCTGTGTGTGTGTGTGTGTGTGTGTGTGTGTGTGTGTAATTTTATTAACCAGTTTTTATTTTAATACATTTTATTAAAATAAAAATGTCTCACATAGCACACATGGTTCTGTTGTGTTGAGGTGACCAGCTATGATCATTCCCAAAGGGTTACATTTTATTGTTTGAAAACCTATTCCTTCAGTTTTATAATTATTCATTGGGTTATGTATTAATCTTATCTTCCTTTATAATTATTTAAAATGTATTTTTCCAATTGCTATGAGTGGGAAGCGGGTATGTGCAGTTTTAGGTGAATAGGAAGCAGAGGAAAATGAAGTAAACACACACACACAAGTTGAGACACTCTTTCTCAGGTAGTTAATGGCAAATGAAGGGGCTAACTAGGTGCTACTAGAAAACTGGCCTCTGTCATGTGCAGAGCAGTCACAGTCAGATTCAGCAGGATTTAAACAGGCAGTCCTTGATTTCTATGAGAACACTAAGTAACCTTTACCTTTAAAAGAGAGTTAAACTGTATCTGATAAAATCTTTGCTAGCAGGTGATCCTCAGGCAGGCAGAAGGATATGTAAGCCACGTGTTATTGTGTTAGGTTTCCAATATTGAAGTCTAACTTAGTTGGAAAAATAGACAGTTGGTGCTTGTTGATATTCCTCTGAAAGTCAATGATCATGTTTGAGTTCCCAGAAGGCCTGTCTATTTCATTCATGATATGTTGTAATAAGATATATATCAAATTGCATTATTTGATTAAAAATAAAGTTCACATAGTTTTCAAGGATATTCAAGTTTCCCTAGTAAATTCCAACTGTCATTCTTTTCCCTGAATCTGTGGCTGACGTTTGTTACAGTTATCCAGAAAGGTAGCTAATAAAACACATATGTATATATTTGTCTGTGATCATATTCTATTTTATGGAAGGGAACACAATTCATAGAGGATTCAGTGCATTTGAGACTTCCAGGACAAGCTTATATTTTGAATATTTATTTTTTATTTACTTCATTTCCTTCTGCTTCATAATTTTCCCCTAGCTGTACAAAACTTCCTAGCCACAAAGACTAATTTTATTTGCCTATAAAGAAAAAAAAACAGCATAACGCTATTTGTGCCTTCTCTACATGTCTCAATTCAGAGTAGAGGAATAAAGTAGAAAACAGCAACCTCTCCTCCCAACTCTGATTGTGGGTTCTCTTTATATCACACTAACCTCTGCATAAATTTACTTCTGTATAACTTTTCAACAGCTATGAGAAAACAATCTAGTCTAGGTAAGTCACATGAACTTTGAATCATTTCAGGTGAGGTTGTTGATGATCTAGCACAGGGGTGTCAAACTCATTTTCACCAGAGCCACATCAGGGGCCACATCAGCCTTGTGGTTGCCTTCAAAGGGCTGAATGTAATTTTAGGATTGTGTAAATGTAACTACTCCTTAACAGTTAAGCCAGAGCTCAGCACTGCAGAGTAGAAACAAGGTGCCAGGCTGGATAAAACAAGGTGGAGGGCAGGATTTGATCTGTGGGCCTTGTGTTTGCCACCTGTGATCTAGCAGGAACAGGGAGCTAGGAGTAGAATTTCAGGTAAAGCAAATGGTATAGGCATAGAGATTCTGAGCAGAGTATTTAAGAGAATGGAATAAAGATAACACTTGCCTTAAGACTGGCCTTAAAAACATTTTCTAGCACATGTTAAGTGCATGCCACTAGAGACAACTGCCAAGAATGTGTATGCCTCTCTGGTTCACTCCCATCCTCCAGTACCTAACTGAGTGCATTGTACAGAAGGCATTTAGTATATGTTAACTGAATACAAAATGAACAGGAGGTAATGATCACATCAAAGAAACAAGAATCAGTATTACATCAGATCCTTCAAGTGCAACATTAGATGGAAGAAAACTATAGAGTTTTTAATTCATTAAAAGCACTAAAGACCTAAAAGTTGATGCCCTGCTGTTATTTAAATGTGAGGACATTGTATTCTTTATCATACAAATCCTCTTACACTTTGCCAAAGACCACACTGGGAACAGTTTAGATAAAGTATTTCATAAGAAAATAGATAAATCCTAGAAGATGTTGAACATAATATATAGTGTTTTAAAAGTTATTTTATTGTTTGTTAAAAACTATTGTTTTAAGAGTTTCTAAGAGCAAACAAGAGGAGAAACTATATATAAACTAATACAAAATTGAATGTGTGGAATTAGAAGCTTCATAATATCAAAATTAAAAGTCTACAATGATAATACCAGGAGGTATGTTTGAAGAGTGGAATCCAATGGATGTGATATGTGCAGAAGTGTATGTTTAAAAAAGAATAATTAAAAATACAAGGGGAGAGCACTACTTTTAAATGTGTAAAAATAAGATCAGTTGAAGTAATTAAAAATGTGGAAGCAGATATATATATATTAATAAGTATAATAAAATGCTAACTGGAGAAAAGAGTCCAAGTGATTACAACATGATTACATTTACTAAGTGAGAAATGTCATCCACACACATGCAAATATACATGTTTTAGTATGAATGCTTATGGATGCAATAAGACTATATAAAGTGAAAAGGAAAGGCAATAATAAGTGTGGAATTCAGAATGCTGCTTGACTGAAGAAATAGATTTATATGTTTGGGGTTAAGGAGGAACATAATGTCAAATTCCTAGTTTTTATTTTGACAGTGTGTTGCTTATTACATTTTTAAGAATTACTAATTATCTAAACATAGCTATCATATTATCTAATTATAGTTTATGATACATTTATCACTAATTTAATATTAGTAAATTTGCACATATCTTCTATTATGTAATATTTTATTGTAGTGAATATGTAAATATATAAAAAGGCTTTCATAGATTTAATCTCGCCATCAAGCTTTATAACCTCATTTTATGCATCAGTATAAGACTGGACGTTTTCTACTCCAAATTCTTTTACCATAAGATTTCTAGGCAAACCTAAACACTGCAACTGAAGTGGAAGAAAATGCTTATATAAAACAGATGTATTTTCCAATTCAGAGATTCCTTATATTAAAGTCCCTGTTTAATTAATTTTATACAATATTATCTGCTTGACTTATTCCCTCTCTCTAAGCACTTCTGGGAATATCTGAAATATTGTACAGATGCTTTTACAGAGAATTACATTAATGTGTCATTAGCAAAAATCAGCATTCAACATTAATTTAGTGGTTGGAGCTTAGAGGTGACACACCCCTCTTTTTTTTCACGTACATCCAAATCACTGTCTATGTTAGTTGCTCTGTGCACTAGATTTTCTATATAGTGTGCTTCTTTTCCCAGATATGGATCTTGTGAAGGGCTTCTTGCTGTCTGGAACCCACAGGCCTCCCTGTTGGTCTCCACTGCCTTGAATATTTTGACCTTTTTTGGAGACCCTCTTCCAATGAATCCACACACTTCCTTTCTTAAAACTTTCTCTACTATACAGCCATTTATGGGAAAGTAAGAAAAGGAGAAGAAAGCATTCCAGGTCAAGAAGGGGTTATACATAAAGACAAGAGGCAGAGTAGAAATCTAAGATATTTTGAAGAAAAAAAAAGATTGGATTTCTATAATGTTTCAATGGAAATGAAAGGGTGAATGCTGCCTGCAAGGTGGGCAACGGCCACCCCACGACCTGCCACAAATGTATGCTAGTGTGAATAATCTTCGATCTTTCATAATGAAGCACAAAGGAAGGATTCACCAGGGCCCTTGGGTCTGGACTGGGCTTGAGGAAGATCAGCTCTATGGCAGAGTAGAAGATCCCTCTAAAAAACAACCACCATATACTCTAGGATTCCTATTCTTTTTGTCCTTTCTGTTCCAACAATCAAGTATGTCGTAAATCTCCCGAAATCTGGTTTAGAAAAAGGTGTGAAAAATCATGATAGTATCTATTTGGTGGTTTCAATGTATCAAGTGCTTTAATTGCAGTTTCTCAATGGATTCTCACAGTAGCCCAGTAAGGTAGATACTCTTTATTACAAACCCCATTTTACCAATCAGGAAAACGAAGCACAGGGGTCAAATAACTTATCAAAAATCACACATCAAGTTAAAGAGCTATGTCAAGCCTGTCTAAAGGGAGAACATGTAACCACTATGCTTAGTGCTTTTCACTGAAACATATAGTGTGGTCTGTAGAACTTAATTGTAGTATTCCTACATGAGGGTTTTAGGTATTGCTAAAAATGAGCTGCCTATAAGGGGAGCCTAATCAAAACAAACAATCAAGCAAAATATAACCAGAAACATTGAAACTAAGAAAAAACTGACAGTACCCAGAGGGGAGGTGGTAGGAGATAATGGGGGGTGAGGGGGAAGGATTTTCAGGAATATCTAGAAAGGACACATGGACAAAGCCAAAGGGGGGTAGGATCAAGAGTGGGAAGTGGGAATGGCTGGAGTGGAGGGGGGATGTGGGGAGAGGTAAAATGGAGACAACTGTACTTAAACAATTAAATAAAAACACATACATACATACACACATACATATGTAAATTAAAACAATGAACTGTAGATGGCATCTGAAAGAACCCCATGAGATTAAGGCTTTGCTTTAAATGTTGCTGACACACAATATAAGAAATAGGAAATGTATTTATTGGTATCCAGTGAACTGTCCCTGTGGATATTATTTACATCTGTAATATAAATGAACATCTATTAATGCTCCATAGTATTTTGTAGGTGGTTGGCTAAACACAGTAATATATAATTTACTGATGTGATTATTTCACAAAGACATATCTACTAAGTTTTTTTTTCATGTGAATCTTTCCATGTGATTCATGCGGCACAAGCACATCTGTATTTAAATGCTAGCTAAACATTGGAGATGTTCTAATAATGCTTTCGTATTTTGACTCTCACAGTCGATAAATGTGACTAGCTGATATAGCTTAATAATCAGAAATAGTATAAAAGAAGAAGCGGAAGTAGTATTAATTTTGCATGTAATAAATATCAGGTGCCATCTGTATAGTATCTTACTGATTTGCCAAACAAAACTTTGGGTAGGTATAATTACCCCCATTTTATAGATAAGGAAACTGATTTATCTGTGAATGAGTAGTAATGTTGGTACATGTGAATCCCAAACTGTGTTCTTTCCACTGCAGTGTATTTACTGTGTTAGGCTTATTCTGAACATTAAAAGTGTGTAGACATCTGTGGTGATTATATATATAGACATACACACATATGCACACATATACACGCATGATCTATATATATATATATACATGTGTGTGTGTTTGTATATATGATATATAAAACAAAATTTGAGTAATGGCTTGAGCTTATTGACCCAACAAGGCAACATTCTAATGATAATCATTTGGGTAATTGATACCTAGGCTAAGGTACAAATTGTGTCTTAGCTCTATATTTCCAGTTTCTGATACATGTTAGAAACTTTGTCCATGCTTGAAACATGTTTGCTAAATGAATGGGTAAATGAATGAATTAATTTTGTTTATCTCTTAAGGCAGAAGTCAGCATTTTTTTTCTACAAATGGTCATATAGTAAATATATCTGTGGGGTTTCTGGTCTCTGTCACAACTGCTCAACTCTGCTATTGTAGCAGGAAAGCAGACATAAACAATAAAAGAAAAAAGAACATAAGGAGTGTGGCAGGATTTGGCAGGCTATAGTTGTCAGCTCCCATCTTTAGGCAAAACAAGCCATTTCAAGACACTTTTTAGTATTCTTCCTTGTGTTGCTTCTGATCTCTCTAGCTAAAATTTTATGGTACTTGTTCTGATTCTAAAACAGTTGGCATGTTTCCTCTGATCATGTTCAATTGCTTCAGCCATTCCTTATATTATTTTGAATTTCTTCACTAACTTAGCCTTTCTTCCAAATTGTGTTCCATTTGTTTGTGGAACACAATCTCATAAAAGCTAGTATTCAAAACAAAAAGCAGTGTTACATATTGATATGGAAACTGAAAAGTAAAGCAGGTTCAATTCTTACTTTCCTGTGTATACTACAGTTGTAATAATAAAGCCTAAGGTAGCATTAATGTGTGGGAGAGACATCAGTCACATTTCCTGTTGATTCAGAAGTCATACTTTAGTTCTATACTCTTGTCTAAACTGTTCTATATTAAGGCATGTTTGGGGGGGAAAGGGTAAGGACCAAGTTCAGAATCTCATATTTTCCATTATATTGCTCTTATTTTTATTTTAAAAGATTGAATGATATCAAGTACTAGTTTAAAAATAATAGAACACCTATAATGATATTCATTCAATGCATCATGTTACATTTAGTTCATTACTCAGTTATTTGTTTTCATTTCATGTATTTCATGAACACACACTTGTTCACTCATTCTAAGATATTTATTGACTGCTTCCCAAGTACCTGTTACTGTGCCAGACTCTGGAGACCCAACAGTGAGAGAGAGGGACACATCTCTTTTGCTCGGAGTCAGCAAAAGTCAGCCTTGACACCAGGTGAAACACTGGATGAACTATGCAATTTCTAAAACAATCAACACAAGTTTTGAACTTCTTAGTGTTACATATAATCTCTAGGATCTTTCTCACTTGTCCTAAGATAATATTATCATGGTCCAATTTTCTCTACATTCCGTGGCTCATATTTATGGTCCATTTCTTCTTTATCTTCCATTTAAGTCTTATCTTCAAAAATATTCCATTTGGTTCCTATTCAGGGACACTGGCTAAGATTCACTCTATCAGCTGTCCTTGATTTGGACTACATCAACTTGTATACCCTTCATGTCCAACTTGCCTCTTGAAACTTAACTTGTTACTCAAGTCAAGGGAAAATTTCAGGCAGAGAGAGTAACCAGTTGGAGCCAGAGTGAAAACCATGACCCAGCTTCCAGATTCTCACCCAGTGTTCAGGGTTTATTTATTTTCTCGTCCTCTTCCTCTTCCTCTTCCTCTTCCTCTTCCCCTTCCCTTCCCTTCCCTTCCCTTCCTTTCCCTTCCCTTCCCTTCCATTTCACCACACCACTCTACTTCCCCAAAGTGGGAGAAAAGTATAATTTCAAATTACTGAACACAGGCAACACTAGTGGCCCTATCAATATGATTTCCCCAAACAAACATACTGAAAAACAAATCTGCCTTACTCTCTTACAAGTACCACCTCTGCAGGTCTTATAAACCTTTTCACCTCCACACCATTACCCAGGCTTCAGGCTGACACCAGTTCCTTCATAATTTATCCTAAAAATTATGACATTTTCCACCCCCTCTGTTAGTTAACTTAAAATACTTGTAAAAATGCATCAAAATGATATTATTAAAACATCAGTCTGGTGACATCTGTCCTAAAGAGAAACCTGTGTTACAAAGTGTATACCATGCCTGCATGTGTAAGTCTTTATCTGTTTGTTGGTGTACTTTTTTGGTATGTACCATTGTGATATACCATTGTGATGTCAAGTATAGAGTACCATGTCACTGTATCGACTTGGCTACACCAGTTCTGGGTGTCATGAGCAAAAATGGACTCTCTTGAATCCAAAAATATTACTCACAAGAAATGGGGGAGCCATTTGCTGAAACCAGATGCACTGGAGTTGTAAGTTAAGGTGATCTCCTTGCAAGTAGGTCATGTACAACTTTGTGTCTTTTCCAACCCCAATTAGAATAATGAATGAACTGATCTGTGTGGAATTCTTTCTGCAGCTCACAGGTTTATATAATGATTCTGCTTAACAAAAATAAATGACCCCAGAATAAATTTAGAAAGCCTGACTGTACAGTTCTATCAGGAGGTAAGCAATAGTTTCATAGAGGTGTTTTCCATGGTCTGGAAGAACCCTTGACTTAAAGGTTCCTGAGTAGATTATACTGTGCAAAACCCTCTTATGTCTTGGTGAGGGTCCCATCCAGTAGTTTCATGTGTCATCTGAAGTGTTTCCCATGCTTCTTGCTTTGCTTTATGGATGCACATCTCCACAAGGGCCACACAGTGCAGCTTCTACACGCAACTCCCATCCTAGTTCCATACTTAAAGCTTTTTACATCTTCTGATGTTTAAGAATTTCTCAGAAAACCTGTCCCCCAAAATGGTTTAAATAACCTTTTGAAGATGAGTAAAATATAGAACTAAAGCTAGTAAGGTATTCCTTGATGTGTAAAAACCACTTTCTGCCTCAGTGCGACCAGGTTAAATATGTTTCTAAGAATTTTCTTATCTCAGTTTTCTGTTAGATGAATTTTCCTGACACCTTGTGTTTATTTATCATGTTAAGTCCTTAATTCAGTAATTCAGTACAGTGGTGGGATAATATCACTAATCCAATGATGCCACATACATTTAAATAGAAAAGTAATGACTCAATCCAGAATTAAGAGTTGGTAACTTAAATAAAGAACTGGTGATGCAGAATTTCTTCAGGAACAGAATGAAGAGGTACAATGTTTTCCAGACAAGAGACTATGGAAAGGTGTGACCAGAGTTGCATTGTTCACTAGTTGTAAAATCCTAACTGCATTCTCTTCAAATTACATAGAATTAGGTAATTCCTTTCTTCTGACTTTAAAGACTGCCTGAAGTAATATTTTACTGGATTGCAAATTGTTCTGACTCCATTTCATGACTGATAAAATTCTTACATTTATGGTAGAAAATGTAAGTCCTTGTTCTGTAACTAATCTTGTAAGTTTTCTGAAACAGAGAGGTCTTGAATTTTTAGTAGAAAAATAGCATGATTAAAAGTATCATTTTGTTCTTTGAAAATAGGCTGGCATAATTAGAGGTTTGGTTCAAACTAACCTTGAAATTAGTTTTGAGATGTATTTTATAGGACATATATCTTAATATTACAAGTTTGCATGTATTTATATATATAGCTACTGATTTACCCATGTTTGGATTTCAAGAGATATACATACATTAGTTTAATGTTCCAATGGTGGAATAATTATAGATATTATATAACACTGAAGAATGTTTTCTGACTTACAGGCTTAAACATATCATTATTGACTGCTTACTGCCTAAGCAAAAATATGTTCAAAATTACCATAAACTTATTTATGGGCGACAGGAAGATATAATGGATAGCCTATGGGACTTGGAGTCAGTCATATCTGGGTTCAGTTCTCAGTTTCATGACTTCTGAATTTTTTAAGCTCGTCTAAGGTCAATTTTTGTGAGAAACAGACTCTGAGATAGAGATTTTATGCAGGAAGTTTGTTGAGGACTGTGTTGGGATCAACATTGTTATAGATATCCCAAGTAAAGAAGAGGTCCCGGCCTTTGTACCCCTATATTGGTCAGTTATTGGATGTGAGCTGCCTGTGGGGAGTGAATGCTCTTGGGTAAGGCAGTTCTCTTTGGTGGAAGGAGGAAAATTCCCAGAGGGCTCAGCAATGAGCCATTGAAAACCAAATAATGTATTTTGTTAGCATTTTGAAAAACACAACAACAAAACAAGCAAACAAAAACTTGGGTAAATAAATTAATCCACAGAGCCTTGTTTTCCTCATTTATAAAATTGAAGTGACAATGTTATCTTACAGAGTAATGGGATTTTTTAAAAGTCTACAAAGTACCGTACATGGTAGGTGTTCAACATGGCTTCTGAACATTGAAAAATCCCACACAATCACTGCCAAGTTAGGGAGGAAAGAACAGGGCTTCCATCCTTGTTTGGGTCGCAGAGATCTGGCAAAGTAAAAGTAAGGCAGGCAGATGAGATGCTTCCCCATCCTACCTAGTGGCTCACCAAATAATATTTTCCAGGGATTAACTTGGCTTTTATTTGTATCTTGGCATTTTTTAAAATATAGAATAATTTGGAGGTTTATTTCTTAATGCCCTTGATTCTTTCTCTCACACATTTAAAAATTTATTTTTGTTTGCCAAAAGAAAAAGCTAAAGAAAGAAAACATGTTGCCAGAAACATCTTGCATGTTGAGTTTTCATTTATCATGGGGGACAAGTTTTCTCCTGGACCTATTAAAAGAAAATAACTACTTTTTTTCTAGATATTTTTATGCAAAATCAGATGCTACATTTACATAAAAATACATATGTTTTAGCAAAAGCAGGATCATATTATGCATACTATTTCACAACATATTTTAATTTATTAGTGTTTCATGGTTATTTTTCTAGAACACATAATATGAATACATGATTTTAATAACTTTAGTGTTCTATTACATTCTATTGTACCATAAAATATCTGGTGGATATTTGGGCTACTTCTATAGGTTTTCACTATTTAAAACAGTGCTATAATAAGTGCATGAGAAAATTTAATATTAATGAATAATGCCAAATTGCATCAAACTTTACTAGCAGAAGTTTTATTCCACTTTCAGGGGTCATGGTGAAAATTCTATTATTAGGAATAAAGGTCACAGCCAAGTGTTTATCTGCCATGGAACAGACCACACTGCATAGGGATTGAAAAATCTCTGTTTTTAGTAAAGAGAGATTGTGGTTGAATCAATCACCAAATGTGCACTAGTGGCATTTAATTAAAATAGAGGCCCGTGACAGTGAGCTCATAAATAGATTTTCAAGTCTGGTTGACCTGGGTTTAAATCTTGACTCTAATACTAATATTACTTACCTTGTGGTATTAGTATATATGTTCAATTAAAAACATGTTTAATTCATATACACCTGTATGTAATACGCATGTATATCATACACATGTCACCCTGATTGTGTCATGCTTGCCATAAAGCAAATATTAGGTATACATTATTATTATGCTTCTCCAGAATGCATATCTGAGATTTCAACAGGATGTTTTATTTCAGTGTTTTTCTCTGACCTCCTCATTTCTCAAAGAGAACAATGGCTAGAAAACATTGGTTGGGTAAATAATGCATTATCATAATTACAATTTCCCTGAGAAAAGTGTCTTGCTATTTGAATATTCAGCATCATAATTACAATTTCCATAAGGAATGTAGAACAGTTATTATAAACAACACAATAATCACTTAGTCCATAAGGGGGAACTGATTATTGGGGTAGCAAGGAGGCAGAAGAATCAAACACTGTGTTCTAATCAGTATTCAAGAGTAGAAATACAGAAACAGAATAAATTATATCTCTTAAAAGACTCTTGTCTGAATTTATTGAAAAATCTTATTATGATGGAAATTTCCATGGGTTGATTAAGTGCTGCCTATATAATTTTTCCTAATATATAATTTAGTTTTGTCATTTTTATTAAACACCCCCTCTGTACCTCTACTTATTGCTATCCACAATGGCTGTACCCCCAGAAATTTTAAAAAGCAAACCATTACAAAATACAAAAAGCACAAAATATTTTTAAAACAGTTTAACAGGAGAGTTTCATCAGGATATTTCTCTTTCCACAGTTAAATGTCTCCTTTGTCAAGGAAAAATAGGTGAAGGTTTTTTTCTTTAAATGCTCTTTTAACTGTGTTGCCTTAATTGGCTTTCACTGAAATTTTCTTTTTCTTACTGTCTTTTTAATTTTTTAGGTGAGATGAGCAAAACAGAATGCAGCTTTCAAGGTTGGTACTTTTCATGGTGTTTTAAAGCCTCTCATTAATATGAAACATAATATGAAAGAAGCAGAGCAAAATATGTCCCTAGCTTTTCACAGATAGTGATTATAGGATGTTATGTTTTTATTTTTCTTACTCATGGATGGAAAAGTACAACATAGACTATAATAGAATGCAATATAGCAATCAAATATAATACCTCATTTAATCCTTAGTGAAACTGTGAAATTAGAAATATCCCCTGGCTGGCATAGCTCAGTGGATTGAGCACGGGCTGGGAACCAAAGTGTCCCAGGTTCGATTCTCAGCCAGGGTACATTCCTGGGTTGCAGGCCATAACCCCCAGCAACCGCACATTGATGTTTCTCTCTCTCTCTATCTCCCTCCTTTCCCTCTCTAAAAATAAAATAAATAAAATATTTAAAAAAAAAGAAATATTCAATATTTCCCCCTCTCTCCATCATCCATACATCGTTCCATCATCCACCACTCACATTTTTCAGTTGATATTTATTGCACACATACTGTGTGCAAGGCCTTGTCATCTGATTTCCTTCTATTCATATGATTTTTTGGCTGACTTTCCCCATATTCCCTATCCCTTACGTGTTTCCAGCCCTTCTTGCTGTCTCTGACAATAAACCTTCACTGACTATGACAGGTCTTCAATTTAACTTGCCATATCTGATAAATGAGTTGCATTTCCACAACATTGCTCAGCTAATATGTATTCAGATATGTCTACTCCCAAATAATTGAGGCAAAGAGAAAATCATCAGTGTGATAATAAGGAAAGGACTCCTCTCCATGTAATAATGAACTGTGTAATGTTTCCACAATTGTGTGATGTATATTATTATATAGAGATTACTATCACATATTTAGTACTATATTTATATATAGCAATCTATAATATCAGTTACCTTTCCTAAAAATTTTAGCATACTGGTCTTCTTTCCCTATACCATTTCATCAGTCTTAAGACTTTCTGAAGAACAGGTTTGTTAGTACCATAAATTTTAAAACAAGGAAAGCATTCCAGACACACATGAAATGGCTTTTTAAAAGAATGTCAGTGGCAGATTCAAGCAAACATCATGGAACCTGTTAAATCAAAATTAATAACAGAGTACTCCTTATAGTAACTTAAGGTTAATAAATATTGTTTTAATCTTGGGGAGACTGCAGGCTGGTGAGAGAGAGGAAATCTTTCTGAAAGGTTGAAAGTCATTCTTCTTGGTAATAGAAGTGATAGGAAATCTGAAGGGCAGAGTGGGAGAGCAGTGTAAAGGAATAGAACCAAAGTCCTTTTGTTTTGGAGAGATCTGTGGAGGGATGTGTGTGTGTGGTCCATGAGTATCAGAGTATATGAGGAAAGAGTCCTCCCTCAACTGAGACTGACTGATTACTTCAGACCAGGTCATCAGTAAGCAAAGACCATGTAGAAGCTACCTCTTGGTGCTGGAGCTCATAGTGAGCCTAAAGGCAGTGGATCTGAGTGAAAGGTCCCATCTTGTTTGACTTTTTTGAGCGAGGCACCTGATAGTCCAAAGCCCACTAGATTGATGACGTAAGTAAGGGAGCTTGACAAACTTCACATACAAGCCCCTGGACTCATTTTGATGCACATCCTGGAAAGTGTGTAAACATGTCAGACTTAGACTCTCTGACATAGTGAAGAAAATGACATTGGTAAGTTGATGTCATTGAAATTGTCAGTTATGTCATAACCTAAGTAAAACAGGATAGTACTAAAAATTCTTAACCTGACTTCTGAGGTAGCAAGATTCAAAACTGAATTTATGTGTGGACACACTGGCTGAAGGGTTTGGGGCTCTGCAGGTTCCATCTACAAGGATCAGAAACACACCGAGTTGAAATGGAATCATGGTCTCCACACCGGATTTCACAAATAAATGGTAAAGCTTTATCATCTTCAATCTTGTAAAACTACAGTGGTTAAGGAGAAATTAAAAAAAAAAAAGAACTTGATGGCTCCAGACCCACCTCCAAGAAATATTTAAATATTTGATTGGAGCAGCCCACTTTCAAATCTGCCTGTGACACTCCATTTATCCCTTCAGTGTCCCGTGGGTGCTCTGCATGTGTGTTTATGCTCTATATAAATGTTTTCAGTGGCTTTTGTTAGACAGTCTAGGTATAGCCAGGCCCTTTTCATGAAAGGATATAGTGATGGCAGATTTTTATATCTAAAAGTACTACAACTATTTTTAACTTTAGTTATTTTTTTTCACATAATAAAACTCAAATCCTCAGAGGTTAAGCATGCTATTCAAAACCACAGGGTTCACTAGAGACCAAATGGGGACCACAATCACATCACTTAACTTCCTCCTTGACTTGGGCTTTCTCAGACTGTTTGGTCAAGAAGACAGGAAGGTCTTGTATAGGGATGAAAACTTCCTGAAACACTGCAATCTGTGTCATCTTGTTGTATGAATCTCTTATTTATCTCATCTCTTGTCCAGCACTTCTTAAATGTTCTTATTTCCTAGACTATATCATGACTTCCATATGGGAAGAGCTCATGGCTACTATTTCTTTGTATTTCACCACAGGTATAAGGTTCCAAAGAAATATTGTGCAGTTTATTTTGATTCTAAACCTTGTGAGAAACACTAAGCCCCTACTTCCCTTTCAGCTCAGTAAATTCCATTAACATTATTTGTAAAAGACCCAAGGTGACCAACAGCAAAAAATAATGTGGTTGTGTTTTGTTTCTGGTTTTGGGTTGGCTGTTTTGCTTTTTGTTTGTCAACTCTGCTACAGGGTTGGAGAAATAATATATCAAAAATGAACTCACTGGAATATAGTGTGCTTACATATCTGTATATTTTAGAATGTGATGAGGAGAAGGTGGTCATAAAGAAACATTTAAATGATTTCATTAGCTGAGATTACTTGGGTTTAATGGCTTTCAGACTAAGCCAACGGAGAGACTGATGAGGACAGAGAATGCCTGTTGAAATATGCATGTATCTGGGCAGGCAGCAAGGAGGGCCTGAGGTTTAAATGTTGGAATGAATGGACTCATTTTTTAAATACAGAAGAAAGGTTACAAATAAGAAAACTAATTTTTATTACAGTTTCTAAATCTAATTTCCTTTTTTCCTTCCTGTGTATTTGAAAATAGGATGTGGCTTTTATTTTCATGTAAGAGCTGTTTAATATTTTCACACTGGGAGAATTGTGTTTGGATTCGAGTACCACAAATTTGAAAGGCTATAAACAAACTATTTTGCCATGCTTCTGTGTAGTTATACAAAGAAGCACAGATTAAATAACTGTTAATTAAAGAGAAGTTCCAATAATCAATTAACTTTTTCAAAGGTCATTTTGGCACATTCTATGGTTTTTCAATGAGAAAAATTAAAAAATTAAGGCAGATTGTAGAAATGTTAGTAAGTCTGGTCCCAGCCACATATATATACATATACAGCAATGAGGATGGTGATGGACTCAATGTTATTGCTATTGATAGAAGGGTTGGGCAGAGCCAGCGTGTATAGTGGACAGAACAATGGATTTGCTTCTAGTTGAATCAGGTGATGAGTTAGGTTATGATTATTAGCATATTATTACTATATTATGATAGCAATATGATTATTAGCATATTATTACTATATTACTTTAAACTATGAAGCTCTGTTACCTTGATAAAAATGAATGCTAAATTTAAATCTTTTTTAATGTAAACAATTTTGTAATTTACTCTAGTTCAAATCCTGGCCTTATCACTTACTTTGAGGAAATAATTTATTCTTTTTTTATTTTTTTTGGCTTGTTTGCTTATTTGTTGGGTTTTATTTCCCTCATAAAAGAGCTATTTTAGGTGCATGATCCCAATTTCATGTTTGACACAAAGCAGTGAGCTCTTCTACAATTCATAACTATTTTTCTCTTTGAGGAGCTGAGAAATGTGGTACCTGTTTTCAAATATCTGCAGTCTTGTGTGGAAGAGAGATGTAATTAAGCCTAGGGCTCCAAGTGATAACAGAAACCAGAGGCTCCAAGAAACATATCCAGCTGAATATAAAGAGGAAATTTATTGTAAAATGTATCTGTCCCAAGGCACAGGTAACTTGAGTTCCTCCACGGCAGTGTTTCAAACCTAGGCTTACTTTCATATAACAGGGATGAGCTATAGAGAAAACACTGGCCCTAGGAGGTGGGCCAGGTAAAGTTCCAGGTTCTTCTTTCCTACAGACTGGATAATGCTATGCCCTGTTTCTACTCCATTTGTGCCAAAACCTCCCAGGGAAGCAGCCTGCAATTGTTAGTGTAGTAGCTGCAGAGATTATAAAACAAAGCAAAAGGCTTTGACTGTTTTAAGAAGTAAGAAAAATGTAAACAGTAAAATAACAATCTGATCCAAATTTGACCACAGATACAACATTGTGGAAAAATCCAAAGACCCTATAAGCATTAAGAGTGATGTTCTCACACCTTTGAAAACAGTGCAGCTCTCCTGGAGGACTGACTGAGGGCCCACTTCTACTATGGACACCATGCTCCCCTAGTTTAACACAAGCAGACTGCCTCTTGTATATATCCTTTGCTCAGAAACACCCGTCCTTTCTCTTGCTGCTCTGGACTAGTCTCAAACTAGGTACACTTAACACAGGAAGAAGAGGGGAGAAATAGAAAAGGCCGAAGAGGAATTTAGGTAACAGTTTATACCATTTCTTGAAGGATTCACCCCCATATTTTGGCAATAAAGCTTCTTGAACCACCATAATAAATAAATAAATAAATAAATACCCACCACAAGGAGGAACTTTTACTTCCCAGCTCTTGTCTTTATTCTTTAACTCTGAAATGGAAAGTTAACCCACCAAACAGGATGAGAAACCCTAAACACTCTTCACTTCCTGAGGCCTCATATTCTCCCTGCCCTCCCCAGCTGAGCTTTCTCCCAAGTCCTTTTAACTACACTCCTCCTCACCAGCTACCTTTGTGTTTGACCCCCACCCAGGTGAACAGGAGGCTATTTTTAGAACAGGGCTGTGTCTCCTGGATTTTGTTTATTGGGACTTTGCAGATTTCCTTTCTGGTAATGGCCCTTCTTGTATCCCCCCACATCCTGTTCAAAGACAGAGACTGTATCTACAACCCAGATTCTGCTCTTAGCTTTCAGCCATATTTCTATTGGCCACCCAATACCTAAGCAATTGATTCCAGTTATTAATTCCAGTTAAGTTTTTACATTCTGATCCAAGTGACATATCTAATCTCCAGTTCTGATCTTCCCCTACTGATCTTCCTGTTTTCAACTATGCTAATCTTTTCTCATTCCCTCTTTTAAGAATGCCCCTCTTTTCATCCACTGGCTGTGTGACCTGAAATATCTCCTGCTCCTCTGTGAAATCTTCTCATACTCCCTTATTAAAACTTAGACAGGAATTCCTGTGTGTTCCCAGGACATCTGGCTCATACTTCTACCATGACACATAACATGTTGTGTTATAATTGATGTCTTTGTGAGTTTATCTTCCCTACTTGTTTTCTCAAATAAAAGCATTTTATTCTTTTTGGTACTCACAGTATCTACCATAGTGTGTGATTCACAGCAAGAACCCAATAAATGCTATTTCAGTGAATAAAATAAATAAGTAAATGAATGAGAATATGTACTACAGCATGTGCCATTTAAACAACCATCTAAAGATTAGTCGTTAAACAGAGAAAGCTTCAGTTGGCATCTTGAACATCTGGACAATTGTAATGTAAAATATTTACTTAGGAGGCAAAAAGATAGTCTCTTTTCCTGTGAAAATAGGGAAGAATTTTTGTTCCCAGGAAAATTACATTGAAAAGAAAATAACTGCCTACAGTAGGAGAGACTACGTTTATATCTTTGGGGACATTCTCTTGACTTTTTATATTACAGGAGTGAGCAAGATTTATACCAAGCAGCTAGTGTGATGATGTTGCCAGACAGCTAACAAAGAGGAAGATTAGACAGTTGTAGAAAATGGCAGGTGCCTTGGCAGATTTCACATCTTAGACATTAAACAGAACAAAGTGATGCTGTTTTCTGAAGACCACCAAAAGTGCTTGATGTCAGCTTCAGCAGTATGGTGCCATTTTGACTGTGGTGTTCATCTTTCCTTGGGTCCCGGTTATAAAGCAATATAGAGAAAGAATAAAGCAAACAGCAGTACATAGCACTCAGAACAGAGAGAGCATTTGAAACAAAATCAACCCCTTGCAAAAAGGAATGAAAACTTTTATTTCTAGTCAGTAACTTGCAACATATCCTTTGCTCTCAGAGAGGAGAATCTCTAATAGTGTAAAACATCTCAAAGTCATCTTCAGAAGATGTCTGCATTGTACAACTCACTTTATAATTCATTTGCTTGGGGAGCTGGAATTATTATTTTAAAATAGAAGAGAAGTGAAGTGGGCAGTTTTACTCCTGATGACTCACATGACTACCAGGGATCAAAACCATCTTTATTTAGCCAAAGAGCAAATGCAGAAAATACTTCACATGTTTGTACCTAATGAACATAGCTACAACAAATATTTCAGCTTTTGAGCTTTCTTGACCAAAAAGGCAACTTCAAAAAAATTTAGTTGGAGATAAAGGCAATGCTGGGAACACAGTGTGCATCTGGGCTGGAAGAGAAACACAAAGCAAAGAGGCAGGCATGGGCTGTATATTAGAGAATGGTCTGGATTTGGAAAGGAAGAAAGGAAAGAAATATTTCTTAGCACTCCTGAGTGCTAATCATCGTGCTAGTAGCTTTGCAAATAATAGATTGCTGCATATCTTTGTCTACTGTGATAATATTTTAATAAAAATATCAGTGTGAATAGCATAGAACAGTATTGTAGATAAAAACTGAACCTATATAAGGCATTAATATGTGTAGAAGAGTTATCAGTTTATACTATAAAAACTCAAACAACAGTTCATATATTAAATTTACTTTCAGGTTTGGGAGTCATGTCCAGGAATCCAAATTGTCTATAGGAGAGAAAGCTGAGCATACAAAACAGTACAAAAACTCGCTAGCCTTCAACATATATACATAAAACATTACCTCATATATTTTAATCACATGCCAATTATTATATAACACAATATTTAAAAGTATTCATCTGCTTAAATCCACACAAAAAATGTCAACCTCAAAGATATCTAGTGAACAAAGAACAAAAGTCTCAGAAATTGATCATTGAGACAAGAGTAGGAATGATTTTAATGTGTAGTTTGTCTTAAATGACATATTTTCTTTTTCAGATAAACATATCTACAAAGTATTGTTTAACTTGTGAATGCTAGTGAATCTACTGATTGGTGGGGAATATTAATCTGAGCTTGTCAAAGAACAAATAATAATAAAGCCCTGGTGTTCTACCTTTTGTAACTGTTAGTACTGTATAAGTTTCTCCATATTTCTAAAGGAAACCAAAACTCTGTTGGTGTGGCTGATACCTGAAGGTGTGCTATTAGGAACCAAGGATGTGTTAGAGGTTTGTCCTGAATTGGCTCAAACTGATTTAATTCCCAGCAGAAACAAATATACAGTGCCCCTTCCTGGTAAGCAATTGCCAATTCAACCTGGTTTTCTGGTTTTCTCATATGTTGTTCCTCCTCTCCATTTTCTTACCCTTGCTTTATTTTTTCTTCCCAAAGTACTGTTACTTATGTGTCATGGTTATTCCACTTATTTATTTGAGAGTCAGTGGAACAGAAGCCCTGGAGATTCTATCTGGGACTTTCTCCCAGTTTTTTAACCATTTATCTTTTGACAAATACATTCTAAGAGTTTCATGAATATTAAAAAGGATGATCTGTTTTTCTTGAGTGATGTGCAACAGATAATAATTGGCATTATCATTGTAATTATATGATTATGCTGATGTAAGGTTAGACACGTGTAAACTGAGTTCCAAACTGCTTAGCTTTCTCTATACGTTGACCATATGCATACACAGTTCCCTTCAGCTCGGCTTAGATAATGCAAATGCAACAGACCTTTCTTCTTTTGCTCAGATGCTGGGAAAATTGGAACTAAATTAATACTGTCAGACTGACTGAGAAGAAAAACTGTTCAAAACACTTCTGTTTATCACCTTAGCTACTAGAATTCTTAGAGTCCAATTCAAAGAAAGGTGACTTTTCTTACAGGCTTAGTTCCTCTGATTCTTCTATTATTCATCCTTTGTTCTTGGTTTATCTATGATTGTACAGTTTTCATTTGTATTTGACTTCTGTGTTCCCAGAAGTCCTTACATTAATTCGTCCCCTCCTCTGTCCTCACTTCTCTAGGGGAATTTAGAGCTTCTAGTGGAATGATACGCTTAATTAGTCTATTCTACTTCTATGGGGACATATTATAAATGCATATTCCCATATCTGGCCCTAAAGATTCTGATTCTGTAGATCAGGGTGAGGTCAAAAATCTTTATTTCTTTAGAAAGTACCATTTATCCAAAACATTCAGATTTAGGTGACATTCTACCACTTTTGAAGAAGAAGTGGACTGTGTAGTATAAAAGGAAAGAGATGGAAGTGAGTCCATCTGCTAAAGCAGATCCAATCCCTATCTGTGTGATCTTAGAAAATCACTCAACCTATCTAAGATTCAGTTTCTTCATTTTTAAAAGTCATAGGAATCTATAAATTTCTGTTCTACATAACTAATAAAGTTGCTATACAAATAAATGAAATGATATGTGTAACTGGAAGAAAAAAATGTATGTACTTAGTATGTACTAATTAAATGATTATCTAGTTTCAAATCCTAGGAAAGAAGCAATATGAGTTTTTAAATTTATTTTTATTGTATATTTTTTGCATTACTATTTTTCCCCTTTACATCCTCGCTCCCCCCACAATCACCACACAGTTGTCTATGTCCATGAGTCTTTTTTCCTTTTTGCTTAATCCTCCCACCCTCCTCACCTCCCCATCTCTGAGAACTATCAGTCTTCTCTCCATCTATGAGTCTGTCTCTTGTGTGTCAGTTTAGTTAGTTCATTAGATTCCACATATGAGTGAAATCATATAGTACCATATATTGCCATGTACAATGCACACTTTTTGCCTAATTTTTGAGGGAAAAATAAGGATGTGCACTATACATGGGTATAATGATTACATACCATGGGTATAATAACTCCATGTATAATATACACAAAAACATGGGTACACATTATACACAGCAAAATATGGTAATTGCCTCTCTCTGACTGACATTTGCTTAGCATAATGTTCTCCAGGTCCATCCATGCAGTCCAGAGGGTAAAATTTTCTTATCTTTTTATGGCCCAATAGTATTCCATTGTATAAATGCCCCATAGTTGTTTTGTCCACTCATCTATTGATGAACACTTGGACTGCTTCCATAATTTGGTGATTGTAAATAATGCTGCAGTGAACATAGGGGTGCTTATGTTCTTTTGAGTCAGTGTGTTGGTTTTCTTTGAATAAATTCCCAGAAGTGGAATTGCTGGGTCATAAGACAGTTCCATTTTTAATTTTTTGAAGTATCTTCATACTGCTTTCCACAGTGTCTACACCAAATTACATTCCCACCAATAGTGCAAAAGTGTTCCCTTTTCTCCACATCCTCACCAGTACTTGTTGTTTGTTGATTTATTAACCATAGCCCTTTTGACTGTTGTGAGGTAGTATCTCATGGTGTTTTTAATTTGCATTTCTATGATGATTAGTGACATTGAGAATCTTTTCATATGTCTGTTGACCATCTATATGGCCTCTTTGGAAAAGTGTCTATTCAGCTCCTTTGCCCATTTTTTAAATTGGATTGTTTGTTTTTTTGGTATTGAGTTTTATAAGTTCTTTATAAATTTTGCATATCAACCCCTTACCAGATGCATCATTGGCAAATATGTTCTCCCATTCAGAGGTTTTCTTTGTATTTTGTTGATAATTTCCTTTGCTATATGAAAACCTTTTAGTTTGATGCAGTCCTGTTAGGTAAGATAGTTAGTAAACTAAGGCAGGGAGGAGGAGGGAGACATGTCTCACCCATTAATTCAGTAGTCCTAAGCCTTGTCCCATAAGATTGCTGGGCATCCCCAAAATTGCAAGCAGGGGTAGCATAGGAGAAGGGGAGCCCTTGAGACTCTGTGCTGGAAAAGGGAGATTCTGTAGCAATTTCATTAACCAAGAAAAAGAGCCCTTACTAACTGAGAAAGAAATCTTTGTAGCTCTACATTACTCCCAGCATTTAGAAGGGGAAGAAGGAGGGGGAACTTAGAAGCTGACTATTATAAAACCTTTGAATCTTAGTAGTTAGCATACTCAGAAAACTGAGTGCTCCCTTGTAGCCTTGGCTTAAGTGAATAGAACAAATTTACTAACAACTTTATTTCCTCTATATGTGGGGCATTCAGACTAGCCAGGTGCCTGCTTGCAGCTTTGTGCTCCTATGTATTTCATAAATAAACTTGCTATTCCATTTCCACCATACATGCTGTCTCTGACTTAAATTCATTTCTTGCAAATGAGGAGAGAACTCAGGAACAAACTCTGGGTGAGAAGGTCCCCTGACTCGGGTCTCGGATCAGTAACACTCACATTTCTTATTTTTTTTCCTTTGTTTTTTACCTGAGAAGGTATATCAGATAAAATACTGCTATGCACAATGTCTGAGATTTTACTGCCTATATTCTATGGTTTTTATGGTTTCAATTCTAACATTTAAGTCTTTAATCCATTTTTAATTTATTATTTTTATGGTGTAAGAAAGTGGTCTAGTTTCATTTTTCTGCACATATCTATCAATTTTCTCAACACCATTTATTGAATAAACTATATTTAGCCTACGGTAACAATCAGACAAGAAGAAGAAAGAAAAGTCAATCAAATTGGAAAGGAAGAAGTAAAACTGTCTCTATTTGTAGATGACATGATACTGTACATAGAGAGCCCTAAAGATTACACCAAGAAACAACTGGAATAGATAAGTGAATTCAATAAAGTAATAGGGTAGAAAATTAATATCCAGAAATCAGCTGCATTTTTATATGTCAATAATGAACCATCAAAAAAGAAAATTAAGAAAATGTTCCCATTCATGACTACTTCAAAATGAATAAAATATCTGGGAATAAAGCTAATCAAGGATGTAAAAGACCCATACTTAGAAAATTATAAGACACTGAAGGAAGAAATTGAAGATACAAATAAGTGGAATCACATACCGTGTTCATGGATAGGAAGAATTAACATCATTAAAATGTCCATACTACCTAAAGCAAGATTCAATCCAATTCCTATCAAGATTCCAATGACATATTTCACAGAAGTAGAACAGATATTTCTAAAAATTTATATGGAACCACAAAAGGCCCTGCATAGCAACAGCATTCCTGAGAAAGAACAAAGTTGGAGGAATCACACTATCTAATATCAAACTGTACTATTAGGCCATAGTAATCAAAACAGCATGGCAATTGTATAAAAACACACACATAGATCAATGGAACAGAATAAAAAGCCCAGAGATATACTCACACCTTTATCGTCAATTAATATTGGACAAGGAAGCAAGTATATACAATGGACTAAAGCTAGTTTATTCAATAAATAATGCTGGAAATGTGAATTTTTAAAGGCAGATAGTATCTTTAGTTTGAAAATCAAGACTATCTAGCTGGGATCCCTGACTGCTCCAGATAGACATAGGGGGTCTAAAATACTGTGTTAAATTGCAGGCATGAATCAGAGGATTGTGAAATCAGTGTGACAATACCTCCAGAATTTTAAAAACAGACTAGAATAGAGTAGATGGAATGGAATAGAATAAGAAATCATAGGATAGGAGAGGAAAGGCAAAACAGGCCAGGACAGAGTAGGACAGCATAGTATAAGATAGGATAATACAGGGTAGAAGAATATCAAAGAACATAGCCCACAGGAAGAAGTTTAAAATAAGATGTCTAATATTTAAACCTAGCTGTTTTTGTGCAACCCTGTATCCTCACCCTACATATTCTGTCTTGTATTTAGAGATCATACTTAGGAATGGGAGAGGTGAAGTAGTGGCCAATGGGGGCAATAGGGGTAGAGGCATAAAACAGGGCAGCCAGCAGACAGCACCCATAGATGAGACTGTGTGAAGAAATCAGGAATATAAAGGGGAAGGACAGGAGAGTATATGCCCTAGTGCCCTCAAAAGTCTTGTGGAAGGCCACTGGACTTCTGAAACCATGTAAAAAGAATTTATGGAACCATTTAATTTGGAATTTTTTAAAAACAGTGGTTCTTGTAAGCTGGGGGTGGTGGTAAGCAGTTCATGTGTGCAAGGTTTGTAAACTATATAACGCACTACAGAGGGAAGATTGCACTTTGCAAGAGTTATTCATTCCTAATTACCTCTACTGTAACCAAAGTCTCAGGTTCCAATGAAGGTTGGAATCTTTCTCTGTCTATTCTTTTGAATAGTGCTCTAAAGTGAGCCTTGAAATTCTTGTTTTCTCATTCTTACTTAATAAGTATGTATAGTTACAATAATGATTAGTATGTACTATTTAGTAGTTATATTAATAAGCACCATATTGTGAGTTTATATTATGTGCTAAGTTTTGTGCTAAATAGGTTACAATTATAGTCTCTTGTTTTTCTAGAACTCTAGAGGAAAAGTTTTAGTGTACACATTGCATAGATGACCTTTTTGAAGCTCAAAGAGATTAAATGATTAACCTCATTCCACATGAGTAGCAAGTGATAGCACAAGACTCACCCAAGCCTCTTACACTTGTAGCTACACTTCACTGCTTAGCTCCTAGTGTGAAGTAATGCTTATGAACTGGTCTGGAAAGGTCATTGCCACATAGGGCATTGGTTCTAAGAGGGAAGCATGCCTGCAGAGAGTCAAGCAATTAAGTTAAACAAGAGTACTGTGCATTACCCCACTGCCTCTACTGAAAAGGCTGTGTTTCAACATCTTCATTTTATAACTATACACATTGTGTATTCATTGTCTCTTTTTCTCTCTGTGGATTCTAAAGGGACTTGGGGGAAAAGCAACTGATTATTCTTTTCTCTTTTAAATATTAATTTTGCGTCATGCTCCAAAAATCTATTTGCATTCTGGCATGCAAATGGTAGCGATTAAGATGAAAGATGCACCCTGTTGCAAATATACAGTATTTCTGATTGTACAGGGAATGTAGTCAAAAATGAATTGTTTCATATGTTTTTGTAGTTACAGAGTCATGATTAGGGCAGTGGTGTGGACCAGGGAAGAGAGTCGTTATGCTGGGATCAATTTTTCTTCTTGTTTGTTTTACATTTGGCAATTAAGAAAGTTGGTGTTAATTGGACCCATAGATTATGCTACATGGAAGGAAGTATTCCTTGTAGAGAGTATAATATCCTCTGGAAAACTTGTCCCAGAGTCTATTTGCTGTGTGCATCCTGTGAGACTTGAGATGAAAGCATGAGGCAGCTGGGACTGGCTGTCAGAACTACAAGAATCTGGGGGGATTGTTCCCCAGTTATCCCAAATATTGCATGGTAGAGAGCAGTTTGATCACCCCCTATTCAAAACTGTGATGTCCACTCTTCAGTCAATGCTTTTGAAAGTGGAGTTTTGGATTAGGTGGAGGAGGCAGGCAACAGAACTTCTGATTGGCAAGGGCATCTTAGCACATGAAAATTTGCATTCTGATTCTCTTCCTTCTCCCTAGTGTCTGAGAACAGTCTGGAATTAGCAAGGCTTGACAACATCTAATGAGAATGAACAGACACGCAGCTTCCCTATTTGCAGCAACTGCATCTAATCTTTACACGGCAGGCAAACCAGCCTAAATAATGTCTTTTTTGAATGAATAAAAAGATTTCCTGGTCTGGACTCATTGTGTACTAAGAAGGGAGTCAGGTAAAGAAACTGAGCTGCAGGAATGGCAATAACAGCTGAGATCTGTGGAGTGTTTATATTAAGCCCAACATATGGTTTTCACATCAACCCCGTGGTGTGGCTACCACCACTACTACCAACTTCAGGTTTTTTAATGAAAACCTTTTGCACAGAATTTGTAAAATCCTTTACTCCATGTGATATTCTCCACATTTTTCTACTTGATTTTTTATTTTTCTCTTTACCAGTTATAATTTACATTCAATATTATCTTCTATTAGGTTAAGTATACAGAACAGTGATAATGTACTTTACAAAGTGTTCTCCCAGCCGCCAGTATTTCCAGTACCCACCTAACCACATATATAGTTACTATAATATTATTGACTACATTTCCTAAGCTGTATACAATATCTGCATAACTATTTTATGACTACCAATATGTCTGATGTATTTTTAAAAACATTAATATGGAATTACTATAGTTAGCATTGAGTTTGCCTATACATGATGCTGTAGAATACCAGATGAATAGTACTCATTATTGATTGAAATGCCATTTGCTCTATTTCTGCAGTTTATCTGCTCATGCTAAAAAAATCATTATTTAAAGTAAAATGTTACCATATAAATATCTGTATCCCAATTCTTATATTAATTGGTTATAATTGTTTACAAACAAACAGAAGTCTCAAATTTAAAACAGTACATTTAAGATTATATTTGGAGGCAAATATTTGTCATTACGGAAAAAAACATCTACGATGAGTGTTGTACACAGTGTTCCTAACACTGAATGTTTACTCTACTAAATTAGTCACAACCTGTACCACATAATGAAATTATATCCCTGAAAGACCAATGAATAGCTGCCTGTAAAGTAAAATATTAATTTTTTCCTTAATTTTTGAAGGTGAAAGACTTCTAGAGGTTTACACAGTAAAAGGCTGTAGTATACTCTAATTGTTCCCATTTTACAGATGGTAAAGTCTATAGATTAAGTAAGCTCAACTCACTTTGCAAGCTTGAAAGACCCCATACCTTAGAAGTCTTAATGTACTTCATCTGTCCTAACTATTATTCATACCAAATGCTCACCAAGACCTCT
The DNA here is from genome assembly GCF_019186645.2 of Phyllostomus hastatus. NCBI lineage: Eukaryota > Metazoa > Chordata > Mammalia > Chiroptera > Phyllostomidae > Phyllostomus > Phyllostomus hastatus. Next base: position 3,862,468 of record NW_025333857.1, read on the forward strand.
GATTCTGGAATAGATAACAACAAATGATGTATTCTGTCTGGAATGCATTAGTGCCCTATTCATTTAGGGAAATCAGTTGTGTAGGAACCTAGATATGTACATTTAAATAAATATGATTTGACTTTCAAGCTAGTATGTAGCACTTTTAAAATTATTGAAGCAGGTTTTATATTCCCTTTCATAGTTTTGTTCCAAAAAATAATGTCATGACTCAGTAGAAGAAGATATAAACTCCAGTGTTTCTCAGAGGTTAGACATGGGATTTAGTAGTAAGAGCTGTTGGTAGAAAGATTTTAGATCAATAGAAAGATGAGTTTTCTGATAATGTATCTATCTCTAAGTACATTCTAGCATTAGGTAATTAGATATGATCAGAGTTTTTAAATTTTTAATTATTTTATTTTATTTTATTTTATTATTTTATTATTTTATTTTGTGGGGGGTGGATTATTTCACATAGCCCAAAATGTTGCAGTTTAAAATCTAGTAGAGAAAATGCTCCAGATATTTTCATTTTAATCCACCACAGTCCTAAACTATCTTGTTTCTTTGTATTTTTAAGTCAATTGTAAAACTGACTCAATAAGTATCAAGTCAATAGTAACAGTGATTTTTTTTTGCAATGAGTTTGTAGATCAAATTTAGAAGTAGTAAAATTTGGAAGTATTGAAGGTATATATTTGCTTATTATTGGAAATACTGAGTTTTGCATTAAACGGACATAGTATGTTCCTCAAAAAAATAAATAAATACATAAACCCGAAAAGTGGAGTAGTGACCAGCTGCCATTGGGATTATTCAGGCAGATATTTGGTGATTATCACATAGGGATGTGATAGCAGGAGTAACTCAAGTGCTAGGACATTTAATTAAATGATTTCACATTTTCTTATAACTTTAGGATTTTATTTTTGATTGTAGAAGTTCTTGTTGTGTAGCTCCAAATTGGTTTCCATGAAAAAATGAATGCATAGTGTAGTGATTTAAAAACACCAATTTTATGATAAAAACACATAGACCTAGGATCTTGTCCTGCTGCCATCAATTAGTTGAGTGACCATAAGACACTTATTCAGTTTTCTCACAGTTTCTATTGTTGCAAAAGGAAAACAATATCTACTAAGTGAGTGGTGCAAATTGAGTAAATTCATGTTAAAATGTCTCATGTGTAGTAGGTGTTCATAATGTAATTGGGTCTGGCTCAAAAGACTGGGGAGTTCACATCTTTCAAAGGATAGAGAAAAATGATTGAGAAATGAGTCCTGGTTGGAACTAGGGAAACAACTCTGGTATTAACTGATTCATTTTAATCTGTGTATTTGTTTTAACCTATGGACGCATTCAGGGCGATATGGCTGTAGACACAGTGAAAGACAAATATTCTATAATCTCACCTATAAGAGGAATCTAATGAACAAAATAGAACCACAAGTGTGGACACAGGGAACAGACTGACAGTGGCCATAGGGGAACAGAGAAGAGAATAATGGTGGAAAGAAGGGGAAAGGACTACTGTGGTTAAAGAACATGTATGAATGCCCCATGGACATGGACAACATTGTGGGAATTAACTGTGAGAGTGGGGGATGGGATGTGTGGAGTAAGGCAAAGGGGGGAAATTGTGACAACTATAAAAGAATAATTTTTAAAATCTTTTAAAAATTATTTATTAAAAGTGGTCAAAATGTTTTAAAAAATCTGTAGTGTCATTGGACCACTTTGATACATACATATTTAGGTTATCATAGCCAGAAATAAATATCATTGTGACAGATGTATGATAGTTAAGACACTTTAACAACTGCATGGATGAGGGATTTACAATTGATTGCTTCCTTTCAGAATAATTTCATAATCTATCACTAAATCAATAGCTCTTCCCAGATGCCACAAGTGGTTAAACATCTAACTAAATACTATAAACATCAATGTAATTTTCTGCAATTTGGCTGTCACATACTCTCTCATTCATATTTATCACTCTTTGACCAGCAAAACTCACCTGAACAGTAAAGGCTTTCTTGCATACTTGTGTTGCATAATGGTACTCATGCCTGTGGCAGTAAATTAAAGTTCTGCTGATACATGTTTCCTCTTCATGCACACAGACACATACATGCCTTTGTGCAGGCCTCATGTCCTGAGAGTATGATGTGAGTATTATGTGCTGAGACTACAATAAAACAATCTTTCTTAGCCTTGACTTTCCATCCTTCACTGACAGCACTCTTCGAGTTTGTTAATCAACATGCAGAACCAAGCTCCATAGAAGTATACAGATCTCTAGAGGCTTCTGTCCATCTGTTGGGGGGAGAAAGGCTCCATATATAATTTTTCAGAGCTGTCCTCACTTATTCTTCTCAGGAAAGCTTTTGTTACCTCAGAAGTAGAAATAGATGTGTGTTTCAGTTGGTGTCTAATACATTTAGACAGAGAATTCAAAACTGAAAATGTTCAGCAGTTTACTTTAGGGGCCAAATGTTCTTTTGGAAAAGAAAACTATTCCAAAACAAAGCGTACACACACACACACACACACACACACACACACACACACACACACACACACAGAGCAAGGCACATTTGGAGTCTGAAATTTGTAATGAATCCTGGGGCATTCAGAAAAAGGAATGGATGCAATATAAAGACAGATATAGAGAATTGTAGATGTCTGTGCATTGCACTGATGTGTTTAAAAGATCTGTGTCCTCTGAACTAATGTAGGTGACTTTCTCTTCTATTAAAGGTAGTAGCTTCGGTGTTCCTCCAGAATGCCTGTTGGCACCATTGATAAGTTAGCACATTTCTCTTAGGATGTGAATTAAATCATAGTAGGAGCTGCTGCATATCATTTGGTTCTGGTTTGCAGTATAAATTCAGCAATGCAAAATAGGAAGCTGTTCAGGTTTCAGTTGGCATTTCATTTTCTACATGATATCATTAGAGTTTATTTGGCGGCATTTAGCTGCTGACAACATACCTTACATTAAATGTACTATGAATTAGAAATGGAAAGATGTGGAGTTATATTAAAAGAGTTTTAAAGATGAATTTATATATGGTAGGACAATTCATAAAAACAATTGTAAAAAAGTGTTTTTAACTTGTTTACTGTTTGGTCAAACAAAAGGATACAATTTATATGGTGTCATTACATTGCATTGTGGGTATTGAGGATATTGAATGTCACAGAAAAAAAAAACCCTTTGTAGAACATTCCTTTAAAAACTCATTGCACCCTGTTTGTCTTGAGCAGGATTTTTGACATTTCATTTTATTACTACTGCTTGAAGATTTTTGCATTTATGCCTCAAAAAATTTAAAAGTAAAATTGCATTTAGATTTCTGAAGTTTTAGAACTTCTAACACCAATATACAATTATTTAGGTTCTAAAATGGTCCAATGTCATATTTGCTTTGTATTTCTGATATAATAAGCTAAACTTATTTGCATATTTACCATAAAATAAAGCAAAATTAATAATAATGAACATCAATATGGAACATTCTCATATTTCCTAAACCTATTGGTATGAACACTATCCCTCCTAAAAGGAAAAACCAATATAATATTTGAAAAAACATGGCAAATCTTAATTTTAATCAAAATTCCTATAATGCGAACAACATAGAGTATTTGTGTTTTTATGAGATTTCTTTTTCAGGTTACAATCCCAGCTCATATTCACATTACCTATAATCCTACAATTTATTTATTTAGAGACTTGAAGAACACTTATGCTTTTGAGAGTAATGTATTCTAATATTTGAGGATCAATGTCATACTTTACATCTAAATCCTTTTAATGTGATATTTCCATAAATGATGATACTTAACTACCTCAAGAGAGGAACAACATATAGTTGAAATATCCTGGAGATGCCAGGAGACTTCACACTTCTCAGTAGTAATTCTCAGCACTTGGAACACTTGTAATTACTTGATCAGTATATATTTTTCCACTCCAGTGGTCTTCCACATTGGATGCACATTGGAATTACTGTACTTTTAACAAAACAGTATTGTCGCCTGGATGGAACTCTACAGATTCTTTTATTTAACTTTATATTTTATTATATTTTAAGTCTATTTTATTGATTATGCTATTACAGTTTTCCCAATTTTTTGTCACCTTTATCCCCACTCCAGCCTGCATCCCCATTCCAGCATTCCTCCCTCCATAGTTCATGTGGATGGGTTGTACATGTAAGTTATTTGGCTCCTCTGTTTCTTAGACACTTCTTAACCTCTCTCCATCTATTTTATGCCTACCAATTATGCTTCTTCTTCCCTGCATCTTTCTCCCTCCATTCTTCCCCTCCCCCTCCCTGTTGATAACCCTCCATGTGATCATTTCTCTGGTTCTGTTCCTATTCTAGTTGTTTACTTAGTTTTTGTTTTTGCTTTTTAGGTTCAGTTGTTACATTTTATTGTATTTTTAATTAATCTTAGAGATCAAGATTTTCAAAACCTAGTATTCTGGTTTATTATAACATCTAGCCAAGAAAATCATGGATTTGACTATAAGTTTAATGGCAGAAGGAACTTCTCTTCAGTGAATAACTTACTGTCTGGCACAAAGCAGACCCTAAGCAAATATCAGATGGGTGGGTAGATAGTTGGTTCTTGACAAGTTCTCTTACCTTTATAGAGCATGGTTTTCAGTATGTATATCAAGAAAGTTGAACAATATACCTCTCTCTTCTATTTATTTTTTCATTGTTGTTCAAGTATCTCTCTTCCATTTAAATGACTTACTTGAGAGCCCATAGTAATGTGCCTTTCCAGTCATTGTCTCCTAACTTGAAAGAACCTTAATAATAGCAACTAGGAAATTTTTTATTGCAAATGGCAGTGTTTCATCTTTTCTTATGGCATTGTATAGATGCACCACATCTCCTCTATCCAATCATCTATCAAATGACACTTCAGTTGTTTCCATGTCTCGGCCACCATGAATAATGCAGCAATGAACATAGTGGTGTATATATCTTTGAAAATAAATGTTTTTTAAAATTTTCAGGTAGATACCCTGAAGTTACTAGATCATATGGTAACTCTATTCTTAATTTTTTGAGAAATCACCATACTGTTTTCCATAATGGCTGTACCAGTTTACACTTTCATCAACAGCAAATGAGAGTTCCTTTTTCTCTAAGACCTCCTCAACACTTGATATTATTTGTCTTGTTAATAATAGCCATATTGAAAGATGTGAGATGGTATCTCATTGTAGTTTTTATTGGTAATTCCCTAACAGCTAGTGAGGTTGAGCATCTTTTTTAATATATTTTTCATATATTTTAAAATATCTTTCCAATTCCTTGCTCTTTCTCTTCTCCTTTTGGCACCCCTATGAGGCAAACGTTGGAATACTAGAAGTTGTCCCAGAGGCTGCTTATAATTTTTTTTCTGAACTACCAGTAGCTGGTCTAGATTCACAGCATGGCTTCACTTAGGAATCTCCAACCCAGCATAAGGAGCAACCATCTCAGATTGCTGTATAGCTCAGGCAGGTGGCCCCAGGCAAAACACCAGTAGTAGTTGACTTTGGCCTACACCACCTGGGAAACTCCAAAGCCTGTGCACCCAGTGGACAGCTACAGACCACGGTGGAAACACTACCATGATGCACCTGCACAGCTGATCTTTTACAGAGGGCAGAGTTTGGTGGTCAGTGGTCACAGCCAGTCCTTGCAGCTGACCGGCCAGAGTAAATCCCTCCCATTGGCTTACCAACAGCAACCAAGACTCAACTATAAGAGGAGGGTGTACTCAGCCCACACAAAGGGTGCACCTCAAATACCCAGCTTAGGTGACTGGGGAGTCTGTGCCACTGCACCCTACAGGGTACCTACTACATTAAGCCACACTACCAAGACAGGGAGTCATAGCAACCTTACCTAATATACAGAAACAAACACAGGGATGCTGTCAAAATGAGGAGACAAAGAAACATGGTCCAGATGAAAGAACAGACCAAACTCCAGAAACTAAGCAAAATGGAGATAAACCATCTACCAGATGCAAAGTTCAAAACACTGGTCATAAGGATGCCCAAGGAACACTAATTGAAATAGAGAACAATTTATAGGGAAACAACGATTGAGCGAATGAAGCTGAGGAATCAAATCAATAATTTGAAACAAAGAAGCAAAAACCAACCAATCAGAATAAGAAGAAAAAAGGATCCAGAAATAATCTGTATTTTAAAAAGTACCTTTCATTAACAGAACAGATATTGATTCCACTTATTTATTATATATGTTAAAATTAAATGGTCTTTTTATCTTTGAGCATAAAAGTCAATGTAAACAATTTCATTCAATGCAGAAAAGCAAATGAAAGAATAAAAATAATCTCTAACCACACCATTCAGGAGCAAATAGCATCAATTGTGTGTATATACACAGACACATTTTCCTAATTATAAATAAATGAACAATATATGTGTTTCATGACTTTAAAAAATGGTTTTATACCATTTTACAATCTGCTTTAGTCACTTAATCATATCTGTATATTTTAGATGTTTCTAAGTATGTATATGTATGTATATACATAAAAATCTACATGCATGTATGTATATTTGTATATAAAATGTATATGTATGTATATATAAAATATATTTTTGAGGTCTTTCCAACTATTGTTAATATAACAAGAATGAATTGCAGAACATTGGTATAACCTGGTAGCCAAAAATAGTGGACTGGAATATGTACACTTGAATAAGGATGACTTCACTGTACTAGTAAGTAGGTGTGGTAGATGCTATTGAGTGAGAATGTGTACCATATGGCCATTGAATTCAAAATGATTGAACAAGTAAGGCAACAAACCTGCATCAAAATTTGCATCAAGCTTGAACATTATTCTGCATAAATTATTTGGATAATTCAAAAGCCTGCAGCTATGGACAACTCATGATTGGCAACTTCACCACAACAACATGCCTGCTCATGCATTATGTCTCATGTAGAGTTTTTTGGCAAAATATCAAATCACCCAGGTGACTCAACCCCTTTACAGCCCAGATTTAGCACCCTGAGACTTCTGGCTTTTCCTAAAACTAAAATCACCTTTGAAAAGGAAGAAATTTCAGACCATCGATGAGATTCAGTAAACTATGATGGGGCAACTGATGGCAATTGGAACTGTATGAAGTCCCAAGGTGCCTACTTTGAAGAAAATCGAGGCATCATTTTCCTATGTACCTTCTTCAATAAACTTCTCTATTTTACATATTACTGACTGGATACTTTGTGGACAGACCTTTTATATTGGATGTGTGTGTATTTATGAAGGGGGATCAAAAAATTTTATTTATAAAAATAGTGTATTTATTCCCAAATGCTTAAGCTTAAGTCACCTTCAAGGTACTAGCCACTTAGTGCAATACACCTATTGACACATTTTTTTCCACTGTTGAAAAAAAAAGGTTTTGAATGTATCAATGTTGATACCTTTTAGTGCTTCTGCCATGCTTTGTTTAATTTCTTTGACATCAGCAATATATTTTCATTCGAGGACTTTTTTCATCTGGGGAAACAAAAAATGTAACGTGGTGAGATTGGGTGAATAGGGAGGGTGGGGTATGGGGGTCATGCTATTTTTGTTCAAAAACTACTGAATACATAGTGCTGTGTGGGTAGTTGTGCTTGTAAATCACCCATTATAAAATGGGCAAACGTGTTGAAAGAGTATTAAAAAAAATAGTGAAGCTGAGCACAGCCTCTCACAACAACACCAGCTACTTCACTGATACAGATGGGTTCCTAGAGCACTCATCCAGCTGTGGAAACCTGTATATTATAAGGGGCCTGCCCTTCAGAAGTTAATTCTAGTTTTGGGGGTTTCCTCTCTCTATATGTACATACATATATATGTACATATATATATATTCAGATATAAATATATCTATGTATTTAGATACATATTATACATAGACCTCTCTATGTATATATAAATATATACATAGATATTTAGATATATGTATATATAGAAACATCTATGTGTATATAGACATAGATATACATAGACTTGGATGTGGGTATGTATATATATACATATACAAATATATATGCATACATATAAACATTAAAAAATTAATGACTCATAATATTTCACTGTTTCATGGTCATATATTTTATTTAATCATTTTTAATTGTTAGACATTGGATTATTTTGAATTTTTTCTACTGCAATGCAATAGGTAATAATAGTCATTATAATCAACCTGTTGTCTGATTCCTTCCCCAGGAAGCATTCTTAAAATGAAAACTACTTTAAAGTATACAAACATTAGAAACTATTTATATATTACCAATTTTCTTTCAGAAAAGTTTTATAAATGTTATTAATGGGTAGCCCCAATAATATGTATTAATAATTCAATATTTGCATTTGTTTGGAATGCCATTTTTACCATATAATGAATCATTGATGTCCATTTATTTATTTGAATTTTGCATTATTTTCCATGAATTTCTTTAATATAGTGACTTCAGTACTATGATTATTTATTTTTCCTTTACAACTGATTTTAACATATGATAATGTAGGTTCAACTACTCCCCAACTCAGTTTTATTGTGTTCTCTGTGTGTGTTTATCTTTTTTTTTTAGTGTTTATACCATTACAGTTGTTCCTGCTTCTTCTCCCTTTCTCCATTTCTACCCATACCCACCATCTCCCCTCCTTATGTCAATCCCCATGTCATTATCCACATCCATGGGTCACACATAATGCATCCTCCTACATTATATCTATAAAGTTACCTTCTTCACTACATCATCCCTCATTAAATGCTGTTAGTATTCTAGTTGCAACTGAGGAGCATTTATGAATTAATTTTGGAAGAAATATCTGCACAATAGTAATTGGTTTCTCACAGAGAGTTATGTCTCTTCACTTCCTTTGGTGTTCAATATACATTTAAAAATTTTATCTAGTCTGTATATTTCCTAAGTTTAATGAAGATTTTGTATTTTTGTATTTTATTATGAATACAATTTTCAAAAATATTTTCTTAAGAATATGTATTTGGTTATAATTAATATAGGACACACTTGTTTAAAAATGTTTAAACAAGTCTTATTGCTAAGGTAATATTTCAATATTCATACCTAATCTATTATCATAATACAAATTAAATAATAAAATCAATATAAGTATTTCTTGTCTTAATCTAGAATTCATCTGGTGTTTTATCATTAAACATACATCTGTATTTGTTTCAGATAAATTCTTTTTCAATTTAATTAAAGTTTTTTTATTTGTTATTAAAGTTTTTATATTTCTTTTATTTATTTATTTTATTGTTGTTAAAGTACAGTGGTCTCCATTTTCACTCCACCACAGCTCCCTGCCTTCCACCCTCAAACCTACCCCCTTTGACTTTGTTGATGAGTCCTGCATACATGTTCCTTAATGGCCCTTCCTCTATTACTCCTCCCCACCTTCCTCTCTGGTTACTGTCAATTCGTTCTTTATTTCAATGTCTTCGGTTGTGTTTTCCTTGTTTTTTAATTTACTTTTTAAAGATTTTATTTATTTATGTTTTGATAGGGGAGAAAGAGGTAGAAAGAAACATCAATGTGTGGTTGCCTCTTCAGTGCCCCCCTACTGGGGACCTGGCTCACAACCTAGGCATGTGCCCTGAATGGGAATAGAACCAGCAACCCTAAGGTTTGCAAACGGGTGCTTAATCCACTGAGCCACACCATCCAAGTGTGCTTGTTTATTTTAAAGAAAGGATACTGAGCCTTTTCATATATTTTGGAAATATCAATTAAAATAAGTCACATTTTCCTTTGCCTTTTGAATGTGAAGACTTATTAATGTAATCTATCTTTCAAGAGCAACTGTCTTTACAATGCTAAGATTAATCCTATTAATGTGTTATCCTTTTAGTCTATTGCTGGATTACACTTGATAATTTTCAATTAAGATTTTTGCATATGTAATCCTAATGAGATTAATCTTTAATTTTCTCTGTGATTTATCATGGTCAGATTTTGGTCCCTGGCTTTATGTAATCTTCATAAAATGAGTTGGGAATGTCTACCTGCTAGGGCAAGAGTGGCAACTACAGCCTGCAGGCTAGGACCTGCCAAACACCTTTTTTTTTTGTAAATAAAGCTTTATTGAAACACATCATGCCAGTTGGATCACATGTTGTCTGTCTAGGCCTGCTTTCATCCTATGGCAAAAAGTTGAGTATATAGAAAAAAAGACATCAGGCTCTCTAAGCCACTATATTAATTATCTGACATTTTACAGAAAAAGCTTGCTTCCCTTGCTCTAAAATAATTAAAGGTGCCTGGGATTCTCTTGCACTAAAATAACTAAAGATGCCTTAACAACATGGCACCTTCATGTTTTTTTCTTAAGTTTTACAGAACTCATGTGAAAAATTAAACAAGGCTTTACCTAATTTTCTTGTGAGAGAATAGCTTTTTGAGTGTTCTTCTTTTGTAATGCTTGTTTCAATGATGTTTTGACTGGAACTTTCCAGATTTTTATATTTATTAGTAAGTATTGAATATACTCTATTAAAGCTTCAAGTTTTTCTATGTATATTTTGTTTGTTTTTGAATAATGTGTATAAAAATATTCTTTTTTGTTCTTGATTAGTTTTATGGAAGTTGTTTTATTGTCCTCTTAAAGAACCAATTATTGGTATATGTAAGGTCAAAGTTCATCAGTTTTATCTATGTTTAATCTATTTATGAAACTATTATCTTTATTAATTTTTTCTTTAAAATGTTTTGAGTATTTCATTGTCTTTTTTAATTTCTTAAATATAATGAATACTTAGTCAAGGTATTACAGTTTTTATTTAAATATGAATACATTTAAGATTAAATTTTTTTCTTTGTGTACCACTTAGGCAAATCCCATTTGTATTATAGTTCATATATTAAAAACTCTTAAAATTTATTTTGATATTATCAGATTCATATGAGGATTGTTATAGTTGTTAAAATATTACTAATCATTTGTTTTTGTTACTATTAATAGTAGTATTGTTTCATTTTATTAGAAATTATTGACTTTTTAGACCTAATGTGATTGTTTTCTAAATACACTATTTTTATATGAAAGAAAATTTATAATATTGTTTATAGGTACCAACATTCAATATATAGTACTAAATCAAGCTTGTTAGATATTCTATATTGCTACTTATGTTTTGAATAATTGATCTATTTGACTTAAGCCTGTATGTTAAACAATTCTTCAAGCATGTTTTAATTTTGTGTTTTTCTAGATAGCTTCTAAATAGCTCCTAAGTTTTTGTATGTTTCTGTCATGTGCATAAAGGTTTATTGCTTAGTTCTGTATTATGGTTTATAGGTTTTTAACAGTAGAATATTAAAAATATTAGCTGTAACTTTTGTTTTCAGTTACTAATACTACTCATTTTTTACTTTGCATTTGCCTAACATATACTTACTACATGTTTATTGTTATCCTTTTCACAATATAATTTCCTTTAAGTGTGATTCTTATTAATAGCAAACTGCTAAAATTTCATATGATCATAAACTGAATTCACCTTTTCAAAGGGAAATTTAAGCTATTCACCTCTATTGTGATAATCAATGTTTTTATTTCATTTTTCTTATTGAACTTCATATTATATGTTGTTATGACTTATGATTTTCTTCTTTTAATATCCTAACTTTTCTATGATGATCAAATATCTTAGTCTTCCATGGTTTACAACTATTATCCTGCCAGTCCAATGACTTAAAGATTTTACATTCCAGTTCTATTTTATGTATCATTACCTTTAAAATTTTAAATATATATATAATATATTTGCATATTTTTTAACAATTTCAAGAATGAAAATGTATCATTGGATTCTTCTTTGAATAAATGGAATACTTTTGCAACTCATTGCCTCCTCATCTTCTCATCTATCACTGAAATAACATGAAAGTTTTGTTCTTATTTTTTACACATATATCTAATTCAGGAAAGATGTCTTTGCATGTAAATTAGGCTCAATCACTAGATTAGCAACTGAGAGTACAGTACAAGATTCAGTGATTTAACTAATATTCATTAAGTCCAATAGGAGATTCTAATTACAATTGGTTTCATTTTTCCATCTTTCTACATGGTATCTTCCCTTTCTTGAACCTTTGTCTCATTGACTTGCTGATTGGAATACCTTTCAAAGGGGATTTGTTTCATTAATTCATCAGAAGAACATGTGAGCAATACATAGTCTAACTACTACAAATCTGAAAGTGTCTTTCATTTCCCCTCTCTCATGAATCATACTTTTACTGGATATGCATATCTTGAGTCATATTCTTTTCTCCTCTGAAATTTGCAAATGTTGTTTTATTATATTATGCAAAGGAACTGAAAAGATTGATTTTCATCTAATTCTATTTATAGGTTATATGTATTTATCTGAGTGAAATAAGCCAGTCACAGAAAGATAAATAGCATATGATTTCACTCATACATGGAATCTAATGAACAAACTGAACTAACAAGCAACATAGAGACAAACTCAAAGATGGAGAGCAGGCTGATGGCACTGGCTGGGGGAGGGGCGCAGGTGGGGGGATTGAGCCAAAAAGGAAAAAAGTCATGGACATGGACATCAGTAGTGATTGCAGGAGAGGAGGGTGTTGAGTGGAGGTGAAAGAGGTTATGGAGGAATAACTGTTAATGGAAAAATACAATAAAGATGAGCTATATGATTTTAAAACAAAGAAATTTTATACAAAATGGAAATTCAAAAAATTGTTTAGGATCATTGTTTCTGTCATGTTTTGTTACAAATATAGACCATTAATGTTTAAGTTTATTGCAAAATTTCTTTGACAACTTAGAGAGTCCCAGTAGTTTATAGAGCTGGGGGAAATCTACAGACAGGAAGAGACATTAGTGAATTCAGGAGAATAACTTTTCCTGAATTTTAAATTTTTATTCTTGGCAGAAAATTTTTTAAAACTTTAAATTTTTAATCTTGCTGCCTTAAGATAATTGAGCCAGAAATTGTGGTCCTCCTTTTTATTTGTAATGTCTTGTAAGCTTACCAGGCAGTCTTATAACCTATAGACTGAGTATTGGCTGTAAAGTCTCCATGATCCCCAGACCCCACAGATAATGTGAATCAGTAGGAACTCCTTGTGTTCTGTAAAGCTCTCTTATTTTTCCCCTGCACCATTCTTGCCTAAGGCCTCAAGAATTAAAGTATGTGAATAAGACCTTTAATTCATTTGCAGCAAGAATATGGATGATTTTTCTATTTTGTTGGTTGAGTCATTGTAATGATAAATCGGACAGCGTTTATGATGCTCTAAATCTCAAAGATGAGTTTGAATTCACCTCGGTCCAAAGTACTTTTATCATCATGGTTATAAATAGTTATGTAGGCAGGACAATTTAGATCTCTTTGATTTTGTTAATTTGTCAAAACCCTCAAAATCTTTACTTGTCAGCTCACTCTTTATATTATTTTCATTACATAATAAGGAGATCTGAACACTATAATCAAAGAAATAAGCTGTACTATTTGGTTTATTTGTTAGTTTGGGGTGTTGTGTGTGTGTGTGTTATCAATGGCATTTGATGTTATTGGCAATTTATGTATAGACTAGAAGTAAAATATAAGTTTAATCTGTCATTGTCTCATTACAAACCTTCATTACATAATCTATTGCCCTGACTATACTGAATGATACACACACTACTTACCTGTTTGACCTCATGCTTGTTTCTGTTTTCTAAGTCCTCTGTGGGAAACACTGATGAAAAGTGATTGTAATATGGTTTATAAAATGACCATATAGAAATTCTGTGCTATGATTAGAGCAGGTATTTATATTCATTTTGTAGTCCCTTGGAATTTGCCATTCTCCCAGCAGAAGGCTTTATCTGCCATCAAATGTCTCATGATAAAACTAATCACTTGAAACAGATGAAAGATTTGATCACCAGGAGCAGTTCTAGATCGCCAGTTCTAGTTGGTTTAGGGGAAAGAGGTGTTTTATTTCATCTTGTTAAATGAGGAGAACATGCTCATTCACTAAGGTCTTTCTGGTTGTCCCTTTCACTAGAGGAGGATAAATATTGTGCATGTTCATGAACCATGTATGTTCATTTGCAAGCAATATTAAGATATCTAAACTAAATTTTTGAGTCCTTTACTGACACAATGTCCTCTAAGATATGTTTTAATAACTGACAGTTTTTCCCTGCATATAGTTCTTACGTGATGTTATTTTCTCATGGAAAAACTTTGATATCATTGAATTGAACTCTAACATTTTACATTAGGAGAAGTCAAGCAGAAAGAGAGGAAAGGATTTCACCAAAGATCTAAAGCTAAAAAGCAGCCAAGAGAAGCACTGACAAAGTTTTTTATTCCAGCACAGCTGGTTGTTGGGTCACTGCTGTATTGCCAAGACCAGAACTGTGCATCTTTGGTTGGCATGGGTGCAAGGGGCTGGGGACAGCAAACAGGGATGAGATGTTTTCTGTTTTATGGACTGTATATCTAGAATATATATATACACACACACACACGTGTCTATATGTGTACACACATGATTTCACACACCTCACAGTAGAAATATCTGTCACACAGTGGAAACATACACTTGAAAAGATAAAAGACTGATAAGGATATGGATGACAAGGTTAAGTAAGTCTGGCAAAAAAAGAGCACAGGCAGACAAGCCATGTAAAGAATGCTAGTTTGTTGCAGATTTTGCCTTATATATCCTTAAAGTCCAGAAATGAGAGACTAGTCATTTCTACAGTCAATATTAATCTCAGCATCTCAGAAGTAGTAGAGCTTTCCAAGAGTATTTATTTTAGATATTTTGGAAATATTTTCCTTTTTTTGGTGAGGGGTAGTTGGAAGCACATTGTAGAGAAGGCTTGTACCTTCTAGGCAACTTGTTCAATATTCATCTTAATTCTATTCTGTGATGAAGAAGAGAGGGTAGTAAATGTATACTTAGTCACAGAAAGAATCTGAGGTTGGCAAAAGCTTAAATATGCTATTCAGTTGTGGGTGTATGGGCAAGTTCTACCATTTACAGTGATGGGACACTACAGTTGACCTGTTCATGTGAACTCTGTGGTGAAATGGAAAGAGCTAAGAACTTGTAGTTAGGAAGCCAGTCAGGATAATTGTCTACTGTGTGAGAATTAGAGGAAGCAACATAGACTTTAGGATTCATACAATGCTTAAATATAGTTGAATTTTTAAAATATTTTTTAAGGTGTAAATCAAGGTATACCTCATAATCATTATCCTTTTAGGTACTGAATATTATCTTCAGAAAACGGCAAATACTGTACAAGTCATATCTTTTCTAAATATATTTATTGCCAGCATAGTTTTTTTGTTGTGCTTTTCTCAAATTGTTTTATTAGCTGCTTTCTATGGAGAATTGAGTCTTCATCACTATGAAGTGTGTCTCTCCTTGGATAGTGTTCAATCTGCACTATGTTTTAAAAGTCACTGTCACAGAGTTGTATTTCACAGAACAATATTATTGCAACAATAAAGAGTTGATTTAAGTGAATCTGAATGGCAAAATATAGCAGTAACACATGACTAAAATGATTGCTAACATATATAGTAGTGACATATGACTGAAATAGCATGCAGTATATAAGATAGAAATGAGACTCTATCCTCGGACCTTTATTAGATTGCCAAAATACCTTTACTAGTTATCTCTGTTGTCAGCATATTTTTAAAAAATAAAGTTACAAATTTCACTTTTTTGTATATGATGGAGATAGATTTTAAAATGGCCTAGGCATATCTATTGTATTGGTTAAAGAAAGAGTTATCTCAGCTGAAAACTTGCTTGTTCTACTTATATGAACTTTGTTCATGATACAACCTAGATAATGGTATGTAATGAGGAATTAGTCCTCACTCTCCTTAGTTTTTGTTTCATGATTCACGATATATTTTTCTTTAGAGACTCATTAAGTTGTTTTATTGCTATGCATTATATTTGCCCTTTAAAAAGAGTGAAAAAAGGCTGCATTGGGCTCTTAAACTTATTGCTAGATTTTCTAAGAGCATAATGGCATGAAGGAATGATTCTGTTACTAAAATACCCTTGTGATTATTTTATTCTTACTGTGCTGAGTGTCCTAAAAACAAATTTTTATATTAAAATGTTCTTATTACATTACATGTTTTTTATAATGAACATCAGAAAGCTATGACTTTTCTTTGTGCTCTGAAAATGAGCTGTTGTCTCATGGAGCATTTTTACCTTGAATTATATTGAACTGCTTAAGAATTAGCCAAACCTCTCAGGAATATCCACAATTTGAGTTTAAGTAAACCATCAAAAGGGGGCCTTTTACTAAGTCACAGCTGTTCGGAAAGTTTGTCAGGTATGTGGCAATAAAAGATGTCTCTCACTCATAGATTTCCTCTTTCTTTTCAATAAAATTCCAAAATAACCATTGTTCTATTTCTTTCAGTGTGATGTATGTTGGAATAACACTATTCTGACTTTAAATCAGTTCTTTTTGTGCTTATAAATACTTTATCCTCCATTTAGAAAGAGTGTAATATTTTTTTAGCTTTAGATATATATAAGAATACTGTTTTATTCATGTCTTAATTTAACAAGATTACATTACAAAATTTTTGTTATGATGTATTCTCCTTGACTTTTGCATTTTTTTCTTTTTTTTAATTATTTTTTTAATCATTGTTCAAATACAGTTTTCTCCTTTTTACTCCCAATCCAGTCCCCCCCTCCCACCCTCCCCCACTTCCCTCCCATTATCACCCTCCCCTTAGTCTATGACCATGTGTCCTTTAAGTTTGTTCCTGTGAACCCTTCCCACGGCCCCCTTAAATTCCCTCTTCTCTCCCCTCCGGTCACCATCAGCCTGTCCTCTATTTCAGTGTCTTTGGTTATATTTTGCTTGTTTCTTTGTTTTGTTATTTAGGTTCCTGTTAAAGGTGAGATCATGTGGTATTTGTCTTTCACTGCCTGGCTTGTTTCGCTTGTGTAATATGTTTTAAAGTATTGCATATCTCATGAAAAGTATGCTCTCCTTTGTTATTTCATGTTTTAATAAGTAAAAAACCAATCTCTGAGGGCTTATTTTGTATATACCCGACATTGTGTTTGAGATCTTTGTATAATTTATCTTGTTTAATCCTCACACTAATCCTGTGAGTTAGGAATCACCCACCTTATATCTGTAAGGAAACTAAGACTGAGATAAATTACACAGGTTCCGCATGTTCACAGAGGGAGTGTCAGATTCAAGCTTAGGTCTACCTGATTGCAGAATTTCCACTCTTTGCTAGAATTCTGCCTGATGGTGAATCAATAGTGTGTCTACATTATTCTCCTATTGGACTGAACTGCAGTTACTGACCAGGACTTTTTGAAAGCAGAATATAGCAAGGAAGGAGGCTGACCAAGGGCTTTGAAAGCAGACTATAGCTAGGAAGGAGGCTGACCAAGGGCAAGAGGCTTTGGGAGGTCTTGTGAAACAAAATAGAGCCTGAAGACACCTGTAACTAAATGGGCTACAGTGACAGAGGGGAGAGCGTAGGTACAGTGGCCCCAATCAACAAGTGCCTAGGACCTCTTTTTGCAGTGAATAGAGCTTCCCACCTTTGAAAAACAAGGATGAGAAGTTCTTGTAAAAGGTTCTTATACTGTAATAATTATTGTGTGGAAATAATAAATATTATTCACTATCATTTTCATATACATACTGATTTTATTATAATAATTAAAATACAAATTCATTTTAAAGCATAATTAAATTCAGTGTTTTTTAAAATTTTCTCAGTTGATAGATACTAAAATTACTATTTAATGGGTCAGGTTCAGAAAATGTGTTGATATTAAAATATTTTTCTCACACACAAGAAAATGTCTAGAGCTATAACACTACTGGACTTATATAGTTCTGAATATTTACTGAGGGCTTACTATTTTGCCAGTCATTCAAATAAGCACATTAAATGCACAATCTCATTTAACCACTTAACCATCTATAAGGTAAATTGTATTATTATCTTATTTTCCATAGGTAGAAACTGAGCCTTAATTTCCAATTTCTAAGTACTAACTATTATAAATAGTTTTGTGGACATTGAAATGTACAATAAATTTAAAACAGCACAGATGAAACCCAAGGCAACAATTATTATCTATTATTGGTAGTGGCAGTAAGAGTCGTGGTTTTTACTAATTCCATTGAAGTCACAATCCATTAATTTTACTTGTAAAATTCATTGATAATATATAGCTTGTCTATTCCAAAGAGGGGTTAAGAAAGTTAGCACAAAGTCATAGAGGGGCACTTTGTTGTGTCTAGAGAGTAAACAGCATCTCTTAAATTTTATTTTAAAAAGAAAGACTTGAAAGGAGTTTCATGCTTACAAATTGTGCTTTTTAGTTGATACTCCAAGATGTATGAGATACCAGTTTACACCCCTCTGGTATCATTTTAATGTTTGTTTGTTTGTTTTAGTTTTGTTTGCTTGTGTGTATGTATGTGGGGGTAGGAGGGTTGTCAAAATTAACATGGGAATCAGTAGTATATGACTGAAACATAGTACATGGAAAACAATCTTGTATTAGAATAGTCAGTGATTAAAGCTTATTAAAGCGGTATTTTATCTTTTCTTAGGGCTGAGTGGTATATATATAAATGGTGATAGAAGAAGGTTTGACTTAGGGTGGGGGGCACACAAGGTAATATAGTATATGTACTACATAATATATATGTACCACATTTTCTTTATCCAATCATCTGTCAAAGGACACTTTGGCTGTTTCCAAATCTGGACCGCTGGAAATAGTGCTGCAATGAAAATAGGAGTACATATACCTTTGCGAATAATGTCTTTAAATTTTTCAAGTAGATACTCAGAAGAGGGGTTGCTGGATCATTAGGTAACCCTATTCTTAATTTTTTGAGGAGCCTCCATACTGCTCTTGAGAATATCATGCTAAGTAAATGTCAGACAGAAAAACTCAAGAACCATATGATTTCATTTATATGTGGGATATAAAACTGAAAGCAACAAATGAACAAACAAGATAACAAACAAAAACTCAAACACAGACAGCAGTATAGTTTCCAGAGGGAAGGGAGCTGAAGGAGTAGTAAAGGGTAAAGGAGATCATTTATATAAATGGTGATGGAAGAAGGTTTGATTTTGGGTAGGGAGCACACAAGGCAATATACAGGTGATGTATCAGGGAATTGTACACTTGAAACCTATAAATTTTATTAGCCAATGTCACCCAAATAAACTTAATTAAAATAAACATTATGAATCAATATTAACCTAATTAACAATTTTGCTCTTTCATGGAAGGTCAGTATTATAGTCACTAGCAAACTGGGACATTCAAACATTTTAGAGTTTTCATAAAGAGAGGCTGAATAGAAAATAATATGATTCAAAAAAACCCATGCACCACAATGTTCACAGCAGCACACCTTAAATTAGCCAAGTGCTGGAAGCAGCCCAAGTGCCCATCAGTAACTAAGTGGATCAAAAAGCTATGGTACATTTACATGAAGGAATATTACACAGCAGAAAGAAAGAAGGCGCTCCTACCCTTAGCAACAGCATGGATGGAATTGGAGAGTATCATGCTAAGTGAAATAAGCCAGGTGGAGAAAGGCAAATACTGTACCATCTCACCTATAAGTAGAACCTAATCAATAAAACAAACAAGAAAGCAAAATATACCCAGAGACATTGAAATAAAAAACAAACTGACAGTAACCAGAGAGTGGAGGAGAGGGACAATGGAGGAAAATAAGGAAAGGGCCATCAAGGAACATGTATAAGGACACATGGACAAATCCAAAGGGAGGTAGGTTTGAGGGTGGGAGATAGGAATGGGTGAGGCACAGGGCGTGGTGGGGTGAAAATGGAAACAACTGTATTGAATAACAATAAAAAATGCAAAAAGAAAAAAGAAAAGAATATGATGGTTGAACTTGAGTATTTAAAAATGACCCTTTAATAACCATGCTTAGCTATTAAAAACTACATGCAAAACTGCAGTGTCCTCTTGTCCTTTCAGTGCTCTCCTTTCAATGCAGTTTGAAATACTTGTTTTCTATCCATTAAATATTACAAAAAATTATTCTGAATTCAGGGTGAAGGAACATTTTAGTTTGCAACCTCTTAGAACTATCAGGTCTTTGCATCTTTGTTTCACAAAACCCAGGAAAATGCTTTAATTATGGATAGTGTTCAATAGGCTTTGAGAGAGAGAATATGAATGAAGAATGAAACCTGGACCCTGCTAATTTAGTAGAATTACAAAGTTGTTTGTTTTACTGTACATTTTTTCAATATTAAGTTTTTGTTTTAATTTAGAGGGTCATTTTTTTCCAGTAAAATCCCAACATTTACATTGATTTTATTATTATTATTATTGTTGTTGTTATTATTATTATTATTATTATTATTTATTTAATACTTATTGCTCAATTGTCTTTTTTAACAGGTTTTAGAGAAAGAGGAATAGAGGGAAGGAGGGGGAGAAAAGGAGCAAATTATTTGTTGTTCTACTTATTTATGCATTCATTTGATGATTCTTGTATGTGCCCTGACAGGAGATCAAATCCACAACCTTGGTATATTGGGATGATGCTCTAACCAACTGAGCTATTTGGCCAGGGCCCTAGCATTTATATTTAAATATTGATTCCTTTCCATTTACAAAAGAAATACATGAGCATAGTAGAAATTTTGTAAAATACAGAAAAGCACAGAGAAATTTGTAATAAAGTGGATCATATTGTATTATAGTAGAACAGTTGGCTACTTAGAGAGTTACTGATAGAAGTCATTCTGTGATTTGTATGATCAGCCCAAAATTATCTTAAAAGCTGTGATATTTTTAAGTATGCAATTTTCTTAATTAAAAAAGCATACTGATAATAAGCAAAATATTTTAAATATTTTGCTGTACAAAATGAGGTTTTATGGACACAATTTACACTCATAAAGATTAAATACTTTTATCATAATCATGCTCCTTAATCCAGAAATATATGCACATAAATATACTCAACTGAATTTTGACAAAGGTGAAAATTCATTTCAATGAAGAAAAACCATTTTAACAAATGGCTCTAGCACACTGGACACCCCTAACATGCCCCCTCCAAATGAAACTCAATATAAAACTATGTTATAACAAAATATTTGCTCAAAACGGATTATAGATCTCAATGTAAAATGTTAACTGTAAAACTTTTTTAAAAGCATGTAGACAAAATCTTTATGATCTAAAATAATGGTTTTCCTAGAAAAAAAATAAAAAGTTTTTCTCAGTGAATGGCCCTGTTAAGAGAATAAAAGACAAGTCACTGATTGGGAAAAAATCCCAAATCTAATGTCCAGGAAAAGACTCATATGTGTAATATATAAAGACTTCTCTATCCTCAATAATAAGAAAACAAATGATACAATTGAAATGTAGTAAAAAGATTTAGATTATTTTACTAAACATCCAAATAATATATATGAATGGCAAATAAGCTCATGAAAAAAAAAGATGTTTAAAATCATGAGCCATCAGGAAAATGCAAAGTAAGATTGTAGTGAAATAGCATTACACTTCTACTAGAACACCTGAAATAAAAGATAACATCAGGCCCTGGCTGGCGTAGCTCAGTGGATTGAGTGCGGGCTGGGAACCAAAGTGTCCCAGGTTCGATTCCCAGCCAGGGTACATTCCTGGGTTGCAGGCCATAACCCCCAGCAACCACACATTGATGTTTCTCTCTCTCTCTCTCCCTCCCTTCCCTCTCTAAAAATAAATAAATAAAATATTTTTTTAAAAAAAAGATAACATCAAATGTTTCAAGCAAATGAAGACATAGATCTTCACATTGATCTATTCTGAGTTACACAAAACAGTATATAAAATGGAAGAGCCTTTCAATGTGGCAGTTATTTAAAAATAATCTGAATATATAATTACCACACCCAGTATTGAACTCCTAGACATTGATTTTATACAGAGGAACATTTATGGTAACACAGAAACCTATACATGAATGTAAATATCAATTTTAGTTGTAATAGCCAGAAACTGGAAACAATACAAATGGCTTTCAGTGGATGAACAGGTGAACTGTGGCACATGCATGCCAATTATACTCAGCAATAAAAAGGAACAAACTTTTGATTCTTACAACTTAGATGGATCTTACTGAGAAAAAAAAAGCCAGTATCATAAAAGTTTCATATTGCCGGACTCTTACAATGACACATAAGGGGTTGCCAGGGTAATGTGGAAAGGGAGGAAGGATGCCTATGAAGGGGCAGCGTGAAGGAGTTCCTTTGTGCTGGTGGCACAGCCTTGTACATTGATTGCAGTGGTTGTTACATGAGAAAATCTCTTAGAATTGTACACAAAGACACTTAAAAAATAATTGCATGCAGAAATGGCAACGGTGACTTTTCCCTGGATCACAGAGATCACAGACTTCTGAGTATCAGCTGTGACTTTTCATTTGAGTTTCATATTTTTCAGCTTGTTAACCTTTAGGGTGTATTGTTTCTACCATCTAAGGAAACAATTTAATGAATATCTTTAAAGAGAAAAAAAGGAATGTGTTTCTCAAACTAGGGTAAGATTACAATGAAGGAATCCCCACAGCTAAGTGCTAATCAGTATACAAATCCAAAGCACACTCACATCTCCCTGGAATATCAATTTTCTTTGAAAATTGGAGGTAGTAGGCACATGGGATGAACTTTATTTTCACATTAAACAAGCATGAATATTCTGAGTAATAAAATGTGAAATTCATGTATATATTTGGCATATAACAAATGATTACAAAGATGTGTCTTGCTTGAATTAAGTGCCTTAGGGCTATACTCCAGATCCCTGGGATTTTTGCACTCTTCTCTATTTATCTTCTCTTCTATAAGAAAATGTAGGAGGGAAAGCATTCCCTTAGCACAGGTACACATGGAACATAAGGATGTCTTTTGTCATTTATCTATCTGTCATTCTGCAGGTGTTGGGAATGTGATGCTGGCTCTGGCCCTAGACCTCAGTGCAAGTCCTCTGCCTGAGAAGTCCTAGAGAGTGCAGGTGAGAGTTCATGGCTAACTAGAGAAAGAGGGGAGTGATAAAAATAATAACAATTGTAGTGGTAAGAAGGTCATTTCACCAACATAGATAAGTGAGAAATACTAAATGTCTTCGTGATCTCTCAACTAAGATTTATTCCTGGCTTTTGTCTCACTGGTCAAGAATGCTTGCTCAGTCATTTCCTGGACTTCTTCCAGCAAACCCACACCTCTTCTGCTCTGTCTTCATGCCTGAATTCTGGTGTTTTAAATAATGCCAAGTTCTAAAGGAGGTCCTTCTTTCACACCTATTTGGACACTGTTGCAATGCCCACTGTCCTAATGCTCAGGGCATGGGAGGAGCAAGCCCAGCTCCAATATTCATGCTTCTAGAAAGCCAGAAATAAGACTCCACACACAGTTCTCATCCAACCACTGTCTCTCCCAACCCCACCAGAAGCACATTTCCTAAGGAAGATGCTTATTTAAAATGTACTGTATACCAGGCATTTTGTTTATGAGTAAGTTCTTTATCACTAGTGACTCATTTATTCTTACAAAAATTCTGTGTGGTAGATACCATTATTACCCCATTTCCTAGATGAGAAGGCATGCACAGACTTTAAGCATATAACTTTAGATAAATAAGCTTACACTATTTCATTGAACTGTATCTTTTGGATATTTGACCAGTTATATTTGTTAACTACTATGCAACTAAAAAATGTACATTTTAATTGCTTCAATAGTATGTATTTTACAGCGCTTTTTAGTTTGCCAATTTTCCATCTAAATAGTATAGATATAAATGAAGAAATAGAGTATAGGTTATGAAAATAGAGGATGTTCACTCATGCTTTTTTCACTTATGTATCTTAATTTCCTAAAAAAATAATGAAAGCAAGTGTTGAGGTGAAACCTCTTATATTCCAGTAAATTTTTTGTTGCTTAGCATGCATGTGTCTCCACAAGATCCGTCTGCCAGAACAACTCCAGTGTGTTCAGACAAGGCTTCAGGGCAGAATCAGCTCTTGCTTTTGCAAAGAACCAAATCTTACAGCAATAGTGGAGGCCTATAATCATACCTTCAAATCTGAAATATAAATCAGCATTATATAAATTCTTTATAATTTTTCTAATGTTACTGTGCTCTAATATCATGGTTTCCTTTCTTTTATGAAACAGTAAGCTGACAAAATTATATAATAAGGTCATTTGTAAGCAATATCTTCATTTCCTTTGCTCTTTTCAAATGGATATAATGTTGGGTTTAATGCACTGAGAGGATGTGTGTTCATGTACACTTTTTAAATAACTTGGAGTAAGAATGATACCCTTTTACAATGTCTAACATAGTATTTTTGTGGTTTTCACAGAACTATGTAGGCATAAACCACAGTGTATAGCAAGGCCTTGACATTGTTGCATTTTCAAAGTACATTAACAATATTCTGAGTAGACCATAGCCTTAATATAAACACTTGAGAATTGGCTGATTTTCAATTCAGTTTAATTTTCTGAATAGCAATGTACAGTTTTCATTTGACATACTTTGAAAACTAAGAGTGGCTGGCTTAGCATTGGAATGGAAGGGAAAATGTCTCTTCTCTTCATAGTGCCATCAAGTTATTATTGCGTCTTGTCTTTGCTGGCACCTGTTCTAAGTGTCTTATTGTTTGGTATTTGAGTGTGCCTCAGCCTTGCACCCAGATAAACTGTACACAAAGCTGCCCTTTAAAAGTCTCTGGTGTGTCCTTGTAGAATTGCTGATTAATCTACATTACCCTTACCCTGATGGTCTCATTCTTTTAAGGAAGCCTTGAAACAGCAGTTATTTTCTATCAGATTAAGGATTCTTCCTGTTTAATCATATGTGTTGCAAAGAATAAGTATCTACTTTCAATTATTGAAACATAGAGACATAGGCACAATGTTTGCCTGACTCAGACACTCCTATTTTTATGTAAGCCATGATTTACGAAAAGGCTTGTGTTGTAATGATCCCTGTAGATAGGCCTCCACTTTCCATTGACTGATTTTGAAGAGACCAGCTAGATTCTGATCAGTAAAACTGCACAAATTAAACACAAGTATCTCTGAATCATGACATTTACATTTTTCTGTTAAAATAGCTAGCTTTAAACCTCAGAGGTGAAGACATCTACCTCATCCTCATTTTTTCTTTGGCCATCAGATCACAGAACTAGAAAACATTTCAAGAGGTCTTTGAGGTGGCCCCAGCCCCCACGCTAATAACTGCCTTCAAAATTTGCTTCCTATGGACTCTTCCTGGGCCAGAGTCTTACAGGTCTCCCTAAGAAATCTATTTAAGTATTTAAATATTCCTCCAGGCATGATCCAGTATTTTTATGAGGAAACAGGGCTCATGCTTTAATCAAAATCTGTTCATTTCCTGTTGTTTTATTCTCTGCAGATGGGAGAAAACTGTCATATTTTACAAGATACAACACATCTATATATTGAGGTTGGCTGTTACTATAATCTTTCCCCATCCTCTCTCCTTGCAGAAATTAACTCCTATCTCATTTCAACAGGGCCTGTTCAGTAGTACCATAGTAGTATGATTTGAGAAGTGTCCTTGAAAGAGATTTCCACCATTGAAAATGTGTTCTCTTTTTACATTTAGAGAACCCCAGATGTGAGTCTCGGGCCAGGTACCATTAGAAGAGGGAGCTCATTGTAGTGCCTTGAAGTAGAAGCTATAACCCTCGTCATGCAGCATCCTACTGGCCAGATAACTGTGGGCAGGTTCTTAAGATCTAAGTCTCTGTTTCCTTATTAATAAAACAAATAAGATTCATTACTTTTTTAATGTAATATTTGATGAATATTTCCAAAATGTATTGGTTAGTGTTTTTTAAAAGATTTAATTTTTAGAGTAGTTTTAGGTTTATAGCAAAATTGAGGGACAAATACAGAGATTTCCATATACCATCTCCTCTCACACATGCATATCCTCCCACATCATCAACATCCCCAAAAGAATACTACTTTTGTTACAATTGATTTTACAGTCTACATTGACCCATCGTAATCATCCAAAGTCCCTGGTTAACCTTATGATTCACTCTTAGACTTGTACATTTTTTGTGTTTGGACAATTGTGTAATGACAGGTATCCACCATTATAGTATCATAAGAGTAGTTTCGCTGCCCTAAAAATCCTTCACATTCCCCCTAGCCATCCCTTATTCCCCTCCCCTAACCCTTGGCATCAACTGATCATTTACTCTCTCCATAGTTTTGTCTTTTCTTTTCTTTTTTTAAGATTTTATTTATTTATTTTTTAGAGAGGGAAGGGAGGGAGAGAGAGAGAGAGAGAGAAACATCAATGTGCGATTGCTGGGGTCTGTGGCCTGCAACCCAGGCATGTGCCTTGACTGGGAATCATACCTGCGACACTTTGGTTTGCAGCCTGTGCTCAATCCACTGAGCTATGCCAGCCAGGGCTAGTTTTGTCTTTTCCAGCATGGCCAAATGACTGGACTCAGGACAATTTTTAGCTTTTTCACACTGGTTTCTTTCACTGAGTATGAGGGAGACACTGAAGAGATATTAGGGGAGTAATTTTGTAAGAGGTAAGGCCTAATATTATAGGGATGGGAATGAGAGCCTGAGAAGTTTGAGTGAAGGACATTACTTTTATTCTATTAGCATTCACTAACTGTTTCAAGTCAGGCTACCCAAATCAACAAAATGTGGGATTTTACTTGGAAACTCTGTTTTGCCGAATGACATTAGTGTTAATTCCAGTGTGGCATTGTTCACATTATTTTGTAGTTGAGCAATAAATCTTTTAGACCTTTAACTGTGACCTACCTATCACTTACTCACCTGCTCACTGTGTGATACTGAGATATTCTTAGCTTACTAAAAAACTTTAGTACATAGGATTCTGTAACTTATTTGAGTGCAGATGGATTACCTACAGTGTTTTATGTACATTGAATTACTTTCTTAATGAAGGATTTTTTTTAAAAAAGTGATCTGGCATAATATGATTTTCCTAATGTTGTGTTTAGTGCCTTAAGCTTCTTAATGAGTTGTTTTCATGTGCCATTTCCAAGACTGAAATTAAGGTTAGCATTCTAAATTTCTGCTGTCATTATGCTTTTTTTTTTTTTTTACATTTCTATAGATAGCTTTTTGTCCTTTTCTAATCTCTCTGAAAATGCCTCCTCCCCTCCATGGCTCTCAAAATAATAGTCATCTATTCAGGTATAAAAACCACATATCCCACAAGGATTTTGAAGGCCTGTGTTGTAAAACTGTCTCACATATTCCCTTTGCTATTTATTTAGTGTTGTCCTTTCTTTCAAACTAATTCTGAACTAGTTTTCAGAACACATTGGACTTGTTCATAATGATTGACTTAAGTATGTCACTGACAGCCTTTTTCTTTCCTGAAGCTTTATTGTTAATATCCATTCTCTTCCTCTCAAAATGCAAATAAATGTTTTCTTCAAACTTGCATATTTACCTGAGAACTATTGTCTTGTTCCTATTATACAACCTATGAATGAACCATGGAGTCTTTTCTCAGTGATTTCTCCTGGATTCACTCTAGAATCTTCCTCCTTCATCAAGATCTTCCATTGTGATTCCTCTTGTTTCACATTAGTTATTGTTCTCTTGCCAAGAGCTTTTAGATGCATGTGGTAATAGAGTCAGGAAGTTTGTAAAGAATATTTAGGCCCCTGGCTGTTGAGTGTCTATTTTACATTGACATAACTTTAACTATTCACAAGTGACTTTTACATTATCATCATGGTTTTGTAAGAACAACTGCTAGCACATATCATCTGATGAAATGAGAATCAACCAACTGTTCTACTGCAATACAAAACCCATACCTGTCTGAACTTAATGTAAGTTTAACACAGGGATGGCAAGAGAAAGAGCCTATACCTGTGATTTTCAAAAAAATATAATAATAAAACATGTGGTGGACACTGGCCAGCAGTATCCATCCCTGCTGCAGATGCTCGTAGAAACACAAGAAAAACATACACAAGGACAGCTGAGTCCTGTGGGGAAATAGGGATGAAACAGCCACTTTCTCTAGTGGAGAGCGCCATGGCCACCCTCTCTAGTGGAGAGTGCCCCATTTTCCTGCCTAAGCGGGCTTTTATTAAGAATACAGACATGGTTTGTGGATTACAGTCTGGGAGGGAAAATCAAAAGGGATAGGTAATTTTCAAAGGGTCTGACAGAGCTCCTGCTGGGATTCTGGTCAGAGTTTGGGGTTTTATCACTACAGGACCTAAAAGGCTAGTCTCGTTTCCTGCCTGTGCCTTCATATTCTAATTCAATAGTATCCTCCAGCAAGCAGATCTCACAGGATCTTGCATATTGTATGTCCCAGGCCTGATTACCCTGGGGCTCCGCCAACTCTGGTCTGGACTACACTGCCCTTGTTATTTCCACAGGCCTGAGTCAACAGAGGAGACAAAGACAGGCAAGAGACTTGGATTTCTCACAACTCTTTTCCCCTGCTCTTTTCTCAAAAAGAGCAAGGACTCAGGCTTTGACAAAGCCGAGGGAGCAGGGATTGATGTCCTTCACCCCTTGATTTTCAGAGTCCCGAGTCTCTTCCCAGAAGCCTCTACATGATCATGCCTGTTTTAGGCATTTCCCTCCATGGGAAATCTTACCCATCATTGGCTAACTGATCAAGCATAGGAGGCCAGGCACAGAACAGGCAGCATTCATGCCATGGAAATAAGTTTTGTCTCCTTAGTGGCTCCTGGTCTGGAGGTCTCTCACTTAGCCTAAGTCACGGGGGGGTGGGGGGGCAGGGGCGGGTTACAGCTTCCTGAGACCAGGCAGGGTGGGCCCCAACAAAAACAAACAAAATTCTCGGGGGAGAGTTGCTAGTGTGATGTAAAAAGAATTAGGGTCTGTGGTTACTAAACTCTAGGACAAGAGCCCTCCATACTCAGGGACTTTCCTTGAGAGAGAAGTGGTATTGAATTGTATTTAGAAGGAGACACACATTTTTCACAGTAATTCACAAACTAAGCTTGAAAGAACATTCTTGCTTATGTTAGTATCTTCTTCAGGTCTGGCTTCTTGCATTTCCTGAGCTCCTTTCTTCCTGCCCACATACAGTCGTCCCTCACTATACTGCGTTCACTTATTGTGACTTCACTGTATTGCGGGCTTTAAAAATCCTGCGATACAGTGAAGCCACAATAAGTGAACCGTGATATAGCGAGGGATGACTGTATACTTCACTGGTGAGTACCCATATAGAATTTTATATGTTGTTAAAATTACATAGGTTTAAGAGTGTAGAAAGTGTTTAAGAGCATATGAAGTGTTTATAAGAGTGTGGGAAAGGTTTATAGGAGTGTGGGAAGGGTTCATAAAATCTTAAAATACATATAAATAATAAAATAAATATAACACTGCTACTTTATGGATTTTCAGCGATCTCGGGGGTCTCTGAAACGTAACTCCCACCATAGGTGAGGGACCACTGTAATACTTATTGAGCTGTCAGTGGGGATGGAGGCAGTAGACTTGTGGTTCTGAAGGGTAGGAGGTCCCCTTCTACCTTAATCCTTTCCTTCCCCTAGTGCCTTTCTCAGCAATGGCATCTATGTGCCCAGGACTGACCTATGCAATCAGTATACCACAATTCCAAAATAAATTATGTTTTGTACTAATTCTCTTGTGAATACAATCCCTAAGGAATATTGAGCTTTTTTTTTTTTAAGATTGTATTTATTTATTTTTAGAGAGGGAAGGGAAGGAGATGAGAGAGAGAGAGAGAGAAAGAGAGAGAGAGAGAGAGAGAGAGAGAGAGAGAGACATCAATGTGAGGTTGCTGGGAGTCATGGCCTGCAACCCAGCCATGTACCCTGACTGGGAATCGAACCTGAGACACTTTGGTTCACAGCCCACACTCAATCCACTGAGCTACGCCAGGCAGGGCTGAGCATTCTTAATATTTATGGATCACAGGGGCTATTCTTTATAATTAGAAAAATACCATTGATGCCTTTTAGTCAGTAATTTATTTTTTAAATATTTATTGAGTATGTACTATGCATTAGGACACTGTGTTGGGCTTTGAGTATAAAAAAGCAATTAACAATCCAAATATGGTTTCTTGTCCTGGCCACCATCTGGCAGTGACCGAGGAATGCTGCAGATGGCTCATCAAAACACGAGAAAAACATACACAGAGACAACCAGGTCCTGTGGGGAAATAGGAACGGAACAGCCACTCTCTCTAGTGGGGTGTACCATGGCCACCCTCCCTAGGGGAGGGTGCACCTAAGGGAGATCACCCCATTCTCCCGCCCAAGCAGGCTTTTATTGGGTTCCTTTGCATAAGAATTCAGGTAAAGCTCATTACTCATTGCCAGGAAGAAAGGATCAAACAATAGATAACAAGGAATTCTGAGGGCCTATTTTGAGTCAGGGTCAAAGAGCTGTAAAAAACTTTAAGGAACAAACTTACTTCTTCCTTGGACCCTTATCATTCAATTGAGAGCATTCTAAACAATGCAGGTTTCACAGGATTTTACATATTCTTTCTTAGGCCTGATCACCCAGGGAACCCGCCCTTTCCAGTATAGAAATGCACCACCCTGTCATTGTTTCAAGCTTAGGTGGAGCAAGGGAACTAAGGCAACCAAGAGATTAGGAGATTTTCTCACAGACAATGAGGACTCAGGCTATATCAAAGCCAAGGGGCGAGGGTCCATCACCCCCTTTTGCTGTAGCCCCCAAAGTCCTTCCTTGGAGGCCTCCCACGTGATCATGCCTATCTTAGACCATTCCCTCCTTGGGGAATCTTACCCATCATTGGCTAACTGACCAAGCATTGGGGGACAGGCAGGGTGAAGTAAAAGGAGCAGAAGCCGTGCTCCTGCCAGGGAGATAAGCTTTTGTCTCCTTGCTGGCTTATGGTCCAAGGTCATTCCCTCAGCCTTAGCCTTGGCGGGGGTTAAGCTTCTGATACCAGGAAGGGCAGTTCCCAACAGTTTCTAACCTCATAGAATATATAGACTAATGTAATAAGTAGGTGATAAACAGGAAAACAACAAATAAAGTAATTATTAATTGTGGTAAAAGCTAGATAAGAAATAAACAAGGTACAGTGATATAAAAGGGTAAGTTTTTATAGACAGGAATGTCAAAGAAAGTTAGATTGAAGTGAACACACAAAGAAAGTGAAGAATGGTAGAAGGACAGAAGAACAAGGTTGAAGACTTTGGGGAAAGGAAAGAAAGACATTGATATGAACTAGAACTAAATGCTTTATCTGTAGCATTATAGAAATAATTTGTGTGTCTATATTGTTGAAGAAAATATACACTGGGTGGAGCCAAACAGGCAAGGATGCATGTATTTCATTCATGGTGCAGTTTGCGAGAGAGATTAAACTCAACTCACTGAATCAAAAGGGAGAAGAATTTTTAGCCCTGGGTGAGGTAGTGGCCAAGGACTGGAAGACATTAGGTGGGAGGTTGGTCATAGTGAATAGACCATGTGTGTTTACAAATTTGTGCTAATTAGACTCTTACCCTCCCACAGAGACTAGGAGATATGAGCTCTAGGTTTTTGAAAATTACATTTCAAAAGGATAGCTCCCAGGTTTTTGAGAAAGGCCTTCCTGAATTGTAATCTTGACCAGAGGCTGAGAGAAGACTTACATCTCAAAAGGGCAAAGAATGAATTTATAATTGCAAGATTTCTAAGGTAAATACTCTCAAAATTTTTTTTAAACAAGAGGTCAGGGACCTATAGTTAGGAAGAACATTACTGCCTAAAGTTGAGTCAAGGTGAGGGGAATGATAACTGTGTCTTAGCAAATATGACAAAAAGAGAAAGAGTGGGAAAGAGGGAGAGTCAGAAAAACAGAATCAGGGATGGAGAGACAGAAAGAAAGGGAAGTGATTGAGGGAGATAAAGAGAGTGGAAGAGATGTGAGAGATTAAGATAGTGTGTTTGTAAGAAATTGGGAGAGGACTGAGGTAGAAGGGAGAGAGGGAGATGGCGGGGAGAAAGTGAGAAGAGACAGATGGTAGATAGATAGATGATAGATGAAGATAGATAAATAGATAGATAGATAGATAGATAGATAGATAGATAGATAGATATAGAGAGGAGGGGAGAAAGTTGTGAAATTCAGCTCATCACTCTAAAGTCACACTAATAGTAATGACTATACCTGGCTGTCTTACTATTAAAAATCCAGTACTAAACCCAGAGGCAGATTCAACTTTTGTGGGGCCTAAAACTTATGCAGTTGGGGGAAGGGAGTGTTACTTTTAAAAGGAATGAAAAATTTCTAATACAAAATTAAAAACTAGAACTTGACAGGGCCTCATGCCAGCCAAGGGCTCTGAATCCTAAATTTTCTTAGCTTCTTGGTTAATCCCATTCTGACTCTAATTAGTCACCTCATTCATCTGTTTTGCTTTTAGACAAGTATTTTCCCAGTATTTCACACCAATGCTTTGATTACATAAATGCTTGGGACTTTCTATAGAATCCACACAGAAAGGAAGATGCTTACAAAGTGATTGTATCATTTAGTTTCCTTGT
This sequence comes from Phyllostomus hastatus, assembly GCF_019186645.2. Lineage (NCBI taxonomy): Eukaryota > Metazoa > Chordata > Mammalia > Chiroptera > Phyllostomidae > Phyllostomus > Phyllostomus hastatus. The sequence continues at coordinate 3,895,166 of NW_025333857.1, forward strand.
CTATTTCATTATAAATGTCTATATTATCATGCCATAGATTATTTCTGTCAGGCATGTTACTAATCATGTGTCTGATTATCCTTCTCACCCTCTTATTCTCCAGACAAAAGTGATGATTGCAATTGGTCATGCCCTGTGTCCTTGTCAGCCCAAGGTGCTCTGAAAGCGTATTTGCTTTGATGATACTCTTAAGTATTTATAGATTATTTAAAGACTACATTGAGTATTTTTAGTTTGATACTTATGTTCTTTTATCAGAGTTAATTTAGTTATATTAGCAAACATGGAATTTGACTAAAGAGTATAAGAGTTACAGGTAATCCTGGATAACATTAGGTCTACCAAGTTTTAATTGTAATTTTTTTTAACATGTTTTAAGAATTACACAATTTTTTCTTTACATATACATCTTGTAAAAACTGTCTGTTAGAGGCTGTAATAATCATAAACAGCCTACTATCTGATTAATGTTATACATAAAAATTTAACATATTAGAGACCAACACTGTGTGAACATATGCTTCCAGGTTAACTCCCCTCGGGGCACAATGGGAGTAGATCATTTCCTGTCACACTGACAATGGTGAGTATCCTGAGATTTGAAGGAAGTCGGTTTTGAGAAGCTCACTATTTGCTACTGTATGTACACACATGTATATTTCTAACATAAGCAACCAAAATCAGTTATTAAAATGTATGTTTGTCAGGGCCTTAATACTCTCACTAGTTGGTTTCATAATAAAATAATATATCTTGGAGCATATGGAATGGGCATTTTATTTATTTATGTTTTTTAATTTAAATTATTTTATTATTTTTCAATTACAGTTGTCTGTATTTTCTCCCAGCCCCTCCAAACCCACTTCTCTCCCTTGCTTCCACCTTCCCCCTTGGTTTTGTCCATGTGTCCTTTATAGTAGTTCCTGAAAACCCTTCTCCCCACTGTCCCCTCCCTCCTCCCCTCTAGCTATTGTTAGATTGTTCCTAATTTCAATGACTTTGGTTATATTTTGTTTGCTTTTTTCTTTTGTTGATTAGGTTCCAGTTAAAAATGAGCATTTTAATGGTATTCTATATAGTATTTCATTTAAAGAGCAAAAATTCTGCTGCATAAAAGTGAAAAATCTTTTTCCTGTCAAGTGACTCACCTCAAGTCACACAGTTAATGCTACAGAATCAACATATGCCAGCATTAAAGATCCTGACCTTGGATCCAGATAAACCAATCTGACTTTGAGTTATACCATACATAAATTTCTCTCACATGTAAATTTGTTAACCTTCATTACATTCAGTGTTCTCCATGTATGAATGGCCCATGGACATGGACAACAGTGTGGGGATTGACCTTTGGAGTGAAGGGTGGGCTGGGTAGAGGAGGGCAAAAGGGAAAAATTGGGACAACTATAATAGAATAACAAAAAAATTCAGTGCTCTCTTCTAAAAATGGAAATAGTAATGCCTACTGATAGAGTTATTATGAGAATTATGTATCTAATAAATACTTTTTGAGTGCCTAATATGTGCAAGAAATGTCCAGTATGAAAAGAGGTTTCCTACTCTCATGGAACTTTATGATTTAGTTGGGGAAAACAGGCAATACATATAAAGCAGTGAATATATACAATGTGACATGACAGAAAGTCACCAGTGAATTTTCAGTTGGGTGATCATGGAAGACCTGTTTGAGGAAAAAACATTTGAGGTCCAATAATAGGATTCATCCATGAAAAGTAAGGAAAGATAAATATGCCAGGAAGTAGTGCTGCTGATAGAGAGGCCCAAGACTAAGATGAGTCTGGTATGTCTAAAGAGGAGGAAAAGCCCCAGTGTTTCAAGTTCAGTGTATAAAAAGGGAAATTAGAAGAAAAAAATGGAGAGGAGGCTTAGCAAATCATTTGGATTATTCTAAGTAAAATAGGAAGCTATTAGCATAATGTTAATTTTATTTACAAAATAAATCTCATTAATAGATAGGTGAAGAATCATGAATTAGATTTAAATAGTTGTTTTTGTTTTTGTTTCCCCCACCTAGCATCTCATTCCTCATCCTAATATCAACTGGAATTTTGGGGGGGAAATTAAGTCTTTTGTTGATGAATGTAGATGGGTGGGCTCCGACCTTCCCCCAACCCAGGACGTGTCTTAAGATAAGTTGAGCATGTACTTCTGATCTGCAAGTTGAATATGAAGCAGATTGACAATGAAACTTAAAATTCTTGGTGTCTGTTCACAATGAATGGACACTTCCTAAAGTTTCTACTCCCTGGTTCTATCATAGCTCTTACCTATTTTGAAATCTGCCTTTCCATCCCACCAGTTGAGTTGATAAGCTCCTAATACAATACATTTCCAATACATTTTGTTTTGCCAGTGACAGTTTCAGTTGCTTGCAACTAGAGTCTTAACTAGTATGGTACATAAATTACCTGGCAGGCCCTCAATAATGGTTATGATTAATGGTAGAACTGAACTTGAACTCAGGCTTCCTAATTTCAATTTTCATTAAACTTGCTTGTGTGTCTTTTATGTAATTTCTGCTTGACTATCAGCAGTCAGTTTCCTCTATCTATAACATGTTAGCTCTGTGGGCTGAATTATCTTTATACCTTATTTATAAGCAACATGTCTGCCAAATGTTTTGTTTTCCAAGCAAATCTCAGGCTTCTTGATTCTTAAATTGCAGTAGGCAATTTGTTTGGGTATTTTGTCAGGACAGTTATAAACAAATATATGGAACAGTTCATGTTCAATTCTTCATTAAATATTTCTTTAATCAAAGTGAGTATTTTGAAGAAGGGTGTGAATGAGTGCAAATGCATGTATTCCTTATTATTAAAATTATTTTAAAGTAATAAAAAATTGAAGCAACCTAAACTCATTCATCCTAAGAAGTGTGAACTATCTTTTATGCCATGGATTGGCAGCTACAAGACAATGTATGTGTCATTATTGATGCTGTTAATCAGATCATATATGCTATAGTTCTGTGCTGTAAGGATTTGTTTGTTTCTTGGAGCAAGCTGAAAGTGCTCCCTGAGCTTTAGTGTCCTGTCATGATGAAAATAAGGTTTTTTAACAACAAGAAAGAAACAGAAAGGGAACAGATGTGCAAAGGACTTGGCAGGTAAACAAACCCTATTCTGAGGCTGAATGAAAGTCCTGTGTTGAATTGCATCTTTGAGAAGAGATCTTTTGAAGGGAATAAAGCTGTCATTCACAGAGAGAGTGATCTGGCTCTACTCATTAAACCATGCAATATATCACTGGCTCTGCATTTCCATTTCTGTGCATTGTGCCAAAGTTACCTTCCCCTTCTCATTCCTAGAACACATTGGCAAAGACAACACTGAAAAGTATCTGGTTGTTTGACTAATGCCTAAGTCTAACGCTGTATAACTATTCCTCCAGGGTCTAAGAGCAGTATACACATCTGGAAAAGTAAATGTAACTGCTAAAATTGTTTCCAATTATGTGTGCTAACTTTAGAGCAATTCCCAATATATGTGGTTTGCACAGGTGTCTCATTAATGCTTAGGTGTAGGGATTGACAGATACAATTAGAGTTCCCCTTAGATTTGTAGATTCCTTCAGTTCACTGGTAGAATATTTGACTGTAGCTGGGAAACCTGAATTCTACTTCTGACTCTCATGATAATGAGATATGTGACCTCAAGCAAATTACTCAAACTCACTGTTACTTTTTTTTTCTTTAAAATTATGGAAATAAGCTATGTGATCTTTAAGAATGAGGGCAATTATGTTTTTAATTTAAAACTGAGAAAATTGATATGTGATGAAATTTTTCCTGAGTTTAAGAAGTGTATTTGCCTGTGAAAATAAAGTATATTGGGAGCAAGGTTTGAAATCAGGAAAATTATTTAAAATCAGAAAATATTTGAGAGAATTTTGAAATCAGGGAAACCTCAGATAATTACAAATATAGTCCCACCATATTAACAAGGTTGCCCTTTAATTTTAAAATTCTAGCAGTTTTCCATTCAAGGTGACTGTGAACTACTGGTACTTTTTTCTTTCATAGTTTAGGAGGGGGTGCGGGATTTAGGCTTATGATACATAGTAAAATTTGCACACAGTAAAATTGATCTTTTTTAGTGTTTAGTTCTATACATTTGACTAATGTAGTAATATAACCACCACCACAAGAAAAGGATCGAATGTTTTCATCACTGTAAAAAGTTTTGTCAGCTCCTGTGTAGTCACTCCCTTCCTCTCACCCACTGTCCCTGGAAACCACTGATCAGTGTTCTGTCTCCGTAGCTTGCCTTTTCCAAATATTATAAATAGAAGAATGCAGTATGTAGCATTTTCATTTAGCATGGTCCAAGTGGGATTGATCTGCATTGCTGTAATTTCCTTTAATTACTGAATAGGTGTTGTGGTTGGCAGTGAATGACCACAATCCCACCTCCCAAAGTTGTCCACACCATAATCACTGAAGCCTATTAATATTTTACCTCATGTGGAAAAGCAAATTTGCAAATATTAGTATCATAAACCTTGAGATGAAGAGACTGTCCTGGATTATCTGGGTGGGTCCAATCTAATAATATAAACCTTTAAAAAGAGAGAACCTTTCCCAGCTATAGTAAACAGGGAGATGAGATGGAAGAGGAGAGATCTGAAGCATGAGAAGGACTCAACCCACCATTGTTCCTTTGAGAGGTGAAGAAAAGAGGACCACAAATCAAGGAATGTGATGGACTATCTCTATTATTTTTGAAATCTATGTGGAAGCCATAATTTTTCATTTCATATCATGTTCAGTTTGAAATCATCTGCATCTCTTGACTGTTGCATTAAATGTTCCTTTTCCCTCTGTCTGTTGGGCAAATACTTTTAATTAATACTTTTAATTATTCCTAATAAATATAATAGGTAAATACTCACCCACTATAAGGAGTTTTAAATTATTAACTAAAGGGCCCTGGCCAGTGTGGCCTGGTTGGAGCCTCCTCCAATAACTGAAGGGTTAGGGGTTCAGTTCCCAGTCAGCACACATACCTAGATTGAGTTTGTTCGTGGTCTGACAGTGTGTATGATCCCTGTGCTGGGCAAGTGTGGGAGGCAACCAATGGAGGCTTCTTTCTCACATCAATGTTTTTCTCTCTCCCCTCTTCTCCCTCTAAAAGCAATGAAAATAATGTCCTTGGATGAGGATTTAAGAATGAATTATTAACTAAAGAAACAAGCTTTTAAGTCAGCCCTGGATTCTAAAGCTATATTTGCCACTCACTGACCATGTGAACATACCAAGTAGCTGAGCTTCTCTAAGCTTCAGTTTGTAATTTGTATAAGATGGAAAATAATAAGGGTTGTTTTGAGAACTAAACAAAATAATGTTTTCTTAAATGTTTGCATAGAACAGCACCTAGCCTAGAGAAAGCATTCAAGGAATAATGGTTTTATTATTACAATTTTAATTACATGAACATTCGCAAATGTACATTTTTATGAACCCATGTTTTCAAACGTCAGGGTCTCTTTAGTGGGACACACCCTCTAATTAGATATCACAGGTTGGTTGTGCCAAGCGGAATGCCATCACTGGGACAGTCTGTCTTTTCCCCTTTGAAGCTTGTTATCTAAAGAGGCGGTTTTTACTGTAGCTGTGGAGGAGCATGAGCTTCAACTGCAGCCTAACGAGTGCTATATGCTGTTGCTTGCAGTTGCAAGTCCTGTGGCCTGTGGCATGCCATTTATTCTCTTCGAAATTGGTAAAAATAACCACTAATTCCTAAAGTTACTGTGAGACTCCTACCAAGACATAGTACAAATTTTGCAAACATTAAATTTCTCCTACAAAAAAAGAAATTTTTTTCATACATAACAATTCTTTTTTTCATACATAACAATTCTTTTTTTCATACATAACAATATGATGCATACCTGTGAATAAATCAATAATGTTAATAGAAATATGGATATAATTTGATGTTTGTGCTCTGCACCTAAACTTTTTCAAGTTCTAGTTTGCCATGTGGAGTTTTGACTCAATTTATGATGTCCTGAGAAACAGGGAAATTAAAGAAATTCTATCCTTTGCACCTCTTAGGTGTTTATGAGGGTAGAAGTGCTTTGAGTCTTTCTTGTTACAATTGTGAATCAAATTAGTCTTGTTGTAGCCTGGCATTAACTCAGTAAACCTTGAAAGGACATGGGAATCCTGGTGGGATGAAGAGCCAGGTACCTGTTTCAACTCACTTGATTCGTGTATGGCTGCAGCATATGAGTATTACTTGCTGGTGGGCTTTTGATGTGACTCACTGCACAGACGTCTGAGAAAATCACCATCCAATCTACCTCTTTATCTCTTCTTGTTTTGATCTGCTTATTTCCAACAAAGGCTAGTGTTGGATTTGACTGGAGTGCATTATTAAGGCTCCAAAAGTTGGCGTAAATCTATGTGGCAGACAAACGTGTGACTTAAATTAGCAGACTGGGAACCTTTGAAAATTAGTAACTGCTAACACAGCCAGGTGTTCTTGCACTGTGTATGGATTAATAAAATATTTTGTCTTCACTATCAGTCTACTCTTACGTGAACATGGACAACAAAAGAGGAAAGGGCCAAGTAAAATTAGTGCCTGTTGACAACTTCTCTTTTTCTTTTTTTTAATATATTTTATTGATTATGCTATTACAGTTGTCCCATTTCCCCCGTTCACTCCCCTCCACCCTGCACACCCTCTCCCACCCACATCCCCCCCTTTAGTTCATGTCCTTGTATCAAATTTATAAGTTTTTTAGCTTCTACATTTCTCATACTATTCTTACCCTCCCCCTATCTATTTTCAACCTACATTCTATGCTACTTATTCTCTGTACCTTTCCCCCGCCTTTCCTCCTCCCATTCCCCTGTTGCTAACCCTCCATGTGATCTCCATTTCTGTGGTTCTGTTTCTGTTCTAGTTGTTTGCTTAGTTTATTTTGGTTTTGCTTTAGGTATGGTTGTTAATAATTGTGAGTTTGCTGTCCTTTTACTATCCATGTTTTTTTTTTAATCTTCTTTTCTTAGATAAGTCCCTTTAACATTTCATAAAATAAGGGCTTGGTGATGATGAACTCCTTTAACTTGACCTTATCTGAGAAGCATTTTATCTGTTTCCGCCCCTCCTACTGTTCTGGATGAATGGGGTCTATTTCAACTTCTTGGCTGTCTGACTTCCATTCAGATCAATTTTCTGTCAGTTCTGGATGTTATTCCGCCTCTAAATTGTTGTTGTTCTAATCTTGGTTGTGCATGGAGGTACAATGTGTCCACCTATGCCTCCATCTTGGTCGGAAGTCCTCTTTTTATTTTTTAACTTCTGGTTTTCAATGTAAGGAATGACAATTCAGGCCATTAAAATTTCAACTTCATAATATTCATATTTCAAGTTATGTTTAATTGAATTTTCATGGTCACTTTCATCCTTATTTCAGCTAGAATAGCTCTACTTTTAGCTATCATACATATTTTATTTCTAATATTGATCTGAAAAGGTTTCACTAATAAAATAAAGTCATAAAACAACATGTGTAATCTAACCTAGAAACTTTTTTCAGCCACTTTTGTAAGATTTTTACTTAATTCTTTTTAGGATATTATTGTTGACTCCTAAAAGAACTTAAACCCCTATAAGACAAGATTTGTGTCCTATTAATTTTGAATCCCTTCAAATTCTTAACACAGAGCTTGCATACAATAGATGTTCATTTTTACACAACTACATATTGCCTTATCTATTCTGCCTTTCTAGATATATTTAATTGTATAACCTTACCAAAATTTAAAAATTGTACTGCTTTCAAAATATATATAATTATTGCTCTTATAACTAACATTTATCTGGTGTTTATTATATGTCAAGTGCTGTGCTAATTGCTTTGTGTATATTTGCTCACTTAAAGTTTATGGCAATCTTATAAAATTAGAAACATTTATTACCCTCTGTATTTACAAATGAGGAACTTGAGGTGAAGAGGAGTTTAGAAACTTGGCCGACAATCACATGGGTAAGTAGTAAGTAAGAGAGCCATTTTACTTTATTTTATTTTTAAGTATATTTTATTGATTATACTACTAGTGTTCCATTTTTTTCTCCCCTTTATTCTTCCTGCCCTGCATCTTCCTCCCACCAGCATTCCCTCCCTTTGTTCCTGTCCATGGATTATACATATAAGTTCTTTGGTTTCTCCATTTCTTATACTATTCATAACCTCCCCCTGTCTATTTTGTACCCACCCTTTATGTTTCTTATTCCCTGTAACTTTTCCCCACCATTCTCTCCCTGCCCATTGATAACCCTCCTTATGATCTCCATTTCTGTAATTTTGTTCTTGTTCTAGTTGTTTGCTTAGTTTGTTTTTGTTCTCTTTAGGTTCAGTTATTGATAGCTGTGAGTTTGTTGTCACTTTACTGTTCAATTTTGATCTTTTTCTTTTTCTCAGATAAGCCCCTTTAACATTTCCTATAATAACCATTTCAAACTTTAAACTCAGTCTGGCCCTGGATCCTATGTAGCTTAACTGATAAACTCTTCTATATCTCTATGAATCATGTATCTCTATGAAAACCTATAAAGAAAATTGTGTACATTGAAGGTGATATTCACAGTTTTTACTGTAATAAATATGTGTAAAGTAGAAATAAGAAAAAAGTAAAGTAAAAAATGTAAATGAAATTGTGGAATTCTCTTGCTGATTTCCAGAGGGTGCTCTTGTATATCCTTGAGAGTGAAAACTTCCACTTGGATAATATTGTTAAAATGATCTAATGCAGTATCCAATCAAAACTTGCTAAATTAAATTAGATTAACCATTTCATCACCTTTTTATTAAAACCTATGCAATATGAATATAGATTGGGGGAAAGTGGTTTTATAGTTGTATGTAAAACAAAGTTTAATTTTGTATTATTTATTATTGTATTATTTTCCATATGAACAACTATAAACTTACTTTTACCCCACCTGTATAATGTTTTCAAATGATAAAAATAGTTTACACTCTGATTTTACTCCTGGGTGGAATCTAATGAACAAAATGAACTAACAAGCAAAATAGAGACAGACTCATAGATGGAGAGCAGGCTGATAGCTGTTGGGGAGCAGTTGGAGAAAAGAAGCTCATGAATAGGGACAACAGTGTGGTGATTGCTTGGTGGAGGAGGTGAAGGAGGATATAGAGGAGTACATGGTGATGGATGGACACTTGACTTAGGGTGGTGAACACACAATACAGTGTACAGATGATGTGTTGTAGAACTGTGCACATGAAACCTGTGTGATTTTTTAAACCAGTATCATTCCAATAAATTCAATAAAAAAGAAAAGAAAAAGAGCTGTCCAGTTATAAAGATTCCAGAAATATAGAAGCATAAGGTGTTACAGAAAAGGCGACTCAGACGGCTTCAGGGTTTATAAAGTGGAGTTTTATTCACGCATGTGGACCCAGAGGAGGCAGTCTCCAAATTCTGGGCCCTGAGCTCAAGCTGGGGCTTGCTTGTATTCTCACAGCAAAGGCAGAAGCAGGAGAAGGGAGGAGCACAGTCTCTGGCAGGAAGCAGGCTTACAGAAGCAGAATTCAGAGGTTAGAGTGAGACCTTGAGAAAACTGCTATCTAAGAATGGCTACTGCTCAGTTACGTCCTGTCACAAAGCAATATATCTAGGGCATAAATGTTCTATAAAAAGTCGCACTACATCAGACTAAGAGTGTGTCTCTCTTGCTCTATCTCTGATTGTGTTGTCACTAATTTTGGGGGGATTATTATATCATAAAGCATTCTCTTCTTCTAAATCTTTTTCATATTTTAATCTTTGCTATTGATTTCTACTGTGGTGTATAAATTCTGATTTTTAATGTGATATAACATGACAAGCCAAAGAACAATTGACTGCAGAACTCAATTTTATGATGGTCAAATAAAAAAGGCCCACTTACATAAATCACTTTGGGGAAGCCATTTTATCTGTTTGGATGTAATTTCTTTACCTGTAAAATAAATTCAATATCTTAAATACAGAAGGTTTACCATTACTGCCTGAAAAAGAAACAGGAGAAAAGTGGAAAGGAGAAGTTAGAGCTTTGGACTTTGATCATTTGAGGATTCAGTGATCAGTACTTTTTGCCCATCATAACCATGGATCTAACTGCATTCAAGTGTGTTACTCCATGCACATCTTATTATAGGACCTAACATAATCAAAGGTCAGTTCTCACTGGTCATAGTGTCTGAAGTTCTCCAGATGTTCAGCACCTTCATCTGTCCATCCACATTTCAAGGCTTTCTTCAAACAATAGCCATTCATATGCTCATATAGAGAACCATCCAGCTGACTGATAATATGAATAGGACTTCTATTACTATGCACTGGCACTCCTCACATTCTCTTAGTTCTCACTCTGCATTCAGAAAAGCACTTATTACTTAACACTGATCTTATTTAAAAGCTTGAACCTGAGAAACAATTTTTGTCAAAGTAAAATTGGAGATAGACAATGTTTGAAGGTGTTTCTGAGAGCACACAGCCTTTCTGCCTGACAATCTCAGAATGGGCTGCCTTATAGATGATGATGGCAGTTATTGACAGATTTCAATTCCTTCTGATCTTTGCACATGCAACTTCAGGATTTGAATCATTCTTTAAAACTGAATATTTTCACTTTTCTCCAAATTTAATGAAGCCTTCAGAGTTAAAGTTTAGCAAAAAAAAAAACTTCCTTCACAAATTAGTATATACTGTCTTACAGACTAAATTATTAGTCCAAAAAGTATAAAAGTCCTGTCACTAGGTCTTTTCAATCTTGCTCAAATTGGACCTATGATTTTAAATGTGTAAACAGGAGCCCAGAATCTGCTTTCTAAATATACACCTATTTTGTGTGTGACAAGCATCCTCTTGAAGTGATTCAATTTGCTAGTTTAGTAGTCATGCTTCCAGATATAATTATGTACTAGCTGAGGATATGAGTTCTCTCACTTGTGATTATGTGGGCTCATTAGGAAACTGGCTGTGCGATTGGAAATCAGTGATTAAACTTTCGTTGAGCATAGTTTCTTCATCAGTCCCTGGAATACATGTCAGATTTATTCTCTGTTGGTATTTTGTTGGTACCTAGACTATTAATCAGTTTGCATGAAAAGCTGGGATGATATACTCTTTCTGGCTTAAATTCTTATTTTGTGAGTTGTCATGGCATTTAATATAATACATAACTCCCTTTGGGTCATTAAAAGCAAGAAGGTCAGGCCTTTTTTTTGCTTTGTTATGTTTTGGTGTTATTTGTTTCTCCTGACACAGCAGAGCTCTGAGTAAGTATAAAGGCACAAGGTGATTTCTTCCACTGTGACATCTCCAAGGGAAAGAGAGTAATGTAAATGACTATTTGAAATGGAAACAACTGTAATAAGCCACTTGTGAGTTTATTTCACATCAGCACATCCTAATAAAACTGTCAAAGTTTTCTCAGAACTTTGGTAGTTGTACTCTGTCTTGTGTAACAACAAAAACACATCTTTGGTAGGAGGGAGACAATCTTACTTAAACCCAACCTAATAATTTTGTAAATACTACAAAGTCCCTTAATCAAAATGAAATACTTTAATACTACACAGTGCTCTGTGCATGTTAATAAGTCTACTCTTGTAATCCTCTTATTCAGTTACTCTGCAAGTTACTGTGAACTTAAAAATTGAATTCATAATCATCCACTTTAAGTTTTCCTGTTATTTTTTGTTTGTTTTTCAAATTCAATATCCACAAATTATTGTCCTGTTCCCTTCTCCTCATCTGCTCCCCTTCTTCTCACTTTTAAATTTTAAAAGATAGACAAATTTGTTAAAAGCCAATGTCAACAGTTTTAATTCAAAATCTGCAAGTGGAGAGGATAAGCTAGCCAATTAAAATATTCTCTCTCAGTTAAAAAACTTTCAAAGTAAAAGGACTGATTGGATAATCATGGCTATCTGGATACAGGATAAAAGAATAATGAGCTAAAGAACATTATACACCTGACAGCCTACAGGGGGCTACTTAATTTCAGAAGGGACCTTACTATTTTCAAGTTTATTAGAAATTACATGAGTATTTTATCAGAATTGAACATTTCTTCCTAGAAAGTTTTATTGCTGACCATATTTGGGTCATTTTTTTTTTACTAATTACTAGAGATAGAAGAAACTTATTTTCTAAGAGCTTCTCAGATTAAATTTTATACTTATATCTCATCTGTTTTTTGATGGATCAACATCTAATTTTGATGCATAAATCATCAAACTATTACCACAGTTAAGATAATGAACATATACATCACCCTCAGACATTTTCTTGTATGTATTTTTAATTTCTTCTTCTAGCTCTCCATATCATGAGGCAAACGGTGAAGTACTTTCTGTAATATAATTAGTTTGGATTTTTCTTTTCCAGAGTTTTCTATAAATGGGTCCAAAGGAGTTGTACATATTTTAGGATGAGGGAGTTTGACTTCTTTCATTCAACATAATTATTTTGTAATTCATCAATGTGTTGTATTTATAATAGTTTATTTCCTTTTATGGCATAGTAGAATTTAATTCTATGAATATGACACTGTTTGCTTATTGATGGACATTTAAGTAGTTTCCAGCTGGTGGCTAATACCAAACAAACAAACAAACAAACAAACAAAACAAAAAAACCCTGCCCTGAACAGCTATGTATGAGTTTTTGCAAGGACATAGGATTCATTTCTTGGGAATAAATATGTAAAAGTTGAATGACTATATCAATAATTTTTAAGAAACTTCAAACTGTTTTTCACTGGTTGCCAAGAGCTGGAGATTGAGGAAAATAGAAAGAGGTTAAATGTTGATGAATTCTAATTTACTAAATTTTTTAATGAATCATGTTTTTGCTATGGTATCCAAGAAAACTTCACCTGACCCAAAGACATGTTTTCTACTATTTTCTTTAAGAAGGTTTGCAGCTTTAGTTCTATGATCCTTGAATGGATTTTCTGTATTGTACCGTATGAGATAGAGAGTAAAACTATTTTCTTTTTAAAAATGTTTTGGGTCCTGGCTGGTGTGGCTCAGTGGACTGAGTGACAGCCTGTGAACCAAAGCATTGCTGGTTCAATTCCCACTTTAGGGCACATACCTGGGCTGTGGGCCAGGTGCCCCCAGTAGGGGGCACTAGAGAGGCAACCACACATTGATGTTTCCTTCTCTTTTTCCCTCCCTTCCCTTCTCTAAAAATAAATTAATTAAATATTTTTAAAAATAAAAAAATAAAAATGTTTTTGTATACAAACATTCACTTGTTCCAGAAGCAATTGTTGAAAGGACTAGCCTTTCTTCACTGAATTGTCTTTGTACTTTTGTTGAAAATCAATGATCTATTTGCATCTGGGTCTATTTTAGACTCTGTTTTATCTTATTGAATCTACCTGCCAGTCCAGACACCAGACCACACTTCCTAACTTGATAAGTGTAGCCTCTTAATTAAGTCTTGAAATAAGATATCATTAAAACTTCAGTTTGGTTCTTAATTTTCGATGTTTTTTAGGAGGTTAGTCTAAGTTCTTTGCACTTTCATAAGAATTTTAGAATCAATCTGTAATTTCTATAATAAATTCTGCTGAAGTTATGATTGGATTAAATACATAGATTAATTTGGGGGAAATTGATATCTTAATAAGTTTTCTAACTCATGAGCACTGTATATGTCTACATTTATTCAACTTTTTTCAGCAATGTTGTGTAGTTTTCCATGAATAAGTATTGCATATCTTTTGTGTAAGATTTTTTCCCATGTATTTTATGTAATTTTATACTCTTGTAAATGGTATTGAGGCTTTTTTGTGTGTGTATGTAAACTTTGATGCCTAATATTTTGGTTGCTAGAACATAGAATTATAATTAATACTTATATGTAGTTCTTATATTTAACAACTTTGTTAATCTCACACATTAGTCAGTTCCAGTACTTTTATGTCATCTGCAAATAAAGACAGTGTTACTGTATCTTTTCCAATGTGGATGCCTTTTTATTTCTTTCCTTGTGGACTAGCTAGAACTTCTACTACAATAGTGAATAGAAATGATGGGAACTAATATCCTTGCGGTTTTTCCCCCTGATTTTAGGGGGAATACAATCTTTCAACATTAAGTATAATGTTATCTGTAGGTTTCTGTAATACCCTATAACAATTGGTGAAACTACATTCTATTAACAGTTTGCTCAAAGGTAATTTTTTTTTTTTGTATCAGGAAGGGGTGCTGGCTTTTGTCAAATGCTTTCTCTGTGTCTACTTTTGTTACTATGATTACACTAATGACATTCCAAATGTTAAATCAATTTTTCTAGGTTTATTTTATAATAATGGACTTACAACATTGTGTAAGCTTAAGGTATACAATGTTGATTTGATACATTTACAAAATGACTATTATCATAGCATTAGCTAACACTTCCTTCAGGTCACATAATTAGTTTTGTTTTTATTATCTGTTTTTTTTTGTTTGTTTTCTGGGTCTGTGTGTATAATGGAACCATTCTTTGATCTATAAAAGGTAAAAACTAAGAGAGGTTTTCTGAAGGGAGTTATTTAGTTTAATCATGAATCACCTGCAATTGAGGTGCCTGAGTGGTACCCAGGAAACATGAAGGATAGGTGTTTGGAAGAAAAGGTCTGAAGTCCAGAGGGACTTGGGCAGTCAGGAGTTACAGATTTGCAGTCACAGTTGTTATATCTAAGTTTGAGGAGTCCTAAGTGCACCAAATCCAACCACAAAAAGACCTGCTTCACACAGCTCTGGAGATCTGAATGCCCACCCAACTGAAGTTCATACCTGGAGCAAAGAAGTGTTGTGTCCATTGTAATGATGACAGAACCATGGTGAGTGCTCTCCCCCAGTGAGATGAGCCTTAAACAGTATTCAGTTGCAGCAGGCATCATCTACTATAATGTGGACACAGACCTCACGGGCAGCATTACAATGCAGGTAAAACTCGGAGTTGCAGAGAAGATACTTCATTCTGATGATTAGTTACATAGAAATCACATTTCTCCTCTTATATAGGAATCAATATCAAATGGTAAGACACAAAAAAAATTATTTTAAAATTCACAATGTTCCCTGGCTGGCATAGCTCAGTGGATTGAGCGTGGGCTGCAAACCAAAGTGTCTCAGCTTCGATTCCCAGTCAGGGCACATGCCTGGGTTGCAGGCCATGGCCCCCAGCAACCACACATTGATGTTTCTCTCTCTCTTTCTCCCTCCCTTCCCTCTCTAAAAATAAATAAATAAAATCTTTTTAAAAAGTCATAATGTAGGCCATTTGTGTGCAGTCAAAATGTGAAAGTGGCTTGTCATAAAGGGAGATGATGCTTTGAAGGAAATATTTTAAACAAACATAAAAATCTAGTGAATAGTGGAATATATCCCATGTATTCACCATTATTCAGTTGAACAACTTTTGGCATGTTATCATACTTGGTTTAGATCTTTGGTTTTCATTTTTGTTGTGTAAGAGATAAACCTTGGCAGATACCACTGAATCCCCCTTTGCAGCCCTTTTTGCCTCCTGCTCCTGGTGTAACCAGTGACCCAAATTTATTGTGTATTTCTCTTGTCTACATTTTAATATTTTTACTCTATATGCTTTGTTGAAATTATCAATGATAAAAGCATGCATCCATTTCTAGATTTTCTATTGTTTTTAATTGAACAATTGTGCAGTAGGGTGCTCCCATTTTAAAGGATTTACGAGTATGTTTGTTGGTGAAGCAACTCACTTCCAATTTAATATAGCTTTACTGTAAGATTGCTCTAACTATCCCATCATGTCTGGAAATCATTCTCAGTGTTCTCTTTTTTAAAAATTGACAAACTGCATAATTAAGACATCTGCTAAAATATCTGATTTGAAACTCAGTAAAGATTTTCCATTTTGTTGGTAATTTTACTAGATGCATCATGACTTTAGCCACAAATTTTGTTTTTTCTGCTTTTAGTTTTTTGTTGTTCTTTTAAGTATACTTCATGTTACTTTGGGTTAGCCTCCTTGCTGGGCCCTAGTAGATTTTCATTTTTAAAGAGTAAATTTGTGTGTCAGAGTTCTTAGTTATAACTATTGGGAAATGATTCTGGGTTTCTTAAACAGAAAAGTGGTTTAGCTGAGGAGAAGTAGGCCTCACAAAATAGGCATATAGATAGCAAGGAAGCTTAGGAAGCAAGGTGCTAGAAAAATAAAGTAGATCACACTGCAGGAAAGCTATGGGGGAGTTAAATTAACATTATCAAGATATAGTTTGCATACAATAAAGTACATTTATTGAATATTTACTTTAATAGAGTACATGTTTCCAAAAATAAGAGCAACATTTATCTTTAAAGGCATGATTTTAGGCTAGTCATCCCAGTAATAAGCAGAGATTCAGATAACAGAAAATTGGAAAATAGAAGAAAATCAAACCATTTCAAAACCATATTGATTCTAGTGAAAATCATTTAACTTCTAGTAGTATTTTAAAAAGGACTTTCTATGTGTTATGTGTTCATGCTTCTATTTTATAAGCTGGTGTATTTGAGGAGAAATAACTGAGAGAATTATTTTTTTAATATTTTATTTATTTTTAGAGAGGGAAGGGAAGGAGATAGAGAGAGAGAGAAACATCAACGTGCGGTTGCTGGGAGTCATGGCCTGCAAACCAGGCATGTGCCCTGACTGGGAATCGAACCTGCGACACTTTGGTTCGCAGCTCGTGCTCAATCCACTGAGCTACGCCAGCCAGGGCGAGAGAATTATTTTAAGAATTTTTTATTCTGAGCATTTTTCTTAGATTGAAGGTCCTACCAATGTCATAGAATTAGTACTTGTTATGAACACCTGTTGGACTATTTTGAGGAGAATACATACTAATTTTACATATCCTCTTTGAGAAAATATATGAATGACAATACAAACATCTGTGAATCAGCTTGTATAAAACAATCAACTTCTGCTCCCCAAAATATGTTAACATGTGTTGTAGATCACACAGGATTGTATTGTAATGCCTAATATCCATGTTTGGGAGGCAGGCTTACTGGGAAAGACTTCAGGGTGACAGAAAACCCTTATATACACTAAGAACTTTACATGAGTCCCCGGTGTGAACTGGTCCTTTTATTTTTTAGCTTTGCTCTTAGCCTGTAGTGCTTTTTTTTACTCACTGAAAAACTTCATAAAGTCCACAATCCAGTCACATAGTGGTTGGTATATAACATAAAACCAATTATTTTGATACCTTTTGTGGATACAAATATATGTCAACAAATCAGTGTAGAATAGATGCTAACCTGTATAAGGGAGGAGTATGTGTCTTTTCATTTTGTATCTGAGCCCCTAATCCTATACTTGGCACAACTGGATTAATTAAAATTTCTGGAATGAACAATTGTCTGAATGAATAAATCAGTGATATGTGGTCTGTGAAGAATCATCACTACTGGAAACCTACATCATCAAAGAAGAAATCAATAACATCTTCTCTGTATAATAAAATATGGCCATTTTGGAAAGCAAGTAGTTATTCTGATTTACTTATTTGTACTCCTTTAACTGGCAGAACTAAACTATGTCACACTACAGCACAGATGGGTGCTTTGAAGGCAAGTAGCTTTCGAAAATTCCTTACTTTATAGTAAGTTTTGGAACTTAGAGGTTATGTTTATAAACACTCCTCTGTCATGTGGTCGACCAGTGTATGATTTCTTCAAATAACCTGCATGGTAACCAAGAGGCTAAAAATAATTACCACTCATGAAAACTTATTTGTTTTATGGGGGAATTGATAATTTTTGGAGTACCCTCAAAGTAAAGAGATAATTTTTGGCATGAATAGAAACACTTTGCTTCCAGAAGCTTGCTAAAGTTTAGTTTAACAAAATATCAGAGCTTAGATCAATAGATTAGAAAAGTTTAGCCATTTGTGTGTGTATTTATGTATTTAACTAATAGCACCAAAATAACACTCCTGTTTTGAATTGCAAAACGGTCATTTTGTGTCCAGGTACACATGTATTTTTTAAGGACTTATTCTGTAGTGACATGTTTGAGTCTGAGGTATGTGCTTGACTTCAGCCCTTACTATTCTTGCTGTAATAGCACAATTAGATATCTTACTATGTGTCTTTGTTTAACAAAGTCTCCACATTGATTTCTGGGAATACTTGAATTTCTAATCACTGGTGCATGAAGATATATCAGTTTGTGGCTTGTTAATATCAGTTTTTGCACCTGTGCCCATGAATCTGCAGCACATAAAACCACTCACATGAGGCCTCTTACAGACATCATAAATCCTCAACCATTTATCTTGTAATACTTAGAAAATAATAATAATATATTTGTTTTTATATGTGCATAACTAAATATGGTTGTTGTAGCTAAAAATTTTAAGTTATTAAAGGTTATTTTGAAAAGGCCAAGAAACAAATCTGTTCATTAATATCTTTCTAAATTTCTCTTGAACATGTTTACTTGTGTGGGAGGTATCAATACAATAAGGGTTGCTGGTTGTTCATGGATTTTTCTTCTTGAATGAAAGTTAAACATGCCTAAGTAGTTTAAAGAGCATATTTACTCATATACACACAAATAGTTGAACCATTAAATATGTGGTAGATTGCACTAAAATTAATTATCTAATTACTTTCTTGGGCATTTGTGCCCCGAACTCTGGCTACAATATGTTTATTTTGGTGACTGTCTTATAGTCTGTATCTTGATATAGATAATGGTGGCTGCTGAATTCGCAGCACCTCACCTATGCCCCTTGAAACAGTTGTTTATTTACTGCCCTATAGAGATGATGCAATTGCTATATCAGGGATGTTGACATTGACTACAGTGTCAGACCTCACAAAGGAAACCCCCCTTGATCTTCATATTGATTTTCTTCTAGATGCTAATTTTTCTCTAGGTTTTGCCCTGTTGAACTTCATTGTTCAGTTACTCTGAGATTATTATGAATAAAGTCAAAAACACTCTGAGTACTCCAAGTGGTCACCCACATGGAGAAAGGATTACATACTATAAAATGAATGAATTGTAATACTAATAGTGTTTATTTATACTGACAGCTTTAATAGAGTGGTAATTTCATGAAGAATAGGTAGGATGCACCCTACAAAAAACACCTTCTATAGAACATAAACGTCTGTCTTCTGACTTTGTTTATCAGCATCTTTAGAGGTATTTATAGCCAATCACACACTCCTCTATTATTTCTTTACTGATTAAGTAGTGATATATTCTGGACCTAAGATATGGTTCACTATTTTCCATTAAAATGAGGAAACACCTTGTTTGTTACAGGTTCATTCCAAGCAGTTGGCTTGTGGAAATCTCTGAGAGATGCTGCTGTCCTTGACATGTTGGAATTATCATGATCATCTACTCAGTTTGGATTTCACTCAGTGACCAAGAGATTTGTATGGTAGACAGCAAGGACTGGATTTTTAATAAGAGTAAACCAGGTAAGATTGAGGGAGACATCTGATTATTTATCACTTACTCTATGGCTTTAGTATACTGCCAAGATGTATTGGATAACATATAGCTTTGCCATTTGTTTTCTAAGTCTACTGAATGGGTTGTTAAAGAATGGTGATCCCTTGGATTCAGGAGAATATATACAGTAATAATTGAGTCCATTTTTTCTCAAGAGGAAAGAGCAGTTATTTTAAGATTTATATAAAGCAGACAAGAATGCTATGGATGCTAGTTTAATGCAATAGCCAAAATTGCAAACTATAGAGACTTTCTCTTTACATTACTACTCTGAACCACAATGGAATTAACAGTTGTAGTTTTGAAGGTACAGTAGAGAAATGTGCTGCCATTAGGAATTTATATTATAGAAAGGTATCAGTTTATAGCATATGATCTTATAAATATGTTTCAAGGTTACTCCAACTTAGAAGAGTATATCATTATTTTGCCTTTTATTTTTGAAAGTATTTATCATTCAAAATTGTTCATCTAAGCATTATTTAAAATGGTGATACAGTGACATACTCTGTTGTTATTGTGGCTTCTGGAATTTAAAATAGTGTATTCTTATCCAGACCTTCTTTTTATCCACTTTTGCCTACTGCATTCTGGAAATAATTCTCAACTATTAACCATAGTTTGATCAGAGCTTCTTATCTCTCTGTTTAACTCTTTTCCTTCTCTATTATGTAAATTTGTTATCAATAGTTACCTGAGGGAACCACAAGTTATTTTTGTCCTCTGACTTTAAGACCATTAAAACTTTTACAGCTTTTTTGAATTTTATGCATTCCAAAGCAAGATTTTATTTTCATATCAATTATAGAAACAAAAATATAAGTTAAAATTATTAATTTAGAAAATAATCAAGGAAGATTATTCTAGGTCACTGGAACATTTTTAGATTCTTATTACTATAGTTTCCTTACTTTCTGAAAATGAACTAAATGGAACTCAGTCAATAAATTATAGCTTAAGATAATTATTTGTATACAGATGAGAACTTCTAAAGTACTTCAATAAATATTACTTTCCAACTCCCTAAGGATGTACTTGTCTATAAGATTAATTCTCATGAGAGTGCGAAACTCAAATAGTCACAGCATTGAAATGTGTTGGAAATAGTACAGATCACCAAACTCATGGCAGAAATCTTTATTTGATGAACTGAATTAGTAGATAATTGTTTGTTCTCTTAAGCAGTAAGGTATGTTACCCACATTTCGAAGAGTTCTGCCAGTCTGTATATAAAAGTCTGCCAGTTTGCATATCAATATGCAGTGTGCATTTGTGGGATTACGCTTGACCTAGATACATGCTTCATAGCATTAGTATCTAGCAAATAATTATAGCAAGACTGCTTCAGGATAGACTTTCCTATTTCTAAGCTTTTAAGTCTTTTTTTAAAGATTATATGTATTTATTTTTCGACAGAGAGGAAGAGAGAGTGAGAGGGAAACATCAATGCATGGTTGACCCTCATGTGCCCCCTACTGGGGACCTGGCCTGCAACCCAGGCATGTGCCTTGACTGGGAATAGAACTGGCAACTCTTTGCTTCACAGTCCAGTGCTCAAGCTACTGATCCACTCTAGCCAGGGCCTAAGCTTTTAAGTCTCATTTATAAGCCTAAAATAATTTCACCCTGATGATGTTTATTTCAATATTTTTAGCAAAATTGGGTTCCATGTTAAAACAACATACTTAGAAAGAAAAAGAAAAAGGTGGGAAAGGGAGAAAATTAAATCTATTTCAGAGGTAAACAATCATGTGATAATGTAATCATTTGCATTTATTAATGTCATCACAAAACATTCTCTTCCATTTGTCAAATATGTGTTTTTATTCTTTAGAATAATTTATCTTTATTATTTGCATAAGGATTATTACAGAAAAGAAGGTACAAGTCTTTTGACCCAAGTATTAAGAAACATAACTTCTCTTTTTGTCCTACATCTTTTGAAGTGAATCCTGCTGATTAAGAGCACAGAGATAGTAAATTCCTCTGTTCTGCATAAAAACATATGATTTAGAAGGGACCTCTGCACATAAAAGACATTAAAGTGAATTCATATATTTTCCTACTTAAAGGATAACTTTTAAAATGAATGGAAAAATTATGTAGTATAGTTTTATAGCTTACATTAGTTGAAATTTAGTTTTATTCTTTTTTGTAAGAATGACAGGTATATTTTTTTATGGTGATGCACATTAGATTTTCCATAAAGTAAAAAGAATGTCAAGATTTCCCAATTCTATTTCTCAGAAGTTTATAACAAAGCCATATAAAAATGTGCACTGTTCCTTAGCTTAAAAGCAATTTTTCTTTCTTAAAGCATTTTTAAAGTGAACGTTTGCCTACCTTAGGATTACATTACCATATGCTTGTACTCAAAAGGAATATTAAGCTATAAAGACAGATATAAAAGGTGAGATTTTTCAAAGCACTTCTGATCATAGCATGCTACATGTAACAGGATATGAAGTCCCCAAGGTGTTTCATAAGAAATATTTACGTAGCACTTGTGTGTCCCTTACTCTTTGCAAAGCTCAGTGAACACTCTTACCTGTGCAACTATCCTTATTCTGAGGTCTTCTGAAAACAAAACCTTGAGAACTTAGGGAGGCAACTAATTCCATAACAAAAAGTTTCATGTGAATCTTAAGTACTTTTTGGCTACATATTTATGTGCTCTCCAGACTTTTTCCTTTTTTTTGCATGTCAACAACATGTAAGGCAAGTATGCGGCAAGAAACAAATTAGCAACTCCTCCTGCCCTGCCCTCAAGTAGTTCACATTCACAGAGTAAAACAGACATGTAAATACCTTACCTGAGGCAAAATGAACTGAATGTTTTCATGATACGTCCCAAGCAAAATTCTCCAGAAGCGAAGAGGCAGGACTATGAAACTGAGAAGAGGATAATAAAGTCTTTGAGGACTGCGAGGCATTTCAGCTACATAGCTAAAAAGTGGGGAGAATTTTAATTGATGGGAAATAAGTGTGAAGACATTCTAGGCTAGGGGACAGTCTGGCCAAGTCACTATAAGGTAAAAATAAAAGTTACATTTAGAGAACAGAAAGCTTAACAATGCAGCATGGGGAAGAAAGCAAGAAAAATTTGAGTAGATGGGTGAGGGCAGAAATGGAGCATTTTGCATGCCCAGCTGTGGTGGTTATAAACATGAAGGTGATGTAATATACCTTAAAAAAAAATTCTGGCAGAGAGTGTGGGTGTGGGCAAGGAAAGTATTTGTAAGAAGAAAGGATACACTAAGAGCATTCAGTTTCATGAGTGTAGAAATGTATGGTGTGTAGCACACTATATTAACAGTAGAACAGTTTCTGCCCGTCATTGATTCCATTAGTCTCTGTTGAATGCTGCCTAAATGAATGTCTCTTGGGGATAGTCAGTAAACTTCTACATTTGCACCTTTTTCCTTTTTTAGAAATCATTTGAAAATTCTTCATACATAGGATGAGAATAATTTAACTTACATGTTTTCACCTCACATGTATGTATACACACATACACAAACACACACTACACTAAACTCTCTTCCAGCACGTGCTTGAAATGAAACCGGCAGTCCTGTTCCTGAAATGTATCCTTCAGTAAGAATGGGACAGCTACTACCCTACTTTATTTTCATTTTGAGACTTTTATCTCTCAGGCTTTATCCTTCCCTTCATCATTTTATCATCACAGCAATCACTGCACTTTGTTCCTCAGGAACACTGCATGCATGTAAGGCACATTTTTATGGCTAGAAAGCAAATCTAGCCACCCCCCCCCATTGGCATGTATTGCTTACTTAAACCTAATTAAGTAATTCTGCTGAAAGTATCACATCCTTTCATCACAATGCACATTTGGTCAAAATAATAGGGAACACTTGAAAGCTTAGGAAATAACTGGGGGAAGAAGCCTGAAAAAAGACACAAAATGAATGAAAGTGAACTTCAGTCTGACCTTCTTTGGCATAATCCTCTAATGAGCCAGAGCACATTAACACCTCTACTAAAGGAAACACCTAACTCAGGCATCACTTTCACTCCCATTATTTTATTGAAAATTACTATTGTCATGAGGCTCCCCAGCAGTGCACTAGACTCAGTACATTTTGTATGATTGAGTCATCTATTTTCAGAGAAGTTCTGCTATAGTATGGAAAACCTCCAACAATTTCTTTCTAAATAAGCATACTTAAGGAAAGGTAGCTATTACTCACTAAAATGCAATATTTGAGACCAGAATCTTTGTCTTTCTTCTCTGAGATCTTAATTAAAAAGATGCATACATATTCAATAAACATATCTGACTAGTGAATGTGTGAATAAAAATCAAAACCTGTGCTTCAGTTCAAAATCATAATGAGTAGATCAAGAAACATTGTGTACATTTACACAATGGAATACTATGCAGCAAAAGGAAAGAAGGAACTCCTACCCTTTGTAACAGCATGGATGGAACTGGAGAACATTTTGCTAAGTGAAATAAACCAGTCGGTGAGGGACAAATACCACATGATCTCACCTTTAACTGGAATGTAATCAACAAAACAAACAAACAAGCAAAATATAACCAAAGATATTGAAATTAAAAACAAACTGACAGTAACTAGAGGGGAAGTGGGAGGGGATAATGGGTGGGGGGAAGTATTGTCAAGGAACATGTATAAAAGACACATGGACAGAGCCCAAGAGGGGTGGGATCAAGGGTGGGAAGTGGGGTGGCTGGGGTTGGGGGGGATTTGTGGGGGAAAAATGGAGACAACCGTACTTGAACAATTAAAAAAAAGAAAAAAAACACAAAATCATAATTTTTGTATTTTTAACTATAGGAAATATTTCCATCTTTTGTTAGGGTCCTGTTGATACTTGGTTCATCCTGTCCATTGTTAGATCAAAGGTATCTTATCTTACTATAGTTTGCCAAAATTATTGAGTCACAGACATTTTTAAGTCACATAGTGATGTAATAGTACCCAAATATTCCCTAATATTTGGAATGCTTGGGGTATGGAGGATTTAATCTAAAATAAGGGAAAACAAAAAAAGATATTCATTCATCAAATGACTTATTTTCCTCATAAGTAAAGTATGGTTCTCTTTTACATGCTATCACAAACTTTGAATTTTTATTTTTATAGATCTTAAGTGTTTGGTAGAAAAAAAGTAAAGTTCTGTCTCTTTCCATGCTGATGGGTATAGATTTCTCTAGGCAGAAGTCATTGGAATGCAGGCATCCTAGAAAGCTACCCTCTTTTATTTTGAAGATGCTGGCTATTGCAAATTGTGGTTGAAAATATACTATTACATTAATAGTGATACTGAGTTTAACCGACTCAGTATCTGTTTTTAACTGAGGCCTGGACTGACTGAATCCCAACTCTGACACTTAAAATTTATGTGATCTTGAGCAAATTATTTTTTATTTCAGAGCTTTAATTCCCAATCAATAACATGAAGATATTAGTAGTGTCCCATGGTGCAATTGTGAGGATCAAGTGAGATATGCAACATTTAGTAGAATGTCTGACATATTATAAATGTTATTGCTCTAATTATTATTATTACTACTACTACTACTACTATCATTATTATTTACTGTTTATATATGTAGCCATTCTACCTCAAGGTCCATTTATTTCAGCCAAATGTTAGAACATTTTACCCTTGTTCCCCAAAAGTAGATGAGGTAAAGTGCTCAGCAAAACACCTGATACCACTTAAGCACTAGTGTTAGTTGTAGTGGTGGTAGTTATTATTATTATCATTATTTGATTATATAAACAATTTTTCATCTTAGGTTTTTGAGAAGATATTAGTCTACTCAATTTATATCAACAATTTCCTTCTTAGGGTGATGATGGGTCTGTTAGTTAAATTTAGTGTCATGACTTTGAAATAATGTCCTGTTGAACAGTTTATTATTGTTCATGTTATAATTGTATAGATGGATGCCTTGATATTGAGGTAAATGGTATTTATTTATAACCAAAGATCACTAGAATGGTTTTTCATACCAAATTATAATTTTAGAATCAATAAAATACATCGAAAGCCACTAAATGAAACATCCTTCATGGGCAAACAAATCATCCTGATGTGTTGACATAATTCCCTAACGTGGAAATACCACTTTAATGTACACTCATAGACACTGTCTTTAGCAGTCTGTGACATTAATCAAGCATTGTACGTATTTACACCTTTAACCTTTTTTTGGTTAAATGTATTTTATAAGAAAGACTCTTATTTTGAAATGAAATTTTAGAATTAAACTACATTTAACATAGTAAAATAACACTTTAAAAATTGATGGTCATGTTTAATCCTACATGTCTTCTAAAACTCTACTAGGAGAAGAATAGAAGTATAGCCAAGACAATTCCATGAGTTTCTGGTCAGTGCTTTGTAGACCGTTGGTTTTGGGTAGCCCCAGTCTTCTCAGTGAAAGGCAGAAACTAGATTATCAGTTGAGGTGTGAAAGAAGACAGTAGAGACCAGAAAATTGCAGTGGAAGGTGGAAGTAAGTCAACTGGGGGTGAATGAAAGGGTTTCAGGCTTTGGAATCAGAGAGGACTCTGGGTGTCTGCAACAAGCCAGGACTGAGAAGCAGTGCATCTTCCTTCAGCAGTGCAGTATTACCCTCAGTACAGGACAGAGGAAGCCGGTGATGCAAAGGAAAGCAATTTGGGTGCACTGTGGTTAAGAAACTGGCACTGAAATGGTTGGCTGTGGAGTTCTGCGGAAAGTCAAGCAGAGTCATGCCAGGGGCTAATAGTTTGATCAAATATATGTAAGAGATTTTGGACTGAGGGGTAGGAAATCCCTGAGTGAGCAAAGGGAACATTTCATTAAAAGGGATTTATTCATTCTGAGGATAAGACTTAGCATGAAATTAAGTTACTGCTGGAGAAAATCTTGCAAAGTCTCTTCTGCAGAAATGTGAAAGGAAGGATAGATAACCAGTACCTGATTATATCATGTTTCTTTCTATTGAATCCAACATAACAACAGCAGTGAAATAGTAATGATAATCATCCTAAAATGAATATCAGGATCAATGTAGGTCTTTTATATCTGTAACACTGCAATGTATAGGTATTTATTATACACATATTTAAAATGAAGAAACTGAGAATCTGAAAGGTTGCTAATGTTCCAGGCTTACACAGCTAATATGTGTCAGGATTAGTTTCTCTCCAAAGATCCCCTCCTTATAAAATCTGTGAGTTTTCCATTATATTATTATTCTGTTTTGGGGGCTCTTAAAACTAACAGTCCAAACCCTACGCCATTAAACATGTGCAATTTTTTTTTCTATTTACAGTAACACTTTATAATAGTATGTAATTCCCTTCTTATTGAATGTGTGTGTCTTTGATTTTTCATGAATTTGAAAGTACAATAGCTTAAGAATGGAACTTGAGTTTGTTTTCATGGAAGACACATGACTACTATTTTTAGGCTAGATCCTGTTTGCTGATGATTATTGGTATGTGAATAGCTTCTTCCTCTTCTTCAAAGAAGAGAAGAAAACTTTCATACAGATTTCATATTCAATTTCTGTCAAAAAATGTTGTGTATAAGTTTATACAACTATAATTTATTGAATATTTACATGTGGAAAAATTTTAAATTATTTGAATAATACTATGTTGTTTTTCATCTATATAGGATTTTCATTCCTCTAATAGCACCAAAGCAATTTCACATTATTTTCCAGCATTTTTTTGCATTTTTTATTAAATCATTTTTATTTCATTCCATTACAGTTGTTCCAATTTTTCCCCCTCTGCCCTCCTCCACCCATGCCAATGCCTGCTCCCACAGTCAGTCCCCACACTGTTGTCCATGTCTGTTGGTCATTCATACATGTTCTTTGTCTAGTCCTTTCCCCTTCTTTACACTCTTATCCCCCTCCTCCCTCCCCTCTGGTCACTGTCAGTCTGTTCCATGTTTCCTTGCCTGTGGTTCTAGTTTGTTCATTAGATTCCTCTTATAGGTGAGATCATATTGTATTTGTCTTTCACCAGCTGGCTTATTTCACTTAGCACAATATTTTCCAGTTCCATCCATGCTGTTGCAAAAGGTAGGAGGAACTGTTTCTTCCTTTCGGTTGCATAGTATTCATTGTGTAAATGTACCAGAGTTTTTCGATATACTCATTTACTGATGGCACACTTTGGCTATTTCTAGCACCGGGCTATTGTAAATAGTACCTCCGCTATAAATATGGGGGTGCAGAAGATCTTTTGGATTGGTGATTCAGGATCCTCAGGGTATATTCCCAGCAGTGGAATCTCTAGGTCAAAAAGCAGTTCCATTTTAGTTTTTGGAGGGTTTTCCACACTGCTTTCCACTGTGGCTTTCTCAGTCTACATTCCAACCAATAATGCACCAGGGTTCCTTTTTCTTTGCATTCTTACCAACACTTATTGTTTGTTGGTTTATTAGTGATGGCCATTCTGACAGGTGTGAGATGGTATTTCATTGTGGTTTTAATTTGCATCTCTCTGATGGCTTGTGATATTGAGCATCTTTTCATATGTCTATGGGCCATCTGTATGTCCTCCTTGGAGAAGTGTTTATTTAGATCCTCTGCCCATTTTTTAATTGGATTGCTTGTCTTCCTGGTGTTGAGTTGTATGAGTTTTTTATAAATTTTGGAGATCAAACCCTTGTCTGATGTATCACTGACAAATATGTCCTCCCACACAGTCGGTTCCCTTTTCATTTCAATGATGATTTCTTTAGCCATGCAGAAGCTTTTTAGTTTGATATAGTTCTATTGGTTTATTTTTTCCCTTTACTTCCCTTTCCCATGAGATATATTGGCAAAAATGTTGCTACATGGGATGACTGTGCTCTATGGAACACTAGTCTGGGGGTATATGTTCATGGACAAAGGGTTTCCTAGCCAAATATATTTACTGGTGCATTAATTTATAAGGACTGACTCAAAAGAAAGAATTTAGGTTTGCCTGCCATATGAGGCCCTTTTTTTCTGTATAACTATAGGATTGTTTGTAATCAGAGGAAAGTGAATGTTTTTGAGCCATCTTTTCCCACAGATTTCAACTCTGATATTATTAACATAGGCCTTGGCCATATGCATTCTCATTCTCTTTTCTCCTCTCTCTCTCTCTTCCTTTTTCTCCTCTTTCCTTCTCCTCACCATTCTCCCTCTTCTTCCTCTTCCTGCCTACTTACATATATATTCTTCCCTCTCCCTGCTCTCTTTATACCCTATGAACAGGAAAACCTTTTTTCCCCCTGGGCTTCTCTGTGTTTCAATCAAAACAGTTCATTATCTCCTATAATATATCCCTCCTCTGAATCTGTTATAGCCATAAGTGGGGTTATAATTTTTCCATTCATTCAAGCAAAATGTGGACTCTCTTCTCCCTCTCCCTGGTTTTGACCAGAGCAGCACTGTAATTTTAACACAACCCCTTTTACTGGGGAATTGCTTTTCAGAGAAAGTGCTCTCACACTCTTAGCAGTACAACTCTATACACAGGCTTCATTTCACACATTCAAAATGCAGCCTAATTGTTAAGCCAATGCCTGTTCTACCAGTCTACATTATTATTATAGTAGATAATAGAATATATTATCTATTCTATAGATATATAGGTAATATATAATATAGAATAGAATATAGAATATATATTATAATAATATATGTAGCCATCATCTTGAGGATTTTGCTGATAATCTCCTTTGCAGGAGCCTGGGCCACATGAAAAGTAGCAATTTCTGTCTTCTTTGACAACTCTAATCTTAAATATTAACTTCAAAGAGTTATAATGCCAATGACAAACAGAGAAGATATATCATATTACCAACAAAGGAAAAAGTCAGCACTATACTGTCTGGAAAGAACTTGGGTAGATAATAAGAACTACAGAGTTTCAGAGGAAGAAAAACTCATAGTGTGCTGGAGGCTTCAGGGAAGCTTCATGAAGGAGGTAGAATTAGAGCTAAGCCTCAGATTAGAAAGAGTAAGTAAGAATTCTCTTTTTTAAAAAAAGTCTTTGTTATAGTAATCTTTTAATGTTTTTCTGTCTTCAGTTTTGTCTGTAACCCATTCAAACCCATAGCTAAAAGCAAACTCAGCATGTCATTCCCATACCTTGAGGATAAACACTCATATCAAATGTATCATAGGAAACATTCTGTGATCAAACTTCTACTTATCATTTGAGACTCAGGCCTCCTGTGCATGCACCTGATTTGGCCTTATTATTAAGGCACAAAGTTTGTCATGCCCTGATACACACAAAGTCTGTCTAGAAGGTATCCGGCCATGTAATATAAAAAAGATAAATTCATTGAAGAAGATACAAGATACAAGAAACATTGTATGTAGGACAATGACTCGTCAGTCCCCTTCAAAGTAGGCACCTTGGGACCTCACATAATTCTCCCACTTGCTATCAGCTGCCCCATTGTATTTTCCTGAATCTCATCAAAGGTCTGAAATATCTTCCTTTGCAAAGGTGATTTTGGTTTGGGGAAAAGCCAGAAGTCACAGTGTACCAAATCTGGGCTGTAGGGGGACTGAGTCACCTGGGTGATTTGATGTTTCATCAAAAACCTTTGCACAAGATGTGATGCATGAGCAGGCGTGTTGTTGTGATGAAGCTGCCAATCACCAATTGCCCATAGCTGCAGCCTATGAATCATCTGAATGGTTTCCATGGAGGAATGTTCAAGCTTAATGCAAAATTTGATGCATATGCTTTCCTCTACTGAGTTACTTTGAGTACGACGGCCACACAGTACATATGCTCATTCAATGGCTTCTACCACCCCCCAGTGAAGTCATCATTGTTCACACATGCAAATTCCAGTCCACTCTCCTTGGTTGCCAGGTTACATCAATGTCACACAGACTGTTCTCAGTATATTAACAATGGTTGGACTTTTTCTGGACAGACCTCATATATCTGGACAACTCTTATTTTTCCTTCTTGATTCCTTCAACACATGTTTCCTACATCTGATTCTCTCAGTAGAAGGTGAGTCCTCTAAGGCAGGGGCCAGTTCTTATTTATTTTTGTATCTCAGAGAGCTGACATGTAAAAATGAATATATGCCTTTTGTTCTCAATTATATCAAGACTAAGCCACACAAGTAAAGGCAATTTTGATGACTGGAAATCAAACCCTATTCTCCTACTTGCCTTTACTTAGCTGAAATGCCATCATGGGATGGTTGAAAAGAACAGTGAGTTCTAGAATGTCTAGTAAAAATGTTGTGGGCTAGAAAATATGATCTAAATTACCAGGATTGGAAATAAAAATTCTATCTTTGGCACTGGAAATATTGCAAATGTTATTGGAATGTAACTCAAAATGTGATTTTTAAAAAATGATAGTAATTCAAAGTAGATTGAAAACTAATTCTGATATAAAAGTTTTAAGGGTTTAAATCCTTTTTTCATGATTCTATGGTACTGGAATTTAGCTAGGCTTTAAATCTCAGTAAATTTTCTTCAGTATATCCTACTTGGATTAATACATTATCAGTATCATATATATGCCATCTCTGTCTAGATTTCTAATTTGAAAAGTCTTAAAGTGAAGACTAACCCTTCACAATGTTAGCTATACCTATGAAAAGTTGTACCTAAAATCTTGGATTTCAACATTTTTCTTCCCTGGCACATAATTTTCCTACTTCCGTGGTGCAGGTAAAAATTGTAATAAATAGAATCACAAGGATTACAAAAATTCCATATATAATAATTGAAGTACAAAGAGTACATTGTTTTAGTTACTGAGAGTTAGATTGTAAATGTTGAAAATGATATCAGTATGCAATACTTAAAATCATTGTGTATGGGTTTCTAGCAAATCTGCAGCACTCAAGAGGCACAAAAGAATTTCCTAGCCCAGAATCCCAACTTCTGGTAATTCTCAAATTCATACTTAATAGAAATTCTCCTTCCCTATTCTTGAATATCTTCTGAACATAGTTAATGCAAATTAGATGATCAAATCTGATTAGTGTAAGCAAAGGAAGTACAGTTATTATAATACAATGTCTAAGCTAACTTATAGTAATTTTTCTTTAAAATTAATGTTAGTTTCCTGGCATGAGGCTGCAGCACAAAGAAAACATGCTGCTCCAGCCGAAAGAGTAGTGTTTTCTCCATCTGATCTTTCATCAAATAGAATTCTTAACCAAGCCAGAACCTTCTGAAATACATAATTAGAAGACCAAAAAAATGAAACAAAACAAAACAAGAAAACAACAAAAGGAAAACTGTCCTGAACGAGATGGTGAATTACAACTGGATCTCCTTTGTCCTGAGTTCTGGACGGCATTCTCCTGGGAGTCACAGTTGTCTCACCTCTCTGAGACACGTTCCATGACTAGTTCTGGTCAACATAATGCCTTTACTAAGAAAGAATCATATCTTGAAAGTAACTTGACTGTTTCAAACTGTGGTCTCTGGATAATCAAAGGGTAATTGAATGAAGCACCTTCTTTGCTGCTGCCATGTATCATATTCTGCCACGGTGAGTCAGTGGCTGGCCTCTGTATCTGCAGTGCTTTGTGAGATTTAATCAAGGGAATGATTTAAAAAGAACTCTGGGACTGGACATTGAAGTTTCCCCAAATGTTTGGGTTATAAAGATCAATAGCAAAAACAGCTTGCCTTTTCCACAGGCATTTTGTTTCTGGTTTGGAAACAGTAAAAGTTTCAAGCAAATTTTTTTCTACATGCAAAAACCCAGTAACTGTGGTTTGAATATAAGAGGGAAGCATTTACAGTTCAAGTCCAAAAACAAATCCGTCACAAATTAGAATCAAGTAATGCCGGTGGTGTAGCAGTGAATGTAAATATCTGTCATATTGCCTTAACATAGTATTATTCAGTTAGTAACAAAGTATAATTACTTATGACTCTCCATGTAATAACTGCTATCCACATCTCTTACTATTTTTTCCCGTACCAGACTATCAGCATCTTAAGGTTGGGCACTGGTTCTTTCCAGTTGTATCGGTCTTCACTGATAAAACAGTGCCTCACAAATGGGAGATACTGGTAACTGAGTGACTTTTTTAAAATGCCTGGCACTTAATAGTCCCTTGATATGTTCCTATAAATCAATAAATAAACTGATGAAAAAATGAATATGTGTATGACGTTTTATTACAGAGAAATGTGTTAATAGTCAATTGAGCATTTTAATGGTTAGAAAAGAATATGAACTTCTTATTAGACCGTAAATTCATATTTAGATACTGCACTTGAAACTTTGAAAGTAAAATTTCTTGCCAATATTTCCAAATTACAGTTTCTATTATTTTTTAAAAATCAAAGTATCTTCCTACTGGCAAAGAGTGACATCACAGTATATTTTAGGTGTTTGTAAATTTCACTCTCTTTTATCCATGCACCAACTCTCACTTTATCTTTTGTTCAGTAACCCTCACAATGTTTGACAAGAAATTAAAGCAGCCACTTTTCACAGTTTTCAGGGCAGGTCGGGTATTTTTGTATCAAATGAAATTTTTAAAAAGGGTTATTGCAACCATTTAATAAATATTATATTGTTTCTGTCACTATTATTAATGGGAAAATAAAAGATATAAGTGACATGGGTGTTATGTAAGAAAACATAACTATTCTAATATGAATCAATTTGAGGTCTGACTATCCCAGAGAAGATTCAAGAACTGGCTAAGTGGCTTGTAGGGAAATATATTTTGCAATTGTCTGATAGAAAATCCAATGCAGAAATGTAGGCACTGATCTGGCACATTGCATTTACCCACTTGTCAATACTTTCCCATTCATTCATCCTTTGTGAAATGTACAAGAGCACCACCATGTCTACTTACTGGGTACATAAGGATCAGCTCCCAAAACGTTACCAACTATTCAGGTCACCTTGACATCTAAACAACTTTTGGGTGTTTTACTTCCACTCTCAATCCTCCACAGTGAAGAAGAACAAAGGGATGTTGTCTTTTTTTAAAACTACTTTATTGAGATATGATCAACATGCAAGAAGTTGTACATACATAATGTATGCAATTTGATGAGTTTGAGGCTAACTCTACACTCATGAAACCATCATCACGGTCAAAAAGGCCTTAGGCATAAGGAATGTTGTCTCAACTGTTACTAAACTAGCAGTAGCTGTATGTAAAGGAAATCACCCAGAAATGATCTCCTAGTGATCTAATAATTTCATTAGTTTTAAGTGTTTATTTGTAACAATTTAATTTCACAACTATTTAACATTATTTGGTTTCTTTGCAGGTTTTTGTTCTCATATTACCTGAAGTTTATATCTGTTACAGTCATTAAGGCATCAAATTGTATTTTCAAATATATTTAACTCTTTAGTTAGACTGAGAGCTCCTTGTGGCCACTGTTGTGACTTATTTACATGGAATTTCAGACCCCAATGAAGTGCTAAACATTTAGTAGCTTCCCCATAAAGATTTGCTGAATTAATGAATGAGAGTTTTCTTCACACTCTTTTTGCATCATCCTCAGGTGCCCCATTCTTTGACTTTCATCCATGTTTTCAAATAACTTAGAAATTCTGATTATCACTGCACTTAACATTCCCTCAAAACTCACCCAGAAAGAATATTTATTAATATCTCCTATGTCATAATGTATCACTGTGCTTCCCTTTATTGTCCTGAAAAACAAAAACAATTTATGATCTAGATACAGAGATGAGACAAAACTACACACACAAAAAAAACACTAAACTAAATTACAAAATAAAGGAGTAAATGATTAGGAGTAATACAACATCATAAATGATATGAATATAGTGTATTCTCAGATTATGCCTAAGTTAGGTCTATTCTGGATTCATACCTGGAAAAGTCTGAGGTTCTTTGGTGGCAGTGGCCAGAGTGGGTGTGTTTGAATACTGAAGGAGGAGTCTAAACAAAGAGAATGAGAAGACATACCTGACCCGATAACTAAGTGTTAGCCCTGAGAGGGAGCAGTTATATGATGAGTGATATGATGAATTTTTCCTTAATGAAGTAATCTGTCCCTAATGTTTCCTTCCACCGCTGACTTATACAAGAATCTTAGAAAGAAGGAGACAACTATCACATAGAACTGAAACTACTCTGTAAAATATAAATATTCATGAAACATTACTCTCATATCAATAAGGTACTGGGCTCGAAGTTTGTGTGCTTTAATAAAGGATAGCAAAATTGGAGGGAGGCTTTGTCTCCACTTTGTCTCAAGAATACTGTTCAGTTTGGGGAAATGGAGGGTGCAATTATTCACTGGATAATATGCTACCCACACAAGGAGTGACTGGAAGTATTATAGGTGTTGTGCAAAGTCACCAGAACCCAGTGGAGGGATCAGTACTCAACTGAAATATCAGTGCTATGGACAAAGAAGAGAGAAGGGGCAGAAGAGTGGGGTAGTAGCTAGGCATATCTTAGAGTCCTTGGTGACTCTTTTTGGTGATCACTGAAAATACCTGGAGCAGGACTCAACAGAGGGAATCAGCAAGTGACAGGTTCCATCCATAATAAATTTTTAAAGGATGGTGAGGTGACTGAGCCACAGAGCAGTCTGGGAAAACGTCATGAAGCAGGAAGAATTGAATCTACATCAATAAGGAGAGATGATCCCTGGCTGGTGTAGCTCAGTGGATTGAGTGAGGGCTGCAAACCAAAGTGTCGCAGGTTCTATTCCCAGTCAGGGTACATGCCTGGGTTGCAGGCCATGACCCCCAGCAACTGCACATTGATGTTTCTCTCTCTCTCTCCCTCCCTTCCCTCTCTGAAAATAAATAAATAAAATCTAAAAAAAAAGAATCTGAAAATTAGGGTTAAAAAAATAAAATAAGGAGAGATGAAGGTGGTGGGGAGTGATGGCACTAAAAGATGAAGCTAAGCAAATACAAAAAAGCCATCTGTAGCCTGTATGGGAGACCATGACCAAACCTCTGTGTTTAGCACTGTGACTGGCTGCAACTCTGTGTACATTAAGAGAGAATGACAAGCAACTGGTTTAGGAATGGGTGGCAAGGCCAAAGTAAAGAAGCCTATAGCTTCATCACCTGAAGTATCCCAAAATAGCAGGCTCTTGATATGAAGATTATAGGATTTCAGAGAG
This sequence comes from Phyllostomus hastatus, assembly GCF_019186645.2. Classification (NCBI taxonomy): domain Eukaryota; kingdom Metazoa; phylum Chordata; class Mammalia; order Chiroptera; family Phyllostomidae; genus Phyllostomus; species Phyllostomus hastatus. Next base: position 3,930,838 of record NW_025333857.1, read on the forward strand.
TAATATTCCCTTGACCCATAGCCGTGCTGTAAGCACTTTACGTACTTTATCTTCAATCTTTAAAATATCTATTATTATTTTATATTTTATAAATAAAAATTGAGACTCAGATAGTTTAAGTACCTGGCCCTTCATGACACAGTAAACTTTGAGTCAGGATTCGAGACCACATGTGTGTGCTTTTACACACCACTGCAATACGTTGCCATCCTTTTCTACTTTTGCTCTGTTAAGCTCTCTGATCTCAATGGAGTCTCATTGGCATTGAATTTTCCCCACTCTGTTCTAATTTCTTGTATAACGTAATGGTGATTCCATATTACATAAATATAGAAAAAACACTAACAGCAGATCTCTAACTTTAGAAATAAGTTATTTTAATTATATTCACTTTACCTGATTTTTCTTGAAGATACTGGCCTTGAGTTTGCAGGAGTTTTTTTTTCCTATTTTGGTGCCTAGCCAAGACTCCCAACATCAGATATAATTGAGTAGCTCACCTTGCTATGTTAGTGTTACAGGAGATAATAATATGCCTGGTATGAAGACACATTCTTGTGCCCTTGCTGACCAAGAGGCAGAGTTTGAGTTAAAGGAGATAAGAATAGGGAAAGGAAGTAAATTTCATAGAGGAACATAAGGCAGGCAAAAGTGTTGAAGATGGATGAGGCTGAAATTAAGGACACCGTGAGGTTGGAGCAATTACACTGAACCTCACAAACTTTGAAGATGGACTTCAGAGTTGACAAGTCCAGCATTCTGGACTGGAAATAGACATGACTTGGGGGCTAGAGATGAAAACACCCACACTGACAAGAAATCAATAAAGGCTTTCTCTACTGCTGAATGAGGAGGAACTTCTATCTACTCTAAATATGTGTGAGGACCTAACAGTTAGTTTCAAAGACCATGTTAGAGTTGCTCTGTGTCCTCTTTAGAATCATCAAGGGCATAAGCTACTGTTGTGATGACCCATCTTGGGGAAAGGTATCAGCAAGAACTGGGAAATTTTGTTCATTAAGTTGGTTGGAAGAAACCAGCACCTTACCATTTTGGGCACCTGCAAGGGAACAAGCAATTCTGCTGCCACTTCTGCCAAAACATATTTACTATATTTTTAAGACTATAAGACTCACTTCCCCCATTCTAAATTTGGGAGAAATAATGGTTGTTAATGCTACTGTTGAATTATATTTACATTTACATTGATGAAATATCATGTTATTTATGTTATTAAATATTTTACCACATTTTTTGCTTCAAAAATTTTTTTCCCATTTTCCTCCTCTAAAACCTAGGTGCATCTTATGGTCCAAAAAATATAACCACATTTTATCTTGATGAATCAGTTTGACTGAGTAAGAATAGCCCCTCACAAAGAAATTGCATTCTAATAAAAATGTGTGCAAATCTGTCTTGGAAGGCTGAAATAATTAGTAGATAAATCTGATTTTAAGAGGTAAATGAAAGAGAATCTTCAATTACACAGTTCAGATAGCATTATGCATGACATAGTTTTCTTCGTATAGCATTATGGGTAGAATTTTCCAAGTTATTTATCAACTCAGTGAAAAAAATTAGAGTGTGCTATCAAAGACATCTTGATGTCAGTTTAACCCAAACATTAGTCACATATTTTCAGATTTCCAGGAGAATAAATTATCCTTATCAATGAACTTTAGCTACTCTTTAAAATGTATCCTCAAAATTGGGCCTTGCAATAACTAGAGTTTTATGTAAGGTACCATATTGGAACAGAAGAGATAATGGCTTAAAATAAATTAGTCTCTAGGAAATATTATTTGGATACTTATGGTTGGAACTAATTTTGTATGCTTTGGTTACTAAATTCATATAGTAGTATGCATTCTAAAAATATATTTACATATGCCATCACATTGTAATGGCCTCTTAACTATTCTCTATAGCTCCAGTCTGGCCCCTGCTTGGTCTGTTTGCCATCAGATGGAACTTTTATCTGGAGGAAAGTGTAGTTTCTCTTTCATCTATTGCTTTCTAGGTAGGGGAGTAAAGCTGTGCCTGGTGCACTTGCTAAAGAAATTAGTGCTAATCCTGTGTCTGGTTTATGAGACTAAACTTTGTTATGTCAGAATAGCACAGGGCTTCCTTTAGGATTACTGTCTAAATTGGAAGGCCAGGAACCGCTCACTCAGGGAAGGCACTGCTAATGGATTAAGCCCTAGTGTCAGTGTTCATGTTACCTTCCCTGCCCACACCTAATGAGGCTTGACTATCAGAACACTAAGGGAAGGGTTTTCCCTAAGTGAAAGGTTCCAGAGAGTTTTTGCAGCTTCCTTTCTCAAGGTAAATGTTAGCCCTGATTCATTTGCCTATACAAAAGAATCACTAAGCTTTTTCCACTGGCAGGATTAGGTGGTCATTAAGGCCATGAAAATGGGATCATGAAGAGCCTCATTTATTGGGGCTGCATTCAAGAGCAAAATAGCTAGTTGATATGAAATAACTGAGGACCAAGGTCAAGGAGCAAGGTACACATAGTCAGCACACATGATAGGCTGAAAGACAGGAACCAAATGTGTTGGATGCTTGCAACAGACTGGTTTCCCTTTTTAAATAAAATTCCATCCACAATTATTTAATGAGCTCCTAACATATGAGAGACATTATCTTAAGTTTTGGTGATGTTAGGGAACCAGAAAAATCTATCCTCATGTTAAGGATTTTAAGAAGTTTAAATTTAATGTAGGGAGGCATATAATAAATGATGTCAAAAGAAACAAATTTAAGTGACTCAAAACAAGAGTGAATACTTGATTCAGCAGATGTATCCCAAAAGCATCTGAAAGCCAGGCAACTCTCTAAGTCAAAGCAGGCCTGGTATCTGTGGTCTGGCCCAGGTACAGTTTTCAATTTCAGCTGCTGTAACTCTTCCAGCTGGTATAATAAATACTGTTTTTGTTTCTTCAGGCCTTTTGCTGAGGGTTATTATCATGAAACCATCCAAAAAACTGTCAGAACATTTCTTTTGAAAGCTATTTTTATGTACCTTTTGACTTTTTGGTTAGTCAAGGTTGAGGGGCAAGAAAGATGGGAGAAGAAAGAGAAAAGGAACTAAAAAAGAAGCAAGGAAATTGTCGAAGGCTGCTTTCCTTCTTTTATAGAAGGTTACAAATAAATAAAATATCTTCAGGGTTTGAAAACTGAATAAAGACAGTGACTTTGAAGAAACATGGAAGAGAGTTGTCAGTAAGGCCTCTCTACAAAGGTGATCAGGTTGAAACCTGACTGTTGAGAAGGAGAAAGCCACATAAATCTATAGAAGACTGAGCAACTACAAGTGCTCTGGAGCAAGAATAGGCTTGGCATGTTCATGGAGAAGAAAGAACAGGGAGACATGTGAAGAAAAGTTTACAGGCTGTGCTTTGATATTTGGTGACATGGGGAGAGAGGGAGAAGTACGAGTACAGGAAAGTTCATACTTGACTGGAATTGTTCTGAATTGACATCAAGCCTTGCTGCACTTGGCAGGTGTTTAGAGCAGACTCACGTGGAGTTTTTGGAGTGCTGGTTCCCAAATGTTGGTGTGCTGAGAAAGTGTTTGGGCATCATGTGAAAATGCAGATTCACAAGGCCTGAGATACGGCTTGTTAGTCTACTTTCTAGTGAACTCTGAGTAGGAAGGCTTCAGAGGCTTCTTTGGAGACCCCTGTCTGCTCTCCAAGTCCTTCAAATACTTTAGTCATCAGAATAGGTATACCCAGGTTTTATTCTCTTCTTCACCATTTGAGGTACCACAAGAAGACTCTTCCTTAATCTATTTATTAGTCCACCTGAAACCATGATCTCCTTCAAGGGTTAGTTCTTGGTAAATTTCCCATTCAAATTTTAAAATGGTAGAAGCCATTTAAATCACCTTCCTTCCAGGTATCTTTAATTTAATATTTTGAGATTATTCTATCATATACTACTTACAAATTCTATGTTGTATCTAAGTGATAGTAATAATTGTTAAATGAAAAATACTTGATTTTTCACTTATTTATTTATAGATCTGTGTCTTTGTTTATTGTGCCCGCCCCCCCCCCCACACACACACACACACACCGGGAACTCTTTTAGACTGCAGAGTACAGATGATGAAAATATCTGCTCCACTATACATACGGGAAATTCTTTCTAAATTATAAGTAATTTAAAACTATTTTTAGCAGGGAAAAAGCATTTGTAAATGCAGATATATAAATGTAGTGATGTGACTAAAACATTGCCTAAGCAAGCTAGGAACAACTGCAAAAACTTCTTTGGTGCTCTGTGATTCATCGATTTAGAAGTCCTAAGTATTTTTAATGATTTCTTACAAATATAGAATAAGGGGGAAATGCCTATTTTGCTGCATTATAAGAATATCTCATGAATTTATAGGTTGCTTAATAACTGGTGTTAGAGAACAATATTCACGCTTCTGATTATCCTATGTTGGTATTTTCATTCATTTTAGAAAAGTATATTATTTAAGAACAACAGGTTTAAAGTACTAATGGGCATAATGTCCCCTCAGCTACCTAGTACATGTGTGAACTTTAGTGAATTGGTAGGCCCTTCTGAACCTCAGACTCCTCACCTGCAGAGTAGTACCTCATGAAGTTTCTGATAATTAAATTGGATGCACGTAAATTGTAAGCATTGTGTCTGGTACACAGTAAGCTTTCAATGGATATTAGGTATTAATATTAGCAGTATACCTGCTAATTATTATTTTCTCAACAAAAACAAATCTAACTCAAGAAGATCTGGTTGGCAGAAGCTTCAAAACATATTTGCGATCTGAAGTTCACATACAAGCTGCTAATTCACTTATTTCATTTGATTTTTCATAGTTGCACATAAGGGAGGTGGATGGCAAAAGCTTAATTTATTTGCCCCTTTTTTTGAAAAATGTGGGTTTTGGTTCTCACACTATTTTAAGGCCTGGCCTGGTGGTAGCACTGGGGATGTGCACAGTTTAGGGAGGTGGGAGGATTGTGTAGCTCTCCTGGTGGCTCTGGCGTCTTTCTTTCCCCAAGTGCCCATCCTAGGTGCTGCATTGCCAGTGCTGCCCGCCAAGGGCCTCTCCTCCCACAGATTTGGAACACATGAACAGAGCCATGACTCACTGGCTACAACTTTTTAAGCTGCTTGAAATAAGCACTGATAGGCTCAGCTCTCCGGTTTTTATAGCCCCACAGGCTGACTAGAGGGGAAAGGGCTCTTTGGTTTTTAAATACAGTGCTTTCTGATGATAACTGAGAACAACTGAGGGATATGTGGAGAGGTTAGGACATTGTTCCTGTTGCCTTTCTGGAGTCAGTGGAAAGGATGATCTGGGGTGACTCCAGGGTGTCTTCAGGTCCTTAGAGGCATGGCATTTGAAGTCCTCGCAAACCTTTCTTTACAAACTGTCAGAGTCCCTGCTTTTTCCATCATATTTTGTACATTTCTCTGTACAAAATTCTCTGTAGCACTTAACTCACCATGTCATCTTTCACTGTGGTAGTTGTTATTGAGGACTGTCTTCTGTGGACTGCATGCTTGCTTGGTTGAGGGTAAGTCTTCTGCTTTTTTAATCATGGGATCTCCAGCCCTAAGCTCAGTGCCTGGTAGACAATAAGTGCTTAAATAGCAATTATTGGCTACATGGATGGATGGATTGGTGAGTGGGTGATGAATGGCTACACTGATCAATTTCGGGAAAAGTAAATACTGCAGCACAGTCCACTGTGATCCACGTGTTAATACTCTTTACTTGTCAGATGGATATTGGTGGGAGGAATTATTGATTATAAAGGCAGTTCTGAAATTCAGAAAACTTACTTTGCTGTCAAACTTACGGCCATAATATTAAACTTGAGGGCAGCTATTTTGTCCATAACCCACCCCCTAAGTAATTCTGGCAAGAATTTGTTTGTTTGTTTGTTTTATTTTTAGAAAGAGGGGAAGGGAGGGAGAAAGAGAGGGAGAGAAACATCGTGTGGCTGCCTCTCACAACCCCCAACTGGGGACCTGGCCCGCAACCCAGGCATGTGCTCTGACTGGGAACTGAACCAGCAACCCTTTGTTTTGCAGGTCAGCACTCAATCCACTGAGCTGCACCAGCCAGGGCAATTTTGGTGAGAAATTAAAATGAAAAAGAAAAATGTCCTTAAAAGTATAAATGGAGGTCTGTGACCGATATGACATTTCAAGTTAACATTAAAGCAAATTTTGTATGTTTAAAGTTGAGGTCTGTTGAATCTGTAGGAGATTTACACAGAATGAAAGCTTAATGATCCATTGAAAAAAGTGGTAAAAGTTCATCCATGAGGTCACTGAGTGTTTTTTAAAGGCATACTTTATACTGAATGCAATGGACTGAGGGATGAATTGATCCACATCTTAGTGCTCTGGATCTTCAGAGTTAAATCAGGAAGTAGACATGGAAATAAGTAATTGTAATAGTGGGAAAATAGAGGTAGGATCATGGCACTATAAAAACACACGGATAGACTTGTTTGACCCTGCTCAGAATATCTAGAAAGAGAAAAAGGTGAAATCTGAACTGGAACTTGAAAGATATATGAGTTTACCATAATAGGAAGGAAAAAGACATTGTACATGTACAGAGATAGAAAAGCTGGGAAGAGCATGGTGCATTCTGGAAAGTGCAAATACTGCTATGTAACCACTGCATTGGCCTGTATGAGGGAAATGAGTAATTATGATCAGAAACGCAGGTGGAGACAATCAGTCAGGACTGCTGCACAAAACTATCAATTTAAAATGTGTCCCTCCAGGTAGATTACATGTAACTGAAGAATGTTGTAATTGGTGCTAATTGCTTCTCCAGATATTGAAGTGTGATGGCTAAAGAGTGTACTGCAGTTTATGTTAACAGGTAGGGAAAATGTGGGTCCAGTGGTTACGCAGTCTTGACCTCATGTACTTTTAATTATGTTGGTAAAGGCAGATGATTTAAAACATAACAATATGATTTCACTTTGTACTGTCAGTTTGATATATGTCATTTTACAGATCCGGAAAACATCCTGGAAAAAAACCTTTCATTGCGATTTTATTTTAAGAAACATGAAGAATCTTATTATTTTCAAAATAGACTAATTGATAAAATCAGGAATAAAATCTAAGACCCCTGGTTTCTTGACCTTGACTGCCTTATGAGATCACCCTGCTCAATAAATGAAGTATCCTGAAAATGGAAGGTGGTGGTTTATCTCTTAGCTATGTTGTGCAAAATCTGTTCTAAGGCTAAATATCACCAAATTGTCCTGCATGACTTTAAGTATCTGTCTCACAAGATTTTTCATTCTTTACCTCAGATAACTTTACAGATTGATCTATATGTAATTTAGTTTAAAATTTTATTTATCTTTAGTTAAATAAATGATTAACCAGATATCATCTTGTTAAAATTGTCAGTGTGTAAGAGAAATTGCTCTTAAAAAATCAAGAGCACATCTTCAAGCTGCCTGGATTTGTTTGATATTTGTTTGACCTATATTTTCAGAGTTTCTTAATGCAAAGCACTGTGTTTGCATGGGATGGTGCTATGTACAAGTAACACTAACGTGGGGAAATACTAATGGTAAATACTGTGTTGCAAGGCATTAGTTTGAGTGCTTTTTATAATAACACGTTTAGTCCTTATGTATAAAATGGGTGCCTTTTTAAATCTCCATTTTATCAATGAGAAAACTGACACTCAGATAGATTAATAAGTAACTTGCTGAGATGATGAATCAGGAAATAGAGGAGATGAGAATCGAACTTGTGTTATCTGGGTCTACAGCCTGTGTCCTTAGACATTGCTGTATCCCTGCCCTAGAAGGACAGCATGCAGCCATTCAGGAGCTGCAATACTTCAGGAATTCAGACTCGGAAGAGAATTCCTATCTGGGGTGATCATGAAAATTCCTAAAAGAGGAGACATTGTGACTAGGCCTAAAGGATTGGTGGAGTTTCGTCAGGTGGAGGTTAAGGTGACCCTGCAGGCTCAGAGTTGTCATTAGCAAAGGCACCACTGTAGAAGAGCACAAACATAAAGGACAGAGCAGGAAGCAGTTTGTTGGGAGGGGAGCAGAGAATCCTTGTAAAAGGGCAGGAGGAAAGTTGTACTAGACAGGAAGTTATAGCAAATTCCAGAGAAACTCAGTTTGAAATTCATTCTGATGTGAAGGCTGTGAGTAAAACTGTTATTTATTTACTTACTTACTTACTTACTTACTTACTTATTTATATAAGCAAAGGAGCAATATAGGTCAGTAATATATAGGACTGATTAGATGGAAAATGGGAAAGATTTGTAAGCAGAAAAAGGTTGGTATTCAAAAGAATTTAAATACTTCCACAAAAATAAAATTTTAAAAGATCAAAGACTTCTGTGTACCTTAACTCAGATGAAAACTGAGACAGTCTGAAACTGTGCTATAGCAGATGTAGCATGGTAACAAAGATACTGTCTTGCCATCCCCACACAAACAGGATCTCTCGCACCATCTAGATATTTGGAAGAATAATCCACTTTTCAGTTCCTCCCTCTGCTCAGAAGCCATGAGTGATGTCATTCCTTAACTTTTCCTCTGTATGTTGATGACAGGTTTGTCCATGACAGGGGCACCAGTAGTACATTATCTTTGAATATCTGTGGCTGCCCTGTGGTCTAGAGTAATGATGTGTGTGCTACTCTGGGGTGGGCATTAATAATGGTTATAGCTTACTCGGTACACAAAAGACCAGGAATGACTGAGCCTGGAGAAGATGGTCAGGCAGTAACCAACATTCTCACCCCTAAGTCCCTGTAGTTTCTGAAGAGGCAGAAAGTGAGGATATGGACAGAATTTTGGGTTCAGCTTTCTGATGGGACTGCCTGTGCCTCATGGGGCCATAAGCATGCAAATATCAGAAGTTGGGAGAGAACCCATGAGATATACATATGAAGAGAACTCTGAGGCTGAGAGTTCTACTTCAGCTTTATAGTCATTGGACTTGGAATTATTCGGCATCTACCAAATGTACATTTTCCAGGAAGCTGAGTTTTGAGAGAGATCTAGGAGATTCCAGGTTGGCTCTATAAACAGCAGAACTGTGTGAACTTTTCTTTCCTAGGTGGGTCACAAATATTTGCATCAGAGAAAATAGCAGGAAACTTATTCTAGAAGTTATAACCTTGTTGTGCTAAGATAAGTAAAATTTATTCTTGTGTAACATTGTACTGTTTGACTGATGCGCTGCATTTAAATGACAACTTCCTTACAAAGCCCTAAAGTATTACAAATGGCCCTCTGGGGGTACTTCGTCAAATGGGGTTTTGGGTGATCTTCATGTCTCATTTCACCCAAGAGGTAGCTTTAACAAGTTAGAATTTAGGAAACATCCTGAAATGATATATAAGTGACTATATTGAAGAAAAAAGAGACAGAGTTTAAGAGTAATTAAACTACATCCATTTTAAAAACTAATATTAAGTCATTTAAATATGAGAATATAAGCCTGTGATGGAGAATGACTCCATGCTTCTCATCTTTAAACTCCATTATGATAATTTCATGTGCTGTCCCCTTCTTTCCACCTTAAATGTGTCTCTAGGTTCAATCAGTTTGTAAGGAAAAGGATTATCAATGAACCAAAAGGCTAAAGCCTTTATGCTTGGCTGAGTTACTTCTGGTACTCAAAGAGAGGTGCTAATAAGCCCAAGCAAGGCTTTGGTTGGGACCATCTATGCCATTTTACTTACATTTTATTTTGCCTTTTTAAAAATTTTGTTTTGGAATAATCTTAAACATACAAAATGTTTGAAGAATCATACAAAGGGTTCCTGAATCCTCTTACCAAAATTACCTATTGTTAACATTTTTTCACATTTGCTTTATAATTCTATATTTACTACATATTTCCACAACAATTTGAGAGTAGGTTGAAAATGCATGCCTCTTTACCCTTTAGTTATTTCAGTGTATTTTTCCTAAAAGCAAGAACATTTCCTTACATAAATTTACTAAGGGTGATACTTTAATTTATAGTCAATATTGAATTTACCAATTTTCCCAATTATATTATTTATATGGATAAATATAAAGTCTAAAATCTAGTCATTGCATTTACTCTATTAGAACTCTAATAGGAGTGGCTAAAGGAAGATAATTTTTATATAATATTTGCAAATGGCCTATAGGAGAGTCAGACTTATTGAGTGCCCTTTTTTCCTCAGAAGAAGTATATCCCCATAAAGTAGTCTATCAATTAGGGTTCCTCATAGAAACAAAGCCAATAAAATATATCTCATAGGGTATATATATATAGATAGATAGATATAGTTTCTCCAGAAGTGTCCAGCCATGTAATATGTAAAACAGAAACATTTTTGAAGAAGATACAAGATACAAGAAACACTGTACATAGGACAATGACACCTCAGTCCCCCTCAAAGTGGGCACCTTGGGACCTCACACAGTTCTCCCAATTGCCATCAGCTGCCCTGTCATATGTTCTTGAATTTCGTCAATGGTCTGAAATCTCTTCCCTTTCAAAGGCAATTTTAGTTTTGGGAAAAGCCAGAAGTCACGGAGTACCAAATCCGGGCTGTAGGGGGACTGAGTCTCCTGGATGATTTGATATTTCACTGAAACCTCTGCATGAGACATGATGCATGAGTGGTCATGTTGTTGTGATGAAGCTGCCAATCACCAGTTACCCATAGCTGCAGCCTCTGAATCATCTGAATAGTTTCCATGGAGGAATGTTCAAGCTCAATGCAAAATTTGATGCATGTTTTTTGTTCTATGATGCAGACACTGGCCTGCAGTATCCATGTCATTATGAATGAAATGAGACATTCACATGGACTACTGAGTCTGGTGGAGGAAAAGGGATAGCATGGCTTTTCTTTCAAGGGGAGCAAAAGCCTTGGCCCTTGTCATGACCAGCCTTTATTGGGTTTCTTGACACATTACATGATGGTCCTCATTTACTATCCACAGGTTTGCTTTAGGCAGTTACCTTTTACAGAAAACAAAGGAGCCAATGCTGCTAATCACATCACAGAAGAGGAATATTTGCAGATGAAAAGGCAAAAGTGGTTGAACCAGTTGCACTCATGTTTGGAAGGTTTAGCATGGATTTTAGGAAGTTACTTTGTAGTAAATGTCCTCAATTCAGGGTGAGGGAGTTTTTTAGCAAAAGCAAGACTCAAAGTTGCCCATTGCAGGCCTGATTCCCCATGGGAGAACCTATCTGTGGGCCTGGGTCCTGTGCATCTCTGAGTGGAAGCTGGGCACACGCCATGCAGAATGGTCTCCTACAGCTCTACTCAGTCATTTTGAATGCAATGGCCACACAGTACATGTGCTCACTCACTGATGTCTACCGCCCTTACTGACTAGTGCAGTGAAGTCTTCATTGTTCATGCATATGCATCCCAGTTCACTCTTCTTACCTGCCAGGTTACATCAATGTCGTGCATACTGTTCTTGTTATATTAACAATGCCTTGACTTTTTCTGGATAAAGTCATATATCCTATAGGGTACATATATGTTATATATAAATGTATACTATATTTAACATACATATATAATATATTAGTATATAATATATAGTAATGATAATAATGATTAAAATATTATTGTGACCCCAATGGAAATGCCATGATCTTTCTTAGAAACTTGTGATGTCACTATTCCTGGTGGAATTTAAATGTGTTTGGGAAAAAGAATGAGATGGAATATATCTCTGCCTAGAAGATTTTTAAATCCATTCCAATTCATAACTGTATCTGTGTATCTATGAATAAATCTATACCTGGAAATAATGGACCCAGGCAAGGCAAGTTAAAGACCAGTAGGTCAAGCCAGGGGATTGGAATCTCTGCCAGGAGTTGATTCTACTGTAGTCTTGAGACTAAAGTCTTTCAGGCAGGCTAGTGGGCTTGAAACTCAGCAGGAATTGATTGAGTGTTGAGGCACAATAGTGTTAAGGCACAATTTCATCTCCTCTATGAAACTTCAGTTTTTGCTTTTAAGGCATTCCAACTGCTTGGATGAGACCCACCCACATTATTGAGGGCAATTTATTTAAAGTCAGTTAACTGTAGATTTTAGTTACATCACAAAACAGGTTTACAGGGGGAAAAAAGGTTTATAGAAACACCAAGATTCATGTTTAAGTATATAATTGGCCTAGCCAAGTGAACATCATCACCCATATTTTATATACGATGAGTCTGAGACTTAGCACCACTGTGTTTACTGAGGACATTCACTGTGCATGGCTGAGCCAGAATATCTAGTGTGTCTCACTCTGAAAATCTGTGCTCCATGACAGTCCATGTCCAGACTTCAGCGTGAAATGATTTAGGAATTGGTCAGCTTCCAGTCACTGATGGTGTCTATACAAAGGCTGAATCAGCAGCTAGCAAGAATGTTCCTTATATACATGGCCAACAGATACGTGGAAATATACTCAACTTCACTAGCTATTAGGGAAATGCAAATCAAAACTATAGTGAAATACCAACTCACATCTGTTAGAATGGCTGTTATTAACAAGACAGCTAGTAACACATGTTGGAGAGGTTATTGAGAAAAAGTAATCCTCATTCATTGCTGGTGGGAATGTAAACTGGTACAGCCGCTATGGAAAACAGTATGGGGGGTCCTCAAAAAATTAAGAATAGAGTTACTCTGTGACCCTGCAAACCCTCTTCTGTGTAGCTACCTGAAAAACTGGAAAACCTTTATTCACAAAAATATATATACACCTCTGTTCATTGCAACACTATCCACAGTGGCCAAGATATGGAAACAACCAAAGTGTCCTTTGATATATGACTAGAAAAAAGAAGAAGTTGTGACTGACACATATAACAAGGAAATACTACTCAGCCATAAGAAAAGTTGAGATACTTCCATTTACAACAACATGGATGGATCTTGAGAATATCATGCTGAGTAAAATGTTAGAAACAAAAAGTCAAGAACAGATGACTTTACTCATATGTGGAATAGAAAACTGAAAGCATCATATGAGCAAACAGGAAAAACAAACAAAAACTCATAGACACAGAAAACAATATGGTTGTTACCAGTGGGTAGGGGGGTGAGGGGTAGTAAACAGTAAAGGTGGTCAAATATATATTGTAGAATTGGAAGATCTGACTCTGGGTTTGGGGTACCCAGCGCAATATACAAATCATGTATCATAGAACTGTATGCTTAAAACCTATATGATTTTATTAGTAAATATTACCCTAATACATTTGATGAAAATCATAATAATAAAGCATGCAGTCAAACTAAAATAATGTTCCAGAAATAATTCAAGCTTTAATGAAAGCTGAGCCAGATGATTTTTAAAAATTGATTGGAATTTATGAATCTACAGTAAGTTTTTCAGATGTGTTTTGAGTTTTCTTGTGTTGGAATAAAACATTTTTATGCACAGATACCTTCACATTAAATTAGCATATCTAACCAGAATAGATTGGTAAATTGTACCCCCTCCTGTTCTGTTTCTTAGGGCTTTATTATTTGTAGTTTTCAAAACAGCATTTCAAACTAGTGCTATTATTTAGTGGATCTATTAAATGTTCACAAAGAAAAATATGAGATTTTATTTAAAAGAACTATGCTGTTCAAAATCAATCATATTGTAAATATAAACTTCATATATCCAAATGAGCTCCTTGCATCATTAAATTTTTATTCCAAGTATTATTTGATGACTCAGTTTTTTTCTTTACTTCCTTCATAGACAGCAGAACTATAATCAGAGCCCATGATTTACCTTGATAATTATTCTTAATATTAGAAAAAGTTTCATCTTTTGGAGGGCATTTTAAGTAACAAATAGTAATCATACAAGTAATATTCACTAAGCCTTATTAGGTATCAAGTATTTTGTTAGTGGTGTGTAAGCATTATACTTTTTCTTTATAGCAACTCAAACAAGGTACTATTGTTGCTTTCATTTTAGGATAAAAAATTAAAAAGCAGGCACAGGAAGATTAAATAATTCTAAAAGTAACATCTTACCCTGATGATGTACATTTGGATATTTCATTTTTTAAATTTTGCTTAGTGTTTTACATAAATGGAACTATTTTATATTTAATTCAAATCATTCTTTAAAAATGTGAGCTTTCTTATTTCAATAGCCATAGAGCAGAGTAATTAAGTGCCTTGTTCATATCACCAGCAAGATGACTGCCAACTTAGAAAATCAATTTTTGACCTTCTAACATGCAGTACAAAGTTTGCCTATTAAACTGTGTCTTCTTATAATAAAACACCAGTGTTATAACAGCTTAACATACAATATTTTCTATTACTTTGCAAATATTAATTTTTATATGGCAGTCTATAATCACTGTCACTAGGCGATTGCATGGTTTTTTGCTTGAGTAACCTGTTGTCATCTAACATTAAAGCAGATTATTTTTTCTCTATGGGTATTTCTTTCTGAATAAGGAATAAAGGGTGACTCTTCATGACTATAGTGAGATCTTGTAGATACAAATATCCTATGTAGCAGAGGAAATGCCTGCTGGGTTCAGATTCAAGGTAGAGGTAATGATTCAAATGCTGCAAATATGATGGAAAGGATATGAGTTTTCTTAGTAACTTGTGATATCACTATTCTGGGTGAGATTTAAGCATGGTTGGGGAAAAAAAGGTAAAATGAAATTTATCTTTGCCTAGATTTTAAAATCTCTTCCAATCTAAATAGTTTTAAATTCTGTTAGTCTTCATTTTTAGGTAATAGACAAGGCCCCCCTTATTATGTTTGCCATCATAAACAAGTAAAATTTCCATTTTATAAATTACTCTGTTACATAGGAATTGAATTGTATGAAATTGTTGCTGTTTTTACAGAATAATCTAATCGTATTTCTGGAGGTATAACATAATGGAGCATTTACAAGGCGTCCGTGATGAAGTAGTTAGGTCTAGGGCATCTTGTTCCACATTTGCCTGATGCTACTCTTATTGGTGCATTAAATTCTTAACCAACCAGACCTAGGATTCCAGATGGTGACATATGATTTTTGATGGTGCCACAAGGGATGTTACTCAAGTCTACTCAGACAGCACTCAATGTGGAAGTTATTATCATACTGCTGAACCCCTAGTTGGCTTTTAAACCCTAATCATCAACTGCATTGCAGAGAAAATAGAATGTGAGACTAATGAAAAAGCTGTCCTGAAGTAAGGCATTGGTTATTTTCAAAAGAGAAAGTAAATAAATAGGTCCATCTGTACCAGAGCTACAGGTATAGATCTGGCTGGAGAGAAAGAACTCTTTGGAGGCAGATTTCTTTGAATATACGTTTCTACCACAAAGATCTAAATGTGTGTGCCTCTCTGAGCCCCACACCCTGATGTGAGGGAGCAACAACTACTAATGATAGCAGAGCACTTCTGCCTTCAAAGAGCCTGTCTTGTAAGACTAAATGTCCATGTTCAACTGTGAGAAGACACTGTCCTGAAAGGGGATCTAAGTGTCTTAGAGAGGCTAAGAAATCTCTAAAGTTAGTATTAAAAGTTCTAATTCACGGTAAATGTGGGGGAGTCAAGTATATAGTGATGAAAGGAGACTAGACTTTGAGTAGCAAGCACACAATAAAATATACAGATAATGTATTATAGAATTGTACACTTTAAACTTATATAATGTTATTAAACAATATCACCACAATAAATGTAATTTAAAAATGAACATGCAAAAAATGTTAAAAGAATCCAAATAGATCTTCAGATTTATTTAAGTAAAAACAAATGGTTCTAATTTGGTCACCATTCTGGTGCAGATCAGCAGATCCAGATAGGGTTTAGAGCAACACAGAAAGTATCATTTTTCAAGAACAGAGTTAGTCCCCTTAGGCAATTCAGCTTAAATGTCTCATCAGTGTCCAAGTTAAAAAAATTATTTACACACACACACACACACACACACACACACACACACACACACACAGTACATGTATGTCACCATCGGATCCAACCCTCAATAGTAGATATGGTTTTTTATATTAATAATTTCTTTCATTCTTTAGGGCAATTAACATATTAATTACCCATTGGAGTTATCACCATCCACTCTCTGATTTTATGAAATCTGAAGTTTCTTCAGGTATGTCCATCCTACCTTTAGTATAAGTGTGGGAGCCCACTGCTCATTCTTGCTCTTACAGGAGTCTAGGGCTTCTTAAAAATGGGTTCCCACAGGAGACAATATTGCTGACATCCTGCTAAAATTTGTGAGAAAACAGTCATCATTTTTGCTGGGTGATCAATCAGTGAGGTGTTAGTCACTGGTGCAGAAGGGAGAGTCAATTGACCAAGGATTTGGATTTAGGAGAGAGGGTCTTATTCTAAACAGGGCTGGTGGTTGCTACGTTTTGACTAGGCTACCATTTGGCTTCTAGACTTTTAGATATCTCTTTCAGTGTTCTTTTCGAATTTCACTTAGTCTTTCCCTTCTTGAAAAATTCTCCTTGGAGTTTCAGGACTGATTTATACCCTCTCCCACCACATATACCTCTAGTGGTCTCCTTTTAATATAATGAGAAGCCTTTTCTCTGTTTCCTTCAATGAATCAGTTTCTCTGTCTTTCTCTTTTTACTTTTTCTTCTCTCCTTCTCCCTTCCTCCTTCTATCCCCTCCTTCTCTCTCAAAGCCTTCTTCTGTTTCCCTAGTAGACCTTATATGGCTCACAAATCCAGATTCCAAACTGTTAGTAAACCAGATTGTCACTTCTCATGCAGGGCTTGGAGAAATTAATCTCCAAACTTTTCCAGGTAGTGGAGAAAAACATTTTCATGCCCTTCTTCCAGTACAACATATAAAGAAGAAAAGGGAAATAATTAGACTTTCAATTTAAAAAGCCTGAGTGTAATCTATATTACCACAATCATACTTTTTGGTTTAAGTTAATCTCAGCTAAATCTTATATTATCCTGAATAAGTGCCAAGTTTAGGAACCTCTGTGGGTATTATAAAAAAGAAATTGTGTGTATTCTCTTGTTAAAGATCATATTTATTTTTTATTTTTTAAAAAGATTTTATTTATTTTTACAGAGGGGAAGGGAGGGAGGAAGAGAGAGAAGCATCAAGGTGTGGTTGCCTCTTGCGCGCCCCCTGCTGGGAGCCTGGCCTGTATCTGAAGCATGTGCCCTGACTGGAAATCAAACTGACAGCTCTTTGGTTCTCAAGCCAGCACTCAATCCACTAAGCCATACCAGCCAGTGCTATATTTATTTTTTTAGAGCAAGGAGAAGGAAGGGAGAGAGGGAAAGAAACATCAATGCAGGAGAGAAACATTGATCAGTTGCCTCTCAGGTGCCCTCAACCTAGGCTCTGGCCTGCAATTCAGGCATATGCCCTGACTGGAATCGAACCGGTGACCTTTCTTTTTGCAGGCTGATGCTCAACCTGCTGAGCCACACCAGCCAGGAAAAATTGTGTGTATTGCCTTTTAATAAACTGTCAGATTTATTCAGGATTCTAGTACCAAAACTAGGAAGATCAAGTAAGCACCTGAACAAAGCCTTTTTCATCAGGGTATGCTATGCATTGCACATGCATATAGATTTATTCTGGGAAGGGAAAATTAAATAATAAAATACAAACAAAACCTGTACTCATTTACCCAAAAGATGAATAAAGGTGGCATGGGACCTATCCTCCTGTGATTTTCTTGCCTCAAGACTTACATTTCTTAACTTATGAAATATTCACTGCATTATTTGAAAAGTTAAAATCATGCATGCCCAGACTTCCAGGCTTCCACATAAAAAGCAATTCCTCTTGGATATGACTTATATACATTGTATAAGCTTTGGAATAGTTGGTAAGTCAGTGAACATACAGATGAGAAGGGGAAAAATAACACCCCAATGATAGTCAAAGATGTTTTGTGTTGTAGTTTACAGCCTAGGTAGAGCTATGGAATTCAGAATTATTTCTAAACCTTTCTGAAAATGCTCTCTGGTGTTATAGCTGTTAATCTCAACAGACAGAGAAAAATTTTTAGAAGATGTTTTTAATGAAGCATACATAAGAAGCCTATGTTGGACAGAATATTAAAGGAAGTTTGGCACATTTCTAATGGGTGTGTGTGTGTTTTCTATAATGGTCTTTTAATATATTTGTATGACAATGTAGATGGGGAAAAATAATGTTCTTTCTACCCTTCTAAACTTTTGGGGCTGATGTAGCAATTAAATTGAAGTGAAATTGATGAACAGAAGAAAATAACCAAACTGACTATGTATATACATACAGGGGTTGTATAAGAAAATGGGACCTAGGACAGATCAAGCAGTTAAGGCTTATATGCAACTTGAGCTTCAGAGAAGGGACTGAGGATTAAGCTTCAGAAGTTCAAAGGGAATAAAGTCAAATAACGTGGAGATGGATATGAAATGTTTGGTGAACAAGTGTTTGGTGGGCCATCTTTAACAACGGGACACAGAGAAAGTTTTGATCAAATAGTCCCTTTCCATCACACATAATTCATACTAAACTATAGCTATCTATGATAATAGCTGCCTACCTGAAGTAAGTCCTTCATCTAAATTCTTGGGAGAAGTTCAAACTTTTTCCTGAGTTTTTTATTTCTTAAAAATAATCAGCTTAATCAATATGTCAAAAAAGGCATATTTTGAGGTTGCAAACTCTGCTTCCCATCAATAATAAGGTGTTTACTAAGTTTTAGATAATTTGTACTTATTTTAGTAACTCTACATTGGTTTCTCAGTCCTATCTCTTGGAAAAAAAAAGATAAGAGTCATGGGTAGTTCCTCTCTTAGGATAAAAGAGAAAGATTTTTCTCCATTTTTATAACCCTTTGTTAGAAATAGGCACAGATTTTTTTCAAAAAGCATTTTTACTACAGTGAATGTAGCAACCTTCTCAATATTTTTATAGCCTTTGTATTTGTGAAGTGCTTTAAAATGAGCTTGATCAGACACACTCCATCATCTAAGAAAAGAATCAGTACAGGGCATAATTTCCACTTGACAGATAACACAGATGCATTATTATTGGGTGTATTTATTAGAAAGAAGTTAAGTTACCTGTTCCAGTTGGTCTTCCAAGTCAATGAAAGAAAAAAGAAAAAATTATGTAGCTTCTAGTGTATTGCCTTAGTTGTTCAGCTTTTTGTCTGCTTTCCATGCATTAATCAACAACATCATAATCATCAGGAATGACAATCGCACACAAATAGTTCATTATTCAACATAAGTACATAAAAGGATTAATGGTACGTGGGCTGTATAATATGAAGAAGAAAAGGTCACTAAATGATGTATTAGATCAACCATGATAACAGAACAACAAATTAAACCTAATAGGAGAGATTAGCATTTGTTGGATAAACCTAATAAAAATCTTGTACTTTATCAATGTTGTTCCCCACTGGGTAGAAATAGCTCTAGGGTAAGATAGAGAAAAAAATAAATGAGCATGGGGAAATCAAGGTAGTCCAAAGTAAAGCTGTAAGTGCAAATATCAATAGATCCATATCAAAATGTTATACATTTGGAATTAATTTCTGTTGTGAATTGTAAAGAAACCAACATTTTTTCTAAACTCTGTATTAGAGACCCTGAAGTCATAATTTTAGTGAGTCTCTCGAAGGCTATTTTCACTAAAGATATCTTTAAATCGCAAAAGGCTCTTTCTCCTTTAACGACCATTCTCCTGCAGGCTAGAATGGTTTTCTCTCTTGATGAATTCTTTTAAAATAACATATAAATGTGTAAACATATGACTGACACAGAAAAAATAGTAGATTCATAAAAGACTCTTGAAAGATTTTGTTTTATACTGAATATGCATTGAGTCTAGTAAGACTTATCTAGGCTCTATGTCATATTGGCGTTTAAGATCAAAATGATTTTCAATTCCAGACTTACCATTTAAGAAACTATACAAAAATAAAGACAAATATATTTCCATAAATATTTTAATTGCAAATTCTATTTCATAGGGAAAATAAACAAACAAACAAACCCAAAAACCCAGCATATGATTGATTACATAAAGGATAATACATTTGTATGACGGAATAATATGCAGACATTACCAATTGTGTTTAGGAGTAGTTTTCATGTCCAGTAAGATGTTCCTTATGATAGTTAACTTCAAAAAAGAACAAAAATCATACACAGCAGAATATTTTATACCTTTTCATTTTCTATGCATGTATCTAAAAATTCTGGAAGGAGGTATACCCAGCCAAAACTTTTAAAAGGCTTTATGTGAAGTGTTTATTTTATTTTTATATTTTCCTGTATGTTCTAAATTTTCTACAATAAGAATTATAAAAGTGAATCTAAACAACAACATAAATGAACAAACAAGATAAAAACAGACTCATACATGCACAGAACAGACTGATGGTTGCCAGATGGGAAGAAGGTTGAGGGACTGGATGAAAAGATGAAGAAAATGAGAGGTACAGATTGGCAGTTCCAAAATAATCATGGAGATGTGATATATACCACAGGAAATGTAAAGTCCTCTCCAGAAGGTATCCAGACATGTAATATGAAAAATAGAAACATTAATTGAAGAAGATACAAGATGCACGAAACATTGTACATAGGACAATGATGCCTCAGTCCCCTTCAGACTGTGGGACCTCACACAGTTCTCCCAATTGCCATCAGCTTCCCCATCGTATTTTTCTGAATCTCATTGATGAACTGAAATCTCTTCCCTTTCAAAGGTGATTTTAGTTTGGGGAAAAGCCAGAAGTCACAGAGCACCAAATATGGGCTGTAGGGAAGCTGAGTTGCCTGGGTAATTTGATGTTTCACCAAAAACCTCTGCAGAAGATGTGATGCATGAGCAGGCGTGTTGTTGTGATGAAGCTGCCAATCACCAGCTTTCCATAGCTGTGGCCTTCTGAATCATCTGAATAATTTCCATGGAGGAATGTTCAAGCTTAAGGCAAAATTTGATGCGTATTTGTTGCTCTACCCAGTCATTTTGAATGTGTTGGCCACACAGTACACATGCTCACTCAATGGTGTCTACTACCCCCAACTGACTAGTACAGTAAAGTCATCATTGTTCATGCACACGCATTCCAGTCCACTCTCCTTGGGTGCCAGGTTACATCGATGTCATGCAAACTGTTCTCGTTATATTAACAACAGCTGTACTTTTTCTGGACAGATCTCATTTGATCAATAACTGTATATGGTGTAGGTCAGTAATGGAAATATCAGGGGAAACTCTGTAAAGTATATGATTGTCTAACTCTTATACTATCTACCTAAAACTAATACAAAATAATATTGAATGTAAACTCTAATTGAAAAAAATAACAAAATAAAAGTAAAATATTAAAGAAAGAATAAAATGTTGCCTTTCAGTCTAAAACAATTAAAATTTTACTCTGTTGTCATTTTTAAGGAACTGCTTCAGTTTCTCAAACATGTAAAGATTATTCTTTGGTGCTTGTTATTCCTACTGTCTGAAATATTCTTTTCCCATTCACGTGGCTGGTTGCTTTATATCATTATTTGCCTATGCTCAAATATCACTCTCTTAGCGAAACTTTCCAACAGTACCCCATGGAATGTACCATGCTCCCATCATTGTTGTCCCATCATCTTGTTTTATTTTCCTCATGGCACTATCTGAAATTACATTATTAATTTATTGTGGAATCTAATTATTTGCTCAGTTTCTATCCATTGCATTAGTAGTCAAATTTATGAGGAAAGGAAGGAAAAAACTTGCCTGTCTTGTCTAATTTTAAGTCACCAGGTCCTAGAACCCTGTTTGGCATAAAGGAGCTATAAGATTTAAATTAGCTAAATAAAAAGATGTGCTCTTAAAAAATAATCAAAACTTCAGGTATACTAAGAGAAAAGAAATTAACATAAACCTACTACATTTTTGGCCACTGGAAGGGTTAAATGCATTTTGCCTTGAAGGAGTATATGAAGCTTAAGAAACCAAAATTAGAAAAATGAAGCAATGGATGGGGATAATTTATATAATGAGTGCTAAGAAATCTATTCAGATGCTATAGTTGGGTCACAAATCTGCCTCAGAACCAGTAGTCCATACCTTTTTATGTTACATTATACATAACTTTGAGGACCTAATAGAAAATCTGAAACATTCCCTCAGAAAAATACTCATGCATATCTGTTCATGCACACAAAGTTTTGCTCACTGTTTCTGCAGATTCACAAACCACTCTTAAGTCAAAGATGAAAATTTGTCCCCCTGCATTCGGTAGGTCAATGAAATTTTCATGGGAGAGATGGTATCTAAGCATTATTTTTTCAGAACAGTCATAATAATAAAATAATAGCTGGTGTTTATCAAATACATTCCACTTACTAGATGCCCTACTAAGTGCTTTACGCACATCACATTTTTAAATTCTTACAATAATTCTGATTTATAGGAAAATGAACAGAGAATTAGAGTGGTTTAGTAACTTGGAACAGGATATTCTAGCAAAAAGTGGTAGAGAAGCCCTCGGAAGTCTAGCTCATCTATCTTTGCCACTGTAGAGCACTGCTCTTGAGAGGGAGAGAGCTGCATCACTGGGGAGGAGGGGAAGGAAGTTCCAGTGAGGAGACACTGTAGCCAGTTGTTACTGTATGCCTAGAAATAGCTAAGTAATTTTGAGTGCTAAGAACACCTTAAAGTTAATTCCCACCCTGGCTGGCATAGCTCAGTGGATTGAGTGTGGGCTGCAAACCAAAGTGTCGCAGGCTCAATTCCCAGTCAGGGTACATGCCTGGGTTGCAGGCCATGACCCCCAGCAACCACACATTGATGTTTCTCTCTTTCTCTCTCTCTCCCTCCCTTCCCTCTCTAAATATAAATAAATAAAATCTTAAAAAAAGTTAATTCCCTTGCGTTATAAATAAATCTATTTTCACAAGAATCATGGCATAAAATGGAGAGAAAAAATATTACTTTCCATGATAAGTACTGGAGGGACTCCAATAAATGAACAGTTTAGCGTATTTAGGTTTTACATGAATTTATGTGTTACATTTAGTAGTCTTGTTGGCTGCTTGTGAAATGGTGGTTCAAGTGACAGCCTATAGGGAACTTTATCTTCTAGCCAAAAGTAAAATTGTCTTCCAGTAAAAAGACATTTCCTGGCACCTTTATAAACAAGTTGAAAGGTGGAGATGATGGAAGTGAGCCCTCTCATGGGATTTAAAGTGCCTCTAAAAACTATCAATTGCTACGAACTGTTTTGTTTTGTTTTTTTCACCATTGAGTATCATCATGATACATTCCTTGTGCTGGATTTAAAATAAATACATTTGTGCCTATCTTTTTATCCATGAAAATAAATCAAATGCCCCAAAGTAGTCTCTTTATTCTGAAAAGCTGAATAGAATATATTAAGAAGTAGTTGAGAGTGGTGGGGGGCAACTTTTGTGCATTTTTTGTCATTTTTAAGGCCATTTCATTGCCATATTCCAATGAGACAGTGAAAATATTACCAAAGTACAAATATTCTTTTATATGCTCTGACACATTTTAGAAATAATAGAATTATTAATATTAATATTAATATTAATAATAGCTGAAATATACTAAGCAACTACAGTATTTTATACTAGGAAGTATGCCAAGCACTTGTATATATTAGAATTTAATTTACACAGTTATGCTCTGAGATGAGCCTTTTATAATTCCTATCAAATGAATGAGCAAGCTGAGACTTGAGACCAGGAGAGAATGATTAGTATTTGGCGGCCCCAGCTGAGACTTCCTAACCAGGGATTTTTAATTCCTACCATCTTAATCAATTTTGTCATTTGTATTTGAGAAAAGACTTTCTTCAATTTAAGATTTATTTAATTTCCAGGAGGACCTATTAAAACATTGTAACAAAAATCTAATGCAAGTAAAAGGAATTGTTAGCTTACCACTGAAAATATCCAGGAATATATTTACCTCCTGACTGAGTGAAGGAGATAAGAATGTCCTTGCTCACCTACTATGACAGACTTATAAATTCTAAAATAATTGGTATGCACTAGACTTTGTTTTTAACTTCCGCGAGGTCACAGGGCATGCCTTTCATCTCTTTTATAACGTCTCATTGTGTTTAGTGAAGTACCCTGCAGAGTTAAGTGGTCACAAACTGCTTGTTGACAGACTTTCTCATCGGGCACCTCTCAGTATTCCACAGTGTACTTTTAAGACTTAATGAAACTGTACTTTTGTAAAAAGAAATGTGCATCTGTTATAATACCCCATGAAGATCAATAGATGCACTATAATGACTTGAAAACATCCATTAGTTCTCTATTTTATTTTTCCACCTATTTGAGGAAAGTAATAACTATGTATCTTTTTAGGAAGTTGAAACATGAGGAAGTTTGGCTTCATAATTGCTCTGAAAATGCTTTCCCTATTTGTTGCTAAACTTTTATTTCAACAGGTAGCTTATAAAACCTTTATTCTTTACATGCTAGTTTTTTTTTCATCTATTTACTTTGAATATGGGGCAAATGAGGTTGTCTATTAAAGTTACTCTGTAATTAATGACCAATCTCACATTATGACTTGTCTGTATTAGTGATAGCCTCCATACAGTCATAATTAAGTACCAGATTTCCCTCATGTTCTCCTATTACTACTCACTATAGAACTTTAACTCTCTGTTATTAATTTCCTCACAGGTCTAAAGTAGATGCTGAAGGATATCATTTCTAAGGTTTTCATAGTGTGATATTTTCTGATAATATGAATTGTATATGGTATATACTACACATGTAGTAAATATAGTATATATTTTCACTTATTCTCTTATTTTACCAGATTTTGTGTTAAAATATGCTGGTTCAAAGTTAGAGCTATGTTAGCTTAGAGTGAAAATATGGTCTACTGAATTATTTCAGCTATGGTTCCCATTTTTTAATAATTCACATAATCATTTGTGAATTTGGGCATTAGGCTGAAGGGTAAAATTTAATATGTTCTGAAAACATTTTAAAAGTGATATGCCACCTTCAGAGTAAGATGTTTACAATATGTTTTATTCAAAAACTTTTTGACTGTGGTTTCTAACCTCTATCCATCTATATAGCTATATAGCTATATAACAATCACTGTATAAATCATTTCAGGTGTTCTTAGAAATATAAAAAATCTACTTAAAAATTATCATCATAAATGTGTGTGCTTGTTCTAAAAATTATTTATTTCCAGGACATAATAAAGCTTATGATCTCAGAGAGATCTAGAATTTTAGAATGGAAGGAAACTTATAGATCATCTGTCTAATCCATGTTTTACAGAAAATAGAATAACTGAGGGTCAAGGAGATTGAATAAATTGTACAAGGTCACAGAGTTATTTAGTGTCAGAACTTGCATAAGAATCAACTTCTGCTAACTCTTGCCCTGACCAGGTAGTTCAGTTGGTTAGAGTGTCCTCCTGATAGGCCAAGATTGAGGGTAGATCCCTGGTCAGGATGCATGCAAGAAGCAATTCTTTCTCTCTCACTTTCTCGCTCTGTCTCTTCCTCTCTTCTTCTCACTCGCTAAAAAGATCAATTAAAAAATCTCCCAACTCTCTGATATTCCTTCCTGTACTTCTCCATGATAACAATTTTTGATATACAGTCTCATCCATAATATATTTGCATATTTTGTAACTCTTTGTTTGCTATGTGAACATTTAGTATTGCTATATCTTCTTGAAGGATTGACTCTTTTGTCATTATATAATGCCCTCTGTCTCCAATTTTTTTTAATCTTAACTCTACCTATTATTAATTGTATTAGTGTTCTCTATTTTACTATATTGTATTATATTAGTATGCCTTAAAATAATACAATAGCCATTTTGTTCTCTTTTGAACTCTTTGAGAAATATAATTCAAAATAAAATCTGCCACTCCAGAAAAGTTCACAGAGGTGGAAGAGAAAGGAAATAATTTTATTACTTAACAGCATTAAAGCACAGTAGATACACAGCACAGGCAGTCCTCTAAAGACATGGCAGAAATAGAAAGAAGCTGGCCAGGCAGACACAGTTTGTTACATTCACATTTTCATGATAAACAACAGCTAATCCTCAAGTAGGAAGATTTAACATTTGTCACACATTGTTCATCTTTTTTTAATATTTTATTGATTATGCTATTGCAGCTGTCCCATTACCCACCTCCATCCCCCTCCACCCTGCACACCCTCCTCCACTCACATCCCCCCTCTAGTTCGTGTCCATGTGTCATAAGCTCTTTTGCTTCTACATTTCCCATACTATTCTTGCCCTGTCTATTTCCTACCTATCATCTATGCTACTTATTCTCTATACCTTTTCCCCCTCTCTCCTCCTCCCACTCTCCTGCTGCTAATGCACCATATGATCTCCATTTCTGTGGTTCTGTTCCTGTTCTAGTTGTTTGCTTAGTTTGTTTTTGTTTTAGGTGTGGTTGTAACACATCGTTCATCTTTAATTTAACTGGTAACTAAGGTGACAATTGGTGTTTACTAATTATCTTTATCCAAATAAAAATTAAACTCATATCTTTAGAACAAGAGGTCATTTTTTTTTGCAATTGCCCTGAGAAATTTAGGTTCCTGTCCTTCCATGGAAACTGGGAGATAGGGTGCTATATTGTTCGGTGATTACACTTCAAAGGAATGGTACCAGGTCCTTGTAAAAAAAGATTCTTGGGTTTTAAAACTGGCTTATTAACTTTAAAAGGATGTAACTACCTCTGAAATGGCAGAGAAAGAAATCACAATACAAGTTCTTAGATCAAATGCTCTAAGCAAAAGGAGGAAGAAAGAAACATCTTTTTCCCTTTGTGTACCAAGGCAAAGTTCGTATTTTTCCTTTGTAAATTTCCATTTATCTTTACAGGAAGGGAGAGGGCACCTCATTACTGCCAAGTGGAGGAACTGAATTCCGGGTTCACCACTTGGCCTTCAAAGACTCTCGAGAGGGAGCGTCCCTCATTACTGCTGAATGGGATGGAAGTTCTTGCCCCCACATGATCTCCACTGAGGCCACAGTCCTGACTCTCCATCATTCCCCTTTAGAAATCCCTTCACAAGAGCACAGGAGGGGTACCTCATTACTGCAGGGTGGGAGTGGAAATGCAAATCTCCACATGGCCTCCACTGGCAGGGACAGAACCTCCAGCTACCTGCTCGACCTTCTCTGACACCATTCTGATGAGGGTGTTGGGGTACCAAGTACAGCCGCTCAAGGGGGGAAGCCTCACCTCCCCACTAGCCTTTGCTGGCATGAGTGGAGGTAGGGCCACTGATTTTTCTATGCTGTTTGGCTGTAGTAGAGCAATTCTTTTCTACAAGTTTCCTGGTCCTTTCACTAAAGAGCAGAGGTTGGGGAGGGAGGGGGCTTTTTATTTTCTGCATCTGTTGGTGTTTCTGTGTTGCTGGCTTATTCAGTTCCAAGTCTGGGAAATACATCACATACAAAGAAAACCCAGGGAACTCACCCTGAGATTAAATGTCCCAGTCAGTCATCCTGCTCTCTGCCTTTCAGAGCCCTCATACATTTGTGTTATAGGCCCTAATCATACTTAGTAGTAGAAGTGAAAATATGTAGACTCACTTCATCTTCCTGAAGCAGAAGCCTCTGCATATTTTGAAAAGCATGACATGGAAGTCATTGGAGTAATGAGACACCCAAAACATGTTATTAATATCCAAAATCCCATTACTTTCCTAACCACTAAATTGTAAGGTGCATAAGGACAGGGGCTGTGAGTTATGCTCACTCTTAGGCAATTTTTAGTCCTTTGTTGTTGGTGAGAAAACAAAACATTTTCATGTTTTTATAGTCAGGTTTTTCAGATCCGAGAGTGCATGCCTAATGAAGAATAGTCATCATGGCACCTGAGTGTTGTTCCTCCTGTCAGAATATGTGTAGCACTCAGGTTGAAAACTCGAGATAATTGTTTTATCAAAGAAAAATTGGCACTGTTTTAATTGATTAAAATTATCTATTTCTTCTATTACTTTAAGAAAGAATTTTAAAGGATTTTTTAATATAAAATAAGTTAATGGTAATAATAGAGGAAGAATTTTTACTTCTGACTAAAAGAATAATAACTCATTTTTTTCTTTAATGAGAACAGTCAGTAAAAACAATTATTCATGCATGCTTGCCATCTCATTTAGCATTGATATAAAATTCTCTCGAATAAAACTCAAGTGGGTTTTTTTTTTAGTTTGGAATTTAAGAGGTTTATTATTTTATTAGGCTGTGGAATTTGATTATTTAATCAACTTACTTCAATCCGAAAATAATCTCTTATGGCCCATTAATTTAAGGAAACTTCTTTGTTTCCTTTCTTCCACTTTTATTCTTTGTTTTAAATAATGTTGCAATTCACTTGCCATAAACTCATTAAACATATTTCTAGCCACAGTTATCCTAAAACTTAAATAATAAAAATTAATATACTACTCCAAATTCAATTACTGGCCTGAACATATCATTACATATTAACCTTCCTGTCAGCATAAAAGTGTATTTTCACCAGAAAAAATGTACATGTCTAGGTTTAATTACTCTAGAGGGTTTTGGGTAAAACTTTAAGGTTTTTCCAATGACAAAAATAGCCACAGGAACTAAAGTGAATTTAAGAATATACATAATGTTGAAAAAATATTTCCCAAAGCAAAATATACTCTGCTTCCTAGTTTTTAAATATCTTTCCACAAGTCATGTAAATAAATGTATGACTGTGCACATTTGTGTGTGTACATGGTTGGGGGAGGGAAGGGGGAGACATTCTAAATGGCAGCTTAGTCTATAGCAGCACTAGAAAACTTACTGTATAGCTATTCCTTTCATAGATGACTTAGATTAAAAATAACTATCTCCCAGCTTTGGATATTCAAAGATCATTGAGGCCTGATCTCCAATTTTGGTTAGTTTATGAAAATTGCCATTTCTCAACACTTGCATGGTTAAATGCTTGTGTTGAATCAACACAGGAACATTTAATAAGCGCTAAATGGAAATGACCCTGTAGGTCAAACTCACACTGTATTCTATAATGATAAATATAATTTTACTTTTCATTTTTAATTAAGTAAGGTTTTTATATGTATATAGGTTGTACATCTTGCCATAGGATTTTATGTTAGGTGTTTGGCAGTGCCCTTCCTCTGCTCCCAAAAATCTCTCTAATGGCAGTCATCATGAGAGATACACCTAAGCTTCTGATAATTTGACTTATGACTGCAATGGCCTTTGTAAAATTAAAAAAAATTCAAATAGAAAATGGTGATATGTTTACCTGAATGAACTCTCTGCAGCTCAAGTTGTTCAATTAATTAGGACATCTATCATTTTTACAAGGTTGGAGCAGAGGACGAAAATATTAGAATAATATATCTGTTGTATATATCAATAGAAATGTGACACACATGTATTTTAAATGTCATGTTGCTTCTCCTGCAAGAAGTGCAGGCCCTTAATTTATTACCTTGATTATGGAGTCATAAAAGCCATCATCTAATTTTGGATGACCCTAGGGTATTTCCCATTAAAATGGGTAACTAGTTATTAATATTCACAGCAACAGAATTGATACAAACTTTCCAATTAACATTACCTTTACAGAATGATCTACTAGAATGGGGTTTAGATTTGAGAATGTAGAGATGATGTCTGCATTAAACTTTTTACTTTCCTTTAAAAGTAAGCATTAAATATTAATATTGAAAATATTAGAGAAACAAATTAGTGTGAAGAGTAGGGGTCAATATATAAGTAATGCATGAGAAGTACCCTCTTTGGTAAAATGCCTAGCAATCAGAATATTTTTTATCTTTTCATCATAAGAGCTCTACTGTGTCTTCTACTAAACATTGAAACTGAGAGTCTTGATGGGTTCATCTGTGAAACACAGATAATCTCTCCTTTTCCTTACTTATCTTACAGGGATATGGGGAGGCATAATGGATGTTTCAGGGAGCTTCTCAAAGCTCATTACATAAACACGGAGTTTCAGGTAGTATGCTTTGAAAGCCATTAAGGATGAGAGTGTTGGACATAATAGAATTCAGTTTAATATCTAATGTTGGTGTTCAAATGTATGAGATTTCTGGAGATACCAATCTTACTCATTTTTTAATTTTAGAAGTTAGGATAATTACTAAATTTTAGAATTCTCACTCTCCTCTAATAAAAATATCCAAAGTTTCTTTGATATTTCAGAATTCTTTAGTGTTTGGCTTTTCACATTATTCTTCCCAAACTTCAAATTTTCTTTGAAATGGCTTATCAGTTAATGCCTTATATCCAGGGAAAACTCCTCTCTCCTACATATGCCACTTTAAGTATATATCTGGAACTCACCCTCTAGGTTAGTGATATCCCTGCATATCTTTACCATTTGTAATGATCATATAGGTGGTATTCTTTCTTTCCTTTAAGGCTAACCTCTTGATCTCATTCTTCTCAATCTCCGACTTTCCACTGCTCCACCTTGATTTGTTTTCCAACTACACACCGAGATCTCCATGTGCCATGTTTTCACTACCTGATATGATAGGCATTCAAGACATGAGCTGAATAAATAAGGGTCAGAGTTTGAATTCTGATTATGACAGAAAAAAATGATTTCTTTCAGTAGTTAAATCGCTTTGTCATCTTTTTTTTTGTTAGCATTATCCTACATGCCATTAAAAACAAGCAAGGTAATATGATGAGAAAATTTTTGATGTCAAAATGTATAAAACATACTTAAGGTTAACCATAGTAAGAATATTTGGAGTGTTGTGGAGAAAAAGCAAAGCATTATTGATAGGCATACAAGAAGAAGGAAATAAATTGGTGTACAAAATTATTTCCTGCATGAGAAGATAAAATTTTATGAATGCAAATTATTTCCAAATTTGTAGATTTATTGCAATTCAAATTAAATCTTGATAAATATTTAAATTTCAAAACTGTAAAATTAAAATGTATCAATAATAAAAAAATCAATGTTTGTATACAATATACTGTATATCAGTAAGATGGAAAATTGCCCTACCAAATATAAAATCACATTATAAAGCTACAGTAATTGAGACATAGATGTTAGGTTATTTTAAGAAAGATATTATACCTCAGAAACAGAACTGATAGTATAATTTCATGTAGAGTGAAGACATTTATTCTCATTTCCTTCCTACTTTTAGATCTGTCTATACTTTTAACTTTTTTCTTTTTTGTTCTTTTTTTAAAGTAGTAATATTTTATTTTTAATTATATTTTATTGATTATGCTATTACAGTTTTCCCATTTTTCCTCCCCTTTATTCCCTCCTCCCTGCACCACCCCACCTCATTCTCCAGCATTCTCCGTCCCCCCACACATACACATAGTTCGTGTCCATGGTTCATACATATAAGTTCTTTGGCTTCCCCATTTCCTATACTATTCTTAACCTCCCCCTGTGTATTTTTCACCTACCTATTCTGCTTCTTATTCTCTATACCTTTCCCCCATTCTTCTCCTGCCCCTCCCTGCTGATAACCCTCCACATGATCTCCATTTCTTTGATTCTGTTCCTGTTCTAGTTGTTTTTTTTAGTTCATTTTTGTTCTTCTGTTTTTAGGTTCAGTTGTTGATAGTTGTGAGTTTGTTGTCATCATACTGCTCACAGTTTTTTTATCTTTTTCTTAGATAAGCCCTTTTAACATTTCATATAATAAGGGCTTGGTGAAGGTGAACTCCTTTAACTTGACCTTCTCTGGGAAGCACTTTGTCTGCCCTTCTATTCTAAATGACAACTTTGCTGGATAGAGTAATCTTGGATGTAGGTCCTTGCCTTTCATGACTTGGAATACTTCTTTCCAGCCTCTTCTTTCTTGTAAAATTTCTTTTGAGAAATCAAATGATAGTCTTATGGGAACTCCTTTGTAGGTAACTGTCTCCTTTTCTCTTGCTGCTATTAAGATTGTCTCCTTATCTTTAATCTTTGGTGACTTAATTATGATGTGTTGTGGTGTGCTCTTCCTTGGGTCCAACTTTTTGGGACTCTCTGAGCTTCCCGGACGTCCTGGAAGTCTATTTCCTTTGCTAGATTGGGGAAGTTTTCCTTCATTATTTGTTCAAATACATTTTCAATATCTTGGTCTTCCTCTTCTCCTTCTGGCACTCCCATGATTTAGATGTTGGAATTCTTAAAGTTGTCCCAGGGATTCCTAAGCCTCTCCTTATTTTTAAAAAATTCTTCTTTTTTCATTTTGTTTCAAATCATTAATTTGAGTCCCTGTGTTCTTCCCTTCATTGCTGGTTTCCTGTATATTTTGCTTTATTTCACTTTGTGCAGCCTTAACTTCTTCCTTCATTTTGTGACTGAGCTCAAATCTGTGAGCATCCTGATTACTCACAGAATTCAACACAGAGTGTTTTGAACTCTGCATCAGACAGGTTGTCTATCTTCTCGTCACTTAGTTCTTTTTCTGGAGTTTTGATCTGTTCTTTCATTTGGTCCATATTTCTTTGTCTTGGTGCACCATCTGGTGAATATTTCTTTAATTCCTTTGTTGTTGGACTTCCATACAAATGTTTTCTGGTAGTTCTGCTGGTTGTTCTTTGTTTTAAATTTGTTGTTATCCTTCTTTTGGTTGTGGGAGGAAACAAAGCGTTTCTGCCCATGCATCCATCTTGTCCATAAAAAAACCCTATACTTTTAACTTTCGAGTAGCTTTTCTAGCAGAGTTTACCTGTTTTATTTTTATGTTTTCAAAGAATTATTTTTTGAATTAATTTATGGATTCAACTCTGCTTTGCATTTTACTTAATTTCTTTTTATATATAAGTATTTTGGTATCATTTTTTCTTTAGTGACTTTAGGTCAGATTACCATTTGTACAAGGTTCCCTTTTCCAGAACTAATTAAATCATTTTTATTTTGCTGTAAAGTCTATTAGCAGTTTTTATTAATTGTATATGGACACATGAAAGGGTAAATTATCTATCAGGGTGGTACAAGTTCAGATTTATTTCATCAGTCTTATGAAATCTTCTGTTACCTAATTTTTCATATTTGACTTGGTCTTTGAGAAAACTGAGAGAGAATGTGTTAGATTTTTCTACTAATAATATATGTAGGTTGAATGATCATTGTGTTTTTACAGTTTTGTTATATACACCTTGATGATATCAAGTTCACAACAGTTTGTGACTGTTATGTCAATAGGTATCGTGTGTGGGGGGGTGGTCTGTCCAGAAAGTATCCAGCCAGGCAGTATGAAAAGTAGAGGCATTTATTGAAGAACATACAAGATAAAACAAACATTGTACATAGGAAAATGACATCCCAGTCCCCACCATAGGCACCTTGGGTCCTCCACAGTTCTCCCAGCATCTCTTCCACTGTTCAAAACACTGCAAAATCCTTTGTTGGAATCATCATCATCTGCCCAGTCCTATGGTCTGAAATCTCTTCCCTTTCAAAGGTGCTTTTCATTTTGGGAAAAACCAGAAGTTGCAGGGTGCCAAATTTGAGCTGTAAGGGGGCTGAATCACCTGGGTGATTTGATGTTTTGCCAAAAATGTTTGCATGAGATGTGATGCATGAGTGGGTGTGTTGTGATGAAGCTGCCAATCTTCAATTACCCATAGCTATAGCTGTTTTCATATTATTGCATCTCTCAACCAGTTGAGAGCATTGATATAGTAATCCTTATTAATTATTTGGCCTGGAGAAGAGTAATTATGGTAGACAACATGTTCCCAATCAAAAGACACAGTTAACACAGTCTTGATCTTGCTGTGACTTTGTTGCACCTTCTTTGACCATGGAGAACCTGGAGACTTCCATTGGAATGACTGGGCCTCTGTTTCCAGGTCATAGCCATAGACCCACAATTCATCTCCGATTTTTACCTTCTTGGCGAAATGTGGTTCATTGGTAGCAGTTTGAATCAAGTCATTAGCAACTGCAGCATGGTGTTTCTTCTGCTCTGATAGCAGAAGATGTGGAATAAATTTAGCCACCACACATTTCATGCCAAGATCCTGTGTCAAAATCTCAGACACAGTAGGTTTTGGAATCCCCAGATCAGCTCTAGTTCTTGTACTGTCAGCCACCAATTTCTGTGGATTACAGCCTCTACATGTTCAACATTCTCAGGTGTTCTGCATGTTGCAGGCCTTCCAGAACATAGATCACTTTCAACAGATTCTCAACCATCTTTGAAGTGTTTGTGCCACACTTTTATTTGAGCTGCACTCATTGAATTGTCCCCCCAAACCTTCTGAGTAATCTGAATAGTCTCCATGAATTGATGTTCAAGCTTAATGCAAAATTTTATGCACATTAATTTCTCTACTCACTCAGTCACTTTGAATGTGACCACCACACAGCGCATATGCTCACTCAATGGCATCTACCACCCCCACTGACTGGTACAGTGAAATCATCATTGTTCACACATGCACATTCCAGTCCACTCTCCTTGGCTGCTAATTTGCATCAATGTCACACAAACCATTCTTATTATATTAACAATGGCTGGACTTTTTCTGGATAGAATACACACACACACACACACACACACACACGTATATATATGCTTTCTTTTGTGTATTTACTGTTTGCCTTATTTTCTATCTAAAATTATCCTGTCACTCCTGGGTTTCTGTTTCAATTTGTTTCTCTAATATTTGTTCCTAACTTTATTTAAAAAATAAAGTGATTTTTTTAAAAAATAAACCACATACATTAGGATTTTCTTTAATAATGTTTTTGTTCTAAATGGATCAGAGGCTTTTATTGGGTAATTCAGCACATTTATTTTTATAACCCAATAATATTTGTTTTCAGTGTTTTAGAAGTTATACATACTGTGTAAAATTAACTTTTACTTGAAGAAAATATGTACATGAAATTTTTAAAGTAAAAGTTTTTAAAAAAACCACCTTTTAATGAAATAAGACAAAATGGTATCATAGCTTGTGCTATATGTGAGAGGAAGAATTTTGCATACTTTTCCCTTTTTATTTTTGGTAAATATGTATATTTAGAATTTCAATTATTTTAAAATTATTGTTTTAAACCCCTACCATATTTTAAGAATAATTTGACACATATTTTAAATACATGTTCACCTATTTTTAGATTTCTCTTTGTAACTAAGTAGCTTTGATATTTATCATAAATTAGTTTATTTAAAAATCTCTCCATTTTTAGTTTAGATTAAAATTTTTTACTGTTTTCCATAGATTGCTTTATTTATTCTAAACTGGAGAATTAAGTGATCAAGAAAGGTTTTAGAAAGTTTCATCTGGAAGTGGTATGTAGTGTGGATATTAAAAACAACAAAACCTCCACAAGAGTTAAACTGAATTCTAAGCACACTCTTGTCCTAGTCAGGTGTCAGCTTAGGCTGAGCTTGATCTGGGTGGTGATGCTGAGGATTGTGAATGATAATTTTGTCTAGAAAAGATATATAATTTAAATTCTGACTTCTCTTTCCCATTAT
The DNA here is from genome assembly GCF_019186645.2 of Phyllostomus hastatus. Lineage (NCBI taxonomy): Eukaryota > Metazoa > Chordata > Mammalia > Chiroptera > Phyllostomidae > Phyllostomus > Phyllostomus hastatus. The sequence continues at coordinate 3,966,328 of NW_025333857.1, forward strand.
TACTTTCTTGTTTTATCCCAGTTGCTGACTTTATAAAATTGCCAACTTACTTAGCTATGTCCTCCACCTTACCCTTTAATCAATTATTTATTAAGTTTGTTTAATTCTATCTTTGTAGGTGAAATTTTTAAGCTACTTGATATATATTTAAAGAGTGACTCAGAGAAGTAAGATTTCTTGAACTTTTTGCTTTATCTATGAATATCACTGTATTGCTTGTTAATAGAAACAATAATGTTCTAAGTATAAAGTTTTAAATCCCAACCTTTTCCCCTGAGAGATTAGACATACTTAAGCCAAGGTAAGGAATACATATGATGGGTAAAGTCATGATATTGTTGTGTACAAAAGGGATCAGAGTTATCGGTGTAATTTCCACAGGGCAAAACTAAGATTGAAGGGTAGAAGCTATATAGAAAGTTGGCTGAGTAAAAAGTTGATCTCTTTAACACTAAGAGCTTTCTAAAGATAGAGGCAGAGATGCTTTACAAAGTCATAAAAAGTAGCAAAGTGTTCCTGCAGTGATTTTGTGTCTAACTCAAGATATGGTGCAGAGGGAGTTTATACTAAATACTTTTTTAAAAAATATATATTTTATTGATTATGCTATTATAGTTGTCCCATTTTCCCCCTTCACTCCCCTCCACCCTGTACACCCTCTCCCACCCATATGCCCCACTTTAGTCATGTCCATGTGTCATACTTATAAGTTCTTTAGCTTCTACATTTCCCATACTATTCTTACCCTCCCCCTATCTATTTTCAACCTACATTCTATGCTACTTATTCTCTGTACCTTTTTCCCCCCTCTCCTCCTCCCACTCCCCTGTTGCTAACCCTCCATGTGATCTCCATTTCTGTGGTTCTGTTCCTGTTCTAGTTGTTTGCTTAGTTTCTTTTGGTTTTGCTTTAGGTGTGGTTGTTAATAATTGTGAGTTTGCTGTCCTTTTACTATACATGTTTTTTCTTTATCTTCTTTTCTTAGATAAGTCCCTTTAACATCTCATAAAATAAGGGCTTGATGATGATGACCTCCCTTAACTTGACCTTATCTGAGAAGCACTTGATCTGCCCTTCCATTCTAAATGAGAGCTCTGCTGGATAGAGCAATCTGGGATATAGGTCCTTGTCTTTCATGAGTTGGAATACTTCTTTCCAGCCCCTTCTTGCCTGTAAGGTCTCTTTTGAGGAATCAGCTGACAGTCTGATGGGAACTCCTTTGTAGGTGACTGTCCCCTTATCTCTTGCTGCTTCTAGGATTCTCTCCTTCATTTTTACCTTGGCTAAGGTAATTATGATGTGCCTTGGTGTGTTTCTTCTTGGGTCCAACTTCTTTGGGGCTCTCTGAACTTCCTGGACTTCCTGGAAGTCTATTTCCTTTGCCAGAATGGGGAAGTTCTCCTTTATTATTTGTTCAAATACGTTTTCAATCTGTTGCTCCTACTCTTCCCCTTCTGGTACCCCAATAATTCGATGTTGGAATGTTTAAAGATGTCCTGGAGGTTCCTAAGCTTCTCCTCATTTTATTGAATTCCTATTTCTCCATTCTTTCCTGCTTCGTTGTTTCTTGCTTCCTTCTGGTCCACTCTATTGTTTTGAGTCCCATTTTCCTTCCCATCACTATTGGTTCTCTGTGCATCTTCCTTCATCTCTTTTATGGTAACCTGAATTTTTTCATCTAATTTGCTCCCAAAATCAACCAATTCTGTGAGCTTCCTGATCACCAGTGTTTTGAACTGTGCATCTGATAGATTGACTATCTCTTAGTCACTCAAAAGGATGAGTCCTAGGGCATTGATCTGTTCTTCTGTTTGAGACATGTCTCTCTCTCTCTCTCTCTCTCTCTCTCTCTCTCTCTCTCTCTCTCTGGTCTGGTCGCTCCTGTTACGGTGAGGGGCAGAGCCTTAGGTGTTCACTCGGGCTAGGCACCCCAGTCGCTAGATTGTAACATTGTATGTGGAGACGGGGGCGGGAGGGAACAACGGCAGTAGCTCCATTCTCCTGGGACCTCAGTCCCTTCTCTGGTATCCTGGGTTACAGGCTCTGCCCTGGTCCACAGTCACTACCTCAATGGGTCTGCCAGCTGCCGCTTGCATACTCAGGGTCCACTTGCTGCGATATTGTGCACCCCAGATGCCTTACGAGCTCCTGGTTGCCTTATGCACCCAGTTCTCCCTGTTTTCCACGCTCCTCGACCTGCGCCCGGCTGCTCCTCTTCGCCCCTCCTACAGGTCTGGATGAACGGGTCTACTTCAACTTCTTGGCTGTCCAACTTCCATTCAGATAAATTCTCTCTCAGTTCTGGGTGTTATTCTGCCTCTCAATTGTTGTTCTAATCTTGGTTGTGCGTGGAGGTACGGTGCATCCACCTATGCCTCCATCTTGCTGGAAGTTCCCTATACTAAATACATTTTTAATTTTAGTTATTAAAATTTTTAATTATAAAAAATAAAAATTTTATTAAAATTTTGGCATGGAAAAATCTCACAATATAATAAAAATTGACAAACAACTAGTACAGTATGATCTCATATATATACACACATATGTATACATATAATATTCATAGGAAAAAGTCAGGTAAATACATCAAAATGGCAACAGTGATTGTCAGCTATTTATCGGTTATGGGCAACTTTTCTGTACTGTATTTTTTTAATTTCCTACATTTTATGTAACAAGTTTACACTTTTTTATATTCTAAAAACAACCACTAAAGTGAATTCTTAACTTAATGCTTATCAATGAACTTCTCAGAAAGCAAAAACATCACAAACTCTTCTAAGGTCTTATAGCAGATTGCTGACTGACAGCAGTAAGAGGGGATGGGGAGAGAGCTGCCTGAAAGAATGGGAAGGGATTAATCAAAAAACATGTATGAAGGACCCATGGAAATGGACAACTGTGCAGGGACTGACTGTGGGGGCCAGGATGGGTTGAAGGGGGCACGGGGGGAATGGGACAACTGTAATAGCGTAAATGATAAAATACATTTAGAAAAGAAAGTGAGTGCTGAATTTTTTTTAAGATAAAGAGCAACAGAATTAAAATTAAGTGATAGAAACTGGGGAAACATACATTTGCTGCTGCATTTACATTATATTTTGACTTCAGAACAATACATCAAATACTTTTATAATTAAGAAAATCAGCTGCTGGAGTGTTATGTTTTACGTTCTTTTGGTGTGTTAGACAATCTATGGGCTCATGGGCAACTCAAGGTTGTGACTTGTATGCTAACATATGAAAACAGTTTGGCAGAGCTCAAATTAAGTTCCATCCCACTCATTCGTCCATCAACAGGTATGGGCCTTGTGTGACTGGAACTAGCCACCCTATTTAAAATGGTTGGCCTCTGACCATCCACTGCAAACTCAGTTTTTAGGCTGCATAATTTTAAGAGCTGGGGACTTTTAAGGTAGGTACCCGATTCCAAAAATAAAGAATTCATCTTTTTTTATCAGACCTATGTGTTGCTCAGTGCATTGTAGTTAGAAGGAATAATTATAATGAGGTTTTGTATAAATTAAACATTTATTTATTTACTTACATTTGAGAAATAATAAAGCCCTACTTTGGGTAGTTAACAAATAGCTAACTGTCCACCACAGTGTCCCAGGCTTTTGTTCCATGGTAGAATGGGAGAGCTTTGGCCCCTCTGCTGCCCTCTTTCCTGAGCCCTCTTGAAAGCTGGGTGGATGGTAAACTAAGGATGCATATTTGTTACACTGGGATCCTCCAGAGAGTTGTAACCTGAGCAAAAGCCCTCTGGTGGAAGATCTGCTTATAACTCTATTACCTAGTATGTGACTCTTAACTAGAGAGAAACTAAACAGTACTTTTAGGAACCATTTCATGCTTTTTAAAAAGTTGCTTACTTTCCAGTGTTACTTGATTATGTAGTCTAAATAACTAACATTTAACATAGAAGAAAAAGAGAGAATGCTGCTTTTATTTTTAAATACCACATCCCTACCAATATTTCCTCTAGATTGTCTTGATGTTATGTTTTGAAAGAAATATTTTAGATGTGCTCATAGACTTTGTAACTTAGGAGGGAAGAATAGAACAATAATATAGGTTTTACATTTCCATTTTAGAGAATTATAACCAAATGCAAGGCACCATTTTCACTTTTAAGTGGGACATAAATTATAGCTGGACCACATGACATAAAATAACCTATAAGAAAAGAGCAATGAGATATTGAAATTCTATTTTTCCTTTACTTGAACTCCTGCTCTGTCTGCCCAGCCCAGAAGTTGGGCATAGTTAAGGAGGGCCAAAACTTTATTAGTGTCTAAAAATAGTTTGATGACCTCAGGGAATTTCTGAATTTTAGTTCTTATTCTGCCACCTCCTGTTGACTTTGTGTTCATTATCAGAGTTTTGAATACCTCAACTGAAAATTGGAGGGGATAAGCCATATAATAATAGCTATTGATACAGTGAGTGCTTACTATGTGCCAAGCACTATGCTAAGCACTTTACATGTATTATTTCATTTGATCTTCACAAAAAACCCAATGGGTCAGAGATTTTCCCCAACTCCTCTTAGAATATAGACTATAGATTCTAAAATACTCTTCTTAGAATCTTAGCTTCCCTAAAAGCAAACTGATATATTTGAAAACAATATAAATTTTAAACTCTAAAGTTTTATGAGAAATGGCTTAGTATTTACTTCAGATTGCCTGTTTTTGATGAACTGATAAGCTAACCAAACTCCTCCTGGGTAGCTTGGCATTCTTTCACTGTTAGAAAGGCCTTTGGTCTAATCCTCTCCAACCCTTTTTTTTCTGTGATTCATTTTGTTTCCTTATTAGAAAATTCACACTTTAATTGCATTTAAAACTGTCAGTGTTTCCTCTAGATTATCTTGGTGTTATGTTTTTTTTTTTTCAGTTAGCTATAATCACTCCTCAGATATACCTCATTGGCTATGATGCTGCTACTGCACAAAGCTTGATGTTATGTTTTGATTTTATAACTTTATCAAATGGTGAGAAAAGTCCTTTTGGAATTTTCATCAGCATTGCATGTAATATGAACAGCAATTTCAGTAAATTAGACATCTTTATATATTTTCTAAATATTCAATCTTACCACCCAGGAACATAACATATTTCTATATTTATGTTTTTAAATTTTTCATCAATATTATTTATATATTTCAGTAATAACGTTTTAGAGCTAACATATTTCCTGTTAAATTATAGGGATTTGATTTTTATTGCTATTTTCCTTCTCATTTATAGCCTCCTTTTCCTGCTCCTTTCTCTGTTCCATCAAATATGAACATTCAAAAACTTCCATCTTTGTCTGCTTGATTATGCTGTCTTATCTATCCCAGAGATTACAACTATAGTTTTTAAGTAGGTACCTCCACATTTATCTGTTGACCCAGGCTGTAATTACGTATGGCCTTCTTTATCAAATATCATTAGCACTCCAAACTTAAGATACTCAAAACCTAACTCATTATGTTATTTCGGAGAACAAATTCATATATTTGACTCACATATTTGGTTGATATTACTACAATACACATCCAAATTTAAAATATTAGATCTAGCTTCTCTGTGTCTGTGTGTTTCTGTCTCCCTTTCTGTATGCAATCCACAGTCAGGTCTCTAAGTTTTAAGTTCTAAGAAGTTTTCAGCACCTGTCTTTTTGTCTCCATTTCCATGCCACTATCATAGTTTGTGATCTGCTCAACTCTTGTCTGGATTGTTGCATTGGCCATTAGGCCAATTTTTTCTCCTTTCCCTGTATCTCAAACAGTCTAATAACCATCTTATTGTTCTTTCTATGACACAACATGGCTTCAGTCTCTCCTCTGTTCAGGGCCTTTCAATGGACCACAGTGGCTGCTTGCCTGATTTCAAGTTCCTCACTTTAGAAGACAGGAAACACCTTTTTACTCCAATTTTCTATTATCCTTTTAAGGTGAGTTTCTTATTCAAGCCATTACACTATACTGCAATTGGGCTATTTCTACTTACTGTGAATAGTTTTTTTTCTCTGCCCAATTTGACCATACTCTAGTTGCTCCGCAGAGTGCCTTCTTGCTCACCTCTACCTAATGAGTCCTACCTTCTTTAAAACTGTATGTTTTGATGAAGCCTCATTTGTTTATTCTTTCCTTTATGTCTCCTGCTCTAGAGAACATATCTGTGAAAATATTGCTGCATGGAATATCTGAGATTTTCATTCCTGTGTCCCTATGTTATATTTAAGTCTTTTATCCATCTTGAATTTATTTTTGTACATGGTGTAAGTTGGTGGTCAAGTTTCTTTCTCTCTTTTGCATGTAGCTGTTCAGCTCTCCCAAAACCATTTGTTGAAGTAAAATACATTTTCCCTGTATTTTACTGCCCCTTTGTTGAATATTAATTGACCATAGACACTTGGGTTTATTTCTGGGCTTTCTATGCTATTCAATTGATCTATGTGTCTGTTTTTATGCCAGTACCAGGCTGTTTTGATTACAGTGACCTTGTAATATAGTTTGATATCAGGTATTGCAATACCTCCTCCTCCTTTGTTCTTCTTTTTCAAAATTGCTGTGGCCATTAGGGGTTGTTTATGCTTCCATATAAATTTTTAAAATGTTTGTTCTATATCTGTGAAATATGTCATTGGTATTTTAATTGGGATTGCATTGAATCTATAAATTGATTTGGGTAGTATGGACATTTTACTGATGTTAATTCTTACAATCCTTGAACATAGTACATGTGGCAGGGGTCACGGGGGAGTGGTAGGTGGAAAAAGGAGACAACTTTACTTGAGCAACAATTTTAAAAATCTTGAAAGAAATAAAAATATCTCTTAAAAAACTTGTATGTTGTCATCTCTCTCTGCTCCTATCTTAATTTTGGAATGGTATGATTTGAATATAATGCTAATTATATACTTGACTGTTAATCTATTTCTAGATTTTTAATCTCATTAACTACAAAGATTGATCTTACTCATCTCTCATTCTATTCAGCATTTTGTGCACATTTTGAGTCTTCAAAATATTTATTAAACCAAATTAAATAGTCCCAATTATCATAGGAATTGCTGGTGGTTTAGACTAAAATATAAATTCCTGACTTTGATTGAATTCAGAGGGTGACTTGGTTAAAATAAAACCTGAGGTAATGCTGATTTCTTCACAGTGCCCTTACCTAACTCAAGTTTTAATTTAAGGTGAGCAGCTGAGAAACTTTGATTACAAAATCCTGCATGGGAGTGGGTTTTTATAGTTAAAATGGCTTATTTGTTAGAAATGCATCATTGCATCTAGATATTTGATTCAAAAGCTGTGATTTATGACTCAGACTCAGATTTTATAGGAAGAATATAATACCAAAAACTGCCATTTATTTTCATGCACTATTTAAATTACACTTATACCAAGTTACAGCAATACTTAAAAAGTAATATCAGTGCTTCCTTGCATTTGCCACATTTTTTATCACTGTAGAATTGAATTAAAATTACTGAATGGAAAACATTTCTGCCACAAAACTGTTACTGTTGAATAATTAATCAAACAAGAAACATATTCAGGTGTATATTTTTGTCTTTGTTCTACGAATTTCATTTTTTATTTTTAAATAAATATATTCATGCCCCTGGATTTTCCCTTTCGAAATGGGGTTCATAACATATCTCAAAACTAAACTCATAACGCATTTTACAAAAGGTAATATGAATGCATTTTTCTGATGAATACTGTTTTTCCAAAATGGAATGTATTTATAATTCAAACTAATAATTGAAAGTTGAATGTTTCCCTTTATTAGTAGTAATTTATAAAAATTGCCTGATTATTTCTTAAATGATTATGAACCACAGAATAATCTGTCTTTGTGTGGAGGGTGGTTCTATCTCCCACTCCTCCACCTACCCCTAATTAAATATGTTTTGATGCAGAATTTTTGTTGGTTGGTTGGTTTGCTGGTCTTTTTCCTTGGGGTGGAAATGTATATGTTTGTTTTGCAACAGAAGTAAAAGTTTGCCATGGAATCAGTGGCATCTTCATCTCCATTTCCCTACAGGTCAATTGTAGGCATTTATGAGGAGTCTGATGGCAATTTTATAGGTCAGAATTAAAGAATTTAGGTACCTTGTAGAATGGAACAATCTAACCCAACCTACATGGGAATTGAGCTTAGAACTAACAAGCCAAATGGGTGAGGTGACAATAAAGGAATCTTTTTCTCAATTTATTTGAAAAGTTCATAAAATGCAACTCTTCTAAGCCATACACAGAACCTTTAGCCAAAAAAACTCTGAATACAACTCCAAACAATAATATTTTAACAAATATCCAAAGCAAAATTTTATTCACTTATTTGGGCCTATTTAGAGAGTGCCTACTATGTGCTATTGATGCCCAAGGGCCCCCTTTCTCACAGAATTTACTTTTGCATGATAGTAGACAAACAAAAAAAAATCAAGATAATTTCAAGTGTTTAACATGGTCTGAAAAGTAGTACGCATCTTTTTTTTAAAGATGTCATAGCTAAATAAGTTTTGGAAATGTGATGTTAAATAAAGTTAGACTTTTTTTTCTTACTGGACTACTTAGAATTTTTAATGTTTTAATTTTCATTGTTAATATCTAAGAGGGAAGTATATGTATCTAAGAGAGAAACATATAGTAAAATAAAAAATGTCACTAGCCTATGAAAACTTCTTTGCACACAGTGTGTAGCAGCTGCAGTGTTTTGTAGAACACACTCTGTAGAATGTTGTCTACAACATGCATTAGTAACTATGACTGATATAAATACAAAAATTCACAATAAGAAAGCCACATATCTAAACTATGTTTCATGATAGCTTTTTGCAAAACGTTAAACTGATGTGCCAAAACAGAATCCTAATATAATCTTGATAAAAGATCTATGTGACAGGTATTCTGTAGGAAAATTATAACTTGAGGAATATGTATTCACATTGCCTCCAACAAGAAAATAAATATATTGACAATTTGACAGCAATAATATGAAATTTTACTTGGAATTTTTTTCTATTTATGAGGCCTTAGAGAAGAACCTTTAAAATAAGGAATAAGGCAAGCATATCTATCATTTTGAAATGTAATGGAGTGTAAGTAAACAAAAAACCCCAAGGTAAATATCCATTCTTTATACAGGCTAAGGAAAGAGCAAGTATGGAGACAGTAGATAGTCCTACTGAGAGTTAAGCTTCTTGAAAGCAGAAATTATTTCTTTTTTAAAAAAATTAAATCTCACCCTGGCTGGCGTAGCTCAGTGGATTGAGCGAGGGCTGCAAACCAAAGTGTCGCAGGTTCAATTCCCAGTCAGGGCACATGCCTTGGTTGCAGGCCATGACCCCCAGCAACCGCACACTGATGTCTCTCTCTCTCTCTCTCTCTCTCTCTCTCTCTCTCTCTCTCTCTCTCTCTCTCTCTCCCCCCCTCCCTTCCCTCTCTAAAAATAAATAAATAAATAAAATCTTTAAAAAAATTAAATCTCTTAGGGTAACATTGTTTAATAACATTATATAAGTTTCAGGTGCATGGTTTTATAATATATTAACTGTGTATTGCATTGTGTGCTCACCACCCAAAGTCTACTCTCCTTCAGTCACCATATACTTCTTTCAAGCTCCTTTCTATGTGCTCAAGACCTACAAAAGTTCCTGGTGCATAAAGCTATCCATAAATATTTCTTTAACTACGTCAGTGGAATTTGGGAATTATCAGGGGATAGTTTATAGGAATGGACCGCTCAGGCATCAGAAGCCATTGAGTCAGGTTATCCAGACTGTGAAAGCCTATTCAGCTGTAGACACTACTGAAGAAACCTGAGTCTGCCTAGCTGATATGATATCCAAAGGGACAAGTGATTAAAACTTCTGGCAAATGTCACCAATGAACAAAAGTTTTAGGTTGTCCAAGCAAATGGGCAGGGTATAGTCAAAGGAATTTTGTAGTGAGTAACAATCAGAAAGTGAAAGCCTTATTCTTGAATCTGAAATGACGAATGGCCTACCTGTGATGGATGAAGATTCAAAGAAGGATTTCAGCTTCCAGGGCAGCAATAGTGAAACATTAGCATATAAGGGTCTCATGTTACTCTAATGTTCAGGGCAGAAAATCCATTTTAAGAATTGTGGCAAGGAATATTGGGCTGTGAAATCATACAGAATTCCAAAGGCTATGCTTATTATCTCTGTTCTTCATGAAGGAGAACATGTGAATCTTCTACCTGAGGAAAGTTTGGTTTCCATGACTTGGATAGAGCTGATTTTTAAGCTGTGAGCTGACCTGCCCAGACTATTAGGTTGGGTATTAGATTAAGTCACCAAAGATGTACTTCACTTTATAAGTGCATACTTAGCTAGCTTAGAGACTTTGTTTTTCTTTGAATATACTCTATCCAAACTTATACAACTGAAGAAACTGAATTGGAAATTCAGTATTAAATTCTTAACTTCATGTATTAGAGCTATTTGCATATCTGTACTTCTACTTTCACCTCTGTGCCTTTCCAAATTAAGTTTTCCATTTAGTCTATATTTTAAAACATTTTAAGAATAGATTTTTTCCAAATTATTGCATTAGAATCTATAATTTACTTATCACCTTAATTCTCATAATTGGTAATTATCCTTTTTTTCCCACACTTGGATACCTTATTTTTAGTAACAAAAAAAGCATCAGAAAATCACATACCCATCCTTTAGTGAAGACATATATTTTTGTTGTTAATGGTAATCTCAAACATTAAAAGCAGTTTCTATTTAATGTAGTCATAGGTTTTCTCAATACCTGAGAGCTATAATGTTATAGGGCAGTTGGCGGGGGAGGGGGGGGCTTTGGATCATTATAAATCAACAAATATCTTTTATAGGCCTCAAAATGTGAAATCTATTTTACACATCAGGGAAATAAAGAAGACACTATAAACCACCACTTGGGAAAATAAGGGCATTTTTAAGAGAAATATATAAGAAAATATTTCAAGAAAAATTGTTTCCAAGACTCCATTTTAAAACAGTGACTTATGTGTTTTTTCATAGAGAGGAAAAATGTGAAAAGCATTCTATGAAAAGGGTATAAAGTGAACTACTATGTTTGGAAAGCATGTACAAGATTATCAAATCTATTTTTCTTTTCACCTTTGCTTTTATCTCTTCTTGTTTTCTTTTTTATGTGTATATTTGACATCTTTATTTCCATTGGAGAAGTGTCTGTTGAAATCTTTTGCCCACTTTCTTTATTTTTTAAATTGTCCTTATTTTCTTAAATTGAAAACTTCTTTTAAAATTTCTTAATAGTATACTATCCCAGAGAGACACAGGACTTATGTTATTTAAGTTTGGTGTTTGTTAACTTAAAGGCTAAATTACCTCATCAATTTCGCTGGGATTTCTTATTTTAGAAGTGCACCCTGAATATGGTATTTTGATTTTAAAAAATTATACAAAAACAATATACTACACAATGCACTTATATGTATTATGTACATATAATATATATACACACGTACACACAGTAGATATGTATTACATATATTTAACTTTAATTGACAATATCAGCACTGATGATTTTGTGTAATTATATTAATGATTTTTAATTTATTTGACCCTTCTGATTGATCTCAAACAAGTATATTGCAGTTTTTTCTTTTTTATTTATTTTTAATTATTTTAATTTTTTATTGTTATTCAAGTACAGCAGTCTCCATTTTCACCCCACCATGCCACCTCTGCCCCACCCATCCTACCTTCCACCCTAGATCCTACCACCCTTTGGCTTTGTCCATGTGTCATTTATACCTGTTCCTTGATGGCTCTTCTGTTTTCCCCCAGTATCCGTCTCCTGTTTTCCCCCAGTATCCCTCTCCCCACTCCCTGTCTGGGTACTGTCAGTTTGTTCTTTATTTCAATGTCTCTCGTTGTATTTTGCTTGCTTGTTTGTTTTGTTGATTAGGTTCCACTTATAAGTGAGACCATATGGTATTGGTCTTTCACCACCTGGCTTATTTAACTTAGCATAAGGCTCTCCAGTTCCATCCACGCTGTCGTGAAATGTAGGAGCTCCTTCTTTTTTTCTGCTGTGTAATACTCTTTTGTGAAAATGTACCATAGTTTTGTTTTGTTTTTTATCCACTCCTTTACTGGTGGGTACTTAGGTTGCTTCCAGCACTTGGCAATTGTAAATTGTGCTCCTATTAACATTGGTGTGCATAGGTTCTTTTGAATTGGTGATTCAGAGTTCTTAAGGTATAATCCCAGCAGTGGAACTACTGGGTCAAAAGGCAGTTCCCCTTATAGTTTTCTGAGGAAATTCCCTACTGTTTTTGACAGTGGCTGTGCCAGTCTGCATTCCCACCAACAGTGCTCTAGGGTTCCCTGTTCTCTACAACCTCACCAGCACTTGTTGTTTGTTGACTTGTTTATGATGGCCATTCTGACCAGTGTGAAGTGGTATCTCATTGTGCTTTTAATTTGCATTTCTCTGAGATATAGTGATGCTGAGCATCTTTTCATATGTCTTTGAGCCCTCTGTATGTCCTCCTTGGAGAAGTGTCTATTCAGGTCTTCTGCCCATTTTTTAATTGGATTGTATGTGTTTCTGGAGTGGAGTCATGTGAGTTGTTTATATATTTTGGAGATCAAACCCTTGTCCGAAGTATCATTTGTTGTGACTTATATTTATGGCTGTTATCCACCTTGAATTTATTTTTGTATATGGTGTAAGTTGGTGATCGAGGTTCATTTTTTTTTGCATATAGCTGTTCAGATATCCCAACACCATTTGTTGAAGAGGCTGTTTTTACTCCATTTTATGTGTCTGCCACCTTTGTAGTTATTGCAGTTTTTAAGTACTATTTTATGTCTATAAATTATAAAGAATGTTGGCATTAAAATTAAAGTTCTTATGTTCAGAAGGGAATGAACTTTAAAATATCATTGGAATACCTTCAAATATCTTTTTTCTTTCATAGTTCAAGAAATTTCTCATTTATCATTCCATTTATTAGACTGAATGGTATGTTATGTTAAATGCGGCAAACTATGAAAGGCAATAACTTTTATAATGACCATAAATGAGCTATTTGAGCACTAAAAAACTTTGCTGCTAGTGGAAGCCCTTAGTGTATTTTAATTTTAAAATCAATAAATAATATGCTCTATTCCATAAATGTTAAAAATAAATATTTGAATATGCATTGTTATAATTTTTGTTTTGCATGATGAACCTACTAGTTGTTCTTCCTCTGCAATTTGCCAAGAGAAAAAGGATGAATAATGTATTCATTTTTATGGGTGACTTTAGACTACCTGCCATTGAGCACATTTCACTGAATGGCACTCATAGTTCACAGTTTTTGCTTCTTACATCTTTCTTTGGACTACATTAAGCCACTTTTTGCTGTAGGTATGGCTTTTGTTCATCTGCAGGGATGTTTATGCTGTCAACACAGCAGTCAGATTGAAGAAAGACATTTGACAGTGCTGAGACATTACCAGAGAATTATGTTCCATATTCATTTTTCTTCCCTTCCTTCATTTAATTACTTAATAGCACTTTTCTATTGACCACCCTTCCTTCCATAGTAATTGAAATGATATGCTGAGAACTTTATAGATCTGCAAAATTCCAAATTTTTTAAAGGTCTGAAATGTCATCTTGATAGAAAATGTCATCTGCAGAGTCCTAAATTTAAAAAGCCATCTATGGGTTTTGGGCTATGGGGTCATATTTATTTATTTTGACTGTTATGGATATAATAAATCATTCTAAAATAATGTTGACATTTATGCATTTGGCTAACATGGCAGTTTAACAGCCTGCTCTGTATACTGCTGCTGGAGTTACAGATTTGCTATCACGTTTTCCAGTTTAGTTCTCCCAATCATAGCAGACAGAGTTAATGTCAACTGCAGAAGTGCCAAGAGAAAAAGGATGAATAATGTATTCATTTTTATGGGTGACTTTAGACTACCTGCCATTGAGCACATTTCACTGAATGGCACTCATAGTTCACAGTTTTTGCTTCTTACCTCTTTCTTTGGACTACATTAAGCCACTTTTTTTTTCTTTGCTGTAGGTATGGCTTTTGGCTTGATTTAATCCTGCTTTCTCTTTCTACTGACAGGTACACAGACTGCATTAATAAGAAAGATATCATAATTGAAATCAATACTGTGACTTTGAAGAGTGTTTCTGTGATGAGTTCTGGCCCTGAGTATTTTATGTGCTACCATAACCATGCTGATGTAATGGATTAGACATTTCCATCAATTCAGTTCACTCCAACCACACACACAGACACAGACACCTGACTAACATTTCTTTTCTGTTGAATTTATTATTTAGCTCTTTGGCCTGTCAGTTGTTTGATTAGACTGAACCAACCATTCAAAACATCAAAACACGTGCTGTTCTTTCAGGTCTAAAATGTAATTCAAGCATCACCGTGAAAAAATTTTGCTTTAATTATCATGAGTCTAATTCACATGTGCAAATGAGCATACATTTCAACTTATAACTACTACTTGTATAAATATTCCCTCCGGACTTCTAATAATTTTTGACCCTTGAAACCTCCATGGTTAACACTACTGCTCCTATTTCTCTACAGTAATTCATTAGGTGAGCCTTTCCAACACTTTGCCTTGCTGTTGTGTCCTGGCCCCCTAAGGCACAAACTTTGAAATCTTGCATAGGTGAAGTGGGGTGATGACCTCCTTGTGCCTTACTTTACAGTGTGAAATGTATGCATGAATTCTAAAGGATAATCTTAATATTGGACACCAGGGCCAGACAAACCATCTCTGGCTTTGGGAGAATCTTCATCAGCTGGCATCCAGCCCTGGTAACAGAGGAGTGACAGTAGCAGCCACAGGCAGGTATCCCTGCTTTGCTTGTAACCAAGCAACCATAAAGAGAATCATGACACTTACTGGAGAAGCAAGAGAGTCTTCACATTTAAAATTCTCCATATTAAATGCACAACAGGGATTTACAGAACATGCCATTTCATTCCCTGGGTGCTTATATTTATATTTTGTCTTTCAGAGTCTTGGAATGTGGCCTTACTGGTAGTTATAATTAAATTTTATTTTATAGACAAGATGGGATATAAGCTGATTTGTCTCCATTTTGAGATTAGTGCCTTTTCTGGTATAGTACCAGATTGCCCAAACACATGGAATATATATGAATACCATTGACCCTATTCTCAAAGAATGAATTTTCACTTATATGTAGACAATTATGACCTACAGCTTTTCTGGTTGTTTTACATATATTTCATACAATAGCTATATTAGTACCTTTCATCATTTCATTAACGTTTTGCAAGGGTCCTATTCTAGGGCTCCCAGTATGGGCTGGTGGGAATAAAAGGGAAGAAATAGGCCTGACGGTCCCTTAGTAAACATCTCCATATTGTCATTCAGACAGATTCAGAAAGGTCCCCAGAGGGGCCTTTCTGAAATACACTCTAACATTTTCTCTGGAGAAAATGGAATTCAATAGTTGGGATGAAATAAATTTTCATTGGCAAGATGCTAAAATTCTTTAGTGTATTTTTGAGTGTACACAGGACTTTCCATAGGTTGGTACAATATTCCTGGATAAAAATGTGTATAAGTGATTGGAAATTATCTACATGACTTCAAGGACTGTCAGCTGGCAGAAGAGTAGACACTCACACAAAGGGAATACCACAATCCATCAGCAAATTTCATTCTGATGTTTTAATGCATACAAATACAAAAGCATCCTTAATCAAGAAGAACTGATTTTATTTAGTGCTAAAGATGCCAACATACTTTTATATATATATAAAAGTAGATATAGATATATATCTGTCTTTAGCTCTTGTTCTCTCTATAACCTAATATTAAAATTTCATCCCTCTATGTCTCAAATTTTGCTGAGGTTAGGAAAAATATTTTTTCTTCTGTTCCATTTATTTATATTTTCTGAATATAAATGTCAAACCATCTTTTTTATCTCTCATAGCCATGTTTTAAGTTCATACATAGTAGTAAAGCAATGTCCATTCTTTTTAAATGTAGATGTTGAAGGGTGAACTAGAAAATATTGCATACATGAAATGTAATTGCTAACTGCAAAATACAAGCTGGAGGGTAACTGTTTTCACTGAAATATTTACCCTACTATGCTAATAGTAAGATTTGAAAAGCTATTTTCCAGAGGTAAGTGAATCCAATACCACATACATAATAAATAAAAACATAAGATGTTTAAAATAAATGTATAGCTTTAGAAGACATTTATAATGTTTGGTTAGTCCTACAAATATTTATCTTCATTAAGTATTTGACAAGTGACTTCTTATAAACTAAGGTAATAATTTTACTTTTATTAACCAACATAAAAAAAGATAATAGTATTTACACAAATAGCCACTATTTCTTTTTTTAAAATTTTTAAAGTATATTGTATTGATTATGCTATTACTGTTGTCCCATTTTTTTCTTCCCCTTATTTCCCTCCTCCCTGAACCTCCCTACCACCAGCATAACCCCTCCTTAGTTCATGTCCATGAGTTGTACATATCAGTTCTCTGGCTTCTCCATTTCCTATACTATTCTTAACCTCCCCTTATCTATTTGTACCCACCAATTATGCTTCTTATTCCCTGTAGCTTTTCTCCCTCTCTCCCCCTCCCTCTCCCTACTGATAACACTCCATGTGATCTCCATTTCCATGATTCTGTTCCTGTTCTACTTGTTTGCTTAGTTTTTGTTCTTTTTTAGGTTCACTTGTTGATAGTTGTGAGTTTGTTGTCATTTTACTGCTTATAGTTTTGATCTTATTTTTATTAGATAAGTCAGTTTAATATTTCATATAATAAGGGCTTGGTGATGATGAACTCTTTTAACTTGACCTTATCTGGGAAGTGCTTTATCTGCCCTTCCATTCTAATAGCTTTTCTGGATAGAATAATATTGGATGTAGGTCCTTACCTTTCAGGACATTGAATACTTCTTTCCTGCTTCTTCTTGCCTGTAATGTTATTTGGGGGGGGGGGGGCATCAGCTGATAGTCTTATGGGAACTCCTTTGTAGGTAACAGTCCCCTTTTCCCTTGCTGCTTTTAAGAGTCTTTCCTTCTCTTTAATCTTGGGGGATGTAATTTTGATGTGCCTTGGTGTGTGCTTCCTTGAGTCCAACTTCTCTGTGACTCTCTGAGCTTCTTGGACTTCCTGGAAGTCTATTTCCTTTGACAGATTGGGGAAGTTTTCCTTCCTTATTTTTTCAAATAAGTTTTCAATTACTTGTCCTTCCTCTTCTCCTTCTAGCATCCCTATGATTCAGATGTCGGAATGTTTAAAGCCATCCCAGAGGTTCCTAAGCCTCTTCTCATTTTTTTGAATTCTCATTTCTTGATTCTGTTCTGGTTGAATGTGTATTTCTTTCTTCTGTTGCAAACTGTTTATTTGAGTCCTAGTTTCTTTCCCTTCAGTGCTGATTCCCTGTATATTTTTCTTCATTTTATTTTGCATAGCCTTTACTTTTTCCTTTATTTTGTGAGTGTACTCAACCATTTCTGTGAGCATCCTGATTACCAGTGTTTTGAAATCTGCATGTGATAGGT
This sequence comes from Phyllostomus hastatus, assembly GCF_019186645.2. NCBI lineage: Eukaryota > Metazoa > Chordata > Mammalia > Chiroptera > Phyllostomidae > Phyllostomus > Phyllostomus hastatus. Next base: position 3,983,939 of record NW_025333857.1, read on the forward strand.
TGACTATCTCTTCATTTCATAGTTTTTTTTCTAGAGCTTTGATCTGTTCTTTCATTTGGGCCATTTTTTGTCTGGGTCCACCTGTTACCTAGTAAGGGGTGGAGACTTAGGTGTTCAGGGTGGGGGGCAACCCACATCACTGTGTTTTGATGCTGTGGGGGGGGAGGGGTCCAGCAGGGCACAATGCTGCTTGCTTAGCTCTCTGCTGGCTTTCAGTCACCTCCTCCTCTACTCACAATCAAACTAGGCCCTTCTGGTACTGATTCCCAGGTGGATGGGCTTGTGTACCATTCTAAGACCAAGTGGGTCTCTCCAGCAAACTCTCCTGTGAGGCTGGAAGTTTCTCCCACTGCTGCCTCAACTCCCACAGGTGTTTTCAGTCAGAGGCTTTGAGGCTTTATTTCCCCACTGGAACCCTGGGTTGCATGGTCTGTCTCACTCTCCAGGTGTTCCTCCCAGTTTATCTGCACTTGAATGTGGGGCTGCCAGCTCTGCCAGCCACCACCTTGCTGTGAGTCCTCTCCACCCCAGCTGCCTGTTTCTTCCCCTCCTACAGGTCTGGATGAATATGTCTTCTTTAACTCCTTGGTTGTCGAACTTCCATACAGTTTGATTTTCTGGCAGTTCTGGTTGTTTTCTGTATTTAAATTTGTTGTCCTTTTTTTGGTTGTGCAAGGAGGCAAAGCATATCTATCTATGCCTCTATATTGGATGAACTTTAAATCGCCACTAGTTCTTTAAAAAAACAGGACCCAGGTACAATATATGTGTGCTTTAATAAGACACTATTATATTACTAGTTGCTAGATCCTCAAGAAACCAGGCAGAAGAAAGGCATGGTGATTTATTTCATTTTTGGTGCTTATTTGTTACTTTTCTGAATTATTTGACCACTAGGCTTTTTATTTCCCCTAACTTTATGGCTGTATGAACTATTTCTGAAGATTGGTTTGATATATCAGGATGCTACCTCTCCTGTCTTGTTAAATTTCCTGTAGGAAAACATAGGGGTTCTTAACCATACTGCTTTCTTCCTTTATTGAAGCTTCTCCAATAATTGAACTCCCTAGGAACTTTCTAATAATGAAGACAACTAATGTTTTACAGGCCTGCATGTATTTTGGAGTGTTCAAGATTAGACTCTATTGAAGTGGATAGGTAATAACATAGGAATATATCTGCTGTGCTTTGTTTAAGAGTGTTGTTGCACATTATAAAGCTTTACCTACAGCATTAGATTCAGGGTGACCATAAAGGAAAAATATTACAGAATGAATTTTCTCTCTATACATTTGGTTTGCATAATTGTGAGTATATGTATGTTTGTGTGTGTTAGGATCTGATATAAGAATTTTCAAATTAAGTGCTTTCTCTTCTGTGACAAAGAATTTGCTCTAGTCAAATCCCTTGATAAACAAATTTCTTCATATTCCCATTGAAATTTATTTAGTTTAGTGTTGTCCACAAGAACCTTCTGCAATAATAAAAATGTTTTATATTTGTTCTGTTTATTATAGTAGCCACTAGCTGCATGTATGTGGCTTTTTTGTACTTGAAATGTGGTTAGTATGATCTGAATCTTAAAATTTTATTTGATTTTAGTTAAGTTAAATATATATAGCTGCTTATAACTGGTGGCTGCTATATTAGACAACACAAGCTTAGTTGATTATGAATGCAATATTTTGTTCAGTGTATACGCACAGCCAAGTATCTTTGGAGACTCAGAACTAAAAGAAGAAATACAATTCTTTCCCTAAATCCAATGTGTGTACTCCTGATGCATGAACAGAATGAGCAAAACCTGTGATTACTTAAGGGAACATGCAGGAGCCATCCTAGATAGTGCTTCAGAGTGTAGGCTTTAGAATGTAACAGATTTCAGTTCAAATCCTATCTCTGATCCTCTTGCCATGATAACTAGAGAAAGTATTTCAATGTCTTTGAGTCTCATTTTCTAAGTTGTATTGTCTATAATGGACTTATCACTCACCACAGAGAAGTGATGATGGTGATGATGGTCCTGCTCATGAGACTGTTATCTCATATTAAATATATTTGGACTCATTTAACCCTAATATCACTTCTATTAAAAATACTATCTACAGCCCTGGCTGGTGTGGCTCAGTAGATTGAGTGCCGGCCTGTGAACCAATGCATTGCCAGTTTGATTCTCAGTCAGGGCAAATGCCTGGGTTACAGGCCAGGTCCCCATTAAGGGGTGTGCGAGAGGCAATCACACATTAATATTTAAGAAAAAAGAAGAAGAAACTACTATCTACATTCCCCACCTGGGAAAATAAAAGCTCAAAATTATTATTTTCAAGATCACTTAGCTAATCCAAAATTTTAATTTTAAGTTTAATTCTAAAGACCTGTTCTTTGCAGCCTGCCACATTGTCTCTTTTGGTGGTAAACTGTAAGACCTCTAGTTAAAAGTCTAAACAATTTATTCTCAACTATAAGTATCTCACCTTGCAGGTGACATGTAAGCCACATTTAAGTATAAAACTACTAAGCAGGATCTTAAGCTGGACTTTTAAAATAAGGGGGGAAAAGCAAACCAAGAAGGGAGAAAGAAAGAAAAAGGAAGGAAAGAAGGAAGGAAGGAAGGAAGGAAGGAAGGAAGGAAGGAAGGAAGGAAGGAAGGAAGGAAGGAAGGAAAAGAATAAAGCAAGCAGAAAAGAAAACAGAGAGTATCTCTCCCTGAATTTGTATTGGGTTGGCCAAAAAGTCCATTATATTTTCTCTGTAAAATAGCTCTAGTAGCACTTAGTTGTCTTTAACTGCATTCAATACTGTTTTGTTAGATTATATTGTGACAGCTGTCATGCATTAAAAAACTTATCAAAACTGGTGAATTTTTGTGCAGCCATTGTACTATTGAAGGTGGAAGAAGATATGTAATGTTTTGGGGTATTATGCTTTATTATTTCAAAAAAGGTAAAACAACTGAAATGCAAAAAAAAATGTGCATTGTGTGGCGAAGGTGCTAATCAAACATGCCAAAAGTGATTTTCAAAGTTTCTTGGTTCTATTGACATTTTGACCAAATAATTCTATGCCTTTGGGCTGTCTTATGCATTGCAAAATGTTTAGCAGCACCCCTGGCCTCTAACCACTAGAAGCCAACAATGAAAAATAGTCAACATACTCAAAATATCTAAATCAAGAAAGTTACTGGTGAAAATGAAAACTGCCTTTTATTTTATGGAAAAAAAGTGTATCAGACTTTTTGGTCAACCCAGTATTTGAAGAATGTGTATCTCCTTACTTCTGAGAGAAAAAAAGTGAAAAAGGTATGAAAGAGGAAGAGAAAAATATGAATCACACAAATATGAATGACTTGTTTTAAAGATTTGAGCTGTCAGGCTCTCATTATCTCTTTCAAGCAAGAGATACTGAAGAAAGGGCAAGAAGGGTTGCAGAATGTGAGATCTTGCCTTTTTAAAAAATCCTTGCTGAAGGACATGCTTATTGATTTTAGAGAGAGGGGGATGGAGGGAGATAAACATCAATGTGAGAGAGAAACATCGTATGTGCTCCAGCTGAACCAAACCCACAATTAGGCATGTGCCCTGACCAGAAATTGAACCCATGACCTTTTGGTTTATGGGATAGCACTCCAGCCAACAGAGCCACACCAGCCAGGGTGTGTGATTTCCTACCTTTTATAAAACTTAACTCTGGCCATGTCTCTTCATTGCCACCATTATATCAGGCTCAGATTAAGCACAATAGCAACTCCTTTCTTGGAGCAGGGCTAAGGTGACAGAAGCCTGACCTTGAGAGAGACCAACATGTCTATTCTCCTATGTTTGACAGTGCCAGAAAGACCTTGGAAATACACCTTCAAAATTATTGTATGTATTATTCTACCTGAGTGGTAAACCTTTTGACAGGTGCTCTCTAGAGAGGAAAGTGATATATGTTATAACTCAATAGCAGGAAATGAAGTTTCCTTATAATTCAAAAAAAATAACAATAGAACTGACATTTTTCTTAGAAAATTCAAAAAATCTAGGTAATGATTCCTAACTCGTAAGTACTCAGCCCTGATGGGCTAAACTAATTAATTGCAAGGGCTTTAGTAATCAATGTTTGGTGCACTGTATAAATAAATATTATCCTGTACATATTTCTTATAATTTTTAAAAAGCATACAGATGTGATTTGATTAAGAAGGAATTGATTGAAAACAGGGAATTCAGAGAGCCTATGAAATTATGTATTTTTTCAATCAACATACAAGAAATATGAGCAATGGCATCTTGGGGAAATCCTTACTAATCAAAGTTCGATGTGAATAGTAGACTTCTAGGCTAGAGCTCAGTTCTTGACTCAGTTAGGTGTTCCTGATAGGTTTTTTAGGGATGATGCTCCTTTCTTGATTATATGGTCATTTCTCTTCCTGTCTAACTGGATAGAAGTCTCATGAATATATTAATTTAAATAAACAATATTTCTCCAAACACCACAAGGTATCCACAGAAATAATCAGTATCCAACATGTAGATGTGCATACAGCATTCTTAGCACTTGATCAGTTTTATAGCTGTACAAGTTTTATATCAGTGCAGAAGCTTGTAATTTGGTCATATGAGACACACCACATGCAGCTCTTCCATTTGAAATAATATGGTTCTTTTATGAGAAGATTTATAAAACTTGCTATTTATTAATTATTCTATCATAGAAACATTATTTATAGCCATCTCTCTCCAAGCTCATTAGCTCATATGAATAACATCTGTTATAAAGAAAATCAATTGTTTATTTATTTATTTTTTATTCTGGAGAAAGAGGGTGGAGGGGGTTGGAGGAGTATATAGCAGGAATAAATGGTGATGGAAGGAGACTTGACTTGGGGTGGTGAACACACAATACAGTATTTGGATGATGTGTTGTGGAATTGTGCATCTGAAACCTGCATAATTTTGTTAATAGCATCATGCCAATAAATTCAATAAAAAGGAAAAAAAAGAGTTATCATACTCATAATGTTATCATATTAACATTATCACATTAAACTGATGAAGTTCAAAGATAGGAAACAATACAATACCCAATTGCTCTATTAGGTTCTGCTTTACAAATTTACCATCCAAAGTCTACTAAAATATGGAGAGATATTTCAAAATTTTGTCTGAAGCTTTACTTATTTAATACCTACAGATTCAATACTTTAGGTCATTAAGAAACATAGCTAGAGCTGTAGTTACCACCAAGAACCCAAAGCTATTTGAAACAGGGGAAACATTGAAATAATTGGGGCTGGCTAGAGTTTAATACAACCAAATCAATGTGTTTTATATTTGTTGCGTAAAGAACATGAATTGTTTCTGCCTTTAAAGGGTGAAGGAAATTCATTCAGGATTTCTTTTTGTTTGCATTAAAACAGCTTTAAAGTAAGTTAACTGGAAATTCTTCTGAATAATTTATGTTCTTTGCCCTAGAGCAAAGAAGATAAGTTAGTAAAATTTTTTACTTTTGTGTGAGTAGTTTCACAGCTTGTCTTCCCAAGATTATAAGCCTGGGATGGTGACTCACTTTTTTTATCTGTTGAAATAAAACAGAAGACACATTAGGAAAGGTGTTCATTACTGAAATATTTCCAGTATCTGGTTAATCACACCATAATATTACCTCATTCCGCCATAATCCTGAGACATTCTAGAACAGTTGTGATTTCCTGTAATTGTTCTCTTTCAAAATGATAAATTTACTACCTATATACTTGTACTTTGTTTCTCCAAGACATAAATATCTGTATGTTTTTATGCTAGCTTAATGTTGACCCAGAATTTTGAAAGTTATTATTAAATTGAACTATTACTAAAGGTGATTTGATTTTTATACTTTCATTAAAATAAATCCACAACTCAGGAAAAAAAGTATTTTTTAAGACTACCAAACTATATATCCTGTTTTAATTTCAGAAAATATGGCCACTGTGACCAGAGAGTAGCAACACGATCATGAGACCAATTTCAGTATGAACAGAAATTCCCAGAGGAAACTAGTGCCATAAGCTATTGGAAGAGTTCTTAAGAGTTATGTGCTCAGGACAGGTGAATCCAATCAACACAGTGAGACAGAAAGAATGACATATACAATGAGCCTAACAAAATGTTTCCAATATCTAACCCAGTTATCATATATATCAGATGTTCAATAGATGTTTGATGTATGAAAATCTTTAATGTGTTAAAACAAAAGCCATTATCATCATAAAAAGTTTAGAAAGTGGTTGCTTTAAAAAAATTAGTGGAGATTGTCAGTACAATTTCATAACTGTTTTCAAAATTATATAAGCTTATGATATTTTTGCTCTCTGTAACAAATGGATTAGAAAAAATATGGATTTACACACATTTATTTCTATTCCCTCCTGAAACGTTACTGATATGTCTATAGAGGAACACACCCAAAAGGAACAAAGGAAAGAAAAGAGATGACAGCATAGAAGTGACAAAATGATGAGAAATGGAAACTATATGGCCAAGTGCTAAGGACTTAGCAGAAGAGAGAGGGATAGGAAGCCTAGATTCTTGCAGAGGCGAGCCATGTGTGAAGTGAGCAGATTAAAGCTGTAAATCCCTGAATGCTCAGAAATTATAGACATCACGTGCATATGAATACACAGATGAATGATGAGACTGAAAACTGGGGTATTGTTTGAAAATATATAAAAAGCAGTTAGAAGCCCAGATTTCATTACCTAATCAAAATAGAAGCTTTATTCTCCTTATAAATTAAATTAGGAAGATTTTGTATATTCCAAGAAACCAGATAGAATAAAGGGAAGGGGGAGGGACAATTTTGAATGTAGGGAATGAGAATTAACTGTGACTCTCTCCCACCCCACTCACACATGACTCTTTACCCCTAGCCAGTCCCTACTGGAAGTTTGCAATAAGGCTTATAATTCCAGTCTCCTCTTATCTTCTTTTTTTTTCTCTGAAGAAATTAGCACAATAAACAGAAAATCCACCACAAGATGTATCATGATAAAATACTTTAAATAAGTTTAACAAAATATTTTTATCAAAATATTAAGAGTTGTATATAATCTTTCCCAAGGAGCAGTTAAATGGTTATTATTTTTGGTTCTAAATCTTGTGGTGATTTTTAAATTCAAATGGAAAATTCTAATCTCAAGGCTCCCTTAATTGCATTTGGAATTGGCAGTTATGTCCTTAGGAACAGCTGTAAGGGTGATTCTTTAAAAAAGAAAAAATCCTCATCTGAGACTGGGGAAAGAGGGAGAGAGAGAGGGAAACATGGATGGTTGTCTCCTTCACCTATCAAAGGTGCGTGTCCTGATTGGGGATCAACACACCACCTTTTGGTGTAATGAATAGCAGCCCAACCAACTGAGCCACCTGGCCAGTGCCAGCTGTAAGGTTTCTTGTATTATTTTTAATAGAAAGTAAACCAGCCACAAAATAATGGACACTGGTCCAATATTGCTATAAAAGGAGCTATATTCTGAGGTGGACTTGGGAAGTAGTTCCAATGGGTACCATTCACTTAATCCAAAAAGCAGACCTTAAATATCCAATCTACTTAGTCATACTTCCATGGAAATATTACCTGGGTCCTATGAAGGCAAAAAGCAGCCAAGTTTCGTTAAAAAGAAAAAACAAAACCTCAAATTTCTCCTTCAGTTCTTTAAATATTGGCAGACACTGAAAGTCTATATTTGGAATTAAACATAGCTAATTATTTTTAGGCATGGCACAAAAAGCTTACGGTCTTCAGATTCAGCAGTTTCCAATACTGGGTCTGGGCTTTTATTTTGAGTCCCTATAGTTTGTAATCCAGAGCTGGGATACATATATAAATGTCAAACATGAGATCTCATCATAAAAATTAATCAAATTCTTAAAAAAACAATAAAATTTAGGAATAAGTTTTTAAAGGCATTAATTTTCTTGTGTAAAATTCTTATAAATCATTTACAATTTATGTAAAGTAACTTAAAAGTTATTAAATTGTATTTTAAGAATCTTAAATGGTATGAAATACCCTTAATCTTCTTAGCAGGCTATGATTATTTCCATTGACTGTTTACAGTGGGAAATTGGAAAATGTATTTGAATGAACTTCAGTACTAACCTGGAAGTAACTTTCTTGAATACTTTTATTTATTAACAATCATATTTTTTAAAATGGTATGTATATAGAAACAAATCACCATAAAGTTGTCATCAATAATAGCAAATAGATAATGCATAAGACTTAAATCAGACCCTCTGATTAAATTTTTAATTTTGTATTGTATAACTTTTAATGCTATTTTGTGTCTCTGTCAGTGAAAATAGAAAAGTTGGAAAAATATTTTATCTGTACTCCAAAAGAGGCACATAATATGTCTGAAACTAATTACCTATGGTCTAAAACAAAATCACACAATGTATTGTAATGAGCAAAATCTGCCAAAACGTATAAAAATAGTTGGGATTGTATTACTATGTAGGCAGAAATCAGTAATTAAGCCATTGGATTAGTAGTAATTTATAAGGTATTTCAATAATTTGTTTAAAGTCGTAAACTAGTAAGTTTCTTGCAATAAAGCTTTAAGACATTGCATTACACCCTTCTGATCTTAATATATTAGTGCTTCAGATTGTACAAACTGGTATAGTTCTTTTCAAATTTCTCAACATATAAAGTTTTCATGATTTGGGGATTTTAAAAAGATAATATTTTATTTATCAATGGAAATATATCTATTAGTTAAGTACACCGGCCAAAGTTGTATTCCAGAGGTATTCTGGTCAGATATCAAAGAAAATCAGAGGTGAAAAACTAAATAAGTTTCTATAATGTGGCGACTCATGTCTCCAGGTAGATTGCCTTTAGTCTCCCCATGATATGTTTTGAAAACTGAGGCAGTAGAGAAATGAAATTTTCCTCAAAATGACTGACATTTTCAACAAACACACAGAACTATTTAAAAGCATTATATTAGTATCAAACAGGGCATTTTCATATTTTTATGCTTGATAGAAACATTACTAAAATTTTAGAACTCTTCTAAAAATATTCTGTATACTTAGAATAGGTTTTCCAGGGTAGCTAAAATTATTCTCATCCCCCAGCCCCTTTGGCAACCATCAGCTAGTCCTCTGTATCTATGTTTGTTTCTATTTTGTTTTATTTATTCAGATTCCATGTATAAATAAAATCATATGGTATTTGTCTTTCTCCAACTTATTTCACTTAGCAGAATACCCTCTGGGTCTATCTATGTTGTCACAAATGGCAAGATTTTATTCCTTTATTACTTCTAAATAATATTCCAACATCCATTCATCTACTAATGGACATCTATGTTGTTTCCATATCATGACTATTAGCAGTAATAATTCAATGAACATATGAGTGAATATACATTTTTGAATTAATGTTTTAGTTTTTTTATAAATACCCAGAAGTAGGTATTTCATTGTGGTTTCAATTTGCATTTCCCTAATGATTAGTAATGTTGAGTACCTTCTTATGTCTCTTGGCCATATGTGTGTCCTCTGGAGAAGTGTCTATTCAACTTACTGTTAGGAAAACAATCCAGGGTAACTTTTTTTGGGTGATCACTACTTTTCAACTTATTGGCCTGAGATTTATAGGACAATCAATTAAAATTATAGCCAGAGGTTATTCAATGCAAGGAATCTGACTTGACATTCTAAAATTTATAAGATATGGGAGGGAGACATGGAAAAGATTCTTTCTTGAAGCCCTCAGAAAGAACCAAACATGCCAACATGTTGATTTTGGATTTTCAGGCTCCAAAAGTGTTAAGACAATAAAGTTCCATGTTTTAAGCCATTCACCTTGTGGTACTTTATTACAGAAGCCCTAGCAAACTATATAAAGGGGACCCTGCATTTTAAAGCAAGTATCCCAGGTGATCCTGATAAACTAGAATCAGCTTATGAGACAGAGAGGATGGCAGCAGGTGTAGAACTAGTGCCAGAGGGTGAGCACATTTATTTTAAGACCTGCTTTTAAGGTAGCAGGGAAATTTATAGAAGAAGAGCAATAGGAGCAGGAGGAGAAAAGGCAGGGGAAAGGAAGAAGACAGGATAGTCAGGGGAGGAAGAGATCGACATCAGGGTACAGCCTAGTTCAAGTGGCAAAAATTCCTCAGAAAAGGAAGAAAGACAGTGGAGACATCAGAATCTCAAAGAGAACAGTATGATTTCAAAATAAGGAAGCAGTAGAAAAACAAAGACAAAAACCTGAATCTTCCACCCCACTAGTTAAAGCTAGTAACCAGAGCAGGGTTCTTACACAGTGATTTAATTTAAAAAATAATTTCTCGCCCTGGCTGGCGTAGCTCAGTGGATTGAGCACGGGCTGCGAACCAAAGTGTTGCAGGTTCCATTCCCAGTCAGGGCACATGCCTGGGTTGCAGGCCATGGCCCCCAGCAACCACACATTGATGTCTGTCTGTCTGTCTCTGTCTCTCTCTCTCTCCCTTCCCTCTCTAAAAATAAATAAATTAAATCTTTAAAAAAGAAACTAAAAAAAAATAATTTCTCCATAGAATTACCTTAGTATTTAAATACATGGAAATTGATCCATTGTTATTAACCAAACTCACTTTTAGTCACTTTCACTTTATTTTCAAACGTTTTATCATTGCAATTTTTAAAATGATGATATTATTCTGCATGTAAAACTTTGTAGTAAAAATAGATGTTTGGAGGGTACTTATTTACTTATGTATCACTTCTTTCTATGTTAGACAGACCATTGCAATTAAAATACTCAACTCCACAGAACAACTAAATTCACATGCAGATTTTTATCAAGAACACCTTGTAGAGCATGAGTCATACCTTTGCAGAAAATATATTCTAACTAAATACTGAATTTTTAGGAGTGATTGTACTGTTGAAGTCATATGTAAATGTTTTGTTTTTCCTTAAGAAGCAGTCTCTGCTTTGAGAAAATCTTTGCTCATGGAGTGAGGATGCTACCCCAGATAAACACTGTGTAAATCATTGTGGAAATGTGATTCTTATTTCTTCTTCCAAATTTGAAGGCCTTTTTATCTTTTTTAAAAGGAAGATAATGATAAAAGTGAAAGGAAGTTTGAGAAAGCATTAAGTCCAACTTAAACCTTGACAACTGCACTTTGTTTTTGCTTAAAATAATGAGGAAAAGTTATCTACCCTAGTCATTATTTGCGGTATAAAACCCTTATTGCAGAAACATTGCTTAAATACTTATTGCACCATATACTTCTGAATAGCTCTGTGTTACTTGAGAATGTAAAACTCATTTTTTTCTTTTAAAAATTCCATTATGAAAAGAGTGTTTTGTTTGCTGCTTTGTTTTCTAATTAGATTTTGTTTTATACAGGAAGTCTCTTTTTTTCCTAAATGAAGTTTAACTGATATTTAAAATTGAATTTCTCTCACACAAAGCAACCTCAAAAGTATATATTTGGTTATTTTTATGACCCATTGTTTAGGAGATCATAAGTACATTATAATAATTATATTATCATTATTATTACTATTATCCTATGGTAATCATTTTGGGGAACTACTATTTTTTTTTTGCATTGGATTCACTAAGATGATATGTCATGAGTGTTTTATTATTAATATAATGTCAGTTTGAGATAGGAAATTTACTAGCATTTGTTAATTCAGATTAATAGAAACAGATATTGACTATGAGGGAGACATTCACTTTAAATATGAAAATCAAGCCAAATTGCCTACATGTGAAGAAAGTAGTCCATAGTCTTCCAGCTACTGAACATATTGGAAAAACTAACCCTTGGATTTAATAAAACACATACCTTCATCACAAAGCATTTATTAACTACCTATTATGCACCAGACAATGTGCTCAGTAGGCAGTGGGAATTAACATAAGTAACAATATAGAGGGAAGTCAGATAAGTAAGTAGGTTGCAATGCCCAATTTTATTAAAACATTACTCCTGTGTATGAGCACATCAAAAATCTTTGCTTATATTTTTCCATCTAAATTTTAGATTTAACTTGTCTAGATTTTTAAGAAATATATGGGTATTTTTGTTAAATTCCATCAATCTTTTTTATTAACTTATAAAAATTGATATACTATACTGTTTAATCTTCCTAAGAAAATGCCATATTTTTTATTTGTTTAAATCTTTTTTATCAAAATTAAGAATTTAACCCATTTAAATTCTTTACATTTTAGTTAATTGTGTTCCCAGATATTATATTTTTGTTTCTATTGTAAATGAAGTCTTTTCCTCTAATTTTCTTTGTGAGTAGTCTTTGTTTATATATCTGTACAGTCAGTTTATTTCAGTATGCTACTTTTGAGCAATGTCTTACACAATTCTCTGATCTCTTTTTATAATTTTAAGTTATTCTCTGGGCTCTTCCAAATATACTAAGAGAGGCCTAGAAATTTTGATGATTATACCGTTTATTTTTAAATATTTTTAACTGCCAATTTTTTCTCTAATTGCTTAGGCTAGTACCCCTGGAGCAATATTTGATATTTGTGATGAGAAAGGGCATCTTTGCCTTAATCTTGAATTTAATGTAACTGTTCCACTGTTAAATATAATGATGTAAGTGTATCTTTGTGTATATTTTATTATATTGATGATATCTATGTATTTACATTTTATCAAGAAATTTTGTCAAAAACAATATTGATATGTTTGCATATTTATCACAGACATATTTAACCAAGTGAGTTTTATATTAATTTATTAATATGAAAATTATATAAATATTTTTTTATGTTGAAGAAGTCTTTCATTACTACAATAAGCCATAGTTTTCCATGGATTATCATTACTTTAGTGTATTGTTGAATTCAGTTTGCTGATCACTTACTTAGGAGCTTAGCATTGCTATATATATGAGTATGTTTTGTAGTTTTGTGTATGTGCACATTTTTATTTTCCTCCCCTCTTCCTCCTCCTCTTCTTCCCCTAAAAAAATGTGAAATCTTTCTTTTCTGTGAAGCAATTTAAGTGGAACTGGACATTTGTGTCCCTGAAAATGGTAGAATTATTCCTGTAAAATCATCCTGGCTATAAACCATTTATTTACAAATAAACAATATATTAATTAATTTTTAGGGTGGAGATGGGGAAACTCTTCTGAGATCAGATCATTCTGCCTATAATAATTCATATGTTCTGGTAACACTATCTTCTTAGAAAATCCTTTTATTTTCTAAGGCTCTCAATTTTATTTGTATAGAAATGAGACAAGTATTTTTAAGTGATTTTCAATATTCTACTTCTAATGTTGTCTTCCATTATCATTTTTATCTTTTAAATATTTATATTTTTTCTTTTTTTTCTACACCAGATTGATTAATGGCTGACCAATTTTGTTGCTGATAATATTGTAACCAAGGCTTGTTTTTTGAATTTGTTTACTAGTTCCATAATACATTAAGATAGTAAAAAATAAACAAGAATAAAGAGGACCTAATTAATATGATTATTTAATGTGGGTTTAATTAATAACTGTCAAATTTCATGTATTTATTTGTCAGCTCTGTTTAGTTGGCTCCCACACATTTGATATAGTGTTTTCACTATTCTTCCTAAACATTCTGTCATTCTAGCTTTGATTTACATTTTGACCAAAAGTTATTTAAGAACATATGTTTTCCACTTTTTTCTGAAAAGTAAATATTTTTGGTTTTGTTGTTTACTTTTTCCTGGCCTTATTAATAATTACTATTTTGCTTATTTGTTTGTTTTGGTCCACTAGTTCTGTTAAGGATAGTAGGAAGTGAATTAAATATCCTACTATTATTGTGTTTCAGTTCATTACTCCATGTATTTGCTGTAGTTTTGCTCTTTGAGCATTGATGCTATGTTATTTGGTACACAGATATGAGAACTGTTGTATCTCAGTGAATTGTACCCTCATCATGGTAAGGTCATTTCCTTGTCTGATGCCTTTTGCCTTGAATTAAACCTTGTTGAAAAGTGCTTTTAAGTTGTATTCACAGGTGTGTTTTACCCCTTCTTTTCTTAATTCCTGTGTCACTTTGTTTTGTGTACATTTCTCAGGTAAAATTTAGTTGGATTTTTCTTTTTTATTGAATTTGAGAGCTTTTCCTTCTAACTAGTGGATTTAGCAACTTTTCATTAGGATACATAGGTTAGGTCTTCATTCTGTCCTTACGAGAAAAATTTAATGGAGGGATAAAAGAATATATTCAGGAGTCAGACTGTCTTCAAATCCCAGCTCAACAATCAGTTAGCTGTGGAGCCTTTGTCAATTTATTTTACCTCTTTCTTCAACTTCCTCGAATACAATATCTGGACACTACTGATCTTTTTCTCAGAATTATTGTGAGGGTTAATTAGGTTAATATTTGTAAAGAATTTAGAAGTCCTTGGCATATATTGTTTGCTACTATTATTACATCTTATGCCATAATTCACAATTCAATTTGTTTTATTATGTATTCCTTCTGACAGTATTGAAGGTTTGCCAAATAGCGTTTTCCACAGATTGACACAAAACTGTTTCCAATTCTATATGTTCCTCTTGCAATTTGACTTTGACAATTCTCTTTCAGAAACATGGGGTCTGTGTCTCCTCCCTTTGAAGCTGGACTGGCCTTTAACTGCCTTGACCAATAATTACAGTAGAAGAGATGCTATATGATTTCCAGTACAAAGTCATAGAAATTCCATACACTTCCATGTTATTGTCTTAGGTTGTTCAATCTGGAAAAAGCCAGCTGCCATATGAGCAGTGTGATTGCACTACCATGCTGTAATGAAGACCAGACTAGCTTATAGACACCACTTAGAGAGAGTCAAATGTCTGAACACCTTCTAGCTGCTCTGCTCCTTGTTTCTCCCACATGACTAGAATAACATAAGGGACCGGAATCAGACTGCTGAAAGTGATTTGCAAATACCTTACTCATAGAACCAGAGATACTAAAGTGATTGTTGCTGTTGTAAGCCAATAGCTTTTGAGATGGTTTGCTATACAACAGTAGTGAACCAGAACAAACAGTTTGTACTTTGGGTCTAGTATTTACAACAATAAATTTGTATAGAAATTTTTAAATTTATTTTTATTGTATTATTTTCAATTACCATTTATCATCCTTATACCCTCACCCCCCTCACTCACCACACTGTTGTCCATATCCATGAGTCCATTTTCTTTTTTGCTTGGTCCCTCCATCCCCTTCCAAAGAGCTGTCAGCTGGAACTCTGTCTATGAGTCTGTCTCCATTTTCTTGTTAGTTCAGTTTGTTCATCACATTACACATATGAATAAAATCATATGGTATTTGTCTTTCTCTGACTGGTTCATTTCACTTAGCATAATGTTCTCCAGGTCCATCCATTCTGTCATGGTAAAATTTCCTTCTTTTTTACAGCTGAGTAGTATTCCTTTGGGTAAATGTCCCATAGTCATTTTATCAACTCATCTATTGATGGACACTTGGGCTGCTTCCATATCTTGGCAATTGTAAATAATGCTGCAGTGAACATAGGGGTGCATAGCTTCTTTTGAATTAGTGTAGGGTTTCTACAGATACAAAATTAATATCCTAAATCAGTTGTATTTTTATATGTCAATAATGAACTATGAGAAAGGGAAATTAAGAAAACAATCCCACTCACAATTGCTTCAAAAAGAATAAAATACCTAGGAATAAACCTAACCAAGATGTAAAGACCTGTACATGAAAAATTATAAGACTAAAGAAAGAAACTGAAGAAGATACAAATAAATGGAAGTATATACTATATTCATGGATAGGAAGAATTAACTACACAAAGCAATCTATAGATTCAGTGCAATTGCTATCAAGATATCAATGATGTATTTCAGAGAACTAGGACAAATATTACAAAAATTTATATGGAACCACAAAAGGCCTTGAATAGCAGCAGAGATCTTGAGAAAGAAGAAAAAAGTTGGAGTAATCATTCTACCTAATATCAAACTACAATATAAGTCCATAGTAATCAAAATAGCATGGTACTAGTGTAAAAACAGACACATATATCAATGGGACAGCATAGACACCCCAGACATAAACCCACACCTTTATAGTCAGTTAATATTTGATGAAGCAAGCACATACAATGAGCTAAAAATAGTTTATCCAATGAATGGTGTTAGAGATTGGACAGATATATGCAAAGAACTGAAAGATCACAGGAATAATGTTCCAGAGACCTCGAGATAGGTGAAAATCTATGAAGTAGTGATGTTATATTTATTTTATTATTTGTATATATTTTAAGGCTTTATAAATGCTTCCCATACTCCTATAAACCTTTCCCACACTCTTATAAATACTTCATATGCTCTTAAAAACTTTCTATACT
This sequence comes from Phyllostomus hastatus, assembly GCF_019186645.2. NCBI lineage: Eukaryota > Metazoa > Chordata > Mammalia > Chiroptera > Phyllostomidae > Phyllostomus > Phyllostomus hastatus. Next base: position 4,000,302 of record NW_025333857.1, read on the forward strand.
CTTAAACCTATGTAATTTTAACAACATATAAAATTCTATATGGGTACTCACCAGTGAAGTATACAGTTGTTTTAAAAAACACACAATACAGTGAGGCTGCAATAAGTGAACCATGATATAGTGAGGGATGACTGTAGACCACATGCTTACATCACACATACGAGTAAACTCAAACTGGATTAAAGACTTAAATTCAGACATGAAACATAAAAATCCTAGAAGAAAACATAGGAAGTAAAATTTTGGATGTTGCTCATAATAATATTTTATCTGATATATCTCCTCAGATAAGGGAAACAAAAGAAAAAATAAATAGGACTACATCAAACTAAAAGTTTTTTCACAACAAAGGAAACCATCAACAAAATATAAAAAGACAACCCACAGAATGGGAGAACATATCCACCAATACATCTGGTAAGGGGTAAATATCCAAAATTTATAAAGAACTTATAAAACTCAATACCAAAAAATAAAGAAACCCAAAACAATCCTATTAAAAAATGGGCAAAGAACCTGAATAGACATTTCTCCAAAGAGGACATGCAGATGGTCAATAGACATATGAAAAAATGCTCAAAGTCACTAATTATCAAAGAAATACAAGTTAAAACCACAATGCAATATCACCTCACACTGATCAGTATGGCTATCATCAATAAATCAACAAACAAGTGCTGGCAAGGATGTGGAGAAAGGGGAATCTTTTGCCCTGTTTGCAGAAGTGCAGACTGGCTCAACCACTGCAGAAAGCAGTATGGAGATACCTCAAAACATTAAAACTCTTAATTTTCTATTTCTGGAAAAGTATCTATTGGTTTATAAGTCTTGATATAATTAATAAATTTCTACTTTTTCCCTTATATTATCATCTGATTAAGGTATACAATATATATTTTACTTAGTACTTACTTTTATACCTTTCAAACTCTTTAAATTTCTACTTGCTATTTTCTTAAAAATCTCTTTATCCTAATGATACCACCAAAATGGTATAATACTGCATTTTCTTGCTAAGTCATGCTCACTGTGTGCATATGTCTTATTAATGTACTACTTTGCTGCTGAAAATATTTTAAAAGTAGAGATATCTTAAGTGCTTTTCAAAAGAACATTTCTGCTTGACAGCAATCAACATTAATGACAAAGCCTGTCTATTTAAAATGCATTTTGAGTATCTATCATTCAAGTAATCTTTTATCTCCATATGTTTTTTTTTGCTAAAAAAGATTTTATTTATTCATTTTTAGAGAGAGGGGAAGAGAATGAGAGAGGGAGAGAAACATCAATGTGTGGTTGCCTCTCACGGGCCACCTACTGGAGACCTGGCCTGCAACCCAGGCATGTGCCCTGACTGAGAATAAAACTAGCAACTCTTTAGTTGGCAGGCAGGCATTCAATCCACTGAGCCACCCCAGCCAGGGCTCCATATATTTTTAATATTTAAAATCATAGGAGACATTAATTTCATTTTCATACATTCAAATAACTTAGTTAAGAAAACTGAAGAGCAACATGGGTGTTTGAACAAGAAAGCCCTAATTAATTATATTTTCCATTAAAATAACATTGTAAATAGAAGACAGCCTTGGTAAATGTGAATCCAGCTGATATATATAAGAATGACTGGGACCACTCTGAGGAAAATAATTGGGGTTGAAACCATATTTATGATATTATTAGTCATAGCATGACACAAATATCATAAACCCTTTGGTCTCCCAGCATAAATTTTTTAAAGCATCAGGGTAATCTATCTTTGTGTCTTCATTCCTCTAGGAATAAATTAAATTTATATTATATTAGTAACTATCAAATATAAACAATTCAGCAGTATATATTATTATACACTAGTTAGATTCTTCTATTTCTTCACAATTATTCCTTACCCTTAATGTCTTTAGTATGTGATTCAATGGCTACTGTTAGAATTGTTTTTTCTTGTGTCCCCTGGGAAAGAGCAGCACTTTGAAAGACAAATATTTAACAAAGAAAAATGTATTTTCAAAAATATACAGCTTAAAGCATATATCAAATGTTATGTATTTGTGTATACACTGTTTCCAAAGAGAAACCAGCCTAGCCACTCTGATAAACTGATTAATCAGAAATAAAACCAGTAGTGTGCTTAAATATTTAGTACTTTAAAAGATTATGACCCATAGACTCTTGGCAATGATAACATTTAAAGTACATAGAAATACTGATTTTGGTTTAAAGCACCTACACCAAGTGGAGTACAGGTGACCACTAGAGCCAGTCAAGGGATGATGGCATACCTACAGACAGATTACCCAAAAAGGTGAGAAGGACACAAGGGAATATGCAAGAACTATCCAGCAATAAGCCAGGGGTCATGTAGTCAAATATATAGGTAGACGAGCCACCAATAATTTGAAATTTATTTATGGGAGTTGCTTATGCTAAAAACTCATTTATTATCTAAGTAATTATTTCAACATTCATTTGCTGAATTTCTATTTCTTGGCCTTGACTAATATAAAAAAACTGCTAAAATACTAGTGTTCCCTATCTTTATTTACACACACACACACACACACACACACACACACACAGATGTATCTTCTGAGTTCATACATATATGAGTATGCATATACTGATATACACATATATTTGAGAGATGACTTCTGTTTTTGACTTGATCAATGGGAGAAGGGTGGTGTTATTTAATATGATGGGGAAAAAATGAGAAGGAGACATTGAGTTTAGGTTTGTTTTTATTAAATCTGAGATTCCTTTCAGATATACTTATTTAGATTTAAAGTAGACAGTGGGATAAACAAATATAGTGCTCAGCAGAGAGGCTGAGGATGGCTATGAAAATCTGGGAGTCATTAGCATATAGATAGTATATAAAGCCCTAGAGCTAGAGGAGGTAACTAAATAGAAAAAAAGAAGGTGCCTTGGACAAATTTAGAGGTCAAGTATGATATAAAGACCAAAAAAAATCAGATTGCAAAGTAATTTGTGTGTCAAAGAAAAAAGCAGGTAATTGTAATTTTATGAAAGGCAGTAGAAAATAATGGTTGAAGAAAGGGATGGTTAAATCTTCAGATGCTGCTGAGAGGTCAAGAAAGAGAAGATGTAAATGTTACTATTGGATTTATCATTGAAGTTATTGGTCATATTTATTCATCCTATATACTTTTTCTGAGCTCATATTTCCCTGATATTGAGTATGTACATAATAAATAGTTATCAAATATTTGTAGAGCAAAAAGAAAGAAAAAAAGGAAGAGAAGGGAGAAGGAAGGAGAAAAGAAATGGAGAGAAGGGAGAGGAAGGGAGAAAGGAGAAAAAGAAGGAAGAGGTGTCTGGATAAAAAAAAAGCAACTAATAATGATAATTTATACCTCCTTCTTGCCTAGACAAAAACTGGGATTTAAATTTGTGAACTGTTGGTTAGGGAATAAAATCTCAGGCAGCCGACCTAGGATTATGGCTCTTAGCAGGTTTAAATGATCCCAGTTTATCAGCAGATTAGTACTTGAAAGCTATGAGTTATATATAATGGTGGAGTTTTATACAGATCTCCAACAAATGGTCAAATGTCCAGGAAAGAAAAATGGCAGTCTGCAAAGTTGGTTATAGAATACTTCCTTCCTTCACCACTGTGACTGGGAGTTATTTCATTCATTTGTCTCTTTTAACAGAAATGTCATCTTGGCAGTATGCCTAGCCTTGAATGCCTAGAGCAAGTTTAGCCATGGACTTTTTTCCTAAAATCCATTCAGGGGGCTATAATTTGGGATTGGCAATTATTTTAAAGAAATTAAAAAACAAACAAAGACTGAGCAGCTGCTTTAATGCTTAAGACAAGCTGCCTTCAAAATGCCAATTGGCACCTGACTGGCAAAGAACAAGATAATTCAGTTTCTCTACAGCAAGAGAGAGGATATCTGTTTGGTACATAAGTTATAAAATTCTCTTAATACTTTAATATTATCCTACCTAATTATCTTTATTTTTCAATTACAATTGACATTCAATATTATGTTAGTTTCAGGTGTACAGCATAGTAGTTAGTTATTATAACTTACAAAGCAATCCCCTGCCGATATTTCCAGTGCCCACCTAGCACCATACATAGTTATGGTTGCACCTATGTATGGTGCCATACAACATTATTGACTATATTCCCTGTGCTGTACTTTATATCACCATAACTATTCTGAACTATCAGTTTGTACTTCTTAATCCCTTCAATTTCTTCACCTAGCCCCCCAATACCCATCCTATTTGGCAACCATCAGTTTGTTTTCTGTAACTGTGAGTTTCTTTTTGTTTTGTTTATTTTGTTTTTTTTAGATTCCACATATAAGTGAAATTATATGAATTTGTCTTTCTCTGACATAAAATAGGATGGAATCTTACCATTTGTGACAACATGGATGGGCCTAGAGGTTATCATACCTAAATGAAATATCATTCTATTTTTATTTAGATGTTTCTTTAGCACAAGTATAGGTTATCAGTTAATTTGGTCTAGTAGTGTTATGCCCTTTCCCAACCCCTAATGGATAGCTTACCTTGTACTTTCATATAGAGAAAAAAAAATAGAACTGTGAATACCAGGAACTTTGATTTCCTTTGATGCAGTACTTTTTTGTTAGGGAAACCTGGGATAATCTGCATAATCTATGGATTTTTTTCCTAGAAAATGGCAGATACATTCCAAATTTTACAATTTGAGAAAGTTTATCCACTCCATTTATACACAGATCAACTCGGAAATTCTGATGGTATGGACAAGACAACCTGGCATCAGAATCCCTGTGGATCTGAGATTATTGAAAACACAGCTTTCTAAAGAATTTCTATGCCAGTTAAAGGATTGGAAACCTTGTAATAGTACAATCTGAATAATCCTGCCTAGGGATACATGGACACTAGTTTAAAAATTCATAGTTAGCTGTACCCTCTCTAAGAAGTCCTGTTCTTAAACAAGAATTCTTTTTCCTCCCCTCTTTACTCTCGTCTTCTCCTATCACTATATCACTACCCTTGCCCTTGACCCCCTTATACACACAAACACACTACTTCAGTGCGTGTGCGTGTGTGCATGGGCGGGAGCAAGCGTGTGCACACTTCCCCACCCCCTCGCCCCCACACTGCCCCAGACCTGAGTGACTGCCTTGATTGCAACAGTTTCAAGGTTTCTTTTCTTCATGAAATATCAAGCACTGGTTAAAGCGCTGGAAATGTAATTTTTTAAATCTTGCTTCTTTCCCTCCTAATTAAATTAGGGGGGTGGGAATTGCTGCTTGGGCTTTCACTTCTGGTTGATGTATAAGATGGACTTCAGGAACTTTGTTCTGAACCTGTAGGATACCCTGTGCCTACCACAACGTTGGCCTCGTAATTTGAACTTTCTAACACAAAGTCTCTAATTTTGCAATGATTGTCTTCCTTATTTATACAAATGTTTAGACCTATCTTATATATATTTTTTATTTTTCTATACCCCCTTCCCAGTCTTAAGCAGTGGCTTAAGATAGTTTTTCTTTATAAGCAATTAAATATAGATGGTGTTCCAGAAATCAATTTAAAAGTCCTTTGCTTTAAACTTGGAGTGTGCTGTATCATAGTAATCATACATAAGTGATGATGTGCAGTCGCAGCTTTAAAAGCCTCTTTCACCCATCACAGTGTCTATAACATTATTTCTTGATTCTGGAAACTGGGAACCATGTGCTATAGATAATGGTGACCGTTTCTGCATTTTTCTTGACTTGTCCTCATATTCAAACATTGTATTTAGAAAACATCAGAAATTTGAAGACATTTTTGACATTTTTCTGACTGCCTCTTATATCCAAAGGTGGTAGGGGAAAAATCAATTAATTTTGGGTTATAGAAAAAATAGTAGATTTTCCTTTCCTGAAGTAGAACTTTTCCCAGGAAAATGTATAGGAAAAATAGGAGTCCCAGTCTATTCCCTTTGTCCCCATCCCTCCTACCCCTCATGTCATCTCTCTGTTCCAAGTTGGTGGTAAGAGAGCACAGCCATTCATAGTAGGGACTGTGTATAAATTTGAGGTTCACAAGTCAGGATATGCTGCACCTGAAATAAGGCAACAAGTTAGCTTTTAAAAAATATTGTATTTTATTATTATCAGAAGAAATTATCTGAATTATTAAAGAAGCAGGTAGTCAAGTGTAATGATTACTCACATGGAAGGAGAAGCCCTGAGCAAATGAGTAATCTGAGTTACCCTGGGAGCAGCTCATCCAAAAATCCCTTTATCCATTTATTTTGACACAAAAGTTTTGAGCTTTGAAAAGCAGAAGAAATGATTTAGCATAAAGAAGGGCCAGGTAGAATCATTTAGAGTCCAAAGCAAATAGCAGAGAAAATTTTTAAAGAATGAATGAACTTATTCTAAGGAGCAAGTAATTACAAGCTTGGCTAGCTGAGTCCAGAAGTTATGTAAGTATCTGAGGTGACCAGTACAAGGGAGAAATATACAGAAGCAAATCACAGTTGGGAATTATAAGGCAATTACCTAGTTCTTCAGAGTTTGGGTGTCTTAAAATTAGTTCCAGTTTTAGCTTAAAATTCAGTCTGAAATCTAGACTATAGAAAAACCTTAGAGATCATGCTACCATGTGTTAAGAAGTAATCAGTTACATACCATTGTCTACATCAGCAAGTATGCATGTGTTGCCCAAGATAAAGCTATATAACTTCTTCCTTCTGTCTTTAATTTTAAAACATGTATGTCTACCCTACATCTTTACTGTGAACTCTAGACTTTAAAAGCACTGCAAACTTAAAATGTCAGAAATTAATCTCCTGATCTTCACCCCCAAATTTTCTACTTCTGTAGTTTTTCCCTTCTTAATTAATGGCAGTTCTCTTTATCTAGTACTATAAGCCCAAAACGTTGGAGTCATCTTTGAGTCCCCTCTTTATCTTCCATCCATCAGGAAATTCTGATGACTCTTAAAAATGTACCCACATCTGCCTCTACATGTCTCAGCCACTGATCGCAGCCACCATTATCTATCTCCCGGAAGACTGTTGTAGTCTCCTAATTGGTCTCCTTATGTGTTGGGTTGTAACCACTTTTGGAGCTTTCCCCAGGTATTTCAAAACCTGTCCCCATACAAGGACTGCAGGGAGAGACCAAGAAAAATGTAGAGCACTTCAAAAGGTAGGGAGCAGATTTAATAAGCAAGGGGACTTCAGAGGCTTGTCTTCAATACCCACAAGAGCTACAAGAGTAGATCTCCACACCCACTCACCAGAATCTTGAGAGTTTATATGGGGGCCCTAAGTGGGGTCAATCATGCCCTAAGTCCAGATATTCTCAACACCATACTTCTATCTCAGAGCCATATCATCAGAGCAGCTTTTGGGGACAGGGAAGGCAAATGGAACACACATTTGAAAAGGGGGCAGGAAGTGGGAACCCTCTAATTGCCTTGGTCCAGCTCTGTGGGTCAAATGCTCAGTCACACTTTCTTGATGACTTTCCCTAATACCATGTCTATCACTGACCCCTTCCATCTGTTCTCGACAAAGCAGCAACAGAGATTCTATTAAGCATATGTGAGATCATGCCATTTCTCTGCTCCAAACCTCCAAGAAATTCATACCTCACTCCAAGTAAAAGGAAAAGAAAAATCACAATACCCTAAAAAGTCCCTTAGACTGTATCCAAATCACTTCTCTGACCTCATCTCTACTGCACTTCTCCATGCTCACTCTCTCCAGCACCCTGGAGTCATGGCTGTTTGTCAAGGAGGACAGCACTGCTCTCTCCTCAGTGCCTTTGCACCTGTGTTTCCTCTACCTCGAACCCTTTTTCTCCCCAAATATCTGTATGGCTTCTTTAATCTTTTTTAAATTCTCACTCATTTAAATCTTCCTGGACCACCCTACACAGAATTATAATTCCACACCTCCTACAATCCCCAACTTTCCCTACTCACTTTCCATACTTTCTTTTCTCCATAAATAATTTCTCTATGTAACCTATTATATATTGTTTTTGTTCATTTTGTTCACTGTTTGTCCCATTCATTTATAACATAAGCTTCATTGGAACAAGGGATTATATATCTTTTTATTCACTGCTGAGTCCCTAGCACCTAGAGCAGGCTTTCAAAAGTATTGGCTGAATGAAGCACTTCTCCCATTAGTGATGACAATGACCTATGCAGACAATAACTCTACTTGTTGCACCTCATAGTACCATAAGTAAGATAAGAGTTTCTGTGGGACTTGCCCTTCATATTACGAGCCTCTTTTCATTTAAAGAAAATCAGTTTGCATAGAAGTTCCCTCTTTCCAGACTTCTTCAATTCCTCTATTAGATGAAGTCAGAGCAAACAGAAAGATCAGGAAGTATGTGAATCAATCAGTAAGGACAGCTAAACAGGAATCCCAGACTCTTTTCTGGCAGTCCCTTTTTGATCTAGAATTATAGATGAAGTAAAGTCATTTTTATTCCCCTTTCCCCCTCTATAAGCGCAAAAGAAACCTAAGCCCACTTATGTTTGTGTGGACCCCACAAATCAAACCTGAATACAGAACTTGGTATCCATAGACTGCTTGGAAGGAAGAAGCTACATTTGTGAACCCCAGGGAGATGGGTGGGTATCAGACTTGCTTCACTCAAAAGTCAAATAATCATACAATTAGGTCAAGATGTCAAGGACATGAAGCTGGATCCAGAATAGTATGATGGGGCCAGGAATCAGAGGGTGAAAAACAGCTTTTTCTAGATAAATGGAGGATGAAGAAGACAGGTGGGTAAGGACAAGTCTGAAAGAATCTAACATCTGTGATGAAAAGTCTGTTTTCTGATTTTACCAAATCCACCTAACATAAGATAATTTAGTAATCAAAACCTGGTCTTTCTAGATTGGACAGCCTTTTATCCCCTTTATGCCTCAAAATACAGTCTAACCAATGACCCATATAAAGTATTTGCCAGACTATAAAAGTGCAGGTTCCTGACCACTCCTTAGAGTAACTGATTCAGAACAATGTCTAAAGACTATTTTTAAAAGTCTTCCAGTTAATTCTTATGGACTATGAAGTCATAGGAGTATCCTCAGCCATCAAAGCTTCTGCTGTGACTAAGAAAAGAATCTGTGAAAGGAAAGAAGTGCTGGGGATATTATGGCAGCCCAATTTCCAAAACTGTATTCCAATCTTCTAATGAATGTTACTAGTGAGGAATGGGGGTGAAGAGTCTCTTGGACAAACATATTTGATCAAAATTTGTTAAATATCATTACTATAGGACTTCTCAGAGCCATTTACAACTCTTTCTGATTGTGACATACTATGAAGGAAAAACTAGACAACATCTTCCACACCATTTTTTTTACCATTATTCCTCTTAATCAGACAAAATTATATAGAATGAGTATTCTAGGAAACATATTTGATTGGCATAGCATCATGGCATTTATAAGACAGAATTTAGTATTATAGTAAAAGCATGTAAGGATGCCTCAAACATTTCACATTGTATAGAACACTGGAAAAATTAAAATTTACATGGCAAGATATTATTACCCACCCTTTATTGTTTACACACTGGTAAATTCTGATTGAATGTGTTATCACTGCCAAATTTATTTAGCTTTTAAAAGAAACCCAGAAGAGGCCAAAGCTTAGATTGAAGGAACTATTTTCAAATGATCTTTATTTGAGAAAAGCATTACCTAAAATGGGTGATAGTTCAGAGTAGCCGTGTCTTCCTAATAGTTCTCAAAGCAATCAACCACTTCACCTACCCATAAATCCAGCTCCACTCTGTCTCACCCAAGTTCTGGAGTTTATTTTTGAAATTTTTCCTCCTGTCTTTCATTAGCCACATCATTAGTATGCTCTCCAGAGAATGAAGAATTTGTACATGAATATTTGCCTCCTGGGTCAGACAAAGAAGCATGTTTCCTTATGCTATGTGTAGGGGTACAGTTATTTTAGTCCTTTTTCATCTTGCTTCTTTCCCAATAATTTAATGTAAAGTTTTCTAGTGTTGTTTGCTTTTTCCTTTGAAAAGAGATTTCTATATACATTCTGAATTATGTCCAAAATCTGTCTCTCTATATTTCTCTGTCTCTCTGTCTTTCTCCCTCTTAGAATTAATCTCATGCCCCTCCTTCCCTCCCTCTCATTCTCTCTTCCTCTCTCTTGCTTTCCTTCACTTAGATAAGCTATACTGTCAAATTCAGTTTCAAAAGTAAAATGTAGGAATAGTGTAGCCTTGGGCAAAAGAATGAGTAGCAGAAGTGGTAGCAGGAAAATGTAGGCTTTAGTGTCAGACAAGATGTGCTTCATATATCACTTGTTGACTAGTAAGTTACTTAAGAGCTATGGGTACCATAGAAGAGGGTGATGTCTAATTGGTGGGGGTATAGAGAGAATTATTGAAAAGGCATCTATGAAAGTTCCTGGAATTATCTTTTCTTTCCCTTCTAACTCCTCTACACATTAAAACATCCCAGATGAGACTTCTCCTTCCTGATTACCCTCCTGGGTCCCCTACAACTTTCTCACATAGATTCTAAAGAGCCACCTCAGGATGGCTGACAAGTTTCCTCTAAAGCACCGACTCCAAAAGAGTGGTAATGGCTGCCTAGAGAGCTGCATTGAGAAGAGAAGTGAGGACTGGTTAGAGCTCTGAGAATAGAAGCAACCATTATTGGTTGCCTTTTGCATGAGAAAGATGTTGCAACATATGGATTTGCCAATCCTACTCCAAACCCATTTCTTCTCTTGCCTTTCCAAACTAAATTTTACTATGTAGACCCCATCTTCTTGGGTCCTTGCTGCAGCTTCCAAAATAGCATATTTCTACATAAGCTCATTCTCGAGAAGATACCAGTTTCAGCTGATGGTAACCTGTCTAATTCCTTCCAGGGACACTTACATACTTATAGGCTAGATCTAAATCTAACAGTGGGATTTTAAGCAACATCCTTGCAACGGTTTCCCCTGACCATGTTATCTGATTCTCATCGCCTGCTATAAAGTCTCTGCTGCAATTTCTTAGTTCTGCCATTGCTGCATGAAGGCCATCATAGACACTAAATAAATTAATGTTCTGCTGTATTCCAAAAAAAATAAAACTTTATTTACAAAAACATGGCATGAACTAGATCTCATCCACACATCATGGTTGCTGACCCCTGCATAAAAGGTACATTTCTGTGCACACCAACTCACCTGTGATTCTGGTCATTGGGACATGAGAGTTGGCCCTGCCACTGATACTTTCTGAAAATTAGAACAACCCTTAAGTTCTATGACTTCCAATAAACTATAACCAGGGTATGGTCCTTGCTGTCAGTTTGAAAGCTTTACATTTGGCTTTATAACATTGCCTGTAACAGTGGTTCTCAACATTGAATGCACAACAGAATCCTTTGGAGGGCTTATTAATACACCAACTGCTGACCCCACCATCACCATTTCTACTTCAGTAGGTCTGGGTTGGAGCCTGAGAATTTATATTTCTAACAACTTTTTAGGGAATATGGATGCTGCTGGTTGGGGATCACATATCAAAAGCCACTAGCCTGAGCCATTCTTTTTTTCCTAGAAAATCCAAGGCAGTCAATAATAAGACAACATTATTAAAGCAACAATAGAAGTGGTTAATCCTTCAAACACTGCCCATAGAAAACTTCTAGCACAATATTTCTAATCAATCAGTTTGTGCCTCCAGTTGATAATTTGGGTGCCTATTGCAGGCAGCCCAGAAAGTATAATGTGAAATCAATGGATGTACTCATTGGTGGTAAGAGTTACAATTCAAAGGAGCTCCACACCAGCAGGCTTCCTGTACTTTCTGTCTTCTACCAGGTCCTTCCATGTCTGTTGGCCAGTAGTAACAACTTACTGTAGCTTCTAGGGCAGAGGATTAGAGGAATTAGTCTCTATTAGACTCTACTAGTTTGATAAAAATCAAACAATAGATTTATTTGCATATTAATACAATCTCAATTTTCCATGTGATTTTTTTCATGAAAGAACATAGGAGACTACATTGGCACATAGCTATGAAATGGATTGCTTATTTCTGTCTTATGCAAATAGTATGTGTGTGATAGATGAGGTCTGTCCGGAAGAGGTCAGACCTCTCTAATCTAATGAGAACAGTTTGTGCAACATCAATATAACCTGGCAGCCAAAGAGAGTGGGCTGGAATGCCCATGAACAAACAATGATGACTTCATTGTACTAATTAGTGGGGGTGGTAGATGCTGTTGAATGAGTATGTGTACTGTGTAGTCATCACATTCAAAATGACTGAGCCAGTAAAGCAATGAATTTGCAGATTTTTCCATAAGCTTGAACATTACTCCAAGGAAACTATTTGGATGATTCAGAAGGCCTCGTCATTGGTCATTGGCAGCCTCAAATGGTCATTGACAGCTTCATCACAACAACATGCTCACTCATGTATCACTTGTGCAGAGGTCTTTGGAGACGAAGTATTAAATCACCCAGGTGACTCACCACCCCTAAAGCCAAGATTTGGTGCCCTGTGAGTTCTGGCTTTTCCCAAAACTAAAATCACCTTTGAAAGGGAGGAGATTTCAGATTGTCAATGAGATTTAGGAAAATACCACAGGGCAGCTGATAGCAATTGGGAGAACTGTGTGAGGTCCCAAGGTGCCTACTTTGAAGTGGAATGAGGCATCACTATCTTACGTACAATGTTTCTTATATCTTGTATCTTTCTCAATAAATGTCTCTATTTTTCACATTTCATGACTGGATACCTTCTGGATTGACTTTGAATGTGCCATTCTAGGGGTTCCGTTTTTGGAAGAGGAAAGAAAAAAGGATATTTATTGAATATATGAAATTGACAACCATCCTGTTTCCTCCAAATTTTTTTCCACTCACCAGCTAGTGCCTGAATTCTATGTTTTGAACCATGTTTTTTTCCTCTGGGGGGGTGGGTCTGGGAAAGCTGACCTTTAAGCTGTTAGCAATCACTTATACATAAGCAAGGAAAAGAGAAGATGAAATGAAAGGAAGAACACAAGATAGAGAGTGAATGAAGGTAAAGAGAACAGTATAAAAAGGAGATGCTAAGTACTGACCTATATCTGCCTTTGCCTAAGAATAACCCTAGTGATAATTATGCTAATGCTAAACAGAGGGTAGAATTTGTAAATGCTATTCACATATATGTAGCTTTATACAAAGATATATGTAAGAGATACTTGAAAATTTATTTGAAAATTCACAAAATAGAAAACTTCACACTAATTAAGAGGACAGATGCTCCAGCCAGGTGCTGCTGAGTTCACTGGGAAACTTTCTTATCTCTGAAGATATACCTGGCCACAGAGCAACCAAAAGAAAGTTCACCTGAGGAAGTCAGCACATAGGATGGAGGTAGCCCAATGGTGGCTGATAAAACAGACTCTGCCCTACTTTCCAGTGCTTTTTTTTTTTTTGTACCTTGAAGTGTTACCTGCAGTTTATAGAAAAGTAATCTGTATTTACTTCTTTAATCCAAAATGAAGCACTAGAAGACTGCTCCCTGCCCAAGATCACATAATGAGTAGGCAGATCAATGATGGGACAGAAAATACAGATGTGAGGGCTAATGTTATCATAGTCTTTTAAGACTTTGATTACCTAAGTTGTGCTTATAATGAAGAATTCAAAGAGGAAAATAACTGCTCTACTTTAATAGTTCATTTTAGGAGTTATTTGATTCTTTTTTTTCTAATTTAATATACCAAAGAGTTCATATGCCTGACTAATAGGCACTCTTAGAAATCACAATTTACTAGTAAGGAAAAAAAAAAATAAGAAGAGAGCAAAATGAGTAAGATGTAAGCTAGGTTTCTGTGTGTTTCAATAAGCAATTATTTAAGAGAAAATGCTATATATTTGTGTTATGATGTACAATACACGTGACAAACAAAAGGCCCACAGACCAAATCTGACCTTTCACCTTGTTTTATCTGGCAGCAGTGCCAAGCTCCCTGTCCCTAGTCAAGGAGTAGTTACATTTATACAGTCCTAAAATTACATTCATCCCTTTGAAGGCAACCATGAGGCTGATGTGACACCCAGTGAAAAAAGGTTTGACACCCCTGATATACAATAAAATGAGCTAAAATTGAATGCTTCCTCACACACAATGGTCCAGTTCTAAGAGATTCTATTGGCAATTCTATAAATCCTTTTTAAGTATCAACTTCCAATAAAATATGGGAGGATCTTTAAATAAGTGATTCTAGCAGACACAAATTCCATGTATTAAAAAAAATTAACACTTGCTCCAAGCTGTTACTCAATTCATTTCAGTGGGTTTTATTATATCTTCAAAAACTGTATTATCTTTTGAATCTCAATTTATCTCCTTTTAAATTGATTTGGCTGGTGTTAAAGGTGAAAACTGATATAGCTTAATGGAGCATAGATTCAGAAAAAATGAAACTATAGTGTATATTATTTCTATCTTAGAAATAAGCTAATAGAAGCTACTTTGCTGCACTAGACTTCTCTTTCCCATTGGTCAGTTTCTTGGATTAGAAACCCTCCAGCTATCAATAATAATGTCTACAATATGCATTTGACTAGAATCAATTATATTGTAATCACTAGAATAAAAACACAAGAATCTGGCTTTGAAAAGAACACATTTATAAAATAAAATCCAAAGTCTAAAGGGAACAAAATTTTCAGGGTCAACTTCAACTTTCAGAGATGGAGAGCAAAATGTTCTCTGAACATTGAGGAGATAATTTCCTGTTATCACCAAAGTTTTGTGCATGTTTCTTCTCTGGTTATCAAATCTTATTTCTCCAATGAATATTAATGCTTATAGCACTTTAAAACCAAAATATCCCTGGTATCTAAATTAACTGAGATTCTTTATCCACATTTAATATTTAGCAGGTTTTGCAGAAGCATGTATTTTCATTTTATTATATATTTTGAAGGCATTTATTCATGTGGAGCACTTCATCCTCTAAGTTCAATGAGACTGTAAACTGGTTTCAGGTTTCCTCTCAATATATATGTAAGAGCCCAGGCATTTTAATATAATGTATACACTGTCTTCTCTGAGTTGTGATTTAATTTTATCATAACACTGTGGGAGCTGTTAGTGTTTGTAGCTTGATTTTACCCCATGATTTATGTCCTAAAGGGTCAGGCAGGTAGAAAACACAGTGTCAATCAGTTTCAGCTGGTTAAAGCTCAGGGGGAAAGGCAGAGAGAAAGTGATGGAAAGCTGATGGTTGACAATGATTTACAAATAGGCTTCATAGTTCCCAGGACTTCAGGATCTGTCCAGAGGGCAGTAAAATGAAGAAATATCTCTATGTGCATCATTTCTTGTGTGACTTCAAAACACCTGGTGGAGATTGGATGGTCTAAAACATGTGATGCCCTTTTCAAAGAGTTGAGTAAAAAGCATAGAGTAAGTGGTTGGCTGTACAATAATCAATTGTTGGTAGTGTCATCTATGATAAGTAATAGTGAATGAGTACCACTTCTAAAGCACTCACTATTTGGGCTGTGGTGTCCTTGGCTAGAAAGTGGGGATGCTACTGAAATTTACTTCATAGAGCTTTTGTAAGAATAAGATAAATTGCCTAGCAGGGCACCTGGTCCCTTGGATTTCTGAATCCTTGTCTTTTTATTTCTCTATTATTTTATTTCCACCAGAGTTAATCATAAGAATATTTATTGGGCATTTAATATGTTACAGGCACTATGGCAAACTTTACATTAATCATCATATGCCATGGAAAAAACAACCCTATGAAGTAGGTACTTCTTTTATATTCATTTAACAGAGAAAGATACTGAGGCTCAGAGAGGTGCTTAAAGGTTAGTAGTAGGTTGGAGATTCAGACATATATCTGTTAACCGAGAGGTTCCTGAAGCATCTGATTCTGAGAAACTAGAAGGTGTATATTCTGATTTCCCTAGCAGTCCTGGGAGTGGCTGGGATGAATAAAAAATTGTTTAAAACATTGGCCAATTCCATTTCAGAAACTTTCTGTAAGCCTCATTTTAGCAACTAGTTATACTCAGGGTTTTCTAGCCTGTTTCTATTCATGTGTGTACTGAAAGACTCCATACTTTACAAAAGATTGTCAATAATTTCAACTAAATACATAGCACAGTGGAATATCTTATCAGGAGATAACAGAAGGAATCTTTCATGTTGAAATAAGAAATGCACATTCCATAGCTGCAAGCCCATCTTTTCATAATAACATTTAGGGACTGCATTTATACAGTCCCTAAATTATAAGAGATGCCTAGGAGTAAATGCTACCTCAATAATTTCAGAATTCAGGAGGCTTGGCAAGTAGGTAACTATTATGGCTCTAATTTTATAGGAAAGGGCACCAAGGTAAGGCCAGAACCATATCTTAATTCATATGTGTGTACTGAGTTGTAAGGAAAGATTGAAGACATTATTCTTGAGTTTTAAATGATTGAATAGCATATATGATGTACAGGCTGCTAATGTCAAGTTTAGGAATGAAGACTACATATTTTTTTTTTGTTTTCTGTGAAAGCATAGAGAGCCTGAGCCATCGGCTACTGAGCAATCAATCAAGAAGTATTTATACTGTTTTGGTGTGCTGAACAGATCCTAAATATTCATGAGTTATAATTTCCTCATCTGCAATATAGTAATAATAAAAAAAACCCTGCCTCACTGGGTTGTTATAAGAATTAAGAGAAATAATGCATGTGAAAGCATTTTATAAATGCAAAAAAAATTGCAAATGTCAGATATTTTATTAAATTTAGACAATTAAAACCTTTTTTTGAGCATAATCCACTTGGTAATAGGAATCCAAAGACTAACATGTATGTTATTTTACTCTTAAGAATATTACTATTTAATAAAGAAAATATGTATCTTATCTAAACAATAAAAATTCAGTATGAAAACTACTCAGATAGCTGTGTAAAGCATTCTGGGGCTGTAGAAATAAGGGTCACAATTAACTCAGGGCAAAGAGGCCATTTGTTAAAGAACTTTTAGTTGAGAGTGTTATATGGAGCTTTCTCTGAAAACTATGATGAAAGTTTTTTAAAAAAATATTCTAGGTAAAAGTCTCCTAGCTGGAAAGACTGTGTGAGCATCAATACAAAAGTATAACAAAGCACTACTCTCTTGTGACTGGACTGTCAGAGGCATATGAAGAACTGGGAAGAGATGAGTTTATAAGATATGTTTGAAGATTGTGTGTGAAGCTTTTTGAATGTAATACTTAAGAATCAGAGTGTCTTAAGAACCTTGAATACTATGTGATGTCATGGAATATTTTCAGCAGGGAAGTACCACATCTCTCCCTTTCTTTCCTTTCCTTCCACCCTCATTTCTCCCTCTCTCCCTCTCTCCCTCTCTCCCTCTCTCCCTCTCTCCCTCTCTCCCTCTCTCCCTCTCCCTCTCTCCCTCTCTCCCTCTCTCCCTCTCTCCCTCTCTCCCTCTCTCCCTCTCTCCCTCTCTCTCTCTCTCTCTCTCTCTCTCTCTCTCTCTCTCTCTCTCTCCCTCCCTCTCTTTCTCTCTCTCTCTCCCTTTCTCTCTCTTCTTTCTGGTGAAGTAGTAAGAGTGAAAGTTATATCATTCCTGCCCTTGAGATGTTTATCTTCAGACTGAGAAGGTCATATCATACACACAAGCATGCTGGCTCCTTAGCCATCTTCAGCATCAGGACCAGAACCTAAGAGCTTCACCTGAAGTGTGCCTATATCAACAAAATCAGTTCATTACTTAAGAGATCCATGAAGTCTTATCTGATGACCATAGTTTATACCCATGTCCCTTTTTCTCTAGTATCTTACTGTACTTGCATTCAATATCATTGTTTTGTGTCTTTTTGCCTCTGTGACTGAACTAGAGATTTCTCTATGGTAGAACCAAGATTTCTGGTGTTTCTAGAATTGACACAAAGCATTGAGGCAGTAAGGAATACCTAAGAGAATATCTTTCTTAATTTTTGTTCTTCTTAAAAATAATTTTTAAAATATGGGCATACTTTTAGATTTACCAAAAGTCACAAAGATAGTACAGAAATTTTTCTATATGCTCCTCAAACAACTTCAGTACCCAATGTGATGTTACCACCTTCTGTTACGATGGTACCCTTGTCAAAACTAAGAACCAACATGGTATATTACTATTTGTTACACTCCATCTTGTTTTTCATCACTTTTTCAATTAATGTCCCTTTTTTCTTTCCAGATCAAATTCAAAAATGGTGTTTTTGCCTTCATAGTTTGAAGGTAAGAATATAAACCTATGTCTTGGATCATCTCGATGACCACTTTATAACAGAGTCTCGGTGCCTGGTTTTGATGATCATGTTTGAAATTATAATAATGACAAATAATTCTAATTTTATTGCCCTAAACTAATGAATAAAGGACAAAAAGTCACTGGAGAGAAAAATGAAATATTACCACTAAGTATTGCCAAATGATGTCACTGCCTTAACTATGGCTGTACAGAAACTAAAATAGAGAAAAGCACTCAGAAAATTTATTTCTTTATTAATTATACAACTTTTTAGCAAGCACTAACCATGTGCAGGCTAAATCTAGGATAGAGCAATTGAAAAAATAGACAAGGTATCTCTCACCTCACCTCACCTCACCTCTCCCGTTTTTTTCTCTCTCTTTCTACCTCACTCCCTGAACTTATGTAACATAAGATATAACAGTATTTGCATTCCAAAAAGCAAAAGCCCTGACCTGTGTGGCTCAGTTGGTTGGGCATAGACACAAAGAAAAGGGTTGCTAGTTTGATTCCCCATCAGGGCACATGCCTGGGCTGCATGTTCAGTCCTGGTCAGGCACATACAAAAGACAACCAATCAATGTTTCTTTTTCATATCAATATTTCTTTCTTTCTCTTTCTCCCTCCCTTCCCTTCTCCCTGAAAATAAAAAATAAAATTAAAAAAAATAAAAGCAAAAGAAACTTCCCTAGCAATGACTTCCACATTCTAGTTACAAATGATTTTACTTTAAAAAAAGTCATTCACTATATTTAATTTTGTTAATTCTAATTTTATTGGACTTTCAGCCTTATTTGCATTTAAATTTATTTTATAGTCATATACCTATAGATCTTTAAACATTAGTAATTTACATGTGGCTATAGTATATATTCATACAATTGAACAAAAATTGCATTGATATTATTTTTTCTTTAAAAAGATCCTGAATTTGAAAAATATCATTTAATACATCATTTCTCATGTGGCATAATTATAGGGCATACTTGATGCTTAATAAACCTCTATGATTGCCAACAATAACAGGAAGTATAGGGCAGTTAGAAAATTCATGGATTTCTATGTGGTTTTCCATTTTTTTCTCTTTATTTTTATTGTTAACGCTGTTAGAGATGTCCTCAGTTTTTCTCCATTTGCCCCTCCACCCAGCCCCCTCCCCACTCTGGCTATCACCACACTGTTGTCTGTGTCTATGGGTCATGCATATATGTTCTCTGACTAAGTCCTTCCCCTTCTTTCATCCAGTGCCCCTTTCTCCCTCCTCTCTGACAGCTGTCAGTCTGTTCCATGTGTCCATGTCTCTGTTTCTATTTTGTTCCTCAGTTTATTTTGTTCATTAGATTTCACATATAATTTTAAAGGCTACTATTTGGAGGGTTTCTTCTTTATCTGTTAATATAGAAGTTTGAAAGGTATGACAAGTCAGAGGCTTACTTTGTCAGAGTTCCCAATTGGCCACATAGATGAACAGACCCTTATAGGCATGGCTCAGTTCCTCAATTCACCCTCACAGGGAGGCTTGCCCTCCATTTTGCAGACCCGCAAATCTGATTCATACATGTATTGAGAGTAGGAATGAGGTTCTCTCTCTCTCTCTCTCTCTCTCTCTCTCAAACACACACACACACACACACACACACACACACACACACACAGTCACTCATCATAATGTTCTATAGTTCATCTGCAATCAGAGGTTTGCTTTGGAGTACCAGAACCAGACCCAAAAGAGTATGTTATATGATTCAAATGTCTAATCAGGCTTAGGTATCCTGACATACTCATTTCAATAGTGAACATGTATCTATGACTGAACCAGAGGACTGCAGCCTTGGTGAGGGGGCAGGCCTCTTCTCCCGGAGGCACTTTGAAAGGGCAGTAGTCCCCTTCATCTCTCTGACAATCATTTTTCTCTTTCTGTCATTGGCCAACCTATCCTCCCCTCCCCTCCAGTGACTGGCATATTTTGTCGTTAAATACATTCATCGAAGTTATTTAATTTGAGCACTAATTTTATAAGGATTTATTGAGTACCTTTCACAGAGCAGAGACTGGACCAGGTATATAATAGATATGGTTCCTACTCTCAGCGTCTATGGTCTCCTAGGAGATGCAGACAAGTATTCAGGAGGTCAGCATGCAGTGTGATGTGTGTTGTGAGCAGAGTATAGGATGCAATAAGACAACCTAAGAGAAGTTCATGATAACAGACATAAATCAGAGTCTTCTCCCTGTATGAAGTTATGTCAAAACTGAAATACGAAACTTCAGCAGTAACTAGCTAGGAGAAGTATATGTGTTTATGTGGAATGTGTGCGTGCATGTGTGTTAAAGAAAGAGGTTTGGGAGCAAGAGGGAAGAGCATGCATAAAACCTCAAGAATAGGTGATATTTTGTAAACTAAAAGCAAGAAATTTCTCATAAAGCTATTCTGACCCATTGTGTAGTAATTTCATTGTTTATTTCTCTTTTTTAAAAAAGGAAAATTTCTTTTATTGCACATTTACAATTAATGCAGAAATGAAGGCTTATAATTCAGAGTGTGTCCTCATTTTAGAAATGTCACAGCTCACACCAAGCAGCTGTGACCCACACTAAGCTAAATCATCTTGAGAGCAAGAGCAAGCAGTCTTTGGAATAGCTTAACTGAAACATGGTATGTGCATTTTTTTTCATTGATCTGTAACCCTGTAAAAAGCTAGTTTTGGTAAGCCCTTACTTAGTGTGTCCTGCTTGATTGCTTAGCAAGTATTTATTTTACTGTCTTTTATCTTAAGTGAAAAGATCTTTACTTTTTAGAATCAGCCGTTTCTAATACTGTGTCTATATTTTAGCCATTGAAAGAGTTGGTGGATAGGGAAGTTAAGACTTTCTGACTTTAAATTAATAATTTAAACCTCTAAAAGACACAGGAAATTACCAGTGGCTAAACCAGATAAAACTCATCTGGCATAATGCATATCAGACTCTTAATATATACATGCTAGTCTAAAAAATTAATGAAAAATATTTCTTCACTAACTATACACAGAGTAAAACTAAAACACTCTGCAGTTAAAAGGCCTTGTGTCAGAGCACCTGTGCAACATTTCTAAGTCAGGACTGGTAGTTCATGATTTCTCTGCAGAGAATATCCATCAAAAGTTTGATTAGATGGGGATGTGTCACCACTGTGACACCATCACCCTTGGAAATGAACCTTCTCCTTACCTGGTGAGGTAAGGTAAGGTATAGATGAGTTGCTTGTCTTATGGTCTCATAGTTTCTGTATATAACTCAGAAAGGTGGTTCTAGCCTTTTAAGCCACTATAAAGAGCTTTTTCTGTGATATCTTTTCTTCTGTTAATATCTCACCATCCAATTTTTCACTCCCCTAGACAGAGTTCTCTAATAATCTGCCTCTTAGTATCAAGTTCTGTGGTAAAAGAGAGAAAATGGCAGATGTAATTGCATTTTAAGGAGAGTTGTCTGCCAGGTCTTTTTGGAGCTCAAGGTAAAGAATGTGGGGGAAATGAAGCAGAGATTTAGGCAGATTATTATTAGGTACTTCATTGTTGTTTTCTACTTCTAATTCACTTATAAACTCCAGTAATCTGATAGCATTCAATTTTTCTATAGGATAAAAGACACTTAAAATATTTAAATTGTCTTTAGAACTACAAAAAAAGCATTTTAGAGGGGGCACTGCCTCTGCTGAATTGGAGCCTTCAGGCCATGCAATTTTAAAACAGTTGAGCACCCAGGTGCTGAACCTAATAGCTGCAATCAAAAAACAATCATTTCAACAAGTTTGTAATTACATAATATGGGCTCTGGGAGTTTGGCAGTACCAGTTACTCCAGCCGGAATGCTGAAGAAATGGGTTACACAGGCCTGGGGGCAACAGGCCATAGGCAAAAGGCAATATTTCAAACAATGTTCTTTTCATTAACATTCATTTGTAGAAGATGACAAAGCAAGAGAGTTCTGTCAAAGGCAGAGAGGGAGAGAGAGAGAGAGAAATTCCTAGTCATGGACAACAGTGTGGTGATTCCTGGAGTAGGGAAATATGGGGGCTGGGTGAGGTAGAGGAGAATATGGGAGGATAAGTGGTGATGGAAGAAGACTTGAGGTAATAAAAAGAATATCAAACCAAAAGACAATGAATTGAAGGTAGGCCATACCCTCTCAGCACTGTGTATTGTTAGAACTTTCTTTGTCCTTTACCCTTCCCTGGAAGTTTGTCTTCAAAGTTCCTTTTTCATTTGCAAACTTATGGGTTTGATTATGGATTTACTGTTCTAGGATTAGTGTGTTTTTAATCACAGAAATTTCCAACATATAGGTTCAGATTACACCACTGTTGAAATGTTTGAAATGAAGATGATGGTGCTTTCTACTGAGTAGGGTTCTTGCATGAACTTAGTGAGATAATACACAGAGAGTGAGTACTGCAGTGCCCGGTGAATGCTCAGTTATGTCAGATATAGCAGCAGTGACAGGAGATGCTGTTCTGACTGTATTTCAGCCATGAGGGCTTCACAGCATCCAGAGGTTCATTTCTTTGGTCACAGGACAATGTTGGAATTGGGAGGAGAAAAAAATAACAACAAATTGTTGATTCATAAACACCCAATATATATTTGGACAATATGCAAATCTGCCAGTCCTGGATTTGGGGACGTTCATGCATGCCCTAAAGGTATTTTATCTTTTTAGTGTTCCTGGGAGCCTCCAAGTCACACACTCTCTGGAATGTCTGCAACAACCATTCTCCACAATTTGATGGGGTTTTAGCATTGGTGGAGGGCCTTCCAGATACAACCTTCTCCCTGCCCAAGGATAGCTCTAACAAAAATTGTTCTGGTTTCAGGGAGCAGAAATTCTAAAGATAGATTTAATAAGGAATAAAGATATTGTTAATGAAGGAAATCCTAAAACTCTGCTTCCCTCTTCAAGTTTGCTCCATTCTTCTCTCTACAGAGTTTTTCTGTTTCCTCATCATCTCCAACCCTACCCCTCTCTCCCCTTTCAGGCTGTACTTGGGTTTACAGTGGTGACTATGGCCTTGCTTCTACAAGAGCTTTAGACTTATCACACAGCTAACATTAGTACCTTAATAACCAAAACCAAATTTTTGGAAAATAAAGCTGATTGGTCCATCTTAGACTTCTTGTTCAGAAGCTGTTGTGGGATCAGGATGATGGTCATCTGTCTTAGACAGAATAATGTTTTCCCTCAAAGAATCTCAGTCCTCAGAATTTCTGAATATGTTACCTTACATAGGAAAAGGTACTTTGCTGATTTCATTAAATAAGGATCTTGAGATATAAAGATTACCCTGGATTTTCCAGGTTGGTCAATGTAATCACAAGGGTGCTTGTACAGCAAAGAGGGAGGCAAGAGAGGCAGAGTCAGAGAAGGGGGTGTGACGATGGGAGCAGAGTACAGGGGGCATGCAGGCCAGGAACCAAGGAGTGCAGGAAGCATCTTGAAACTGAAAAGTCAAGGAACTGAATTCTCCCCTAGAACCTTCAGAAGGAATGAAACTCTGAGAACCATTTAAGACTTGTGATGTCCACAACTGTATAAGAGAATAAACTTGCATTGTTTTAAGCCATGGAATTTTTTAAAGAATTTATTTAATTATTTATTTATTTATTTTTAGAGAGGGAAGGGAGGGAGATAGAGAAAGAGAAACATCAATGTGCGGTTGCTGGGGGTCATGACCTGCAACCCAGGCATGTACCCTGACTGGGAATCGAACCTGCAACACCTTTGGTTTGCAGCCCATGCTCAATCCACTGAGCTACGCCAGCCAGGAGCCATGGAATTTTTGGTAATTTTGTTATGGCAGCCATAAAAATCTAATCCACTACCCCTTTCAGAAGTAGAGACAGTTGCTAGAGGAAGTTACTGCTAGCCACCATCCTCTGTAATTTTAAGACTCAGAAAAAATTTTTTTAATAAGAATAAAGTCTAGGGACCTTTTGCCTTACATTTTCTAGCTTTTTTTCTGCCTCTGAGTAGGCTGAATAAATATCCATTAGGTTCCTTTTATGTGTCAGTAGAAGCTATCTTTGTTTCCTGGAGGTAATTATAATAACTGCTTTCTGAGAATTTTTGTGAGGATTAATTTAGATATACACACATGTAAAGTTACTTACAACAATGTCTGGCACAGAGTAAATATCAGTGATTATGAACCCTATTAGTAAGAGTCTTTGAAATCTTGATGGCTGTCACTGAAACATGTGACGATACTGAACAAAGTCAAAGGCTGTATGTATACTTGCACACCTGCATGGCTCAAATATTTTTCTACACGTCACTCATTTATACTTCACAACAACGTGGTAGGATGTATTATCTCCATTGTATAGCAATGGAGCAAACTGAATCTTAGAGAGTACAAATAGATTGCCAAATTGGGAATGTCAGTGCTAGAATTGAAATGTAGGTCATTTTGCTTTAACAGTAAGCCTCTTTCTAGGTCATCATGCAGAATCTTTCTGTGCAACAAACCACTAGCCCCCAAAGCACTGCTCCCATTTCTAATGCATGATATTTGAAAAGGTGATAACTGACATAAAAAAAGCTGTAAACATTAAACATGAAAGCACTGGATATGCAAACATTGTTGCAGATTCTGTAAGTATACACATTGATATGGATGGAATTTAGTCACCCTAAAATTCGTATATTGAAGCCCCAACCCCCAACACAACTGTGAGGAGGTGAGAAAGGTGAAGCGAGGTCGTAATGGTGGAGCACTAACCTGATAGGTCTGTTGACCCTATAAGAAGAGGAAGCATAAATTTTCAAGTAGCATGAATTTTGTGATTTTCTTCTCTCCTTTATCCCACCTTAGCCAAATGGTAATTCCAAAGTTAATTTGTTAAAATGAATGATGTTATTCAAGTAAAACAAAGATATTCTGCAAGTACTGAATATATGAGGCCTGTCAGAAAGTATCCAGCCATGTACTATGAAAAATAGAGACATTTATTGACGAAGTTACAAGAAACATTGTACATAGTACAATGATGCCTCAATCCCCTTCAAAATAGGCACCTTAGGACCTCACATAGTTCTCTTAGTCACCATCAGTTGCCTCATTGTATTTTCCTAAATCTCATTGATGGTCTGAAATTTCTTTCATTTCAAAGGTGATTTTGTTTTGATGAAAAACCACAAGTCACGGAGCACCAAATCTGGGCTATTGGTGGACTGAGTCACCTGGGTGATTTGATATTTCACCAAAACCTCTTCATGAGATGTGATGCTTCATGAGTGGGTTGTTGCAAAGCTACCAATCACCAGATGCCCATAGCTGTGGCCTTCTGAATCATCCAGATAGTATCTGCAGAGAAATGTCCAAGCTTACTGCAAAATTTGATGCAGATTTGTTGCTCTACTCACTCAGTCATTTTGAATACCGTGGCCACACAGTATACATGCTCATTCAATGGCATCTACCACCCCCACTGACTAGTACAGTGATGTTGACATTGTTTACGCATGAGCACTCCAGTCCACTCTCCTTGGCTGCCAGGTTATATTGATGTAGTGCAAACTGTTCTCATCATATTAACCAGTGGCTGGTTAACTCTTTCCAAATAGACCTTGAGTATAAGATGCTGAGCTAGGTCCTAGGTTTGCAGAAATATATGAGACGTTTTTCATTAGGACAGTGTTGTTGTTTTTTTTAACCACAGTTTGCATTTAATAGCAATCTATACTGGTTTAAGATGCACTGGTTTGCAAAGTGGCTGGAAAACTATGCCCTTTAGAGAGTACCCCCCCATGCTTCCCCAAGCACCTACCTGGCCCCATGCACCATTATCTTAATATTATTGACTATATTCTCCATGTTTTCTTAAAAAAATGAAGAAACACCAGAGTTCTTTCTGTATCCACCATATGAGAGCACAGCAAGAAGACAGCATAATGCAAGCAAGAAAGAAAGCTCTCACCAAAAACTAAATCATCCTGCACTTTGATCTTACACTTCCCAGCCTCCAGCACTGTGAGAACCTATATCTCTGTTGTTTAAGTCTACCAATCTATGGTGTTTTGTTACAACAGCTCAAGCAGACTAGCACACATATATAATAGTGGTACAGTTAGTTCTGTATTGGTTTCAACTCCTGGTATTTCAAGGTGTGTTTCTATAAATATGAAACACTTTTCTTCATTTCATGTATTACATATCTGCATTCATTCCACCAACATTTTTTGAGAGTAGAACCTGTACTGAGTGATGGAGATGCAAAATAGGGAAAGACAGGTCATTGGTATTATGATGAAAGAGCAGGGAAGATTTGTGGGTTTTAAGGAAAATGAATAGAAAGGTTCAGCCATGCAAAATTTTCAGGAGTGAATCTTAACTCTGCAAATAACATGCTTGGCCACTGGAAGGCATCAAAGAACTTTTTATGCCTTTTCTCCTAACCATAGTCACAATAGTCACTGTCACCTGACTTCAAACTAGGGTCCTTCTTTCCATCCTTAATGCCATTATGCATTTAATTCATCATCACCTAATGCCAAGGTACCTGTTACCAGTATCCACATCCCATTTTCTCCAACAGCACAGATAAATCTCATGACCCCCAGTGTAAAAGCCTTCAGTGACTCTCCCTATACCCTATATCAAGTCCAGTGTCTCTCCTACCATTTCATTTTTCAGTTCTGGCTCCCATTCTGTATATAGGTTATATCCTTGACTATGTATGATATGCATGTATTTATTTTGTATTTATTTGCCCCATGTATTCCCCCCCTCATAAATTCTAAACTCTATAAGGACAGGGATTTTTATCTATTTTATTTGCTGCAAAATCACCAGAACCTGGAACAGTGCCTAGATACATAATAAGCACTTGATAAATATTTTAATGAATAAATTAGTGAATAATACATCTTGAAAGAATGAATGGGTTAGAATTTCTATGCTTATTGTCCTGCTATTATTAAGTATATTTTCTTCTGGTTTTGTTTTCATAAAGTCATAAACTCTGAAAGACTAATTTTGGCTTCTGTACTATTATATTTAAAATACAGTATAAATAAACCTTATCTACAAAGAATAATGCCTTAACTTCTCTCAACTCTACTTATTTTAAAGAATATTTCAATGTCAGTAAAAAAAACAGTACATGGATGATTGTTGGAGTTTGATCAGGTGTGCTTTTTTGTTCTGCGTGCTGCTGCCTCAGCTATATGGGAAAATGAGCTTAATTGTCAATAATACAATTTAAAAATAAAGAAAATAATAAAACTCTTTATATCTTAAATGTTTACATTTAATGGTTACAAAATGTTTAGTACACATGTCAGTCAGATAAGTATTTTTTGGAGGGTAGGTGCTTTGTTTTGTCCTGTTGCTTATTAAAAGCCTGAAATAATTAAATTCATGGATATAGTTGTTGATATTGATTCACTTGTAAATGGATAAGGTATGCCTACAGGGTGAGATGTCTAAAGGAATTCTGAGTGATGAAACCACGCATGGTTATTCTGTTGGCCTTTATGAAGACACCTTCCACTGTGTAGAGACATGGATGACAATTTTGTTTATTGACTATATTGTCCCAAGTGTAATACATGTGTGTCCTGACGTTTTGTATTTTTAAAAGATTGTATTATTTCTTTTTAGGGAAGGGGAAGGGAGGAAGAAAGAAAGGGAAAGAAACATCAACGTGTGGTTGCCTCTTGCATGCCCCCTACTGGAGACCTGGCCTGCATGCAACCCAGGCATATTCCCTGACTTGTAATCAAACCATGACCCTTTGGTTTGCAGGCTGGTACTCAATCCACTGAGACACACCAGCCAGGGCTTAATTTTTTTTTTTAATTCTAGTGCATGGAGTTTAGGTCCTACAAACCTTTAGGCCTTGGTCTCAACCATTCATGTAATCACTACTGCATGACTCCAAAGCAATACATGTTATATTTGTATTCCATATACATAGCACTACAGATGGGGCACTTGGCCATATTAGATCCCAATTCATAGCCACTGAGAATTAAGTGACTGCCTTTGAAAAGCAGGCTATTAGCAATAAAAATTAGGAATAAATAAAACAATGGTGGCTTTATTATGTTATTTGAGCTACTTAACACAGGAGGTGCATACTATTTTTTCATTTTTTATTTAAATTAATTATCCAAATTTTTTGAAATGTAATGGATATATATCATTATGTAAGCCCAGAAATAAACCCATGTTTCTATGGTCAATTAATATTCAACAAAGGGGACAGAAGCATAAAATGGAGTATAAAAAGCCTCTTCAACAAATGGTGTTGGGAGATCTGGACAGTTACATGCAAAAAAAATGAAACCCAACCACCATACACAAAATAAATTCAAGGTGAATAAAAGACTTAAATATAAGTCACAACATCATAAGAGTCCTAGAGGAAAACATAGGCAGGAAAATATCAGACATTCCATGAAGCAACATCTTCACGGAAATGTCCCCTAAAGCAAGGGACATAAAAGAAAAAATAAAACAAATGGGACTTCATCAAAATAAAAGGTTTCTGCATGGCTAAAGAAAACACCAGTAAAATGAAAAGGGAACAAACTGTATGGGAAAATATATTTGCCAAAGATACCTTGGACAACGGTTTGATCTCCCAAATATATAAAGAATTCACATGACCACACCAGGAAGACAAAATCCAACTAAAAAATGGGCAAAGGACCTGAACACACACTTCCCCAAAGAGGACATACAGAGGGCCCAAAGAGATATGAAAGGATGCTTAGCATCACTAGCTATTGGAGACATGCAAAGTAAAGCCACAATGAGATACTACTTCACACCTGTCAGAATGGCCACCATAAACAAATCAACAAACAAGTGCTGGCAAGGTTTTGGAGGAAAGAGAACACTACTGCACTGTTAATGGGAATGCAGAATGGTGCAGTCACTGTGGAAAACAGTATGGAATTTTCTCAAAAAACAAAAAATGGAACTGCCTTTTGACCCAGCAATTTCACTGCTGAGATTGTACCCTAAGAATCCTGAAACATCACTTCAAAAGAACCTATGCGCCCTGGCTGGCGTAGCTCAGTGGATTGAGCACAGGCTGGGAACCAAAGTGTCCCAGGTTCGATTCCCAGCCAGGGTACATTCCTGGGTTGCAGGCCATAACCCCCAGCAACCGCACATTGATGTTTCTCTCTCTCTCTCTCTGTCTCTCTCTCTCTCTCTCCCTCCCTCCCTACCTTCCCTCCCTAAAAATAAATAAATAAAAAAATTTAAAAAAAAAAAGAACCTATGCATACCAATATTCATAGCAGCACAATTTATAATAGCCAAGTGCTGGAAGCAACCTAAGTGCTTATCAGTGAGTGGATCAAAAAACTGTGGTACATTTACACAATGTAATACTGTGAAGCAGAAAGAAAGAAGGAGCTCCTACCCTTTGCAACATCTTGGATGGAACTGGAAAGCATTATGCTAAGTGAAATAAGCCAGGTGGTGAAAGACAAATGCCATACGATCTCACCTATAAGTGAAACCTAATCAACAAAACAAACAAGCGAGCAATATAGAACCAGAGACATCAGAAATAAAGAACAAACTGACAGTGACCAGAGGGTTGGGGGGAGAGGGATAATGGGGGAAAGAAGGGAAAGGCTCAAGTCAAGGAAAACATATAAAGGTCCCATGGACAAAGACAATGGGACAGGGGAAAGAGGAGACTGAATGTGGAAGGGGTGGTGGGTAGGTCAGGGGAGAGTTATGGCAGGGAAGTGGAGACAACTGTTATTGAACAATAATAAAAAATATTAAAAAATTTAAAAAACAATGAAATTAAATAAAAATTAAAAAGAATGAGCAAAGGACTTGAATACACATTTCTCCAAAGAAGACATACAAATGATCAACAAGTGCATGAGGAGTTGCTCAAAGACACTAATCATCAATAAAAAGAAAATCCTCACCACAAGATATCACTTCACACCTATTAAAGTGGTTATATCATCAAAAAGACAAGAGATAACAATACTGTGAAAGATATTAGGAAAAACAAACTCATGTACACCGTTTGTGAGAGGTGGGTACTAAGTTTAGAGACTCTACAGATTGAAGGTCAAAAGAAACATTTCTTTTCTAGTTTCTAGGTGGTTTTTCTAAAGAATCCCAGTTGTTATGCACATCTTGGATGTGCAGAGTTGTTTTTTTTAAACTCATACTAGTGGTATCAGGATCTTATGATTCTTGAAAAAGGCATATTTCCTGCTCTTGTTTTACAAGCAAAATAGAATATAAACTAATAAGAAAAATGATATTGGCTAATGGACCTTAAATTTCCAGAGCATATAAGTCAGGGCACAAATCATTTCGTTAAGACACTCCTCAAAACTACATCACACCAGATTCCCCACCAGAGAGCAAAAGGAAAATATTTCTTCTAGAAGTTCAAGCAGAAGTCTGACAGAATTAAGTCATGATAGCCAGAAATGTTATGCTCAGGAGCCAACGTGTGATAAGCATGGCCCCATGGGAGAAAATACTTAGCAAAAGAAGCTGAAAGGATGGTGGCTGGCAAAACCACCTTCCCACTCTTAGGGCTAAACTTCCCAATGTGTAGGGAAGGAGGTGATGACTATACCCAATCTAATTGTTTGCAAACTTGGCTTTCTATGAGAATCACCTGTATGTTTCTCAATCAATAGGGTGCCTATTTGAGCAACTTTTGCTTCAGCTATAATGGAATAAGCTGGAATCACACTTATTCTCCCATCATAATCAACCAGAAAACTGGACAAATACATAAAACAACTTTCAAAAATGAAACAGAAGCCAGAGAAAGACTATAACTCCTTAAAGAAGGAAAACAAGCAAAATAAGTTTTATGATTACCCAGAATTTATGCCTGAAGAATTTTACAGATCATGGTGTAGAAATGAGGATCTCTAGCAGAGCATGGGGGTCTTAAGATGATAAAATGTTGACTAGATGGAATCATATGTTGGAAAATCTGAGGCCTCTGGAATTTGCAACATAAAGAGCTGGAGAAAAAGGAGCTACATTGAGAAAAATCTCCAGGAATCTACCTATACACTGTTTTGCATGATAGACCACGTACACATAGGTTTATATGTCACAGGGTGGGAAAAAAACAAGTAGGAAGTTTTATCTTAGCTTCCAGAATCACGAAGAATTTGGAGAAGTTTGAGTTTTGGTTGGACAGAGATGAGACTACCTCATTGACCATCTCTGGCATTTCAGTACAGACCCAAAAATAGTTACACTTGATTTGGTAATTAAATGAGCACTGAGTATTAGTAATAGGAGAAAAAGCAGTTCTTACTTTAAACAGGAATTGATAGAAACTAAATCCCCATTTTTACTACAAGATATGAGGACTCAACTTTAAAATTGGGAGGAAAATATTATTGATAATACTATTGATTAAAGCAAACCACATTACATGTTTGTGCAGTGTCAAATTTTACAGTCCTGAAATGTGACACTTCTTCCATTTTCCTAATTAAAAAAAAAACAAACTTCTACACTCAGTTTGAAAACTCTTCTGTTTTCTGTCCCATCTCAATAAATTATCATCATATTTTTCCTTTACTATGTGTCATAAATGCCATAAAGCCTGAAAATCCTCCTAACACCAAACCAAAAAACAAACAAAAAAACATTTCCTCTGAACCATTTCATTTGAATATTTTATGTCTTTGAAACATTCACGAGTGCGTATGAGAGTGTTTCAGTGCCATTGAGTAGTAGCCATCCCAACAATCATATTTCTCCATTACTGTGGGATGACAGTACTGAGTTAAGTGCAAGTGCACCTTATCTCATTTACCTTTAACAAGGGACATGTGGACCGCTAGCTCTTACTAATCCTCCTCTCTCCACTGAGGGAACTGAGAGGCAGCAAAGCCAGGAGTTCAACTAAAACAGTTGGGTCCAAAAAACAAGTTTTTTAACTCCACTAATGATATATTGTAAGTACATATTTTGCCTCTTGATTAGAAGTTCCTTGTAGACAACAACTGAGTCTTTCTATCTTTGTATGCCCTGAACTTAACATAGTGTTTGAGCTGCACTTGGTTATTGGCAGACATTAATTGATTGTGTACATACAAGCCGAATAACAATTATAAGTATCTTTTGAATGGTGATGCTATTATAAGTCATATTTATGTATAACTGAGGCTTCAGGGTAGCAAGTTTATTCTTGATGTGTTTAGTGATTTTGTGTTTGGTAAATAACTATTTTGCTGAATTGTTTTTAAGCTAATTTATTTGTGTTCCTATTGTGCTAGGATTTGAAGCAAAATACATATTTGACATATAAAGTAAGTTAGGTTCTCAGAGCTGGCAAATTTAGTGATCAATATTCTAATCATTAACTATAAAATTCCTTTAGTAGAATAAGACTTGGCAAATTGAGAAAGAAAAAACTAAAGCCATTGAAAGGAAGCCTCCCTCAGCTTTTTCTAGAAGAAAAAGGCCAGTTTGAATGGAATAAAGAAAAAAGGGAAAACAATTACAGGAGAATGCATAAGCTTTACAGACTCATTGATTTTTTTTATTTCAGAATTCATTTCTTGCATTTATTTTTCCTTCCTTTAAAACTAAAAATGATTAGGGAATGACATGGTAATAACGAATTTGAGATTGCAAATTCTTTTCAGCAAACCATCATGTGGTTTGTAAAGAGAAAAGCAGGCATCTTTGTGTAAATCCGGGGAGGTGGGGGGTGGGGAGTAGTGAAAAGAGAGTGATGAATTATCCCTGACCCTTTTCATACCTCTCTTCCCTCCACAGTCAGATTCCTTAGCCCCAAACTCTGGGCCCTGGCTCTCCCCAGCATGTCACAGAGTTCCTGCAGAGAAGTGCAGCAAAGTGACAAATTTTCCTGTACCATTAGCAAAGGTTTTACTTGGCAGGGAAGGCACCACTTAAACTATTGATCCACTTGTGGTTTGAACAAATGTACAATGAATCATTAAAATATTATTTTTTGAGAAATTATTAAGTTTATAACTCTGCACTTGTCCTTATTTTAGAAACATGGGTTTGCACTTGAAGTACCTGTGTCAAAATTAGAAAAAAAAAATAAGAGACCAATATATCTCCTCTTCTGCATTAGAGATTAGCTGGGAGGAAAAAGGGCCTAGCCTGGGAGTTGCCCAGAGATGAGGCCGTGGCCTCACTGCCTCAAAAAGCCCAGGTGACTCCAGGTAAATCTCATCGAAGGCCCCTCTGGGAGTCATACTGAAGTTGAAAAGCCAAACATTGTTAGTAGAAATAGGAGTAGAAATATCCAGATTCTATAAATGCCTCCTTTTCAGTACCTCTCAAATCAAGCAGTAACTAAATAATTTTGTCAAGAACAGTTATAATAGGCTTAAATGATTTCTCTGCCTCTAGTTTCTTGCTCCTCTTATTAACCTTTCACACTCCTACTAGAGTTGTTTTCTAAAACACAAATATGAATATAACCTTCTCTAGCTTTAAAATGTCTAGGGCATCACTGTTGCCAAAAGGGTAACATCTAAATATTTTAAAGTGTTAGAGTGTTTCAGAGCTTGGCTTCCCCCAAGCAATTCCCCTGCTTCATTCTCATCAGGGTTGAACAGAGCACTCAGAAAGGCAGTCTCATATTTTTGTGTCTATCTTCATTGTGCTACACCGTATTTTGTTGTGTTAGTATACAGGAACAATTGTATTTAAGTTAAGCCTCATGTAGGCAATAGCTTCTACAGTCACATATTGGGGTCCTAGGGCCCCACCACCACTGCCGCCATCAAGCCATCCCCAGAATAGAGTGATACATAAGGAAATACAAATAACACTGAAAACAATGTGTCCCTGAGACAAAAATTTTAATGCATAGTAAATAAATGATCGTGCTTCTCATTAATGTAATAGAGTCGATGATGCTGTTGTATGTCCCCACTATTTGTTCCTTCAGTGAGAAAGGCTTTATTCTTTTCCTGGAGCCATGTAGCTCTGAGAGGGCTTCTGTATCATTCCATATTGCTACCTCATTAGGTTTAGTTGGTTGATCTAGCACAGGGGTGTCAAACTCATTTCCACCAGGGGCCACATCAGCCTCCCAGTTGCCTTCAAAGGGCCAAATGTAACTTTAGGACTGTATAAATGTAATTACTCCTTAACAGTTAAGCAAGAGCTCAGCATTGCTACAGGAGAGAAACAAGGTGCTGGGCCAGATAAAATAAGGTGGAGGGCTGGATTCATTCCGAGGGCCTTGCGTTTGCCACCTGTGATCTAGTGTGTTTCTGACTCAAGCCAGGTGAGTTAGAGTCTTTACCTGTAATTTTTTAACTACTCTCTTGCATGAAAGACAACTTCCTTCATGCCAAACATAGAAAGTATGAAAGATGAGCACTAGCAGTGTTACAAGTAAGCAAGCTTAAGAGATTGAAGTTCATTGAATTCACAGCAGAGAAGAGGTTTGGGGGCTACAGAACAAGAATAGGAAGGTTCAGACTTCATGTCATTCAGGTCCCTGATAGAAATGGCCCCTGAGTCATGCCCTGTCTGCCATTGCATGAAGTTTCCCTTGTTGTCTGAATTTGTCTGGTATTAGCTTCTGTTGTTTGTAACCAAAAGACTATAGGCAAAACACAGTTATATTATGGATTTGGACCCAAAATCTTTTTGAAATTTAGTATGTAAAGTAACCTTCAAAGAAATTTTGAATTCACAGCAGACCACTCACATCTTTCTGCATCTCTCAAAATATGACCTCTATTTTACTATATTTGAGATATTTTTATTGTTGTGTTGAAGTTTTATTGAGGTATACTTGGAAAATAAAAATGTGTACAGGGGATTTTTTATATTCATTGCAATGTCAAGCTAATTAACATATCCATCATCTCACATAGTGAACAGTTTTGTGGGTCTGTGGAAGAAAACTTAAGACCAATTCTTAGCAAATTTTAAGTATTGGTTTGGCCAAAAAGTCTGTTTGTTTTTTCCATAAAATAAAAGACACATTTTTTTTTATTTTTAGCAATGGTTAATGGGATATTTTGAGTATATTGACTAGCTCATGCTACTGGCTTCTAGTGAGTAGAGGCCAGGGGTGCTGCTAAACAACTTCCAATGCATAAGAGAGCCCCACAGCAAATAATTATTTGACCAAAATGTCAGTAGTACCAAGAAACTTTGAAAACCACTTTTGATACATTCAATCATAGCACCTTCTCTATATGCTGCACAAATCTTATTTTGCATTTCAGTTTTGCATTTTGCATTTTTATCTTTCTTGAAATAATAAAGCATAATATTCTGAAAATATACATATCTTCTTCCATCTTCAATATTAAAATGGCTACACAAAAAAATCACCAATTTTGATGTATTTTTAAATGTACACGGACATGACAGCTGCCACAATACAATCTAACAAAATTGTTTCAAATGAAGTTAAAGAAAACTAAACACTACTAGATCCATCACCTGGAAAAAACTAAATGAACTTTTTTGCCAACTGAATATATAACATAGTATTTTTTTTAACTGAAGTGACCATGCTCTATATTAGATCTCCAGAACTTATGTATCCTGCACAACTGAACCTTTGTACTATTTGGCCAACATCTCCTCACTTTCCCCACTCTCCTAGCCCCTGGCAACTACCATTCTACTCTGTTTTTATGAGACTGACATTTTTAGATTCTCCATATGAGATCATGCAATATTTGTCTTCATGTGTCTGGCTTATATAATTCAGAATAATGTCATCCACGTTCACCTGTGTTGTCTCAAGTGGCAAAATTTCCTTGTATTTATTTTTTATGGATTAACAGTGTTCCACCATATTTATATATACCACACAGTCTTTATTTATCCATCAATGGACATGTATGTTGTTTCCATATTTTGGCTATAGTGAATAATGCTACAGTTTATATGGGAATGTAGATATCTCTTTGAGATACTGATTTCATTTTATTTAGATATTTATCTAGAAGTGGGATGGCTAGATCTGTGGCAGTTCTATTTCTAATTTTGTGGGGGACCTTGATAACACTTATTTGTCATTTTGATAATGGCCATTCTAACATATTGGATTCCAAACAGTATTCCATAAATGTTTTGATATTTATCAAAACATTTATGGAATACTTTTTCATGGCACTGGGAAAACTGTTAATCCTTCTCCTTGACCAGTAATAAACTGGAAAGTTTGTTAGCATTAAATAGTTAGAAAATGTTGCTCGAGTCTTTAGAGTGATAAAATGAATGAAATGTTGAAAAGAGGTGGTATTGAAAGGGTCTGGATAACCATTTGGTGATAATCTCACAGAACCTGCCCAAGAATGAAATCGTTTGTTTCTGAATTCTGCATCCTACTGAGTGATGTAAGTTACACTCTGCGTTGGCCAATTCCTATTATACACAAATCCTTCTTTCTGAGTTTGCAGTATTAATGTAGATGGGCAATTATAATCATCGATTTCCTTTTTAGCTTTAGGAAGGTCATCCAATATCTATTTTTTTCTATCAACAAAAATTAAGCTAAAACTGTGTTTTAGTTTGTATTGCTACCAAGTAGTTTGTATGAATTTGTGTTTAAAATATATATTTATTTAGTTCATTGTTGCATGAAATATCATTATACTTACTTACATATTTTATATTTTAATTGGCTAAATAACTGTGAATAGTAATATTAAAGTTCACTACCAACATTTTTTCCTTCTTAATTGTATTCTTAGGATCAAACATCCAAATGTCTTTTTTTTCCTCTACTTAACGTAAGCCCATTTTTTTGGATGGTTTATAGCTTCGTTGTTTTTTCTATGTGGTCCTGAGGGCCTAGGGCACAAATGACTTTACTTGAGAAATTTTACTGGCAATTTAGTATTATAGATAAGAATAAACATATAATTATAGAATTTAAAGCCTCTATATTAGAAATTATTTCACTCAGTAGAAGTATTTATATACTTATATAAAAGTGTTTATATTATTATCTTAACCTTGCCCTCTGTGTCTTTCTACATTTGAAAGGAACATTGTGTTGATGCAAAAGGATTAGATTCTGTGGGGCCCAGGGCTGATTTGGGAACCTAAAACCATTGGAGAGAATAAAACGGGAAGATTGAGTAACACCAAACACTGTTCAGGGACATAGATGTCCAAAATGCTCAGAAGGGAATCAACAGGACAGTAAAATCCTGGTGAACCACAGGGTAATAAATTGGAATAAGGAGCCAAAAATCAGATATCAGTATGGTGCCTGCATGCAGTTCATTTCTCCACCCAGTAACTATTGTTTGATGATGCCATGCACTGAAGATAGAATAATAAACAAAATAAGAAAAACATACCCAGAAACTATAATTAAATAGTCAGTGAATAGATAAATGGCTGTAGAATGAATTAATTAACAATGAACATTTGTAAAGTATCAAATCACAGGTGAAGAGTAAAAGTAACAGATGAGCTAAGGGTAGAACAGAAAAGACAGAGATTCTGATTTTTGTGTTTTATGGGACAACATGGATTTGTGAGTAGAGCCTGATAGGAAGAAACAGAAAGGTAGCAAATGATCAGGATAAAATTTTGTCCCTGTTACTGGATGTAGATGAGGCAATAAATAATGTGACAACCAGAAATTATTTTTTCAGTTTTCTTGTTTTCTCATAATTTATTTTTTAATATGATAGGTCTGAGAGGTCATCATTCCCTTTAATGAGTGGATGCTCTCACAGAAAATTCAGAGCTCTCTCAATATGTCACACAAGATGGATATTAACTCTACTGGAGTCCAATAGACATGCTCAGTTCAGCAGACCTTTCCTGCCTCTTTGAACCTTAGACAATGATCCTCTCAACTTAATGTGCTGTAGTCATTAATTTTCTTAACACAGTTGCTATAGATTTCCTTTTTTATTAAATGTATTGGAGGTAATATTGATCAACAAGATCATACAGGTTTCAAAAGTACTTTTCTATAACGCTTTATCTCTACATTGCATTGTGTGACCACCCACCCAAAGTCAAGCCATCATCTGTCACCATATGTTTGGCCCCCTTTACCCTTTACTACCACCTGTTTTTATAAAGCAGCACTTCCCAGGCAATCATAATATCATGTCAGCAATCATGAGAACAAGCAACTCATGGTCAGTGTCTGGGTTATGAATGTCCAGTCAGTTATCTCTGTTAAACAGACTTTTGTCACCTTTTATAGTTAAAAAAAAAATGCTACCACACGCTGTGGGTAATAGGTTACCTCATAAGAGAGGGCAAAGAAACTATATACAATTATAGCAAATATTCTTAGTTACCTGAAGCTTATTTGAAATAATTGCCATTGTTTTTATTTAGCTGGAGAATTAGGTAAAGTAAGAAACCTACCACTCAGTTCTTGTTTGATTAGATTTCCAAATAATCCCAGAAAATCCCAGAAGTCCATTTAAAAATTTTAAATTTTATTTGTATTTTTAAACTAATATTTTTATAATGTTCAGGTATTAAAATCATGAATTAATTACCCAAGAGAAAAAGAACTTTGCACATATGTCCTTTAAAATGTGTTTGAAACAAAGAACTACTTTCTCTATTTTTTTAATCTAAAGGGATCTTTAAAATATGCCATTCTATTGTTTCAGCATCTTCATTCTTAGTGGATTTACCTCAAATATTTATAATACTTTTAGGAAAATATTATGCAAACCACTTCTTCAAATAATTCATAAAGCAAAATTAAAAATTTTTCTATTATATACAATTTTACAATCCAGATAACAAAATAAGAAAATATTTTCAATCACCACTGTTATATACATGTGAAGCAGTTTGCTATCCCCTCAAATCAAGCATGAAGATGATAGATTAAGGATATAGCAGTTATTCAAGTCTGATCTTGTGAGCTTGTCTGTGGGCAACTCCTTTTAGCTTTGTTTTATTGTTCTACACTTATTTTTCTCTTTGCTCTGATCTTTTTTATTAATTTGTATACCATTCCATTATATAGATCTATTTTGAAATTAAAATAAAAGAATGAGGAATGATCTAAATAAATAAAGCTATGTTTCTCAATTTAGTTCTTTATAAATGTTCGCAATGGAAGTGAAAATTGGAACTAGTCAATTCTTCCTCAGTGAGTACTTTGTGAAGGATGGTGCCTTAGCTGCATTGCTCCTGAATAGTCACACTGTTTCCCTGTGAGACTCATCTTTGGGAAGTGCCATATACCCATGCAGAAAAGCTCTAAGTAAAAATAGCAGTTGAAAAGGCAATCCCCTCTTTCTATGCCTAGGATGGCCCTTCATCACCCCCAGAGATAGCCTAATGCATCAGTATGTGATTGGAATGTATTTATTCTGCCATTTTAATGGAGCATATTTTACAGAAAAAAAAATATCCATTCCCACAAGTATATATTAGGCATATCTTATGTGCAAAAGTTTCAAGCAGGGAGAAGCAGAATCAATTTTGCATTTTAAAAGGACTTACTCTGATTATTGAGTAGAAACTGAGGAAAAATGTATGAGTAGACATATGTATAACTTGTTAGGATTTTATGCAAAGAGAAAAAGAGAGCTTAAGTGAGAACATATGGATGCTCTTAAAGGCATAACTTTTCAAGACTGAGCCTTTGATTTAGCACGTGGCTCCTCAGAGACCATGTTTCCAATTAATTCTGTATTCCTGACTACATTCTGGGTTGTTGAATTTGCTGGAAATCTAAGCGTAGAATGATTGTATTCTTAAAGTAAACCGATTATATTATCAAGACAAGCTTGTTACCTCAAAGCTGGAAAACATTATTTGACAATGGCTTACATTGTCAAATTTTACATTGTCTTTTTTTCTTTTTTTAATGAGTATTAATGCTCTCAGAGAGATTATCTACAATAAACTACCAATAAAGTACTAATAATGAGAATTTCTGACCAGAATTCTCACAGGAAACTTCAAATCCAACAGCAGTTGCAACGGCACCACTATTTTTCAGTTCTGCCTTCTAAGACCTGAAGATTCAATGGTTAAAAATTAAAGCAAGATATTTCTAAAGTTTATCCTAAAAATAAGAAATGAAATAAGATTTTTTTTCAATTTTCTTCATTAGAAAAAATATTGTTTTTCATTCCCAAATGTGTACTCTTCCTTGTAGTCTAATATTGGGGCATTATTAGAGTGAGATTATCATCTCTGTAAATGTCAGTGGAGCACATTGAAAGTCGGTAGGTGTTTGAAAAGGGAATGCTACAAAGTGAAAATTCATAACATTTAATTATAAATTGCACAGTATCATTCATTAGAACATAAAGGCTTTCTTTTCATTATGAAAACACAGGGATTTAATACAGGTAAAAAGTAATTTTGGTGCCCAGAAATATAATATTCTGTGAATAAAACCTCATTTTATCCACAACAGGGAAATAATATCCATTCTGTTTTACATCTTTGTAAATAAAAAGCCCACTTTTAGGCATGTGTCCAAGCAGACCAAATACAGAGGTGGAAATACTATATTTATTCCTAGAATTTCTTTAACATTTGAATCAGTATGTGTTCATCTTTGATTTGCAACCTTTACAGATTGAAATTTGGCCCCAAAAGGGAATGGAGTAGGCTTTATTTTAAGGAGAAAAACACTGCCTTAGTAGTTTGACCCCAATACTCATTTATTCCTTATGGGTGAAAAATACACAATTTGTCACAGTAATAAATATCAGGCTATAAAATTATGTTTTAGATGGAAATTTGGATTGCCTCAGCCAACCTCAACCCTCCTTCCTTCACTACCAAGCAAAAAGCTACTATGTCCTCAACTAGAGGCACCTGCTATACAGTGATATTCATCATGGCAACAGAATAGAGTAACTGAAGCAAGTTCAAGTCTTGACTCTACATTACTTATTGTGGGGCCTTTATTCTTTCTAAACATTAGAAAGATGTTCCCATCTTAAAGATATAAATAGAAATTTAAGAAATAAAAGTGTATGTGAAAATGCTTGCTAAAACTCAGTTCATGAAGTTGAGATAAGTTTTATTTCAGTCATATTTGCTTTCTTAAGTGAAATTTTCTTAGCCATGCTCTTCTTTTTTTCCTTCCCAGGATATAAAATCATTGTTGTCTATACTGTAGTATCTCACTGCCTAATTATTGACTTTTTAAAGATTCTATTTATTTATTTTTAGACAGAGGGGAAGGTTGGTAAAAAGAGAGGGAGAGAAACATCAATGTGTGGTTGCCTCTCACATGTCCCCTACAGAGGACCTTGCCTGCAACCCAGGCATGTGCCCTGACTGGGAATTGAACCAGTGACCCAGGCCAGTGCTCAATCCACTAAGCCATATCAGCCAGGGCTGCCTAATTATTAATTTAATCACAACTAATTTAAGTGTAAATAACCCTCTATAGCATAGCTCTAGTATAAAGGAATAGAGTGCTCTCTTCCTATTTCAATCTTTCAAACACAAACATTTGCATGTTTATTGTTAAACATGTGAGAAAGTATAGAAGTGGACTAATTAGAAAGGAAAAATGTCTTGTAAATTAAAAACTACTGGGCCACTTTTAAAGAGTTATACTTTTTAAAGATATCTGACTTAATGTCAGATGCTATTTTATAATTTACTTTTAGCATATATCAATATATTTGTTCATTCAACATACAAACATTTATTGAACAGTAAATGCCAGATAATGTTCTAGGTTCTGGGTTATAACAATAAATAACCTAGATAAGGTCTATCTAGTTAGAATTATTACCATTTCCACACATAGGGCCCTATCTCCATATATATAGATATGCAATAATGAATATATGCAGTCTTCGCAAATGAAAATTCAGGTTGTTTCCAATGCCTGACAATTAAGGGCAAGAAAAAAATCACAGGAAAGTCTCAGTATGTAAGTCTTTCTATACTTTTACAAATGTTCACTAAGTTATTAGATCAAAGTTATTAA
Source organism: Phyllostomus hastatus (assembly GCF_019186645.2). Lineage (NCBI taxonomy): Eukaryota > Metazoa > Chordata > Mammalia > Chiroptera > Phyllostomidae > Phyllostomus > Phyllostomus hastatus. Next base: position 4,042,525 of record NW_025333857.1, read on the forward strand.
TATTTCCTATTTTACTAGACATCGCCTGGTTGCCTTTGAGGAGACTGTGCTAGTTTAAACTCCCAGAAATAATAAATATCATATGATACAGATCCTTTGCTTCTGTGATAAACTGAACAGTTAGCTCTCTGATTAAATTTTTATAACTTTATTAATAATTTGAGCATTGTCAGTCACTTGTCTTTTCCTTATTGATATGTAGGCATTCGATATATCATGTTGGCCAAAAAGTGTGGCTCTAGTAGTGCTTGGTTATCTTTAACTTCATTTGAAACAATTTGGTTAGATTGTATTGTGCCAACTGTCATATCAGCGTGCATTAAAAAAATAAAAACTAATCAAAGTTGGTAAACTTTGAGTACCCATATTAATATTGAAGATGGAAGAAAATATGTAACATGTTTGTGATATTATGCTTTATTATTTCAAGAAAGGTATAAACATGACTGAAATGCAAAAAGAAAAAAGTTTAATGCAGTGTATGAAGAAGGTGCTGTGACTGATGGAACATGTCAAAAATGCTTGTGAAGTTTCATGCTGGAGATTTGTCACTGGACAATGTGCATTATTGTATATTTATTCTTCTAAATCAATTTGAAAACAATTTTGTTGGTCTTTTTATGAGAGGGCAACATTTTATTTTTAGGTTATTTAGGAAACATTGATATTTTTATAGCAATAAATCACCTGTTTCAAAAACAAAATATTGAGGAGGATACCAGCCTGCAGTATCCATCTAAGCTGTGGATGTTCATCAAAACATGCTAAAAACATACACAGAGACAACCAGGTCCTGTGGGAGAATAGGAACAGCAGGGCTACTCCTCACCTGGGGAGCACCTTGGCCACCCTCTCTCCTGGAGGGCGCCATGACCACTCTCTCTCTGGTGGGGAGAGTACACTGTTCCCCCTCGGAGAGGCTTTTTGTTGGTTTCGTTTGAATAAGAATTCAGGTAAAAGCTTATTACTCATTTCTAGGAAGTAAGGATCGAACAATAGATAACAAGAAAGTCTGAGGACCTATTTTGAGTCAGGGTCAAAGAGCTGTAAAACTTTAAAGAACAAACTTACTTCTTCAGGTTTCTTATACAAGAAAAAACCTTATACAAGATCTTATATATTCTTTCTTAGGCCTCATCACCCGGGAACCCACCCTTTGCAGCACAGAGCTGCACCACCCTGTCATTGTTTCAGGCTTAGGGGGAGCAAGGGAAGTAAGGCAGCCAAGCGATAAGGAGATTTTCTCCCAGACGATGAGGATTCAGGCTATATCATAGCTGAGGAGCGAGGGTCCATCACCCCCTTTTGCTATAGCCCTCAAAGTCCTTTCTTGGGGACCTCCCACGTGATCGTGCCTGTCTTAGATCATTCCCCCCTTGGGGAATCTTACCCATCATTGGCTAACCGACCAAGCATTGGGGTTCAGTTATGAATGAAGCAGCAGAAGCAGTGCTCCTGCCAGGGAGATAAGCTTTTGTCTCCTTGCTGGCTTATGGTCCAAGGTTGTTCCCTCAGCCTTACCCTTGGTGGGGGTTAAGCTTCTGACACCATGCAGGGCAGTTCCCAACAAAATATGACTAAGTCTAATTTATAATTTCTTCAGCTTCTGTATTTTCTTAAGTTCATTCTCAAGAATGTTTATGGTTTTATTGTAATGGTAAAAGGATATTTTCACTAAGTTTTCTTATGAGTCATTGTTTAGACTATAAAAAATCTTTAATAAGGTCTATTAAATTTTAAATGGTTTAATTAGTTTGGGTTTTCCAGTTACAGTCATATTAACTTCAAATGATTATAGTATTTTCTTCTTTAAATAGTCATAGTACTGTTGTATTTGTTGGTCCATACAGAATAATATTAAATTACTCTGTTGATAAAAGATATTCTCAAGAAATTACAGAAATGGACTAATTTATTTCAGCAAATGCTGAGATTACTGTGGATGGTAGGTAGTTTGATTTGTTGATGTTTCTTCTTCTTCCCAATCTTGATGCATTCTGATAGCAGGGATTGTTGAGGAAAGAGGCCTAGGGGTGGAAACCACTCTATTTGACTATCCAGGCAGTTAAAAACTGACTATTCACTCCTGGCCTGTGGGCAGTTACATCTGAAGGGGGTTGATTGTCATATATTTGGCAGCTTACAAACAATGAGGGCTGTGAACTCTTGTTGTGAATTGTGCCATACAAGGGGTTGAGTGGGGACAGAACTTTCTCTTGAGATTTGATTTAAAAATAAAAATGAAATGTTATTAAATCATTTTTGACAGTGCCATACAACTTTGTCCCTTCCCATCTGTCTGCTCAACAAAGATATGGAGATCAGAGCTAACCTCAGTGCAGAACAAGTCAGTCAAACAGCCTCAGGCCTAATGTGGGGGTGAGAAAGAGCCTTTATTAGAAAGAACTTTGATAAGCAATTTTGGTATTAGCATGGGAAGAAGAAAGTAGTTTTTGCCACACTTGCAGAAGCTATTCATGGAAAAAATGGGAGAAGGAAGAAATTTTTAAAGATAAAATTATATAAAAAATTTAAAGAATGCATAAGACTGGAGGCTTCAAGATTCCGTGTTGGAAGTTTACATGTTATGAGGAGTGGTGGATTTGTGGGAAAAGAGGAGGGAAAAAAATAACACATGGTTGCTCAAATATGGAACAAAAGTTTTTCCAAGTGTTCACAATAGGTCAGAAGCACATCTCAGAATAGAATTAGAATACAGACATCAAGTCCTAACTAATTATAAATCAAATTTCATTCTTTTTTTTAAAAAAAAACATGATAATGTGGTAATCTTGGAAAAAGCAATTTGATGTTCTTAGAAAATATTATGTAAACATATTATTTTGTAGGCTACTTCATAATCTGCAGCATTAGAGAATTGCTTAATATTCCCAGAGAATCCATAGTACCCCATAGTGTAGGCCAAGGGTGTCAAACTTGTTTTCACTGGGGGATGCATCAACCTCACTGTTGCCTTCAAAAGGCCAAATGTAGTTTTAGGACTGTATAAATGTAACTACTCTTTAACAGTTAAGTGAGAGATCAGTGCTGTCGCTGGGTAGAAACAAGGTGCCAAGCTGGATAAAACAAGGTGGAGGGCCAGATTTGGCCTGCAGGCCTTTTTTTTGCCACCTGTGGAGTAGGCTATAAATGATGTGCTATTTTAAAAACTCTCTATGGTTATCACTGCATCCTCTCTCTCTCTCTCATCTTCTTCCCCAGCAACTCCCAATATCCTCTAATAATTATTGGGGGTTTCTCATATCCCTTCCTCTTGAAATCAGATAAGAGCAGAGCATTTTTTTCTATGACCTAATAGTCCTAGTTCAGAGAAGATTGCAAAGATACAATGAAGGAGGAAAGAAGGTGGTATGCCATGATGTTTGGATGGTCTCCTTCATGGCCTGATAATTTCCGACACTTGTTTCTCTCTCTCTTCTTCACTATGTTCATTTCTTTCAGAGGGCTGAATAGCTGGGTATTGAAATCTCACCTTTCAAAGATCTCTAATGCATAATATTCTGCCCACTGGGCTAAGTTAGTTATGAGTCTATCAGTTTTTTTAACTTTGGTTCAACTCAATCCCACAGTGATATTTCTTTTTTACCTTCTTGTTCTACTTCCTCAGTCCCCAAATGCTTGATCATATACTGTCTTGCATAAGCTTCAATTTGTCTTTGTTATTCATGTTTGTCAAACCAGACTAGAAACTCTTCCTCATAGACAAGAGTCTTAACTTTTGATGTTGTTGTTGTTTGATATTACTACCTGCCTTTACTCAGCCCCCAGCCCCAGCACTTAGCAGGAGCTTCACCTTCAAGTCAGTATGCTTTAGGCCACTGTTGGGGAACTGAACTGAATGTACCTAGCAGATAAAGTATACCACTTACTGTTCTGATTCCCCCAGAGCTGAAATTGACTCTTTGAAAAGCTTACATAGTGAAATCCTTAATCTTGAAATTATGGATGTTGTTATATGAATTCCTGGAACCATAACAATCTCAATAGTGCTTTTTAAAACTCCTTATTCTCAGACTCTGGCTCTGTGAGATTGTTTCAGTGGGTTGGTATGGATCCCAGGAATCTGTATCTTTAACACACATCCCAGGGTTTGTAGCCAAGCTGGAGAAACACTGTACTATGTAAAATAAGCCTACGTCTAGGAAGTCCTGAAAAAAATATTTTTTCATTCATGATTATTTATGACATTCACAACCAAACTAAAAGGAAATAGTAGATATTTCTATACTACAAGACCCTTTATGAAATTATTAAAGGACTTTTAAAATCAATGAATTTTCAGAGGGTTTTAAGCTAATTTTATCTCTTTTTATCCATCCATCTACCTTTCTCTATCCATTTATTTGTCTGCCTACCTACTCAGTTTTTTATTTATTGGCATCCTATGTATCCACTATTAATTTTGTTAATTTAAGGAAATCTTAAATTATGCATATGCTATAGCAAGAAGTCACAACCAAAATTATCATAAGAGTGAACTTGACTCAAAGGTTTTAAGTATTATCTCTTATTTCACTGAGTTTTTTTCTCCTTTGAATTGAAATATGTCTTGGGTATCTGAGTTCTTTGTTGCCCCTCTTATGAGTAACTTGAGTAATCTAATAGACAGATTTTGTGATTAGAAGTATTTACCTGCTCTTTACTCTAAGGCTTCATTTTCATCAAAATCTTTTTATTTGTATGCATTAGTTCTATACTAAACATCTCTTTCTCTGGATGTTTATCTTTCACAGGTAAAACTAACCTGAAAACCTTCTGAGTCACTACTAAGTCTATGTTGCAAATAATAAATAGTTTGATTCGCTAGTTCATCTTTCTATTTCCTTAACGGACTTAAGCCTGTTTACTCATTTACCTTCTCTTTTCAATTTATTTTACTGCTGTGATCTTCTGTTACTTGAAACTAAAGAGGTGTTTTATTAGACTTCCATACCAACGGGATTATCAACTTCAAGGTGTGAAATATCTGGAACTGATCAAATTGAAATCTACCTGAATAGATTTTCAGTAATAAAACTCCATATAAACTAGATAAAATGTTATTAATTCATAATGAAAATTAAGACTGCCAACTGAACTACAATGCTTAGATCATCTGTTTGGCACATCCACTTTGTTTAGGAAAATGAGAATGAAAAGGCAAAGTAGACACTTACTTGATGAGCAGGGAACTAGATAAATGGAATTATTGGTGATCTAAAGGGCCACTGTCCTTATCCTAGCTCATGCAATTATCAATTCTTTGAGATATTGCTGCCAATCAAATCAAAATCCTCAGGACAGAAAGAGAATCATCACAGAATTCTCTTCTTAACTTAATTATAGCCATTCATTAATAAATTAAGAGTCCCTTCACTTTGTTTCATTGGCTTGATATTTCTGCAGATATATAAACAGTATTGATAAGGTGTTTGCTTTCTTTGACATTAACCATCTTATCCTACCTTTGTTTTCTGATCCAGACCCTTTTCTATATACATGAAACATACTATGTTACCTAACCCTGAACAATAGCACTGTGAGGCCTTTTGAGAAAAATGAGGTCAGAAATGTTAAGCTATTCACCCAAAGCCCCTATGTAATACAGGCTTCCTCCGCTACGTGAGTGTTCTAGATCCCATCCTTATCAATGTACCAGCTGGTGGTGGTGTTGTGAGAGGCTGCATTCTACTTCAATGAATTTTTTTGAAGACTTTCAGTGTGTTTATCCATTACATGATAGGTAACTTACAAGCACACCTGCTCACACCGTGCTGAGTGTTCAGCAGTTTCTGACCAAAAACAGCATGACCCCTGTGCCCCACCCTCCCTATTCACTGGATCTCACCTGGAGCAATATTTTTTGTTGTTTACCTGGATGAAAGAAGTCCTCAGAGGAAAACATTTTGCCAATGTGGAAGAGGTGAAACAAACAAACAAACAAACAAAAACAGCAGAAGCACTAAAAGGCATCAAAATCAACGAGCTCAAAAACTGCTTTTGAGCTGTGGAAAAAACATCTTGATAGCTGTAGTGCATCAAAGTGAGAATACTTTGAAGGTGACTGAAATTTAAACAGGTACAAATAAATACACAATTCTTTATAAATAAATTCCAGGGTTTTTTGTGTCCCTCCTCATATATGTTAATACAGTATGGTATATAACTTTAATCACCAAAGAGGAAGAAAGTAAACTTGAATCAGTTTCAGAGAAAACATCTGGTCTTGTGAAGTGTGCAGGAAAATAGAAAGTTGGATAACAAAGGCAGTTTCTATTAGTAACCCGTCCATATATTTCTTCTTGGTTTCATGGCAACCTGGAAATATGCTGAAGTATATCTATTTTTTCCTTAGAATTTTCCAGCAAGAGTACTACTTGGTTAACAATTCTAGCTCAGGATTGTACTTGAAAATGAAATACAATTATATGCATAGACTGACATGAGGAGATTGGAAAGCATTTCATTCTGCAATCAAGTCTATAGAAGTTAGTAATATAAATCAATACAAAATGACTCTCGGGTTATTTAAGTATTACATAATGCAGTATTAAGATTTTAGAGTGGACATTTATTTTTTGTAGGTTTTCCCAAGCATTGCAGAACACTGAACATCCCTAGCTCCTGGTTACTATTAAATGCATCCTCCAGACTTGTGACAACCCATGTCCCTGTGCCACATTTGCAAAAACCTGTGGGTAGGCAATTCTGCACCCAGCTGACAACCACTGAAAGGAGGCAGAAGCATACTTAGTAAAGGGAACATTTCTAATAATTCAAAAGTGATAAGCCAGGCCCACAGTTTCAGAAATATTAGTAAATGCTTTTTCTGTTTTCCAACTCCAGCTAATATCATAAGAAATAAGTTACCCACTCTCTAATCAGCTAACAAGAACTTCCTTTTCACATTCATGTTGAGTAGCCAAGGAAATTTTTTTTTTACACTAGGATACTAAATCAAATGTTAATTTCCATTACTGAATTTTGGACTCAAGATTTTATGTTTCCAATATGAGCTCTAACTTGATATTATTGATGATTGATGGTTATATTAATTATATTATGGGATAAGTAAACTAGCAAAGAACACTTTTCAATTACTTGAGAAAATAATCGTGATTTTTTAAAAAAGATTTTATTTATTTATTTTTAGAGAGGGAAGGGAGGGAGATAGAGAGAGAGAGAAATATCAATGTGCGGTTGCTGGGAGTCATGGCCTGCAACCCAGGCACGCACCCTACCTGGGAATCAAACCTGTGACACTTTGGTTCGCAGCCCATGCTCAATCCACTGAGCTACGCCAGGCAGGTTTAATCTTGATTTTTTTTTGCAATGTGCCAAACCCTGGATAAAGCATTATAGACACATAAATGAGTAAGAACTATTCTTTTTTTGTGGAGCTTAAAACATAGTATGGAGGGTAGAATATTAACCCAATAATAACAAAATAGTTTGCTAAATAATATAGAAAATGTGTGTATAAAATGTTATGGGAAAATTCAAGGAGCAGTGATAACTCTGCGGAGTTAAAGAGAATTTCCAAGATATTTAAGTTTGGACTTGATGTATGAGAAGTTTGCCAGATGGAAAATGGCTTTCTGTGAGAGAGAACTTGATGGGAAAATGCACAGAGGTAGTAATAGAAGTAGTTTCATGGATGGAATAGAAAGAGATGACAAGAAATGAGACTTAAATGATGAGTGTGCATTTAAACAAATAAATGATAGGAAAAATGGCTTTGGTAAATATGAAGCCTGCTGAGGAATTTTAAGTTATAGTGACTTAATTAGTTTTTCAAGGGACTTAATTAGTTTTCAAACTTTGTATCGCTCTATCATACACATTAATCATATCTGGTTCACTCAGTAAATACCTCTGAGTTTCTGTTACAGACTAAGCTTTTTATTTTCTTGGAAATTTGTGAAAAGTGTTTCTGGTTGCCTGTGGTCAGATTGTTCTGGCCCCCTTAGGCTCAATGCCTATGGAGGATATTAAGGAGCTTTTCACACTATCACAAAGTTTTATTTCCCTCTGTCTTATGATATCTGCTAGTTTTTTAAGCCCAACTTTTTAGATCTTTAATATTTAGATATTCTTAAATGAAACATTTAGATTCTGTTTTGAGGAACTCAGGTTACCTACTATAATTGTATACATCTACACGCACACCATTTTTATGTGAAAACAATTTTTACTTCAAAGACATTTCAAGAAATTTAAGAGAAGTGCTGTAAAGTCAGTTGAATGGTATGGGATACTTTCAATTCCTAGTCACATGACTACCTTTATTCAGCTGCATTAATAAATAAGTTGAATGGTCCTTTGGATAACTCAGAATAATCTAATTTTACCTTTTTCCCTGCAAATGGAAACATAGATATCTGTAAGCGTATATTTTCATTTTCCCCTATTTTTAAAATTTTGTGATACTTTGAGATGTGTATGTTGGAAATTGAGAAAGGTATTTTACAAACAATTTCTGTAAACCTTTCTGGCAATAAAATTTATATTTTAAAATTAAATCTCATGGTAGGAAAATAAATAAATTCAATGACGAGCCAAATAAAGAATCTAAGTTTTTCTATTGTTAACCATAGGAAATACTTTACTTTCTGCACTTTAGTTTATATCTACATTTCTCTTAACAGTTTTTTTTATTTATTTTTCCCATGTATTTCTGTTGGGGACCACCCTGCCTGGTATCAGAAGCTGTAACCCCCGCCAAGGCTAAGCCTGAGGGAACGACCTTGGACCATAAGCCAGCAAGGAGACAAAAGCTTATCTCCCTGGCAGGAGCACTGCTTCTGCTGCTTCATTCATAACTGAACCCCAATGCTTGGTCGGTTAGCCAATGACGGGTAAGATTCCCCAAGAGGGGAATGATCTAAGACAGGCACGATCACGTGGGAGGCCCCCAAGAAAGGACTTTGAGGGCTATAGCAAAAGGGGGTGATGGACCCTCGCTCCTCAGCTATGATATAGCCTGAATCCTCATTGTCTGGGAGAAAATCTCCTTATCGCTTGGCTGCCTTACTTCCCTTGCTCCCCCTAAGCCTGAAACAATGACAGGGTGGTGCAGCTCTGTGCTGCGAAGGGCGGGTGATGAGGCCTAAGAAAGAATATGTAAGATTTTGTGAAACCTGCTTTATTTAGAATGCTCTCAGTTGAATGATAAGGGTCCAAGGAAGAAGTAAGTTTGTTCTTTAAAGTTTTACAGCTCTTTGACCCTGACTCAAAATAGCCCCTCAGACTTCCTTGTTATCTATTGTTTGATCCTTGCTTCCCAGCAATGAGTAATGAGCTTTACTTGAATTCTTATTCAAATGAAACCAATAAAAAGCCTCTCCAAGGGAGAACAGGGCACTGTCCCCACCAGAGAGAGTGGCCATTTCCTTTCTACTTCCCCACAGGACTTGGTTGTCTCTGTATATGTTTTTCTCACGTGTTGATGAGCCATCCGCAGCATTCCATGGTCACTGCTGACAGGTGATCAAGATATATTTCCTTCCTTCCTTAGTTTTTTTTTTAAATTTATTTTTAAAGAGAGAGAAAGGAAGGAGAAACAAAGGGAGAGAAACATATATTGGTTGCCCTCTGCATGCCCCCAAATGTGCAACCCCGGCATGTGCCCTTACTGGGAACGGAACCAGTGATCTCTTGGTTCACAAGCCAGGGCTCACTCCACTGAGCCACACCAGGCAGGGTGTTCATCAGTTTTGAATTCTGCATTTGTGCCCTAGTGAATATCTAGTAATGTAGCTGATATACCAGGCTAGTGTCATAATTGGATGAATAGCAAAAGTGAATACCTTTTAAAAAAAGATAGGTTTGACTCATATAACTTGAGTTAAGGAGACCTTATTCCAAATGCTTATGGACATACACATCGTGTGTGTATTTGTGTACGTGTGTGTGTATATATATATATGGTGTATAATTCCACTTCCTATGATAGCAACTATGCTGCACACAACCAAAAATGCACTAACCACTTCTCCAGGGGAGGAAGTAAAGTCCTTGAATTATTTTTTTTTACTCTTTGATATTTCATAACTTAAATACTATGATGTAAAATTAAGAATATTTAAACAGTATGACATGCATATTATGTTACATGATAAAGAAATAAGAGAAAGAAGAAAGCATTATATACACACACTCACGAAATAAGGGAGAAAAAGTCATGGCAGTTACAGTTCTTGATTGTTAACATAGTTGGTATTTATAAATATCTCCTTCTACTGTTCATTCGGTAGCCCCTTTTGCCTTCAGCAAGCACCTCAGCGGGTCATTGTTCTTTACCTTGGTGAAATGACTCACTACTTCATTCCTGAGGGCCATTCATAGTCCTGCCTGGACTGGGTTGTTATAATTTTCCATTGGCATTAATTATAGGGGATAGTTATACTGGGAGATTGGGAGATGACCTAACAGATCTCCTATATTCCAGACATACTCTTCTCTACCTCGATTGTAGAGTGGTAGACCAACATCCCATTGGGAATCAGGATGAATCATTCTAGCCACCACAATAACTCTCTTCTTTTCCTATGAAGAGGCAAGAGTCCCAGCTGGCCAGGTAGTAGCCTTATCGGCCTGTTCTATGAAATCAGTGTATCTCCTACTGAAAGTATTCTTCCTTTTGGAACTAAGACTTCTAGGCCAGCAGGGCATCAAGTCACAGGAACAGGAGATAAAAATCTTTCTAGTGAGCCACTGGAGGTAAGAGGGAGTGGTGTCATGTCCATTTCTACTCCTGGATTCCTGACTTTATGAGTTCTGCCTGTGGGAGAAACATTACCATATATTGGACACTGATTCAAAGCATATACAGCCTTCTAAAGAACCTTCCTCAACTCCTGCAAGATACTGCCAACTAGCTGGCATTACTATTACAGAGTTTTCAACAGACAATTCTACCATTCTTTCAAGCTACCTGCTTTCAGGATGGTGAGGAACATGGTAAGACCAGTGAATTCCATGAGAACAGGCTCATTGCCACACTTCTTTTGCTGTGAACTGAGTTACTTGACCAGGAGCAATACTGTGTAAAATATTATGATGGTGAATAAGGCATTTGCTAAGTCCACAGATAGTAGTTTTAGCAGAAGCATAGCACATGGAAAAGACAAATTTATGTCTGGAGTATCTGTTTCAGAGACAACAAAACACTGCCTCTTCCATGATGGAAGTCATAATTTACCTGCCACTAGGTAGCTGGAAAATTAACCCAGGGAATGGTGCCATACTGGGAATTTAGTGTTGGTCTCTGCTGCTGTTAGATTGAGCACTCATTGGTGGCTGTAGCCAAGTTAGCCTTGGCTAACGGAAGTCCATGTTGCTAAGCCGGTATAAACTCCATCCTGCCTCATGGCCACTTTGTCCATGGGCCCATTGTGAGATGAGAGGAATGGCTAGGAAAAGAGGCTGATTGGTATCCACAGAACAGGTCCTCCTATCCTTCTTGATTATAGTATTATCCTGTATCTATAGGGGTTATGTTCTAAGACTCCCAGTGGATGCCTGAAACTGTGGGTTGTACCAAATCTTATGTATACTATGCTTTTTTCTATACATACATACCTATGATAAAGTTTAATTTATAAATTAGGCACAGTGCTTGCTTCAGCAGCACATATTCTAAAATTGGAATGATACAGAGAAGATTAGCATGGCCCATGCACAAGGATGACATGCAAATTTGTGAAGTGTTCTATATAAATTAGGCACAGTAAGAGATAAATAATAATAACTAATAATAAAACAGTATATTGTAATAAAAGTTAAGTGAGGGTGGTTTCTTTTTCTCTCAGCAAATTAGCACAATTTTTTTCTCTTCTTTATAATTTAATGGATAAAAGATTTGTTCTTATTGTAGATCTTAGAAACATCAACATTTTTTTCTTATTAAGTCTAGAACTTTCAACTATTTACTTGAAGAATGCATTTTATAGCCTCTCTTTTGCATATCTAAATTACCAATATTACTATTCTTGCATTTTAGGTCCATTTTTAAGAAAAATAAGGGTTTTCTGAACACAAGTACTGCAATCCAATGACAGTAGGTCTGATGATAGAGACAGCTAGTGAGTGATTAGTGGGTCGGTGGTATATGCTGAGTAGGAATGTTGAACAAAAAAATGATTCATGTCCTGGGTGAGATAGACTGACACAGCACAAGATTTCATTACACTACTAATAAAGACAGACCATTCAAAATTTATGAATTGTTGATTTCTGGAAATTTCCGCTTAATAATTTTAGACATGGTTGACCATGAGCAGATGAAACTATGAAAGCAAAATCCACAGATAAGGAGGGACTACTGTATTGAAATCCTCCTCTGCTGAAGTTACACTTTGGTGAGCATTCACATGGGACACAGATATCTTCCTGTTTACTGCCCATTCAGAGAGACCTATCCACATATCTTTCCCCAAAATTTACTCATCATCAAATTTCCAACCATGTACCTTTCCAGCCCCTGATCATCTAGCCAAACCATCAGCCATAACCTGTGAATTGGTATTACACATTTTGACATTTCTCCTTCTGAGCAAAGTGAACAACCAGGGTTCAAAGTTCTACCCACTGGAAAAATTACCACTGTTCTTCAGGAATGTTCCAGAAAGGGACTATAGTGCCACAACTGCCTACATTTAGGTGGTGTCTTCATAGTTTGCAAAACTATCTGTAAACTAGGCCCAAGCCTTCTCTTTCCCTATCAGGTGAGCTTAGAGAGCTTGGCATGAGGCCATAGGGGCAGGAGAGAGAAGGTAGAATATCAGGAATGGGAACCATGGGCATTTGGGTACTACTTCTTCATGTAACTTGTGCTTTCAGAACCTTTTGGACTTGACTGTGTATATACCAAATCCCATTTGCTGATGGAGTGTTGCTCTATTCACCTAACTTTATGGTTGGTGGGTCAGATGACAACCAGTTCATGATTGCTTAAGTTTCATGGTAACTTGGTGGTAGTGGTTAAGGTTCAATTTCTATTAAGGCCCAGTAGCAGACCAAGAGTTGTGTCTCAAAAGGAGAGTGGTTGTCCACAAAGAATGGCAGGACTTTGATACAAAATTCTAAGGGCATGAACTTTGATTCACATATAGGAGCCTGTCAAAGTCTCTAAATAGCACTACCATCTGCTACTGACACTTTATGCACCATTGGATCTGCTGGATCAGATGGCTCAAGTGGCAGAACAGCATACCCAGAAACCTGGACCTGTTGTAGAGTCTCTTCTTGTTCTAGGTCCCAGTTAATACTAGCAGCTTTTCGGGTCACTTGGTAAATAGGCTAGAGAAATGCATGTATCAAATGAGGATATATTGCTTCTAAAATTCAAAGAGGCCTACCAGACACTGTGCCTCTTTTTTTTTTTTTTGCTTGGTTGTGGGAGGGGCCAGATGCAACAACCTATCCTGCTTAGGAGAGATACCTTAATATTCCTCATGCCACTGGATCCCTAGAATTTTAATTGATATAGAAGTCCCCTGAATTTTTATCACCTTTATTACCACCTTCTAAACACAAATATCTTGCCAATAAATCTTGAGTAGTCATTACTCCGTGCTCCATGTAATGATCCATTACAGATATCTTATGGAAGGTATCCCTGTGAACTAAATTATGACATAGGTTTGGAGCATTGCTATATCACTTAAGATAGTATAATTGCATTGCTGGTCTTGCCAACTGAAACCAAAAGACTTCTGGTGGGCCTTATTGATAAGTATGGAAAGAAAATCTTTTATCAGATCAATAGCTATGTACTAGATATCAAGGGATGTGTTAATTTGCCCAAACAAAGGAACCACCTCTGGTATAGCAGAGCTGCAGTTGAAGTCACCAGGTGGTTAAGTTCATGATAATCTAGTGTCATTCTCCAAGATCTACCTGTCTTATGTAGAAACCAAATAGAAGGTTTGAATAGGATGTAGTTGGACTCCCCACACCTGCATCCTTCAAGTCCTTGATGGTAGCACTAATCTCTGAAATCCTTCTAGAAATATAGTATTACTTTTGTTTTAATATTGTCTTAGACAGAGGTAATTCTAGTGGTATCTACTTGGTCTTTCCTACCATAATAGGCCTCACTCCATAGGCCAGGGAACCAATATGGGGATTTTGCCTGCTTCTAAATATGTATAGTCCAGTTATACATTTCAGAATTGGAGAAATAACCACAGAATGGGTTTGAGGACTCACTGGGCCCACTGAGAGAAGGACCTAAGCTAAAATTCTATTGATCACCGATCCTCCATAAGCCCCTACTCTGACAGGTGGACCCCAGTGATGTTGTGGGTCTCCTGGAATTAATGTCAGTTCAGAGCTAGTGTCCAGTCATCCCCTAAAGGTCCAATTATCTCCTTTTCCTCAGTGCACAGTGATCTTGGCAAAGGCTGCAGGTACATTTGAGGAAGGCTGGAAGAAAGATTGACAATATTATTTTCGGCAGTGTACTGAGGTCCTTTCTGAAGGGGACCTTCCCTCCCCTTCATTGAAAGACTCTTGGGTCTCCAAATTGGCTCAATTCTGGGAATTGATTGAGGGGCTATGATTTACTTTTTATAATTCAGATTAGACTTTTATTTACTTAATCTAGAATATTTCTGCTTATACAAATCAAGTGAGGATTTAGTAAGCTTCTTATCTATTTCACTCCTACGCCTGGATTAGTGCTCTGACTTTGCTGTCTGTTACAGTACCTATGTCCACTTTGCTTCAGGCAGTTGAGTGCTATCACTTGGCTCCTGCCATCCCAAGATTCAATTACAACTGTTGCATTTAAATTTCCCAATTCAGTGCTTTAGTTTCCACTGGTCTAGGTAGAATAATGATCCCTGAGCTCTTTAAAAATACCAGGGCTCTGCTCACAGATTTGTTATCTTGTAGCAGTGGCAAGAGAGGTAAAGTCTACCAAACCCTTCCAGTGCAGATGATGTGGTTTTACATACAAATCCACTCTAACATTCTAATCTCCATAAGCCCTTGAATCCTTTCCTCTACCAAGGTAGGTCTGGCAGTTCTAATTTATTCACTGTGGGTCACCTTTTGGTTCATGTTACAGACTATCAACCACATTGTTGGAACCCTTCCTAACTCCCTGAGCTGCAACATTAAATGTAGAATCTCTGCTTAATGAATATGTTACTGGGTAGACCAGAGTCAAAGGGCTCTCTTCTTTGTTCTTGTCTTGCTCACAAGAGAAAAATTCAAGCAAGAGACATGTATAGTGGAAAAGAGATCGCAAGTTTATTTATGAAATATATAGAGTAAATAAGGTATTAGTAAATTTGTTAGTACGTTTGTTCTATATACTTTAGCACCTGGCTGCAAGTGGGCACTCAGCTAATCTTAGTGTCCGACTACTGGGGTTCAAGGTTTATACACTTTAGTCAGTTTCTAGGTTCCACATCCTCCTCTCCCTTTCAGACCTTGTGACAGTTACAAAGGCTTTCTTTCACAGCTAGTGAAGATGACATACATAGAATTTCAAGGGCTCCCCTCCTCCTGCACTGTGATATTTTTGCTCATGATGTTTGTGATGCCTGGTAATCTTAACGGACCAGGCTCAGAACTGCTGGGTTAATAGGTAAGACACGCTTCCTTTTGGTTTCTATCTTCATCTTAAGTGCTTTATTAGATTGTAATGGTGGGGGCCCTGCTTTATTTCCTCTCTGGCCACTCATTCCTAGCTACTACTTAAGAAATCCATATTAATTAATTCATCCAGATTCAACTTTATATTCCTTTCACCATTATTTTACAACTTTAATATCATTACACATGTACTCCAGATTTCTCTCCATAAATTTGAAATAGAAAGAATTCATTTGGAGTATAGAGCACCTCCTCATGGGCCACACTTTGTACCTCATCTTTAGGACTTGAATTTAGTTATAGGTCAAGAAGCAAAAATAGCTGGTGAATGTGGATCCTGAGGGGAATCAGCTTTGTCTTACATGGCAACTGCCTTAGGTGAGGACATGACAATTTCCTCAGGCAATGCAGAGTTAATCCCATTAGGTGGGACTAGAGCAGCTACTACCACTAGGGCTGGGGAGGTCACTTCTGCTGGACATTGGGAGGCTACTGGGGATGGAAGGACCTCTTCCACTGGCTAAGATTCATCATAATGTTAAGGTGAGAAATATTCAAACCTGTAGAAAATTTTGGTAAGGGTTTGAACCAAACTGATAATGAAAGATCTCAAATACTTCTGAGAATAACATTTTACAGTTTCTTTTATTCATTTAAAGTTAAGGAGAGGAGTAAGAAAGATTACACAAAGGTGGGAGAAAGCAAGGCAGAGATTGGATTACAAGATCGTTGAAAGATTGTGTGCTCTCTTGAGGGTTTTTTCAAAGGTATGTTATGCTAGATACACAAGAACAGTGGACAGGGATTACTTAAAAACCTTTTGTTGAAGCAGTTACAGGCCTAGTGTGTGACTACCCACCATGATTTGCCCAGTTCAGAATTTATGGCTTATTACAGCGCTCCTTTTTCATCCACAATAATTTAGGAGCTAAAGGTCTGCAGCTTCATTCCCACTCCAACTTGTAGAATCCCCTTCTTTGCCAATCTGTGTTTCACTTTGATAGTAGACAACACTGAAGATTGGAAGTTGAACTTGCCTTGTAATTTAGCTAGTCACAGAAAGACATTCTGCTTTTGATTTTCAACAAGCTTAGC
This sequence comes from Phyllostomus hastatus, assembly GCF_019186645.2. Classification (NCBI taxonomy): domain Eukaryota; kingdom Metazoa; phylum Chordata; class Mammalia; order Chiroptera; family Phyllostomidae; genus Phyllostomus; species Phyllostomus hastatus. Next base: position 4,059,229 of record NW_025333857.1, read on the forward strand.
CCTATGGCTACATGAGATAAGAGTCTTCTTGGGGCACACACAGAAAATTTCAGGTCATTTATGCAAGCTTGAGCTGGAAGACTGAATCCCGGAACTCATTCTTTTCTTTCACCACTTTGTCCAATAACATTATTAGCAACCAGCCGATCTCATTATATTTTTAGTTTTCTAAGGATGTTCAGATGTATTATATACACAATAACTCAGTTTCTGGCTTCTTATAAATGATTGATTAGATGTATCCAATAGAGATATTTTCTATCCTCCTATTTCCAGATCCTGCCATGTACTGTTAGTATTGTCTTTACTATTGAAAATAGTTGTTAACATCTTTAAGTCTAATCAGATTAGAGAGCCAATTCCAGAAACTCCAGAATGAAATGAGAAAACTTATCCTTAACATATTTATCTATGTAAACATAGATAGATATATGTAAAATTAGTGATATAATTACTAGCTTGATCAATCAATGTATGCAAAAAAAAAGTTTGTTATAATATTTTGGTGGTGTCTGTCAGCCTTTAAAAAAGGAAGTACTGGATATAAGTACTGGTACATTAGAACTAGCAGGAATCCTAGAAATATGTTATTTTGTCTTCTTCTAGTCATCAGACTTTATCAGGTGCTGCTATGTGCTAGGTGCTGGACTACACCAGCCTCTGTTTTGGGGGCACCTGCATTTCTGTGAAGGGAGAAAAACATCATCTAAATAAACAGTATAATTAAGAAGATAATAGTGGTTGTGGTAAGGGCTATGAAATAAATTAATAAGATGATGGAAAAGAAGATCACTAGTAAAAACCATAGATGTTGGTAAGGGAATAGATGTTGGTGAGGGGATGGATGTAAGGTCTTCATATGACATTATGTTGAGACTTGGCTGCAGAAGTTCTAGAGAACCATGGTGGAACTTGGAACAGCAATATAAACAAAGGAGTGAGGGAGGAGTAAGACTTGTTATTGGTAACAGAGTGGAACCAACTCCACTGCAAGACAGACCATGGTACATAATTTGAATTTTATTCAAAAACCCTCAGTAGGCATTGGAAGGTTTGAAGGATGGTAGTGACATAATCTGATTTTTTAAAAATTTTCTTTTCTTGTTTTGAATTTCATTTGAGTAGATAATAGGCCCACAGGTTTGTAAATAATAGAAGTTTTGTTGTCTTTTCTCATTTCTGTCCTCTTGATTCCACCTCTTTGTTTTCCATCATTTATATTCTTCCCTTTACTTCATTTATTCTTGCCTTTTTTATTTAGTGATTTTATTTTTTCTTCCTTGGTGATGTATTGTAGGTAGCCTTTCAAGATGTGCAGTTCAAAAGCTCCTCCTTCTTTTCCCCAGATTTAGACTGTTTCCTTCCTGTATAACTCAGACCCTTTGAGTTTGTATGTGTATAGCCAGTTCTTTTTTGGCTCTCAAAGCCCAAGGTATCTGGTAGCTTCTACTGCCAGCTCTGCATGTCCTTGTCCCAATCCCTTCACTAGTGACAATGGCTAAGGGAAATATGCTTTTGGTCCAAGGTGTCAACAAACTCCAGGAGACCTTTCTGAGGGACAAAAGAGAAGTGTGTGTGTGTGTGTGTGTGTGTGTGTGTACACATATCTGAATACACATATATATCATATACATGCATGTATATGTGTGTATATATACACATGTATATTAAATATATATATATATTTTTGTTTGTTTGTTTTTGTTTTTGCAAACCAGAGAGGCACAGCTTTCAGTGCAAACTGATAATGTACAAACTGATAATGTGCAAACTGCTGCTCTGTAGCAGGTGCATCAATGGTTGATGTCATTGCATATGCTCAGTAGCACCACTTCAGTTTCTTTGAGAGCTTGCAAAATAAAGTTGTAAATCAAGCCATGTTGTTAAATGGACATTATGCAGAATGAAATTCCTCTCCTATGCAGAAGTCAGAATTCACACTGCAAAGCTGCTTGGTCACTCTAGCAGAATTAGATAAATTGTTAAAAAGTCCAAATAGTTGGCCACAAAGTTATAAAGTTATGAATTTTTAAGTCCACAAAGGCAATCCTTCAGATGGAGGATGTGCTTTGGTAGCATTGTCTTTGAAATGCCACTGCTATTGAACACCTCACCTTGGCAACTGCTCTATAAAGCTGTTGGAACTCAATCCTGTCGATTAGAGCTCCAGTGTCAAAGTTAATTTTTGCTTTTGAAGTCATTCCTCACACTTAGGGAGTGTATTTCTGTGGTGCTTTTTGAAATCTGCTCTCTCTTGGTTTCCAGGCACTTTTCACTTAGCTGCTTATGCTTCCAGGGAGCTCTGCCAGATTTTAGCAGCATTTGGTAAGGTAACATATTATTTGAAGCTGTAATTTCTCTGTTTCCTAATATTTCTGGAAATTAAAATTGAGCAATTTTTTTCTTTACGTATATTCATTGCTTTGTTCTTCTCATGCTTAGTAGCTTCCAAGAGGAGTGATGAGTTGTTCTTAGGGAAACTATAACCATATGAGAGATCTATAACCATTTTTATACTGATTTTTTTCTCTTTTACTTTTTTTTAAATGATCATTGGAGCTGCTCAGTGAAAAATGGATTGTGGAGTACAAGAGTAGAAATAAGGACAAGAACTTGGAATGACTTCAGTAGTCCAGGCTACAATAATTGTGGCTAAGACTGCAGTATGGCAGTGTAGATGATAAGTAATTTGATTTGAACTGTCCTTCCAAATTAGAGTAGAAAGGACTTGGGAAATTGGTAGTAGTGTTTAAGGGAGAAAAAGTTATCCAGGAAAGTTCCTGTCATTTTAGATTGTGGGGAACAGGGTGGATGGTGGTGCTATTTATCAAGAATTCTTTTTGGACATTTCTTTTTAATATGTTGGATAATAATTTAAGACATCTTAGAAATGTCAAGTCTAAAGTGATGGCTCTGGACTGAAGATTTAAATTTGGATATCAATGAATTGCAGATGGCATTTAAAATAAGAAATTTGATGAAATCATATTTGGAGAAAGTTTAATGAATATAAAGGCCCTAATATCAAACCCTAAAGGACACCAACACTTAAAAATGAGGAAAAGTAGAGGAGCCAGCAAGGAGATCAAGAGGAATGGCACTGAGGTAAATGGAAAACCTCATTTCACTTAAAGGGGGTCTGGATCCTGAGACCCATACCTTCAAGCTGTCCATCACTGCTCTCCAAGCTTGTCTCTGAACACACTGCATTTCAGCTCAATGATCTAACATAATTAACACTTCAAAAACTCACTCTTGGTATGCAGGTTTGCCTGGCAAGTAATTTTTGTAATATCTTAGGTTTAATTTTTAAAATTATCTGTATCTTGTTAACTTGAATTTCATATCTCTATTCCAGACCTTTTCTCAGAGTTCATATATTTCCAGTTGACATTTATACTTGAATGTCTAATAGACTTTTAAATACATATTTTTATTATAAATGTTGAACAGACATTTAATATATAAAATAGGTAATTCTTTCCTAGCTTTTTAAAATATTTTTTTAAATTTAATCCTCACCTGAGAATATATTTTTATTGATATTTGGAGAGAGAAAAGAACAAGAAAAACATCAGTTGGTTGCCTCTCATACACACCCTGACCAGGGATTAAAGCTTACCCCTGATATGTGCCCTAAGAATCAAACCTGCAACATTTTGGTGTATAGGACAACACTCCAACCAACTGACCCATCCAACCAGGGCTATTCTAGTTTTTGGTGACAAACCATAGATGTATTCCCTCCCAAACTTAAATAATAGACTACATCAAAGTTGCCTAGTATATAATACACACTGTTAATATATCTGGTATGTCCTTAATATACATATTGTTTTTTACAACATAATTAAATCTTTCAAATTTTTGTTCTTTTATCTTCTTAATCACTTCAAGGGTTACTTTTGATTAGAACAATCTTAGTGTTCTTGATCAATTTTGTTAAAATAAGATGCCTATTGCTGCCTTCATCTGTATTTTGTAAAACTTAAGTTGCTTATTCTTAGAAAATTTATGCTAAAAAATGTATGGACTGAAAGCCTGACCCATAGCTCACTGAGTTTTCTTCATGAATGTGGAGATCAGCTATTGATGGACAGGAGTGTCTGCTCACATTGATGTGATATCTCAGTTTGAAACAAGTGTATGCCATTGCTATTCACCTAAGTGCCAGTTGAAAGCAAACAGCTCAAGGTCAGCTTTGTTTTACCCTCAAAAATCATACCATCCAAAAGCAGGGCATGAAATTCTATGGGATGTTAATGGCACAAACTATGTCCTACTTCATGGAGCAGCAGGTTTAAACTCAATCTTTTCAGCCCTGGCTGGTGTAGCTCAGTGGATTGAGTGCGGGCTGGGAACCAAAGTGTCCCAGGTTCGATTCCCAGCCAGGGTACATTCCTGGGTTGCAGACCATAACCCCCAGCAACCGCACATTGATGTTTCTCTCTCTCTCTCTCTCTCTCTCTCTCTCTCTCTCTCTCTCTCTGTCTCTCTCTCTCTCTCCCCCTCCCTCCCTTCTCTCTCTAAAAATAAATAAATAAAATCTTAAAAAAAAACTCAATCTTTTCATTGAGTCCATATATGAAAACCAAAACCATTTGTAGTTTTGCCGCATGTGAAAAACCTGGTTTATTAAAATGGTGGGCTTTAGAGGGAAGATGGCGGCTTTACTCTAGGCAACGTTTTTCTCAGCTTCTGTGAAGAGGGGGGAAACTCGCGGATCTGTGGAGAAACAGAGCAAGTGGGCTAGGTTACCGAATCACTTTTGAAAGCAGGACATCAAAAATTATTGCACTCACTGGAAAACCAGATGGTAAGGAGATGGCTACAGGACAAAAGGGGCCCAGGGATCAGTGTGGGGTCTAGGGTGTGCAGACCCCAGGCCCGCCCAGTGCTCCAGGGTCTGCCCCAGGGTCTGCCCCAGGGCTCCCGGGAGAGGGAAGTTGCTGCTCCCTCCCCCAAATACGGGGGTGAGCAACTCCAGGGGAGAACATCTTGCTAAAAGGAACAGATTGGCCAGTTGGACTGGAAAAAATCGCCCAGGGACTATGAACACCCACCCAGAGACCTGGGAGGAGTGAGGGACTCTACCCGACAGGACCAGGGGCAGCCTGGAAGGGCGCCTGCACCCCTAGCCCGGTTGAAGTGCAGATCGGTGGAGAGTACAGAGCCGGGCCGCGGCTCTGCTCGCACCCCATAGGGAGGCCTGAATCTTGTGCCGTGATCCCGGGAAGGACGTGGCGCTTGGTGCGTTCCTACAGTGGTGGCTCAGAGATTTCCAGCCAGCCCGACCGGGGGAGCTGGGAAAGGCACCAACACCCGGTTGGAGTGCAGTTTGGCAGGGAACACGGAGCTGGAAAGGGCTTGGCTCGCACACCATCGGGAAGACTGACTCTCCCGTGCTTTGATCCCACAAGGGTCCCGCGGCTTAGGGCGATCCTAGACCCCGAATCTCAAAAGTTTGGGGGAGGGGCGTGCCCTTTTACGATCCCCAGGGAGGGCACAGTGAATCCCAAAACGTCGCGGGTGCCTCCTGAAATCATAGAGCTGGAAACCTGCAGGACCCCGGAGTCCAGAAGAACATAGAAGTGAGATACAAAGAGCCAGTGTGTTCGGGAGCGCCTAGGCTACCTGACAGACTTGCTGAGATCTGGCTGGGAGAAAGAGAAGCATTTCAAAGGTCCCTCAGCCAGCTGAAGCCAGCAAGATCAGAAAAACTGGTCTGGCCAGTTAGAAACCAACAAGAGGTTTTTTGTGGGTTTTGTTTGTTTGTTTGTTTGTTTGTTTTGGTTTTGTTTGGTTTTGTTTTGTTTTTGTGGCTGATGTTGGTTGATTGATTTTATCTTGTGTTTTATGTGACATTTTATTTTTTAATTCTTATTATTTTTATCTTGCAATCCCTTATGTTTCTCTTCCATTCATCCTAATATTATTCTTTCCACTCCAAACTTATCTCTCCTGCACTACATCTTCTGCTTTTCTTTCCTTTTTTTTTAATCTTGCAAGTTACTGTAAATTTGTATTATCTTTTTCTCACTCTTCCGACATTTTTTATTTTAAAAATATTTTGGTATTCTTTTTCTTTCTGTATAATCTTCTTTGCTTGGCTGGTTATACTGTCATTTGATAGGTTCCCCCTGGTATCTCAGTCACAAGGTGTTGATAAGTTACTATCCTTCATCTGTGTTCCATTAATACACCTCTCAAGGTTCTATACTCTTTATTCTTGTTATCTAGACCTCATCGATTCTGCCACAAGACTGTCACTTTACTATTACTACTAGTAAGACCTAGTCTATACAATCATAAATGCTTCTCAATACCCCTACCTGATCTCAGCCCACTTTGCAATTTTCTGAACTATACTATTGTGGGGGTTGTCTCTATTGTTTTACTCACTACTCTTATATACTAATCTTTAGTCCAACCCTACCTTAGAAGCTGACCTCCCACAGCCTCACAGCTTTCTAGATCCAACTAACAATCCTCTTGTCCCCAATAAGAGTCTTACCTTCTTTCCATCCTTTCTAAAACGTGGATAGTGGGGTGGAGGATCACGGTTAACACTATAAGGAGCCAAAGGATAACCCATCTCTTCTCTACTGGCTGCTAAAGTAAATATCATAGTATACTGTCTTGCTGTCTTAAACCATTTTGCCTTACTCCTCCAACTGATCACAAAAAAGAGTAGGGGGAAGCTGTGAGCACCAGGATACACGAAGGAGATTGCACCACTGAATCTCACAACTATTCTACCACAGAAGTTCACACCATAATTACAGGGAATCAGAACAGATCAAATTAACAAACAAGAAGAAAAAAAGAAGAAACCCATGAACAATGAGAAAACAAAAGAAAACAACCCCCCAATTGAAGGGAAATGAGGAAGCCTCAGGAAAAATGCTAAATGAAATAGAGGCAACTCAACTATCAGATAGTGAGTTCAAAACAATGATTACCAGGAAGTTCAATGAACTCACAATGAGCTTTCAGAAATTAGAAGGGAAACTACATCAATCTCACTGCAAAACTATATAAACATGAAAAAGGAAATAGAAACTCTCAACAAAGGTCAAGAGGAAATGAAGAATACAATTTCTGAACTGAAGAACAGAGTAGAAGGAATGAGCAGCAGGACTGATGAAGCAGAAGATCGGATTAGCGAGCTGGAGGACAAAGTAGAAAACAGCATCCAGAAAGAGCAAGAAAAGGAAAAGAGGCTCACAAAGAATGAAGAGGGATTAAGAGAAATGCAAGACAATATGAAACGTAATAATATCCGTATAATAGGGATACCAGAAGGAGAAGAAGAAAAGCAAGGGATCGAAAACTTAGTTGAACAAGTAATGAAGGAGAACTTCCCTAATTTGATGAGAGAAAAAGTCACACAAATCCAGGAAACACAGAGAGTCCCAATCAAGAGGAACACAAAGAGACCCACCCCAAGGCACATCATAATTAAAATGACAAAATTTCAAGACAAAGAGAGAATCTTAAAGGCAGCAAGGGAGAAAAAGGAAGTAACATACAAGGGAGCCCCAATAAGGCTAACAGCTGACTTCTCAATGGAAACACTTCAAGCCAGAAGAGAATAGCAAGAAATACTCCAGGTAATGAGAACCAGAGGTCTACAACCAAGGCTACTATATCCAGCAAGGCTCTCGATCAAGATAGACGGCCAAATAAGAAGCTTCCCAGACAAAAGAAGTCTAAAAGAATACACCTGGACCAAACCAGCTCTGCAAGAGATTCTAAAAGGACTGCTTTAAGGAAGGGAGGAAAAAAGAGAGAGAGAGAGAGAGAAACACACGTACATAAAAGACAATGAATAAGTACCTATCAATAATAACCTTAAACGTAAATGGATTAAATGCTCCAATCAAAAGACATAGAATAGCTGATTGGATAAGAAAAAATGACCCACATATCTGCTGTCTACAAGAGACCCACCTCAGGATAAAAGACCTACACAGGCTGAAAGTGAAGGGCTGGAAACAAATCTTCCAAGCAAATGGACAGGAAAAAAAAAGCCAGGGGTAGCAATACTCATATCAGACAAAATAGACTTCCAAAAAAGGTCCATAAAGAGAGACCCAGAAGGTCACTTCATAATACTCAAGGGAAGAATCCATCAAGAAGACATAAATATTGTAAATATATATGCACCCAACATAGGAGCACCGAAATACATAAAGAAAATCTTAGAGGACTTCAAGAAAGATATGGACAGCAACACAATTATAGTGGGAGATTTTAACACCCCACTATCAAAAATGGACAGATCTTCTAAACAAAATATCAACAAAGATATTGTGGCATTGAACAATACCCTTGATGAAATGGACTTTACTGATATATACAGAGCCCTCCATCCAAAAGAAGCTAAATATACATTCTTTTCAAATGTACATGGAACATTCTCAAAGATAGACCACATGATAGGACACAAAACAAGCCTCAAGAATTTCAAGAAAATTGAAATCATACCAAGCATTTTCTCAGACCACAAGGGACTGAAGCTGGAAACCAAGCCCCTGAAGGAAAAAAAACAAAAACACTCAAAATCATGGAGATTAAATAGCATGCTATTAAACAATGAATGGGTCAAGAATGATATTAAGGAAGAAATCAAAAGGTTTCTGGAAACAAATGAAGACGAACTCACAACAACCCAAAACTTATGGGACACAGCCAAGACAGTCCTGAGAGGGAAGTTCATAGCGATACGGGCCCACCTAAAAAGGTTAGAAACATTCCAAACAAACAACCTAACCCTACGTCTACAAGAACTCGAGGAACAACAACAAAGACAGCCCAGAGCAAGTAGAAGGAAGGAAATAACCAAGATCAGAGCAGAATTAAATGACATGCAGACTAAAAACACAATTCTCAAGATCAATGAATCCAAGAGCTGGTCTTTGAAAAGATAAACAAAATTGACAAGCCTTTAAGCAGACTCATCAAGAAAAAAAGAGAGAAGGCCCAAATAAACACAATCAGAAATGAAAGTGGAGAGATCACAACAGATACCACAAAAATAAAAAGGATTGTAAGAAATTACTACAAAGAGCTGTATGCCAAGAAATTTGAAAACCTAAGTGAAATGGACAACTTTCTAGAAAAAATATAATCTTCCAAAACTCAATGAAAAAGAAGCAGAAAGCCTGAACAGACCAATAACAACAAAAGAAATTGAAGCAGTAATCAAAAAACTCCCAACACACAAAAGCCCTGGACCAGATGGTTTCACAGGAGAATTTTACAAAGCATTTAAGGAAGAGCTAACCCCTATCCTTCAGAGACTATTCCAAAAAATCCAAAAAGATGGGAGTCTCCCAAACTCTTTTTATGAGGCCAACATCATCCTAATTCCAAAACCAAATAAAGACACAACAAAGAAAGAACACTTCAGGCCAATATCACTGATGAACATTGACGCTAAAATCCTCAACAAAATACTGGCAAACCGCATCCAACAATACATTAAAAAGATCATACACCATGACCAAGTGGGATTCATTTGAGGGATGCAAGGATGGTTCAAGATTCACAAGTCAGTAAATGTAATACATCACATAAACAAAAGCAAAGACAAAAACCACATGATCATATCAATTGATGCAGAAAAAGCATTTGATAAGGTACAGCACCCATTCATGATAAAAACACTCGGCAAAGTGGGAATAGAGGGAGCATTCCTCAACATAATAAAGGCCATATATGAGAGACCTTCAGCCAACATCATACTCAATGGCCAAAAATTAAAATCTTTTCCACTAAGATCAGGAACAAGACAAGGCTGTCCACTTTCACCACTTCTATTCAATATAGTACTGGAAGTTTTAGCCACAGCAATCAGACAAGAAAAAAGAAATAAAAGGCATTCAAATCGGAAAGGAGGAAACAAAACTGTCACTGTTTGCAGATGACATGATAGTATACATAGAAAATCCTATAGACTCTACCTAAAAACTGCTTGACCTAATAAATGAATTTGGCAAAACAGCGAAATACAAAGTCAATATCCAGAAATCAAAGGCATTTCTGTACACCAACAATGAAACAGCAGAAACAGAGATCAAGGAAAAAATCCCATTTGAAATAGCAAAAAGAAAAATAAAATATCTAGGAATAAACCTAACCAAAGAGGTAAAAGACCTGTATTCAGAAAACTACACAACACTGAAGAAAGAAATCAAGGAAGACACAAACAAATGGGAAACATATACCATGTTCATGGATTGGAAGAATTAATATCATCAAAATGTCCATACTACCCAAAGCAATATACACATTCAATGCAATACCTATTAAAGTACCAATGGCTTATTTCACAGACATAGAACAAACACTTCAAAAATTTATATGGAATTATAAACAACCCCGAATAGCTGCTGCAATTTTGAGAAAGAAGAGTAAAGTAGGAGGGATCACAATATCCAACACTAAACTATACTACAAGGCCACTGTAATCAAAACAGCCTGGTACTGGCATAAAAACAGGCACATAGAACAATGGAACAGAACAGAGAGCCCAGAAATAAGCCCAAGTCTCTGTGGTCAATTAATATTTGACAAAGGAGGCAGCAACATTAAATGGAATAAAAATAGCCTCTTCAACAAATGGTGTTGGGGAGAACTGGACAGCCACGTGCAAAAAAAATGAAACTTGAGCACCAACTTACACCATATACAAAAAATAAATTCAAGGTGGATAAAAGACTTAAATATAAAATGTGACACCATTAAAGTCCTAGAGGAGAACGTAGGTAGGAAAATCTCAGATATTTCACGACAGAAACTTTTTTACTGACTTGTCCCCTAGAGCAAGGGACATAAAGGAAAGAATAAACAAATGGGACCTCATCAAAATTAAAAGCTTCTGCACAGCTAAAGAAAACAGTATCAAAATTAAAAGAGAACCAACTGTATGGGAAAACATATTTGCCAATGATACCTCAGACAAGGGTTTAATCTCCAAAATATATAAAGAACTTACAAGACTGCACTCTAAGAAGACAAGGAATCCAATTAAAAAGTGGGCAAAGGACTTGAACAGACACTTCTCCAAGGAGGACATACAGAAAATCCAAAGACACATGAAAGGATGTTAAATATCGCTAGCTATCAGAGAGATGCAAATTAAAACCACAATGAGATACCACTTCACACCAGACAGAATGGCCATCATAAACAAAGCAACAAACAACAAGTGTTGGAGAGGTTGTGGAGAAAAGGGGACCCTAGTGCACTGCTGGTGGGACTGCAGACTGGTACAACCACTATGGAAAGCAGTATGGAACTTCCTCAGAAAACTAAAAATGGATCTGCCTTTTGACCCTGCAATTCCACTGCTGGGACTCTATCCTAAGAATACTAAAACACCAATTCAAAAGAACCTATGCATCCCAATGTTCATAGCAGCACAATTTACAATAGCTAGATGCTGGAAGCAACCAAGATACCCATCAGTAAATGAATGGATCAAAAAACTATGGTACATTTACACAATGGAATTCTATGCAGCAGAAAGAAAGAAGGAGCTCCTACCCTTTGCAACAGTGTGGATGGAGCTGGAAAACATTATGCTTAGTGAAACAAGCCAGTCAGTGAAAGACAAATACCATATGATCTCACCTTTAACAGGAACCTAAATAACAAAACAAAGAAACAAGCAAAATATAACCAAAGACACTGAAATAGAGGACAGGCTGACGGTGACCAGAGGGGAGAGAAGAGGGAATTTAAGGGGACAATGGGAAGGGTTCACAGGAACAAACTTAAAGGACACATGGTCATAAACTAAGGGGAGGGTGGTAATGGGAGGGAAGTGTGGAGGGTGGGACGGGGGACTGGATTGGGGGTAAAAAGGAGAAAACTGTATTTGAACAATGATTAAAATAAAAAAAATGGTGGGCTTTGACATAAAGGAGTAAAAATGTATAAAGCAGTTTCTAGCTAATTCATTTTAAACTGTACTTAGAGATATTTATCTGTCCAACCAGGTGACTTCAGAAAAGATCTGGCCACAGAAATGAAAGTTATCTAGGTGAAGCATCTGAAACAGTTAAAACTCTGGCAGCCAAAACCCTTTGCATCTGCCTTCTTGTCTTAGAAAGTCTCTGTAAATCAGGCTTTGATGGGAAGATATAATAGAGTTGAGGGAAATCATATTTATTAAGCTATGTGAAAATTTGGGACACCACATTTTATCTCCTAATAACTCTACAAATAGGTATAACTTGATTTATGTATTTATAGGCTCTCTAAGTCTACAAAAATTTAGAAATGGTTTTCAATTATTCAAGCAGTATAACAAACTAGAAAAGAAATCAGGGCTGGTGGAAACAGATGGCATAGAGGTATAAAATATGGAAAGAGATGATATACACATAGGCAAGCTTTACATGTCTGAATTGCATTACTCATGTTAAGCTGCATATTTAACTCTTTGACACTAAGTACAAATTCACATCTTTTACAGTGGAAGAGTTTGAAGTTCAGAGAAGTTACTTAATTGCTGCAGGGCACAGTGATAGAACCCAGTAATGGAGCTGAGATCTGATCTTGGATTTCAAGGTTTGATCCTTAAAATCTATGCTCTTTCTATCACAATGTGCTGAGCAGTTTTCAACCTTTTTAAATTCAGGTTTTCATCCTTGGTATCTTTTCTTCTTTATTCAATCCTTGTTTTTCTTTTCCCTAAATGCAAATGTCCCTGAATGCTCCTTGGAGGTGTAATGCCTTGACAAATTTTGTTGCCTTTGATACTTTTTAAACTGAAGGACTCAACCCCTAGATGGTGGGGCAGCAACCTATTATTATCAGAATATGTGAGTGAGAATGTATTAAAGGCCTCTGCCCTCTGGCACCTGATTATGTATGAGGATAAAACCAATATATTGTACATGTAACCTTTGTAGAACAATTACCAGTACCAGCTGAACTCTATTATTCATGCCTACATAATCCATCTGCAATTTACTTTTTTAGCCTTAGATCCTCCTTCTTCCCTACATTATATTCAGTTCATGAAATATTTATAAAGCATATACTTAGTATGCTAGGCATTTGGGGGAGATAAAACATGATTTAGATACAGTCTTTACTTTTAAGGAGCTTAAGTCCATTCCTAGTGATAAGCCAAGTACAAGCATATAAAATGGAATAGGTTAAGTGATGTAAAACTAATAGAAAATTTGGTGGAGATTTTAAAGAAAAACATGCCCATCTGATTAAGAACCAAAAAGCTTTATGACTCAGGTGGGTACTTTCTCTAGGCTCGAACAGTGTTGGCATTTGCACTAGCACTTCTAAAGTCACACCGAGGCTGACATCACTAATCGATCATGGATTTTTTTTTTTTGTTTTCTTAAGCTGAAAGTGACTTTAAAATATTTTCCCACATTACCCCAAGAACCCTGTCAATTTATCAGAGTGGTCAACAGAACAAATTTTTTCACTTATTTAATCTTCATCATGAGGAGATATGGAGGAGGGGTAAGAGGACAGTAGAAGATAAGGAAGAAACATCAGCAAAGGTATAGATGGAAAAGCATAAGCATGTTTGGGGAATCGGGTCCCAAGTATACCAGGTTGGTTGTCCTGCAGGCTATGTATGGAGAGAGAGAACTGACACAAATATAGATGCAGGGCCCTATTTTGGGAGGCTCGGAATGTCTGCATAGAAATATGCATGTGTAAACTCCCTTCTGTAGCTAAACTGGGTTACTTGGAATCTAAACTTTTTCCATCTCTGGATATCTGCTAATAAGAACATCTTATTCCTTTCTAGTATCTCAAATTCTGGCCACAATAGCCTTAAGGTAACTCCCCTACCTTTTAGCTTCATACTATGGCACAAACTATTGTTATACTAATGAATTACATTTATGATGTGATTCCTGGTATTGTTTATATTAACATGTAGCCTGTTTTGTTTTGTTTTATTTTGTTTTGTTTTGTTTTCCAGCTAGATTATAGGTCTTTCAGCTAGGGATAGGAATAAATGTCCTATTTTTACACACTCTTCTAACAGAGATTAAATGATTGTCAGTGGTCACATGGTAAGAGGCTCACAGAAATTTAACTCAAATTTAGATCAGGAAGAAAAAAACTTAAATTTTATCAAGTCTGACACTGTCTCCCAGCATACCCTTCTCGATGTGAACACTAAATATATTCTACAGTCTCATAGCTAGAGGGAGAGTTGAATATCAGACTTATCATTGGCTGACCTTCTTAAATAAAAGAGTAATGCAGTAATAACAGAACGTATACAGCTGAATCAAAAAATAAGTCGTAAGTTTCAAAAAACTGATGATAGGTTTTAAGATAAATTTTAGAGGGTCTAGAGTTCAAAATAGCATTTAAAATTGAAGGATAACTCTAAATTTACAAAACTCCTCTATTGTACACTAGAATCAATGTCAAAATTGACAAAATCCCCAAGAGTTTACCTGAAGATCAGTAAATAAATTTATAGAACCCTGAAGCATGTGAAATTGTTTGAAGATGTTACTCTGTGACTTCTCATATTTGGGGAGGTGGAGAATCAGCTAAAATAGAAGTTCAGTGGAATATAAGTTATACCAAAAACACTCATATGTTCTGTGTCAAATCAAATATCTGTTTAGAGTTATTTCTGTCTATATTTAAGAAAGCATGTTCTCCTATATGCTTTTCCAAGTGTAATGAATGGTTTTAATTTATAAAACAAAAATAAATTTAAAAATTCAGTTATAAGTATTTCTTATATATTTCAATCACCAGTACTAGCTGTATGGCACATATTTTTACATCCAGTCAATGAATTTTTTTTTAATTTGCAACTGGATCACTAATAAAAACTAATTAGCTATTAAAACATTTTCCCCATATTGTCCTAGTTTAGGCAATTAATGAGTCTTAGCTGTTGAGTTACTAGAATACAGATCAAGTGAGTTTTGGAGGTGAGGGGTATGGTCCTAGATCTGTTCATTTAGGGACAATCTGGCCTATTCTGGTGACTGACTGTAAAAATGTAACTGGATAGGTCATTCCAGTGATGAGAAATGTTGGCTAATCAAAAGTGTATAGTTGGGAATCTCTCATTAAGTGATGAGTGTTCAGACCCCATGGTAGATGTCAGGAAAATTGGGGGGACTGAGGCAGGGCCCCAAGCTTTTTGGGAGCTATGGGATTATTTGGTTACATAAGGGAGTAACAACCCAACATGAGGGAAAAAGGAAATCTCATATAGTTGGTCATGTGGATGCTGAGAGTTCATCAGAGTTCATTGTCAGCGCTGGTGCAGCCCAGGTCATTAGAGTACAGAGGTCAAGTTCAAGAGACCAGAAGCCAGCTTTGGAATACTACATTCCAGGAAGAGTGAATTGCTGTCAAAAGCCCTAGCCCAGCTTTGGCTGAGACTTTATAAATATTTTCTCCTTAAGTCAGGTCTGGGAATAAGTACAATAAGTAGGGAACGAAGATTAAAGAAAGGCAGGGGAAATTAGTGAGGCTGAAAATTACCTCCTATACATAGAAGAGAAATGCTAAACAGTTTGATTTTTTTTTTTGCACATATTGTGTATGACAAAATTTAATTTAGGCACAGTAATTATCAACTATACTAACTCTATGATATTTCAAATTTTATTTTCTTCATCCAAGAGAAGCTTCAGTTTTTGATAGACAGCCCTCACTGAGGAGTCAGGAAACTTGATCCTGGTGCCTGTTTGGTCACTCCCAAACTGGGTCTTTTTATACAAGTTACTTGCTCTCTTTGGACTTTTCTCTCTCTTTCTCTCTCTCTTCTCCTCTGTGAAGTAAATGGGTTGAGCTAGATGATCTCCATGGTTATTTTTTTCATCTATAACCCAATGACTCTATTAAGCAACCTGACATCTGACCAAAGCTTTCCATACATTTTCTAATGCAATGCCTAATTATATTCTACATGTGAAGGTGTTGGAGAATAGAAATCTGATTAGATTTTTTTAATGGAGATACTTAATGAAAAGGCTATATGAACTCTCTCTTGGCTTTCGAAGAATCATACTTTCTTCATTCCTTTCCACTTTATTTTCTGATCCAGTTTTGTTCACTCTCTTCCAGCCTAGAATTTTCTTTAAGCCTTCTAATTCATTTATTCTAATTTTGATTCATAGCCACAGGAGCATGAGCAATAAATGATAATAACAGTAACACTCTCATACATGCACATACACTCAGATACTTTCATTTAATCCTTGCAACAACTCAATGGATTAAAGATCATTGCCCCCATTTTTGTTCGTATAAGTAAGAAAAGTAAAGAAAGTTTTTAAGATCATAGAGTTAGCCAGTGGCAAGCCTCTACTCTAAACCAGGTCTTTTTGGCACCCAACTTTGCACTCAATCAGAAAAACCATAGCAAAAGTGGCATTCAAGTATACAGATTTCAGTTTTATTTCCATGCTGGGAAATTGTTGTTAGATATGGAAAGGAACATGGGAAGCCCACCATAAAGAAAAGATTCTTCACATGCCTGGTCAGGCATTCCCTATCCTTAGATGTCTTTTCTGATCCTACATGAAATGTCTTCTATGTCTAAACTCCACGTGTGTGGCATTTCAACAAAGAATCTCTCCTTTGTGAATTGTCTACCTCTTCTCTCCAAGGAAAGTTCTTTATGGTAGTAGACAGTCTAATATTACAGTGTTCATTAATAGAAGAACTCTTGCCACAGTTACTTGTTTTGGTTGGCTGGAATCAAATATCAGTGACAAGAAAGTTGAGGCAATATAGCTCAGGAGTTCAGAGTGAGACTCTGATATCAGACTACCTGATATTGACCCCAGAACGACAACTTTCTAGCAGCTAAATACTTATCATCTCTGTGCCTCATTTTTATCACCTGTACAATAGAGATTAAACATAATACCCAATGCACAGGATGACTGTGAGGATAAATGCCCTAAAACAGTGCTCTCACCATGTACATAGGCACTGAATGCACTTTTGCTTAAAATAGCAAGAACCCTTAGAACTCTTCTTTTCCATTGACATATGCTGAGCACTCTTTGGACTGAGCCTAATGTTCCCTTCCCAAATTATGTACTTAGCATTTTCTCTGAATGAGACACAGTTCAGGAAGCCAGGATAACCAGGGAGTCCAGTGTAATGTGATAGAAATAGCCAGCCCGAAAGTTCATTTGTTTTATTCCATAAAATGGCTCTAGTAGCACTTAGTTGACTTTAACTTCATTTGAAACAATTTAATTCAATTGTATTGTGACAGCTGTCATATCAGTGTGCATTTAAAAAAACACTTATCAAAACTGGTGAATTTTGAAGTAGCCATTTTAATATTGAAGATGGAAGAAAATACGTAACATTTTTGGCATATTATGCTTTATTATTTTAAGAAAAGTAAACATATAACTAAAATGCATAAAAAATATTTGTGCAGTGTATGAAGGAGGTGCTGTGACTGAGCAATGTGTCAAAAGTGGTAGTGATCAAATTGAGACATTAAGAAAAATCAACATTATACCTTGCGGCAGATAGCTGACATACTCAAAATATCCAAATCAATAACGTTATTGGTGAAAATGAAAAAATGACTTTTATTGTATAGAAAAAATATGGACTTTTTGGCCAACTCAATAGTTATCTGTTACTGTATAACAGCACTCTTCAAAACTTAGTAAAATACCTTAGAACAACAATGTCCTTCCCCTCCACCACCCATGATTTGACAATTTGAGTAGGGCTAGAGGAAATGGCTCATATCTGCTTCATGTAGTGTTGGCCATGACAGTTTGAATAGGGCTGGTGCAAACTCTCATGTCCATGGTATAGATGAACTTCTCATAGTTACTGTTTTACAAGCGTGAAAATAAGCACTACAAAACCTCTTCAGTTGGGGCTTGAAGTCTCAGAACATTACTTTTACTATATTCTATTAGCCAAACTATCACAAAACTATCTCAGATTTTAGGGAAGAGACATTTGTTTCCACTTCTGAATGGGAGCAGTGGCATGTTCATACAATGAGGGAGGGAATTGGTTGTGTCCATCTTTATAGTAACATTGGAAATTCATGAGCTCTTTGTAATTTCTTCCACCCAATACTTAAGGGACTTCTGTGACTCTTAATTTCCTCATCTTTGAAATAGGTCATTGTAAGATTGTGAAGACTAATATAAATGATGCATATAAAATATCTAACACAGTTTTTCATTAATAGAAAATGCTAAGTATATATTTATTTTAATGCCCTACTGAAGAACAAATCAAAGAGTATTCCAACTATGGAGCAGAGTAATAATCTTACTGCTTACCATTGAGTTTCTCCAGTTGAAAATATATTAATTATTTAAACAAATTTAACACATTAAACCAAAGAGTGCCACTACCATAATTTTCGATTTGTCACATATTTGAAATTGATGTTTCTTCAGTCTCTGCCAACTGTGAGTCAGAAGCCTGTATTGTGTGACTATTTCTTTGAGGCACCCCAGGACACCCCAAAGTGAACTTAATCTCTGCCTACTAGCCTGTTGCTTGTCAAACCATCTCAAATATGCAATGCATATTTAGTAATATGCAGGATTTTCACATGGATATGGTGATAAAGGGACAGAATATCATCTCAGCGAGGCAGATTCATTATGAGAAGGTATAGCCCCATAAACAACTCTCAGTGCACTATCTCAGCCTTGGCCATTAGCCAGGATGGCTTTTCATTCCCCTTATAGGCATCATTTTTGGCTACATCCTTCTGATCAAACCTATTCCAAATACCCAAACAGATGGGATTTTTCAGTAGTTATTCTAGGTTTCACATTTTTATGGTGGCCATAGTCCATAAAAGAGAGTTTCCTAGAATTTTGAATCTTAGGAAATAAATGATTATTGTAACTCACTTTGCTATTGTAAAATACAGCACTGGCTATGATAGTATGTGATATTATCACATACCAACTGTGATATGTGATATACCAGTATGTGATATTATCACATACTATCAGCACAGAGAAATTAACATCACAGACTGTTTCAGAGGAGAGAAATTTTCTGACCTTTCACCAGGATTTTTCTTTCTGACATTATAGTACTGCTTAATATTTAAGGCTCTTTAAGTTAGCCATGCTAAGATGAATTTGAATAAATTGAATTTGAGATTTTATTGATACGGAGTACAGGTGCAATTCAGTGAGTACTTATCACAAATGATGGAATAAGTAGGCTGGCAATTACAGGCATTTGAGGGATGTAAAACTGAACCTGTGGAATTGGATTTGGAAGTAACTGTTCTGTTCTACATTGATCAGCCTTAGGCAGTAGCATAGTCCTTCATTAATGTCACCATTTAGTTTCATAGATTCAATCCACACTCTTTGTTTCTCCCACCCAAAAAACATCACTCAATTTTTTCACCGTCTTTCTTATTTCTCCAAGTTCTGGTCTTAGAAATCTAAGTGCACATTAATGATCTGGAAATGAAATCTCTTCTATTCCTGGGGTGAGACTATGAAAAAGCTCAGCAGTCACCAGCATATGTTTATAATGTTGGATCTAATTTGCCTCTAGAAAAATACTAGGGGAACCATAACAACCTAGCTTCAGCATTTGTGCAGACGTTTCTACCACACTCTATGTCCAGAGTGTCACTAAAATATTCAACAAGGATATGTGCTAAAAGGAGGTTTTTATGTATGTTACATTTCAGTTGTACTACTGTGTGCTGTGTAGAATACCCTCTAAACAAATACACAAGATCTGTCCAGAAGGTATCCAGACATGTAATATGAAAAACAGAGGCATTTCTTGAAGAAGATACAAGATACAAGAAACATTGTACATAGGACAATGATGACTGAGTCCCCTTCAAAGTAGGCACGTGGGGACCTTACACAGTTCTCCCAGTTGTCACCAGCTGCCCCGTGGTATATTTATGAATCTCATCAATGGTCTGAAATCTCATCCCTTTCAAAGATTATTTTAGTTTTAGGAAAAGCAAGAAGTTGCAGGGTGCCAAATCTGGGCTGTAGTGGGGCTGAGTCACCTGGGTGATTTGATGTTTTGCCAAAAAACTATGCAAAAGACATGGTGCATGAACAGGTGTGTTGTCTTGATGAAGCTACCAGTCATCAGTTGCCTGTAGCTGTGGCCTTCTGAATCACCTAAATAATGTCCATGGGGGAATGTTCAAGCTTAATGCAAAATTTGATGCAGATTTGTTACTTTACTTGCTCAGTCATTTTGATTGCGATGCCCACACAGCACACATGTTCCCATACTCACTCAAAGGCATCTACGGCACCCACTGACTAGTACAATAAAGTCATCATTGTTCACACATGTACATTCCAGTCCACTCTGCTGGGCTGCCGGGTTACATCAAAGTTGCACGAACCATTCTTGTTATATGAAAAATGGTTGGACTTTTTCTGGACAGACCTTGTATAATGCTGAAATAGGTAAATAGTTCAGATCAATAGTTATGTTTAATTGTGAAAGAATCCACATACCCTTAAATTCCCTTTAAACAAATGGCTTGTCATACTTCTTGGGCTTTTGAAAAGGTCTTAAGAAATGTATTGTCCCAGTTTCCCTCTGATACTAAAAAGCTTAAATAGCTATATAGCCCATGAACACACATATCATTCTTCCTCCAACTATTCCTTCCAGCATGTCTGTTGAAGAATATATATGTACTTGACTGTGTGTTTTCCACCTCCAAAATTCCAGATGCTCTACCAGAAGCACAATTCCCTCTGACACTGAGAGACTTAAAATGGCATTCAGGAGACTTTTGGCTGTGGCCTCTTTTTTATTGGGTATTGATCTCATTCTATAGGTTTAGAATGAACAATACACAGTCCACTGTTTTATGACACAGCATGTAACCATCTTTACAGTATTACTGATATTATTTATATTTATTCACTACAGATTATTGAATTAAATGAAAAGCCAGGGCAATGACCATAGAAGAAAGTCATGAGCTTTCCTTTACTCTTGTTTTTCATTCCCCTGCACTTGTTCCACCTCTTCTAACAGATGGCCTCTGTCCCAACACATTGCTACTGAGTGTTGGCTGCTGCCTCGATAGTAATCTCATTTCTCAGGTAGCCAATTAGGTATTACCAATGAGGTCAATATTCCAACTCACTGGGGGAAAGAAGTTTCAGTTATATTTACTTGGAAGTAAATAAAAAAATGGTATCTGGACCATATCTGTAAATTATTAAAAAAAAAAAGAAGGAAAGAACAAGATAAATATACGTTGTTCCCAAGGTCCTGTGTTCTCATCTTTTAATAGGAGTGTGCAAATACTATGATATACACCATTAGTAATTGTAAATGTCTGTGCTCAAGAAAACTTTATTTCTTTGCAACTGTTTGATTTTGAGACTACCAGTGATAATAAACAATTAAAGTTCATCTTCCATGCCTATGAAAAGAAGTAAACTTGTACACCCAAAGTCCTATATTATATAGTATTTCTAAACTTGTGTACATAATTTTAACAGGCTAACTTCAAACATAGTTCTTAGAGTAATAGGGTATAATTGGATTTCTAGAATCCAGATGGGGTTAGAACTGTCAATTGTGATCAAGGTTAATGGCTGTTAAGCCACATGGAATTCTTTTAAAACTATTACCAAGCACATTCTTCAAGGAATAAAGCTACTTGTCTTTAAATCCATGTCTTGAGAGAATCCATAATAATATGCCAACTACCAATGACATTTCCATCATAGTGGGAACTGTATATCTATTCCTCAAAATGGAGTCAGACAAGTACTATCACATAAGATATCCTATAAGATTATTGTGCTTTTTTCCATGCCAAGAATTGAAAATTTTTTAAATGTCATTTTTTGTCACATCAAAGTTTAGTTGTCTTTTATAGAAAGGCTTGCATTGTAATTAATCAGAAGATTAATTACAAAAGCATTTTGAATGCGAAGTCTGTGCCAGACATCATACTCTGTGCCATGAGGATACATAGACAAGTGTACTCTTAAATGAAGATAGGCCCCCTGTATTTGGAAAAGCTATCCTCACTCCACAGAATGCAGCTTTGGGAAGGACATACCTGCAGCTGAGAAAAAGGAGAGAGAGGGGAAGAAGATATTGCAGACCAGATATATTAGTGGAATCAATGCTGAAATTAAACCCAGATTGCCCACATGTTTCACATAGTCAAGTAAATCTAAGTTTTTTTTCTTATTTTCAGATTTATTGAGGGATAGTTAGCAAATAAATTTATAAGATATTTAAAGTGTACATTATGCTGATTTGGTATATGTATACATCATGAACAAATCCCCCCCCATCTAGATAACACATCCATCCCCTCACATATTCGTCTTTTTCTGCTTTTAGTGAGAACATTTAGGTTGTAATCTCTTAGCAAATTTCAATCACACAGTACAGAGATGTCAACTATAATTACCATGTTTTACATTAGATCCTCAGACCTTATGCATCTTATAGCTAAAAATTTGTCATGTTTACCAGCCTCCCCCTATTTCTTCTGGCCCTGGCAGTGACTTTTCTACTGTTTCTATGAGTTTTTTTTTTAAATATTCTACGTATTAGCACAGGATTTCTTTATTTCTCATAACTGAATAATATTCTGTTGTGAATAATATTCCATTCAATTCCACATCTACTTTATTCATCCACTGATGGACACTTAGGTTGTTTCCATACCTTAACTATTGTGAATAATGAAGGAATATAAATTGAAGTTTATAGGTGTTTGCTTCTCCTTATTTTGTTAATTAAATTTTCTTTTTGAAATCTCAATATGATTCTACCACCTCCTTGAAGCTAGGAGAAATATTACTCCTTTTAGTTTTAATTTTAAAAGCCTGGGTCCTTTGGCTATTTTTGATTTTTTTTTGCTTTTTTTTAGTTGTATGACTTATTTATATATTTTGAATATTAACCCCTAGTGTTGGTGAAGATGTGGAGTAAAGGGAATCTCATGCATTGTTGGTGGTAATGCAGATTAGTGCAGCCACTATAGAAAACAATATGAAGTTTCCTCAGAAAATTAAAAATAGAACTGCCTTATGACTGAATGATTCTACTTCCAGATATATAATCAAAGAAACACAAAACACTAATGTCCCTCAAAGCAAATGGTCGCTGGTTCAATTCCTGGTCAGGGCACATGCCTGGGTTACAGTTCAGTCCCTGGTTGGGGTGCATAGGAGAGGCAACCCATCAAGGTTTCTCTCTCACATTGGTGTTTTTCTCCCTCTCATCCCTTCTCTTATAAATAAATAAAATCTTTCTAAAAAGTAGTGGTACATGTATAATGGAATATTACTCAGCCATAAAAAAGAATGGAATCTTACCATTTACAATAGCAGAGATGGACATAGAGGGTATTTTGCTAAGTGAAATAAGTCAATCAGAGAAAGACAAAATAGCATATGATTTCACTTACATGGGGAATCTGATGAACAAAGTAAATGAGCAAATAAAATTAAAACAAATTCATAGATAAAGAAAACAAACTTTTGGTTGCCAGCGGGAAGGGGTTATGCTGTATACCTGAAACTAATACAAAATATTATTCAATGTAAAATAAATTAAAAATAAAATATAAACCAAATCAGCCTGGGAGTTCTTAAGTGGTCCCTTCCCTCTGATCAACATTATTCAAGCTGCTTCAACTGTTTAGTTCAATCCTTGTCCCAACAAGAAATACATGAGCACAAAAATGAGAAGAAAATACTGACAGGTAACTCAGTATTTCGAAATGCTGAGAATTTAGCCCAAAGATTAAGAAAAATACATTTAAATTATTAAAAAAATACATTATTTGTATGTCACATGTATATTCTGGTAGATTGAATATTTCTAATCTTAGCATCAAAAAGCAGGTGCCAGAAAGCACATATTCTATATATGTACATCCTTCACAACAAATTACATAGGACTAGAGAGTTACAATACTTGGAAATGTGATAGAATTCTCAAAAGTAGATGAAATAAGCTACATAAATTACAAAACACAACTTGTGGTTTTCTTAATACTGTGATGATAGTGTGGAAATGAAAAAGTCAAGGAAAAGGCTAAGTCACCATCATTTTGAGATGATTTGCTTTTTACTCCCAGGAGGAAGTCCAGGAGGAATGACTGCACAGCAGTGATTCATCCTGAAACTCACAGCGTCACTCTGCTATAGCACTGTATGGGGTATAGGAACCAAGCGTAACTGCTTCTGATTCTGCCTGGATCTGTATCATCCTGGAGCACTTGAGGAAGCTTTCTGATTCTCTGTTTTCTCATACAAAATAATAATGCTGAGACAAAACCTACAAGATGTGACTTTTGGTGAGATTCTATGTTTATATGGCATGTGGTAGACACAAAAATTACTTTCCTTCTCCTAATTTCTGTGTTTATAGGTAGAGCTGTCTCACTATAAATTTTTAATATATTTCAATAGTACCAAAAAAAAGGTTGTACTGCTAATAATATCACATGGCTTATGTTTATTTTTCTTAAAATTACCTTTAATGTCTTTTCAAACAAGTTATCTATCCCCAAAGCTGGACACTAAGAAAACACAATACTGAGTGTTTTATTTTAAGCTTCTTTATATACTATCTCAAGACACTTGACAATATTGAAGTTATAAAATAAAGAGAAATGTCATTTGCTAATTTCATAAAAGCCAGATCTATCATCTCCAAGCTCTACTTTTCCAGGTAAGTTAATTAAGTTGTGAGCTTTAACTCTCCCATATACAAAATGAAGATGATTATGATGGCATTTATTTTTGGCAATGTTATAAATTTTTCAATTCCTTGGAAATTAAAAGAGCATTAAATTTTACATTTTTGCAAGTTATTTATTTTTAATAGTACAAAGGCCGTATTTATAATTCAATGGTTCTGAAGTCTTCATGCATATTTTCACTGATTCATATTCTGGTGGAGAAATGAGAAGAAATTGGATTTTTTAAGTGCTCACTTTCTCTTTATTCACTGATCTCTAGAAAAGGTTTTTTTTTATTTCCCATAAATAAAACAATATTCTCAAAGATATATTTCATAAGAGTTTGAATATTTCTCTGAAAAACATTTTGTAAGAGACATTTTAGACTCTATTGTCCTATTGTCTTCTGTGACACTCTGCCTGGAGGCCCAGCTGATTTCATTTAGATTGCCTATCTATTGGCTGCAGTAGCTCCAAGCACAAAAAGAATTGGGTGCTATTGTTTTCCAGAATGTTCCATGGGAGTACTTCCAATATAAAAAAAATTCAGAAAGAAGTAAGGATAATCAAAGATAAAGGATTTAAACTTTGGGGAGACTGAATTTCTTTGCAAGATCAGGGAAAGAACAAAAGTCCTAAAAGTACATGTTTGGGTTATGCCATGTGGATGAAATCAAACCAAAGACATGCACTAATATTTAAAAACTACTTTTAGTTTAGGGACAACTAAGTAAATTTGTCAAAAAGTCTGTAAGTGATGTGGGGGAGGAAGCCTGTGTACTAAGGAATAGAATATACACACTCTCTTCCTATCATTTTTCTCCATTTATTTTCCTTTTTTCTTATTTCTTTCTAGTTTGTTTTACAGGATTTTTTCCCATGAATTTGAAGTCTGTATTTTATTTTGGCCAAGGGATCCAAAGATCATCTATTAGTGTATCTAAAACATAATTTTGAGAAAAATAACACAGGAAATTGAAGCTGAAAATAGCAGATTCTAAATAAATTAATAAAGAACAGATCTTTTTAGTATGATGCTATGAAGGTTTTCCTTTTTAAAAAATTCAGGCAGGTTTGTGTTTTACTTTTTCTCCTATTTTGCATAAAATACTCACTGTTGTGAGCCATTAAACAATACCTCACAAAAGTACATACATAAAGTCCTCTGATCTGGGCAAGAAGAACCTGTACATTGAAACAGTAGGCTTTTTTTCCCATAAGCTGGCTTGAGCTGTCAGAAGGATAATCATGTATTGTTTCCACTGGAATCAAACAAGGATCTACACACATTTTTTTCACTTCTAATCTAAAATTGCTGTGAATGATAATCACTATATTGCTGTATCAACTGAAAAATCAAACTGCTATTTGGTAGAGCATTTAAACCCAATGGGATGAAGAGAGGAGGGTGAATTTATAGTTCTACTTTAAATCATGAAACCTCAAATGGACCCTTTAACAATGAATATCTCCAACAAACTCAGGGTTACAATTTTTTTTTCCTTTTTGGTAGCCTGCATTCATTGGCATTCAGCCACTAGAAATTAAGACCTGGTTTCCCTGGCAACAATAATATTTCATAAGTCTTCACAAGAGCTACCTCATTCAGATTGTTAGCTACACAAATAAAGTTCCACAGAGAAATTGCCTCAGAATAAAAGAATAAAAGAAATACCATCCCCATCTATTGTGATGGGTGTTAGGGTATTATTTGCAGTACCTTCAATTGGACAATGTGTTTTTGTGATTAACTGAATTACCTTAGATTGATATTCCACATCGCTTTGTCCTTGGGATAGCAGCCTAGGCTTTTATAGTCTAGTTCCATCCTCAGTTCCAGTAGCATCAACCCTACTTCTTTCCAGTTTGTTTTAAGGGAAATGTACTAAAGTTGTCACATTGCCTTTTAAGGGACCACTCCCAAGTGAAACTTAAGTATAACTCAAAGCTTTCAAAATGAAGCTGCATTTTTCATTTGTTCCACCTTACCCCTATCTTCTCCATAATATGTATATGATGAGAAAGGAAATAAGTATTTTAATCTCTTGTCTGACCTGTAAAATAAGTGGAAGTTGAATTGTTTCAAATTTAACCAGAAATCTGGAGGGTATTTTCTTTGTTTTCCACAGGTAATTTACCCATATTTTTAAGGGTATAAGTAATAGAGGTGACTGGTTTAAATTTTACTGAAGAAAAATTGATAAATATATTTTAGACCTTTAATTAACCACGTGCTCTATAATGTTCACCAAAAATAGTTAGCCAGACTGTATGTCAACAGGAAGAATTAGATAGAAGACACAAGTATGATAAAAATCAGTAAAAATTACTCTTCATTGAGTGTTTACTCTATGCCATCCACAGTGCTAAATACTTTACTTAGATACTTTATTTAATCATCACCATACCCCTATGAATGAATTTATATTGTTATTATTAAGCTCATTTTTTTAAATGAAGAGGAAATAGAGACTTAGAATATACAAATCTGCCCAAGGTAACACATGTATTAAGTAGTAAAGAAAGCTATGGGTCAATTCCAGGCAGTCAAGTTCTAGAGTCTATGCTTTGAACTAGTTCTTTTTTTTGCTCAGTTAAAAAATGTAACTTTTAAGTAAAAGTCCAAATTCTTCATAGTTTTTCTTTTGAAAATGTGACGAGCTACTTACCATAGCTTATAAAGAGTCTAATATGAACCAATTTGCGTACAATTTATAACCCTAAACTCAGCCTTTTCAATGTGGGTCTCTAATTCCATGAGCCAAAATAGGACTGCACTTGATACAGACAATTTCTAATGCATGAACATTGGAATTCCAAAACAGGCCCAGATGGATTGACCAATGGACTGTGAACTGTGACTTTATCCTGTATAGTTTTAAAATTAATCATTCTCATTAATTCCATAGGAGTTCAACTCATTCAGTCCAATGAATTCAAATTTGTTCAATTGATAAGTTTATTCCTAAGTTCTTAATATGTACAAAGCTTAAGCTTATGAGAAAATGGCCTAAATATGTTTTTAGCATTCAAGGGTTAATTTAGAGCTTTTGAGTGACAGAATACAAGGGGAACAGAACCAGAGAAGGTGTAATGACACCTGGAAATTAAGTCAATCTTGGCTACTATCTGAGTAAGCTTATATTGTGGCTATTGGGCTTCCGTTTTCTCATCCAGAAAATGAGATTTTCTGGCCACTTTATCTTCAACAGCCTCTGATTCTGGCTTGTTTTTCAAGTAATTGATTGATTGATTGATTGATTGATTGATTGATTTTGTTGTTCAAGTACAGTTGTCTCCATTTTCACCCCACCAATTCCCCTCTGCCCCACCCCTCCCAACCTCCCACCCTTGATCCTATCCCCTTTGGCTTTGCCCTATAAGTGGGACCTAATCAACAAAACAGACAAGCAAACAAAATATAACCAGAAACATTTAAATAAAGAACAAACAGATTCTGGCTTTCTAAGATTCGAAGTTTCCTAAGTTGGGAGCCCTAAGAAGATCCTGGGTTTGGTGATTGCTACCTCTGGTGCTGCAATCATTTGACCCACCTGTGGTTGATGTTCAGGACTTAGATTTTGCCAAAATTTATTCAAAGTGTGTTATGACAAACTCAAAGAAGAAATGGGCTTCTTAAAAAAGAAAAGCCCTAATTTAAAATGTACTTCTAAAGGTAAAATTTTATAATCAAGATTTTTCTGAAGTCAGACTGGTAAAATTTCAAGGACGGGCAAATTATTTTCAAATTAATTTCAAAGCCCTCACCATAAATATGTAGTATCAAGTCCCATATAAGATGTCATATCTTTTACAGTTTTTTTTTTTTGCCTTGGGTAACTAAGTGAAAGAGGGTTCCTTTGCCATTTATATCCCAGATTCATGGCAAGGATCATGTCTATCTTGCAATATATTTATTGTGTATTTGTATTTTGTCCTCTTGCTATATACTCCATATACTAGGTTAGAACCTTGCATGATATATTTCAGTAAATCTTCTAAAAATGATACAAACTAATTAACACTAAGCATACAGTTAATATTTATAGTAATATTGAATGTATATACACATACATGTGTGTACCACAGTTGGAACTTACCCCATCTTCTATGAAGATTACATAACAGTCATTAAGTCTTTCAAAATTTACAATCTTCTCATCATGTTCATCGTCAAGCTCTCTGACTCCTTATATCCAAGACTTTCTACTTGAAACCATAAAATTGTATAACTTATTACATATGTCATTGCACTGTTAAAAGCACTGCCCTATCTTTATTTGACTAAAATTATTCTTATAATTTAATTTGGATGAAAATAATAACCTTTGTCCAAATTAACTTATCTCTCTAATAATAAAGAGACAACCTGATGTTTTGTGTTATATATTATGTGCCACCCAAGAAGGTCAAATTAGCATAAATAAATCTGTTCATTTTGAGAGAAGTAAGACATACAATAGTTTTCTGTCAGTCTTCCACATTCAGTCCATACTCCTGGAATCTCTGATTATTTCATGCTTCATGTCTTTATCCTTGCAATTCCCATTTTTTGTTACCATTTTACTCATCTGCCTGATCTCAATAGTAAACAACTATTCTATAAGATGTGGTTCAAATACCACCTCATATGGCATGACTGACTTCTCCATACATTTTTTATCCCTCTCCTCACTATATGCCCCCCCCCCGAAAATCCCTACATATCTCTATTAAAGCACTTTTTTCTATTTTTAATAATAGAGAAAAACCTCACTTCACTGAGCAATTTATATGGAAGGCTTTTACATGCTGTCTTATTAAGTTATGCTGGTTGTACTACAATTATTAATTCCCCCTTTTCTAGTAGATATAAGCTACTTGAGGAAAGGGATAGCAAATATTTCTTAAATAAATAAATACATATGTACATACATACATACATACATACATACATACTTACCGTTAACTGACCATATTCACTCTGATTATTACCTTCCTAAAACATGATTAAACATGAATAAGACAGTTGGACAGAGTTTGAAGTTCTCTAGAGCCATTTTACTCCTTGCAGTTCCAGTAGGTTCACAAAGGGAGAAAGCAAGTTCTTTGTTTTTTCCAGCATAGAGTGGAAGAAAAAACATAGGCTTAAATCTCAGACTTGAAATGGCTTTGAGACTGATTCCCATTGTGAACCTTAGCATTTTGTTATATAGTTTCCTTGTCTGAAAAGCATGGGTAAAAAAAAAAACATTTATCTTTCAGGGAATATCCATCAAAATGTTCAGAATGCTGTTTGATACTTAATATGTTTTCAAAGACTATTATTTTTCATCCTTTGAAACCCTTATTGCAAGAAACTAATAGTCCAGGTTGATTCTATACTATTTATTGCTTTTTCTTGTTCCTAACAAACCTAACAGGAAAGTAACCTGAGCGGCACAGAGAGGCCACTGGCTCACAAAATTATACTCCTGAATAAGAGTCTAATGCTTCTTTCTGTTCCCTCTCTCCTTGCTAGGTTTGATGTTACTCTCAGACCTTTCTAAGTGAGATGAAGGCACCATAGAGTACATATAAAAGATCAATGGCCAGTGTAAGGAGAAAGGAATTTTCCAGTGTGCTATCCTTACACAAAGTGTACTAGAGCATTAAATCATTGCATCAGGTGTGACATGCCATTTAATAGTTCTAGCACGCTTGGCTGCTTGAAGACTCTTCAAAGGTAATTATATCTGAGAAGAGAGACTTGGCATACACCTTCTTCCTCCAGTCTTTTCATTGGGGAAATAACCTAATTACAACTTTAAAGGGACTTCAGAGTCTGTGTTCTTTTTCAAAGATGGCATTCACTATTGAGATCCTGGGTATTGTAGCTGTGAGAGAGTTTTCAAAATCAAGTGCAAAGGGAAAGCTCATTCAGGGAATGCTGGAAGGCCGATACGTACACCCATTTGAACAAGGTCTGGCAGTGCCACTGGCTTTTTGCTCACATCTGTGACTGAGCATCAATGAACTTGCTCTGCTGTTATTTTCAGATCTGTGTTTCTTTTTGAACAACTCTTACAGACTACACTTTAGGCCCTTCAATTCTATGTCCTGAAATATGAAGTGGTCTCTAAAATGACTGCCATTTTTCTTATAAAGGATAAGTGTAGGAGAGGTTTCAGTGGCTCTGAATTTTAGGCTTTGATCACTCATGTATTTCCAAGACTGGTCAAGTGTATGGGATGTTTCATAACTAAAAAAAATATGTACATACTGACCCTAGGAATGAAGCATAAATAAGGTCAAGCAAATCAACCCATTTGAAGTTTCCATCTGAAATTGTATTGGCAAATTAGCACTAGTCCTTCTAGCTTTGTTTTCTCTGTGGCTAGGAAAGCACTTAGCCTTTCAAATTAATGTTCAAAAACACTCTGCCTGTAGCTATCACAAGTAAATGACTTTTTAAAAGTAAAACAGTAAAACTCATTGACATTAATATATGTGGTGAGGTAGCTCAAAAATATTCAAAGTCATAGATTTTTTAAATGTAGAAGAAACCATAGATATTTACTAACTTAACCCCATGATTTACATATTTTTAAAAAGATACAAAACTTCCCCAAATCATGATATATTATAAAATATGACATTTTAAATGATAATACTAAAGAAAATTATTTAAATGATTTTAAATGTTATTAAAAATATTTTGTGCCTTTTATATACTAAGCACTTTGGCAGGTGCCAGGGATATAGTATTGAACAAAATAAAATGAATTGCTTCCCTCCTAGAGGTCTGATTATTGAGTTAAAGAGCTCAAACAATCACACAAATAAGTGTAAGGATACAATTGTGATGCGTGCTGTATGTGAGGGGCACATGGTGCTGTGAGAACATATTAACAGAGGACAGAGCTGGGATATCAGAGAAACCATCTGGAGGGGTGAAGTGAGATCTGAACAATAACAACAAAGTAGACCAATCAGGGGGAGGAATTAAAGAATGGAGGAGAGGTGCCTGTAACACCTGAGATAAAGAAATGCCATGAAAACACTGTGAGAAAGCTCAGACTCTTCTGCTTGTGTAGTGAGTAGTTATGAGAGACAGGATTAAGACATGGCAGAGAAAAGTATAAGTATATAAAATAACACTCATTTTGCCACTTTTATTTGTGTTATTTTATTCAATCCTCCTAACAGTCCTGTGCTATAGCTATTCTTTTCTTAATTTACAGATAAGGGAAGGAAGATTTGTGAAATAAGCCAGTCAGAGAAAGACGATTACCATACAATTTCACTCACATGTGGAATCTAACAGAATGAACTAACAAACAAAATAGAGACAGACTCAGAAAGAGCAGGCTGACAACTAGGGGTGGGGGCAAGCAGTTGGGGGATTGGGGAATCTAGCAAAAAAGAAACTCATGGACATGGAAAACATTGTGGTGATTGTGGGGAGGTGGGTGGATGTAGGAGAGCATTTGGGGGGCAAATGGTAATAGAAAATAATACAATAGAAAGTGAAAAAAATAACTGGAGAAAGCTTCACACCCACATAGTGACAGAACTACCAGACTATTAGATTTCAGCACACACTTGGTCCTCTGGGGATGGCAGGGATTGTAGGGAGGGAGGAAGAGCAAGGGAGGGAGACAGGCAGAGAGAAAATGCTGGAGAGAAAGGCTGAATGAAGAAGCAAGTAAGGCTAGAGCCATAAACTGGGAATGTGTGCATGAACTAGGAATATGGACATCAGTCTATAGCTATTTAACATCTATAGTAAATTTCAAGGTCAAGAGTGAGATAAAATAACTTTTCCACCTGCTCAGATCTCTTTCATTTTCTCATGGTATCTACTAGAGAAGACAAAGCAATTAAAATTTTTGAAATTTATAGTAAGAGCAATGATCAGACTTGAATAGTCTCTATCTTTGTGTCCAACTTAGAAAAAAGACATTTTCTAAAGATTCTTTCCGAAATTGTGTGAGCTTGTCTTAGTCTGCTTTAGTCACCACAACAAAATACCATAGGCTGAACTCCTAGAAAGAGAGAGTAGAATGGTGGTTACCAGGGACCTGCTGGGTGAGGAAAATGGGGAAATGTTAGTCAAAGAGTACAGACTTCCAGTTATAACATAAATAAGTTTGGGGTGGTGTAATGTATAATAATGTATAATTATAGTTAATAATAATGTATTATATACTTGAAAGTTGCTATAAGAATGGATCTTAAATGTTCTCACCCCCAAGAAATGATAATTCTGTGATGTGAGGGAGGCATTTGCTAACACTGTGGTGGCATAACAAATTAGTATGTTGTACACCTTAAACTTACCTAGTGTGATTTGTAGGCTACAACTCAATAAAACTGAAAAAAAAAAAGAACCCATAGTCTGGGTGACTTAAACAACAAAAGTCTATTTTCTCATAGTTATGGAGGCTAAAAGTCTACAATCAAGCTGCCAGCTTCACATAGACTTTCCTCAGTTTATGAACATGGGGAAGAGGAGGAGAGAGATCATTATTTCTCTTCTTAAAAGGCCAGTAGTCCTATCAAATTAGAACCCTATTTAACTTTAATTACCTGCTAAAGATCTATCTGCAAATGCACTCATATTAGGGATTAGGGATCCGACATACTGATTTGCGGGAGACACAATTCAGCCCAAAGACTCTGTTTACATGCTTCCTGCTTTTAACCATCTATTTTTATAGGTAGCAGTTATTGCTCCTTGGTGTTTTTCTTGGGCACTTTTTTCCTCTTTGATTTTCATTATTATATCAATCACTTCAGAGTAGAATTTAAAGATTCACTGAAGCATTATTTGTGCTGTTTATAATGATACTCTCAGAGCCTAGAACAGTGCCTGATACAAACAGGACACTAGAGAGTATTTGCTGAATTAAAAAAAAAAAAAACAGCCTCTCTATGAAAACTTCACTGGAGAGCATATTGCTGAGCACTTCCTATTAATGTGACTTCTCACTAGTAAAAGAAAAACCAACCCCTGGTGTTTCAGAACAGGAAACAGAAATAGGACCTGTTTTGTCTTTAGTTGTTTATACATTTTAGTTGTGTATACATTATACATTTATACATTTAGTCATTTATACATTATCTTACCTTCTCTCGAAATATACTTTACTGCATACCCAGAGAGTAATGTGTGTTAATCTGCCTTCCTAACTCTAATTGCAATCAGACTGCAATGATGAGATCGGAGTGATACCTCAGAGGACATGCATGTGGCAGGCTGGTCAATGCCTAAACAAGGGTGCTCTCAGTTATACACTGAGCCCCACAGTTAAAGTTTCATATTAGCATATTTTATGAAGGAGAGGACTCTACCTTTTATATTTCCATACTATATTTTATCATTTAATTTTGAAGAGTGAAAATAGAACATTTCTTTCTTTTTAGTTGACTTGTTAAGTCTCTATTTTTTATCTATATTTGTGAGATTAGTTTGTAGTTTGTTCTTTTTTTTAATTTTAAATATTTTTTTTACTTTTCAATTATACTTTACATACAATATTATATTAGTTTTAGGTGCATAACCCAGTGATTGAACATTGCATAACTCACTAAGTGATCACCCCAATAAATCTAATACCCAT
Organism: Phyllostomus hastatus; assembly: GCF_019186645.2. NCBI lineage: Eukaryota > Metazoa > Chordata > Mammalia > Chiroptera > Phyllostomidae > Phyllostomus > Phyllostomus hastatus. The sequence continues at coordinate 4,093,537 of NW_025333857.1, forward strand.
GTGACACCATACATACTTATAACAATATTACTGACTATATTCCCTATGTTGTATTTTACATCCCGATGACCATTCCATAACTGCCAATTTGTGCTTCTTAATCCCTTCACCTTTTCTACCCATCACCCCAACACCTTCCCATCTTTCACCCAGTCCCCTAAGACTCCTCCCCTCTGGCAGCCACGAGTTCTCTGTCGGGGTCTATGATCTGTTTCAATTTTGTTTTTTGTTGTTTTGGAGTTTTTCTTTTTTCATTTTTATTGTTGTTCAAGTATAGTTGTCTGCATTATCTTGCTATCACTCTCCCCCACCCCACCCACTCCCACCTCCCACCTTCAATCCTTCCCCCCTTTGGCTTTGTCCATGGGTCTTTTATGTATGTTCCTTGATGACCATTCCCCTTCTTTCCCCCATTATTGCCCTCCCCTCCCACCTCTGGTTTCTGTCAGTGTGTTCTTCATTTCAGTGTGCCTGGTTATATTTTTCATCCTTATTTGTTTTGTTGATTAGGTTCCACTTATAGGTGAGATCATATGATATTTTTCTTTCACTACCTGGCTTATATCACTTAGCATAATGCTCTCCAGTTCCATCCATGCTGTCATGAAGGGTAGGAGCTCCTTCTTTCTGCTACATGGCATTCCATTGTGTAAATGTACCACAATTTTTTTAAGATTTTATTTATTTATTTTCAGAGAGGGAAGAGAGGGAGAGAGAGAGAGAGAAACATCAATGTGCGGTTGCTGGGGGTCATGGCCTGCAACCCAGGCATGTACCCTGACTGGGAATTGAACCTGCGACACTGGTTCACAGCCCATGCTCAATCCATTGAGCTATGCCAGCCAGGGCTAATGTACCACAATTTTTGATTCTCTCATTTATTGATGGGCACTTAGGTTGCTTTCAGCACTTGGCTATTATAGATTATGCTATGAACATTGGGGTGCATAGGTTCTTTTGAATTGGTGTTTCAGGATTCTTTGGGTATAATCCCAGCAATGGAATTGCCAGATCAAAAGGCAGTTCCATTTTTAGTTTTTTGAGAAAATTCCATACTGTTTTCCACAGTGGCTTCACCAGTCTACATTCCCACCAACAGTGTACTAGGGTTCCCTTTTCTCCACAGTCTTGCCAGCACTTTTGTTTGTTGATTTGTTTATGAAAGCCATTCTAACCATTGTGAAGGAGAGTCTCATTGTGGTTTTAATTTCCATCTCTCTGATGGCAAGTCAATTTTGGTTATACATTTATTTTGTTCTTTAGATCTCACATATAAGTGAAATCATATGGTATTTGTCTTTCTCTGACTTACTTCACTGAGCATAATACCTTCTTGGTCTATCTATGCTGTCACAAGTTGTAAGATTTCATTATTTTTATGGTTAAGTAATATTCCATTGTATATCTATCTGTACCACCATTGCTTTTTTATCCACTCATTTATTGATGGACACTTGGGTTGCTTCTATAGCTTGGCTGTTGTAGATAATGATGCAGTGAACATAGGATGTGTCTATATTTTTTTCAAATTAGTGTTTTGGGTTACTTCAGACAAATCCCTAAAAGTGTAATCACTGAGTCATAGGGCAGATCCATTTTTAATTTTTTGAGGAAACTCTGTACTCTTTTCCATAGTGGCTGCTCCAATCTGCACTCTCACCAAAGTGCCCAAGGGTCCTCTTTTTTTCTACATCCTCACCAACACTTATTGATTCTTGATTTATTGATGATAGCCATTCTGACAGATATGAGGTGATATATCATTGTGGTTTTATCTGCATATCTCTGACTAGTGACATTGAGCATCTTCACATCTATTAGGCATCTCTATGTCCTCTTTGGAGAAGTGTCTGTTCAGGTCTTCTGGCCATTTTTTAAATTGTATTGCTTTTTTTTATGTTGAATAATATGAGTTCTTTGGAGTTAACCCCTTATCATGTGTATCACTGGGGAATATGTCCTCCCATTTAGTAGGTAGTCTATTGATTTTTTGTTGGCTTCTTTTGTTGTGCAAAACTTCCTAGTTTGATGTAATCCCACTTGTTTATATTTTCTTTCTATTCCCCTTTGCTCAGAGAAATATATCACAAAAATATTGCTGAGAGAAATGTCAGAGATTTTACTGCCTATGGTTTCTTCTACAATTTTTATGGTTTTGAGTCTTACATTTAAGGCTTTATCCATTTTGAGTTTATTCTTGTATATAGTATTAAGAAATGGTCTAGTTTCATTTTTCATAAGTATATGTCCAATTGTTCTCATTTATTTTATTATTAGCATAATGAAAGGAGAAAGAACATCAAGGGTAGCAAGGATGAATTATAGCCAAAGAATGGTAAATTCAGGAAGAAATGTGCAAATCCTTGTGGAAAGAGATAGAAGGAAAACAGTCAACTGCAGAATGATACTATTTTTATCATAAGAATGTAGAAGATAAAGTGTCCCATCTTATGATACTGACATTATAACTGAAAAGAAATAATGTAAATGACATGTTTATTAGAGGTAGTGCCCTGAGTAGGTTCTGTATTGGGGGAAGATCTTGGGACGATTTGGATCAGGTTTATGCCTAAAACCAAAAGTGAGATCATTAGAGTGAGAATTTAAATTATTTACAAAGGAGCTAATTTTAATGACTATGCTAAGGGGTGGCTCCGAGAAATGCAGACCCAATGGCCAGTCAGTTCAGCATCTCTGCTTCTTGGGATTTCTGGCTGTTGGCTATAGGGACATGACAGCAGCTAGGTCATGTATCTTTCATCATCTAACAAGCTAGCCTGATTTTGTTTACATGGTGGGAACCCAGTGGCTCAGGGTTTAAAGAGCCACTGCTGAATAGATGCAGTCTCTTGGGGCCCAGGGTAAGAACTTACATGGCCTCACTTCTACCATATTCCACTGGCCAAAATAAGTCACAGGTCAGCCTAATTCCAGAGATGGAGATATGGACTCTGCCTCTTGATAAAAGGAGCTTCAAAGAATCATGACCATTCTGTTATCTGTCATAATACATATAAACAAAAATGCAGTCTATTTTTCTTTACTTTTTCACTTAATTATGCTTTTCAACTGTCCATAAAAGTTGAAGGAATCTTAGATTATATCTTAGGAGGTCAAATACTTTCAAACACCTTTAAGTTAGCAGAAATTGGTACCAAGAAATCTTTCTAAACTCATGGTTAATATGAATTTGGAAGAATGCTAATGGCCTAGATTGAAGCATATTTTAATTTGAACCCAATAGAATATGTAGTAAGTCAAACCAAGGAGTGTTTTGAATTCCCTATGAATTCTTTGTAGCTAACATTCCAGCTTGGCCTCTCAAGCACAACTTGGAATAGTCACTCTGAAACATGCTGCTTCTACAGTTCTCCAATTTCCAGATCTTAGTTCTTTAGTAAATATCAGACTACCAGGCTCTTCCATGGCAGGATGCCACTTAACTTTTTCTGTGTCCCATTTTTAAATTAGTCATAGTAGCTACAATCTATTGTGAATAAAAGCTTGAGAAACAGGCTAGTGAACCATTTTTTATGCATATGAATGATCATGAGGGGTCTAAGTTGTATGCCTTTTTATAGTTTGAGATGCCCAGTTTATCACTGAGGCTGTGGGTTTTAAGCATCTGTCAAATCTGCGTTGAGCTTATTTATAAGCTGCTCCATTAAAAGATAAAAACCTTTGCCTTGCTGTTCGCAGTTTCTCACACTAATCATTGTTGTGAAACTAATTAAATGCATAGTGTATTTAAAATAAAATTACTGATCTGTTTGTCCTCTTCCTATCTGTAATATCTTACAAATGTTCTCTTGCTTAAGGCAAGGTTGAGTTTTAGAAAATAAAGATCTCAAATAAATTCATCTTTCACCGCATTTCTGGCAGCTAAGCCCATTTCTGGTTTGTGTTTTTCCATCAGAATTAATACATGAATTTAAAGTAGTATTGTTATTTCCACACCAGCTTTCTGTGCTGCCAGTTTCCCACATGGTTGTTTTGATCTATCATTCAAGTACATATACAGTTTAAAATTAAAAGCTGTGTTTTCCCTTAGTCCCACCAGAAATATTTTATAGGAGAAAATGTCACCTTTTCCAGGGCTTCTTCTAAGTTGATTTTAATTGACTGCTCCAGCCCAGGGACAGGCCAAAGCAGTTGTGATTCCAGCGTGGTCTGTGGCAGCCCACCAAAGCATTCACAACACTCAGTGGGAGGGATCAAGGAGAGTTGGAGACAAAGCTGATGGAAAATTGGAAGGCAGAGGCTTCTGTATGTCACACCAGTCTACAGTAGTGTGTTCATCAGGGTTTATATTCCTGGTGCATGCTCCTAAATGTCAAAGTAAATTATCTCAGAGAAAATAAGTGAGTTATCAAGGTTGACTCTTTTTTACTTTCTGGACTTTTCAAAAACTCTGTCTCCTCCCAAACTAAATTTACCATCAGTTCAGTTTTGATGGCAGGGTAATGTAACTTGCATTGGCTTTTAGCAGTGTGTGCTGATAGGTACCATCACTGAGAGATTCAGCAAATACAGGAATAACCAAGACAAACCGCTATTAAAATAGTTTAACTCTCCCAGAGACAAACATTCCAGTGTCAGTGGGCATTCTTGCAACCACTATGCAGGAAATTTAATTGAAAAGCTTAAAACACATAGAAGCAGTGGGAGAAGTCCCCAGGAATTTAGGAATGATGAAAAAGTTTAATCTTTGTCAATGAAAAGTTGTTCTAATTTACTCTTCACACTGTGAGGTAGTAGGCTGTGTAGCATTTGCAATAGCAAGCAATTAGAAGCCTTTTTCTCCCCTTAGCAATAGCCTTGAAGTGACCTAGTTAAAATGATGTTTATAGTTTATTTTGAAGTGCTCTTTACTTTAACTGTGTGGATTAATACTTGGTTTCTCTGTTAATAGATATATATGACTTTTTTTTCAGCTCAACTGGAAACTAACTTTTCTTTTTTCTTTTTTTTAAATATATTTTATTGATTATGCTATTACAGTTGTCCCATTTACCCCCTTTACTCCCCTATACCCTATACACCCTCTCCCACCCATATCCCCCCTTTAGTCATGTCCATGTGTCATACTTATATGTTCTTTAGCTTCTACATTTCCCATACTATTCTTACCCTCCCCCTATCTATTTTTAACCTACATTCTATGCTACTTATTCTCTGTACCTTCCCCCCCTCTCTCCTCCTCCCACTCTCCTGTTGCTAACCCTCCATGTGATCTCCATTTCTGTGGTTCTGTTCCTGTTCTAGTTGTTTGCTTAGTTTCTTTTGGTTTTGCTTTAGGTGTGGTTGTTAATAATTGTGAGTTTGCTGTCCTTTTACTATACATGTTTTTTTCTTTATCTTCTTTTCTTAGATAAGTCCCTTTAACATTTCATAAAATAAGGGCTTGGTGATGATGAACTCCTTTAACTTGACCTTATCTGAGAAGCACTTGATCTGCCCTTCCATTCTAAATGAGAGCTTTGCTGGATAGAGCAATCTGGGATGTAGGTCCTTGTCTTTCATGACTTGGAATACTTCTTTCCAGCCCCTTCTTGCCTGTAAGGTCTCTTTTGAGGAATCGACTGACAGTCTGATGGGAACTCCTTTGTAGGTGACTGCCCCCTTATCTCTTGCTGCTTCTAGGATTCTCTCCTTCATTTTTACCTTGGCTAATGTAATTATGATGTGCCTTGGTGTGTTTCTTCTTGGGTCCAACTTCTTTGGGGCTCTCTGAGCTTCCTGGATTTCTTGGAAGTCTATTTCCTTTGCCAGAATGGGGAAGTTCTCCTTTATTATTTGTTCAAATACGTTTTCAATCTGTTGCTCCTCCTCTTCCCTTTCTGGTACCCCTATAATTCGGATGTTGGAATATTTAAAGATGTCCTGGAGGTTCCTAAGCTTCTCCTCATTTTTTTGAATTCTTATTTCTTCATGCTTTCCTGCTTGGTTGTTTCTTGCTTCCTTCTGGTCCACTAGATTGTTTTGAGTCCCAGTTTCCTTCCCTTCACTATTGGTTCTCTGAGAATCTTCCTTCATCTCTTTTATGGTAGCCTGCACTTTTTCATGTAATTTGCACCCAAAATCAACCAATTCTGTGAGCTTCTTGATCACCAATGTTTTGAACTGTGCATCTGATAGATTGGCTATCTCTTAGTCGCTCAAAAGGATGAGTCCTGGGGGACTGATCTGTTTGTCTGTTGGAAACATGTCTCTCTCTCTCTCCTTTTTTTTTTTTTTTTGGTCTGGTCGCTGTTGTTATGGTGAGGGGCGGAGCCTAAGGTGTTCACTGGGGCTGGGCACCCCAGTTGCTAGATTCTGACGTTGTATGTGGGGGTGGGGGCGGGAGGGAACAGTGGCGGTAGTTCCGCTCTCCAGAAGCCTCCGTACACCTCCCTGGGATCCTGGGTTGTGTGCTCTGCCCTGGTCCACAATGCCGCCTCACTGGGTCCACCAGCCGCCGCTTGTGTACTCAGGGTCCACCGCTGCAATCTTGCGTGTCCTGGAAGGCTTACGAGCTCGGTTACCTTATGTGCCCAGTTCTCCCTGATCTCCACATGTCGTGACCCGCACTTGCTCCTCCTCTCAGCCCCTCCTACCGGTCTGATATATTTAACTTTTAGCAAATTCAGGACTGGTTAAACAAAAGCCAGAAAAGTATGGCTTTATACTGAAGATTTGCATCTAGGATAAAGACCCATCCATAGCATAGTGAAAGGCTAATAACAGAATGAATCCAGAGGTGGGAGGGGAAACAGCACCTGTGTTGCATTGTATTGGGAGTATGTATGCATTAAAAACCAGAATCATTCTACTTCTCTGTCATTGTCTCATGGCCTTGGTTTTGCAATGTCTTGAGTAACTTATTTTTGTATTTTCTTTAAAAAAATCATGTGAACATATTACCTTTTCTCGAACTTTTAAAATTATATAATTGTATAAGGTATTGGAGGGAAACAGTTACTCCCTCAGCTTCTTCTTTCCTCTACCCCCAACTACATGTCTTTACTCATTCTTATATTGACTGCTGCAATAGCTCTCTAAAATCTGTCATCAAAAGATAATTTTCATTGATTTATTGATGATGGCCATTCTGATAGGTATGAGATGGTATCTCACTGTGATTTTACTTTGCATTTCTCTGATGATTAGTGAGCATCTTTTCATATGTCTATGGGCCATCTGTATGTCCTCTTTGGAGAAGTGCATATTCCGGTCCTTTGCCCACTTTTAAATTGGATTTTTTTGTGTGTGTTTTATATATTCTTTATAAGCTTTGGATACTAACCCCTTATCAGTTATACCCTCAAATATGTTCTCCCATTTCATGGTTTGTCTTTTTATTTTGTTGATGGTTTCCTTTGCTGTGCAAAAACGTACGTGGAATCTAATGAATGAACTGAACTAACAAGCAAAGACAAGACAGACTCATAGATGGAGAGCAGGATGACAGCTATGGGAGGTGGTTAAGAGGTAAAGAGAGCAAAAGGGGAAAGGGACTCATGGACATGGACAACAGTGTGGCGATTGTAGGGTGGAGGGTCATTCTCATTCAGCGTAAGAGGGATAAATGGTAATGAAAAAATACAATAATTTTTTTAACACAATTTTCAGGTGTGGGAAGAGACAGCAAATCTAAAAGTAGAACTAAAGCAAACATAATCATAGGCAAAGCTCAATATCAGTACAGAACTCAATCCTAGACATTAGATATTGAAAGAGTTTATGAGATAGATGTTAAACCAACTCATTGAAGATAAGACAGGTGAAAATGGAGGATGAGAGATTGATGTTCCCTGAGATGAAGAAGGTAACTGCATCTGCAATTTCCACAGGGGTCTTTTTGCTTAGGTCTATATTGATGAGACACTATTAATGGCTGCAAACAGTCCTAGGTCAGCAGTGTTAGCTCAAGAGTCTTATCTTGTTATGAACACTGAATACTGTGATTTTCATTTTAAGACTCATTTTATATCCTTATTAAAGAATGAGTTTTGAATTTCTCATTCAGCGTTTGTTTTTTTCCCTCTACAATCCATTTAACATTGTTCAAATCCTTGTTAATATTTATTAAATTATATTCTGGTTGGTCTAATTCTGCTTGATCTATTTACTCTTCTCTCTGCCTACCTTCCCCACCCCCACTAAACTAGCAGCTTGCTGTTTGAACATAAGGAGTATTGCATTTTCTTTGTGTATCTAGTGTCTAACACACCAAGAGCCCTAGTAAGAATCTCTTGATTCTCTAGAATAGGTGGTCCAGCTGGCATTACGATGGAAGAGGCTCTCATAATGTGCTTTTTACTGATTTTATTCATTTCCTCAATTGTCAAATAATTTTTGAACTCCCAATGCTCAGTGTGAAGCATGTAACAGTGAGTATGACAGTCCCTATCCCTGAAGCTTAGAATAGAATAGAAAAAAAAACTGTTGAAACAAGTTATTGCATAAATAATATTTTGAATTTGTGTTAATTACTAAAAGGAGAAATACATGGAACTATGAGCACAGGAAACATAATAGATTCTTAGGCAAGAGCATGTCCTTTGTAGAAGTGATAGTTAGGGTCATACTTGAAGAACATACAGCAGTTGACACAGTGAAGAAAGAATAAAAGAATGTTCCAGATGGAAGGAAAAGCACAAGGGAAGGGCTTAAGTTGAACAAGAAAATAAGAGGGGTTAAATCCTCCTATAGTGACTTTAGGGGAGAGAGGTGGAGGATGAAGTTCAAAAACTGAACAGGACTAGATTATTCCTGGCTTCAAAAGCCATTTTATTAATGTGAGTTGATATACAAAGAGCATAGTTAGCATTTTAGGAGTATTAAATAAAATGTTCATGTGATCATATTTGCATTTTACAGATCATTCTGGATTTAATATCCAGAGTGGAGCAAAAGTACATATGAGCCTTGGCTGGGAGGCTCAGTTGGTTTGAGCATTGTCCTGTACACCAGAAGGTTGCTGGCTGGATTCCCATCAGGGCACACCCCTAGGTTGTGGTTAGATCCTTCTTGGGCAGGTACAGGAGGTGACCATTTGATCTCTCCCCACCCACCTCCCTCCCTCTTTCCTTCTCCCCTCCTCTGTCTCTGAAAATCAATAAAAACATCCTAGGGTGAGGATTTTTTTAAAAAAGTAAGTATCAGATGATAGTGTTATCATATTGCTTCCCCACTGGAAGCTGACCCTACCCAGGCAAGGGATGGTCCAGGGCCTTTCACATCTCAGGTGACCTCCAGGTTTTTGATTGATGCAGGACAAATTTCAAGAGAGGAGTCCAGGTGAAAGTAACTTGGGACAGTGAGGGAAAGTAAGGGCCCCTTGAAACAGGATGACATTTTATCCCTGGATGAGCTGCTGCTGCCCATTGCTCCCCTGGGTGCAAATATAGTAGGGACCCTTAGACTGAGTTTAGTATAGAAAAAGCAGAGTACACACCTGAGAAAAAGGGGGTGTGGGCAATCTCAAAGAAGAGCATGAGCAAATGTTCTTTGTCCTGAGGGTTTTATCTATTTTCTATAGGTGGGAATTTTAGGAGAGATCCCAGGAAGTATCTCAGCAGAATATTCATTAGATTTCAGCCTGTGTCATTTAATATGCTGATGTATTAAAACGAGTATGTAATGGAGTCTGGGTGGGTTTTTTGGTTAGCTTTACCTTTATCATGGATTGGTCTGACTCTGTTTTCATTGTTGTTGTTGTTTTTGTTGTTGTTGTTGATCTCCATGTCTAAGGTGGTTTAAACCACCTGCTCTTAGATATCTTTGGTTAGAGAGGATAGGGTCCTGTGATTTATCAGCAACTGTTAATTGCTCAGCTGTTCCACCTGGATGTTCAGCAATTTGTCTCAGTTTCCTCATTCCACTTGTCAGGAAATTTACCTAGTTTCTTAATAACCTGCCACAAGAAGAGGGCATTATCATAATCCAAGTGAGATGCATGGTTGGCTTGGACCAAAGCAGCAGCAGTTAAAGTGGAGAGACTGGACAGTATCAATATATACCAAGGGGTGAAATCAGCAAGACATATTGTATTCTTTGAAGCCTAGGTTTCTTCTTCTTTCTTTTTTTTTTTTTTTGGAATCCTCACTTGAAGATAAGTTTATTGATTTGAGAGAGAGAAAGAGAGAGAACATCAATGTGAGAGAGAAACATCAATCGGTAGCCTCCTAGACATGCCCGGACTGGGGATGGAACCCACAATCTGGGTGTGAGCCCTGACCAGAAATCTAAGCCACAGATTTTGGGTGCACAGAACAATGCTCCAACCAATTAACCTACCTGGCCAGGGCATTTCTTCTATTATTTATCCACACAGGTCTGACAAATTACACACATTTTTTTTTAAGTAAAAGCCTTTTTTTTTCCTTTACTAATACTGTGTTGTAATAATTCAAATGACCATTCAAAATCATTACTAGATACTTCAACCCAATGATATTCTTAGTCTCAGGGACTTAAGCTTTTCATTGTAGAGGTAACAAGATAAAAAAAAAAACCTTGATTTTTCAGGAATTCACCTGGAGGGGTCTTTGGCTAATCTGTTACTCTAACCAGTAATACCTTATTACTGCAATACTGTAACTGTTATTGCCCCACACAGCCTATGTGGTCTTTCTATAGTCTAAGCATAATGTTTTGAATTAAAAGTCAACATAACCTACAGTTCTAGGGTTTGTTTTAATTTGTGATGCACCCTAGCACCTTTGTAGCATGAAATGCAAGTACCCATAACCTAAAGTTAACTAAAATAGTCAACTGTTACTGTCTATATACAGACACATTCACCATTTCCTCCCACCACGTTGTCATCCCACTATCAAAATGTTCCATATCCCAAGAAAGCCATGGGCCCTTGGCAATATGGGTACAAACTTTGCCTGTGCCACATGCTGTGTCCCATTTAATATTCTTTTCTTGTAAACTCTTAATATCATAACAGCTACCAACTGGTACTCTAAACATGTGCATATATATGGAGCTAGGAAATCCTGACTTGTCCAATTCATATGTGCCTTTGCCAGTAACTAATGTCCCCACATAAAAATACCAGAATTACACAGAGGATGGCTAGCATTCAGAGGAAAGGAAAATCTATGTTCTGAGGATATAAGTATACTCTATCCGGAAAAACTAGGTGCTAAGAAGTATATAATCTGACACAAAGGCACTATAAAGAAGGACAAAATTGAGCTGAACACCAGTTAGACCAGTGGTGCAGATTTAAGAAATAAATAGTGATGAAGAAATGTGAACATCATAGATTTTTAAAATTTGCTTTTAGAACAAATGGAGAGAGGCATTGCCCAATGCTTTAGATATTCTTTAAGCTAGAGGCCCAGCATAACTCACTCTGTTCCTCTCAGCTCTGCAACCCCCCACCAGTTTTTAAGTCTTTGTTAATGTCATTTACCGTGTACTTCCCTTGAGAAAACATCCTTGGTGCTGAGGTTGATAATAGTATGGGGGTGTGGGGCTGGTGGCAGGTGTGGGGGGAGATTGTCCTTGAACTAATGCTAATTGAGTGTGAAGATAGCAGAACATCTCAGTAGTTATGGGCCCTGCTGGCAGGTATATATATTCTTATGCTAATACTGTATTTTTCTTTATTGACTTTTATAGGTCACACTGAATGTGTTACTCTGTCTCTCAGGAAAAATAAGATATTTAGGTTGTTTTGAAAATTTGAATGGAAAATTTCTGGAGTTTAGTTATAATGTGAATGTTAAACTTTTAATTATAAAATTTTAATTAGATTATTGAATTTCTAAAATATCATGTTACTGGTTTAGATATGTCTGATTATCTCTAATTACTTCTAAAATGTGTTTTATGCAGTTAGTGTCCATCTATATCCTATCTCCTGTTTCTACTAAGAGGCCACCTAGTGTGTGTTGTCCTTTTGAGTAACCTTAATTTAACTGAAAGGACTTCTGCTATTAATCTCTTACAAGAACTTCACAATTAACTTTAAGTGCCTGATAGAATGGGAGAAGAGGAGTCCTCCTTTTCAGCACTTTTATCTCAAGTGTTGTTAATAAAAGACATGAAAATTGAGCACTAGTCTAATGTGTAGCTTTGGAAATATTTTAGGATGATCACTGGAAAAAGATATCACCTTTAGCAGGCATAGGATCTCCACTATAGGTTATTAAATGTCTGGAGTCGTCGTAACAGCATCAGAACAGATTTTTCTGGTTTAAAACATATAGATAAACTGAAACATATTTTTTCTCTTGAATTGAGAGACTCTGGGTTGAGGAGGTGGGATAGGGACCTTACAGAGACCAGACAAACCACTTTCTGCAGTTTGCTAGAATATGAGCAACAACAGTATGCATTCATTTGGCAAAACCTAACATTCTTTCCAGCCTTTTACCTAGATAGCCTTTTAAATTAAGTTACTCTTCTCCATTGGCAGTTAATAGCTATTTTCTTCCCTAAATAGGACACATCTATTATACCAAATTTTGTAAAAATAATTCTAGTTCTCACAGTTATTTCACACTAATTATAGCTTTTGGGCATTTCAAAGAGCTCCTCGTTCAAATCACACTTACTGAGTGTCTACCATTTGCCAGGTCCTCTGCTGGGTACCAGGGTTATCTTCCTCAAACATGTACCTTCATTACAACCTCCTAAAGTGTGTCTCTGGCCAGATCTCCAAAGTGATGCACAGCTGTAGATGACTAAATAAAGAGTGTGTTGCTTCCAGGAAAGGCATTCACATTTCCAGATTTTCCAAGATGAGGTTAGCAGTCCTTGCTTTCTCACTCCTCAGTCAGCCAACACTAATGCTTCTGGTAGAGAGTGTAAAAATGACAGTCTAATGGCAAGGGACTATTTATGCTAGCAGCACACTGCATTTTCAGACTTGAAGCTGGGACTTTTAAAATGCCATTTTTCAGAAACAAAGGAGTTTCTCAAGTGTTGAAAAGTTTCATAATGTGATTGACATTTATATTTATTAGAAAAATATTAACAGTTTTGACAAAGGTGACAATGAAAGGAAACTGATGTTTAATGAGCACTTACTATGTGCTAAATGCTACAATAAAAACAGTCTGTGAGTGATTCCTTTTTAGTCTCGCAATGACCCCAAGATGTTGATATGATGAAAGCGAGTTATATTGCAGTGTCATATAGCCTGTGTCACCCAAATGTCCATCTTTGTCATTATCAGAACAAAGAAAACTTTGCTTCTTGTGGGAGATTGCTGCTAATGCTCCTGGTGATGACCAGCAATTTTTTTCCACAGAAGTGTCGGCAGCACTGTGACAAGGAAATGAGTCCTTTCATTCTGGAAGAAAATGTACTGTATAAATTGCCTCCCACAATCCTCTCTCTTAGACAGCAGAGTCTAAGAACTAGTTTCAGAATTCGTGTAAAAGCAGAGCCCAAGCCCCACTGCACACTGCAGCCAGGGCAACAAGCAGACAAAGAGCATGGCCTCGGAGGTCTGTCTCCCTGGGTTTACATCTTACTTGTACAACTTGCTAACTCTGCAGCCCTGGGCAAGTTACTTAGCCTCTCTTGGTGTCACTTATCTCTGTCCAAAAATGGAAATGCTGATAGTACTTAACTCAAAGGTTGTGTAAGAATTAAAAGCATATAGAGCATATGAAACAGTCCAATGCCTGGTGCATAATGAGAGCTTGATAACTATTTTTATGGCCCATAAAAAACTATCATGAAAGGATTTGGCATCCTTACATTTTTCACACAAAGAAGCTGCTTGGTCTTGAAACTGCCTTTGAGTTTTTCGTGTTTGACCTTAATCACATGCTAAGGGCTCTGTTTCTGTGGTCACCAGTATGCCATATATTATATGTTTGTCAATACTCAGAAGACTAGACCTGAGATATTCCAGGTGGTGCAGAGTGGAGGGAGGAAGCCAGAACAGGATGGAGCACTGCTTACCATGGTATTTGTAAAGTAAAACCTTGGTTTTAAATTTTGGCTTTTATTAGGTTGACGATGAAGACCAGAATCTGGGCACAGCTGTGCTGGGCAGAGTCCAAATGTTCCTACTAGAGACAGGTCTGGTGTGCTGCCTAGAGCATATCTGAACTTCAGGTGTCAACAGTACTGCCATTTATTCAGCCCTTAGTTGTAGTAAGCCATTGTCATTATTACATATATGTAACTATGTATATGGACATATAAAGTATAGAAAATGTTTATAGACAATTTACTGATCTAATAGGTTTTCATTCAGTGATTCATGAATTGAGCAGCATCCAGTCTAGCAAACCAAAAGGAATTCTGAAGTGTTGGGGACCACCCTACCTGGTCTCAGGAAGCTGTAACCCCCATGACTTAGGCTGAGTGAAAGACCTGCAGACCAGGAGCCACTAAGGAGACAAAACTTATTCCCCTGACATGAATGCTGCCTGTTCTGTGCCTGGCCTCCTAAGCTTGATCAGTTAGTCAATGACAGGTAAGATTTCCCATGGAGGGCATCTCCTAAAACAGGCATGATCACGAGGAGGCCTCTAGGAAGAGATTCAGGGGCTGTGGAAATGAAGGGGTGATCGACATCAACCCCTGCCCCCTCGGCTTTGTCAAAGCCTGAGTCCTTGTTCTTAGATGTGAGAAATCCAAGTCTCCTGGTGCCTTTGTCACCTCTACTCAACTCAAGCCTGCAGAAATAGGAGAGGGTTGCAGCCCAGACCAGAGACGGTGGACCCCTGGGGTAATCAGGCCTGTGACATAGAATATACAAGATTCTGTGAGATCTGTTTGCTGGAGGATGTTATTAGATTAGAATTTAAAGGCACATACAGGAAACCAAAAACAGCCCTTTGGGCCCTGTAGTCCTTTCAAACAATTAAACTCCAAATTCTGCCCAGAATCCCAGCGGGGGCTCTGTCAGCATCTTTGAAAGTCACCTGTTTCTTTTGATCTTTTCTTCCAGACTGTGAATCCACAAACTAAGTCTGTATTCTCAATAAAAACCTGCTTGGGAATGGTAATGGGGCACTCACCACTAGAGAGAGTGGATGTTCCATCCCTACTTCCCCACAGGACCTGGTTGTCTCTGTGTATGTTTTTCTCTTGTTTCGATGAGCATTCCCCAATCACTGCAGGCCTGTGAGCATGCGACACTGAAGAGCTCTTCAAGGTGAGAGATACTGTATAGGCCAAAGCAAAAAATAATAAGTATACTAGACACTTGCTGATTGTTTAAAGCAGGACTACTTCCCTTTCAAAGAGCAAAGGGAAGTCTTGGAACTGAGTTAGATAATGTGCAATAGGCTGGCAAACTCTGATGGGCTAGCCTAGGCCTTTCTTTTCTGGGAGAGTCAACACAGAAACATAGTTAAGTTCCTGTTTGCTGATATGGGGTCTAGTCTATACATTAAATATATATTTTGTTGGGAATGCTTCAACCAAAGGGCCCCTCCCACTGGTGTTAAAGTCTTATCCTTGCTAGCAGTGAAGGAAATTGGGGCATATTGAAGGCTAGCAGTTATAGCTGGATCAATCATGTCACGGGTCTGGGAACATGAACCAATGAGATGCTGTTTCCAATATGATTGTCTCAGGAACTAGGTAAGGGCCTTCTATCTGCTTGGCTCAAAGCATCTGACAAAGGCATGGCAGTAGATGGAGGGAGGAATCAAGATGCATGTTGGGTTCTGCTGGCAGGTTCCTGTGTGTGAGTGCTGAACACCATATATAGGGATCTATTCCTATATATGGTCATTTAGAAAAAAGATCACCAGGTAGGACCAAGACTGAATGGAGAATGGAAGAATCTTACTCTAATTGACAGGTAACCTTTCAAATTTAGGGAACCCAAAAGAAAAATAACTTTCTCATAAATATATTCTACTTATACTCTGCTCAGAAGTGCTTATTTTTTCATCAACAGAAATGTTTATACAAGTGATTATTAGAACATATATTAGTAAAAGACACATGTTTTAAAAATGACTCATTTTCTTACCATACAATTTACTTCTTGTCGCATTAATGCTGCATGACAAACAACCCCAAAGTAAGTGCTTTAAAACAACTAGTTCTTATTGTTCATGAGTCTGTGGGTCACCTGGGCAGTTATGATGATTTGACCCAGGCTCAGTGAATCTCAACTTATCATGGCTGGGGGCTGGTATGCACCTGTAGGCAGAAGGCAGAGAAGGAGCTGTCTGGTCTGTAATGGCCTCCATATGAGTGACTGGGTCCTGCACATGTTCTCTTATTCTCCAGAAGGATAGCCTGGACTTGTTCTTCTGGCAGAAATAAGAGAGAGTGAGCAGAAGTACAGATGACCATGTGAGGCCTAAGCTTGAAACTGGTACCCTGTTACTTCATTACATTGGATTTGCTAAAGCAAGTCATGAGACCAGCCCCAATCCAGATGTTGGAAAATAGTCTCTTTTAGCAGAAGGAACCTCAAAGTTATGTTGCAAATTCTGTTGATATGGGGAGAGAAAGAACCATTTTATAATTAATCCAGCACATTTGCTATACAAATTGTCCCAGTGCTGAAGGAAACTTCAGAAAGATTACAACATTGAATTGGATGACATGAAAAATGAACACAGCCCTGGCTGTTGTGGCTCAGTGGATTAAATACCAGCCTGCCAACCAAAGGGTCCCTGGTTTGATTCACAGTCAGTACACGTGCCTGCGTTGCAGGCCAGGTCCCCAGTAGAGGGAATATGAGAGGCAACCACACACTGATGTTTCTCTCCCTCTGTTTCTCCCTCCCTTCTCCTCTGTCTAAAATAAATAAATTAATTAATTAAATTAAAAAATTAAATACTTAAAAAAAACTGAACATAGTGACTACACTGTGGTCTCACAAAGATGTGGCCACCTTGGTTTGTGGCCACATTAGAAGTCAGGTTTTTGTTTTCCCAGTCATTCAGGGTTCACTGCAATGTGCATAATACTGATACCATTTAGGACATGTCTTTCTCTCCCTCTGTGTATACACACAGATACATATATGTGTATATAGCTATATATTTAAATTACCATCAAGCTCATTACTGATACATACAAATTCAGAGTTTTTAATGTTGAGATAAAATATGCCTGAACTAGTTTTATTAAGCAAAGAAATGAGATTGGGACCTCATGAAGCCCAACTCACTCAAATTGCAAATTCCATAAATGTATTCCTTGCTTCAAATAAGGAAAAGCAATAGAAGGGCTTGGGAAGGAAAAGCTGCATTTCCACGTAAGTTATATTGTCTGCCTATCTTATAAAGATTGAATCTCAGGACTCATGGCTTTGAGTAGAGAGCAATGAAATGCAGGCTTTTTCTTTCTAGTCTGAGTTTTATCCTCTTTTTTGAATCTGAACCAGCATTATCTTTTTAGTCTGAAAATAGTGCAGCATTTCTCCAGAGCTGGGTTTATTTTTGTTTGTTTCTTGCTCAGACATATCTGGGCATGTATACACACAAATGTTTTCTTTTATTATTAAAATCATTTATTTTCTGTTAAGGTAATGTGCTTGTAGTATAACATAAAAGAGCATTCACACTGCTATTCACCAGGAACTTAACTGGATGCCAACAGAATATATTCTTTTAGGGTTGTCCTATGTATATATAAGCAGAGGCAAATGTTTGTATACAGCTGTGTATATCATCAAATATAAATGTGAACATACTACACCTACACAGAATCCTTTACTTGTTTCACCTAACAATTTATCCCAGAGATTTCCTCATCTCAGTACACAGAGAGCTCTCTCATTTTACTTATAATACATATAGTTTTTCAAGTATCCTCCTGCCCAATACTTCCCAGGCTCCCCTTGCTCTGTCTCCCTCTGCCTGCTGGCCACACATTTCCATTTCCATATTAGGGCCTTTATCTGTCCCAGATGGATCCTGCTGTCTTGGTTACATGCATGAGATAATAAGGTGCCCATTCTTCTCTCCATGTCCCATTTTCTGGGACAGCTGGGTGTTTTCTATGACACAGTAATGATCTGCCTCTGCTTTACCAGTAAAGTCTGAGACTGACCAAAACTGGTTCCAATAATGCAGGGATCAGTCAGTAGAAGTATTTTCTGGTTTGGTTTTGTTTTCTTTCTTAAAAAAATATCAGAAATGCATTTCATCAGTGTTAAACAATTAATCTTACTATGGTGGCTTATTCAGGTCAAAGCCAGACTGTGACAGATCTTGTGCCTCAGAGACCCTCAGAAAAGACACCACAATGTAGAAAAGCCCCATTTAAAGTTCATATGTCAACACTGTACCTCATCCACTTTGTGTTACCCAAAAGTATTTTTCCCTTTTATTGCATTTATTGGGGTGATACTAATTACAAGGTTATACAGGTTTCAGGTGCACAATTCCACAACACATCAATCTGTACACTGAATTGTGTGTTCATCACCCCAAGTCAGTTCTCCTTCCATCACCTTTTATCCCTCTTATACCCTCTCCACATCCTTCCACACATCTCCCCCTGGAAATCAAAACACTGTTGTCTGTGTCCATGAGCTTTTCTCTCTCTTTCTCTCTTGCTCAGTCCCTCCACCCCTCAGCTCCACACCCCCACCAAAGTTTTTGAAGACATCAGGAATGGGCCAGTTGGAAGGCACCCTTCCCCTTCTATTCTCTAGTCTGGGCATTTCAGATAAAACAAAACTTTCCAGGGTCTGCCTTTTGTATCTCAATGCAATCAAATTTATGGTTGATAAGCATCTTATATTATAGAATACAGTATAATATCTAATTGAGAAATACAGTGTAATGTTCATAAGCACGAACTTCAGGGATAGGCAGGCCCTCTCTGCCCTTGGACAAGTTATTTGGCCTCTCTAAGTCAATGAGTCATCATTTGTAAAATGAGATTAATAATACTTCCCAGCTGAAGGACTATTTTGAAGTTGAAATTAGATATTTTGTACAAAATGCTCACAGATGTTCGATACTGCAGTCAATGCTAGCAATAACCTTCAACCAAAGGCCAGTGTGTGGGCTCCTGCAACACATCCTCTCATACCTTTCATCTCCCAGCAGCTTTCAGCCATTTTAAATTCACCCTAACATCTGACTTTCTCCACTGTAAAAGGAATTATTTATGCAGACTCTGCCCCATGGACCTCAGCAGTGCCCAGTAGTGCTGGATGAAGCATCTACTATGTGCAAAGCAACATCTTTGGTATTAATTTTGTAACTAATCAAAATAATTTTATTTAGGGGTTTTGGGGTTTTTTTTTGTAAATGCCATACCATAGTATAAATGAACATCAGAGGGTTTGGATTCTGGCACTTTCACCTACTACTGTGTAATGTTGCACAAAATGATCCCAATTCCTCATATATTATATTATATGGGATGATAAACACCTATACTTCACAAGTTTTTTTTAACAAAATATCTTAGTTAATTCAAGCAATTAAGTAACTTTAATAAGTAATGAGCACATACTATGTGCCTGTTAACTGATATTTCCTTCCTTCACTTCCATGTGTGCGATTGATATCCTTTTAGTTATTTCTTTAGAACGTCTCTTTTAGAAAAACCAGACTATTATAAATTCTGTAAGACAGTATGTGAGGGCTGTGTGCATAGCCATTTTCCTCCCTACTCCTGCTTTTCAGAATACACCGATTCTCTTTTAATTAATATTTCATCATATTGTACTCTAAAGTCCAAGAAGGTCTAGGAAGATATGCACAATACAGTAAAGTGACAGCATAATTATTATTAGTTAATTAAAAAAATGGATTTTAATCTTGAGGTGACACACAATGTACAATTACTCTTATTATGTGAATTTCCCAACATGTGTCATCTTCACTCTTCCTTCTTCATTTTGACTTATACTAGGTCAGTTCCAGATTTGGCTATTATTACAGTTAACACTTTTCAAGGAAAAGTGATCACTATTGATTAATGAATATATCTGATGGCCTTTCAATGTCATACATTTATTAGATTCAGCATGAATGCTCTTAATGTGACATCAGTATCCAAAGTTGAAAAAGAGAAAAACACCTGCAATTGATTAAATACTTACAGCATGCTGGGCATTGTGCCAGGCATTTCACATGTGGTATTTCATTGGTCTTCATAGAAGCCAACTCCAACCTAGAACTATAAAGAGAAAAGGAGTTTGTCTGGCCACGTAGCTCAGTTTGTTGGAGCAGCATCCCTATATGCCACGGTTGTGGATTCAGTCCCCAGTCAGAGCACGTACAAGAATCAAGCAATGTGTGCATAAGTGGGTGGAATAACAAATCAATGTTTCTCTCTCCCCTCCTCTCCCCCCCTTCTAGCCCGACCTCTCTCTCCTCCTCCTCTCTCTGTCTCTCTTAAGTCAGTAAATTTTTAAAAAAGACAATTTTTAAAGCCTTTTTAAAGAGGCTTTAAAAAGCCTCTCTTTTTAAAATTTTTTGAAAAGAGAAGGGTATTCTGGGAAGTGTAATTCCTGGCTTTCCCTCTGAAATACATAGGCTATTTTAGAATGGGGTGGCATCTATCCCGATTCAATAACAATCTGTAATAGTCAACCTATTATGAGAACGGAGTGACACCATTTCTTGGATTCTGACCACTGTGAAGAAGAGTCTTTTCATAATTAGAACAAAAGCATCTCGTGGAAGTAGTTTCTCACACCACCCAGTGGATTAATCATGTGAGAACATTGATTTCTTCTCTGGAGCAATTAGACTTGGTCTACAGAGTCAAAATGGCTGAGGCCTCAACCAGGGATTACAGAGCCCCAAAGTGCTGTCTTGGGGCACATGTTCAAACTTCCTGCCTACAGAATGTTCTTGTGCTCACCAAAAGTGTGCTGTTTGAGAATCTTGTTCACAGATGTAATGTTTAGCAAATCATGAATCTCAGAGTGTAATTCTATTCTTGAACATAGGCACTGAAACCTGGGAGGTGCTTTCAGTTTAGTGGGGAAGCAGACAAGGAAGGAGAGTTATAATGCCATGGATGAGTACTGAGACAGGTAAACCCCTGGGGCAATGGGAGCACCCACATGTACCTGCACTTAGGGACAATATATGACAAGTATCTGTCACTAAGATGATGCCAGAGAGAAAATTTGAACCCACTAATTTAGATCTTAGGTGCACGATTGCTAAAAGTGCATTGGAATTTTGATTTTCCTGACTTAAGGGTGATGAGATGGCAGGACAGTGCTGGCAAAGAGGAAACTGTGAGTCCGAAAAATCCAGAGTGAAAGAGAGAGGTCTGGGCAAAGTGTGAAGGGAAGAATAAAATTCAAAGAGTTAAATAATAAAAGTCAGATTAGATAAATTACATAATAGAGGCTTTGAAAAACCCTGCTGAAATCTTTCAAAGACTACATTACATGCCCATTTATCTGCTGCCATTTTCAAAATGTTTTATTATAAAGCCCTACCTGAATGTGATGCCAATGTTTTATACTTTGAGAGGAGATTAAATACTTTGATTAGCTTTAGACTTTATCAAGTAATGTATGTTCCCACTTTAATGATATCAACTAACAGAATGGAAGTAGTATATAAACATCAAACCAGTAGAGGGAAAAAAATAAGAAAAAATTTAATCAATCAAATGTTTCCAATAAAAATCCTAATGTAATTATAAAATATATACAGAAGAGCAAAGGATGAGGGAAAGCCAATTTATGAAGAAGGAAATGTTTCTGGTGGTACCAAATATCAAAAATTAATTAAAACAAGAGTAATTAACAGATAAACACATTGGTTAAGGAATAGACAAATAGACCATAGAATAATATGACAGACAAAATGATGTCTAGGAAAAAGATGAGTCATTCAGGACGTATTATTAGAACAATTGTTAATCTGTATGGAAAAACAAAAGCCTGAATATTTTTCTCAAACTAACATACAATAAAAAAAGCAGAAATCATAAAGGAAACATTAATGAGTTTGACTACCTTAAAATTGTAAACTACTCATCAGAAGATATTTAGAAAATGAGAAGAGCAAACAATGATAGAAGATATTTATGATGTATAAAACCAAAAAGTAACTAGTATCCATGATATATAAACAACTTCTTCAAATCAATAAAAAAGACAAACTACTTCAAAAGGAAAACATAAAGGCAAAAGAATAAACAGGCAATTCTTAGAAGAGAAAACTCAACATTCCAATAATACATGAAAAGATATTGTCTCATTTTTAATGAAAGAACTTCAAATTCATACCACAAAGATACACTGTTATAGCCACTACATTGGAAATTGTAAAAGAGTAGAATAATAAGTATTGGTGAGGCTGTGGAGAAAGGATAACTTTTATACATTTCTGGCATATGTGTGAACTATCAAGGAGTGTTACTGATGTGCATATTTAATGATCCAGCAATTTTTTCATATATGAATATATACACATACATATATATGTGTGTGTATTTATGTGTGTGTGTATATTTGGAAAAGTCCTACATGTGTACAACAGAGTAAATGCACAGCGTTGATTGCAAAAGTAAAACTGAGAATCAACAAGAGAATAAATAGTTACAGATAAATTTTGGGTTAGTGATTACTAAACAGCAGTGAAATAAATAAAACATTTTTATCAGCATGAATCTCATAATCCTAATGTTGAGTAGCAGAAAGTAAGTCATGAAAATAATACATATGCTTTGATACTGCTCATATAAAATTTAAAAATATGCAAAACTAAACAATATTTCAGACTACATACATATGTATTATAACTATGAAGGAATGCCAAGTACTGATAAGAAGTTTTGAATGTTGATGACCTTCAGGGGGAAGACAGGGAGTGACCTCACACGGGCTCTAATGATCTGTGAAATACCCTATTTCTTATGTGAGTGTCCTTTTAGCACTTCTCATATATTTTGTATATAATATATTATAAATATAATTTCATAGATATGAAATATTTTATAATTACAAAATAAAATTTGATAATTTAAAAGAATAACAAAGTTAAATTGCATTACAATGTCATAAGTATAAAATATCTTATAATTAAAAATAAAACTTGATAATTTAAAAGAATGAAAGTTAAATTGCTTATCCATCTCCTTACCACTTATCCTAATATGAAATAAAACCATCAAAATGAATGCATTATGAATGTATTACAAATGCAGTCTTTTAATTCAAGTTTATTAAAGCAACAGCATTAATCTTTTTTACTAAAGTAGCTTCCTAAAATATTCCAGAAAAAAATCAACATAGAATACATGCAGCTATCATTAATTAGTTCAAATGTCTGGCCTTGAGTCTGGCACTAATCTCTCCAAGCCTGATCTTCATTTGTCAATTGAAATGATTGGATCAACGGACTTCTAAGAAACTTCCTGCAGTGAGTTTTATGTACCAGTCTTGTATCTAACTTGAATGCCCTCTCCATTAAGCAGGAGTACACATTATAAACTGTGGTGTTCTAGAAGGCAGAAGCCATGTCTTTCATTGCTGTACCTTCAGTGCCTAGTCGAAGTACCTGGCATAATGCAGAGAGTTAAATAAAGGGCAGTAGATTAAAGGACTCTGGCATTATATGCTTGTGAATGCTCGACATACTAAAATCTCCTTATATCCTGGAACTCATTACAAGACAAATTGGATGACTTTACACCACCATGACAAGAATCATGGATAACAAAATATCAAAAAGTTACAATACTTATCAATTCTAAGATACACATTTTTCACATTTTTGTCTTTACTGCAGACAAGATGGCTCTTGTAATTCATGACACCCTTTTCAACTGTTGTGAGCCAGCCAGCAGTTATGATGTAGTTGTCATTTCCTGATTCTGAATAAATTTAGGTGTTATTCCCCGGTGGCATGATACACAATAGAATTCCCTTGTTGCTTCACTCAACAAATCACTTAAGGAAAGAATGAGTCCTACTTGTCCTGTGTGAAAAGCTTCCATTGACATATTCTGATATATTCAAGAAAACCCAGCTTCAAAACTAGTAAAACAGGTTCTGGCATTTTAAAAGAGAATCTTGAAGACAATGGTAAAGTACCCTTTAAAGAAAATCTGCATCAAAAAATATTCTTAATGACACAGATTGATTAGAAAAACACAGAAATAGAGAAATCTGAATTGAAAGAAAAATCAGAAGGGTTGGACTTCAAATGTGACTAGACTTTAGGAAATCTTCAACCAGTTTATGTGGCTTATATTTTCTCTATATAAACAAAAATATATTTTTATACACAGTTTCTCTTATCACTGATCTACTCATGGATACTATCAAGACTTAAAGGATTAATTCCCACTGTTATGTCATAGTTACAGAAACTGGGAGCCTGAGAGGGCAGCAGAGAACTAACCTGAAAAGTTTTGTTTTGTATTGTTTTGTAACTCTATAAAGGGCACATTATAGTACATGAAGCTCTTTCATATAAAGTGTCCAGTGCAAATAACACCCCTTTTTTATTATGAAATCATAAGCATGTAATTCTGTAACATAACAATATCACACTCAAGCACACCATATGACATTTTAGGTTAAGTGTTCAAATTAAAACTATAACTCATTACACCCATATTATTACCCTACCAATAACAACCAAGCAGGCATTACTTCTGTGGGACCCTGTATATGAATTTGTGGCACCCCCACAGTAAAAGTGGGGCAGACCAGTAATTTCCATCCTCACTTAGCAAACAGGGATACTGCAACTTAGAGAAATTAAGTGACTAATTTGAGATGGTCCAGCTAAGGGGTGGCCCTTGACATAAACTAATGAGGATAGCTGGACTTAAGTGCCTTCCTCTCTATCAAATGCTGGTAAAAAGCTTTGAGAATCTCAATGAGTAGTCAGGAGGAGCACTGGACAATGGTTTGGCAGAGATCCTAGTCAGCTAATCCCAGGACCAGGGGGTGTGGTGAAAATGACATGATTTAGGATGAAAACGTGAACTAAAACGTCAAACCAAAGACCAAGGGAGATTGAGTTAATACCAAAATAGTTCATTATCACTAGACAGCAGGGGTAACTCCGAATCAAATTCAGGCAAGAGCCAGAAGAAACCCCACAAGGTATGTTCTGCTATCAGAGAGCACACTGAGTTCTGATGGGGTCTCAAATCCTGCTCTTCCTGGTTTTTAAGTGGCCTGGCCTCAGATATATTGAAAAACAGAATAGCTTCTCGCCCCTTGGCAATAACAGTGGAGCAAGACTCCAGGGCATTTTGTACGGGTGAAGTTACAGATGAAATGAACAGAAGATATTTGCTGTGTTCCTGCCTCACTGCCCAACAATTAAAAAATAAATCTAGAGGGAGAGTTTCTGCTCCTTTTACCAAATGGTTATTGTTTTAAAAGCTCAAGTCAGGAAATGGAATATTTTGAAGTCCTACTGGGAAGGCATATATGATTCTTCTCTCCTAAGAAATTGCACTGAACCTTTTGGCCTGAGAGATATAGTTTAGGTGAAGTGTTACTTTATGATATCAAGATCCATTTCTTTACTGGGCAGTCACTTCACAGAGTAGGCTATGTGGCTGGGATTCTGAAGGCTTTTGCTTATGGAAACTCAGAACTGGGAAATGTTCTGAGGCAAATGAGTACAAACTTCTACTTAATGGTTTTCTACTTAGCCAATTCTTGGGGACACCCCTGAAGAAGGTTGAAAGATGTGCCTGCCACTGTGTTTTCTGAAAGGAGATGGGTCCCAGAATGCAGAATAGAGAAGCAGAGCTTCCAGAGCCTTTCCATAGTATAGTCAAGATATCAACTGCAAAATCATCAAATACAAATGTTATAGTAGTCTTCTGATCAGAAATCATGCAAATTGGGAAATTGAAGAATTCAGCATTCTTTATTATTTATTTGGAATAAATCGTGATTTGTTCTGGGTGACAGAAGAGAGGATTGCATGTAGGAGGTTGATGGCAATAGGAGTAGTATTTCTTGTTCAAACAAATTCTGTGCTTCACCCAGACCATTACGTGCACTTTCTGAGGACTTATGCAGCATATAATAGGATACGAATACATCAAGAGCTGAATGGTTCAAACTCATATGATCACTTTCTTAATAACTTGTCTTGAACTCTCCTTTTGTTTTCATTCTGGGATAAAAAATGCACTTCCTAAATATATTTTTATACCTACATCTATGTTCTTATCTACATTTATACTTATTCCCAGAGTAAAGAGAGCACAGCCAAGAAATAGCTCAAGCTTTAGAATTAGATAGACATGAAGATATTATATATATCCAGTTTTTATCATCTATTTATTGGTGAATTTTGCTCAAGGTAAAAAATATCTTTGTACCTTAATTTATTATCTATCAAATAAAGATAAAAACCCCACAGTATAGTATTCTTAAAGGAATTAAATTAAGTATTTTCTGCATGATCTTTAGGTCAAAGCCGTTAGCATTGCATGTCTGTACTACTTCTGACAGCTCCCACAGACCCCTCTCAAGCTCTATAGCCCCTCCTTTAGAATGTCACTCATAGTTTTTTCTTTCTTTCTTTCTCTTTTCCTCCCTCCCTCCCTCCCTCCCTTCCTTCTTCCCTTCCTTTCTTTCTTTTTTGAAATGTTTCCACTGCTATCTTTATTCTTGATAATGCTCAGAAACTCCCATTTCTGGTCAATAAGAGCCCCTTCAGGTTGATCCATATCCCTCTTTTTAACTTTATTTTTATTGTTAATACTATTATAGATGTCCCCATTCCCCCTCCCTTTGCCCACCTCCACACAGCCCCCACCTTGAGTTATTTTTGTTTTATGCCATTAACAGTTCTAGGAGCTTAATGAAAGACAAAACCCTTTTCCTCAGGAACTGCCAGTATGGTGAACTCCCTAGTTCCTCTTTTTCTTTCTTGTTTACATCTTCATTATGCCTACCCTCCAAACTTCACCTCAAGGGATTCCTTTCTTTCCTTTTTTTTTTTTAACCAAAAATTGTCTCTGTATCCTTTGAAAATCTGTAGCATTTTCCTGCTTTTGCTACTCAGCTTTTTGTCTTCTGTTTCCCTGGTTTTGTAAGGTTTTATGTTTGTTTTCTTTTGGGGTTTTTTTGTACGTGTTCTTTAGAAGTTTACATTTTAGGAGGTGAAAGGTCTGGAATATTAGCTTTAAAAGGGCAGCATGATTCAGTGTGTTTTATTCACAGTGTATCCCTAGTAACCATAGAGTGAAAAAGCAGTTCTATAAATATTTGTCATGCATGTGAATGAATGAATGAATGAATGAGTGAATGAATGAATGAATAAATGAATGCCTTGCATCCCTCCCATTACCTTGCTGTACTATATATGGAAAATTAGATTTGGACGTAAAAGTTCTAGATTGAAAACCAAGCTCAGAAGGTGATTTTTCCTCTCTGAGACCCAGATTCCTAATATCTAAGATGAAAATAAGATTTTTGCTTTATTCATATTACAGAATTGTTTTTTAAGCTCAGATAAGTGTGCTGTATATGGAAAGAACTTCTTTGTTCACTGCTGAATTGAATAAAACTTATTACAACTAAGCTTTTAACGATTACTGTTGAATGAGTAAATGCATGTGTTACAGGCTAAATGTTTCTATCCTCTCCAAATTCATATGTTGAAGCCCTAACCCCAGAGTGTGATAGTACTTGGAGATGGGGCCTTTGGGAACTAGTTAGGGATAGAAGAGGTCATGAGTATGGAGCCTTCCAGAAGAGATTAGGCCCTTATAAGATGAGACATGGGAGAGAGAGTTCCACCAGCATCCTACCTTGCATGGGGCACAAAGAAGTTACATGAGCTAGATGCTGGCTACCTGCAAGCCAAGGGCCCAGAAAGAATGAAATCTACTTGCCACACCTTGATCTTTGACCTTCCAGCCTTCAGCAATGTGATAAATTTCTGTTGTTTAAGCCACAGAGTCTAGAGTATTTTGTAATGGCAGCCCAAGCTAAGAGAGCATGAATGAATGAATGAATGGGAAAAAATATGGTTCTTTGAAGTCCAAGCAATTTAGGGATTCAATTCAGAGGTAAATAAAAGAACTCCAGAGGGAACAGAAGCTTGAGTCATTCTAGAGAATTAAATAAGGCTTAAAAGTGCTGTGCTGTGATTTTACTGAGTATGTTGCCTAAAATCAGCTTTGTTTAGAAGTTCAGGACATCATGGAAAGAATTAAACTGTCTATTAAGAGACTGAGGTCTTAGTATATGCCTCTGGGCAACTCACTTTAATTCTCTGATCCTCTATTGCCTTATCTATAAAATAAAGATTACAGTGCCCAACATAGCAGCCTCCTACCATTGTTGCGGTGATCAAAGAACTTTATGTGTTGAAAATTTTATGCGGCTTGTAAACTGTTAATTGCCAATAAAATGTGAGATATTACCAGATGTAGCATGTTATTAAAGAATTTGTGCCATATTCTTTGCTTCTCAAAATTAACTTTCTTACTCAAGGTTGACTTATGACCAAGAAATTTCTAACACTTTGGAATTTGCTGAGAGTGTTACCTTTTGACTCCACACCCCAATCCTGTGCCATACTTCACAGAGAAGAAACTGTCCCATAGAGGCACAGTGATTCATCTAGGGACTCTTAGCTTGCCTATGGCACAACTAAGTTCCCAGCATGTGCGCAACAACTCCAGATATGGAACTCTTTCCATCAAAGCACAAAGATCTGTGTGATCTTGTCTTTAAGTACAATAGCTTTTATTTTCAGTGAGACCTAGTGTTCCTTATTATTACGTTCAATCCAATAAACATAATGCATGAGATTTTATAAAATTTTCTACTACATTTAAGTTTTGGTTAATATGTCATATTCTCATTAGGAACTTGTTTTCAAGGTATAGTTTAACAACGGGCCCCTGGAGATTAGATTTGGAGGGCACCTACCTTTGTTACAGATATTTATCTTTTTCCACAAAGATTTTTAAATGGCCTGTTACTATAAAAATGTTTTATGCTTATTAATATCAAAAAAGTTTATGATCATGTATATTTTGAGACTTTGATTGCTGGCATAAAACAAGAGGTACATTTTCCATATATGCAGATATTATTAAGCAAATACTAAGATGGGTAGAAGAGTCTAGATTGTATTTAAATCTCTGGAGGCAGGATGGTGATGAAGTGAAGAATTTCAAAATTGGCTTTTGAATGTAGCCTGTAACTAGACACATGGTAGACATTAAAGAGAAATTGCTTCACTAAGCACCATTATTCTAAAGAATAGTAAGAATAGCAAGTGAAGACATCGATGACCTCAGAGGAACATGAATAACACATTATGGCTCAGATTATATCGACAGCCTAGCCTGATTCCCAGGAATTTAGAGCAAATTTTGTATTCAGAAGCCAGATGGGTTTCTTTAAGAACCCTTCCATTTTTAAAAGATCTTGTTAAGTCAGTCTTAGAGGAAGAAAAGATTTTTTTCTGAAGTGAAATAAATTTTCTTTCTCCAAACTGTATCACTGAATGGCAGTTCAATAAGGAAAGTCTAAGTCCAGGACTTTGAATGTAGTGTGGAAGGAGAGCTGGCGCAGTTCTCAGGAGCACTCCTATTCTCCTCGCAAACCTTTCCACCTAGGAAGCTCCAAGGGGACTAAGGTCATGATGCACTTTCAGGACCACAAGAAATCCAATGGGAAGTTTTCCATCTAAGCATGAGATCATGGCCTCTGACTGTGATGGCCACTGTGCCATCCCAGAACACAGATTTAAATCATCATGATAAACAGGCAGATAAAAGCCAGGATCTCAGTATCCCTTTGTCCAGGGGAAACAAGCCAGACACTGATATTTCCCAAGTTTCGTTCTCTCCTGCTGATCACAAATATGTTGAAAATATAATGTGTGCTAACTGATCTGACAGTCAAAATCATGGAGAAAATGCTGGCTCTCCCTGTGCTACCAAGTCAGTAGGTTTCATTTGCTTCCAAATAAGGTAAATGAAGGTAACCAGGGTGCTCATTCTGCCACATCAAAGCCATCTGGCCTTTGTGTTCAAAGGTCACATCAGACAGCTGCATCCTTGTGCAGGACACACCCCTCTAATGTGCTGCTTTGGGTAAAGTAGGAACCACAAAGGACCCTCCTTGGTTAGATTTTATTTTTCATATATTGTCAAGATCTATATCAACATCTTTATGTATGTGTGCACATGTGTGCATGTGGACAACTGAGTCAAAGGTCTTTCCTGTTATTCTGAACAGTTGAATGTTGCTGTATTTATTTTGTGAGCTGATGCCACAACATAAATTTTCTTCCTCATCATAATCAAAACTTTATCATCGCTATCTTTGTTATCATCATCACCAGTACCATCATTACCACTAACAATCACTGAGATTTTTTTAGTCTAATATATATGGGGATAAAAGTAGCTTTGGTATTAGCCCCATTTTATAGGTAAGAAATTTATGGTTTGGAGAAGTTAAACAAGTTTTAAAGTTCATGTAGCAAAATTTGGCAAAGTTATATTCAAACCAGGGTCCATGGCTCCAAAGGTACTATGTTTTACCATCATACCACATTGTTCCCACATGCCCACCCTTACCCCCAGAAGACCTAAAATCTGAAAATTAATAGAAGAGTTTTGCTTATTTAGTAACCAATATCTTGAATTCTACCATTTTAGACTTTTAGAAGATGTATGTTTTGAAAATATGACAATATATATGCTGGGTCATCAAACATATAATATACATATTTTTAAAGGTAATAATGTCCCAACCATAATGTATGAAATTAAATCATTGTCCTTTTTACCACACAACTCTCAAATATGTACTTTTGGATGGTTGCTGCCCACCCCTATGCTTTCATCCACAGTAGCCTCTTTTTAGGTCATTCATATATTTATTCAACAAGTGTTTGGGAAGTACCTGCTGTATATCAGTCACTGTTTTAGGGGCTGGAGTAATGAAAAACAAATGCAAATTTCATCATAGTACAGAACAAAAATGTGATTATTAAAATTGATCTTAAGGCAGTGGTTGGTTTTATTTATTTTTCTTTAGAGTCCAAGAAAACCAACAAGTTTTATCTCTTCCAGTCTCATTCTAAAACAACCACACCCACTGTACCTGTCCTGCATGCAGGGCTTTATGCTGAGATCTGTTCAGACATTAGAGAGAAAACATGTCCTGCTCTCAAGTAGCAAGGGCAGGAAAGCTGTGCTTCCAAGAATTAGGATTTTCCCAAGACTCTCTCTAGGACTCATTCTCCAAAACATATCCTTTAATGCCTTAGTAAATCACTCTTTAATATATGCCCTGAACCCTGTGTGTTTTCTAGGTGTTCTTTGGTGGAAATCTTCAGGGATTAGTCATTTCCACTTGCCAATGCCATGCCTAGCAAGATGTGACGCAAAAACCATTCCCCCATCATGCCAGCTGGCAAAGGCATGAGCTGAGGTTTTGTTCAGGCCAACAGATTAGCCCTCCAAGGGTTAATTAGAAAGCAGCCCCTTTCAGGACCTAGAATTGTTTACTTCAATTGCTTTCTTGCAGACTGCCATGTTTCACTTGGGTACTAATTGTGCCTGATGGACCCATTATTTTGTAATCAGAACAGTTCCTTGCCTAGCTCTCTGGGGGTTAATTATATGGATGAGGTAGTGCCCCGGATATTACTAGCAGACAGGACCACTTGAATTTCTCACCAATCTTATTGGAGAAAGTCCTGTTACTATGAACATTCGGGTTTCTCAGCACCAGTGGTGCCTTTCACAGTTGGAGTTTATTAGGTTATTGTGCCAAGACAAGCCCGGCTGATGCATCAATGCAGTCCTGCCTGGCTTGGCCCCCTTTCTGCTCACAGAGGATTTGTGCCAGTGGACTCTGGAATCCCAGTCTGCATATAGGCAGCCCTGTTCACTGCAGAAGATGATTCCTGCTCCGGGTTAAATGTGTACACCTCCTGGAAATGTCGGCGCCTTCAAGCCGAAGGCACTTAAAAGCTAAAAAAAAGCGGCAATCTACCCTGAAACGTACTGTACTAAACACAGCAAGAGACCACAATGATTGGTAAGGTGAGGAGACATTTCTCTGATGTTGTTATGCCACTCTGGCTGCTGATGGGGGCTGACCTTGTAATCTACCATTTCTTTTCCCCTTGTTTCACTCTCCCTTTACCGAATTTCCAGCTCAAGGCACTTATGTAAAGTGATTGCACATTATTTTTCAGTGTTTTTTTTTTTTATTTTACAACAAGCCCACTGGGATTTAATAACCAGGAGAGAGTATTGTGTATTGAGGTGTGAATTAAGAGAATGGTAAATTCCAGAGCTCAAATATCTAAACCCTTCTGCATTTGGGACCACTAGGGAAAACAGCAAACCAGGAAAGAGGGACTTCTTTAGCCCATGAGGCTTGGTACTGAAACTCACTATATCAAGTGTAGTGAAGTAATTCTGTTGCATGTAGAAATGTCTGAACTATAATCATAGTTAACTTAGGAAAACAATCTTGGAGAAGTACAAATTGTTTTTATAGGGTTTGTTCTTGCACAGAGTCTTTCTTTATATAAGAATAACTGGTTCTCTGTCACATTAATGTTTCTCTCTTCCCTTTCCTGTCTCTCTAAAATCAATGAAAACATATGCTCCAGTGAGGATTAAGGAAAAAAACAACCATGGTTGTTTAGGGGTAGAAAATGCAATATGATGGAAAGTGCTCATGATTAGTGTGAAGACCTAAAATCAACTCTTATTTCTCTCATGAATAAACTGTGAGATTTGGGACAACTCACTTTACATCTCTGAATATCAGCTTTCTTCTCTTTAAAACTGGAGTAATAATACTGACCTACTTTCTGCCACAGAAATGGTATAAGAATTATGCATAGTGCTTTGCATTTATTACATGGACTATTTAATATAATGTGAATGAAGGCTAATTGGATTTAAAAAAACAATATTCTAGAAAAATTTTCCAGAGGCATTAAGTATTTATAATCATGTATATATCTTAACAACAAAAGAATTTATAGTGATAGATGACATTTTATTACATTTCTCCATTTCTATACCCACAAACAAAACAGTATGAATTGTTTGTATCTTCATGCTGCAACTTCAAGATTATTTTAGATACTAGACTGATATTGAAGTCTGTTTGCCTAGTTTTATGATTTCCTGTGTCAGAGCAGAGTTCTGTTCTTCTGAAGCCAGGTAGAATTTTTCAGTGTTGAATAAAGAATAAATGTAGTACTAAAAATATATTAGATATGTAAAGTGTCCAGAATGGACAAATCTATAGAAGCAGAAATTTGATTAGTGGTTGCCTAGGGCTGTGGTTTGAGGGAGATAGAAAGAGAATGACTGCTAATGAGTACAGGGTTCTTTAGGAAATTGATGAAAACATGGTGATGGTTGCACAACTCTATAAACACAGTGAAAACCATAGAATTGCACATTTTAAATACATGGATTGTATTATATGTAAATTATATCTCAATCTATTAAAAGATACATTTAGAAATTATGTATATATTTGGTGTGTGTGCACAAACACGTATATATACATACATGTATATCTGTGTATTACATTATCGGCATAAAGTAAACAACTGGATAGATATTAATGGATGGGTGACTCTGAAA
This sequence comes from Phyllostomus hastatus, assembly GCF_019186645.2. Classification (NCBI taxonomy): domain Eukaryota; kingdom Metazoa; phylum Chordata; class Mammalia; order Chiroptera; family Phyllostomidae; genus Phyllostomus; species Phyllostomus hastatus. The sequence goes on from NW_025333857.1 coordinate 4,127,047, forward strand.
TGGAAAATGCTGATTCCTTAATGAAGTGCTTCAATTAGAAAAGAGGAAGAGAGCAGAAATTAGTCACCAATCCCGTGGCTCTGAAGAGTAATGCTGGGGATGACTGTGCTCCATGAGAATCTGATAAAGTTTAGCAGTTTCAATTCTGAATCTGAAGTTACTCCATATCTCACTTTTTTTTTCCAGTGTTGGATTCTTTTTTTCATTTGTTTCTATAATGCTTAAATATCTGGACTCTATCAAGCCTGTCTCTCTGTGAGGTTCAGACAAATTATTGGTCCTAAAGACTCTCTGGCAATGAGACAAGAAACCTTTCATACCTTAGAGCCATATCAATTATTCCCAATGCTTAAGATATATTTATGTAATGCCTATAATGTAATAGTATAACACATTATTATAGTAATATAGAACACATTGTGTATAATAACTATTAAAATTTAAACTTGTTAAAAAGCTAAGAAAATACAACTACTTAATAGTAGGTTATATTAAGTTGGAATAAGTTATATTTTAATGTCTTAATATTACAATGTCTTTTTCCCATCGTCAGCTAGTTTTAGCTAATCTAATATATTGATAAGAGTATAAGTCCATATATTTTGTGACATTTATTTAGTTTAAACCTACTAATAGAAACAATAAATTTACTTCAGCAGCTGAACTATGTTGAAAAAACACATTAAGTCACCACTTGTACACCTATGTGTGGCAACACTTCCTCCCTTGCCTAAAAATATCTTGGGTACTTGTGCAATATAGAAAACATATGGGTGACAATAAGTATGTTATATATTCATAAAGATTAAGGTTAGTTTATTTTATTTTGTTATGGCAGTAATTGCATTGCATCTGTCACCCCCACCACTAGTGAGAGCATCTTATTCTGGTGTCCACCAGAATTGAGTTTAGTGATGATGGCAGCAAATGCTTTGATCCATTAACATTTTTAGTATCAACTAGCAGTTGGAGTTATTCATTAGCAAGTATAAGCAGCTAAGAGAGATGAGTTTCCAATTGGCACAGCCATTTATTGAGAACTTACCAAGTTCAGGCACTATGCTTGTCTCTAGAGATATAATAATCAAGTCATGTTTTGGCTTTAGAGTAGCTAAAAGTTTAATGGTGGAAATAAATGAATAAAAAGAGAGTGATGATGCAGTAAGATATGTGCTGTGACATAACAGCACACAGGAGCAGAGAGGACACTAGGGAAGGTGGCAATGTTAGAGCTGATTTTATAAAATGAGAAGTTAACTACATGTAAAAATAGGCAGAGAGAAGATCCTATTTGATTTTCACCAAAACCTACATGGTAAAATATTTAAAGAGGTTGTTAGTAAGTGAAAGAGCTGGTATTCACATCCAGGAATTCCTGATCTTCCATAACACTCCCTTATAAATTGCATAAAGAAGAGATCTCTTCTTGGACAGTTCTCCTACTATGCATTAGTAACTGGCAAGCACTGTATACAAGGCTCATTTTAACAACATAGGCTGGAATTTTACAAAGTGTATCTTGTAGAATAGCTGTCCCTGAAAATGTTTAGTGGCAGATGCTGCCATGGTTAAATAAGCTGAATGCTCTGTTTTTTCTCTTGTAGTTTATAATACACATTAACATAGAGTTCTGAGAAGTTCTGAAATTGAATGAATGAATGAAGGAAGGGAGGAAGGAATGAATGAATACTTTAACTTTGTTTAAATTGATTATTCCAAAACGAGTCATGGAATATATTTTACCCCATATAAATTTGAATACCATGGGAAAAAATTAGTGTAGCCAATACCATATCAGGACAGACAGGGACAATTTGGTTTAGGATAGTTTGAGTTTTTTTGGTAATGGATTATCAGTTATCCCAGTAACAGCTCCAATTTCAAAATGAGAGTAACAAACATTATATCATCATGCAGATTTTTTAATGTTATTATATGGTCCTTTTCTACCATCTATGTAAAGTTATCTATGAGAGTAGTTCTGAGATTAACCTAAATCAAGATATTCTCTTAAAATCTAATATACTTCTCTATATAATTATACATAATTATAAAAATATGTACAGCATTTTAATCTAAGGTCATATTAATTTCTGTCATTATCATAAGAAAAGAATGGACTGAGTTAGTCAAAGATACTGTGTCACTTCATTGTAAAAGAAATGCCAGCATCTCAGCTTCTTTCTGCTTATATCAGGACTTTTTGGAGTTGCAAATAGCAAAAGACAACTCAAATAAGGTGAAGACATAGACCCTGTTTCTTCCATTCCATGCACCAACAGAATGGCCATGGCAGCACCCAGAGCAGTCTTAGAGCTGTAGGTCCCAGAGTGTGTGATCCTTGACAGTTCCTGCCATGGGACGGCAGACTTGGGCCAGTCACTATGCCAGGACTAAAGCTGTCCAGTCAGGTCTGAGCATGTGCAAATTGCTGGGGCATCCTTGGAACATGAAGGATGGGGGCAGACCAGGGGAATCGCCTGAATTCTTTGTATTTATTTAAAAATGTATGAAGGGAAATTTTCCCATTGAAAGAGTAATAAACAGGACAAAAACATGCACTCAATATTTGCTGTATACCTACTCCAAAACCAATACAGGTGTGAGTGACCACATAGACTAAGTAAGACTTACTTTTCTTTTAAAACAAATTATATGCTTAGGCTTCAAATAGGACTAAATAACAGTATTAATTTTAAGAAAAATAAATGTTGAGTATGTATCTTTAAAAAAAGGTAACTAAAAGTTTTTAGTAAATAACACAGTAGATGGCTAACAAAGGAGAATTTTTCGCTTTTTTCTTCCTAAAAATCTAAATTAAACTCAAAAGCAAACCTACTTTTTATGCAAGTCCATGATGCAGATGAAAAGTTATGAGAAAATATATTGAAATCCTAGTGTTCCAATGAAGCATCTAATTCAACATGGAAGCCACAAAAGTTCTTCACAATTTACTGAAATTATGTCTTCTTTAATAACTCCTTATGCTTTATGCAAACAGTCTTGCTGCAAATGCCACTATACCTGACACAGATGCAATGTTGAATATGACAGAAGTGGGCAGTGCCTAGAGTGGCCTGACAGAGAGTCCGTGGTGCAGACTTGTTTACCTGCACCTTTCCCTGTCTGTGCCTGATCTGTCAGGACATTAATGAGCCATTTGAAAACAGAAAGAACCATCAATCAGAAAAAAAAATGCACCCCTATATTACTTGCATTGTTATTTACAATGGCCAAGATCCAGAAATAGCCCAAGTGCTCATCAGTAGATGAGTGGATGAAAAATGGAATTTCACATGGCTGTAAAAAAAAAAAAAAAGGAACTCTTACCTTTTGTGACAGCATGGATGGACCTGGAGATTATTACTCTAAGCAAAATAAGCCAGTCAGAGAAAGACAAATACCATATGATCTCACGTATATGTGGAATCTAATGAACAAAATAGAAGCAGAGGCATGCATACGTAGAACAGACTGACAGATCTCAGAGGGAAGGAAGTTTGAGGGAGCTAAATAAAATAAGATGAAGGGATTAGCTAAATAACATATATGCATAGCCCAGACAACAGTGTGGTGAAGGCCAGGGGAGGGGGTGCAGGGGCTGGGTGGAGGTGGGCAAAGGCAGAAAGTGGGGGACATCTGTAATAGTGTCAACAATATAAATAAATTAGTAAATAAATAAATACAGAGAGGACCATATTAACACAGAGAGAAGGAAAGGAAGTTGAGCCCTTCTAATTCATAGCAAACTAAGTCTGTCAGAATGTATGAAATTAAGCCAGTTCATACATTAGGATAAATTACAAGGAAAGGAAGAAAAAGAGTTTTCAGTATTTTGTTTTCAAGTATATTTTATAAGTAAAGCCTATTATGGTTTCTGGAAATTCTTGATTAAAATCTAGCTTCCCTCTGATAGGGACATATATTTTGGTTTTGGTTTGCATGGTTTATTTTTGTTTTGTTTTGTTTTAATCAGAAAACAAATTATATTCTGGTAATGTCAATGTGAAGGAATTCCCATTTTAGAGGATACTTTCATTTGTAGTATTAGGCATGTAAGCAAAAACTAAGGAATATATAAGAGTAGTATTTGGATAGTTGAAAAACCTATATTTCTAAAATAACAGCATAAAAACTTAAGTAAATATTGAAAATTAAAAACCTTTGGAAATTATACCTTGTAATATGATCATCTCTCCTTATGATTCAATATTCATAGAAAATATCAATATGATGTTTTGGGGTTTTATTTATAAATCTATTTACTATAATTTTCTATGAATTAGTTCACAGAACATAGAACCTGTTCACCAAAATATGAACTCAAATTGATGTCTGTTCCTCATTCTGTTTGTTTTATAGATAGGGAAACAGAGGGAATAATAAAAGACTTAAGTTTCTTGTTCCTAAAATTTTGATAAATATAGACTGAAGAACTTCATGCTTCAGCCAACAAAGATAATATATGTTAGTTCTCCTAACTCCACATTATACACTATGTTACTTAAGGTCTACATGAAAAAGTTATATATATATATAATATATGGGTGTGGAGAGTAAAGCAGATTTTATGAAAGGTCTGTCTCATTTATCATCTACTGCTGATCTTTCCACACCTTCTCTAGCCTCTAACTGAAAGTGTTCAAAATAACCAAACCAACAAAAATGCCAAGTCACAAAGAAAAACTCAGTTATAACCACAGCTCCTTTGGTTCAACTGAGTGAAAGCAAAAGAAGGTGAGAGAAGGTTCCAGGTCCTCCATGAATTTGTCTGTCTAGCACTCTTTGTTTTCTTGTGGTTAATATTTCTCATATGACCCTAATGATAAGTACATGAAAGGCTTACATCCCCAATGACCCTCTCAGGCAAGGTATCCATGAGTTGAGATGGATACTCATGTTGAGTATCTATACTCATGGATACTCATGTTGAGTTGAGATGGATACTCATGTTGAGTATCATGTTGAGTATCCATGTTGAGTTCTATAACAGCACCAGCCCCCAGTATCACACTTACACAGGGCCTATTACATCAGTGAAGCCATGCCTAGGGTTTTGTTCCTGTCACTGGGCTATATATACTCTGTTTCTCCTCTGCAGAGAGTGCTGGCTCACTGGCAGAAAGTGGGCTAAGTTTGCCCTGTGTAAGAGGTGTTTGTAATGAGTGAAAGTAAGTTTATAGTTATTTGTATAGAAAATAATACAATAATTAATAAATAATAATGCAAGATTAAATCCTGTGTTTTACATACTCACAACAATAAATATACTTTTGCCCCACTCCATGTATTTTTAGTAGTAGTACTGGAAAGTGGAGGGGAAGAAGTTTTCAACAAACTAGCAAGTGAGTCATCTATTTCCCAAAAGACAAGATCTCCCTGAGGGGAGTTGTCCATGCCATGCCTTTGGGCAAATCTCATGAACATTCTCAGCATGGAGTACTGGAGAGAGTTTCTACCTTCTGAGTCTGATCAGCTTTGTCTTGAATCACATAATGTTATGACCCCATGTAAGTAACTTATAGCTTAATTTTCCTCATCTTTACAATGGAGATTAACTCATTCATTTAACATATATTTATTAAGCACCTACATTGAGACATATTGTGCTGAGCACTAGGGATACAAGGGTGTATACAGTAAGTTCCAAATAACTGGTAACTGATATTAAGCACAGGTTATATAATACATAGCCTTTCTTTCTCCTCTGTAGCTACTGTTACCAAATACTGTTTTTATTTTATTGAGTATCTGTTCTGTGGCTAGCTGTAGAAAATGAAAATGAAAATGAAAATAATAATAATAATAATAATAATAATAAATAGCAGGAGCCAAAGTCCCCATTTGTAAGCAGTTCATGATCTAAGAAAACAAAATAAAATCTGAGAATAGAGAATAACTTGGATTCTTTCCTGCCTTGAGCATTTACTTCCCTTCTCTTTAAAATTACCAATATCCAATTCCAATATAGACCTATTAAATCAGAATCTTGGGGTAATACCTGGACATCAGTTTAAGATTCCCCAGATGATCCTAATTTGTGGCCACGGTTGAGATCCACTAGTCTAATAGTTTGCAACCCCCAAGACTGGCCACAGTGCCTTAATTATAAACCTACCTGAACTGCAACAAACTGATATCCCAGGAAAGAACTCAGTATTCAGCATTATCAGGTAAATTGGGATTAGTACCTCTTTGAAAATTTTACTGGATTCAGTTTCTATACTATTCATTTTAATAAAAATACAGATAAATACCATTTATTAAATTGTATACAATTAAAAGTTCTTTAGCAAATATATGCTTGCAAAAGTAGTATCTACTCCGCAGTCATTTGTTAGCTTGCTTCTCCTTAAAATTTGTCTCCTTGGATTCTCCTTGCCCATGTGACCAAACCATAACCACACTGCCAGCAGGTTCCCAGAGCTGCCACACCCTCTCTCTAGCCTTTTGCTCACGTTGTTGCTGCTGCCTGAACCGCTCTCTCCACCTCTCTGTCATCTAAATCTTTTCCTTTCTCCAAAATTCAGGATGGATATCACTTAGTCTAGTAAATCTTTCCTATCCCTACATTGGGTTAGGGAGCTCTACCTCTCAACTCCTAAAAGGAGGGGAAAACATACCTTATGTTTCCCCTCCTAGGGCCTATCACGTGGTCTTGCCTATTTATTGTTCCCTATTACTCTCTGGAATATTTCAAAGGCACAGGAAACATGACTGTATTAGTCACCATTGTATTCCCCTTTTCTGTATAGTGACAAGCCTATAGTAGATGCTTAATAAATATCTGTTGGATTAAATATGTCTGAATACAGATATTTATGTGTGCACATACACGCTAAGTGAACTGTGGTATCAATTAGCCAGCTTTTTCACACCCAAATAACTCTCAGAAAAAATTTCCAAATAACTCATATTTTTCCGTGAGATAACCCTTTCATGCCAAATTTCATGCTTTTGATAGCTAATAGATATCCCTTCTTTCTGCTTACCTTTGACCTCCTTGAGCTTTAATTCATTATCTGTAATTGAGACCCTTTTTCTTAAAAAGTTTGGAAATGAATAGCATAGGTCCTTTCTAGGTCTAAAAGCTATGATTTCTCAGTCCCATTTTTGAGGACTGACATATGCCACATAGTCACATAGGAGACTCATGCTGTAACATTAGATGCCTGCTATCCCAAGTGTTAAAGGACTTCCTGGGCTGTACCGTAGCCTCTCTGGCAGATGGTGCTAGTGCACCTCTGGGGAATGAGGTACTCTGTACTAAGAACCTGAAATCCCAGCACTATGCTCTTTAGCTTCTCAGAAGCCCCCCAAATTCCTCACTCTAGATATTGCATCCTATGCATGCAGTGGGAGCAATGTGCTTTGTGTTGAAGCAGAAATAATGTACAAATGATAGCCTAATAAACTAGTCATTACTTCTAATTGCTGGTATTAGTATTTTAAATTTCAATTCTCCAAGATTATTGTTGTTTTTATTATTAACTACCTTTAAACTTGTAGCACTTTCTGATTTTGTGAAAGAGCAAAGTTACCATGGGAATATATTTGAGCTGACATTTCAGAATTCACAATTTTGTTGCTCATTTCACTGCAAAGAACTATGTGCTTCTCAAATGAATTAAAATTTAAGTCTAGAACACTGGCTGGGCCCAATTTATACCCACTGCTGATTCAAAGCTTCTTATCATATCAAAGTCATAAGAGCTGTAGAGCACAGTGCAAACAACCCAAACTGAATAATGAGAGAGAGGCCACATGGAGTTTGAGGCAATGCCTACAGTGCCCAGGGCAATTGTACTTTTGAATATTCTAGACTTATTTTTATTGTTAGGTACAAGATATTTCAATACTTTACTGTGCAAACTCTGTGTCTCAGACTCTCTTGCATATTCTAAGGCAGACAGTATATCTTTTTTTTAATTCGAGTTCTATGAAAGCTATAAATGGAAGTTGCTAGGACTGCTCCCAGAATTCATGGGAGACAGAAACAGTCTATTACTACTCAGTAGACAAAACTTAAGAATATAGAATGCTGTACAGAGACACTTGAAAATGGATTAACTTTTCTCCAGGAGATTGAGAATTTTTCATATGCCTATAAACTTGTCCCAGTAATATATGTAACTGTGTCCTTTCTTATGGGCTCAGTCTTCCCACTGGAGAAAACAATGTCTGTACTGGTTGTGCAGGGGTGAGGAAATCAATGGTGTTTGTCTCTGCTTTATAATGGAATGCAACTCACCTAACTGTGACAGCCAAAAACCTTCTGAAATGATGGTTTTCACACAGCATTACCTGTAGAAAAATGAAATCATGGAGAAAACCTTAGAAAATGATTAACTAAAAACAGAACTTTCATCTTTGTTATATTTCATCTACACTCATTACTGGTATAATAGCATGTTGAACCCACCCCTATCACAATATGTACCTCATGTATTTTCCCATTATTTTATTTTTAAAAAGTTCAAATCTACAATTAGTTGAAAAAGTGATAAAATGAACATACAATACTCTTCATCTAAAATCACTGAATTTGATCACTTAGCCACATTCACATTGGTAGGTGCATTCTCCACATATATTCATAATATCTATTTATGAATATATGAATATTTCAAATAGCATAACTATGTGAATAAGTTACAGACATCATGGCATATTACCCCAACTATTTAACTATTTCAGCATTTATGTCTGAATATCTAGAAATCTCCTCTATGTAACCACCATAGCATTCGTATACCTAAGATTTTTAACAGCAACATGATATTATTTTATTTATGGTCCATACTCAAATTTTCCCAATTATCATAGTAATGTTCTTTTAACTGTCATGCAACAGTGGCATTATTAGTATCCAGTCAATGATCAAACATTGCATTCAGTTGTCCTGACTCTTTAGTGTCCTTTAATACTTACAAAGTATATTTTTGTCTTTCATGACATTAATGCCTTTGTTAATCTTTCCCTTTATGTCCATCAAGATTTACCTCACATGTATAGGTGCTCATATTTTGGGTGTGTAAATGGTCAGTAGGGTTATATGCTCTTGTTGGATTGTTCCTTGTGTCATTAGGTAGTATTATTCTTTGTTTCTTACTATAGCCTTGGTCTTAAAGTCTATTTTTTTTATATAAGTACTGCTATTCCAGCATATTTTCTTTTCCAATTGCATGAAATATTATTTTCCATTCCTTTACTTTTAGTCTGTGTATATCTTTCAATTTGAGATGGGTCTCTTGAAGGCAGCATATCTATGGGTCTTGTTTTCTTAACCATTCAGTTACCCTATGTCTCTTGTCTGGGACATTTAAGACATTTACATTTAAGTTGATTATGTATAGATAGATATGTAATGCCATTTTATTGTTAGATGTTTTCCTCTGTTTCTTCTTCTCCTCCTCCCCTCCCCCTCCATCCTTCCCTTCGCCTTCCTCTTCTTCTTCTTCTTTCGTCTTTCTTCTTCTTCTTCAAGCAAGCCCTTTAACATTTCTTGAAGTACAAGCTTGGTGTTAATAAACTCCTTTAGCTTTTTCTGGTTTGGGAAGCTCCTTATTTCTCCTTCAATTTTAAATGATAGCCTTGCTGATTCATGTAGCCTTGGTTATAAGTCCTTGCTTTTCATCACCTTGAATATTTCACACCACTCCATTCTGGCCTGAAATGTTTCTGTTGAATAATCATATACCAGCCTAATTGGTGGTCCCTTGTAGGTAACTACCTGCTTTTCTCTTGTGGCCCTTAGGATTCTCTCCTTGTGTTAAAGTCTTGGCATTTTAATTATAATGTGTCTTGGTGTAGGCCTGTTTGGGTCCAACTTGTTTGGGACTCTCTGAGCTTCCTGGACTTGTGTGTCTTTTTCTTTCACTAGATTAGGGAAGTTTTCTGTCATTATTTCTTCAAATAGGTTCTCAATCCCTTGCTCACTGTCTTCTCCTTCTGGTATTCCCTTGATGCAGATGTTGTTATGCTTCATGTTGCCCAAATTGTTTCTTAAACTCTCCTCCTTTTTGTAAATTCATATTTTTTTTGCCCTGCCTGGGTGTTTCATTTTTTGTTCGTTTGTTTGTTTGTTTTTTACTTTGTCTTCCAAATCACTGATTTGATCCTCTGTTTCTTCTAACCTACTATTTATTCTTTCCAGTGTATTATTTATTTCATATATTGCTTATTTATTTCTGACTAGACATTTTTATGGTTTTTATGCTTTTTTCATGCTGTTGAGTATCCTTATAATCATTACTTTAAACTCTCTGTGGATAAATTGCTTGCTTCCATTTCATCTATTTCTTCTTCTGGTGAATTCTCTTGTTCTTTCATTTGTAGTCTGTTTCTTTGTCTTCCCATTTTGGCTGCTTCTTTGTATTTTTTGCCTTAGTTGTTAAACTAATCAACCTGTCCAACTTAAATATCACAGCATGGGGCATGGGGCTATTGCTTCTCCTCAGGCTGATGACACTTGGAAAAGAGTGCTGTGCCTGAGAAAGATGGCTTCTGCAGTATGGAAGAAAGATGACTTAGCACAGGGATCCTGATGAATGTTCCTTCAGTTCTTTCCCCACAGCCACCAACCCCAGACTCTCCTCAATCAGCTCTAGTCTACTCTTCCCTCCCTTTGCTGGAGTCTAGGGTAAATGGCTACAAATGAAATTTTGTGTGTTGGCCCTTTAAGAGTCTCTCTGAGTCTCCAGCTATCTCTCCCTGGCAGACAGAAACCCTTTTGCTTTTCATAGCCGGGTGTTATCTGGGTTTCTTTCCAGCTCTGGTGCTATAGGGTAGGAAGTCTAGCTTGGGGTTTAGATCCCACATTTCTCTGACAGAACCCTACAGTCTCTGAATTATCCTTCTGGAAGTACAGCTGCCACCCATGGAAGCCCAGCCAGTCCTCTTGTGCCTCCTCCACAATCCCTAAGAGTCTTGTTGTGGTGAAGTGGTTTCTTCTGTCTGTACTTGGTTATAAGGCTTCTCTCCAGCTACTGTTCATTGGTTATTAATGATTTTTTCTCTACAACTTAGCTGTAACTCCACATTGGTCCTGGGAGCAGTTAGTGTAGCTTCCAGTTACTCCTCCACCATCTGGGATCTTCATTTGTCATTTTAGTTGTTCCACTACCATCTACTCAACCACCCATACCAGAAACCTAATTACGCTTGACACCTCAATGTTCTCTCCTTTTCTCTCACCCCTAAATAATAAAAAAAACCCTACCTGTTATACTGGTTGAACATTTCTCCAAACATTCCCCTCACTTATATTTCCATTTCAGGCTTCCATCTCCCTCTTCAAACTATTAGATCAGTCTGCTAACTAACCTTTCTGCTATGCTAGTCTTGGTCCCAACAAATTCAACTTTAAGCCAGTTTGCAAAGTGGCCCATTTAAAAAGCAAACCTGACAACCTTTCTTTCCTGATAAAAACTTTCAGAGACCTCAGGTCCAGCCTGATAAATTAGCCACCTATAATATGATTTCCCCCTCCCTCCTATCTCATCCTGCCTTATATTTTTGGTTACAGTAACACTGAAACTCCTGAAATAGCATTGGTAGCCTTGATTTGTTGAGGGCCAACCACGTCAGTCACTATAGCGATTGTTTTATGTATATGCTCTCATTTAATCTTTATGTCAATTTGTAAGGTGGTAGAATTATTTGCATTTTATAGATGGGGAAATTGTTTGTATTACCCAGCTAATGAGGTAGAGCTAGAACTTAAACATAAACCTGAAACCCCTATCTTTTCCACCCTGCTAATGTTGTCTCAACTCACCATGCTATTTCTTACCTTCATGCCTACTTTCTGCATGTAATGGTTTCTTCTCAACCACTTATTATTGTTGCCTAGCTAACTCTGCTAATCCTGTTGGACTCAGATATAGTATCTTTTATTATCTCTTTGTTAGATTATATAACCCTTTGGCACTTTCAAAATAACCTAGCATAACTCTAGTGCTATACTTATATTGTTATTTAACTATCACTTTACATGACTATAAGTCTATCTTCTTCACTGCAACACCAGGGCTGAGACCACATTGTGGTGTTCTTAAACATCCAGGGTAGAGTCAGAGTAATAACTCCATAGATACTTGCTGGGTGAGTGCATGGATGATAATGGTGCATAGAGCTCTCAGTGCAGCCCTGTTGCACATCACTGACTTAGATAAAGAACTTTCATGCACTTGTCAAATTTTCAGTCACAAATTTTCAGTCAAAAGAAATGACTAAGTTGTGTGACAGAACTTGAATTCAAAAGCATCTTTAACTTATGCTGAAAACAGAATTTAAACTTTTAAATAATAATGCTTAAGTAATTATGTAGAAATTAACATAATCCTCCTCTAATACTATGAGTACATTTTACATTCACACCCATTTACTTTGTTACACTTAGGATGGAATACATCCTATGTGCCTGTAAAATGCAGAAAGAACACTGAATATTATTTTCATGATTATGTTGTTCTAAACAGCTCTATATATCCTTCATATTATTTTAAATACTGCATAATATTTTACTGAGTTGGTTTTATTCCTTTAATCTTGGACATTTATGCTTTTTCAGTCTTTGAAATCATAGATGATCACAAGAATAAATAAAAAATAACAGATTCATTAAGTTTTTACCAGCAACAGGTACTTTAGGTGTTTAAAGATACCTTCAGATTTCTTCAATAATGGCCTTTTCCCATGTTTCTTTATTGTTATTTCTCTGTAATTTTTGTTTTCATGTCATAGCCTATTCAGTGTTTAGGTCCTTGAGATTTTCTTTCTGAATTTGAACCCATTCTTCATATATTATAAATGTTCATTTGTTTGACATTTTCAGTTCAAATATTTATCTCAGTCAATTGTTATATAAAAAATTGAATTTACATCATTTTTAAATTAATGAAGTCTCTCAATTTCTGTAGATTCAGCTGTGGAAATATGTTCCATTGAGTTTCTTCTATTGATTTGTGTATTGGTTAAGGCATGGCTCTAACACTTTGGTTTTCCAAATTGTTTTATTTTTCTTAGTATACCTGAATAAATAAGCCTTCTTTGCCACTTTATTTTGGGAAAATTACTCAATTTTTAAAATATTTTGGGTTTATTTCTAATTGTTCCACTTTCCTGTTGGTGTGCCATCTTGCATTTGCACCAGCACCACACAGCTTTAAGTTCTCATACTTTCTATAAGCTTACTGTCTGATCTGAGTAATTTCCTTCTCATTTCTTCTTTTCAGATTGTCTGTTATAGTTCCAACTTTGCTCACATTTTTCATACAAATTTTGAATTCCAAAAAAATCATATTGCTATTTTTTATTATAGTTGTGCTAAATCTATAAGTTTCCTTGGAATGAGCAGATAGATTTATAATTGTATCTATTTATTTAAAAAACTTCTAATAAGTGTTTATAGATTTCTGCAAAGTAGCCTTTGCACTTACCTTATTCAGTATAAACCTTAGCATTTTAGATTGCTTTTAATGAAATAATAATAACTAATATTTACCAAGCATGTAATATGTACTAGACATTATGGTAAGTGTTTCTTACATATTATCTCATAAAAGGCCTCTGCAAGGTATCCATAGTTCTTTCCAAAATACCTATGAGAAAACTGAGGGGTAGATTGGTCACATAATTTATCTAGAGCCATGTAATTATTAAACAGTAGAGCTGTAATTTTCACTCAGGACTGCCTGACTTTAAAGACCATGATCTTAATCACCATCCTATACTAAGTAAACTGGAATTGTGAGCTTTTAATGTAATGAAATTTAGCCAGAATAAAAGCAAGATTCTTGTGCTGAGGTCAATATTTCAAATGGTTAAGAAGATGAAGGCCAATATCTGTTCAGAATGTAAAAAAGAGCTCAATTGTTTAGTAGATCTTTTATACATTATTAATTAATAAAGTGACATGGTTACTTTAAAGAAACTAATGAAATCCAGTTCTGCATAAATTCATATATGACATCAGTTTATGGAAGGGGACAGTATTAACAGATCACATCTAGAATCTTGTGCTCTCAGCCTCATGTCTTAAGAGAGGCCTTTACAGCTATGAGTTTCATCAGGGAACAATAACATGATAATGAGGAATTGCATAGAATAAGTGGTTGAAGGATGAGAATTCTCAGCTTGGTTAAATGAAGACATCTGAAGAGCTATTGTGAGCAAGAGGGAATAGACATGTAGTGAACAGAAGTTTCAAGGAGACAGACTCTGGCTCCAGTAAATTCTTGAAGAATTAGCCTATCCAACAGTGAAACTGATTTCCTAGCAATTTAGTGAGCATGTCATCCTTTGAAGTATTTGAACAGAGACCAAAAGTTACAGAAAAGGAATTCTAGGACCAAATAATTAGCCAGAAAACACAGTAGTTAGAAATGCAAATTAGTGTACCTCATCCCAGACTGGTGAATCATAAACTGAGATGGGCAGCAATGTGTTTTAAGAAGCCATCCTGATGACCTTGAGTCATGATAAAGTTTGACAACTACTAATCTAGATAAACTCTATTATCCCTTAGAACTCTAAAATTTAATTCTTATTCCCATTTGTCAGGCAATACATTTTCATCTTTCATCATTCAGTACTATAATCATTGTGCATTGCATCTAAGGAAAGTTAATTATTGACATAACAAAGGGACCTCATCATAAAGTGGTTTCCTCAATAGATGGTTTTACAATGCCAATCATCCTGGAAACAGTGTTTCAACTGAACTTCAGCTATCCCAATAAATGGTTGAAGTTCTCCCATACATACACACCAAGCCATGTCCACTAGTGAAGGTATGGATCATCAATGTTATGGGTCTACTTTTTCTTAAAAAAAAAAAAGAACAAATAAGTAAATGAAGAAATCTCGTTTTCATCCTAGTTTTATTTATTTATTTTTTCATGAGCAAACTCAATTAAATCCTCTGGAGGTGAGTTGGAATACATAGGAAGAACTTTAAATTTAATTTCACTTTTTAATGTTTTAATTTTTATTGTATTTTTCCCTACCATTTAATCACCTTATAACCATCCTACAACCACCATAGTGCTGTCCATGTCCATGAGTCCTTTTTCCTTTTTGCTCGATCCCTCCACCGCCTAACCTTCCTTCCCAATAGCTGTCATGCTGCTCTCTATCTATGAATCTGTCTCTATTTTGCTTGTTAGTTCAGTTTGTTCATTAGATTCCACATATAAGTAAAATCATATGGTATTTCTCTTTCTCTGACTGGCTTATTTCACTTAGCATAATGTTTAATTTCTTATGGCTAAGATACAATAGAAGTTACTTACCCATGCTATTAATCCTTCGGTATTGAGGCCATGTCTCATCCATCTGGGTTTGAAAATGTTATCTAATGTAAAATCAAAGTATTATGATTAAATAAAACACAGAAGACTAGAACCCTAGGCTTCCCAAACCAAGTGCAATCACTATTTACATTTCAGAGTAATACCTCTTGATCTTTTTGCTCATTTTCTAAAGCTTTGTTTTAAATGGTTATAATCATACATTGCATAAAATATTGAATTCTGCTTTTTTGCTTTATCATTCTATATTAAGGAATCAAATTACATGACACACTCTCATGTACAAAAAAAATACAGCTTTTTTAATTGCTAGAGCTAACTTGATCCTTTTCATCAACCAGGAAGTAACTGGAAAAGTTAAAAGTTACAATCAATAATGTCTGAGCCTTTCCCAGCTAAACAGCATATGTCTGTAAAATAGTAAACTCCAACCCTCTCTTCAGGGTTGAGTTAAATAATACCTTGGATGACTGAGCTTATTGCAGTTAAATGCTCAATGTTTCAGATTTCCTTCCCTCCCTTTGCTTCTTTACAAGGTGGCACCTGGATGGGGTTTATTGGGGGAGGAAGTGGAGCAGACAGGTAAATGGTGTATGTGAGATCATGGTGTTGGGGAAAGAGGTCTCAGATTTTTTCCATTGTTCTAATGCTTGGCTTCGGCTGGTTTACTGGCCTTCTCAGAGACCACACATCCCCTCTTCTAAGTCCACTGAGATATTGTGGCTCCAGAATGCACATGCAGGATTTGGAGGGAGCCAGGGGATCTTTTATGGTCAATAACCATCTTCATCAATGAGTATGACACCAAACTGCTTGGGACATGGTCTTGATAAAGGTAAGATTGTTCTAAATGAAGAGAAGGAAATAGTCCTGTGCTTTTAGCTTTCTCTTCAACTTGTAGAAAAGTCTCCTCAGCTCTTAAAACATCTACCTCAGAAGAGAGGTTAAGACATGTGAGCTTTCCACCAGTTTTCCCTAATTTGTCTCCCTTTTGTTTGGCTGTCCACTATGCCAGTATGGGTAAGATGGCTCCCTCCTCTTACTCTTCGGTTGGAACTACCATACCATGCTGTTTGTCCTGTGCTTTCTGTGCACTTACGGAAATGAAACCAAACAGAAAACACTTTTATAAGGCCAAACTCATGATAGGGAGAAAGGGAAACTTGGAGACTTAAAAACCCTTGCTTCTGCTCCCCAAACCTCACTTTCAGATTGTATATATCTTAGAAAAGTCTGTTTTGAGACTTACAGCTGATCAGCAATGTCCTGTCATCTGAGGTGGTGCCCATTCTCTCCTTCCCTGGGACAACAACTCCACTGTTCACCTGTAACCTGGCATGATTTGAAGGAGAAACAAAATATATCTATTTAAAGTTTCTAAGCATTGTACTTGGTAAAGTTATATCAAAAACACTCCTGCATATTCTGGTGTTATTTACTGAGCACCATGATAGGAAATGTACATATTTTAATTTATTTAATCTTTGAGTTTAAGTTATTCAATCCTTTATTCTTATTTTACATTATTACATGGAAGCTCAAAAAGAACTTTCTCCAGGTTTCAGAGAGGGCATCCTTTCAACTACAGCATGTACACCATTTAACCAAATATACACAACACTATGTATATAACCATTACTCCATATTTGGACTTTTGAGTTGCATAAGGGTTTTTTTTTAAATAAAGTTTTACTTTTCAAAAAAAGGATGGTAGGGTCATTCCCACCCTTGGTGTCGCTGGTGTAAATTACTCAAGCTCTATGCTTTGAAATGATTTTAAATGCAAGTCCTTACAAAGGAGCTCCTGAAGGGGGCTCCCTCCATGCTCTCAGGGACAACAGCTGGGGCTATAAGGTTGTAGTTGGGGACTTTTCTTATAGAGTTTGATATATGTCATTTTGTCAGACAAGACTAGGTTATTGAGCTTGTCCTAAACTTCACCATTAGATCACTTCTTTTAGAAAGATTTGTTCAATGGGTCTCTGACTTTCTGGACCCATTTTCCAGCATCTTTCTTCTTGTTATCCTTGGGTGGCCCCACCTGCCATGAGTGCCAGCCAGGCAGTTGTGGGAGCCTCAACTGCACGCCAGCACTCCTACTGCAAGAACCTGGGGCTAGGATTCAAAGGCTTCAAAGGCTGCTTCAAACCAAACAGGAAAAAAACAATAGATTAAATGAAAACTAAAAAATATACCCACAACCAATTGCAATTCAACAATCTAGTTGAACCTTGATTCAAACATAATGTAGAAAAAATCAATTGGGGAAATTTGAACATTAACTAAATGGACAATAATAAGGAATTATTGATGATAATAAGGAATCATCATTTTGTAGGTATCACTGACTTTGAGAGAGTTCTTAGAGATGTATATTAAACTATTACAGATGAAATGAAATCATATCAAGATTATTTCAACCTAATAAAAGGATGAAGTATTGGATAGGAGTGAGGAGGGTAGATAGAACAAAATTGGCCATAATGTGATCACTGTTGAAGCTAGGTGATGAATACAGGGGTGTTTATTATCTTATTGTTTTGTATTTGTTTGAGATTTTTCATAAGACACCTTTTTTTAAATGTGGTAACAACTAGAATAGTATTCTGTGTGCTTCCTGAGTTTTGAGCAGTAATGTTATTAAGCACTTGCATGATTTCGGTCCCAATCACTATTCCCCAATGCCTTATCCTTAACCATATTTCTTTTACATAGTATGTATCACTTGATAAATTCCTTTAGGATGAGCCTTGTTAGATGAAAATTCTTCCTCAATGCAGAGCAGACAGCATCATCAATGCTCTTGAGTGGAGAGAGAGGGAGAGAGAGAGAGTGTGTGGTAAACACAATGGTTCTCTGAACTAGGCCTTGTGGGAGCCTTGTTATCGCACTTCGTGCTGCAATTTTATCATGTGTCTGGAGAAATGTTTCCCCTGCTAGGCAGGAAGGAAATTTAAAAATAAGTGCCAGCTTCAAATACCTGGGAGGCACACAGTGACATCTTCTACTTGTCTGGTTGGTGAAGCCCTGTGTCCTGCGGAGTGTCTCATTAACACCAGGGGCTTGGCCAGGCAGGGTGTCCCAATTTGAGCATGCGTACTACCTGGGCACAGCTTCTATTTGATTCCTGAAATGTACTAAAGTCACATTGCATTAGACCCCCAAAGTGCACTTGTTTTCTATGGAAATGTTTATACAATTTCCTCTCCTCCCCCAACCCCCAATTCCACTGAACCAAGTACCTGACAATTCCAGCTCCACTGTCATGAGAGGAAGCAACATGTCATTAATTACTCTTCCCCTATCAATATTACTCATAATTGTCATTCCTATAAATATCAACATTTGCTCATGGAAAGGGGCAAGGAGAATATACATGCAAGAGAAAGAGAGGGTGATTAAGAATGTAATAGATTGTTCATTGCAGAATATGAATGAAACAAGTACATTATCATCTTGAGATTCTAGTGAAATTCTGAAATGGAGATGAAACACTAAAAATTAGATTAAAGATGTGAAATTTCCAAAAGGTACATGATGAAATTTAACATGTGGGGGAAAATTCCCTTAAATTTTATAGTTTCCTCTCATACAAGCTAATGCCAGGGTGACAGTGAAGGGCCTTTTGTTCTGTCATTCTCTGTCATAGCTTTTCTGCAAAATTCAAAGAAATGAAGAACATGTTATTAAAAATACTCACATGACAGTCAGTTTAAGACATATCTCCTCATCAAACTCCCAGTATATGTCAGTGGTTTTTTTCATATCTTATTCTTCTCAAATCCTATCATTTGCCTGGCCTTTTCAGTTTAATACAAGCTGACAATTTGATATAGGCATATTGGTTTCTGCAGTGTGGAGCTACAGAGAACCAGTTGTAGGTGGTAACTGTAGTGAAGATTAACAGGTATTAATGGGGTGGATTTTCTACTCTAGTTCTTTCAAACACATATTATCAGCAAATGTTTCAGAGTTTTATTTATTTTTTCCTCTCTTTTTTTATTGTTGTTCAAGTACAGTTGTCTCCATTTTCTCCCCACCAGTCCCACCCACCCAAGCCACACCCACCTCCCACCCTCAATCCTAGCAACCTTTGGCTTTGTCCATACATCCTTTGTCCATTCATCATCCTTGATGACCCCCCTTTTCCCCCTGCTATCCCCTCCTGCCTCCCTCTGGTTAATGTCAGTTTGTTCTTTAGTTCAAGGTCTCTGGTTCTATTTTGCTTGCTTGTTTGTTTTGTTGATTAGGTGTCACTTATAGGGGAGATCGTATGGCATTTGTCTTTCACCACCTGGCTTATTTCACTTAGCATAATGCTCTCAGATCCATTCATGTTGTCTCAAAGGGTAGGAGCTCCTTCTTTCTTTCTGCTGCATAGTATTCCATTGTGCAAATGTACCAGTTTTTTGATCCACTCATTTACTGATGGGCACCTCAATTGCTTCCAGCACGTGGCTATTGTAAATTGTGCTGCTATGAACATTAGGGTGCATAGGTTCTTTTGGGTTGGTGTTTCAGGATTCTTAGGGCATAATTCCAGCAGTGGAATTGCCAGGCCAAAAGGTAGTTTCATTTTTAGATTTCTGAGGAAATTCGATACTGTTTTCCACAGTTGCTGCGCCAGTCTGCATTACCACTAACAGTATACTAGTATACTAGGGTTCCCTTTCCTCCAAAACCTTGCCAGCACTTCTTGTTTGTTGATTTGGTTATGATGGCCCTTCTGACTGGGGAGAAATGGTATTTCATTGTAGTTTCAATTTGCATCTCTCCAATAGCTAGAGATGCTAAGCATCCTTTCATATCTCTTTGGGCCCTCTTGGGGGCCTCCTTGGAGAAATGTCTGTTCAGGTCCTTTGCCCGTTTTTCAATTGGGTTATTTGTCTTCCTGGAGTGGGGTCATGTGAGTTCTTTATATATTTTGGAGATTAAACCCTTGTCTGAGGTATCATTTGCAAATATATTTTCCCGTAAGTTTGGCTCCCTATTCATTTTGCTGATGTTTTCTTTAGCCATGCAGAAGTTTTTTACTTTGATGAAGTCCCATTTGTTTGTTCTTTCCTTTATGTCCCTTGCTGTAGGGGACATATCAGTGAAAATATTGCTGTATGGAATATTTGAGATTTTCCTGCCAATGTTCTCCTGTAGGACTTTTATGGTGTTGGGACTTATGTTTAAATCTTTTATACATCTTGAGTTTATTTTTGTGCATGGTGTAAGTTGCTGGTTGAGTTTCATTTTTTTGCATGTAGCTGGCCAGATCTCCCAACACCATTTGTTAAAGAGGCTATTTTTACTCCATTTTATGCTTCTTCCTCCTTTGTCAGATATTAATTAACCATAGAGACTTGAGTTTATTGCTGGGCTCTATATTCTGTTCCATTGATCTATGTGTCTGTTCTTATACCAGTACCAGACTGTTTTGATGACAGTGACCTTTTAATATAGTTTGATGCCAGGTATTGTGATCCCTCCTATTTTGTTCTTTTTTCTCAAAATTGCTGTGGCTATTTGGGGTCATTTATGGTTCCACATAAATTTCTGAAATGTTTGTTCTATATCTGTAAAATATGGCATTGGTATTTTAATAGGGACTGCATTGAATCTATAAGTTGCTTTGGGCAGTATGGACATTTTAATGATGTTAAATCTTCTGATCCATGAACATGGTGTATGCTTCCATTTGCCTGTGTCTTCATTAATTTCTTTCTTCCATGTTGTGTACTCTTCTGAGTACAGGTCTTTTACCTCCTTGGTTAGGTTTATTCCTAGGTACTTTATTTTTCTTGTTGCTATATCAAATGGGATTTTTTACTGATTTCTGTTTCTGTTTCATTGTTGATGTACAAAAATGCCTTCGATTTCTAAATGTTGATTTTGCATCCTACTGTTTTTGTGAAAATTGAAAGAAAATGGAAGAAAAGGATGTATAAAATATGCAGAACCTGACTTATTTGTATACACCATTTTTACCAGTCTTAGGCAGGAACTAACATTTTTACTAGAACTAAGTTTGTGCTTCATGCATTTTATTTAATGAAAGCTTTAGAAGCATGTAGAGAGCTAAATTTATTCTTTCCCTTTTAATTATGAGCAAACTGAAAATTTAGAAAAGTTCAGAAACTTACACAAAATCACACAACTAGGAAGTAATGAACCTAAGCTTCTAAACCAGCTATGTCTGACTCTTATTTGTTTCTTTTCTGCTGCACTTTGTTGACCCTGCAAAGGAGATCATGCTAAAGTAGTTTATGCATTTTCAAGGAAGAAGTTTTTTCATTTGTGGTTGATGCTTATGTCTTCACTCCTTTATTGTTGATTTGTACCTAAGTCCAAAATTCTGGCTGCTTTGTATGAGCCTTTATTGGCCTCCTCCACCTTGAAAACTGGAGAAAACTGTTGATGAAGTACAGTAGAAGGATGGATGGATGCTAGACTGAGACCTAGCAGGTCTCAGATATATTCAGGATATATATCATTTTTCAGGATATATTGTTAGCCACCCACATTGGTAACTTTTAGTATTACACTGTATTTAGATTCTGGATTCTATACAGAAAATGTTACCATTTTTGCTGTGGCATAATTACACCTAGTGAGAGAATAAACTCTTAGCTTGATGAAGTCTTTCTGCCATTGATACCATCAGTATGTTACTGTCTTTCCTGCCAGACTGATAACTTCTGAAGAGCAGAATATGCATCCCAGACATCCCTTTATTGCTACAGCACCCAGCTCATGCCTGATATGTAGGGGGCAGTACATCCAAAAAAGAGCAGCAAGTATTTTGTAGTGGAAAGAAAACATAAATTTTGTAAGGAGGCATCCCTGAGTTAAAAGTTCTGGTTCTGCTAATTAGTCTGTGTGTTTTGCAAAAAGTTGATTAAATTCTGTGAGACTTAATTTTCTTATCAGTAAAGTGGAATTAATAGAACTTCTTTGGAATGTTTCTTAAAGTTCAGAGACAGTATAGGCAAAGCAGCCATTCAGTAGTTGGCTCTCAATGGGTGGCAGACAACAGCAGAAATATTTGAAGTAGGCAATGCTAACTAATGTTGGAACAATAGAACAATTGTAAAAAGTTGGTTTATAAACCACCTTGTCATAATGGAGAAAGAAACTCCTATCAACTATCAAGAAGAAAGAATTTTCACACTTAAAATACAAAGAAAAGCATTTTAACAGTTGAAAGTGATCTGTTTTTTAAGGTAGCAAGACACACACACACACACACACACACACACACACACACACACACACACACACAAAAGACTTCAAGCAGTGTTTGAGCAGCCACATTGGACATTGCTAGGAAACTTTCAATTCAGCCATTTTTAAAGTTCAATTTCATTTTTGGTAGCAAATGCTTCCCCATCCAACACCAAGCCATTTTGTTAAAGACACATTATTAGAAATTTGCCTTTGTTGCAATGGCATAAATTATTTGGCAGAACAAAGGAGACCACAAATAACTTTTAATAAATGTATCTGTTTTGCTAACATCAACAAAAATTAGTAAGAAAGAGGGTAAAATTTAGTTTGTAAGGAGTGAAGCAATAATCATTTAACATTGGATTTGCACACTAAATACAGTGAATATGACAAAATAGTTTTGAAAAGTCTCCCAGGATCCAAATTAAATAGTTCACTTGATCTTGTGATGATTAGCACACAGGTTCAGGCCCAGCATATGTTTTAATAAAGTTCCCACTCTTGAGGACGGTAACAAATGTGTGAAGGAGAGTAAATTCATCTGTGCCTCATGGAGCCAATGCTCCAGCAGAACATGCCAGCAGTGGACAGAGGGAGACAGCAAAAATGACCCTCTCATGTGCCTCAACACTAGACAAGAGGGGCACTGAAATTTGTGTCTGTTTAGGAACACGTTTCAATCAGAAGCTTATTGAAAGACTAAGTTTTTGTCTCTGGTCAAATGATGTCAGAATTGAGACTTACCATGACTGAGCTAGCCCTCACTCAGAGAGAGTACTCCATGAAGTTGCAAATATTCTCATCCCTTCCTCTTCTGGGGTAAACAGCAGCTCTGCCCAGATGTGCAGATGTTTATACACAGCCCTAAAGGCTGTTATGATTCCATTGAGTACATATGGGATCCCATTTTTATTGTGTCCTACTCATACTTACACCACACACACACACACACACACACACACACTCACACACACCTCCTATGTTTCAAGGGAATGTAGATGGCATTTCCTCAGATAACTTTTATTTCCCCTCCCCAACTCTAATTGTGTCTATTTTATAAATTAGAATGTGTATGCAGTAATATGTTTTCTTACATTTTTCCCAAATAAAAATCTCAAATTGTCTTTGCACTTAAGCTTTATTATGTAGAACTTTAAAAGCTTTTTTTTAATTGGTCAAACTATTGACCTTTTTCTGTTAGCCAAATTTCTTCAAATTAAGGGCACAGCCTTATTTCTTTGAGAAACATTTATAGAAAATTATACTTCATGAATGTCCAATTTGCAAGCCCCACAGTCAGCTTAGCCTTGTTTTTCAATTCTGTGAGATGGAAAATCAATTGCTGATTAATAGAAGTCCCCTCGCCCTTGCCTAGACAGGATTCTGGCTTTGCCCTGAACTTCTTCCCCTCCCTGCCCCCAGGAACATCTTCCTATGCCAAGATCTTTGGGATCTCTCTTCCTTGGGGGGGAGGGGAGATCAAAGTGGTAGATTTGGGGTTTTTTGTAGCCTTAGTTCTCCAGGAGGTACATAAATATGCCAAGGTAGCTTAATAGGTATCATTTTGCTTTTTTTTCCTTTTTTATTGCATTTATTTATAACACTAGTTAACAAAATTATACCAGTTTCAGGTGCACAATTCTACCACACATTTTCTGTACACTGTATTGTGTGTTTGCCACCCCAAGTCAAATGTCTGTCCATCACCAATTATCACCCTACACCCTCCTCTACCTCTCCCCTCCCCACCTACCCCTGACCTCCAGGAATTGCCACACTGTTATCCATGTCCATGAGTTTTTCTCATTTTTTGCTCAATCCCTCCACCACCCCACCCAGCATCCCCCTCCCAGACAGCTGTCAGCCTGCTCTTTTTCTATGAGTCTGTCTCTATTTTGCTTGTTAGTTCATTTTGTTCATTAGATTCCACATATGAGTGAAATCATATGGTATTTGTCTTTCTGTGACTGGCTCATTTCTTTGGGATTTCATCATACAAAGCCAAGGATAATGGGAGATTCAGAAGGTTCATTCAGAAAATATTTAGAGAAAAATGCTAGGCAGCAAGCAACCTTGATTTTAAAGAAAATGAATACAGAAAATATAGGGAATTTAATAGATTGCTGTGGTTTGTGAATATCCTTCATCGTGTTTGAAAAATACAAGTTAAAAAAAAACTGTGTTTATTGAAAATTCATTCTGTTTGTTGAAGTGTTTTTCTGTGATATCAACACTGCTCTTGTGTACTACATGAGTTTTAATTTTATAAGCAGTGCTTTTCAATTTTATGAATATGCATATATGTTGCGCGTGGGTCACCGGCCAGCAGTGACCACGGAACGCTGTGGATGGCTCGACGATAAACACGCGAGAAAAAATGACACATGCACAGAGACAAACTAGTTTCTGTGGGGAAGTAGGGACAGAATGGCCACCCCCCCTAGTGGGGAGCGCACCGATTTACAGTCCATACCTGCTTTTATTGGGCTCATGCTGCATAATAATTCAGGTAAAGTACAGTACTCATTAGGGGAAGTAAGGAACTATAGAAAACAAAGAACTCTGCCGGTCTATTGAGTTGGGGGTCAAAGAGCTGTAAGACTGAGGAACTAACTAACTTCCTCCTAAGACCCTTCTCATTCAACTGAGAGCATTCTAAACAAAGAAGGTTTCACAGTAATTTACATGTTCTTTCTTAGGCCTGATCACCCCGGGAAATCCGCACTTCTCAGTACCGAGCTGTACCAACCTGTCATTGTTTCAGGCTTAGGTGGAGCAAGGGAACTAGGTAACCAAGAGATAAGGAGATTTTCTCCCAGACGCTGAGAACTCAGGCTATGTCAGAGCCGAGGAGCGAGGGTCCATCACCCCCTTTTGCTGCAGCCCCCCAAGTCCTTCTTTTGGGGGGCCTCCCAAAGTGATTGTGCCTGGCTTAGGTCATTCCCCCCGTGGGGAATCTTACCCGTCTTTGGCTAACCGACCAAGCTTTTGGGGGTTCAGTTATGAATAAAGCAGCAGAAGCAGCATTCCTGCCAGGAAGACAAGCTTTTGTCTCCTTGCTGGCTTACAGTTCCAAGGGCGTTCCCTTAGCCTTAGCTAGGCGGGGGTTTCAGCCTCTGATACCAGTCAGGGTGGTTCCCAACACATATATGCACAGCTCTACAATTTTCTATATGTTCCCAGTACCTCATATTCTTGGTTTCCCACATCCTTTTCTGTTTCTCATTAGAGGCCCCTTCTGGTCTCATAGTGGTTTCCTTTTCCCAGCCACTTAAAGAGAAGTTCCTTAAATGAACCATGATAAATGTCTGTCCTGCCATGATCTCAAATTAAATTTATTATAAATGTGGGGTTGCTTAAGCTAAAATGTTTCACCACCACAGAAAATGAAATTTCAAGCTCATTTTTTTAGAAGTAGCTAAGAATCTGCACTCATAAATCCTCTTTGTTATGGTAGTATACCCTGGTGGTTAAGAGCTAAGCTCTGAAACTCATTCTCACGGTTCAATCCTCATTCAGCTCCTACTGTCTGTAACCTTGGAAACAGTATTTGGCCTTGCAATGTCTCAATTTCCTCACCTAAATGAGAATGTTAATAACACAAATCTCACAGGGTTCTTTGTGACAGTGTGAATGAATTAGTTCATGTAAGGAACGCATAAGAGTAGTAGCACCTAACGTAAAAAATTGTTAAATTGAAGGTGACCATACTTGGTGATCTCTATTTGAGATGCTGGGTTCTGATTCACCCATTCATTCATTCCATGCTCATTCATGGAGCCCTGCTATTGCAGTTCTGACACTGTACCAGCAACCATGGCACGGAGATGAATAAGAAACATGTGCTGCCCCCAATGAGTTCACAGACTACAGAGGGAATGAACACGTAACAAACATATGAAAATGTAGTGGGAACATGCAAGAATAAAATAATCCTGTAAGGTACAAAGCCAGTGTAAAGGGAGGACTAATTGAGATTGTCCAGAGGCTCTTGGAAGACTTCCTAAAGGAGATGAAAGATTAGCCCTGGCTGGTGTGGCTCAGTGGACTGAGAACCAACTGGCTTGTGAGCCACAAGGTAGTAGGTTCGATTCCCAGTCAGGGCACATGCCTGGATTGCAGGCCAGGTACCCAGTAGTGGGGTGTGCAAGAGGCAACCATACATTGATGTTTCTCCCCCTCTCTTCCTCCCTTCCCCTCTCTCTAAAAATAAATGAAGTCTTTTTTTAAGAAAGATTAGCTAAATTGTTGAAGAGGAGCAGGTGCCCCCAGACAAATAAGCAGAAATCAATTCCAGGCAAAGTAAATACTGTAGAAGTTATGAAATAGCAAGCAACTTAGCTGGGGTCAAAAGTGTGAGTCAAGGAGTGACCAGAGACGGTGATAGAGCAGTAGACAGGAGCAGTGAAGGCCTTACGGGCCTGCTCAGAAGACAGATTTAAGTCAGAGAATCCTGATGTTTGCTGTAAAGCTGGTGTTTTCTTAACTAGGGTGACAGTTCAGATTTGCCTCCATACCCTGAGCAGACACCAGTTATTACCAGGCAGCTATTTGCTCCCACCCCTACTTATGTTTTCCTATATTTAGGACCATTTGAATGCAGTGCTTGAATTTAGAACATTAGAAACAGTAATTTACCCAAAATAAGCAAAGTGGAAACATGGATGAATTACACACAGATATATTAAGGTATGTGAGAGGCCCTGATATAACTAATTGCAATGCATTACACCTTTCTCATTTAAACACTAATTTCTCAAAAACACTAATTTGCAAAAACATTGTTTTCAAATTTTGGAGTCCATGTTTTCATTAGAAACTCTTGTCCAAACTAAGCTATCATCACTTCCTGGGTCTAGGAATAGTCTGGCTTCTCCCTTCCTCTGAAATTTTTTTAAAACTTGTTCTTCATCTCATACATGTGCATATTTGCACTTTTCCAATCATGGTATTTCAGTACACTGCTGAAAGAAACAAACCACTTTCCTCCATCTAATTAAGGATTTAGGAGGCATCTTAGTTTACATTGCCCCAGACTTTGGGCTCACACATATATCCCCCTTCAGTTGTTTGTCTTTGCAGCATTCTGAAGCAGCGCTTTTTCTTTGGATGGTTTTCTAATAATGAAAAGCACTTTTGGCCAAAACATTATTGCTTTCATCAATTCCAAATTCTACCCTCTAGACAGGGTAAAATGCTCCCCGCCAGAGGTCTACTAGAGCTAGATCGATAACTTCAATCTTTCTAGTTTTCCTGACAACGATGGTTTGACTAACCAGAGCCCCAATAAAGAATATGGCTCCCCAGTTAAAGCTAGTTTTGTCCCTGGGTGTTATATGTCTCCACATGTTCTACAAGCCCCTCTCTTTTCCCAGAGGGTTAATCTGGAGCAGCTGTGTGTCTTTTTGCTTTTGATAAGAAAGAATAACTAATTATAGTTAACTGTTGGTAAGATTATCTGCCTCAGAATAGCATATCATTTCTATATGGTCATTGCCTGCTTTCCCTTCCAGAAACTTCCCTTTTCTCTTACAAATGGTGAGCACAAGACAAAATAGCCCCATTTCTTATGTGATGCTTTGGCTTTTCTTCTAATTGCTGTCTCAACACTAGAAAACCCGTTAGGGCTCATTTAAATTCTTTAACTCTTTCCTGTCATGCTGTCAGCCTTAAACCAATTTATTAAATAAACAAACTATATTTCTGTCTTTGGCGCTGTTCGAACAATAATCAATTTTCTTTTTTTAAGTATTTTTATTGATTATGCTATTACAGCTTTCCCAATTTTCCCTCTTTATCCTCCTTCTGCCCTATACCCCCAGCCCTCCAGCATCCCCTCTTAGTTCATGTTCATGGGGTTGTACATATAAGTTCTTTGAGTCCTCTGTTTCCCATACCATTTTTATCTCTTTCTGACTATTTTATGCTTACTAATTATGCTTCCTCTTGCCTGTACCTTTCCCTGCCATTCCTCCCTTTGCCCTCCCCACTGAAATCCCTCCATGTGTTGTCCATTTCTCTGATTCTGTTTCTTTTCTAACTGTTTGCTTAGCTTTTGATTTCATTGTTTTTCTTTTCTTTTAGGTTCATTTGTTGATAGTTGTGGGTTTGTTGTCATTTCATTGTTCATATTTTTTATCTTCTTTTTCTTAGATAAGTCCCATTAACATTTCATATAATAATGGCTTGGTGATGATGAACTCCTTTACCTTGATCTTATCTGGGAAGCACTTTATCTGCCCTTCCATTCTAAATGATAGCTTTCCTGGATAGAGTAATCTTGGAAGTAGGTCCTTGCCTTTCATGACTGAGAATACCTCTTTCCAGCCCCTTGTTGCCTGCATGGTTTCTTTTGAGAAATCAGCTGATAGCTTTATGGGAACTCCTTTGTAGATAACTCCTTTTCTCTTGCTGTTTTAAGATTCTCTCCTTATCTTTAATCTTGGGTATTCTAATTATATGTGCCTTGGTGTGTTCCTCTTTGGATCCAACTTCTTTGGGACTCTCTGGGCTTCCTGGACTTCCTGGAAGTCTATTTCCTTCACCAGATTGGGGAAGTTTTCCTTCATTATTTGTTCAAATAAGTTTTCAAATTTTTGCTCTTGTTCTTCTCCTTCTGGCACCCCTATAATTCAGATACTGGAATGTTTCAGGTTGTCCCAGAGGTTTGTAAGTCTCTCTTCATTTTTTGAATTCTTGTTTCTTCATTCTGTTCTGGTTGGGTGTTTATTTTTCCCTTTTGTTCCAAATACTGGTAGTTGCTTTGAGTCCTGGTTTCCTTCCTGTCACTGTTGGTTCACTGATTTTGCTTTATTTCATTTTGTGTATCTTTCATTTGTTTTTTCATTTATTGAGCAAGCTCAATAAGTTCTGTGAGCATTTTGATTACCAGGGCTTTAAAGTCTCCATCAGATAGCTTGGCTATCTCCTCAATGCTTAGCTCTCTTTCTGGAGTTATGCTCTGTTCTTTCATTTGGGTCATATTTCTTTGTCTTGGAGCACCTGTTAAGCTGTAAGGGGGTGAGACCTTGGGTATTCACCTGGGCAGAGCAACCCTCCGTGCTGTGCCACTGCACTGCCTGTGGGGGAGGGGCCAGAGGGGAAACAGTGCAGCTCCTCTGCTCATCTCTAGCCCACTTTCCAACAGACTCTCTCCTGTGAGACTGGGAGTTTCTCCCACCAAGGCATCCACCCCCATAGTCCATAGTCAGCTCTGAGTCCCAGTTCCTATTCAGCTGGCCCCGCCTGCATGGCCTTGCTGAGGGTTCTTACCAGTCTAATTGTTCTGGTTGATTTTTTCTTTAATTGCTTGGTTGTCAGAGTTCCATGCAGTTTGATCTTCTGGTACTTCTGGTTGCTTATTGATTTTAGGTTGGTTGTTATCCTCCTTTTGGTTGTGTGAGGAAGCAAAGTGTTTCTACCCAAGCCTCCATCTTGGCTGGAACTCCCAACAATAATCAATTTTCAGAATGAAGGATACGTATTGAAAGACCACATCAGACCCAATACCTGAATAGTCAGTATTAAATTTGCATTGCATATGTGTGTTATCTAGTTTCTATTGTTTCCATTTCTTCTGTATTTAAATAATGAGGAATCCAAAGCAAGAGAATATTAAAAAGATAATTTTATAAGCTTTTACATTCATGTGTAACCTTCTAATTAATAACTAACCATGCATTTTTAGTATATATACCCCTACTGTGATGTCAGCTGTGTATGTTTGAAATATTGATTTGACTTCAATTTAATGCCCTAAGAGAGTCTTAGAATTTTAATAATAATTTTACCCCTAAAATACATGTAATTATTAAGGGAAAGGTCAACAAGATAGGTAAAATAAATGTGTAAATTGAACACAAACATGTATAACATTTATTAGGTTAATGTATAATGGGAAATAGCAAGTGTGACTAATTATCAAATTATGTTAAATTTAACTGAAATTATATTCCAGTTGGTTGTTATTACACTGGATTTTATTATATACTGCAGAATACCAAGAACACAAGTATAATTGCCCAAGGTAGTCATGTTAAATGTGAAAGGTTTCCATAAATGAGACATCAACCTTGAAATTATTTATTGAACTATACTGAGAAAGACATTGACATCCAAGTGAGAACTCAGATTCTAAATTCAAGGTAAAGGCATGGGGGTGAGGGTGGAGAGATTGAGCAAAAAAGAAAAAGAACTTGTGGACACAGACAACAGTGTGGTGATGTGGGGTATGGAGGTTGAAGAGGTTATAGGGCATAAAAGGTAATGGAAAAATACAATAAAAGTGAACTATTTTAAAAGAAGAAAAAAGACTGCTTTATATTAAGATGAAAACAAGTAATTTGGAAAAATAAAATTAAAATATTTCCTATAAGGAAATTTGTGGCTTTATCCCTTTTGCCTATACAAATCCTTCCGAAGACTATAAATCACAAAACAGAGAAAGAACACATATGACCTGGGGGGCAGTGTGCTGATAAGAACTAGGAAAATAAAAGCAACTTTAGACCATTGTGCCAAAAGACCCTGAGGGTAAAATTTTCTAGAGGGAAGGTGCTGCAAGCTAATATATATTTTCTGTTTTGGTAGAAAATATCTGAATACCAAAATAGCCACCTTAGTTAAGGAGCTGCACTGACATGGTTAGTTCTGTGATTTGAAATAGGTGTGGAGTGGGGACTCCAGTGACAGCCACTTCATCTGCTCCATGCTCATAGCTAGCCACAGTCACCTGTGTACTCAAAACCTGCAACTGACACGTATTAGAAATTCCTAAGGGATCCACCAAAAATGTTAGTTTGGCTTGGCTTCTAAATACTGGAGCCAAAACAAGAGGAAATAAATGGGTTTCTAAAGAAGAGAAGATAGCAATTATTGGCCTACATATTGCTTTTCAGCCCCTAAGAGAAAATAACAGGTCCCTGAGAATTTCTTCCAAGGGATAGGTCCTTATTCTCCAAATCAGGAAGGGATTCATTCTCTAGTCTGTCCTACAGCCCAGAGACTATCATTGTTTTATAGGTTGACTTGCAAAATCCCATCCTTCAAGTATCACACATAAGGATACTTTAGTTCATTGTGAATTTGCTAAAATTCTAGGCTTCTGGAATACAAAGAAAAACCAGACTGACCTTTCCGAACTGGGACATATATAAAACCTCCAACTAACTGCCTGGAATATGTACATTTTTAGAAAACTCTCTCTAGCAAGGGAACTAAGTGGAATGGGCTCCTGGGGAAGCATTCTAAGTAGGAGCAGGATCCCAAAGCAGAATTTCCAAAGGAAAGAAAATGAATAATCAGCTTTCTTCTGCCCTTCACAGCTTCCCCCTCCCTATTCAACAACCAGCAAAAGAGCTATGTTGTTCCAAGCTGGGCGCTGGGGAGCAGAGTAGCATCTGGTGTGCAGGCTGCTAAATGCCCTGGCCAGCCCTGGCCCCAGGAAACAAACCCCTTACAAGTCCAACACAGAGCAAAAGCAGGGCACGGAGCTGATTCACCTAGGTAGAGCCTCCTAGACTGTGGACAGAGTTGAGAGCCCCAGAGCAAATGAAGCTTTGTGAAGGCATTTCTTGAAAAAAGACCTACAGAAGTTTATAAAAATAAACTGCCCCTTTTTCCAGAATGTGATATTTGAAGTTTTACAAGAATAGAACTCACAAGGGCCCAGAGGAAAGTGATGGACTGCAGAAGGATGAAATAATTATCAGCCAAAAAAATGCCCTTCAAAGGGCCTGAACACATGACTGGGGCTGAATTCACACCAAGTTCCAACTAACAGGACTCAGCCAAGTCTTCTGCTCTCTTCCTAATAAATGTAGGTGATCCTTGTTATTTCTTAGTATTTATTAATATTTCACACAGGACATGAGCTCATTAAGAATGGTATTAATCCTAGATAGAAAGAAAAGACTTCAAAATTTTGAATGTAATTGTTGGGATTTTGCCAATATGAAAGTAATCCATTCTCAAAATTTTAAAAAAAACTGAAAGGAATAACAAAATCACTCCATGAAGAAATTACCTAGTTGGTATTTTCATGTATTTACTTTCCAGGAGCCTTTTAAAATTATAACATGGCAACTTATACCCCTATTGCTATGCCTTGCCCCACCACTAACAAGCTGTGTGCCTGGGTTCAGTGTGGCAAAGAGGAGAGCCATCGCAGGTGGGCAAGAGCCTTTGACGGCTCCTAGCAAGAGATCCTCCTCCTAGAAGGGCTGCCATGTCTCCAATATGCTCCCATTGCAGAGGGCAGTGATTCTATCTTCACTCCCAACTTCCCATCATTACTGAGATTCTTTCAAATACAAGAATTTAATAAATACAGTCCTAAGGACATGCAAGGAGTTCAATGGGCATTTTTTAAAAGAACTTATTAACACTTACCTAGTTAGTGTAACATACTGTACTGGGCCCAGTGCACATGTGCAAAGGGACTGAAGACACATCTAGTCTCACATTTACAATGGACACAACATAAATAACTACTACAGGTTTTCTAGTATTAGTTGCAATACTAGTGGATTCTCTTTGTGCTTGTCTTTTAGTTTTCTAGCACATGGCTCATCAGTGAGAGCTGCAGGAATTTCCTTTGGATAAAGAGTCAGAAAGGTTAAGGCCAACAAGGATGCTTTTGAGGAAACTTTTGAGTTCAAATTTCTTTCTCAAACAAGAGAAAGCAACACTTGGTAGAAAATGTTATTTTACAGCCCTGGCTGGCATAGCTCAGTGGATTGAGCATGGGCTGCGAACCAAAGCCTCACAGGTTTGATTCCCAGTCAGGGCACATGCCTGGGTTGCAGGCCACGGCCACGAGCAACTGCACATTGCTGTTTCTCTCTCTCTTTCTCCCTCCCTTCCATCTCTAAAAATAAATAAATAAAATCTTAAAAAAAAACAACTTCAAGAAGAAAACACAGGAGAAAATTAAAAAAAGAGAAAATGTCATTTTACAATTGTATCACTTTTGCTGCGCCCTGTCTATAATTGGTACTCCTGATCAGACGACTTAGCTAAAAGCAAAGCAGAACTTTTGGATGACACTATATTTGTTGTTACATCTTAGAATTGTGGAGAATGTTTCTGGCAGGATATGCCTATGTCGATGTATGTTCAGTAGTGAGTCATGGATTCTCTTCCAGGGCTCCAGATCTGTCACCAGCTAGTTCAGTGACCTTGGAGAGGATGCTTGACCCCTCTGGGTCTAAGCGTTTCCATCTGTAAAAGGGGCTAAGAAAATCCATGCTTCCTGCCTCAGTAAACTGCTTTAAGGAGGCATTGGGAGATAGAAGCTTTTACTGTACCGAACTCTGTTACCACTGAATCCACAAAGAGTTGTGTGCCTGGAATCATGAGGCATGAGCAGCTAGTTATGTGAATCCTATTTAATTGTCAGCAAGGGCAGCATCTCCCTCTTCTCCCTCAGCGGAGCCCTTCTGTGGTCAGCACCCTGCAGTCCTGAAGGCTGGAGGGGTCTGGGTAGTGAGAGAGAGGGCAGTGTGTGCACTTTCAAAATATAAATAGAGCACCAAATGCCTCCTCAAATGGAGTACCAAGAGAAAACAGCTTGCACCTGGCCCTAAGCTTTATCATATTTTTTTCAAAGAATTGGATTAGGCCCTGTGCGGAATTGTGTGTGCCGTACACCTACTCCCTGACAGGACAGCAAAGCAATCTGTTTTCAAAGGCCAAAGCTGTTTTTCCCCCCAGCTCTGCGGCTTTTCTCTCCTCTTTTCATCCCAGTGAGGCTTTTTTTTTCTTCATCATTTTGAGTCAGCAGCCTGCCGCTAACAAAGGTAACCAGCTGTTCTCTGAGTTCTAATCTCCAAACAACTTTTAATAGGCACTGCCTGCCTTCCACGCAGTTGGCTGCCATAATAACACACCAGATTACAGGTATTTTAAGGAGGATTCTGAGGATTACAGTGAAGTGTGGTTTTTCCCAACAGTTTAAGAACATAATGGCCACTATCTCCCTATAACGGTGTGTTTTCCATGATAGGTGAGTGTGGGTCCTGGGCAGTGCTTGTCGCCATATGGCACTAAAAGGGAGCAGACAGAGTCCTCCCAAGTGCAGCCCACAGCCCTGGACAGATGATAATCAGAGCAGATCATAGTGTCTCAATTCTCCTACCCCAACAACAATGCTGTGTGGCAGATATCTCATTGACCTCACTGCACAGATGAGAAAATTGAGGTGTTGAAAGATTAAGTAACCGCGGTTACACAGCAAGTATATGGTAGACCCCAGGTTCCAATGAAAGCAATCTGACTCAGACAATCATCCACCTCTACTGAGGTGGGTAGAAGCATAGACAGATTGCTCAATTTACACAAAATAAAACAAAGCAGAACATAGTAAGAGGGTCCCATTTTAATGAGTGTTTCCAAAACCTAATAAAGACATTGCTGGTATTTTGAATACATCAGAAATATCATATCACGCACATGGTCTCAGTCTCCAGGAAGAGTTGTTATTCAGGAAAGATCTCTCTCTCTCTCTCTCTCTCTCTCTCTCTCTCTCTCTCTCTCTCTCTCAGAAGCTCAGCAGCTTGTCAAATGTACACAAGTGCATACAGCATTCAGGATTTCTGCTAAACAGAATGGGAGGGTGGGCTAAAGTGTACCTTTGTACCAACTAAGATGATGTTTTAAGCAAATTGTTGGCATAAACATACTTGCAATGGAATATTTAAGCTACTTAAGAGAATAAATTGCTCTCAAGCATCCATTCATATGCAAATGATCGATATAGTAATTATAAGTAAGTCTTAACTTTTATTGGCTTATTTTCCCATATTTCTTATTGTTGTTCAAGTACAGTTCTCCATTTTCCCCCCACCACCCCGAGTATCTCTATTACGTACTTTATTAAAGTCACTATTCCTGAATATATAGAACAACATCTCTGTTTAAGGGAAACTATTTTAATGCAGGTTTTCTATTGGTTTACATAGGCTTCTGGCCATCCTATCCCCAACGCAAATTAAATATTTCACCAAGAAACATATATTGAGTATATTGTACATGCCAAACACTGTGTTAGGTGCTAGCAGTCCAAAGCTGGGTGAGCTATGATTCCTGTTCAGAAATGGCCCACAGAAGTTTAATGTGGTTCTTTCTTCTCAGGAGGTCACACGTTTTCCACTCATGTGTAAGACAACATGGGCATCACTGGGATGGGGAACAAGCATTACAGAATCATCAGATGATATCTAATGTCCTCTGAATAACATGACTCAAGAGTCAGCTGCACTGTGTAGACCAAATAGGTTTGTAAACTGCCACATAAATGTCAGTATTATCCCACATACTAAGAAATTGAATTTTAATTTCCATGAGTAGTATTACAATTTAATTTCAAGTAGAAAGGAGCTTTTAAAGGGAAAAGCAGGGCCTGGTTTTGAAGGACAGTAGTGTCTCTTCTGGCCAACATCTATGGGGATGGAGGGTATCCAGGGACAGAGTTTTCCACTCAGTTGAATCCTCAGGCTTTCAAGCTCCAGATTTGGTTTTATCGTCCCCATTCTGAACTGAAGTATGTTTCAACAGGTGAAGTACAGCTGCAGAATTGTTGAACAGCTTGTACTGGCTTCTTTCAGCCTTTTCATTGTTCAGCCTGAAAGCCTGGGCATCAAGCTCCAGCCTTCTCTTCCTGTCACACTGCATGTCAAGTCTCCCTCAACATCTATCCAGAACCTGACCACTTCTTACCTTCACCACCGCATGGTAGAGTAAGGCACATCATCTTTCATCTGGATTTTCCCAGTAGCCTCTAAAAGCTTTCTGTGTCAGACCTTGATCCTTAGAATCTCTTGTGACCCTTTAAAACTGCACAACATGTCAACACCTGTGACTGTTTTGCATCCAATGCCAGTTGAAGAGTCTATAGAGACCTGCATGACTCAGCACATCTCCACCTGTCTCCCTGTGCTTTCCCTCTTGCTCTTGCTGCCTCCTCCTCATTGTTTCCCACCCCACCAGGTCTACTTCTGCCTACTTCCGTATCTGCTCTCTACTACTAGTATCTGCCTACTACTTTCGTATCTGCTCTCCCTTTAGTCAGCAGTGGTCCTCTTCCAGGTGTCACCTCGGCTGCTGCCTCATGCCCACTATGCCTCTGCTCAAGGCAATCATTTTACAGGGAGGCCTTCCTTACTTAGCATCCCAGAAGAATTGCTGTCCCCAACTCTTCCCCCCACTCCCCCTTTCCTGCCTTATTTTTTCCTACTGTGCTTATCACTGACAGATGATACATGGTGCTGGATTATTTTGATGTTCTCCACACATCAGAATGTAAGCTTCATGAAGGCAGGGATGCTTCCCTTTCTTGTTTACTGCAGTTCTAGCCCCAAGAAGACTGCCTACCACCTAGTGGGAACTTATTAAAATCCTGTGTAATTAATCTGTGAATTGAGCAGGTCATTGTTTACTGTTACGTACACATCAGAATCTCTGTGGGTGCGAGGAAGCCTGCATAGTTTGCAAACAAAGCAGTGCTATGGCCCATTGCTTTGATTTGTTTCCACATTTCAGAAATAAGGGTGTGTGTTTATAATGTTTTAGAAATAGCAGTTTCATGACCTTGAATCCGTGTCTGCCTTTTACAGATTTTTTGTTTCCTCCATCATTAAATGGTAAGCCCCTCTCACTTTTTGCTCATAACCAGTTTCACCTTCTCAAACTACATTCTTGCCTGTTGTTTATAATATGTTGTAGGTTTAGAATATGTTAGAATTTGACCCTAAATAATTTTAATTACTTTTGGAGAAAATTTGTGAGTGACTCACCTCTGGACACTGAAGAGGTGAAACATTACTGCAGGGTCACTGTGCTACCAGGACCCTGCACCACCACTGAACACCTGCTATTAGCCAGTTAAGGCAGGTTGGCTGCACAGTAATTTCTTTTGACATACATCAGTAGTTCCCATTTTCAAACTGTTTTAAATATCTGTGATTGCCAGATAATTAGCTCAAAAAGGAGAGAAGTGTCTCTGGCCCTTTTGTTTCATTTTGGGTGCAATCAAAAATTTTTATATTTCCAGAAGTTTTGTAAGATGTTTTCTAAATTCCTTAATTACCAGTGAACCACCTATTAGTTCAGGGTGTTATAGTTTTTAGTCAATATGTAAATATAAAATGCATTAATTGAAACTCAACATTATTTGATAAAAGGATTTAAGATAAAGTAAATATGCACTTGGTTTTATACTTTTCTGCCTCAGAAATGGCCTCACCCAACAAAAGTGTTTTCTCATGTTCTAGTTTGTGTTGAATGTGAATCATTCAAGCCCAAGTTCATACCTACCACTACTTTTTCTTCCCTCTTATTTTCAGCTTTACCTGCAACTGTTACAGAACAGCCAGTGGGGTTCTACTGCTCACTACCTATAGGCAAAACTCTGGAGTTAGAAGTTTGGTGGAAAAGGAAAGGTGTTGCTTACTTAAAGGCTATATAGTTTTGGAACAATGGCACGTTTCTGCCTCAAAGCCCCTCTCCCTCTGAAACACCCAGAGACTAATAATCCTGCCACCTTTTGCCAGGACAGACCAGTTCAAGGAAGTGCCTGGAATCCCTTCTCCCACTCCTAAAAGTACTGTCCTTCGAGAAACACGGATGTCTGCAGCATGATCATTCAGGCACCTCAATCAGGGCACCCCCCCCCCCCCGCCCCCGTTACACAACTTCAATGACAGCTGGCTATGGCCTAAAGTATAAGGAGATTTTGCAGATCAGAATACCTTGTCCTTAGAGATCAGAATCTGACCACTTCTTACCTCTGTTTCTGATCTCTGGTGACCTTACATCATCCTCACAGATTTCTGGGATTCCAGATTCATTTTCTTGTGCTCATCACTTGAGATTTGTGCTCTTTTTGAATAGGAATCTTACTACTTCTCTCGGGACTGTAGAATTATTTTGTATTTAAGTTTTGCTCTCTGACCTATAACCTTGATTCAACCTCTAGGAAGGGCTTTCCAAGTCATATAATTGAGCATTCATAATTAAATGAATACAATTTGTGAACAATGTCTACTTGCAAGAAACCATTCTAAGAGCTTCTCACACACTATTGTACTTACTCTTTGCCCCATGAAATTTATCCTTAATATCTAAAATAGCAATACATCCCATTAGCGAGGGGTGAAATTGATGTGAAACCTACAGCATTCATATATGGGAATGTGTATATGAAAAAATGTTACTTTATACAGTAAGAAAAATTAATTCTACTTTAAGTAAGAAAATAACAATTCAGAGAAATTTTTAAAGAAACCAAAATCTAAATAACAATCTACTACCTATTTACTAATTATTATAAGCTTTGAATATGTAAATATAAACTTTCTAAATTTATCTTTTATCATGACTTATTTCAGGTCATTTTTCCTATTTCCTGCCATCTTCTTCATCTTAATTTTGACTATTCTTTGTAAGTGTGGTTCCTTTCATAGATCTTCCTGCTGCTGGCACTGAGTGCTAAATTTTCCCACCTGCCTCTCATTTTCTAAGTGGCTTGAAAATTTCTCATGACAGAGAGATCAACAAGCCTTGAAATGTCTTTCTCCTTTTTGTCTTCTGAGTAGTATGAGGAGTACCCTGCTTGTTTTTAATTTACACTTTAGTGATTCTCAATATGTTGGCCACAGGTCAAAGGCAGTAAAACAGCTAGGATGCTTGTTAAAATTCAGATTCCTGGATCCCATCCTCAAGAAAGGATATTTCAGTTACTCTGACCTTGCATTTTTACAATAGTCTCTAGTGATAGAAATATGCAATAAAATTTTAAAATCACTGTTCTAGATAAAAAATTGTCTTATCACTTTACTCTTAGAGGGGACTTATTTGTGGGGCATTTTAAATCACCAAACAGAATAAGAAACAGATTTCTTCATAGGGAGAAAGACACAATTTGGAGTTTGTCTACATAAAATGGTCTGTTATACATTCACTCTTATCTAGCCTGACAGTCCTATTTCTGAAAGCTTCTGTGAGCCTTTCTAGTAAGCATCTAATAAGTGCTTGTCTATGCAGTGTTTGCTGGTTGCCTTGGAGCCTGCTGCGCCAAGATTAAATTGGTCCCATAGGCCCAGAAGAGGTAAATTTCGGAGTCTTACAAATATGTGCTATGTGTGTGTGTATGCATGCACACACACACATACTCAGCACATATAAATGTACATGCAGAACTGCTCCATTCAATGACCATATTATGTATATTGATACTGTCTTCTGTGGATATCAAGTATATACATTTGTATGTGAGCAAATGTAGTATGTATAGAAACCCAAATCCTACTTTTACCATTTGTATTTAAATGCTCATAAATATACTATCAACTCATTATGGTATAACTTTGTTGCAGTGGCAGGCAGAGTAGCTTGAAAAGCTGAGATAGTGAAAGATGAGAATGGATGGAGTATAGATTTTATAGGACTGCATTGTCCCTGCCTAGTTGTTAGAAGGCTATATCAATGACCTACCCACTCAAGCTCTCCAGTTTCATTCAAATGTCAGTTTTTTGGTGTATTTTCCAAACAGCCTAAACTCAGCACCAGAATCATTCTTAACACAGTGGTCAAGATCAAACATAGCATGAGTAATGAAAAAAGTTTGAAGAGAAAAAAATGCAAACAATATTTTCCTTTTCTCTGAATTCTTAGTGCTTAGAATAGTTTTTAACACTTAAATACCCAAAAAATAACTATTAAATAAGTGAATTTTTTTAAAAACTTAATTTGTGAATAATTTTGTGACTCTTAAGTTTGATTTCCTGTTTGGATCAGTACACTGTTCCTGTATAGCTTTTGGAGCCTACCCTAGACATAACTGGTATTCCATCTCGGATATGTTGAGTCACTATTTGTAGCAGCTAAATTCTTCATCCAACAGTATCAATACCAATTCCTGTCTACTGAACAAATAGAAAAATTACTCAAGGTCAGGGACAAGATGATGACTCTCATCTATTAAGGAGGCATGTTGTTTGTTACTGTGATAAGTGCTTTACATACACCCTTCACATTTAATCTGGGCAGAAACTTGGGAAACTAGAGTTTATTTTCCCCATTTTACTTTTTTAAAGATTTTATTTATTTTATTTTTAGACAAAGGGCAAGGGATGGAGAAAAAGAGGGAGAGAAACATCAATGTATTGTTGCCTTTCACATGCCTCCTACTGGGGGCCTGGCCTTCAGCCCAGGCATGTGTCCTGACTGGGAATCGAACTACTGACCCCGTACTTCACAGGCAGTCTCTCAATCCACTGAGCCACACCAGCCAGGGCTATTTTCCCCATTTTAAAGATGAGGAACAGAACACAGAAAGGTTGAGTAATTCCCTCAAGGTCACATGGCTCAGAAAGTGGTGGAATGTGGATCGTCTGGTTCTATTTATACTACTAGGCTGTCTCTCATCTTTTGTGCTATCGCGAGCCTTGCTTGATTCGCCAGTCTGTCTTAGTTCCTGACACATAGTAGGTGCTCAACAAAAAATTTGTCTGTGTATGATTGTGTGTAGCTCAAAAAACTAACACAGACAGATTCTAGGTAATTTTAGGCATCATTTGGGGTACTCCTCTGCCAGTATAAGATGATAGGTAAAATCATGAATTCCTGTAACCAAATTCCTGGGTTTGAATATTTGAGCCACCATTCGTGCGACCTTGGATGCATTACTTCTCTGTGCCTCAACTGCCTTATCTGTAAAGAGAATCCATGGTGTAAGGATTAAAATCTGATATGTGTAAAGGAATTAGAAGAAATCTGAAGTGATTAGAAGTAATGCCAGTTAAGTGCTTTCTAGGATTATTATTATTGTTGTGTATAGAAGGGAAATCTGGTGTTCAAGGATTTCTTTGTTCAGTAATGTTTTACAATGCAGCATTTATGGGTCAAGTTTACATTAGTAAGACCGGTGTGGTGTTTGCCACTATGCAGCTGACAACCTTTCAGGAATGATGGACAATTGGGTTAAGTGCAATAAGCTGTGAGAATTCTTGTGTTGCACTGGGGGCAGGTGGGAGATATACATGGCAGGAAGTCCAGGTTGTAAAAAGCCCTGTATATTGATTATCTTCAGCAAGATTTTAGATAAGGACAAAGCATAGTCATAATGGTCTCTGAGGCACTCCATACTGGCAATAAAATAATTTAAGGGACAGTCAATTTGGGGGACAAGAAAATGACTAGGATGTGGTTATATAGTCCACATGTAAGCCTATAGTGTCCCCCATCCAGAAATACAGCAAAAGAGAAGGAGCAGAAAGATATAGGTGATATGACCAAGAGTGAAGCAAAAGAATTTATTGACCAGAAAGAAAATATAAGGGATTGCTTAAGGACTTCCAGCTGGTTAGATGGATCCACAATGTGAATCTCCTGACTTGAGGTGTGAATGGTGAGAATACAGCTGTAGAAGTGCTACCCTGTGTTGTGCGGTTCCAGCACCACCAGGGAACTCGTTAGGAATGTGAGCTCTTGGTCCTACTCCCATGAGTCAGAACCTCCAGGGGTCCAGAAATCTGTGCTCCCCCCACATCATGCTGATACCCAAACAGTCTGAGATCCACTGCTCTCTTTCATTCACTCATTCAGCAACTGTTTACCCAGGGCTGGCATGCCTTAGGACAATGCATTTGAGAATTGCAGTCCAGGTGCCCTTGAGGAGTTTATAATCTAGAAGAAGGACATGAACATCAAAAATGTCAAATAATAAAAAAAAAGACTGACACAAAAATGTACATGAGCACATTTAATAGGACTTAGGCTTGCCAGAACAAGTAGGAAAAATGTCCTGAACAAGTGACATTTAGGATGAATTATGCTATGAGAACAAGAGCTTCTCAGGTGCAAACACACCGATGAGGACAATTAAAGAAGGCCTGAGTAGCTGGAGCAGAGGGAGGAGGGCAGCAGGAGGCCTGACCAGG
The DNA here is from genome assembly GCF_019186645.2 of Phyllostomus hastatus. Taxonomy (NCBI): domain Eukaryota; kingdom Metazoa; phylum Chordata; class Mammalia; order Chiroptera; family Phyllostomidae; genus Phyllostomus; species Phyllostomus hastatus. The sequence continues at coordinate 4,169,513 of NW_025333857.1, forward strand.
ATGAAGCATAAGCAGAGACTGATCACACAGGCTCCTCAGCCTTCATCCCATATAAAATGGTAAAGCTATTAAAAGGTCTTGAGGAAAGGAGAAGCTTGATAAGATTTGCATTTTTCAAAGACCACTTTGACTCTACTTGTGTAGGTTATACTTAATACCCCTGTAATCTACACAGGTCTGAATTCAGCCATCTTTAGCTGTGCCCCTCACACCCACAGAAGTCTCCAGTTTGTCTGGCCCTCCACCTTCTGGTTGGGAAGCCAGCTCCGATGCCTCCCTTCAAATCAGTGTGCTTTTCTGATCCTAAAATTCTCCTGACTAGTTCAAAAGCAGTTATTAAGTTTGAGTTTTAAACTGGCCTCCAACCATGAAACCACTAGAGTTTCAATTTAATTTCCCTTTCATGCCCATTCACACCTTGACTCCTTTTGAGAAAAACCAACTATTGATACTGATAATAAGCTCATTTTATTCTTTGGAAGGGGAAAAAAAAACCTCAGCTGAATTCACCATTAAATACACTCCTCTCATGATGGAGTCTATATTTAAGTCAGGCTCCTATTAGCTGAGAAAAGAGTGTCTACTGAGGTATGAAATGTTTATTGTAGCTGATTCCTGCAAGGGCTGCCAAAAGAGATAGTATTTTCAATGGCCAAAAGCTGCAAAGCACAGGACATGAATTATGTATGCCTGTCTCTTTAAAAGAAATCAACATAGATTATCCCATAGGGCAGACTGCAGGACTGGGGGCCCCAGACAGAATTATATTGTCTCAGTCTTCTCAGCATCAGAAACTTTGGAATGTGAAAGTAGTGACTGAATGAGATTCCAGATCACAGCCTTCATTGTTTGAGCAGGGGAAAAGGATAGGAATGAGCAGTGACCTGCATTTCTGAGCATCATCTGTCAAGGTACCAATAATCAACATGTGATTATTATTCTCATCAGCCCAAAGCATAAAAGTAAATTGAGTGAAAAAAATCTTCACATTATATGAGATGATTACTGCCTTTGAGCAATAACATATAATGATCTTGCCCTAGTGCTAGGCAGCAAAACAAATGAGGGCTGCCTGCTGCTGGCACAGTGCTGGAGTCATTACCAGATTCCAAGGCCATGGACCCCTCCCTTCTAGTAAGGGCCCCATGTAATTGTCAGGGCTAGGAAAATGCTGCTTAAATCCCCCTCTTAGGTGCAAACTTTGGCTTCATGTTGAGAAAGTTGGCTGCCTTGCATAAGCTTCCTCTCCTGAACTCAAGTTCATATTTGCCAGTTGGCTTTCCAAAACAATGAGCGTGTCCATTAAGGGGCTGTGATTGTGGAATACTTGTTGCTTTCAAACATTGGTTGTCAACCAGGCTCTTAGAAGGCAAGAGGCAACAGGAGACACAATAAAGGCTGAAGGAATTGGTAGTGGAGGCTCTGATCTTCCCAGAGAGTAAGGTTGGAAATTAGTGAAGCATCTAAAATGACTCCCTACTGATGGTACTCTTCCACTGAGCAATCTCTCAGCAGGGTTGAGAAATTCTAAAGGTGAGTCCTAACTTGGCTGGGAAAAGCCTTTGAGTAGCTAGCTTCACAGGATGGCCATAATTGACAAGTTCAAGCTTGGATCTCCCTGCATAACAGGGTCAGCTGTCAGCACACAGGGCACCTTTGTACAAATTCAATGCCAGCCCTTCTTGCCTGCTAGGCTGGGTGCCCTTGTATAGAGCACCACCTTCACAACTGTAGGCAGGAGGCCTGAAAACACTGAACTGCTTAAAATTATTATATATAGTTTGCTCAAAGGTATCACTAGATATATATAAAATTATGAAACGGAAGGGGCTTCTTCTGATCTTAGTTATGACTTGTAAAGAGTTTAGTGGTGGTCAATCCTATGCTTATGACTAGAAAAGCTGAACAAACTAAAAATCTATGATGTTTCTTGTATGCATCAGAGAATTGAAGTTGAAGGGCAAACTGCCACCCCGAAATCTGGAGAGACAGGTTTTCTTAGTTAAGGCTGTTGTAACAAAATAGCACAGGGTGAGTGGCTTAAAGAAAACAAACATTTACTTCTTTCAATTCTGGAACCTGGAAGTCTAAGATCAAGGCACTGGCAGATTTGGTATCTGTCTGGTGAGAGCTCACTTCCTAGTTTTCAGACAGCAGACTTCTTGTTGTATCCTTATATGGTGAAGAGAGAGATCTCTAGTCTCTTTCTATCCTTATAAGAACACTAATTCTAACACAGAAGCTATACTTTCATGACTGCACCTAAACCTAATTGCCTTCCAAAGGCCCACCTCCTAATACCGTATATGAATTTTAGAAGGACACAACATTCTGTCAATAGCACAGGTGGATCTGAAGTGGCACCGATGAGATATGCCTGCCTGGACAGAAGCTCCTGGAGCCATAAACTGGTAGGAAAAGTTAAATTGTAGTCCTCATGATTTGCTGGAGATTGAGTATGGACTAGCTAAAGAGTGAAAAATTCCTGGGGATCACAGTCTTAGATCTCCATACTTTTGTGGGTTTTACCTCCAGAAACTTCACCACATTCTTATAGTGAAGAGCCAGGAAATATTTCTCAGCTCTGGTGGGGTGGAGGAAGAGTAAAAGTGACCATTGTGAGTTGTGCCCAGAGTGCTCTCTATAGCAAATGTCAGCCTCTTCAGAGAAGAAGACAACCAGAGTTTCTTCCCATGAGGGGAAAGGACATTTCTCTCACTGGTACTCTGGTACACTCTAGTTTTCTTGCTTCTGTTGGTGGGTAAGGAAACTAAGAAATAGATGTGAAGATCATGGCCAAGAAACAGAGGCCTACTGAAAGACTGAGATTTGTTCATGAGATTACAGAACATTCCTCGTCCCCACACCTTACCACCACACTAATAATATTCCAGTGTAATTGCATTATATTACAGCTCAACATTCTTCAATGTGTGGACTCTATTTAAAGAGGAGGCAAAAACAAGGTGATTAGAGGAATATGAGGCCTTTGGTACCTGCAGATTCAGTAAACACCAAAAATAACTCAGCTAGATAAATTTTATCTAGACAGATAAAATTAAAATTATAGGTAAAAGTTTATTTACCTCAGTTTCTCCTACCTGAAGAATTATGTCAATCTTTAATAAAAAATTATAAACTATGCTAAAACTCAAGGGAAAACACAGTCTTCAGAAACAAATTACGCATCAAAGTCAGACTCAGATACGATACAGATTTGGAAATATGCAGGGAATTTAAAATAAATATGTTAAAGTCTTTCATGGAAAATGTAACAAGCATGCAAAAACAATTAGGTAATATAATCAGAAAAGTGAAAACTGAGAGTCAAAATGCTATAAATAAAAAAAGATGATGAATGTCTTTGATGGGCTTATTAGTAGACTGGACACAGTTGCAGAAAGACTCAATAAACTTGAATATAATTTTTATAATACTTTTACTATTTTTGTAGTCTTAGAGTAAAACAGTTGATGGGAAGAAAGTTAGAAATGTAGACAAAGCAAAAAGAATAAATAAGGAATCTGTCATAGCTCTACCACTTCAGGATAAACCCTGTTAAGTTTTTACACATCTGACCACTTTTTCTTTTGGACTCATAAATTAAAGATGTTTGATTATATTATGTATCACTCATAATACTCTTTGCTATTGCCTTCATTTCTTTAATTGGTGAGTGTTGTGTTTGCTCAAATAGTAATGTGAAGAGCTTGATCAGAGTTCTGTTTTTCCTTTGCTTCCTTCCATGGTTGTTTACCCAGTGCTCCCTATTCATAGTGAGCTTTTAGTGTATGTTTCCTAATCCATTGCTAAATAATAAGAAAAAAAATTACCTAGGTCCCAAAATTTAGAAACTGGTATTTCTCAGTATACAAGCTTCAGCCTCTGATTGGAAATGTCATGTTTGTCAAATGCATATCATGTTCTCCTTCCTAGTCCAAATACCACATCTAAGAATTGAACCCTTTGCTTAAGGTGTCAGAGTAGCCTAGGGGATATGAGGGTTTGCAACTCTTGTCCTCAGATGGTCTGATGTAAATGTTTGGCAGTGGTGGGAACTTGATCAGAAACTGCTTCTGCTTAGAGTGCCACCTAAGACCCTGTCATTGTACCCACTGCCAAGTTGTCAAGTAGTTTTCAGTACCATTTGGAACCTAATGCAAATACCCTGAAATTATCACTCATAGTTATTAGCCAGAATGCAGAGGAAAAAGGAAGTTGGAATCAGTAAATGCAGGTCATCGACTACAAAGTTAAAATCAAATGCTACTTCCCCTAAGAAACCTTCTTTGAACCTCAGAAAAGATATTTCAGATTTTCCTGATGTGCCTTTTTTTTCCAATCCCTTTTACATTTCCTTCAAAATGGCTAGCACAGTTGCTAATTGAATATTTGTGTAATCATTTGACTTCTTTTGTAAAGTCAGAGTACAATTTCTCACATTGAATCCCAAACATTTAGCAGTTTGTGGTGTGTAGTTGCATCCAATATATATTTGCACAATGAAAAGTCAACAAATAAGATCTCTTTCTGGCATTAGCCTAAGGCAAGTTGGGATCATCATTTTAGTAATGGCTTCTCTTCATAAGGGAGAAAGAAAGAGACAGCTCCCATTTAATGATTATTCCTGTTTTCCAAAAAGCATATACTGACTTATTCTGTTTATTAAAAGCAAAACTACCCTGTTTAGTATCTCTGCCCTTTGGTGGAAGGATCTTTGATTCTTTCTAAGACCTGTTTTTCTGGTGTAATGAGGGCTTTGAAGCTTTCAACGTCACAAGTAATACTTACCATGTAAATTTGTCAGACAATCTTAGACATTTTGAATTTCAGAAGAAAAGAATAATGGTCCACTTTTCTTATTTAAACATTAAACCTCAAAATTCTTTCATTTAGGATTTGCTATTTATAGACTTTGCAATAAAAATTCTTAATTAGTTTAAAATTTTCAGTACATTACTGTCCCACTATATGCTTGTCCTATGTATTTTTCTAATTCAAATATTTACTAATTCTTCATTTAGAAATCCTGGGCTCCAATTCTGCACATAGTTCTATGAGTATTAACATATAAAACAAATACCTAGACTCTTATAACCATATTACAGACAGAATTATCTCATGGGGACCCTTGGAAATCAGACCCTCCTAACATATACTCATATGATTACCGTGTCACCTAATAATCCAATTTCTAGGAATTTATTCTGGAGAAATGAATGCTTATGTTCACATAAAAACTATTACATCATTGTTTATAGTGGCATTACTGGCACTACTCATAATCATCAGGACTTTAAAAAAGCATATTACCACAAACTAAATGTTACCTTTGTTATATTCTTTCTTTTCTTTCCCAGCATGAAACCATTAACTAGTATATCAGTTGGAAGCTGCTTGTCGTTGCTCATATGCCCAGAAATTGCTAATGGTAGGGTGGTTAGGAGTGCTATTATATTGATCTAATTCAAAGCACTTGAGTGCAGTTAGATAATACTCTGATATTCTTCTGTGCTCTAGTCTAGGTGCTTACAAATGTATGAAAGGGCCTAATGGATCAGTGGCAGGAATTACCAAAACGCTAAGTAGCTCTTGTATCAAGAGACTTTTGTGCAATTATAATTAAAAACCATTAGTCACTGGAATTTTTGTCACTTTTTCCCCTTTGGTGAGTGTTCTTCATTTTCTTCTAGCTCGGTAGGCTAATTCTAAAGAATAATTTAATTTTCCAAATGCTCAAGAACACCAACTGTGTTCATGTATTCCTAAGAATAATTTAATAAAGCCTTTAAATTAACTTGCTATAATTTCTGGTGATAACCACGTCCTACATAATTGTGGTAGGAAGTCTGTACATGCTAGAAATTATTATTTACATGAGGGCTTGCAAGCTGTCAAAGCATTGAGAACTTCACTACAACAATATCAGAGTATGTACCTCTTCACCTTAGCAATATAATCAGTTTCAGTTCTTAGCAGGGATTAAAGACAGAATTGAAAAGAAAATAAGGGCAATGAATGCCCCAATTTTTAGCTAGAAATATCCTTACCTCTAACAATCAAAAGGCTAGTTAAAACCCTATCATCAACAAATTTACAGTGCTAAGGGGATGAAAATAACAATGATCTTGAATTTATGGATTTCCAACTCCAAGTAAAATGTGGATATCAAAAAAATAAAAGTACAAATCCCCTCTTTGTGGAAAGCCTCTACTTCCTATCAGCAAGCTAGACCCCTGCTGTAAAGCAAGGTACAGCTTTCACAATGGAAAGCCCATGTAGACTTGAGAAACTGTCAGCTTCTGTTCACCTTCTGCCCATTTTCGCACATTCCTTTACACAGGTGTATTTAATAGTTGTTAAAAATACTGATAAAAGGGTCAAGCCAAATAGGATGGACATTTGGATGAGTTGCTAATTGATTGATTGGTTGGTTGATAAATTGATTCCTGAGTGACTGGCTAGAAGAAGGAATGACCACAATAGTTTAAATAGCAGAGCTTTTAACTTCCTTGGTGCCTCTTTCTCACACCATTCCTATTATAAATTCCAGTCATTGGGAATGTGGGGAGTTCTTCTCTTGACTCAGGCTTGGCACAGGAGGAAAGAGAATCAATGTGAAAAATTAAAATAAAAAACAATAGAGGAAGGTCAGAAATGGGGAAAAATGCATGTCAAATGTTTTATTTGTCACCACCCTAAAATATGATTATGCCTATAGATGTAGTGCCCAGAAAAGAAATAATTGCAACACTTTATAGTTTTAAAATTTGGAAAGCAGCAGTTCTCAATGTGTTATCCCTGGACCAACAACATCAATATTACCTGAAAACTTGTTAGAAAAGCTAATTCTCAGAAGGCCCCACTACATACCTACACAATCAGAAACAGGGTGCAGTCCAAGAATATGTGTTTCTATAAGTCCTACATGTGATTCTAAAATTTTCCAAGGACAGAGGCTCACAGAAAAGCAACAGAAACTTAGAGAAGATGGTGCTTCTTTTAATAGTCAATTTTAGGTTGACAGTTTTGTTTTGTTTCATTTTTAAGTAAATGGAAAAACAAGAAGTAGACTCCTTAGAAACATTATTGGTTGTTACCCACAGAAGTGGCAACTAGAAGCAAAAGATCATCCTGGGGAAGCTGTGAACACCAACTAAAATAACTCCGGACTAGCCCTTCCAGAGTGACCTGTGGAGTAGAGTGGCTTAGACAGGCAGTCGAGAGGGGTTGACAGGAGATGAGTTTAGTGACGAGGAGGGGCTGTTGCACTGGAGTGGTTTTCTTGAGCATGAAATCAGACTAAGTCAAGTGAGAATCTAGCATCAGCATCACACTCCTTTCACTGCCCTTGAATGGGCCTTTGTAAAAGCTGTAGAGAAGGCTAGAAACTATAAGACCCTGACTTTGACTAAAAAATCCTCTCTCTTTTTTTAACCTTGAATGGTAGGCCATGTGTAACCTATAATTATTTTGGTCACACCTAAAAAGTAAGATAAGCCAGCATTTTTAAAACTCTCCATTCTCTCAGAAGCCACAGGGACACATAATATCAAACCAAGTCCTACATACCTTCACAAGCTCCTCATAAATAAACTCACATATATGTGAACTCAAACACACATCTCAAAATTACCCTTTCCTCACCTTTTCCCAAAAGACAGAGAAATATGTTTTATTTACTATGAGAAGAGGAATCCAATTCCCTCTAGTGACGTCGTAACTCAACTCACATGGGGGAAAAGGGGGTGGATTATATTGATGGGAGGATGGTTTAAAAGAAAATAATCACCAAGCTCCTCTGGGCCCTGGAAGAAAGCATACATTTATAATCATCTAATCATAAGAATGACAATGATACTATCCCTAAGATACTTAGAGTTGGCCAGTAAGACGCACTGATCGCTGGACATGGAAGGCAGTTGTTAGCGCACATGGGCCGGCTTGGGTCCCACCCAGTTCATGCTTTGTTTTCGGCTGTCTGCCGCAGGAGGCAACCTCCTCACCAGAGCACTTCTCTTGCTGGGAGAAGCCTGAAGCTTCCTCATAGTTCATGACTACAGGTATTTAATCTCTCCAGCAAGACGACAATGCACAGGCCTCATCAATCCCTCTAGCCACGGAGCTTCAAGTCCATGTATACATAAAACAAAATTCTCACTTCTGATGCACACAACTGAAAAAATGACCTATATAACCTCACCCATCCACCTGACCTTCTGCTGTTAAACCACCAGTCATTTGTGTGTGCAGCAAAGTTCAGTCAGGATTTGGAGGACTAGAAAGGGGTTTACATCACAGAAATCCAAACTTCTTTCTGTTCTTAAAAAGCTTTTCAGGGGTCCATCCATGTTCCCACTTCAGGGGTTCTTATTCTTTTCCCTCCCTTCACCCTCCTAAATTCCTGCTACTCTGCAATACAGATTAATTTACATAGTATTCGATTCCTTTCCTCCAAATACTCATGCCTTTAGGGCCTCACTTTCTATGCCCAAAAGACTGATATAGGAATTTTCCTAATCAAATGTATTTTCCTTCCTCAAAAAAACTCTAGTGCCAGCAGTTGATTTTTTTCATGTCACAAAAATCCAGCCTTTGTTTCTCACTGCTGATCTGAAAATCAATGTCACCTGCTCCCTTACTTTTTACTTTATTTCTTATTCCCTTGCATCCCACCCTACTCACAGCCTCACTCTGCAGACCAGTGGACTGATTTAATGTCACAGATGTTTACCCAGCCCTTCCTGGTCAGACTCAATTGGGTGCTAAAACCCCCATGGTGGTAGGGAGTAAACACTACAATGGTAAGGTTGGGATGCATCTTTTAGACCATTTAGATGGACTTGAAGAGTATTCTGTGGGACACAGTAGAGTCCACAGTGTTCCCAACATGTAAGAATGAAGCAGGGGCCATCTCAGGAAGAAACCTACGTGAGTGGGATCTAGAAACTCCATCCCCATTTGAACCAGGGAAATGGGGTTCATAATATTTTATTCCAAAAGAAGTTTATGATGCTTAAAAAATAACCACCAGGTGTAATATTGGCGAGGGAAACTGTGAGACCCAGAGGAGATAGCTCTCAGTGTCTAGGTGCCCAGGTTACAAACTAGGTTAGGGCAGAATCTGGCAGATTCAAGGGTCTTACAATTCAAACTACCTGCCTAGGTATCGGTTATACTTAACTTTAAAATAATATATTTTAAAATTTATTTTTAAAGAGAGGGAAGGGAGGGCGAAAGCGATAGAGAGAAACGTGGATCAGTGCCTCTCATGTGCCCTAATGGGACACCAAACCCACAACCCTGCCAGGGAATTGAATCAACAGCTCTTCATCTTATGGGACAATGGGCAACCGACTGAGCCACACCAGTCAGGGCCTTAACATTTTTTTTTAACTAGAACAAATTTATGCCCAAAATTTGTTAGATATATAAAATGTGTGATTTTATGGTTTTTAAAATATTCACAAGGGTTCAGTCATCACCACAATCAATTTTAAAGCATTTTTATCTCCCCAAAAAGAAACGGTGATACAAGGAGACTTGACTTGGTGTGGTGAGCACACAATACAACATACAGATGATGTATTATGTTTTTATACACCTGAACCCTATATAATTTGATCAATCAATGTCACCCCAATAAGTTCAATAAAAAAGTTAAAAAAAAAACAACAAGAAAAGAAATACTTCCCTGACCGGCTCAGTTGGTTGGACATTGTCCTGTGAAGCCCAAGGCCGCTGGTAAGATTAGTTCAATTCCCAGTCTGGGCACATGTCTGGGTTGCAGGTTCTGTCCCCAGTCAGGGAAGAAACAAGAAACAACTGATGTTTCTCACGTGGATGTTTCTCTCCCTCCCCTTCTTCCTCCCTTCCACTCTCTCTGAAAATAAATAATTTTTTTTTTAAAAAAGAAAGAAATGCTCTACCATTTGGCTGTCACCTTCTTATCATACCTCAGCCCCTGGCAACCACAAATATACTCCCTGTCATGGTAGACATTTTATAAAAATTGAATCATGTAATATGTTGTCCTTTGTGACTGATTTCTTTTCTTTGACATAATGCTTACAAACTTTATTCACATTATAACATGTATTTTTTGTTGCCCAAACTAATCCTTTGTATAGATATATTGCATTATATTCATTCATCAGGTGATGAACATTTGGGTAGTTTCCTCTTTTCAGCCACTATGAATAATGGTGCTATGAATATTCACATACTAGATTTCATGTAGGTATACATTGTCATTTGTGTGGATATGTATTGTATGGCTATATGTTGTCAGAATGTATCCATATAGGAATGGAATTTCTGGGTTATATGGTAAGTCTGTTAACACAGTAACTTTTTAAGAAACTGCCAAACTGTTTTGCAAAGATGATGTAGTTTTATATTCCCACTTGCAATATGAGGGCTCTCATGTCTTCATGTCATTGCCAATAATTTTATTATCTGTCATTTTTATTTAGTCCATCCTAGTGTGTATCTAATAGTTTTGATTTGCCCTTCCTGGTGGCTAAGTATTGAGCACCCCTTCATACACTTAGTAGCCATTTTTATATCTTCTTTTTAGAAGTATCTATTCAAATCCTTTGCTCATTTCTAATTGGGTTATCTTGTAAAATTGAGTTACAAAAGTCCTTTGTATAGTCTACATCAAAGTTTCTTATTAGATATATAAATGATTTACAATTTTTTTTACCTTCTTTGGGTTACCTATTTAGTTTATTCCTGATATTCTTTGTAGTACAAAGGTTTTCCATTTTGATGAAGTCCAATTTTTTTTTCACTTGCACTTCTGGTGTGTCTCAAAAGGCTTTACCTAATCCAGGATCATGAAGATGTGTTCCTGTTTTCTTATAAAAGTCTATAGTTTTAGTACTTACACTTGGATCTATGATTCATTTTGAGTTAATTTTTTTTTGTATACTGTGAAGTAGGAGTCAAACTTAATTCTTTTGCATATTGGTATACAGTTGTCCTAGGATTATTCATTTAAAAAAAACTGTTATTTCCCCTTTGAATTGTCTTGGCACCTTACCAAAAATCAATAGTTATAAATGGAAGGATTTATTTTTAGACTCTGTACTCTGTACCATTGGTCTCTATGTTTATCTTTATGTTAGCACTACAGTGATTTGGCTGCTTTGTGGTAAGTTTTGAAATTGGGAAGTGGAAGTCTTCCAACTTTATTCTTCTTTTTCAAGATGGTTATGGGCTACTTGTGTCCCACCTAAGAGGGACACACACTTTCTTGAATACTTTCTTAAAATTATTTTCATATGAACTTTAAGATCAGCTTTTCCATTTTGGCAAAATAGGCGATTGGTATTTTGATAGGGATTGAACTGAATCTGTGAGTGACCTTGGAACAATTTAAATCTTCCAATCCACCAATATACAGTGTCTTTCCATTTACTTAAGCCTTTTCTAATTGTTTTAAACACTTTCTTCTGTTAAATATATTCCTAAGTATTTCATTCTTTTTGATGTTATTGTAAATGAAATTGGTTTTATAATTTCATTTTCAGATTGTTCATTGTTAATGCATACAATAAATACTATTGATATTTATGTACTTATATCAAGAGTATATCTTGAACTCATTCATTAGTTTTAATATTTTAGTGGATTCTTTTGAATTTTCTGTATATCATATCATATAATCAAAAAAGATATAGTTTTACTTCTTCCTTTACAATCTGGAAGCCTTCTTTTTTCTTGCCTAATTGTCCTGGGTGGAAACTCCAGTACAATGTTGAACGGAAGTTGCAAGAGTATAATTATAATTAACTGTGACATGGCCACTGTGATTTGGAAAGGTATCACTGTGCCTTACTGATTATATTTGCATATATTACATTATAAATTATATAAATTATTTATTATATAGGTGATAGATAGATACATGTATATTGTGTAAAAGCATACAAGTTATGGTTACAGGGTGGATAAATACCATAATGCTGAGAAAAAAAAATCATATGGGAGTTAAGTTAAACTTTAGTATTTTCCATCAGTTTGCCACTCAATAAAATAATCTTTGTCTGAGTCTCCCTGGTTTGTAGTTCACAGAAAGCCTGTCCACCTTTGCAGGCCTCTACTGAGAGTGGGGCGGAGTAAGTTTACTGACAGGTATTGTAATCTGGGAGCATGTTAGATCAAGAACAAAAGCCCCTGATTTCAACAGCAACAAAAAAATTGGTGATTCAGTAAGCATGCAGTGAGAATCTGCACTGCCCAGGCTCTGTGGAAGATGCTGCGTGAATGGTCTCATAAGCAAAGAAAGAACCTACCTGCTGAATCTTTTGGATACTGGGTGTTTGTAAGTGGCACCGTGACACAATGGAAAGAAAACCAAAGTGGGAACCTGAAAACCTGGTCTAAATATTATTGTTTTTTTTTAACTTTAAGTCAGGTAAGTGTTCTCATCAATAGAATAGAAATTGTTGTGGTTGTCCATCCAGCCATTAGAGGGTTACTATGAAAAGAGCAGGAGATGATAATCCTTAGGAAACCACACATTGCTCTGTAACTCTAAGGTGTGGTTGTTTCAGTTGTGCAGATTCTTATTAGGTATGAGTTAATTTTATACCTAGGTATAAAAAGAATACAAGTTATTATCTATTTTTTTCAAGTTTTTGTTCTATGAATAAGGGCATGTAAGATGTGACTGAGAGAAGGCCCTCCAAGGGCATCTCACTGTAACTCTCAATAGAGCCTTTTCAGAGCTCCTGAAATAAAGATAAGTGGGGTTGTCACTTTGGAGAGAAAACAACTAAAAGGACATTTGCATAGTCAGTTTTACTGCTTGTTTTTGGAGCACTGAACTGAAGGCTCTATTAGGTACTGGACAGTTTCTTTGCTTTAATCATCTATTGCTCTGTTGTTTTGCTCTTTCTGCCTACCTCTTACACCAATGCAATTATTTTCAATGCTATAAATAATTCAGTTAGTTTTCAGTTTTATTGAGCATGTCACCATTTCTCTGGTTTTAGGCCTCATTGTGACACACACTACAAGGCTCCAAACAGGTGACTCTATATTTTCACATCTCTCTTAAGGAATTGAATTAGGTGATCTTCCTCTGAGCTTTTTAAAAATTTTTACTGAATTTATTGGGATGACATTAGTTTGCAAAACCACACAGGGTTTAAGTGTACAATTCAATAAAACATCATCTGCACACTACATCGGGCACCCACTGCCCCACACAAAGTCTCTTACCATCCCCATTTCCCCCTTTGCCCACCTCCACCTACCCACCCCCTTTTTCTCTGGCAATCATCACACCATTGTCTGTGTCTATGTGTTATGTGTATATGATTTTAGTTAATCCCTTCACCTTCTTCTAGCCAGTCCTCCAATCACCCTCCCTGTTTGTTTCCTATCTATCCAAGATCCTTTCTATCTATAAGCCTGTTACTCTATGCTTTATAAGTGATTTTGTTTGAAAAAGGAGTTATTGGCTTTAGAAGACTTAAATGCAAACTACCTGACAATGAAATGGCTTACTACAAGTCACAAGAGTGCAGATGTCTGTCTCATCTGTTTGTGCACTTCAATATCCTCAGTACTTAGTCCAGTACTTAACACATAATTAGGTGTTTGATAAATAATTGCTGTATGAATAAATGAGTGAATGAATGAAACAAAGGAGACCAGCTCAGTATGTGTGGATTAGCCGCTGCCTAAACTTGTTCATTCATAAGTATTTATTGGACAATGGTTCTGTTTTAGTGGAAGGCATTTCTGAGACACGGAACCATGAGGTTGATTGTGATAAATTATTTTAGCATCCTTTGATCTAATAGCCCCTGAACTGGCTGATTCCTTGGAATTTTTATTTTAGACATGGTGCCTTTAAAAAAGAACAGTAGGAAGTGTTCCCTAACAAAATTTCATCTTTCTTTGAAAAATTATTATAGACATATTGGGGCAAAAGATTCTGTGGTTAGAAGGGTTTGCTGGAATTAATATCATTAATTAATCATCACATTCATCATTTAAACTTATTTTATGGACAACTTGGTTTTCCTAATTTAACAGAAAATCTTCCTGAGTCATGAGTTTTTTTCTATTTTTTATAGTTCTATTCTATTGCAAGCCATTTTATACAGTTCCATAAGTTTTCCATCTTGCTCTCAATGGCAAATAACAAATTATATACATTATTCCAATCCCAAATCATTTGTAAAAGCAATCTCTTTGTGATTTTTCCCTCTTATAGCCCCTCTCTATTTTGATCTCTGGTAAGGATTTTCTTTTAATCTTTGGTAAGGATTTCTCCCCTTAAACCCTTAGAAGGCCCATGTTTTCTGTGGCTCTCCCCCTCACCCATTTAAAATTAACTTTGTGATTATATTTCAATTTTGCATTCAGAATTTCACATTTTGATTGGTAAGTGTTTACAAGAAATATAATCTCCCTTTATGCTTTTCTCTTCCTTTTTTTTCCCTCCTAGAAGGAGTTTACATGGGTAGCAAAACTCTCCTGATAACACTGTAAGTAAATCCCAATGTTTTTGCCCTGTGATAGGCCCAGACCTTATCATTCTTCTTTTTAGTTCAGTGATAATTGCTTATCAGTACATACAGGCATATTTGTGTGTTTCTGATGTCACTGAGTTTACCTTACTAGGAAGATGTAAACTGGCAGTCCACTGAATTCATTCTTAATAGCTTTAATAGAAACCACACACAGAAGGAACTCTGACCAGGTTGAGCATTTCGAAGTGATAAGGCCATCTATGCATCCTGGATGCTTTCTCACGAAGTTTTTTTTTTCTCTCTGCTCTGACGTGGCTGCCCTGGAGAGGTGAGGATTTGCAAAATGCATTTCTGTCAAAGCTACAATAAAATTATAAAATATTATATATTAAAAATATATCTGAATTTGCTGCTATTCTACTTCTTTCAGCAGCTAAAAGGAATCTCAGACAGAAATCACCCAAACATATATGCACTAAAAATATATGGGCCTGCCGCCCAACGGGACACTTGGGAGCACCCACATTCTTGGAATAAAACTTTGGGGGAGAAATGATTGCACATTCCACATACAAAATAAGTGCACAGATTTGGGATATTGGATACTAAATGTTCTGGGATGTGTAGAGAATCATATAAACTGTGAGGAAGAAAGGAGATAGAAAACACAGGTAGCAAAAGAAAGGATGGGAGAAGGAGAAAACAATGGGGACTTGAGAAAAATTTTGGAATCCTATCCCATTTGCTCTGATGTCACCTCAGAG
Organism: Phyllostomus hastatus; assembly: GCF_019186645.2. Taxonomy (NCBI): domain Eukaryota; kingdom Metazoa; phylum Chordata; class Mammalia; order Chiroptera; family Phyllostomidae; genus Phyllostomus; species Phyllostomus hastatus. Next base: position 4,184,772 of record NW_025333857.1, read on the forward strand.
TAGCTGGGAAGTACAGATATGAGATCATTCGCTCACCAGAGCAAGATAAGAACCAGAACCATGGCCAACAGATCACCTATCATTAAGAGGGCTACACATGTTCTAAAGTTCTGAAATGTCCATGGTGGACACAGAACATTGTAGAATAGTGGAAAACGTCTGACATGATGACTTGACTGAGAACCACTGAATGTGTATGACCTCAGCGGATCATACCCTCTAGGAAGGAAACAGTTTACCCAGGTGAGAGTCATGTGCTTCTGGAAAAGCTGGTTACATTTTTCCTTTTTCCAGAGGAGGAAAACATGGGTAACCTGCCACCTTCAGAAACACCGCCTACTTAATATGCATCATGGAAATTTCCTCTTCTTGCATAACAAAGGCAACGTGAAAAAAAAGAAACTCATGCCTGTGATTGTTCAGTGTTATTGGGCTCCTTGATGGCTTTAGAAATTACGTCAGATAAAAACACACATCTGCATCTGGATGGAACTCCTGTTCTGCACATACTGCTGAAAAGACAGGGAGGTCCCTGCTGAGTTAAGTGTACTTCCTTAGGGTCTCCCCTAATATTTCTACCCCCACCCACACCCCCATTTCAAACCATCAGCCCATTTGGTGTTCTTTTTTCATCTTGTTAGGTCAGTTTCTCTTACCTGTCTTCAAAACTCAGCTCAGATTCTGCTTTCTCTTGCATTTCAGTAATTTATTCAGCTACTTTTTTTGGATATTCACTTGGGCCAGAGATGGTGCCAAATTCCAGAGATAAAATAATACAGAAACAGAATAAGACCTTCTCTCATGGTCACTCCAGATGCTGAGGGAGATACACACTAATCAGATAACCACACAAATGTATAATTACAGATTGGGGTGGGTGTTACGAGGGAGCCAGGTCTCTAAGAGAATATGGCAGAGGCCTCTTGTCCAATCTGGAATTCTTTTCTGACCTCAGAATTCTAAAATGTATGCTCTCCATACTATAAACGAATGTTCGGCGTTGGCTGGTGTGGCTCAGTGGGTTGAGTGCTGGCCTGTGAACTGAAGGGTCACTGGTTCCCAATCTAGTGCACATGCCTGGGTTGCAGCCAGGTCCCTAGTAGGAGGTACCCTAGAGGCAACCACACATTGATGTTTCTCTCCCTCTTTTCCCCCCTCTCTTCCTCTCTCTAAAAATAAATCAATAAAATATTTTTTAAAAAAATAAATAAATGTTCACAAACTCATTCTGAATTTGAACAGAGGGACAGGATATAAAAGGTCATGTGGTTGAAATTTTCCTGGAGTAAGAGGTCAGTTAATTGATTAAGTGCATGATTGAATTACCAAAATTACTCAATGTAATAACTTCTCAGATCCTAGTGCATATATTTCACCAGCACAGTTGAATGGCAAATGCCCTAAATGACTCATCTGGTATCAGAATTTAGGTTACAAACTGGCTTAGATTTATCAGGAAGCCATGTCTCCTGGTATATTATTACTTTGAAGCTAAAATCAATCTAGTTCAATGAACATATACTATTTGTATAACACTGTGCTGCAAGTTGTGAGGGAAATAAAAATGAATCAGACAAAAACTCCTACCTTTAAGGAACTAATAGTCTGTCCTCTATTAACAAATATGTTAAATGTAAACAATACACTTTATTCTGATATTTTAAATACAAATGTATAAAAAACACAAAGAGTTCAAGAACCTATCATAGGCAGTGATTAATTACTATTAGAGAGGATTAGGTGGATATTTCATTTGTAAAAGACAATGCACTGTATAAAAAAGCTAGGATAATGAGGAGCTACTGACCCCAGTGTCCCAAGACAGATATACAAGTTGTACTGAAGGCTAATTCAGTTATTCTATTGTCCTTAAAAAGAAAGCATGATAGTGTTTAGTTAAATTATTCATTCAATGGATTCAAGTTCACCCTTTTTTTTAGTGGATAATTTTTTAAATACTTTGAAACCAGCAGCATTTGCGTTTTCTGTGTCTGTATACAGTAGGGTTCAAAACAGAGACAAACTTGGCCCCAACCAAGATGGCTAGTTTTCACATAGTACTTACATCTCTCCAAGGACACTGGCTTGGTTTACACTGACAAGAAACTAGGTAGCAACATGGGCAAATGTTTACAGCATGCAAAGTGATCAGAACAAAAGGCAAAATCACATGACACATCATAATTTCAACTATTTTTAAAATAGAATATAAATAAACTGGGAACACAGATGAAAAGAAACAGTTGTAATACAAAGATGAGAATGACTTTTTTCCTTTTTGAAAAAAATTTATTTAATATCTTTATGGCTTCTAACAGTAGAAAGCAAGTGAATTGGCAAATTAGAAAATCTGTTTCTGATTTCTCAGTTGTAGTGCTTTCTAACTTAGAATCACTTACTAATGGATAAGTTTTATAGGAATGGGTACACCATTGTCTTAAATATGAATAGAATTTTGAATCCAAATTGGTATTAAAGATTAGGGGAAAAACAGTATGTTTCTATGTAGTTGGTGATTCAAACCACACACACAATGCATGCATTTATATACAAATCGAGACAAGTTGAAGTATAAAAGAGAAGCAAGAAGGAACAGAGGGAGGAAGGGGAAGATCACTTCCATCTGTTGAGCACTGACAGTGTGACTTCAGGATGGACAGAAGCAAGGCTGCTGTACAGGGCTGCCAGCACCACGCACCCCCAGGACTCCTTCGCCTGCGTTCAGGGCTGTCCACCTCGGTGGTGCTCACACTGTAATACACAGTCTGGTGACGGCAAAGCTGTGCCCTCACTCAGCTCTGTGTCTTGAGAAGCAACACGTGCCCCTCCCAATGTGTATGCAAGTTTTGGTATAGAGTAACAATTGAGTTTTTTTTTATTTGATTGTCAGATTATGGTCTAAATATTATTTTAATCCCACTTTGATAATGGGGCAGCAAGTTTGCCTCATATATCTGTATAACTTCCAATTCGGTGGGTGTATTCAGTTGTTCTGGGCCTTGCTTTTCTTATCTGGGAATTGAGGGGAATAAATCAATGGAGCCCTAAGGTTCTTCCTGCTCTGCAATCCTGCATTTGTGATTGTCTCTAAGATATCTCCTGACTTAAAAATTCTACGAGTCTGTGCTCTGTTAGATCAGTAGCTGTCTGAGACTGCTGGGTGGGGCCCAGGGGGTCATGTGGAGGTGCCCTGGGGCTGCTGTGGTGTGGGGAACAAAGGAAGGGGGAGCCAGGCAGACTGCTTCGATCACAGCAGCTCGCTTTGATCTATTTTAGATATTGGCCTTCCCAAGTAAGATTTTGTTTGAAGAGACGTTTTTATGATTTTTTCAAGAAAAGTTTTGAAAACCTCTGTACTAGATTTAAAAACTTTTAAAAAAATTGTATAAAAATATGTTGATGGTGATTATGACTCCTAAACAGATCATGTCTAGAATGAAGAAATAAATTGCTATGTAATGAACAGTCCATCTAAAATATTTTATGATAGTAATTTGCAGTTGTCTTGAATATCATTTTAATCACTACACAGCTACTTGTTAAGCTGACATGTCAGGAAAAAACTACGCAGTTGGGAGTATTTTTAATATTAATTTTAGGTACTGCACAGAGCAGCGACTCCCAACTGAGAATCTGGGTGAAGTTTCCACTACACTGCAGTGAAGAATGACTATGAGAATAGATAGCAGTTGTTTTCTTTTTGGTGCACTTTCTTGGCAAATGAAAAAGACTCATCAACTTTATGGTAGTTTCCCCACTTTTAAAAACTCCAAGTCTGTGAGGTTCAAAATGCCACAACTATTGCTCTACAGCACTTAGCACAGTGTGAGGCATTCAGGTCATTCTCCATAAATGACTGTCTCATGGATAGGTGTCAAGAATACAGAAGTTTGTTCCAGTAAATGAAGTTAGACATTTGACAAGCATGGAAGCACCTTAAAGTCCTGTGTCTCATGAAAGGATTTTCAACACTCTCTTTATTTAAAAATTCATTCAAGTCCCATTGACTTAGATTTTAAAAATATTAAAGAAGGAGACAAAAATAAAATAATACCCAACTTCATTTTCTTTGTCTCTCTCCTGTCAGGCCTTTGAATACTACTGCTTGGTCCCATGTTATGTTGTCTGTTTTCTGAAGGTTGTCCAGTAAAACTAACCACCCTATGTGATTTTGTTTCAGTTAAAACCATATTGGAAGTTAGAAAAACTGACTTATGATTTGACTTTGGAATAGTGCCGTTTGGTATTTTGCTCCTATGTCTCATAGTTTAGTGTGATCCTCTCCATAACACTTCAGTGAATGTATGGTATTCATATTCTCTTTCACTCGCATCTGCTTTTTTCATTGAGCTTGTCTTGTTTAGTATCTTAAATCAACATCATAATGGTTGTTGCATATCTGAGAGTTTTTAGAAAACAATCCAGTCTCCTCAAAAGCTCCTTTTAGGTACACAAATTATTTGGTACCATTTATAGAGGATGTAAATATTGAGTAACAGGAGAATTTTGTCATTTAAAATCCATTCTGCCCTCTATTTATGTAGTTATTTAACAGACATATAATTCATACAAGAAAATTATATGTCTGTTAAAAACATGTGTTTGAGGGTTCCAAAGAGAGCCCTGTCTTGAGTTATAACATTCCTTTGAATGGCTCTCTTTTACTGGATATAGGCATAATCATGATAATGCACTTCTCTAACATCCCAAAGGATGACTCTCGGCAGGGCATTCCAGAAGCCTGAGAAGTGTCTGCCATGGAAACATCAAAGGGAACATCAGAGGAAACAAGTCACCCACATAAACATACTGCCTCCAGGGCAGAAGCCCATTGGGTACCCTCCATATTGGGTCTGTCACACCTCTACATAGGCATTCCTGCATGTGTGTGCATGTAGGCAGACAGATGTGTGTACCCTCCTGATTAGACACTGTGTTAAGTAGAAGGTGTCTAGGGAAATTGCTTTCTTTTCTCCACCCAAGATCCTCACGCAGCCATTCTTCCATTACAGTGTGTATGGTTTATGCTTTCTGATGATGGCCTTCTGAAACCATTTTGGTTTCTCTGTCTTGGTTTTTTGTTTTGTTTTGTTTGTTCTTGTTCACTTGACTTTCACTCAGGTGCACTAACTAACCTGGAAGCTGAGGTCCAGGGCCCAATGTGCCTTTCTTCCTCTAGGTACAACAGTGTTCAGGCTCTATGGACCTTTGATTCTTGCTTCTGTGTTCCTAAACATGCCTGAATTCTATTCTGCCCAGATTTTAACCAGTACAAAAAGTAAGAGGGAACACTAGGCTGATTCTCTAATCTAGCCCTTCTAGTAGAATCTAGTATACTGAAGTAGCATAAGAAATAAACTTCTACCTACAGTATCTTCTGAGCTTAGTGTATTTTCTATTTATCTGACATAACAACCCACCCCAAATGCAGGGGCTTAAAATAATAATTTATTCTTCTCTCCCAAGCACTGGTAGGTCGAGGCCTCAACTGGGTAGGACTTGCTTCGGACTCACATAGCTACAATCAGTTGGTGGTTGGTGAGACAGGAGTCAGCGGAAGCTCCCTCCCTAATTCTTGGGCTAGAAAGGCTGGCACAGCTGAGGCCCAGCCAGGCAACTCTCCCTAAAGCTTCTTCACATGGCTGGCTTGGGCCTCCTCACAGCATGAGGGTCTAAGAGCATCTGGGCTCCTTCCATGGCAGCTGGTCCCCCCTAAAGTGGGCATTCCAAAAAGTTCAAGCACAGGCTAAGAAGCTTCATGTGACCTAGCCTCAGAAGTCACATGGCACCACTTTCTCTGTATTGTAATGATTAAACTAGTCATAGGCTAGCCCATATTCAAATGGGAAGAGAAATGGACCTTCCTTTTCAAGGGCAGAATGGCCTGTGTGTACAGGGGGGAAAAGTATTGATGGCTGTCATCTTACAAGGAACTAACACATTATAATTTTTAGCAACTAAATCATAGACTGATGTTCACTTTAGTAAAAAAAAAAATCTTGTGTGAACTCATTTCCTGAAATACATTTAGAATAAATACCTAGAAGCCCACATGTTGAAAAGGATATCAGCTGCTCCTCTAAACACAATTTGGGAATAAAGGATTTACTTGGCAGTTGTAGAATGACTGCATTAAAGTAGTATCCAACTTGCTTTAGAACTATTAGGTCTTAGAAAAGAATAGACTACTGGCTTATCAGTAGCTTTCACATAAGGCAAACATATTTTAGCAAAGATATCTTCATTCTGGTTAAACCCAAGATGGCTTAATTTCAGCCAGGTACACAGTGAAAACTCATAAAAACATATTGCCTGGCACATGGTAAATACACAATAAAAATTAGCTCTAAGTATTTGGTTAAATAGTAGAGAATCATAGTCTGAGCCGAAACAGTACCTAGCGATGCATTAGTAAGACAACTTTATGTTATAAGCAGGAGTCCGAGGTCCAGTAAGGGGAAAGGATCTACCAAAGGGCACACACCTTTTAGGAGCCAGAATAGAGTTCACCTGGACTCAAACCCTCTCACTTAGGACAGGAAAAATCACATCTCAAATTGCTTAATGACCTGGGAGTTTTACCTCAAAATGAATGCCATTATATTTCAGCTGGAGTTTTGCTGAATTCTGCAGAGAACAGCTTGATCCCAATTAATGAGTGTTAGCATATCTTAAGTCTTTCATATCTGCCAGGTGGATGCAAATACAGATAATTTGCCCTGACCTTGAGTAGCCTACGTGGTTTGCCCAGTTACAGATGTTGCAGAAAGTTGTGCTGGGATTTAATTAAATATGGCATAACACCAGCAAGAACCATTATGTGTCAGATGTAAGTGATGGATTTGTAAGGAATCTTGCTTAATATAAGTACATAAATATTAAATCCCTCTTTGGGAAATTAAAAATTCAATTTGACATATTCCTACACAATAGGTTGTTTGAAACCTGTGTCAGCTAAAGCTGAAAACAACAGATATGTATGTATGTGTGATGTAAAAGTCTAAATTAATCTTTTTTTTAAATAAGCATTTAATGAGCGCTTAACCCTAGTACCTATGCTAGGTACTTATACCTATGCTAGGTACTAGGGTTAAGTAATAAAACATAAAATGACTCCCTTTAAAGAATTTACAAGTATAGTAGTGAAGACCAGCACCTATAAATATTCAGACACCAAGAAGTAATCAATTATTAAACTATGTCTAAAAAGGCAAGAGTTAAGAAAAAAATAATTTTTTAGGTTTATTATTGACAGGAAATATTTCATGGCATTGTAACCGAACACAGGTCCAGCTGCCTGTCACTACAGAAGTCAATACTCAAGAGGCAGGTGCTGATGTAAAGGAAAGCTGTTTCTGGCAGGTGCTGACCATCTGGAAGATGGGGACCACAGGTCTCAGAGCCCATCTCCACATCTCAGTGGAGGCAGAGGCTTTTATAAAGAGGAAAACAGAACAAAGAGATCAAGGGAGGGGGTTGAAAAGTTCTCTACATGCAGACTAGCACAGTCCCTTCCTATAGGGCAAGTGATGGTCCACTGTGTCTCATCCTGGTTTAATTATCTGGGCCCCACGTCATCCTGACTCCATGGATGAAGGTCAGAAAATGTCCAGGAGCTGGAATGCCTGAAGTTCAGAGTTTATATCTTTTTAAGTTAGTTCCTTGGATCCTTTTACAAACATGCTGTTTATCTACAAGCTACATATTAGTCAGAGTCAAAACTTACAGACACAACATCAAAAGAATGGTGGGATGGGTTACAATTTCCCATTATAATTTTCCACTGTTACAGAAGGAATGCAGCTTGAGATGGATTTTTAATGATGAATAGGATTTGAACATGAAGAAGGAAGACATAGATATGAGGGCATTTTTCATGAGGAACCAAAGACAAAACAAAAATTTATCCATAACCCAGCCTCAAAACCCTACTGTTACCCAAAATAAATGAGTAAATAAGTTATTTCTTAACCTGGGATATATGTGAAAAGCCAAGGGAAAGAGTGGAAAAAATCACCAAATGCAGCATATGATATTAGAATGCTAAATTCACCTGCATTTCAGACATTCATCCTGCCTCCAGAAAATTAGACAAATGTTAGCATCATTCATAAATTTAGCATGTCAGTCAGTAAATATTGTGCATTAACCATAGTCAAGTAATTCATATCTTTTATCCATAGACTTACTGATTCTACAGTTGGCTTCCCAATGACAACATATTCCAATTCATATATGGAAAATAAAAAGAGTTTCCATCATTCTTCAAGTGGCTTTTTCAGTGGCATTGAAATTGATCCACACATCTACTTCATGTGCCTATCATAGGAAGCCCATCAGTTTGCTTTTGTACCTTTTCTTATTGGGGCAAGATCCGTTTTAGAAAGTGATGCTTCACACAAGGCTCCATGTACATAGTTAATGTCCCCTCACCAAAGTTTCAATTGTTAGAGAGAGATAGGCAGCGAGAAAGAGGGATGTCAAACATGACAGGGACAACAGTGTGGTAATTGCAGGGTAAGGGTAGGGGGTGGTGGAAGAGAGTATGACAGAACTATATGGTCATGGAAAAAAATTAAAATTAAAAAACAATTTATAAGAGAGCAAAACAGAAAACCAACCATAGAGCTGCCACCTCAACCTTTCTGTATCTTCTCTCATTGCCTTTTAATGCCTGTCCATATACATTTACAATATGTTCACAGTATTAATCCAATTTTATTCATTTTAACTTTATATTACATCACTAAACTCTTTTACAGTTGCTACACAGACTTCTATAATTACTAGTTTTCTGGCTGCATTAATCATTTTCTCAATTTTCCTATAGTATGGTATTCTCATCTCCATTATCACATTTACCATATTCTATAATGCTTTATTTTCCCTATGCTAGGCTATTTCTACCAAGAGACAGTTTTCTTTGCCTTGGCTCTAGCAATTTGCAGAAGGTATGGCACATAGATTCAATGAATAATTATTGAGGAAATTAATGACAATGCATGTATTATTTTGAGTCATTATATCGTAACTTATGTAGCTGTTGTTTCTATGGCTGAGATTTAAAACGTTTCCTATTCTTTCCCCTATCTCTGTCACTTTGTGGGATTAGTACTCAAATTTAAGAATATAAGGGTTTGAGAGAGTATATTAAAAAATATAGTCAGTAGTATGTTAGGGCAAAGGACTGGAAGGGTGTTTTGGGTCAAAATTCATCAAACTGACAGTGATTTCTTTGGGGCCACAGAAAACTGCATTATCATTTTGTTGAAATAGTTTGGTCAGTATCTCAACAAAAGCAGAAAAGTTATAGAAACCAATCTGAATACCCACATAGGAGTTTCCTATAATCAGGGTGTGGGGTTAGTTGGGGATGGCTGTGAAAATGAATGTATGATTTTGATGACACCTGAAATCTTTTAGAAATTGACAACCAGGTCAAAGAAAATGGGGAACAAAGTTTTTAAAAATGGAGGACAACTCAGCCTACTAGTAGCAGGATCTGAGACATAATATTGTGATATGATTTACCATTCCCCACAAAATAAAGCTAATACATATTGGGACTTCTTTTAACATAAAATAATATTTCTCAATGTTTGTCTTCAAAAATGCTCTACTGTCCCTAGGAATCCTCTGAGGTGAGAGAGACAGCCAGTGGTAAAGTCTGCCAAGTGAGAAGTTTATACACACACACACACACACACACTAGATTTGCACAGTCAGTGCTTTAGTTGTGGTTGCATGTGTTCACAGTTGCCCTTTATGTTGTCTGCTTCTCCCTTTCTGTCTGCCTCCCTTTCAATGGCTTCCAACTCCGATGTTCTAAAAATAGGGCTGCTCTGACACCTGGCACCTGCCCGGCCTTCAGAGAATTGTGCTAAAGATGGTTGCGGGTGAGAAGAGTGCAAGTGAAGCTTTGAACTGCCTTTGTGTTGATTTATCACCTGAGCAAAGATCTTGAGGACTTATGGAGTAATCTTAGAGGTCACCTGGTCCATTTGTTTGCTCTGAGGAAAAGGACCAAAACCACAAATGAATCATCCTGGAGAGGAAAATTACCCTCTCTCTAAGTTCTTTAGAGAAAGCTATAGACATGCTCAATAATTTACTTTAATGCAGAGAAACCCTTCTTTACACTTATTTGTTTATTTATTGTACTTCACCAAATCCCTTATGTAGTGGTGTGAGTACCTGAACATAAGTACTCTGAGAAAGAAAAACTGAGAATAACCACTAGGGTTTGTATTATTTTTCCTTGATTTTTGATGTTTTGTTGGCTCTTCTGTATAGTGTAAGGTTTACCTGTGATGGCCCTAACCTACTCAACTCTGTTTAATAGGAAATAGACTGAGAGATGCTGCTCACCCCATTCAAAGTGGCTCTTTATACCAGTGGTCCTGAAGTCCTTGGCTTCTTTAAGCAAAGCAAGATGAGTTCTCTATCTTTAGACACAGTAGGGAAAATGAATGCCAGTAACAGAGTTAGTGTATAAGGCTTGTTTCAATGAAACCCCAAATGTCTTATTCCTACAGAAAGCAAAGCACTTAATTCCTCCTTGTTAGGATGATGTGGTATATCAGACTCTGTGTCATACACACCTGGGTTTAATCCTGACTCCTCTACATATTAGCCTGTAGTATTCGTCAGCTAACTGTAACACTAAATGCTTTAATTTCTTCATCTGTGAAATGGGGATGGCATTCCTTCTCATAGGACTATTATAAAGACTCATTGTGAGAATAGATATAAAGCTTAAAATAGTGCCTGGAACATAGTAAATGTATTTATGATTTTTTAAATAGATGTCCTTGCTTTGAATTCTTTTAATTGGCACACACACACACACACACACACTGAAAACTTCAGTAGATGAAGATGTCTACTGAGGTCAAAGTAATAGGAAGATTGATCCCATTAGTGTGGTGCTTTGCAGAGTCACTAAAGCCCAATGGTATTTATAAAATGTATCCAATGTGCTGAGAAATATAGGCCATCATGTCTTCCCCCTACATTTGCATGAGGGACATTGTATTTCTGCTATCATCTAATATGAACAAATATTAACCAGTCAAAAAGTAGTATAGACAAAGGGATAATAGATGTAACTCCTGCCTTCCAAGAATGTACCTTCTATTAGGTTCAGTCATGTGGAATTGTTATTTTTATAGATTAAAAATGGTAGGGAGAAATCCAAGATAGTGGAGGAGTAAGTGGAAGCTACACTAACCTCCTCCCAGGGCCAATCTGGAATTAAAACTAAATTATATAGAAAGCAATAACCAACTGAACACTGGCTGGAGAGAAGCCTTATAACCAAGTACAGGCGGAAGAAACCACTTCACAACAACAAGACTGTTAGGGAGTATGGAGGAGACATGAGAGGGCTGGTTGGGTTCCCATGGACAGCAGCTGAAGTTCTGGAGGGATATTACAGCAGCAGAAGGCTTCCCCCTGAGACGTGTGGGGTCTAAACCATAAGCTGGGCTCCCAACCCTACAGTCCTAGAGCCAGAAAGAAACCCAGATAACCCCAGCTATGAAAAGCAACAGGGGTTCTGTCTTCCAGAGAGAGATAGCTAGAGACTCAGAAAGCCTTTTAAAGAACCATCATGCAAAATTTCATTTGCAGCCACTTACCCTGGACTCCAGCAGAGGGAGGGAAGAATGGACTAGACACACTTGAGGAGAATCTGTGAAAAGAGAACTGAAGGAACAGTGTCCAGGATCCCTGTGCTGAGTCATTCCCAATACTGCAGAAGCCATCTTTGTTAGGAAGAGCACTCCTCTCCACGTGGCATCAGCCTGAGGGAAAGCAATGGCCCCACCTACAGGAATTACTCTGCCTCAGCCTATGGAGGTTAAGAAGAGCTGCTAATCACAGCTTAAGGCTATATCATTGTTTCATTTAACAACTAAAGAAGAAAAGACAAAGAAGCAGCCAAAATGGGAAGATAAAGAAACAGACCCTAAATGAAAGCACAAGAGAATTCTCCAGACAAACTAGATGAAATGGAGGTAAACAATTTGTCAGACAGAGAATTTGGAGTAATGATGATAAGGATACTCAACAGAATGAAAAAATACATAAAAACCATAAAAAAGACCAGTCAAAAATAAAGAACTCAATATCTGAAACAAATAATACACTGGAAAGAATAAACATTAGGTTAGATGAAGCAGAGGATCAAAATCAGTGATTTGGAAGACAAGGTAGATGAAAACACTCAGGCAGAGCTGAAAAAAAAAGGAATTTAAAAAAATGAGGAGAGCTTAAGAAACATTTTGGACAACAGGAAGCATAACAACATCTACATCATGGGAATACCAGACAGAGAAGAGAGTAAGCAAGGGATCAAAAACTTATTTGGAGAAATAATGACTGAAAATTTCCCAAAGACATACAAGTTGAGGAAGCTCAGAGAGTTCCAAACAAGTTGGACCCAAACATGTCTACACCGAGACACATCATAATTAAAATGGCAAGGCTTAAAGACAAGGAGAGAATCCTATGAGCTGCAAGAGAAAAGCAGGTAGTTACCTATAAGGGACCACCAAGTAGACTGGCATCTGATTTCTCAACAGAAACATTTCTGTTTCAGGTCAGAAAGAAGTAGCATGAAATATGCAAGGTGATAAAAAATAAGGACCTACAACCAAGACTAAGTTACCCAGGAAGGCTATCATTTAAAACCAAAGGAAGAATAAAGAGCTTTACAGACAAATAAGAGCTAATGGAGTTTGTTAATACCAAACCAGTACTGCAACAAATGTTAAAGGGCTTGCTTTAAGAAGAAGAAGAAAAAAAAGGAAAGAAAATTAAAAAGAGGAAAATAGTATAGCAATAAAATGGTATATCTATCTAAATATGTGTCTATTAATAATCACCTTAAATGTAAATGGTTTAAATGCTCCAACTAAGAGACATAGATGGGCTGAATGGATAAGAAAAAAAGACCCATATGTACACTGACTCCAAGAGACCCATCTCAAATTGAAACACAAATTAAAAGTAAAGGGATGGCAAAAGATATTTCATGCAAATGGAAGGGGAGAAAAGCTGGGGTAGCAGTACTTATATCTGACAAAATAGACTTTAAAACCAAGGTTATAGTAAAAGACAAAGAATGACACTACATAATGATAAAGGGAATAATCCACCAAGAGGATCTAACCATAGTAAACATTTATGCACCCAACATAGGAGCTCCAAATATGTGAAGCAAATCTTGATGTAACTAAAAGGAGAGATCAACAGAAATACAATCATGGTCAGGGATTTTAACACCCCATTGACTCCAATGAATAGATCTTTCAGAATAGTACAGCCACTGTAGAGGGCAGTATGGAAATATCTCAAAAAAATAAAAATGTATCTGCCTCCTGATCCAGCTATACCTCTTCTGGGAATATATCTGAAGGAACCCAAAGCACTTATTTGAAATAACATAAGCACCCCTAGGTTCATTGCAGCATTATTTATAATCACCAAGTTATGGAAGCAGCCCAAATGTCCATCAGTAGATGAGTGGATAAAACAACTATGGGACATTTACACAATGGAATACTACTCAGCCATAAAAAGGAAAAAAAATTCCCTGACAGAATGGGTGGACCTGGAGAACATTATGCTAAGTGAAATAAGCCAGTCAAAGAAAGACAAATACCATAGATTTTATTCATGTGGAATCTAATGAAAAAGCTGAACAAGAAAATAGAAACAGACTCATAGATAGAGAACAGGATGACAGCTAGTGGGGGGAAGGGTAGAAAGTGGAGGGATTGAGCCCTGGCTGGCATAGCTCAGTGAATTGAGCATGGGCTGGGAACCAAAGTGTCCCAGGTTCGATTCCCAGCCAGGGTGCATTCCTGGGTTGCAGGCCATAACCCCCAGCAACCGCACAATGATGTTTCTCTCTCTCTCTCTCTATCTCCCTCCCTTCCCTCTCTGAAAAATAAATAAATAAAATATTTAAGAAAAAGAAAAAAGAAAGTGGAGGGATTGAGCAAAAAAGAAAAGATGCATGGACGTGTACAACAGTGTGGTGATTGCTGGGGGGAGGTGGTATAAATGGGCTAAATGGTAATAGAAAAAGAATATAATAAAGATTAAGCTAAAAAATAAAATGGTAGAATATTAATGATTTCATAAGGTTCAACCTAATTATTGGACAATGTATATGATGAATAAGAATGGAAAAAACATGTGCTGTTTGTTAAATGAGAGTTACTCTTTTATTCAAGGGAATGACTACTTAACACATGCTGTATCTATAGAGGTAGATTTATAGAGACATGAGGATTATGAGGTCTCTAAAGATATGACTCTTGCCCTGGCTGGCATAGCTCAGTGGATTGAGTGTGGGCTGTGAACCAAAGTGTTGCAGGTTTGATTCCCAGTCAGGGTACATGCCTGGGTTGCAGGCCATGACCTCCAGCAACTGCACATTGATGTTCCTCTCTCTCTCTATCTCCCTCCCTTCCCTCTCTGAAAAATAAATAAATAAAATATTTAAGAAAAAGAAAAAAGAAAGTGGAGGGATTGAGCAAAAAAGAAAAGATGCATGGACGTGTACAACAGTGTGGTGATTGCTGGGGGAGGTGGTATAAATGGGCTAAATGGTAATAGAAAAAGAATATAATAAAGATTAAGCTAAAAAAATAAAATGGTAGAATATTAATGATTTCATAAGGTTCAACCTAATTATTGGACAATGTATATGATGAATAAGAATGGAAAAAAACATGTGCTGTTTGTTAAATGAGAGTTACTCTTTTATTCAAGGGAATGACTACTTAACACATGCTGTATCTATAGAGGTAGATTTATAGAGACATGAGGATTATGAGGTCTCTAAAGATATGACTCTTGCCCTGGCTGGCATAGCTCAGTGGATTGAGTGTGGGCTGTGAACCAAAGTGTTGCAGGTTTGATTCCCAGTCAGGGTACACGCCTGGGTTGCAGGCCATGACCTCCAGCAACTGCACATTGATGTTCCTCTCTCTCTCTATCTCCCTCCCTTCTCTCTAAAAATAAATAAATAAAATCTTTTTTAAAAGATATGACTCCTTATTCCTCCTCTCTTCTCTTCTGTTTTATTCTACTGAGTTTTTCTAGCATTGGTAGCTACATAGAAACAACATTTAAGAGGAAAACAAAGTCATAAAACCTGTTTTTAAATTCTGACTCCACCACTTTCTTGTATGAACTTGGTCAAATTAATGTTCCAGGTCTCTAGTTACTTATCTAGCCTAAATGAGAAAGATATCAGTCTTATTAGAGTGAAGCTAAAGAAGACAATGTATATGAAACTGTGCAGCACACTGACCCATAGTTTTCTGTGTCTTTTTGTTGTGGTCATGGATCTTTAGTTTCACATAATAATAATGCCACACATAATAATGAGACAATTGCCGAATAAATGATGATGGTGCTGGCCTTCTGGAAGGACATCACGTCTGCCCAAAGTATTTCAGCATTTCATTCCCCAGTGCCTGCCAGAACATTCTGCTCATGTATATATTTTTTCTATGGCTTCTGTACACACACACACACACACACACACACACACACACAGTTCAGGCTGTCATTCATTCAACAAGTGCTTATTGAAAACACACTATATACTTTGAAGATGAATCGATGGATAGAATAAAGTTCTCATTAATATAAAGCCAATATAAAAATGTTAAGGCACCTACTATTTTTCCCTCTTCTTCTCATATACAGCCAAGCCAAGACACTGTAGTTGGATCCTAGAAGTTCTTCACTTGCACACTGGCCTGAACAATCAGGTGTGTATATTTTGGTACATTACACAGCTGTGTATATTTGGTACTAAACATAAAGTCCTCATATTAATGAGGGCTTTATTCTACATATTCAACATATTCTGTTGGGAACTAGGCAATCAAAAATGAGCAAACAAACATATAATACAATCTTAGGGCCTAAGAGAGGCTTGGAAAAACATTAAATTGGGGATGAGTGGAATAATAAAGGGCCTTTAGTCCTGAACTTCGTGATGAATATGCCATGTAAAGCTCTGGGAACAAGCTTCCTTGATAGCAAGAAGAAAGATTTCAAATGTTTCTGTGTGGGAAGGATCTGACTATTTTTTAAAATATCAATAAAGTTAGTGTAGCTATAGAAGAAGAAATAAAGGAAGAGGATAGGAAGATGACCATATCAGTCTTGTAATCCTGGTTTTAAAAAAATGTAAGAGTTTCTTATGTGTACTTGGAAATAATAAGAGTAAAGAGTTGGGGAAAGGAGACCTGATTGCTCTAGATGTTGCATGAAAACTAGAAGGGCCAGCAGGGGAGCAACTATACAGAAAAGAGATGAGGAGGCCACCGCAGTCACCTAGGTAAGAGGTAATTATGGCTTGAACTAGCGTGGTAGTAGTGGGAGTATTGAAAAATAATATATGATGGGGGACCCCAAAATAGGAAGTTTATTTATAAAAAAAGTGTATTCATTCTTCTATGTTTAAATTTCAATCACCTTCGAAGTATTCTCCATTTGATGCAATACACCTACTGAGATATTTTTTTCCACTGCTCAAACAGTTTTTGAACCCATCAATTTTGATGCCTTTTAGTGCCTCTGCCGTTTTTTTGTGTCATCTCTTCAACATGGGCAAAATGTTTCCCTTTGGGGACTTTTTCACACAGGGAAACAAAAAAAAAAGTTGCTCACGGTGAGATAAGATGAACAGGGAGGGTAGGGCATGGGAGTCATGCATTTTTGGTCAAAAACTGTTGAGCACTCAGCCCAGTGTGGACAGCTGTGCTCATAAATCACCCATTATGAAATAGGCAAATGCACTGAGTCTCCAAAAAAAATTTTGCTGAAGCTGAACGTAGCCTCTCACAACAGCGCCAGTTGGTCCACTGATATAGATGTGTTCCTAGAACACTCACTTGGCAAGAGAAGCCTGTACTACAAGGGGCCTGCCCTCCAGAAGATAATTTCATGTTTGGGGGGTCCCTCTCTGTATGTATACGTGTGTGTAGATAGATAGATAGATAGATAGATAGATAGATAGATAGATAGATGATAGATAGATAGATAGATAGATAGATGATAGATAGATAGATAGATAGATAGATAGATAGATAGATAGATAGATAGAATTTTTTTAAGAAACAGCAGTTAATCCTACTGCTGATAAATTAGATGTGGGGGTGTGAGAAAGAGAGTAATCTCTGCCCTTTGCCTCAGTGACTTTCTCTCTCTGTCCCTCTCTCACTACTTCTTTCCCTCCTTTCCTTTCTTTTCCTTTCTCTCCTTTCTTTCCCTCCCTATCTTAATTTCTTTTCTTTTCTCTCTCTCCCTCCCCCTTCCCTCCCTCCCTCCCTCCCTCCCTTCCTTCCTTCCTTCCTTCCTTCCTTCCTGCCTGCCTGCCTTCCTTCTTTCCTTCCTTCCTTCCTTCCTTTTTCTTTCTCTCTTTTTCTTTTCTAGAGAATATACTGAAGATAGCACATGGTGGAGGGTCATAAGGGTCACTAGGAGATGACAGCAGACTATTTTCTGTCCTGTGTGTCTCCTCTTATTTCCTCTCTCCCTCTTCAGAAGCCATTCCAACCCAAAGCTTGTACACAGTAATTCTGCCAAACCTGGTACTTCAGTGTCTCATCATCTATCAATAAGCAAAATACTTACCCCTAAAGAGAATTCCCTTTCTAAGAAGCATCTCTGACAGTAACATTCTCTTTGTTATAAACATGGTTTTTGAAAGTTCCCCAGTGGAAAGAAGTTTCTCAGCTAAAGGAATTAAGAATCCTCAGTTCCAGTCAGTCAGAATGACTAAATCACATGTTCAGTTTGATTTTTACCATCAATCCCTCACCATGGCAATTCTTACCTCACTTCTATCTATTTGTACTTGCTATCTTATCTCCTGCTCTGCTTACTGGAATATTCAGGGAGATGTTGGAAAATTACAAAGAGATTTTGCATATGCAGACTATTTTCTCTCAACCAATAAAATAATAGTAAAATAATAAAAATCATAATAGTGATAACAATAAACACTGATTAAGCATTATAAATATTTCCTACCTAGTATGTGTTTTACATTGTGGTAAACTTTTTATCATGTTTTGTGAATTAATACCAGTAATACTCCTGAGAGTTGGGTGTTATCATCCTCAATTTACAGATGACGAAACAAAGACTCAGGATGTTGGTATCATCAATGTACCAAAATATACACAGCTGATTGTCCAGGCCAGTGTTCAAGTGAAGAACTTCTAGGATCCAACTACAGTGTCTTGGCTTGGCTGTTTATGAGAAGAAGAGGGAAAAATAGTAGGTGCCTTAACATTTTTATGTTGGCTCTATACTGTGAACTGCTTACCTGATGCCTTGTTATGGACATGCTAAATTTTTTAAAAGAGGGAAATAGAATCATGTTTATTTATTTTTCCAGATTTATTGAGGAATTGGTATACAGAAAACTGCACATAATTAATGTACACAATTTGTTGCACTTGAACATATGTATATACTCATGTTATCATTACTATAATCCAGGTGATAAACATTTTCATCACCTCCAAAAATTTTTTTTCTGTCCTTTTATTTTTTTGTTTTGTTTTGTGGTAAGAACACTTAACATGGAATATACCCAGATAACAAATGTTGACATATACAATAACTTGTGTTAATGATAGGCACTGTCTTATAGAGCAGACAGATCTCTACAACTTATTATCCTGTGTAACTATAAATTTTGAAATACTATTTTGACTAACAAAAATTATCACACTTCCATATCAAAGCAGATTCAGAACCAAAAAGAAGTGAGAGAAAAAATAAATACATGTTATATAGACATGATGCACATGGCTGATGTGTTATGACACTCATCTTGAGGAATGAGGAGCTCCTGGTAGACCCGCCCTCCCTCCTCCTTCAAAAAGAAGGGTGTCACAACAGCCTGTTGTCTCATTTCCATGTATTTACCTCACATCTAAACTGTCAACTGAAACAGTTCAGAGAGCCAAGACACATGTGCCTAATTTCTTTTTTAAACAGAAATGCTTACTTCAGTTTAACATCTTCCCCTTCAAACATCATTATTTATGGCTGTTATTTTGTAATTAAATACCCCATTCTCTTTTCTTCCCCAACTGTGATAATTACAATTTGAACAAGTCATTTATTTATTTTTTTAATTTTATTTATTAACTTTAGAGAGAGAGAGGATTGGGGGAGGAGTGAGAGAAATGCCAATTTGTTCTTCCACTTTTGTATGCATCCATTGGTTGATTATTCTATGTGCCTTGATCGATGATCAAACCTTCAAGCTTGGCATATTGGAATGATGCTCCAACCAACTGAACTACCCATCCAGTGCCTGAACAAGTCATTTAAACTAAGTCTGTCCTCATTTGCAAAATGGGAATACCATTAATATCACCACATAGGGAGTTGTAAAGATTTTTTAAAAGAGGATGAATATAAACTAGTAGATCTCAGTAAAGGCCAGTCTTCTCACTCAACTCTGTTTCTAGAATGTAAAAGTTTAAGGGACAAGAGCTAGCTATGATGTCTACTTCAGAGCTAGAAGCACAGAAATAAGATCAAACATCATACTGACTTTGTCACTACCCTAAAATAGAGTGCCATCTTCTCAGTCCAGATAGAATAATGCTCTTTCTGTGTCCCAGATCTTAACCCAGAGCCCAAAGATCAGGCTAGTTTCAACCACCAGGTGGTATAATAAAGAAATGATAGACCTGATAGACTATAGCTTTGTTTCTCTTCTAACATAGAGTTTTGAAGGGAGTTTTAAAGTAGCTAGTTACACTTAACAACACACATGTTCAGAAGACCCATTCCATTTGCTGATCCCACTTTCCCTGATAGATATTAGCCACTTGTGCCACAGCTAATTAAGTGCTCACCTATTGGAGATGCATCAGAAAGGTCCACACACAAACTTCCACAGCTAATGAGATGAAGCCATGGTGGTTGTAAGACTCACAGACCTGTGACACTCACAGATCACTTTCAGAGTGATATTGTGCTTAAATGATCACATTCCTAGCAACCAAGAATATTTTAAAACAACTCAAACCATCATTACTCAGTACTGTGAAAAGGACAGGATATACCCAGCAATAAATTTCCTTTTTGGGTTCTTTTCAATCCACTGCTCCACACAATGCAATTCCCTTTCTTGAGCCCATGAAAACTCCACCAACCGTTGTCCTTGCCTCTGCCTCATTGCCCTCGAGCCTGCCCCCAGTGCACAGCTCAGGGACTGTCCGAGACTACACCCCTATGGACAGGAAGCAGGGGAAGGCTCTGATGTAGACCTTGCCAGAAATTTTTAGTTGGTAAACAGAAAAAAATCTGGGAAATTCAAAAATTAATCACTTATAACTCTTTATAAATTGGATAAAATCCCTATCTAAGATATATATTTGTAAAAATATAGCCAATCTGTGGCTTATCTTTTTTAAAAACTGTATCTTTCAAAGAGCAATCATTTGTTATCTTGGGGAAAAAAGTGATATGGCAGTATAAAGTAAAGCCTGGCTGAAGTGAGAAAAAATAATCACTTGCATCTTGACATATAGTAACCAAACTTAAATAACTGCAACAAACTGTGCTGTAAGTTGCAAAATGAATATTCAGATCTACCTGTGGAAAGCACTGAATTGGAAATCTGAAGTTTTCTTCCCAGTCCTTTCCGTGACACCAACCAGCTGCATGAACTTTGAAAGGAGACCTCACCTCTCTGATTCTCCACTTGGTTCCTTTCAAAGACATGGAACCCAAGGCTTTTCTTAGTGAGATGGAATGACTGATAGAAGGTCACATGGCTAGTGGGTGAGCAGGAAACAAGAATGAAGGCAAGAGCTCTGTCTGTATGTGCTTTTGTATCTATTGTGCCTGGCTGACAGGGCTGGGCACAAAGTGAGCATTCAATGGCTTTTGGAAGGACAGAAGATTTATACCTGAGTTTTCTGAGTCCAGAGCCTGTGGTCGATCCCACTTGGTATCTCAGTTACTCACTTTGCCACTTTTCTGTTAAAATACTATGTCAAATGATTGACAAGCACATCTAGTCTATGCACTTACTACCAGTTTCATTGTTTTGGTGATGATAATAGCTCTACTATTAAACACTTTTTGAGTTAATGCTTAGATTTATAGGACTTCTCACTTGTGTGCATTTTCCATAACTCAACAGCAAAATTTGCTCCCATTCCTCTGAAATTAATCCCTCATTGTCTCTGAGACATATAAGGATGTATTAATTATTTGCTTCCTGGTTTATGAAGATATTTCAGGGACCACTTGTATGTATTTAATTAGAAATTGTTATTTTTAAGTGTTCCATGTTCTCCTGTGTCTGGTTTGTTGTGGGGTGGACTCAGGCAGCAGAGGAGAATGAAATGGGAAAGACAGTTCCTGTGTGCTGCATCTGCAGCTGCAGCTGATGCATACAGCACTTGACAGTTTACAAAACTTCTGTTTTCTGTTCACCTCTTCTCAACTATCAGAAGGGGTTGGTGTTACTGTATTATAAACCACAGTTTACAGATAGGAAGAGAGGCTGAGCGTCATTTAAGTGACCTGTCCAAGATCACAAAACCGAGACTGATTCACACCTAGGTTCTCTGCTCTCAGGATAAATCTTGGGCAAGGATAGTAGAGTAGTTAAGGGTACATCCTCTTTACCCAGATTGCTCAGTATTAATATCTCAATTTCTCTCCTTATCTGTGTGATCTAAATAAGGAAAATCACTTCACTGATTTATGACTCAGTTTCCTATTCTCAAAATGGGAAGAAAAGAACACCTACTGCATTGGGTTGTTAGGGGAATAGAGTTAATGCATATAATGTTCTCAGGTCGGCACTGGCATGGAAGAAGCCCTTAATAAGTGTTAATGTGTCTGTATGTGTGCACACATGTGTCTGTGTGTTTATTTGATTTGCATACCTGTGCAGGTTTTCACTAGACTGAACTGTTTCTCACATTTCTGGAAATCTCTCACATGTTAGCTCCTGAAGTATATTTTATTTCCTTTATACAAAAGAACTGATTCCTGTCAGTGGCCTGGTTATGACTTATGTGTAGTATATTTATGAGCAACTTGTTGAGTATGCATCAGGCCATCCATTTGGGAACAGGGCACCAATGTGTAGAAGCGGAACCAAGACAAAGTTCTGACCTCTAATACAATCTTCAATAAGTCACTTCTTAGATAAAATCCTGACGCTCCAGGAACTGATTGCCACAGTACCCCTGCAGCCTGCATAACACAATGCAAGCTGTAATTTAAAATTCCATGCAGGAAGGAAAAGTTACCATTTTCACAGGGAGTCTGTAGATCAAACACAAGGCAAGAACTAAGTGTCTGCTCAGTGCATCAAGCAGGGAAGCGGGCACTATGGCTTTTGAGTTCTTTCCTAGTCAATTTTATTGATTAAACCTCAAACAATCTAACCTGGTGCATAGCACTTCGATGTCTGAAATTCATCTTTGAACAAAAAGAGGAGACTCAATCTAAACAGTCAGGGAGTAGAAATACTGTTTGAAACACTATGTTTGCCTTATATTCACCAAAAACCAAGTCTTAAAACTGAATCTTAAAAGATTTTAGGGTCACATGTGCTAAATTCTTTTCTTGTCTCAGAGTTGCTGTGTTGACTTGCTGGCCCTTTGCTAACATAGATGAACATGAAGCTCTGTTCTCTGAACAAGGCAGAAGCAGCCACCCGCAGGCCCTCCTGGGTGGGTGAAGTCAGCTCCTAGACTTACTGGTCTAGATGTATATCCTTATCAGCCTCATCATTTATCCTTTCCCATCATCATCATTCAAATAAGGCCATGCTACAAAACAAGCATCTCTCTGCATCTGAGAGAGTCTGGGATTGCAGAAATAACATGAACTTCACAGTCAGAGAAAACCAGGTCTGTTTGAGTCCATATTTTGCTTTTTCTTACCATTGTAATAAAGGACAAGTTACTTAGCCCCTCTGCCTCAATTTTCTTATCTGTAAATGGAAATTAAAAATATGACCATACAATGTTGTTAGAAGGCTTAGATGAAATAATAATATATGGGAAAGTGTTTGGGACAAATCAGGTACTTGAGTGTTCAGAGAAAGAGAAAGAAATAGAAGGTAGTAGAATTAACTGGCTTGTAGAAAAAGAGGACTTCTGGAAAAATACAGATGGGTGTCTGACTTGTTAATAAATTTTTAATTTGACTGAGATCAATGACAAGCTCCATGTGTTAACTATAAATACATACTCATCAGTAGTCCCAGGGAAAATCTATCAGGGTTATTTCCTTTCATTAAAGAGCAATATAAATATTGATCAACTCTCCTAATTGACCCATGGTTTGCTTTCATACACTAAACGTCTGTTCTGCTCAGAGGGCACAAATCTTCCAATTACCTTTATTTCGTAATTCATTATGTCACATTAGAAGCTAAACATGAACACAGGGTCCTCATCTAGAAAAAGTACCACTTAAAGAGCACTTCCCTTATTGCCTTCTTATGCCCCCATCTCAACCTTCCTGATCCTCTTCTAGGATGATGTGTGTGGAGTGAAGGAGACATCCTCACCCATCCCAGGTAGGACAACCTCTTACATCTGAAATCAAAGCAACTGCATGGCAGAGCCAAGAAGCAGCCCCCTCACTCAAGACCATAAACAAATAGCATGCCAACTAATAAAAGAGAAATATTGGGCTGGATGACACAAGGAGAGTTGGAAAAATGCCAAGACAAACATCTGTTTCATAAAGATGGCTAAAGGCATGCTAATCATCTGCTAATGGTGGTCAGAACACTGAAAATATTCCATTTACAAGCAATGACAACACATTATGTCTCAGGTATTTAGAAGCAAAAAAATATTAATTTATAATACTGGCTACCCACAATCCAAGACACTGTGCCTCTAATGGCTATGTCTTGCTGTCTTTTTAGAAAGGCAGTTTACTTTGATGAGCTCAGATTTAACCATTGAATTGATTATTAATGAAAGAATTTCTTGCCTGTTCACTGAAGAAGCATTCTTTTGTGGACATAAAACAACACTAGTTTTCACTGATTTTCATTTACATTAAGGGTTCTGTTTGTTAATTCTAAGAAAGAGTTGGTTTTAGTTTTTTTCTTTTGTAAGCCTTTGTCTTTGATATGTGATAATAGGTGATTTCCACTTATTATAATGGAAAATCTGTCATTTTAGTATTGTCATAATTATCAAAGTAGATTACAGAATCAATTACTCTGCTAAATTTTGGTGGCTTTGCAGAGGCAAGCTAAAGGAAAAGTAAATGGAGGATTCTGCTTTATGTAAAGATCACATATTTTATTATACTTCCCTTTTATTTCTCATTTTCAATTGGGTAGATTACTAGTAGAAGGAGAATATAAAGCAATATAAAACAAAATTTTCAATTTAAAAATGATTTAGTTGGTGAAATAATTTTAATATACAAGGTGGGCAAAAGTAGATTTACAGTTGTGAATACATGAAACAGTTTATTCATGTACTATTATTTATTAATTATTGTATAATTTTCCAACAAACAACTGTAAACATACTTTTCCTACCCCTTTATATATTTACCTATAAAGGCTTTAACCCCCAAATTCTAATTTGGGGGTTCTTTGAAAGAATCGAATTCTTTCCAATCATGCAATAGCCCCCTCTTTATCCCAAGGGGATACATTTCAAGACCTCCAATGGGTTTCTGAAACCACAATAGTACCAAACCCTATGTATACTATGTTTTTTTTTCCTATACATACATACTTTCTCACTTACAAGAGGCACTTCATGGCTTCTCTTTGGCATATCCAAATGGCCAGCATCACTATTCTTGTGCTTTGGGGCCATTATTCAGTAGAATAAGGGTGACCTGGGCACAAGCACTGTGATTTCAGTACAGTAGATCTGATCACCCTGATAGCTATTAAGTGACAAACAGGCAGAGAGTGTCTATAGTGTGGACATGCTGGACAAAGAGATGATTTATGTCTGGGTGGAATGGAGTGGTAGGGTGTGAGACTTCATGCTACTCGGAATAGTGCACACTTTAAAAATTATGAATTTTTTATTCCTTGAATTTTCCACCTAATATTTATGGACTGCTAGTTACCATGGGTAACTAAAACCTTAGGAAGAGAAACTGCAGAGATGGGGGACTAAAACAGAGAAAGTGATGACTCCAGGATAACTCAATGAAATAGTAACCAAGAGTATACTAATCATAGGGAGTTTCCACTTATTGCATTTCCTTTCCATACCTGTTACACTCATAGGAAACTGACACAAGAAATAGAGATCAGTGACTGAGAGACAGTAAAAGGGAAGTAAGGAAGGCAAATCCTGGCAGGAGAGATGCCACTTACTTTGCACTGCTAATTGTTCTGATCCTGCTGAACCCACACACAGCCTCAGAAACCATCTCAACTCAGTGCTTCAGGCCATCATTCCCATGTAACAGAGTTATTGCACAGTGTGAAGCATATTTCCTATTTCTGGTGTAGCAATCAAGTGCATGGAGTTTAAGATAACATTGATCAACATTTAGATTCCACTTCCACCTCTTACTGGCTATGTGAACTTGAATGAGTGACTTAATTTCTGTAAGCCTTGGGTTCCTCTATAAAATAGAAATAATGTTCATTTATTCTTAGGTTGTTAGATGATGTGTAAAGTCCTTAGTACATTATACAGCATATAAGAGTTTCAATCAATAGTATCAATTAGTAGTCTGAAAGAATTAATCACTATATTTGCCACTTTCCAGCTTTGCAGCATTAGATTTAGTAAAATATCTGTGGGAGAGTTTTATAGAGCTTCCTGATGGATCTTAGGCATTGGTGCTAGATTCTATATTAAAGATCATTGTAAGTCAGTCTAGGAGAACTGCACTTAGAAATAAAGTCTAGCTATTAATGACCTGCCTGGTCCCTTTTCAGCCACATGCTCAATGTCTCTCCAAAAGGTATCTGTTGCACTGAATTGTAGGCCAGCTAAAGATGGCTCATTGAGAGTCTAAAGAAGCCTGGAAAGTTTTTAGAAAATAGGACCAGATCAATGCCAAAGCTGAATATGGAGCTGAAGTGCTCTTACATCCCATCCCAGGAGCAAAGGGTGCAAGGGACAAACAATGCCCAGAGTGTGGCCAGGTCTGAGGGGCTCTTTTATCGGGTGCTCTTTCCAGAGACACTAGACAGGAAGAGGGAACTAAAAGCAGTCAAGCACACACTCAACTGAACCAAAAATGATATTTTCATCAAAGCCCACTGGGGCTTGTTTGCAGAGCCTGAATCTGGGGCAAACAGCTTGCCACAGCCATTAATGCCTAGTCTCAGCACTTATTTAACATGAGTCTATTTCTTTCCTATTAAAAATAAAAACCATCTCAGTCACTCTTAGGCATGATTATTTTCTGGAAAGCATTGTGCTAATATGGGATTGTCAGAGAGTTGTATGCAGACTGACATTCAGATTCCCATGTGACAGGGGGAGCAGTTCAGATAATCATTTTAAATATTCTACTAACACAGTAGTAAAATATTTTTAAAATGTATAGTGATAGCACTGCTGTTTAGCATACATTCTTTTTATTTCCAATAAAACTTGTCTTCTGAGGATATACAGTCAAGAGCTCTCCCTAGAATATTATCATTTGTAATAGATGCTCCTGAATACTTTATGTTTATTTATACTAGTAGCTGGGGAGTCACAGTAACCTGACGAACTGCAAAAACAAAAACTAATTTTTGATTAAGGAGGTAAGGGTAAGCCCACAGAAGAATTGCTGGGTACCCCTGGAGTGCTCTGTCTGCTGAAGTAATAAATTAGTCATCCAGGAGGACATGACTATTCCCAGAGGTTGAATCCTCCTGGCTGTCTGGGAGGCTTCATTCTCAGATACTTCCCAATAGGAGTGACTGTGAAATGCCTCTCCCCCCTACCCCCACCCCATCTTTGTTTCTATGGTGTGACTGTGAGTGTCTTTTCTCCTTTCTGGTCTTCCACTTTTTGAAAGAGAGAAAGCATTGAAAAAGTCCAAATTTTAGCATGATGCCCAGAGTATTTCCATGAAAACTGCATAATTATTGAGAGATAGCATCTCATGAATTTTCAGGTGTTTGCTTCCTATTCATTTTTTTTAACATTTACATAAACAGTTGATTGGAACACAGGTATTTGTTGTTGCCTTAGTGAAATCTCCTTATGGGATTTCTCACAGGGATTTTATAGGCTTGGAACCAAACTTAGATATAATAATATATACAGAAGTTTCTGCAAAATATCATGGGAGTGGTCCAGCTAATGGCACATTCTTGTCACACAGATATCTCCTCCCACCAGGCTGACTCCCAGCCCAGGATTCACTCACCTGGGAGCTGGATAAAGTGTACAACATTTAAATGTGCACCTGCCTACAACTTAGAGACTCTCCATCCTACAGCTTAATCCCTTTAAAAAAGAGAGTAAAATTTTCAACAGTCTCTTTTTAGAAGGGGGCAGGCAGGTGGCGGCAATGGTGCAGTGGATAGAAATCCAGGTGACAGAGCCAGACTAGCATGTGCATTGGGCACATTTCTTAGATGCTCTGGGACTCGGTTGTTGTGCCTGTCAAACAGGGATAAATAGCGTGACCTCATTTGTAGAGCTATGGGGACAAGTAAGAAGATACACAGGAAAAAGCCAGGACCATGTCTGACATATATAGATTACAATTCTTATTTTATTTTTAAGGGGTTTTCTTAATTCATGCTGTTTGGTCTCAAAATTATTCTACAGAAAAATGAACTCTGGACCTGCTAAGTTGAAACAAGTAGTTTAAGTTGCAATGTGACAATTCTGTTGCAAAGAGAAGACACTGCTTCAAAACTGGAGAAGAATGTAATGTCTTGTGAGAATGCACCCACTTTTCTTTCCAGTAGGGCAACTTTTAGGTAAAGATGTTGAGGACAGTAGCCCTGGTAATATTCAACCCCAGATGCCAGCTTCATCTACTGTAACAGAGGCTAAACAAGGCAGGCTGTACTGTTATAATTCATTGCTCAAGCCATTGCTTAATTTATGAGACTCTTATGTTTGGGCAAGTTCATGTATGGCAATTTTATAGCCTGTGGAAAGGTGAATCCATAATAATTCAGATAAAGCAAATGCTTCCCTTTTGGTAAGGGTATTGTAGGTACATTTAAGTTGAATGTACCCAGTTTTGTTGGAATAATAAACTCTTTCATAGTATTAGAGATACTATAAAACCCATATACTTGTACAACCTGAATGGGATTAAAGACAGGCAATTAATCTCCTCTGCATTTCCTTATCAGGGAAATAGATTTTTAGACATAGCATTGTATAATTTTTAAATAATTTAGAAATTCATTTCCTATTTATTATATAAGATATTTCTGTCCCAACTAAATTCAAAACATTAAAATGTTGTAAATGTGTAATCAATCTATCAAAGCCAGATTTAATTACCTTTTACATCAACTTTGCACTTTACAAATGGTGTCAGATCTAATCCCATTTGTCACAGTGAGGTAGATAGAACAGCCATTAATGGCCCCACTTGGTAGATAAGAAAATGGAAAGAATGGAAACATGAAGGGTCTTACAGAGTTACCCAGGTAGGGGCAGGGCCAGGTTAGGACCCAGGTCACCTGTTGCAAAGTCCCAACAATATCCCACCAATATGTACAGGCTTTCCAAGTGATACAAGCCATAATAATGCCTTCCATTCTTTGCATATGGAGATGTTGCCTTTGTTCTATTAGCCCATTGAAGAGAGCATTTCAGGTCCCATCAAACCAGGAGCACAGCTAGAAAATGGCTGTGGTGGAAATATTCACACTGTGGATGTCAGCAATGGGCTAGGTGCTGCCTATGCACCGTCACAGCAACCAGCACACCACATATTCTGGAATCTACTGCAGGGGTTCTGACTTGGCAGGTTTTATGCTAGATTCTGATTTAATATGTTTTCGGTAAAACATGTAGATTTGTATTTCATATATATTTATATTTAATAAATTAAATAAGTAAAATACAAATTTATTTACTTTATAATTATAACATCATTAATTTCAATGTTTAAAAATTTTTGAAATTGTATATCATTCAAGATTTAAAAGGGACAAGAGTAGATAAAATAAACATTTTCTGACCCAGCCCTGCCTCACATCTACCCAGTTCCTTCCCCTGAAAGTAACCAATATTACCTGTGTGTTTCTTCAGAGCTATTTTATTCATGTACAGGCAAAAATCTATTGTAGAAATTTCTCATATTTTACATGAATGTGGATTATTTTAAACAAGCTCTTCAGGTGACCCTGGTATAGGCAATGTGAAGATGATCAGTGACCTTTTCTGGAAAGAATGTTGCCTCTTCCAGAACACATGAATTCCCACTGGCAATGTGAAACAGTGTTTCTCGAACTTCATTCAGTGTGTGTTGGAACTTCCCACAGGGCTTGTTAAAGCATAGATTTCTCCCCTCTACTGTGAGAACCACCAATGTAAAGCAATATTTACTAAATTCTACATTCATAGCTTTAGTTAATAGTCTTCCCAAAATACATTATCAGTGACCATAAAAATAGCCATATGTGGTTTTTACGAGTTTGTGGACACTGTGCTAAGCACTTTCCATACATAATTTGTTTGAGCAGTAATTGTATGAGGTAGATACTGTTATTACCCTATTTTACAGAGGGAAAATTGAGGCAGACAGGTTAAGTAACTTCCCCAAGTTCAATAGTTCAAGTGGTAAGTGGTAAGTAAGCCAGCCTGACTCTGGAATGCACAGGCTTAACCATCAGTCTGTATTGCCTTGTTGCCCTCAAGATGAGGCCTAATAGACGCATCCTTTTGAGTCATCAGCACCAGACATAATTATGAGCCTCTCTCACCCCACAGTTCCACATTTCACTATGCTCCAAATGCAAAAATGTAACACAAAAGATAAATAAGTACTTTCTTAACAGGAGAAATTTTTATTAAGACAGGCAAATAAAGTTCCTTTTATTGCTCCTGTAATGAAATTGAAAAATTTTCAATTCACCTGTAGCTCTTCAAAAACAGTTTTGTAAAATGAGGCATACCATTATTTTTAACCCAACAACAAATGCTTAAAAATACAATGGGACTTCTGGCCAAGATGGAAGCGTAGGTAGACACAGTGTGCCTCCTCACATAACCAAAACTAAGGACAACAAAAATTTAGAAACAAAAAAAAAACAACCAGAACAGACAGAGAAATGAACTGTATGGAAGTCTGACAACCATTCATCCAGACCAGTAAGAGGGGCAGAGTCAGAGGCCAACCAAGAGGGGTCCAGCAGTCCCAGGAGGAAAAAGTGGTGACTAACAGATGCGGGTGTGCAGGGCACAAGCGACAGTTAGTGGACAACAGGTACGCAGGGGCAGCTGATGGACCCAGTGGCAGACCCTGGGTGTGGGAGGCAACAATCAGACCCAGGGAGGCGCGCAAGGCAGCTGGCTGTCTGAAGTCACACATTGGTGCACAGATAAACCAGGTGAAAAATGGGCAGTGACACAGACTGCGCAACCCAGGGACCCAGCACGGGAAATAAAGCCTAAAAGCACCAATTGAAAACACCTGTGGGGGTTGAGGTGCCAGGAGAGACTCCCAGCCTCACAGGAGAGTTATTTGGGGAAACTCACAAGGTCCTAGAACATACACAAGCCTACCTGCCTGGGAGCCAGCACCAGAATGGCCCAATTTGCTTGTGGGAAGCAGCAGAGGGGACTGAAGTTTGAGAGAGAGTGGAGAGAGATTGGAGCAAGCATCATTGTTCCCTCCCTTACCTCACCCCAACATACAGCATCACAACCTAGCAACTGGATTGACTCACCCTGGTGAACACCTAAGGCTCTGCCCCTCACACATAACAGGTGCAACCAGGCCCCCCCCCCCCAAAAAAAAGAATGGCTCAAACAGAACAAATCATAGCCCCACAGCCAATACTTTTAAGCGACTAAGAGATAGCCAACCTATCAGATGCACAGTTCAAACCACTGGTGATCAGGATGCTCACAGAATTGGTTGATTTCGGTCGCAAATTAGATGAACAAACAAAGGCTACACTAAGTGAAATGAAGAAAAATGCACAGGGAACCAACAGTGATGGAAAGGAAACTGGGTTTCAAATCAATGGAGTGGACCAGAAGGAAGAAAAAAACAATCAGAAAAGAATGAAGAAACAAGAATTCAAAAAAAATGAGGAGAGGCTTAGGAACTTCCAGGACATCTTTAAACATTCCAACATTCAAATTACAGGGGTACCAGAAGGAGAAGAGAAAGAGCAACAAATTGAAAACTTATTTGAACAAATAATAAAGGAGAACTTACCCAATCTGGCAAAGGAAATAGACTTCCAGGAAGTCCAGGAAGCTCAGAGAGTCCCAAAGAAGTTGGACCCAAGGAAGCACACACCAAGACACATCATAACTACATTAGCCAAGATGAGAGATAAGGAGAGAATCTAAAAAGCAGCAAGAGGAAAAGAGAGTGTTACCTACAAAGGAGTTCCCATTAGACTATCAGTTGATTTCTCAAAAGAAAGCTTATAGGCAGAAAGGGGCTGGAAAGAAGTATTCCAAGTCATGAAAGGCAAGGACCTCTATTTGAGATTGCTATATCCAGCAAAGCTTTCATTTAGAATGGAAGAGCAGATAAAGCACTTCTCAGATAAGGCCAAGTTAAAGGAGTTCATCATCACCAAGCCCTTATTATATTAAATGTTAAAGGGACTTATCTAAGAAAAAAAAGATAAAAAATATGAAGAGTAAAAACACAGCAAACTCACAGTTATTAACAACCACATCTAAAACAAAAGCAAACTAAGCAAACAACTAGAACAGGAACAGAACCACAGAAATGGAGATCACATGGAGGGTTAGCACCAGGGGAGTGGGAGGAGGAGAGAGGGGGAAAAGTACAGAGAATAAGTAGCACAGAGGGTAGGTAGAACACGGACAGGGGGAGGGCAAGCATAGTATGGGAAATGTAGAAGCTAAACAACTTATGACACATGAACATGAACTAAAGGGGGTGGGGAATGTGGGTGGGAGGGGGTGGGCAGGTGGAGGGGAGTGAAGAAGGAAAATGGGACAACTGTAATAGCATAATCAATAAAAAAAGAAAAAGAAAAAAATACAATGGATTTGTTACCACAGAAAATTTATGTGCAAATATGTAAAATATATATAAAATATTGCCCTGGTTAATATGTATGGATCTATATAATTTTTAAAAAAGTAGAATCCAGTTACTATGTGTGTTGTATCCAACTAATATCAGATTTACCAAAGTCAGTTGTTAATTTTTCACAATTTTATAAATATGCTAATGCCACAGTGTCATCTAGATGGCTATGGTGGGAATATTTACACCACAGAAATCAGCAAAAGCTAGAAAACAGGGTTTTTCTTTGGATAACTGGCTGTTAAACATTGACCAGCATACCACTGTTTCAGTAGATCTTTTATTGCAAATAAAATACATACATTTTCCCTAACAGGGACTTTTAAAAAGGAAGATATTTTGAATAATACATAATTACTAAAGTTGGCACATTAAATAGAATGTTGATCACAGTATTGAATTAACTTCAATGACTGAATTCTTGCTAGTAACTAAAAATGTGGATTAGACACAACAGAATTTATTTTTCACCTATGAAGTATAGAAATAATTATCTCTGTATTCAAAGTCCCTAAAGCTAAATACATGATGAGAAAAAAAGTGCTCCCAGGTCCTTGCTCTGATAGTCCTAGAATACAAATCACAAGTCTTGGGGGTTAATTACTCCTCTGGCAACAAAATGAACAAATGTGAAGTGTGTCTGGGGCAGGTTTAATAAGTTAGTAAAGTGCTTCTAAATCTCCTGTCTGGCTTTCCTTGCAAGTGTTTCCTAAAAGCCAGTAGCATTTGGGATTTTCTAGCCTTATATAGGTTTGCATTTCTCCCAATTACGTTGAGATTATTGATACAATTGGCCTATTGACTCTTTCCCTAAAAGTGATAAAAAAACATTCTCTTTACTCACTTCAATGAGTGATGGTTGCAGTTTCAACTAATGAGTAAATATCTTTGATGGTATTTTAATTACCTACTCCCTCTTTGTTAAACCCAACTGTTGCTACTCAGTTATTCCATTCAGTGAACAGAAAGAATAACCCTTTGACCCTGGGAACTGTTAGTGCTGCAAAAATCCCTGAATACAAGAGTGTAACACTGCAGGCAGTGACACAGTCATGGTGACTGGCAATGAGAGGATGGTGCAGCAGGACTTTTAAGGGCTTTCCGGTTATCCCAAGGGAACCTGCAGGCCTTTGGTGAACTGACTCTGTCTTCTGTGTTCACATATTCCCTTTATTCAAAAATACACTGAATCCCCAGCACTGAAAAGCCACCCAAAAGCTTTTCCTAAAGACCTGTATGACTTCTAATGAAATAGTGTAGAGAAATAAAAGTTCTTCATTTGCAGCTGTTTTTCTCCATCCCAGCAGAGAACAGAGGAACCCACGGGGACAGGTCACTTAGGATTTCACATCAGGAGAGGGTCTCCTGAATCCCCACTGTGACATCCTGGGACCCCCATCCTCTCAGGTGCAGAAAGGACAAAACCAACTCCCTTATCAAAGTTCTGCACTGTGTGTGTACATGCATTTGTGAAGGGCGTGGCAAGTCATTTTATACCAGTCACAGCAAAAGTGTGGAAGCTGGTGAATGACTGCCCAGATTAACAAGCAGAGTGAATCAATTATTCTTCATATAATGGTATCATTTTTGCTTATTCATAAGTGCATCTGCAGAGAAAAACTGAAAAGGTAGAGTTATTCCAATATATTTGATCTATGGGGGGACCCAAAAAACCCACAATTTATTTATTTAAAAATGTGTATTTATTCTTACACATTTAAACTTCAGTACCTGTGTTGCCACCCTTCAAGGCCAGGCAGGTCCATGGTATTCACGAAGAGGGGAAAATATTCTCGAAGCTGTTGGAATGTCTGGCATGCCTTTATTCACTGGTGTGTGAGCCATGCACACTGCAAGCTGTGTGTCTATCTGCATGTCTCATGTCATGGCCCCTGCTCCCCAGTGTGGCACCCTTCATGGTACCTGTCCCCTTGCATGTCTCTCATCATCATCACCCCCAGCAGGGAGTCCCTACCTGTTTAAGTACTAGAGGGGAACAAAGCCAGAAAACTGCCAAACCCTTATATAACATACTAGTTCTGCACATGTGAGCTCACTTCATGTTATGGGAACAGTTTATCAGACCCAGTCTCAAGGCTCTGAGAACACTGGTTATCAGGCCCCTTCAAGGCTATGGGAACACTGCTTCCCCTATTTACCCAGACACCTGGGTGAGGAAGCCAGACTGCCTCCACTTACCCTACAGTTCCTGTCAAAGTACTCTCCATCTGAGGCAATATACCTATCAAGACATTTTTTCCACTGCTCAAATCAGGGTTTTTGTTGTTGTTGCTTTATAACCTTTTTCTTTTCTTTTTTTATTGTTCTATTACAGTTGTCCCAATTTTCCACTGTTGCTGTTCCCTGCCCCTCTTACTGCCTGCTCCCACAGTCAGTCCCCACCCTGTTGTCCATGTCCATAGGTCATTTATACATGTTCCTTTTCTAGACCCTTCCCCTTCTTTCTCCCCTTACCTCCCACCCCTTTCTCCTCTGATTGCTGTCAGTTTCAAACTGATCAAACTTTGATGACTTTCAGTGCTTCTGCCACTTTTTGTCTCACTTCTTTCACATCAGCAAAACATTTCCCTTTGAGGACTTTTTTCATCTGGGGAAACACAAAAAAGTTGCTTGGGCAAGATGGAGTGAATAGGGAGGGTGGGGCAAGGGGTCAGGCCATTTTTGGTCAAAAACTGCTGAACACTCAGCATGATGTGGGCAAGTGTGTTCATAACTCACCCATCATTAAATAGGCAAACCAACAAAAGAGTATTCAAAAAAATTTTCTGAAGCTGAATGCAGCCTCTCACAATGCCAGCTTGTACAGATTGGTTAGAACACTAGAACACTCACCTTGCAGGGGAAGTCTGTACTACAAGGTGCCCACCCTCTAGAAGATAATTCCATTTTTTGGAGGGACTCCCTCACATGTTACAGACTCACAGTCTGGGAATACACCATACAGCAATACTAGGATCTGTCTTCAAGGACACCTAGTGTCCCCTTTCAGAAGAACCTCAGTACCTCAGAAGCTGCATCTGAAAACCTGAGGGCTGGGCTGCAGCAGCAGTGACTGCCCCACTCCATCCAGTGAGTCTCTTCCTAGGCAGTAACTGACCTTTCCTCTAGAATGATTTCCTTAAATTTTTCAGATCTCCAGTCTCACAACTATTTCTGTAAGTCAGGGACAGAATTCCACCTGTTCCTGAAGTAAGACTTCCTCAGAACAGAGTTTTCATTCTGCACTAGAGCAGATTCATCACCTGAATCAGAATCACCTGAAAGTACCTATTAACAATGAAGTCCCATGGGCACTTCCTGAACCTAATAACTCATAATTACCTTCCCCACTCCCTGACCTCTGAGAATGATTCCTTGATGCACTAAAATCTGAAAACCCCATGCTTTAAGTTAACACTCACAATTCTGCAGGTGTTCTTCAGGGCAGTGTTTATGGAAGTGAGGGAAAAAGCTGTATGGATAAATTGAGGAAGAGCATTCCAGGTATAAAAATTGTTTTGATTTCTGCTATAATCTTCAATGTCATTTTATATGGAATACCCAGAAATTTCTATTGGCATGAAAAATACAGTAAAGCCTTTTATTCCTTGAATTGGCCTCATTGGTAAAAAGGATCTAGGGTTGGTGGTGAGCTAAGTTCAAATCACAAGGTTTCCAGCACTGCACAATTCCGTCAGTGTTGATCCAGACCTTACAAAGCAGGGACTTGTTTTCAGCAGACTGAAGTTGTTTGAAGATTCATTTAGGAGGATTTTTGTGAGGATAGGGAAAGGAGGATTGTGGTAGAAATGGGAAATTTTCTCTTGTTATACAAACTTGCATAGTTTGAAAGTTGCAGACTTGCATACTTGAAAGTCTTTCTTGTGACCCAGGTTTCCCAAATGTTACTGTTCTCATCAGACAATTTTATCTAATTAGCATCTATTTTTCACTTCTTTATGCAGTAATCAGCATTCAATTACCGGAACCCAGCTGCTGATACTAAAAAGCATTAAAAAATAAATTCATACAATAAATCCTTAGGTGCCCTCACAATGTCTTAAACTAAGACAAAGGAGTTTGATTCCTTGACTTCCCTTTCTTTCTTTTACCTACATGGATTCATTTCCTTTATATAGATCCTTCTGTGGCTTTGGCTCCATCCCAGGGCCCATTAGTGAAGGTCACAGGAAGAGGGTCAAAGAACAGAATAAAAACAAATGTTGAGCACTAACAGAAATCACCATCAAAAGATAGTAAGAGACAAATATTAACATATTGTAATCTTTTTAATTTGGTTTTAAAGAATCAAACTAATGTTGAAGACATTTTATCTAAAGTTAATCTACATGTATCTATTTGTTACAGAGAATTGTATTGTCTAGAGGA
This sequence comes from Phyllostomus hastatus, assembly GCF_019186645.2. Lineage (NCBI taxonomy): Eukaryota > Metazoa > Chordata > Mammalia > Chiroptera > Phyllostomidae > Phyllostomus > Phyllostomus hastatus. The sequence goes on from NW_025333857.1 coordinate 4,221,414, forward strand.
AAACTGTGGTCATTGCTTTGCACAGTCTTTGTGTTAGATTATAAGGACATGGTCATTGAAATCCTTCTTCAAAAGCCTTATAAACAAACTTGACTTATGCTTCATTAAGTGACTATTTTGATAATAATTTTTTAAAGTCAATTTCTAATTCTGTCAAATTATTTTTCATGTGCACTATGCATATTTTATAATACTTTGGCTACCTTAAGTCTTTCTTGAATGAGAAGGGAGGAAGGGAAAGGAAGGGAAAGGAAGGGAAAGGAAGGGAGGGAATGGGAACATGGGGGAAGGGAAAGGAAGAGAGAGAAAGAAGGGAGAGGTGGGAAAAAGAGAAAAATAGGAAGAGAAAAAAGACAAAAGAAAGAAAAGGTAAAAAAGAAAATGGAGGGAAAGAAGGAAGAAAAGAGAAAGACAGATTGTGTTTTTTTATGTGATTGATGTGGAAGTACACTGTAGATATAGAACTTGGGGATGTGACTTCGCTGTTTTGCTGTTTTAAGTCTGAAGAGAGGAATGGAGAACCAGAGTGTACAAAAGGCTTGTTTCCTATATGCCAACTATTTTATGTACCTCACCTTATTTAACAACCTTAAGAAATAGTTTAAAAATATATTTAATAAGATATTAGCCTTGACATAGGGAACTGAGGCTCCACGAGTTTACATACTATTATTAACATCATTATCACCAGTTGAAAGTCAGGCATTAAAGCCAGATATGATTGTCCAGAATTTTCTATTCCCTTTCCATGCTGTCTCTTTCATGATTGTGCTTCTGTTTCTATAGCTCACCATTATGTCTATGATTTCTTTTTTAAAAATGTATTTTTCAATTACAGTTGACATACAATATTATATTAGCTTCAGGTATGCAACATAGTAGTGAGACATCTGTATAACTTATGAAGTGATCACCCCAATAAGTCTAGTACCCACCTGGCACCCTGCACAGTTATATTATTGACTGCAACCCCTATGCTGTATTTGTATCCCTGTGGCTATTTTTTTAAATAACTGGTCATGTGTACTTAATTCCTTTCACCTTTTCACCCATCCCCCAATACCCTTCTCATCTATCTAGCAACTGTCAATTTGTTGTCTGTATCTATGAGTTAATTCATTTTGTTTGTTCATTTATTTTGTTTTTTTATATTCTACTTATCAGTGAAATCAAATGGTATTTATCTTTCTCTATCTGAAATTTCACTTTGCCTAATATCTTCTACATCCATCCATGTTAATACAAATGGAAAAATGTATGTTGTTCTTTTTCATGACTGAGTAATATTCCATTGTATATATGTACCACCTCTTCTTTATCCATTTGTCTTTCAGTGAACACTTAGGTTGCTTCCAGATCTTAGTTATTGTAAATAATGCTGCAATGAACATAGGGGTATATATAACTTATAGAATTAATGTTTTAGATATTTTCAGATAAGTACCCAGAAGTGGAATTGCTGGGTCATAGGGTAGTTCTATCTTTAATTTTGGAGGGAACCTCCAAACTGTTTCCCATAGTATCTGCACTAATTTACAATCCAAATAACAATGCACAAGGGTTCCTTTTTCTCCACATCCTGACCAACATTTGTTGATTTGTTGATGATAAGCATTCTGATGAAGTGACATTGTGATTTTCATTTTCATTTTTTCTGATGATTAGTGATTTTGAGCATCTTTTCATAGGTCTGTTGACCATCTGTTTGTATGTCCTTTAGGGCAATATACACATATTTTCTCTGGGGTTAATAGAATCCATAAGCATCACTGTTGCCACAGCAAAAACAGAACCCAAATATCAATGTTTTACTTAGGGTTAAAATGCAAACACCTTAGTATTACAGCCTTCTGTATGTAAAGATAACAAAGTGGCTTTGGACCTCTTACTTGATTTTAGACTATTTTTTCCTAAGACTAGATTAATCAATTACGATCAAAGAAATATTTTTTTTCAGATTTACATTGGAAGTAGTCAATTACTTTTGAGATCAGCATCCAGGAGAATAGTTATAACAGAATCCATGGACCCAGGGATGACATGACTATCAGTAAGAAATTCTACATGTTCCCAGGATAGTGGCCATCTCTCCTTCTTTGTTTGGATTTTTCACCTGTTGCCCAGAATTACTATTAATAGTACCCCAACCCCTTCACATAAATTCCCCAATTTGGATGGTATATTCTATTCTCAGTCTACCTGTAGAAAACCTAGCTCACCAGAGCAGATGCAAATGCACCTCTTTCCCACGTTAGGCTTTGCCATGCTGAGAACATGCAATATTAATACACTATAAGACTTTGATAAAATTAAAACCAATAAATTATACAATAAATTCTGCTTATGTAATTTAAAAAATATGTTGAGAGTTAGTACTTCTTTGTTTCTCTGCTATGGCAGATATATATTTTTGTAAAGATGAGCATAGGAAATGCAACTAGGCTATGGAGTCAATGACAGACGGGGGTTAGAATCCTAAACATGTCACTTAGTGCATGAGTGGCCTTGACTTAGTTGCTCAGATCTCTCTGTGCCTTAATTGCATATTCTGAGAAGGGTATTAGAAATACTACCATCTACCACCCAGGGTTGTTTTTACCAGAGTAACTGGGGCTTAATTTAAGACTGATCATTGACAGAGGGGAGTGGGGCTGGGAGAACTGGGTGGAAAAGGTGAAAGGATGCAGAAGTACAAATTGGAAGTTACAGAATAGTCATGAGGATATAAAGTACAGCATAGGGAATACAGTCAACAATATTGTAATGACTGTGTATGGTGCCAGACGGGTACTGGGAATACCAGGGGGACACTTGTCCAACCACCATGCTGTATACCTGAAATTGACACAAAATAATATTGAATGTAAATGGCAATTGAAAAATAAAATGTAAATTTAAAAAAGAAATAAAGGCTTTAGTTTAAATCACACTTCTTTGATGAATGTGAACTTGTATAATTTAACATAACCTAGAGACTCAGTTTCCCCATCTATAAATAGTAACATGACCAGTTCCTATCTCAAAAAAGGTTGTTTTGAGGACTGAATAATGTAATACATATAAAGGAAGCATGTCATAAATGTATTTATAATTTTAATGTATAATATGAGAAGATAATTAATAAGTCCTATAAATAATTTATAGCTGAAATTTAGTTAATATTGCCTTTATTTCTGGCCACATATTATGAGCTACTAGCAGGCCTAGTTTAAATTACAGTTTTCTTATCTGAAAACCAAACTAAACTTTCACTTGGTTTTAAATACTCAAGTGAAGGTTTTGCATAAACATAATGTGTGAATTATACGCCTAAAGTTGCTGAGTTAAGACTTCAAATAACACTGCTTTCTATAAAACAAAGTTAGAATTGCTAGAATTATTTCTTTATGTAAGCTGTTTTATACTCTCTCTGAGCTCTTTCATACTTTATCTGTTTTTTCACCTTCATTTTTAGTCATGAAAATCTCAATTTGCTGAGCCTTTTATTGGTTTTCTTTCAAGATAGTTTACCCAGATGAGGATAATTAGCATGTATATTGCATGAAGGTAAACATAATATTTAAGATACTGTAATTCCCTATGATTCCAGAAATGCTTACCAAATACAAATAAACTGGTATATACCCATGTATACAAACTTCCCTAGTATGTGTGTATCTGTACTATATAGTGTACATATATATTTGTTTCTGCATGTGTATATGTATGTGTGTACATATAACATGTATGTAGTGTGTATGTGCACATATATATAATCTCTAAGGGGACACATAGGTACCAACTCAAACTCACACACACAACACATGCACACAAATGCACATATATAAAAATTATTTTTTATTAAATTTATTGGTGTGATGTTTCACAAACCATACAGGTTTCAAATGTACAACTCAAATAAACATCATCTGCACCCTCTATCAGGCACTCATTGCACCAAGCAAAGTCCCCTTCTGTCCCCATTCCCCACCCATTTTGCCCACCTCCACCAACCCTCCACCCCCTTTTCCCTCCATCACCACATAATTGTCTTTTATACACATACACACACATATATGATTTTTGCTTAATCCCTTCATTCAGCCCCCCAATCACCCTCCCCTTTGATAGCTGTCAGTCCATTCTATGCATCTATGTCTCTGTTTCTATTTAGTCAGTTTATTCTGTTTATTAGATTCCATATATGAGTGAAATCCAATGGTATTTGACTTTCTCTGATTGACTTATTTAACTTAGCATAAAAATCTCCAGGTCCATCCATGCTGTGACAAAAGGTAAAACTTCCTTTTTGTTTTCACTTTTTTAAAAATAGCCAAGTACTATTCCATTATGTAAATGTACCACAGGTTTTTTATCCACTCATCCACTGATGGTTGTTTGGACTGTTTCCAGATCTCAGCTATTATAAATAATGCTGCAATGAACATAGAGGTTCATATATTCTTTTGAATTAGTGTTTAGGGTTTCTTAGGCTTTATTCCAGAAGTGCAATCTTTGGGTCATAAGGCAGTGCCATTTTTGAGTTTTTGAGGAAGCTTCATACTGTTTTTTCACAGTAGCTGCACCAGTCTGCATTCCTACCAACAGTACACAAGAGATCCCTTTCCTCCACATTCTTACCAACACTTGTTGTTTGTTGATTTATTGATGATGATAGCCATTCTGACAGGCATGTGGTTGTATGTCAGTGTAGTTTTAATTTGCATCTCTCTGATGATTAGTGATGTTGAGAATTTTTTCATGTGTCTATTGGCCATTCATATGTCTTCTTTGAAGAAGTATTTATTCAGGTTCTTTGCCCACTTTTTAATTGGGTTGGTTTGTCTTCTTGGTGTAGAGTAGTATAATTTTTCATATATTTTGGAAATTAACATCTTATGAGATGTATCATTGGCAAATATGTTCTCCTATTCAGTGGGTTATCTTCATTTTGTTGACAATTTCTTTTGTCAGGCAAAAACTTTTTATAATAGTTTAATGTAGTTCCCTTTTGCCTTTGTTTTCTTTACCTGAGGAGATATATTGGCAAAAATATTGCTATAAGAAATGTCTGAAAATTTACTGCCTGTTTTCTTCTAAGGTTTTTATGGTTTTACAACTTATATATAAATCTTTCACCTATTTTGAGTTTATTCTTGTGTATAGTGTAAGTTGGTGGCCTAGTTTTATTTTTTGAATTTATCCAATTTATCTCATTTTAATAAGACTATCTTCACTCCATTGTATGTTCTTGCCTCCTTTGTAAAATATCAATTGACCATAAAGGTGTGGGTTTATTTCTGGGCTCTCCATTCTGCCTCAATGATCTATATGCCTGTTCTTCTGCCAGTGCCAGTCTGTTTTGATTACTATGGATTTGTAATATAGTTTAATATGAGATTATTTGATACATCCAACCTTGTTTTTCTTTCTTAAGGTTGTTGAGGCTATTCAAGGTCTTTTGTGGTTTAATTTAAATTTTTTTGAATATTCTAGGTCTGTGAGATTGGTATTTTAATAGGAATTGCACTGAATCTGTAGATTGCTTTGGGTAGTGTGGACATTTTAATGATGTTACTTTTTCCTATCCATGAACACAGTATATGCTTCCACTTATTTGTACCTTCCTCAATTCCTTTATTCAGGATCTTATAATTTGCTGAGTACAGGTCTTTTATTTCATTAAAATTATCCCTAGGTACATTATATTTCTGTTACAGTAATAAATGAGACTACTTTATTAATTTCTCTGATATTTCATTATTGTTATATAAAAATGCCACTGATTTGTGAATATTAATTTTGTATTCTGCTACTTTGCCAAATTCATTTGTTAGATCTAGTAGTTTTTTGGTGGAGTATTTAGGGTTTTCTATATACAATATCATGCCATCTATGAATAATCACAGTTTTACTTCCTCTTTCCAACTTATATGTCTTTTATTTCTTCTTCTTGTGTGATTGCTGTGGTTTCCATGGTACTTCCAGTACTATGTTGAATAAGAGTGGTGAAAGTGGACATCTCTGTCTTGTTCCTGATCTTAAGGGAAACACTTTAGTTTTTGCTCAATAAGTATGATGTTGTCTGTGAGTTTGTTGTATATGGCCTTTACTATGTTGAGGTATGATCCCTCTATGCTCACTTTGCTGAGAGTTTTTATCATAAATGGGTGCTGGAATTTATCAAATGCTTTTTTCTGCACCTATTGATATGATCATGTGGTTTTTATTCTTCATTTTGTTTATGTGGTGTATCATGTTTATGGATTTGCATAGATTGTACCAGCCTTGCATCCCCAGAATAAATCCCACTTGATTGTGATGTGTGGTCTTTTTAATGTATTGCTGGATCTGGTTTGGTAATATTATGTTGAGGATTTTAACATTTTAACATCTATGTTTATCAGAGGTATTGGCCTATAATTTTCTTCCTTGGCAGCATCTTATCTGGTTTTGAAATTAAGATAATGCTGACCTTCTAAAAAGAACTTAGAAGTATTCCTTCCTCTTGAATTTTCTATAATGATATGAGGAGACTATGTGTTAGTTCTTCTTTGAATGTTTGTTAAAATCTGCCTGAGAAGGCAACTAGTCTTGGTTTTTGAATTCTTCCTGATTCAGTTTTGGAAGATTGTATGTTTCTAGGAATTTACCCATTTTCCCTAGGTTGTCTAATTTGGTGGAATATAACTGTTTATGGTATTTTCTTACATTCTCTGTATTTCTTTGGTGTCATTTGTTACTTCTCTTTAATTTCTTATTGTATTTATTTGGGTCCTCTCTCTCTCTCTCTCTTTTTTTTTTACCTTAGTGAGTCTGTTTAAAGGTTCATCAATCTTGTTTATCCTTTCAAAGAACCAACTCCTGGTTTCATTAATGTTATATATATATATAACATTACAAAATATGTATATAAATACACAAAATAATATGTAATAGATATTATATATTATATATAGTATAAGAATTATATACATATAATCAGTCCTATGTATTTATTTTCAGCTGAAAGAAATAAACAAAGAAATTGATTAGGATGTAAATTCTCTGCTTATTATAAATAACTCAATTGAAAGAAAGATAATATTTATAAATACTGTATCTGTAGGGACCAATGTCAAGCTTTGAGAGGAGAATGTTGGAGAAAGAATACAGAAATGGTAGAATGTTGAGAGTGTAGACAGAGAGTTTTTGTGCAAGTCTCATTTCAGCATTTGTTAGTTATTTGACTATAAGAACTTATACTTTCTGTGCTATTGTTCTTACAGAATTCTGATAAATGAAATTATCTGAAGCAAAAAGTTCATTGTATAAGTCTTTAATGTATTTCCCAAGTGGAAATACTGTGAGAGGCATTCAAATGTGATACTCTAATTAGGAGGAGCAAAATGTTTAGAAACACTGAATTAATGAAGATACAGCTATTCCTTTCTAAGTTTATTGTCAATCTCTGATTACAATGAGGAGAAAGACTTGGTTTTAACACCTTTTTAATCCTAGCCATTTTCCCAAATGGAGAAGGGGAGAACCAGAAGATTAAGAGCCCTGGGGAGGTAATTTTTTTTTAGCTAGGACATAACATTATTTTTTTTCCACTGTATAATTTTAAATTACTTTTCAGTTGTTACTTTCCATTTTGATTTTCCATTTGAAATTATAAATTTTTACTTTTAGAGTATTTAGGTTTTTTAAGTGAATTGATTTAAAAATAATACATTTTAAAATAATAATAGGTGCAGGTGATTCAAGGAAGGTCTGGACTGTTATCAAATGGCTGGCATTTGAAAGCACAGTGCTATTACTGTTACCTATCAGTAGAAGGTTGCCACTCTCCTTGATTAAGGTACTGTGTTGAGCAAGAGCACTGTTCTCAACCTTTATTCCTTTGGGAAACAAATAGGCATTAAAAGTACATTTATATATGAAAAGAGCTACTGCACAGATTTTACAGGCTAAAGCTGATGTGTAGTTGCCTTTGTAGTACCATTTGTAGTGCTATTGAGTCCTTTCTTTCCTACTGACTTACGCTACACTTGAGTGTTGGAGGCACCACAGATGAGAACTGCTGTTCCAAAAAGGTGGATAGGTACTAACTTAAAGAGCATGGATTCTAGTAGAGCAGATAAGACATATTCATACATAACATATGGCAGCAATAATAAGGTAGTGATAAAGCACTACAATATCCACGGGAGAAATACAAATAATGACCAAAAATGGGACTTATCTTCTGCCCTAACTTGGTCATGTGACCAATTAATTGATGAGAGACATGGCAGGCAATGTCTATGTGTTAGTTGTCCTCTAGAACAGAGGTGTACTGTGATTAAATTTCAAAGGGTTGTCATATTTTATGTTTTTTTCAAAATTAGTATAGTATAATGTACATTGAAAATCATTTTTTTAATGACCCCCCCACCAAAAAAAAGAAAGCAGGACTGATGGAATAAATACTAATGACTTGTAGCACAATCTAACATGTTGGTGTTTTTTGACAATCTATATTCATAATATAGGTCCAAATTTATTTTATTTTTAAAGACCTATTTATTTTTTCATTTCCATCATTGCATCCTCTCCCCTTTAGAACCATCAACTTGTTCCCTGTATCTATGGGTCTGTCTCTGTTTCATTTTATTTATTCATTTATTTTGTTTTAGATTTCACATATAAGTGAGATCATATGGTAGTTGTTCTTCTCTGACTTATTTCACTTAGCCTAATACCCTCTAGGTCCATCCACATTGTCGCAAATGGCAAAATTTCATTCTTTTTTATTGCTGAATATTACTCCATTGTGTATATGTACCACATCTTCTTTATCCATTCATTTTTTGAAGGACATGTAGGCTGCTGTCATATTTTGGCTGTTACTTGTAAAGATACAATGAAATAGGTGTGTATATATCTTTTTGAGTTAGTATTTTTTTAAATACCTAGAAGTGAAATTGCTGAATCATATGGTAGCTCTATTTTTTAAATTTTGTGAGGAGTCTTCATATTGTTTCTCAGAGTGCCTGCACTAATTTACAGTCCCACCAGTGGTATACAAGGGTTCCCTTATCTGCACATCGTCACCAGCACATGTTATTTGTTGATTTATTTGGTGATAGCCATTCTGACAGGAATGGGGTATATTTATTCAGATTCTCTGCCCATTTTAAAAAAGATTTTATTTATTTATTTTTTAGAGAGGGAAGGGAGGGAGAAAGAGAGAGAGAGAGAAACATCAGTGTGCAGTTGCTGGGGCCCAGGCCCTGCAACCCAGTCATGTGCCCTGACGGGGAATTGAACCTGTGATGCTTTGGTTTGCAGCCCTTGCTCAATTCACTGAACTACGCCAGTCAGGGCTCCTCTGCCCATTTTTAATCAGATTGTTATTTGGGTGTTACCGGTAAGTTGTATGACTTGTATATTTTGGATATTAACTGTTTATCAATTGTGTCATTTGTGAACATCTCCCATTTGGTCACTTGTCTTTTCATTTTGTTGATGGTTTCCTTCACTATGCAAAAACTTTTTAGTTTAATGTTGTTGCTCTTGTTTATTTTTTATTTTTTTTGCCTTCCTTGAGGAGAAATACCCAAAAAGATATCGCTAAGAATGATGTCAGAGTTTACTGCCTATGTTTACTTCCAGGAGTTTTATGGTTTAAGGTTTAACATTTAAGTCTCTAATCCACTTTAAGTTTATTATTATATAGGGAGTAAGTACAGGTACACATCTTTATCTTACTTTTTTTCACTTAATATTTTTATATAAAAAATTTCCAAGTTATTAAATATCTCAATAACCATAATTTTAATTCCTACATAATAGTCTAAGGAGATGTATCACAGATAATGCACTTATTTCTCCATAACTAGACATTATTTTTGCAATATTTTAATATGTTAAATGGTGTAATAAAATGTATCTTTGATGTTTAAAGTTATAATTTCATTCCAACTTAGAAAAATATTAATATCATTAACTTGTTTACTGGACAGGATTTTTCTACTAGACTATTAAGTGTCTGAGAATAAAAATTGCCTTTACACACTTATATGTCCTCAGCTCTGCCTTGCACATAGACAGTAACTAGTATGTATTTATTGAGTTAAATTGAATATACTTTCCTCTCTGACAGTTTCCCACTCTCTTATGGAGGGAATTCAAGCAATCAGTTGGCAGCCATGAGTTACTAAAAATAAAGGAAAATCCCCAAATATCTGTTAGGAGTTTTCTTAGGATGCAAAGAATTACACATTCTTTCTTAGACTAATCCATGGCCTCTAGATTGCCTATCCCTAGAGGTGACTTATATCAGGAAAATATTTTAGTTTGTCATATAGCTATAAAAATGGCATTTGCCTTCATTTTCTCATCTAAAAAGCTATAAAAATAATAAAATTTCTATCATCTAGGAACTTAATAATGGCTTAGTATTAATTAAGAATAGGCACAGAAATGGGAACTTTAGATGCAATTCTCTGTCTAGCAAAGATAGAGAATTGGTTACATCAATAAATGTCAAAGTTGAACTACAGTATGGCAAGATATGATTGTTTTTTTCTCTAACATGGGGAGGGGGGCAGAAGCTAGAATTATTAGAATGTAGATTTACATCAGTGATTTTTTAAATAGATGGTCAAAATTTTAGATGCCTAAATCCTTTCTGAAATAACTTACAAATAAATAATGGAAGCTTAAATATACCCATAAAAATAGATATTTAATGCTAATTTATATTTTTTTCAGCAGAGAATGGCTAATTACTTACCAAACCTGCTTTCTCTTCCTCATACGGACATAGATATACTCACATGACTGAGTTCTGGCCACTAAAGTATGAGCAGAAATTTTGAGTGCTATTGTCAGGTCTGATGGAATAGAAAGGACTTAAAAGATCTAGAAGAAGGTGCAGCTGCAAAACACATACACATAGTTCCCTCAGTTTCCATGGAGTAGAACTAATAAAACCACTGAGGTCCTAGGGTTTATCTGTTACAAAATCTGGCAGAAATGTTTATTTGTTCATTTCCAGGGTCTTTCCTATGGGATTTAAAATACCTATCTTGTCTGAACAGCTTTAAACAAGACAGAAGCTAAAATGTCTAAGTGCCTTCCACATCAAGTAATTAAAACCTGATAATTTCCAGAGAGACTCATTCATGGATGCCCATACCTCAAAGAGCCCTGTTTTCAGAGAACCATAGGTAAAATTGAGGAATCTGAAGGGGAAACTACATAACAGAATTCTCCTTCATTTGATCTTACTTTCCCAAGTAAAATGTAATAATCTTACAAAAGAGAAGGAGCTGTCTTCTGTGGTCACACCTTTCATCAAGATGGGCCTGAGTGGATCTTGGGACTGAATGGTTAGCACTGAAAAGCCAATGATGTTCTTGTTTGTTTGTTTCTTTCTTCATGCCAATGAGAGAGACATATTTTATAATTTTTTCTAACTCTATCTTCAGAAATATTTGAGGAAGTTATCAACAGAAGTTTTTTTGTCCTTGGTTGTTTTTATGTCTTCTCATTTGTACTATGAGATACTTAACAGGCCTTAATATCTACCCAGATAGAATAATCCTGTGCCACCAAATTGCCTAGGACAGGGGTGTCAAACTCATTCTCACTAGGGGCTACATCAGCCTCATGGTTGCCTTCAAAGGGCCAAATGTAATTTCAACTCCTTAACAGTTAAGTAGTAGTTACATTTATATGGTCCTAAAATTATTTCAGCTCTTTGAAGGCAACTGCAAGACTGATGTGGCCCCTGGTGAAAATGAGTTTGACACCCTTGGTCTATGAGGTAGCTACATCAGGAAAGGTTTTTAGTATGTCCTTCAACTGAGAGATGTTATGTCTAAGAGGCATCATTTGCAATATTCTCTTTTTTCTACATAATAATAACCAACATGTATAGAGCTCTGACTTTATATACACTATCACATTTCATTATCAGAATAACCTTGTAAGATAGTTACTATTGTTCTCATGTCAGAGATAAGAAAACTGAGGGTAAGAGAGGGTTAAGATTCATACACATTTCTGTCATTGTGTATCTATGCTCTCAGCCATCAGCTGAAGCTGCCTTCCAGGTTTGGAGCATGGAGTATCACATTTGTGAGGACATCTGCATCTTAAGCCAACCATCTTTTAATTAATAATAATTTCAAACAGACATCTCAAAACTAGACAAAAACCACTTTTATCTTTAAAAGTTTTAAGTGAAATAGGCATACTATATGGCCAAGTATTTCTATGTAGGCCAAAAAGAGACCCAAAACTGTAGGAGAAGAGCAAATAATTTGCATTTCAAAGAGATAAAAATAAACACAAGAATAGAGAGCTCTCCAGTTTTAGGAAAGATTAACAAGCTATTCATGAATGACTTAGGATAAGCTTTGCTAATTGTTTACTAGTCACACAACTACCAGAAGAACTCGTGTTTTGAAATAGATACAGTCCGGTGATTTGGAACCATGAAAAAAGATGCCAAAGCATAGCCAAAAGGAAAGATGAGAAAATGTTAAGTTTTTCTCTTTTTAAAAGGAAGCATTACTACAAAAATTGTTTTTTAAAAAAATTAATTATATTTACTATCTTAGATGAGATGCATTTGTGATAATGTATACCAAAAGATGGAAGAAGTACAGGGTAAAGGTTAGGGTTCTGCTTTTGAAGTTAAAAAATTCTGCATAGAAATATTGGCTCCATTATCACTAGGGCTAACCTTAGAAAAATGACTCAACAAGCTATAAGGGTGCTTTCCCCTTCTTCTGAAGTCAAGAGACAAGTGCTACAAAATAAGACTTGTGGAATTTTTCACAGTCTTTCACCATAGTGAAACAAATATTAGGTTAGATAGCCTCTTTTGTGGTCAAGGAAGTTGCTGCTATAATAAGACTATTCTGCATTGACAAGGGTTTCCTGGGCAAATGATGTTCCCCAAGCCAAACCAGGGCAACATGCATGAAAGAGCCAGAATGAGAGCTATCTTAGGTCCTTTCAATAATGCCATCATGGAGGGTAATGCAGCCTCAGTAAATACAGCAAATACTAGCTGGAACTGAGTATTTCTAGGGACTGCAGAATGACTACTAAACAAACCAGAACAGAGGTTTACTCATCGAGATCAAGGAAACTGCCAATAAGATATCTCTTAATTATGGGTCCCAAAGAGCCCCAGAAATTGCCCCATAAAAGGAATTATCTTTAAAATCTGCCAGTCCCATAGAGCACTAAGTTATCCATGACAGTTCCCAGGAAATAAGAACTTTTCTGATCTCCTCACCTCACCCCAATAAATTACAAAGAGACAATAGAGGAAAAAAATAAGACATTATTTGATTACCTTCATGAGTCTTGCTTGCTTGATTTATTAGTTGTATACCATTTTATATTAATTTCACTGCATTAAATCATACAAAGACCTAATTTTGATACAGACAGACTCTAACATCTATATAGGATTCTAATCAAATGATAATTGCAAGCATTTATTGGTCTGTATCCAAGAAACTAGAAATCAAAATGCTATTTTCAGTTGTTTACAGAAATGTTAGTTTGCACATGGTTAATTGGGAAGTATCTACAGTGGTGGGTAACTGTTTACCTACCTGCATGAGCCACCAAGTAATTTTATCATTACCTTTGTAAGTTTTGCTTTAAAAATAATTTTCTTATAACATAAAACTTATTGGGTATTTTCTAAATCTGGCTTTCATGTTGGCTATTTCCATCTTGAATGTTCTTCAAGTTGAGCCTTAATATTGAAAGTTTTCATTTCCTCCTTACCAAAAATAAGTAGAAAGAAAAAGGTAAAAATATAATGCTTTGGAGTATAACCAGAAACCATATAGAAAGATAAATTTTATTTAGAAAACTAGTTCCAATCCAATGCTTCCTGCCCTGTAGGGAATTTTGGGGTTCAATCTCAAGTTCACTTAGGTCCTTCAAAGAACTTAGGTAAACCTAGTAACTCAAGGCTTGCTCACACTAAAAGTGATTTCTCTTAGTTTTCAAAAGTTTTATACAAGTTTCACAGCTCTTCATTATCTAATATAGGCACAGACCACTACTTCTGAATTTACAGTATTAGACATCTGGAAGTTAGAACCTCAGAACCTCATATGTATTTTGGACACCTTTATTCATTAAATCATTTTTTCCACCTCATCTCTCTTATCACCCACCTCTCTCCATTTGAGAAATAACTTTACTGATAAAAAATCCTATCATCAGCTAGTGTGAGGGTTTAAAGAAATTTCTGTGCTATCCATTTATTGTTCTGTGCCCATGTTCAATTGCCAGAGAACTAAATTAATCTTAGAATTCCCAGGCTAAGCAGTTTATCATTACCCTATCATCCATCAAAACAGCTATTTCTCTTCTAAACTTTCTTCTTAAACAACATACAACCATCACCTCTTTCCTGTTTTTACTTGTGTTTTATAAAAATGGTGGCTGTCTGAAATTCTCCATTTCTCCTCCTCCAGTCTACCAATCGATTTCTCTTTATCACTGTATCAGCTATTTGAGGATCTCCTTTTCCAGTGTCCTCCTAATCTGTCCCCAGAGAAAATCCATGCCTTCTGTCTTGCTGGATATTGCCTCAATTATCTCATAAAAATTATAGTAATATCAGCTATTATTTATGTGCTATGCATCTGATATATACCACCTGTGATCCTTTCTGCTTTGTTTTCAAAGACTAACAGGAGATGATGAGACCATAGATGTTATCAGCCTACCCATGTCCCACAGCTAACAACTGTTAAACTCAGAATTTGAGCCAGATATTATGGAGTCCAAATTTTTGCTATTTCTATTCTTCCACATTGCTTCTTTAAGTCTACTTCCTGAAGTTTTTGTTCATTTTCTTTCACTAATAGAATGAGCTATAAATAAGTATCCAGAACACAAAAAGTATAAGTATGACAATACCCAACTTCATATACCAATCATTGTGCCTGAGTGTCCCTTTGATCAGAATCAATGGAAAGTCCTATATGACCAATATGGATATGACTAATAACACTGAATATTATAGTTTTCTGCTTTATTCTTAACAAAATGAAGTTCTTCTTGTCAAACCTTGGACATAGTTGGACATTATGATAAGGTTTTGATTGTACAACTTTTACTGACAGTGAAATCTAAATGGAGTCAGCAATTTGTCCTTCTAGACTAAAACAGAAATATTTGAGATGAGAATAATAATGTGCAACCTTCCTAAATAGTTTTCAAACTACTTCAAAAAACTATGATGAGCTATGATCCAAAATGATCTCTGTCTTCCTGAGACAGTACTAGAATGGGAGAAGTACTGAAACTGGGGAAATGACTAGTAAGTCTGACTACCCACCACATGAAATCCAAACTCATGCGGTAGGTACTGGTTGAAAAGGAAAGGGGTTTATTCAGGAGTCCACTATCTGAGAAGATGGCAGGCCCATACCTTCAAAACCATCTTTGCATCTCAGGCATCCTGGCTAGGTTATATATGGGAACTGTGGGAAGGGAACATTGCTGAGGAAATTCTGGTGACTTGCAGTTTCTCAGCTCTGCACTTGGGTGGTCTCATTGTGATCTCCTGCATGCGTCATCATGTAGGTCCACTGCTCTATTTCCAGTTTTACTGCTGACATTCAGGAGCAGGGTGTGCAGACAGCCTTTCTGCTGGTTCTGATGTGAATTGCTGACATCTGTCCAGTTCTTGTAGTCAGGATCGTTCCTTGAACTATGATTACTGATATTTACAAATTACTCATAAGGAAACTTTTAATAGATGAATCTTCTATAAGTCCATTAGTACAACTTATTCTATGATTACTACTTGATTAGTATATTATGTTTTTTTTTAATTTTCAATCACTGTTAGAGTATTCTAGATCTGAAGGGAGTTTGCTGCCTACTTGCTAAGTACTTATCTATCCTTCTTTGTAATTGTCTTTCGCTTTGACTGGAATCAAAATAACCATTTCTTAGGGGAAAAATGCTAATACTATCTACCTAAGTTGTGCTCCTGCCTGGTTAAGTTGCTGCTGTGATTGAATTAGATACTGTCATTTCCATGTTAGACACACTCAGGGCCAAATTAAAGGGTTTAAGCAATAAAATGACTTTTCCCTAAATCATTAGTGAAATAGATCAGAAATAGGATGTCATTTATCTCCTTATCTAATAGTAATGTGTATATTGAACAAACACTGCCAGAAAAGACTGTACTCTTCAAATAACAAGCATAAACAACCCATGATGTGGACAATAGTGTGGGGATTGACTGTGGAAATGGGGATGGGCAGCGCAGGGGAGAACAAAAGGGGGAAATTGGGACAACTCTAATAGAACAACAATTAAAGACTGTACTTTTCAGTGAAAATTTTAAAAGTAACTCATTCTTTACCAGCAATTTCAAATAAACTGAAAAGGGCAATGTATGTAATAAAACTTTTATCTTGAACATAGTCATATAATTGTAATAGAAACTATATTTTTCTTGTCTTACCCAAGAAATACTAAAAAGTATTTGACAAATTTTATTTTAAAAAGTATAAAATCATTACTCTGCCCAGGAAACCCACACGTCTTAGCCCAGTGTGGACACATTTGAGGGAACCAGGAATTCCTCATTTTGTTATTGCTATTAAGCTTGCCATCTCAGGGAATGACCAGGCCCAATCCACTTGACAAAAGGCAAGCAATCATCTTTGCCTCTTCCTCTCCTCACAGTCAATCTTTAACTAAAGCATTTTTATTCTGCTTCAAAATCTCTCTTGAAACTGTCCATTTATCCAAGCCCACTCCTATGACCCTGATTGGGTACCACTTTTATTCTGGCTTCATTTAATGTAACAGCTTTCTGCATTTCCAGCTTCAAGTTTTTCCCTCCTGAAAGCTGATTTTTCATGCTGCATTCAGATTAATCTTCTCAAAATGTAAATCTGATCATACTGCTATTTTTCATAAAACACTTCAATGGCTGATCATCGCCCTCAAGATAAAGTGAAAACAGCTTATTACAGTTTGTAATTCATTCCCCCAATTACCTCTTCAGCCTCTATTCTCTCCTGTTTCTTCTCCAGCCATTCCGGAATACTTTAATTCCCCCATCACAGCACATTCTCCATCATTTCCATGTGTTTGCACAGGCTGTTCACTTTGCCTAGAACACCTCACTCCACCGAAAATTGGGGGGAAGGGATATATGGAAATACACTGTTGCAAGGCTGCTATATATTTTACCTGAAGCAATTTGGTAACTCTAAGTAGATTGTTGTAAACTAAAGATGTAAAGCACAATCCCTAGAAAAACAAATAAAAATAATATAAATAAGTATATAGGAAAATTACTAGAGAAATTGAAGTGTAATACTAAAAACTAATTGATTAAAATAATAAGACAAGAAAGGAGAAAGAAAGGAACAGAAAAAATCAAGCCACAAATACACAACAAATAACAAAATGGCATACCTGAATGCAACTTTAGCTTAAATGGACAAATCAGTCTAGCAAAGGCACCGATTACAAAGATCATCAGATGATTCAAAAGCAAGAACTAGCCACCTGCTGTCTAGAGGAGCTCTTTAACCTGTCTGTGCTCCCAAAGACAAATATGGAAAAAGGTTGGAGGTGGTGGGTATAATATAGCATAAATATATATTTCCAAATATAATATTGAATACTTATCTCCAAAGTCAGGTCTATATATTAAATATGTGTAGCTTTTTGTATTGCAATCATACCTCAACAAAGTTGTTATAGTAAATTTTTTCAAGTAACAAAGAAAAAAGACATTCAAGAGAATGAACATGTTAAATGTCAATATGTTGAAGTTTAATATATTAATTAGCCTCCTCTTTGCTGTATCTAAACTCTGGAAAGTTGTTACTAGTTTATATTCCTTCTATCAGTTCCTTCTTCCCTTGTTAATTCTGGGTAAAAATAATTATTGAACTTTGACAACCTGGCAGACAAAAATGATGTAACTCTTATTTTATTTGTATTTCTTTGCTCACTAGTGAAGTTGGTGATCTTTTCATATATTCATTAATTGTTTTTAGTTTTTATTACATTCACCTCTTTTTCTTATTGATTAATTGTTTATTTAGTACTATTTTTAATCTCTCATCTATTAAAAGTCTAAAATGTATTCTACAATTTAGCAATTGCCTTTGTGTACGCATTGTTTAATTCTTGTTATACTATTATTTTTAAGTGCATAAAATTAAACAGATGGTTGTTTCCTTTCATGAATTCTAGCTTTAGTCATAGAAAATGTTTTTTAACTCTATAATAAAATTATTGAAATTTCTTTTAGTACATTATTTTTTCTTGCATTTTAACTTCCTAATTTACCTGGAATTTATTTTATTGAAATTTATTTTAGTGAAGTTTATGTACTTTTCCTACTAAATATTTAGCCAATTACAGCCAATCATCTATACTTTTCTCACTGAATTAAAATGGAACCTTTTGTGTATACTGACATTTCAAATATATTTAGATATAATTCCTTATGCTTCTGTTTCATTAACTGTATATTTTTGTGTTAGTGTCATGTTGCTTTATTATTTGCATTTTTACAACTTACATTTAATATCTTGTAGGGTAA
Source organism: Phyllostomus hastatus (assembly GCF_019186645.2). Taxonomy (NCBI): domain Eukaryota; kingdom Metazoa; phylum Chordata; class Mammalia; order Chiroptera; family Phyllostomidae; genus Phyllostomus; species Phyllostomus hastatus. The sequence continues at coordinate 4,239,997 of NW_025333857.1, forward strand.
GTCTGTTTTCACTACTATTTTTGTTTCTGATTATTCTCATGTATATAGTCTTCTGAATGAACTTTTAGAATTTTGGGTGAACTAATCTTTGTAAAATATGTATTTATTGAGGAAGAATCATCTATGTAATATCAAGTCTTTCTATTGAAATATATACTATGTCTCTTTTTTGAAAAGTTTTGTCCTGTGAGTTCTGTGTATTTCTTATAAAGTTTATTCTAAAGAATTTGGTTTTATTTTCAAAGATGCAGTGACTGAAATCATTTTTTTCAATAATATTTTCTGTGTTTTATATATAAAAATTATATTTTATAACATTAACTTACTTAATTCTCCTTTGTGTTAGAATTTTTCAGTTGATTTTCTGTTAGCTTTCAAAATAGACATTAATTATAACTCTTATGTTCCTATATAATTGATTTTGCTAGCAATTCTTGTGTCTTTGCCTTGCTTCTACATTTTGGAAAGCATTTTTCTAGTTACTCACCATTAAGTTTGATCCTAGTTTTGTTTTGTTTTTTTTCGGATGATTTGTTCAGATGTAGATAGATATAGCTCTACCAAGAGACATAGACATATATGTAAAAACTGTGACTGGAGAATTATACTCTTACTAACTGTCCTTTTACAATTCAGTAGTAAACATTGAAGTTTATCAAATACTTTTTATCTAAAAAATATTATCTTAAACTTACCTTGCATAAGATAGAGTGTTTGTGGAGGAAGTGTACCCCTAGGGGTCTCAGGTTGAGAAGCACAGCTCAACACACCTCTTGTCATTCAGCTGAGCAGTATGGTCTGGTTTGCTAAGTATCTACATTTAGAACATACTCATTTCTGATCTCACCTGATACCTATTTGATTTCAGTTAACAGGTTCACAGGGTTTGAATTTGAATATGAAAGAATGATAGCTCATTTGTTATTTAAAAATATTTTTCTTCAATTATGATTTTTCCCACTCTTCAATATTTAACCTAAGAACTTAAGGAAGCATTTTCATTATCATACTATTTTGGTGCCTTGATTCTTTCCCATCTCTATGCAAACACAAAGAACACAGAGTTTGAGGATCATTTTGTTTATGTCAAAATAGAAAATCTTTTCATAAATCAAAGTTACTGAATTCTGAAAGGTATACCACCTAATTGAAAGTTCTTTTACTATATATGTAGGAAAAAAAACCCAAGCTCTTACACTGAATGTAAACTTTGTTTTGTCCTTTGAACCTAAGGGCCAGATGTTAAGTGGAGCTTCTATTAGTTTTATTTTGAACACAGGATGATGTCCCAAACATTAGAAATGCAGACACTAATTCAAGCGGAATCAGTTTTCTCTTAGAATTCGACTTCTATTTTATCTGAATTCAGCTTAGAGCCTTTTGTAAAATATGTGTTGCTTTGCCTCACAGTCTGTGCTATACACTGTATTCGTTTCTTTTATAATTGTCAAATACTATAATTGTGGTTACTCTAGGGAGCTTCTATTATCATTCTCATTATTTGCATTTTATAGCCAAGAAAATTGGAGTGCAAGGAGGTGAAGTAACTTATCTAAGACCATGTTGCTAATACTTGAAGCTCTCAAAGTTCAGATCTGTGTGATGCCAAATCAAGGGTTCTTTCTATTATATGTCTGCCTTATTTATGTCCTTTTACCATTTCATGTCCTGACTCAATGTTTCTTCTTCTCTCTCTTGCCTCTTCTCCTGCAGGCCTCTGACCAAGGTGTAGACTAAGAGGTGGAGTCATGCTTCACACGGCCATATCATGTTGGCAGCCATTCCTGGGTCTGACTGTGGTATTAATCTTCATGGGATCCACCATTGGCTGCCCTGCTCGCTGCGAGTGCTCTGCCCAGAACAAATCTGTTAGCTGCCACAGAAGGCGACTGATTGCCATCCCAGAGGGCATTCCCATTGAGACCAAAATCTTGGACCTCAGCAAGAACAGACTGAAAAGTATCAACCCTGAAGAATTCATATCATACCCTCTACTAGAAGAGATAGACTTGAGTGACAACATCATCACAAATGTGGAGCCAGGAGCATTTAACAATCTCTTTAACCTGCGTTCCCTCCGCCTAAAAGGCAATCGCTTAAAGTTGGTCCCTTTGGGGGTATTCACGGGGCTGTCCAATCTCACCAAGCTTGACATTAGTGAGAATAAAATTGTCATCTTACTGGACTACATGTTCCAAGATCTACATAACCTGAAGTCTCTAGAAGTGGGGGACAATGATTTGGTTTATATATCACACAGGGCCTTCAGTGGGCTGCTTAGCTTGGAGCAGCTCACCCTGGAGAAATGCAACCTAACAGCAGTACCAACAGAAGCCCTCTCCCACCTTCGCAGCCTCATCAGCCTGCATATGAAGCATCTCAATATCAACAGTATGCCTGTGTATGCCTTTAAAAGATTGTTCCATCTGAAACACCTAGAGATTGACTATTGGCCTCTACTGGATATGATTCCTGCCAATAGCCTCTATGGTCTCAACCTCACATCTCTCTCTATCACCAATACCAACCTGTCCACAGTACCCTTCCTTGCCTTCAAACACCTGGTATATCTGACCCACCTTAACCTCTCCTACAACCCCATCAGCACTATTGAAGCTGGGATGTTCTCTGACCTGATCCGCCTTCAGGAGCTTCATATAGTGGGGGCCCAGCTCCGTACCATCGAGCCTCACTCCTTTCAAGGGCTCCGCTTCCTTCGCGTGCTCAATGTGTCTCAGAACCTACTGGAAACTTTGGAAGAGAATGTATTCTCCTCCCCTAGGGCTTTGGAGGTCCTGAGCATTAATAACAACCCACTGGCCTGTGACTGCCGTCTTCTCTGGATCCTGCAGCGGTATCCCACACTGCAGTTTGGTGGCCAGCAGCCCATGTGTGCTGGCCCAGACACTATTCGTGAGCGGTCCTTCAAGGATTTCCACAGCACTGCCCTTTCTTTCTATTTTACCTGCAAAAAACCCAAAATTCGTGAAAAAAAGTTACAGCATCTGCTGGTGGAAGAAGGGCAGACAGTCCAGCTAGAATGTAATGCTGACGGAGACCCTCAACCTGTGATCTCCTGGGTGACACCTCGAAGGCGTTTTATCACCACCAAGTCCAATGGAAGAGCCACTGTGTTGGGTGATGGCACCTTGGAAATCCGATTTGCACAGGATCAAGACAGTGGAATGTATGTTTGCATTGCTAGCAACGCTGCTGGGAATGACACCTTCACAGCCTCCTTGACTGTGAAAGGATTCACTTCAGACCGCTTCCTTTATGCGAACAGGACCCCTATGTATATGACCGACTCCAATGACACCATTTCCAATGGCACCAATGCCAATACTTTTTCCCTGGACCTTAAAACAATACTGGTGTCTACAGCTATGGGCTGTTTCACATTCCTGGGAGTGGTTTTATTTTGTTTTCTCCTCCTCTTTGTATGGAGTCGAGGGAAAGGCAAGCACAAAAACAGCATTGACCTTGAGTATGTGCCCCGTAAAAACAATGGTGCTGTTGTGGAAGGTGAGGTGGCTGGACCCAGGAGGTTCAACATGAAAATGATTTGAAAGTCTACCACTCACACTTATTGTTTCTGAGTCATTGTCAGTAACCAGTAGGACAAGCTGGCACAGTAAATTACTAGGTTAAAAGGCAGCTTAGCGTAGCTGCCCCTGTGACAAAGCAGGGTCCATGGAAGCAGGAGGACTTCTTATGGAGACTCTCCACCTAGAGGCAGGCAGGCATGTGTCAAAGCCCTTCACACAGTGGGATACTAATTGTTTGCTTTGCAAATATTGGCATTCTGGGGATCTCAGTAATGAACCTGAACCTTTGGCTCATACTCATGGACGGTTATTCAACATTTTCTACCACTGCAGAAACAAAAGAAAAATTAAAAGGAACAACCTACAATGTAGGATTTACATATTGAAAGACACATTTGTCTAAAATATACTCTACAGAAAAATTTGTATCTATGATTATCATTTATTAAATCCTTGCACCATACCATATTGTCGGTTCAACACCACAAAGAAATCAATATATTCTTTACTCTTCCATTTTTTTGAAACATATATGCTGTATATGTTTTAAAGCAATATGAATGAGAGGTTGTGCTTTTAGTTACCCACCACTATAGCTCCAAGTGTGATTTCACCTTCCTTTACATACAGATAACCTGAAACTAGATCCCCAGAGTTGTGGGTGGAGATACATTGAAAGATGTGCTTGTCTCATGTAGGATGTCAAGAAACAAGACCCAAGGCAAAACTGTTCAACTCTGTTAACTCCTGTTACTTTAAATAAAGGCATGTGCCTAGTTTTGATACAGAATGGAATATTTTTATACTTGTGATATCACACTGGACCAGTTTACTGTAACAAAGCCCTTGGTTTCTCCTGAAGGTGGTAGGCCATTAGTTGTACCTGAAAAACACAAGGTAGGTGGTAAGAATGAAAATGATCCATTTAATGACAACTTGATTTTACTCCCATCAGTTGCTACTAATGGGTTAACAGAAAATGAAAAATAATATAATTGTTATATAGTATACTCATGGGGTAACATTTATCTCATAGCTTAGATCCAGAATTCAGATGTTCAAAAGCTCTCTGGATAAGAAGTTCTCAGATGCCAACACAAAGCAGGGTGACCCATGTGTAACATGATGTTAATGTGATTAAGAATCTGTCTAAAACACGATAGCTGTCTGAAGGCTGGATTGTCAGTCAAAGGAAGCATCTAGCCACTCTTACACTGTCTATTGAATAGACTCTATTCAAATGCTACAGACAAAGTATTACCATGAATGGGCAACTTCAGTGTTTCTCCCTGCTTCCTGACTAAGCAGAAAATTGGATTTTATTTTGAAAATTATCATGTGTAGACCAAGAGAAACCTGTCTTGTTTTTAAACAAGTGAGGAGAAACAAGATAGATTAAAAAACACTTATCATATTTTCCTCTAATGAGGAAAAACTGAGATAACGGCCCTATGAATATGTTAAATTGTGTTGACACTTTTACCCCTCTAACTCAAGGATGTTGCCCAATTCAATTTGTATTAATAATTGTTACTCAAAGTTAAAATATTATAGTTTTTTTAAATGGCATCATACCATTGCCACCAGTGATTTAGTTCAGGAAGATATAATTCCATTTGGCTAAATGTTGAGTGAATGAGTTTTCAAAGCATATATTCATGTGATCTGAAAAAGCATTAAATATAGAGTGTAGTCATGAAATGTGATATATTTAATCAGCATAGAACATAGAGGAAATCTCTACACTTTATACATTTTTAGAGGGAACTGAAAATGAGCTTCCTTTTGAACAGTCTATAAACTGGGATATAAGCTTTTTTTCTTGGCATATCAAATTGGGAGTTTGACTTTCAAAAAGCTGGCATTTGTTTTAATATTTAAAATTTTGAGCAATATCAATAAAATTAAATCCCCCCCAAAAGAGTGACAGGTCCAGAAACTGTTTTGCCAATTGGATTGCAGCATGGTTAAGCCCATTTCTCTCTTAATAAAGGGTGGAAAATGACATAAAGATTGAAGAATTGCTCTTTGAGTCATTTTTAATTTGACTTTCTTGATGATTGTCATAGATCTTTTAGAAATTAATCCCCCACTTATGGCAATTACCAAATTCATGTGTAAGAACACAGATCAATATCTGTTCTAAATTCTAGCAAAATTTCAAATTGTGTGCAAAAGAAATGGGTCTTTCAAATTAAAAAAAAAAGAACAAAGTTAAAGTGGAGACATAGTCTCCAAAACTGAATAGGAAATACTTTATCATAATTTTGTAATATTGTGTGAAGCAAGTGCTTAACTAATTGTCCAACTATAACAAAAAAGAGAAAGGGTGGGGGAAACAAAGAGAGAGAGACAGGAGGGAAAAGAAACACTGAGCAGTTAAAAGGACTTTGTAATTTAACTGCTGTTTTCTGTCAAAATTATCCAAAAATAGCTCATAAAATTGGATTAAAGTTAACCTATCCATGAAAAGATTTAGTTAAAATAAATAATTATTCCATTGGAAGAAGAGAGGATATACTTTCTCAGGTGATTCCATACTTTGATCCATGGAAAAATATTTACTTAAAATATTAATAAATGTTCTTCCAAGAAAGAGTGCCATAAACTAATAAACATATGTGGAATAATGCCACATTCTGTAACCATTTCTTGGAAGTCAAAAAATCTATATGAGCCTAATAAATCCTCTGAAAATTCCTGCAAACAAGAATTCTGTTTAATATTGTTTGTTTTGGAGTTTCTCTAACTTCTCTGAGCATGAAGCACTTCTTTTCATGTTGTAACTGTTATCTTGAAAAATGAGTTCTGCAGAACCCAGTTTGGTTAACATTAGACTTAAAGTAGTACTCTTCTGAAATATCCTCAAACCCAAGGTTTCTAATAAAACTAAGATTACACATTTGAATTGGGCTCCAGCAGATTACAAAAAAACATAATTTTCTTTACAACTGATATAATTATAAAAATGTACTGGCCGTATATTTCTAGGAAAATCTTTCTGCCTGAAACATGATAGTAATGGGTTTATAGGTAGTTGAATGGCCACTTAATTTTCTACTTTCTCACTATTGGTACAGATCTTAAGTTCCTTTATATATCTGCAAAGCTCTGATCTTGGGTTCAAATGACTATAGTTCTGGAGCTCTAGTTAGTATCCAGTTTCACAGAAGGACCTTTTTCTTACAACTTCAGGTTTCCTCTTTGTTAGATCAAACGAGACCATGGTAGAAACTAACAACTTAGACAAGCACATGGGCCAGATTTCCTCTCTAGTAGTCATCTCTGAGTCATCACCTTCCCACAGAATTTTTCTTCTAGGAAGAAACACAATGTTTGTTCAGCATTTAGCTCTTGGTTGACCAGTTCTTTGTTTCTGTGTATATAAGTATTTTCAGAAAAGTATTTATTCTCTCTAGACATTAAATCTCTAAAAGGAAAAATCCCCCAAATGAGATCCCTGATGGTCTGAAACAATTGACTCCTGCTCCCAAATGTCTGAGACATATGTTATTAGAGTTTGATAACTCACCAAATTATTTAGGTTAATGTGTTCCTGGCAAGAAATATCTCCTTTTGCAAATTATCATGTTACTCACTTTTTAAAACTGCTTTCATTTGCATTGTGTTTCTAATTATGAGTTTTCCAAATATTGTCAAAGTTTGAAAATGTAAACTAAGTATTGCCAAGATTTGTACTTCCTAGTTCTTGAAGACATTTTTCAGAACTCTGTTTTTGCTCAAGTTTCCAGAAATTTTGCTCATCACCAACAACTCCCCCACAGTACAAAGACATTCAGAATTTGCTCTATAATGTGTAAGGTGGATTATTTTTTCATTGTTCTGTCAAATATTCTGTTCTCTTCAGTTCTGAGAGGAGCCCAGAATTACAACCTTCTATGACATTTTTTAAAAGGGATTATTTAAATCACACATGCATTGAAGCCTGGCTTTTGTCATTTTCCAAGACTCAAGTAGGAACAAAGATATTTTTAATTAGAAGGTACAGAGAGAAGATGTGATCTTGGACAAGAAAAATTGAGTATAGCCCCATGTAAATTAACTTCCTTTTGAGGGTATCCCTTTATCTATATGTCATGACATTTGTTTTAACTTCAGGGACTGTGCTCAGAAGCTATTCAACATCAAGAATATGTCTTGAGACTTTCTAGGAAAGAAAAAAATACATTATTTTCAGCTTACAAGGCTAACACCTGATGAAAAGATATATCAGGAGTTTAAATAAAAGTTAGAGGGAGATACTTGGATCCATTTTAATTATATCTTCCTTATTACTAATTTTTAAAAGATTGTATATTTTATTTATTTTTAGACAGAGGGAAAGGGAGGGAGAGAGGGAGAGAAACATCAATGTGTGGCTGCCTCTCCTGCACCCCCTACTGGGGACCTGGCCTGTAACCCAGGCATGTGCCCTGACTGAGAATTGAACCAGCAACCATTTGGTGCTCAGTCCACTGAGTCACATCAGCCAGGGCTTTATTACTAATTTTTATAGTTATATTCCAACTGAAGAAAAATCTTAGATTATGCTTTTCTTTAACTCCTATGAGTGTCTTTTTTATACCAATTCACTATTCCTGCTCAGCTTTATATAGCTCACATGAGCTATTCCACATGGATTTGTGGCAAGTGAACTTAGAAATAAAATCTTTGGAGCCAAAGCCATTCATTCTACTCAGTGATCAGGCAAATATTTATCATCTCTGCTACTGGGATTAAGTAAGGTCCTAGAACACCTGATTAGACTAATATATCATGTGCCTGGTTATTTCCATTGACTTTGCAACATTGGCTTTGGAAGTTCCATTCTTTCTGATAAAATCTTGAATATTTTCTGATTGAAGAGTTTTGGAGTTATTTTGCCTCTGTGTATGGAAAGCCTTGAGGAGTGAAATATCTGACTTGTTGATTTTAGAATTGCATCTTCTGTAATTCAGAGGGTGCTGCTTGGTACTTTGGTACACTTGATCTGAATCTCTCAGTTACTCTTTCCTTAAATCCTTCAAAAGCCATTCCCAGGAAAGACTTCTCCTTCTCATTCCAGCAAATGCAGGACAGCAGGGAAAGAACAACTTCATAACCTAAGTCCACAAGATCAAAGTGATAGCTAATATACCATAACATTTAGCCAAGTTACCTAACAAAAACTTGGTCTGGGGACCATAAGTGTAGACTTGCAAAGTGTTAACCTAGTAAATTATACTTTAAATTAATAATAATAGGTTTTCAAATCTGAAGTTGTTTTGTCTGTTTTGGGAGCAGTGAATGTAGCAGCAAATGTTCTCCCAAAAAAAGTTAGAGAATGAAAACTCCTTATTTTGTGTAAGTTTTTTAACAGGTTGCCTGGAACAAAATATTTTCAGCTGTGAGAAAGGGGGAGAGAGAGACAGAGAGAGAGAGAGAGGAAGGAAGGAAGGAAGGAAGGAAGGAAGGAAGGAAGGAAGGAAGGAAGGAAGGAAGGAAGGATGGATGGATTAAGAAGTTTGTAAAAATTTTATTTTTCTTAAGCAGGTCTGGAGCTGATGTTCCTCTTTCGAAATATGGAAGTATGATCAAAAGAAACTTGCATGTGCCCCAGACTGCCCTTTTCCAGTTTGCCACATTCTTTAATACCTCTTCTGCCTTCCTGCCACCATCTCCATGGAGAACATCCTGAATAGGAGGAGGAAAAAAGCAGAGACTACCAACTGCCCTGATACAGCCCACAGAGAGCAGAAAGCTTTGGTATCCCCCATATCCCTGCCTCCTTTCCTGATACCACAATTGAAATGATCCCTCACTCTGCCTTACAACTGTCCCATTCCAGCTGCTGTCATACCTCATCAAAGGATGCTCTCTCCAGAGATGTCTTCTTTCACTGGTACTCAGAAATTCTTGGGTAATTGTTAAACTGGAAATTGCTTTTTTAAAAAACCCTCCAGACTATCTTAAATAACACTTTAAAAGTTTAGACTTACTATTCACATAATCACACTCTGACAGCAATCTGCAAGTTAAGTGATTCTGATTTTCTCTTCTAGAAGCAGGTGGGTTAATATAATGTCAACCTTAAATAGAAGCTTTATTTATAGTCTTTAGCAGAATGAGAAAAGAGCTGGCATAATCAAGAGAGTCCTGCTTATTTTAAGGAAGTCTTTAATTTTAATATGCAAAATAGCCATTAGAAGACAACAAAATGCAAATTTGCATTCTATTAAATTGGCTAACTATATTCCAATAAAGTTCAAAAGATATCTTCCATACTGAAAGTGTGTTAGAGTCAAAGATTTGTGCCTATCCTATAAGGGCCAAAAAACTGGTAGACATTTTGTTGCCATGTAAACTTTATTCATTTATTGCACACCTCCTATTCTAAATTGCTTTAATATCTTTACTCTCCAATATAATCAATATAATTTACAATCCCACATAGTTAATAAATAATAATTAAACAAGAGATTAATTAGACTTGCAAAAAAATTTCCCAATCTTGACAACAACATGTGTCCAGCAACACACAAATTCATGAACATATCTGGGAACTGAGTCATGGATAAGCATTGTTTAGAGACTGCTGGTAAGACAACATGCTCTTTCCTCTCCAGTTATAAAATTAAGTACGCCACACAAATATGGGTTGTTTGATATTCAAGTCAATTGTCTTCTTTTGTTTTCCATTTGATGTGGAATACCCCAATCATAATTAATTAAAAAGCTATTGTTTATATATACATATATAAATATGTGGGGGGCAGGGTTTCTTTTTATGTGTTTAAAATGTAACTGTTTTAAAAGTTGAAAAACTTGAGAAGGAAGGGGAAAAAGAACATAATGTGTGTTTATGTTTTTCTTTAATGTCTTTTACTACAATCTATTCTGGGAACATCCCATGACTGAAAGCTACTAAACCAGCAACCTACAAACTTTTTTTTAATGCCTGTTACCTTGTTTTTGTTCTCAAAAAATTATTGCTAATGACAAGAGTATAAGAATTTAGGTTTGTGCCTCATTGACTATTATTGATTTATTGTTGTGGGCATGTTTTTAATATGTAAAAAGTAAGTTCTTATTAATATGTAAAGTAAGTTAAGAAAACAAAGGGCTTAAGCATCTAAAATCTCAGTTAAATTCATTGGGGTATAATTAAGACATGAAGAAAAATAAAAGACAATTGAAGTCACACAGAGAATAATTCCTTATTGAGAGAGGTAGGTTATATGAGCCTTACAGGAAACATGAGTTTATTTAAATATTGTTAGCACTATTATTAGATCAAATAACCTACAAATAATCTCTAGTCAGAGAATAAGCAGGTCCAGTGGAATCTGACTCTAAAACATGGTGTGTAGAGACCACTCAGAGAGGGATTAGAGGCCAGGCTATCTGGTTCTTCTACCAAAAAAACTCCAAGGGGCCATGGTTTGACCTGCTGGGTGTATAAATCCAGGTACTATCAACCACACTGTAAAGAAATTCTACTTTAGTGAAGATAAATTCTTTGACACTTGCAAATTATCTCAAATTGACTTGGTTATATAAACCAATAACTTTAGATATGACTTTAGATATAAAATAAATTTGAACTAAAAAGTTCAACAAGCCATACATACAACACCATCACCTACTTTTTCTCTCTGAGTTAGTTTTCACTCAGACAACTATCAATGACTCAAGACATTGTGTAAAATAGGAAGCACAAAAAAAAAGAGAAAAATCATTTAATCTCATTTTCAGTCAAATTGGTAGTAAGGGAAACAGAAGGCTATCTAGTATGAAAGAGGAGAATTGAAAATGTAAAAACTACATTTGTACAATCTTTTTGTTGAGAGTGAAAGTGCTTTCTCCTTACCTTCAGTACTTAAAGAAATAGGCTTAAGGGAGATGAGCTGAGTAAGTGCTCATTCTATGGTATCATTTACACACACACACACACACACACACACACACACACACACACACCTTCCCTTATTAGATAACTTCCAGTGAGTGAACAGAGAGTGGTGGAGAAGAAAGCACAAAGCTGACAGAAATGGTACCTGGAAGCCATATTATAAATGATAATAAAGCTCTGAATTCACCTCCCAGCAGTAGCAAATACCCAAATGCTGAGACCATTAGCAAGAAATTTACAAAATTTCCCCTTAGCTCTTCTTTATTGCAAAATGAAGAGCTTGCTGGCCAGGAAGACATTTCCTTCTCCTTGAAGACTTCTTTGTAATGTCAGAGCTGCTTGAGGAAAAGTCACATCTTTGACAATGGGCTGTTGTTTCATATTACTAAAGTAGCATGACTAAAACAAGGAGATTTTCATGGACATAGATTTGAATGTATTAGATATATCCCTATTCCAACAGATATATCATCAAGCTACGTTGTCTGGTGAACTCATTGATCAAGGAGAAGATGATTCCAGCACTTCAGGACTTGTTCTAAAACAATGGGAAAAATATCATATAAAGAAACCAAATTTTCAAATGCAACTAAACTTACATTTAACTCAGCAGCCTCACTTCTGGCTCTGTACTCATAAAGACATTCTGGCCATGTGCTACTTCATGTATTTGGAAGCCCATCATAGTTTTGTGGGGTTTTTGTTTTGTTTTGTTTTCCCTCTCATTTTCCTTGGTCACAAGCATACTGCTCCAGCTAGTTGCCTGTTAATGCTTCTGTGTCATTTGATGTAGTCAAAATAAAAGTCATGAGTTCCTACCTACTCTCTTTAATGCAGATACACTTATTAGATAACCTAATTTTTTCCTAATTACCTTATTGTCAGCCCTAAAATTCAGGACATGGAGATTAATGTGGATGGAGGTCAAGCTAAGGAGGAAATAGAGAAACCTTAGTGGGATTGCTGGGGGGAAATTCACCTAGGAGTTCTGCCACTGAATGGTGGAAAACCGGAAAATATTGGCTTCTAGGGTTTGTCACTCTGGTGCCTTTCATCAACTCTTAACAACAACAAATGCAAAAAGTACAATCCTCTATCAAAAAAACTGAATTGAGAAGGAAATCCCTTGGTGTAGCTATGCAGATTGTCTCTTTCCATAATACTCTAAACTGGGTAAATCAGAATGTCAGGATATGTCAATAAATCTCTCGAAGCAGTACATATGTTTTAATGCCATACACACATATAAATGCATATTACTAAGAACCATCTGGAGAAAGATAACAGAAGAGAAAATGCAGGTGGAAATATGTGGTTTATCTACAGATTTTCACTATTTTGTTTGTCATCTAATAAGCAAAACTATACCAGAACTCAATCACTAAGAAGTCAGGGTCTGAGAGATAAAAACGAAAAGGAGAGTCTCCACAAAAAATAACATACTACTAGATACGTTACCTCCTTGCTTGAAAGACCTAAATCTTATATGGGATTGCAGAAGTTAGATATATATTGAATATATTGAATAATTTTGTTCACTGTCACATTTGGGAGATAAATCTATTTATCAGACAGACCCCAAGAGGTACATTTATATGAGCCCTTTCTAAACACAGCATCACTAGCCGTATTCTTAATCACGATTGATCAAACATGCTAGTGCCATACATAGCACAGAAGCAATTCATTACATTTAATCTACTCCTCTAGCCATGAGCTATTATCTGGATGTACAAAAGAATAATAGGTTACATCTATTAGATGCAGCCAGGGCTAGTACACAACTTAGATAAACACCTTAAATACACATACAAATCCATATCATGGTATCTAGAGTTTCTTTAAGCCTCACTGTCTATCAGTTGAACATCATATTGGGATTTAATCCATTAAGCACAGAACAAACGTGTGATGCAGAGAGCTTACAACTCAGCTCCACTATCTGATTTATATAAGATAAGCTCTTCTGTTTTAGTAACACCTGAAGAATCCAGCCGCCTCTACTTTAGTGGTCTCAAGATCCTTTTATGGCACTGAATAAGAAATTTGCTGGTGTTAATGTGGGACTGGTTTCAATACATGGTAGCTGTTTTCTGTCTTGAGTCTTTAGGAGAAAGAAATGGATTCACAGAAATGGAAAGTAACTCAAAATATACCCTGGTTGGTGAGTCAACAGAAAAGTAGTTCATTGTTTTAATTCAATGTATTTTCAAATTAACATTTGATAAGAACTTGAAAGCACACACTTTTCCAAAGAACAGCAATGAGAAAATAGGTACATACAAGAGAATTTCATTTTGAAGGAAATGGATGGTGTATATGTATGTGGCACTGCCTCTAACATTGATCTTCATAGTGTGGGTTCCAAAACAATAAGTACACAGATTCTATATTAAAAATTATTTTAAATAGCTGTGTATTTACATCATTTTAATGCTGCAAGTATTAGCTCAAACACATGCCCACAGAAAATTCAGAAATCTAAATTCCTTTCTTCTTCTCTTTGATTAGAAATTGAAAATCAGATTTCTCCAGCTTTTGTTTTAAAGTATGAAGAAACCTGGCTGGCGTAGCTCAGTGGATTGAGCATGGACTGGGAACCAAAGTGTCCCAGGTTCAATTCCCAGCCAGGGTACATTCCTGGGTTGCAGGCCATAACCCCCAGCAACCGCACATTGATGTTTCTCTCTCTCTCTCTCTATCTCCCTCCCTTCCCTCTCTAAAAATAAATAAATAAATAAATAAAATATTTAAAGTATGAAGAAAAAATTTAATTGTCTGCTTATCTAAGCACAATCTTCTTTCATTCGTTCATCATTCATGCATTCATTAATTAGATCATACAACATCTACTGAGTATCAGTTATCATATTAATAGAATAGCACATCAGTAGATAAAGTAATTATCAAATTGTCATACAAACTTTAATCCTGCCTTTCTCCAGATTAAGTTCCTTGGCTTCCATGTTGATCACAACCTGTTTATCATCCTATATTCCAAATCATATGATTTAGAGCTGGACTGTAAGTGTCCCACTGGCCAGGCACTAATCTGGCTGTAAGACCTACCTGTGTTAATGATCCACTCTCAGGGAGTCAGAATAATTAATAGACAAGGATCTGGAGTAAGAGTCCAGAGGGCTCTGTCACTGGATTCATGTTTCTTTATGGACAAGCTACTTAACATCCCTGCATCCCCATTTCTCAAAATGACCGTAACACTACCTACCTCACAAGGGTGCTGTGAGGTTTACTGTGAAAGCATGAGAGAATGGAATGTAGGATTGGGGACCTATTACAAAGGTGCTACAGTATGTAGAGCAGCTGGACGAAGTCATTGAGTATGAGCCCTTCTCCCCCTGGGAGTCCCAGGTCTATGGAGATATGTCTACTCCCTTTACAACTAGCATTTAAAATGGCATTACTATCAATTGGCTTGGTTTATCTTTAATATTGATCTCTACATGAATTCTACAAGATTTATCTCAACCCCCTTCCCTTTCTCTTTGAGAAATGTTGGCTTAGAACAATTATTAAATTAATTTTAACAAAAAATAATAAAATGATTCACTTCCAGGTGCTGAGTGTTGGGGAACAGTTATTATTTCAATATGAAACAATAGTTTGAATGGATAACTTCAAGGGGATGTATTTTATTGGGGAAATTTAATGCCTAGGGTTTTCTCTTGTTTTTAGTATGACTCCCTAGCTTTCTGTACCATTGTTTTAACATACATCTCCTTCCCCTTTTATTGCAAAGGAAGCTATCTGTAATCCTCTTCATTTCATGATGATTCTTCATGCTGTCTGTTTTGCTCAAAGGACAAATTCTTTTTAACAACTGTTGTCATTATTTTCTTAGAGGACCATTTTTAATTGTCATATTGTTTAGCTAAGCCCTATTGTCTTGGTGTCCTTCAAAACTCTCAGTTGCTTTAAAATAGAGGGGAGGGAGGGAGGGAGGGCGCTAAGAAACACATTGTAATTGATTTGTACATTTGAACTGTCTTATCAGAAAACAAGGTTATGAATTTCATCTATTGTGACACAAAAATAAAATACTTTCCTAAAAAATTGTATATAGTTTCAAATGTTCCAAAACATCATTTCTTCTCTTCTTTTTAATGTCTCATTAATAGCGTTGCATTATTAATCATATAATGTAAAAGAAGCTTAGCCTTCTACATTCATTGGCATAGCTCAGTTCTTTGTTATATATCCTTGGGAAACAATAAAATAAAACTGTTCAAGGTTTAGAATTGAAAGGAATCAAGAAGAGCCCATTCTGAGGGATCTGCATTCAAGGCTGACCAGGGAATTATGCAAACATATGGATGTAAAGAAATAAGCTACCCCAGGTATATGGTAATATAACTTCTTTTATTTTCTGTGAAAAATATTCACTGCAAGCAATGAGAAATAATCAGGATGTACTGTTTCTGTCAGCTAGGAAATTTAAGAAATGAGACAAAGATAATTGAGCTTGACTTTAAAAAAAGTCTCTGTCCCAGGGTTTGTCACGGTAATTTACAGAAACTTTAATTTAAAAAATAAAAAATAAAACATCATTTATATCTTAGCTTGGGCTACCATAACATACCATAGACTAAGTGGCTTAAACATCAGAAATCCGTCACATTTCTGGAGGTAGGGAAGTCCAAAGTCAAGGTATCAGCAGAGCCAGTGTCTGGTGAGAGCTCTCTCCTTGGGCTGAGATAGCTAGTTTCTCACTATGTCTTCACACAGCCTTTCCTTGGTGCATGCACACGAGGAAAAAGGAAGGTATCTGTTTCTCTCTCTTTATAAAACCCGGAAGTCTTATCAGATTAGAATGCTACCCCTATGACCTTATTTAATCTTAATTTCCTCCTAAGAGTCCTATCTCCAAATACTATCACATTAGAAGTGAGAGCTTCAACATATGAATTTGGGGGGACATAAAGCAGTCTATAGCAGTTGATATCTGCATATTAATTGAAGTACTACACCATCTTTATTTACCATAAGCATGAGAGACAGTATATAATATTAGGAAGACAAGTTAGAGAAGTCAATAGGGTAAGGTGAACATAAAATGAAAAGGCATATCAACAACTAGCAAAAATCCACTCTTTATTTAACTTTTTCCAGACTCTGGCATAGTTTGGGGGCTATCACATAAGATTTTTTATTCTGTATCACCAAAATCCTTAAAGAGCCAAGCTTTCAGATTGCTCACATCATCTGCAGAGTTATCATTCTCAAACATCTTAACCTCTTAAAGTTCTTTCTCTTTTATTCAAAAGCATTAATTAACTTCTTTCTGAAATATCTGTCCCTCACTTGATGCTTCCATCAAACACTTAAGTTCTCTTTGGACTATATCTTCTACCCCATCCACTAAGAAAAGCATTATACAGATTCCATGTTCAAGGAAAAAGATGGCTCTATTTTCTTCATGGTTCAAAATTGGCTCACATTCCAAGTCAACAGTACCATTTTCAGTAGGCAGATTGGCTCACCCATATCTGTGTTAAGACCATTTGTTTGACCTAAAGTGTCCTAGCGAATAAGAGGTAGAGACCCATACTGTCTGTTTGAAGAAATTAAGTGATTAAATTAAAACTTGCTCAAGACTCCCACACATTCCCCAACAGCTCTTGCTATTGGATTTGCAGATAGTGCAGAATCAGGGTGCCAGTCTCAGTGTGATAAGCCAGCATTTATCTGAATTATTCATGAGGTTCCCAATGAACTAAAATGCTGTGTCAGAGGACACATAGGAATATAAAGTTCCAAAACTTAGAGGAAAGTCAGGTAGAGAGTCAGACCCTTCTTGCAAAACCATTTTATTTTTTAAAGATAATATTTGTGTTTACTAAGCTAGATTCCCTCACAGGAAATACTCTGTTCTTTGCCAAGTGTGAACAGTAAATGGGTCAAGAGTCCTGGCCTATCTTGACTGTGGTAATTTCTGAGGCTGTTGTTTGAATTTCTAAACACCTCACATGCTATGTGTGTACACCTGACCATTTAGCTAAGCTTCTCACACATTACTTTTTCAAAAGTCCAGAACAAGATATATGACACTGAAGTAGTTAATAGAAGGTCATTTCATTTTATTATTCCTAATTATAAAATAATATATCCTGGCTCATTGTAGAAAATTTGGGAAATACAGAGAGTCTGAGAAAAAAATTATGTGCCTTCTTTCAACAGCAATCAGTTATAATTATAGTATAATTCCTTTTGATCTTTTCAGAATAATAAACTAGGTTTTAAAATAGAGATTTAAAATGTTTCACTGCTACCATAACTCCTTCCTCTCCCACTGATTCTTCTCCTCCTCCACCTCCTTCTCCTTTTCTTCTTCCTACTTCTCTCCACTAAATATTCCAGAGCTTGTCATGAAATGCCAACAAAATAGCTCACAAAGTGGAAATAACCCACCTACTTTCTCCCCATTCTCATTCAGGTTGTCAGAGAAGGGCCAAGGGAAAATCCTCTGAAGTGATCATAATGGGAATTGTATCCTTAAACATTTATTTTCTTAAAAAAAAGCACTGTTACTCAGACCAGTCTATATGGTCCTTTCAGAAATTTAAATAAATAAACTAGAGTCAACAATGGCTACTGATTCCCAGGTACCTACTACGTATCTGGGATTTTACAGAAACAGGCTCATCAGTCTTCCCAAAAGCCACAGAGTTAAGCACTATCTTTATCATGTTATAGAATCCATCCTCTTTCCACTCCACCACACTGCCCCTCAACTCTCAATCTTTTCTAAGTAGAGCAAAACCTTACCATCATATCACAAGGAGGCTTCTATCATACATATACTATTCAGCTTCCAGCACTTCCTTTGCTGTTCATTGAGATTCTTTTTTTGTGTGTGTGCTCCCCTTCCACCTCCACCCCTTGAAAATACCATGGACACCCTCTATCTTTTATTCATTCCCCAGGAATTCTTTGCAATAACATCCATCCAGGTGAACTTTCTTATTGCTAATGTAGATCTAGCAAGGGATGTTCTGAAATGCAATTGTACTTTAGTATTAATTAAAAACTAAATGATAGTATAGGATACTCCCTGGTTGCCTGCTTGTAAAAGCTTAGACTGTCTTAAAGGTCAGAGGGTCATTTTTCTGCTTCTGAAGTTATCATCTAGTAATTGTGATCACAGCCACCACAGAGAAAAAGTTTTTTGCTCCTCTTCACCTTCCAAAATGTCCTGCCTTCATGTTGATAAAGCTCCTCTTTATTAGCTTATTTGGTAAATTGGTTATGTACTTCATATACAACAGAGTTGTCTGAGTTTGTTTTTTTTTCTCACATATTTTTCTAGATGACAATGGGATTTTCCTGGAATTGAAGTAAAACAGATTATAAAACTAGACTTTTCCTCCTGTAGATAGAGAAAATCCCATCTACATTTTATGGAAAATCATCTCTGTCTGTTCTGCAGAACTCCCATTTTTTTATAAAGAGGAAGTCAACCTGGGGGTAAATGAAACACAGAAGCATATTTGCCTAATTTGGGAACATTGGGTATTGAGTCAGATTGAAAAGTTTTGCAAACTTGAAAAGAAATAGGTAGAAACTGCTCTCTCCTCCTAGAAGTTAATGGTGCAGATGGACACCATGTGGCAATACTCACCCAACCATTACAACCACCACCCCCAGGAGGATGAAAACTTCCTCCCAACTACCAGGAAAGTAAAGATCATTAGCAGTGGCTGCCTGCTGGTGTTGAATAAAGCAGCCTAAGCGCACCGCTGGAACTCATCTCACTCAGGGACAGAGTAGCAGAATGACAGTGATTTCAACACAGAAAGTATAATATCTTCTTTCGGCTTCCAATTAAAGGCCTGCATGTTAAGCAGGGACAAGGGCAATTGTTCATGGATGCTTTGCAGTCAATACAACATGGATTATTCATGTACCTTCTCATGTCTCATTTTGTCCCAGCATGCTCTCACTTGTCAAAGTTATTACATACATATTATGCTTCCCAGATTTTCACAAGCACACGAGTTGGTGCATGGAGAAACCCAGAAAAAGCATTCCAATCTTGAGTGCTTTCAGTGAGATTAGAAACAAGTGTGCTAATATCTGGCCTCTTTGTAAATCATTCACTCAAGGATTTATTGAATACCTATTTTGTGTCAGCTAACTGAGGGACCTACATTAAACAAGACACTTGAAAAAGGAGATAGCAAGTCACTCACTGACCATTCCTTAGCTACTGCTCTATCTGAAAGCCTTTTGGTAGGTTGTCCTTTATTCCAACCTGCCAATTTTGTAAGGTGGAAAACAAGGTAGATATATCAGCTCTGATATGAGAAGCTGGACCAGGCACAGTCTAGCAGCATAGTGAGGAGACCTCAAACAAAAATTGTTGCAAGCCAAAACTTCAATTTGACTACCAAATAACAGATCTATAGGAATAAATAAATTAATGAAATAACTACATTAAAAAATGAAAAGTCTTGGGATGGGGTTAATAAAAACACTTTCCACTTCAGAAATATCAAGAAAAAGGAGATAAAGTGATGTGTGAAAGTCACTTCTCTGTCCATAAAAATGTTTACAATGGTGGTGAACGGGTGTCAACATCCCTATGGTATGGGAACAGCATAATATAGAGTTTGGCCTAAAATAGGTATTACATAAATGTATGTCAGATAAATGTTGTACAACCTAAAAAAAAAGGATACACCATGAGGAACACAATGTATTTATAAACAAGGAGTAGTAGCTTATCTGCATGAAGAACTGTAGCTGATCACCCACTTTTTGGAGGATTTATTTTTGTGAATTTTTAATAACACAAATATATAGTTCATGATAGAAACATTAAAAACAGTAAACAAATTTTTATAACTTCAACATGAAGAGATAACTACTGTTAAAATTTAGCTGGTTAAATAAACATGTATTTTATTTATTTTTTGTTTTAATCTTTTCTTTTTTTAAACATTTTTTATTGTTGTTTAAGTACAGTTTCCTACCTTTTCCCCCATCCCTCTCCACTGCCCCAACTCTCCCCTCTCCATCCCCTATTTCCATCCACTCTTGTTATTATAATTGTTCCTGCAAACCCTTCACCCTTTTCCCCTATAATCCTTTCCCCTCTCCCCTCTGATCAGTGTCAGTTTTTTCTCAATTTCAGTACCTTTGTTTATATTTTGCTTGCTTGTTCATTTCATTGATTGGGTTCCTGTTAAAGTTGAGATCATATGGTATTTGTCTTTCACCGCCTGGCTTATTTAATTTAGGATTATGCTCTCCAGTTCTGACCATGCTGTAGCTAAAGATAGGAGCTCCTTCTTTCTTTCTGCTGCATAGATTCCATTGTGTAAATGTACCATCGTTTTTTGATCCATTTATTTACTGATGGGCATCTAGGTTGCTTCCAGCACTTGGCCATTGTAAATTGTGCTGCTATGAACATTAGGGTGCATAGGTTCTTTTGGGTTGGTGTTCCAGGGTTCTTAGGATATAATCTTAGCAGTGGAATTGCTGGGTCAAAAGGCACTTCCATTTTCAGTTTTTTGAGAAAATTCTATACTGTTTTCCATAGTGGTTGCACCAGTCTGCATTCCCACCAACAGTACACTAGGGTACCCTTTTCTCCACAACCTCTCCAAAACTTGTTATTTGTTGCTTTGTTTATGCTGGCCATTCTGACTGGTGTGAGGTGATATCTCATTGTGGTTTCAATTTGTAACAATGTGAGGTGATATGTCATTGTGGTTTAACTCTCTGATAACTAGCAATACTGAGCATCTTTTCATATGTCTCTGTATGTCCTCCTTGTACAAGTGTCTGTTCAGGTTCTTTGCCTATTTTTTGATTGGGTTGCTTGTCTTCTTGGAGTGGAGTTGTGTGAGTTCTTTATACATTTTGGAGATCAAACCCTTGTTTGAGGTATCATTGGCAAATATGTCTTCCCATATAGTTGGTTCTCTTTTCATTTTAATTCTGTTTCCTTTAGCTGTGCAGAAGCTTTTTATTTTGATGAGATCCCATTTGCTTATTCTTTCTTTTATGTCCTTGCTCTAGGGGACATAACAGTGAAAATATTGTTGCATGGAATATCTGAGATTTTCCTGCCTATGTTCTCTTCCAGTACTTTAATGGTGTCATGACTTATATTTAAATCTTTTATTCACCTTGAATTTATTTTTGTGTATGGTGTAAGTTGGTGCTCAAGTTTCATTTTCTTTTGCATGTAGCTGTCCAAATTTCCCAACACCATTTATTGAAGAGGCTATTTTTACTCTATTTTATGCTGCTGCCCCTTTTGTCAAGTATTAATTGATCATAGAGACTTCAGTTTATTTCTGGGCTCTCTATTCTGTTCCATTGGTCTCTGTCTGTTGTTATGCTAGTACCACACTATTTTGATTACAGTGGCCTTGTGATACAGTTTGATATCAGGTACTGTTATCCTTCTTACTTTGCTCTTCTTCCTCAAAATTGCCATAGCTATTCAGGGTCATTTATGGTTCCATACAAATTTTGAAGTGTTTGTTCTATATATGTGAAATATTCCATTGGTACTTTAATAGGTATTGCATTGAATCTGTAAATTGTTTTGTGCAGTGTGGACATTTTGATGATGTTAATTCTTCTAATCCATGAACACAGTATATGTTTCCACTTGTTTGGGTCTTCCTTAATTTCTTTCTTCAGTGTTGTGTAGTTTTCTGAATACAGGTCTTTTACCTCATTGGTTAGGTTTATTCCTGGGTATTTTATTATTCTTGTTGCCACATCAAATGTGATTTTTTTCCTGATTTAGGCTTCTGATGTTTCATTGTTGGTATACAAAAATGCCTTTGATTTCTGGCTATTGACTTTGTATCCCACTGTTTTGCCAAATTTATGTATTAGGTCAAGCATTTTTTTTTTTGTGGAGTCTACAGGATTTTCTATGTACACTATCATGTCATCTACAAACAATGACACTTTTGTTTCCTCCTTTCCAATTTGAATGCCTTTTATTTCTTTTTCTTGTCTGATTGCTGTGGCTAGGACTTCCAATACCATGTTGAATAGAAGTAGTGAAAATGGACATCCTTGTCTTGTTCCTGATCTTAGTGGGAAGGATCTGTTTTTGCCCATTGAATATGATGTTAGCCATAGGTCTGTCAAGTATGGCTTTTATTATTTTGAGGAAATGCTCCCTCTATTTCCACTTTGCCGAGTGTTTTAATCAAGTCAGTACTGTACCTTCTCAAATGCTTTTTCCACATCTATTGATACGATCATGTGATTTTTGTCTTTGCCTTTGTTTATGTGATGTATAATGTTTATTGATTTGCAATATTGTATCATCCTTGCATCCCTGGGATTAATTCCACTTGATCATGGTATATAATCTTTTTAATGTGTTGCTGGATACAGTTTGCCAATATTTTGTTGAGGATTTTAGCATCTATGTTCATCAGCAATGTTGGCCTGAAGTTTTCTTTCTTTGTTGTGTCTTTATTTGGTTTTGAGATTGGGATGATGCTGGCTTCATAAAAGGAGTTTGGGAGTCTTCCATCTTCTTGAATTTTTTGGAATAATTTTTGAAGGATAGGGGTTAGCTCTTCCTTAAGTGCTTTGTAGAATTCTCCTGTGAAACCATCCAATCCAGGACTTTTGTGTGTCAGGAGTTTTTTGATTACTGCTTCAATTTCATCTGCTGTTATTGGTCTTTTCATACTTTCTGCTTTTTCTTCATTGAGTTTTGGAAGATTATATTTTTCTAGAAATTTGTCCATTTCACCTAGGTTTTCAAATGTCTTGGCATACAGTTCTTTGTAGTAATTTCTTACAATTCTTTGTATTTCTGTGGTGTCAGTTGTAATCTCTCCTCTTTAATTTCTGATTGCATTTATTTGGGTCTTCTTTCTTTTTTTCTTGATAAGCCTGCTTGAAGACTTGTCGATTTTGTCTGTCTTTTCAAAGTACCAACTCCTGGATTTATTGATCCTTAGAATTGTGCTTTTAGTTTCTATGTCATTTAATTCTGCTCTGATCTTGTTTATTTCCTTCCTTCTACTTGCTCTGGGCTGTCTTTGTTGTTGTTCTTTGAGTTCTTATAGGTCTAGGGTTAGGTTGTTTATTTGAAATATTTCTATCTTTTTTAGGTAGGCCTGTATCACTATGAACTTACCTCTGAGGAATGCCTTGGCTGTGTCCCATAAGTTTTGGATTGTTGTGAGTTCATTTTCATTTGTTTCCAGAAACTTTTTGATTTCTTCCCTTATTTCATTCTTGACCCATTCATTGCTTAATAGCATGCTATTCAATCTCCATGATTTTGAGTGTTTTGGGTTTTTTTTCTTTGAGATTGGTTTCTAGTTTCAGTCCCTTGTGGTCAGAGAAAATGTTTGATGTGATTTCAATTTTCTTGAATTTGTTGAGGCTTGTTTTGTGTCCTATCATGTGGTCTACCTTTGAAAATGTTCCATGTACATTTGAAAAGAATGTGTATTTAGCTTCTTTGGGATGAAGTGCTCTATATATATCAGTTAAGTCCATTTCATCTAGGACATTGTTCAATGCCACAATATCTTTGTTGATATTTTGTTTGGAAGATCTATACATTCTTGACAGTGTGGTGTTGAAATCCCCTACTATCATTGTGTTGCTGTCAATATCTTTCTTGAAATCTTCCAAGATTTTCTTTATGCATTGGGTGCTCTTATGTTGGGTGCATATATATTTACTAGGTTTACATCTTCTTGATGGATTCTTCCTTTGAATATTATGAAGTGACCTTCTGGGTCTCTTTTTATGGCCTTTTTTTTAAGTCAATTTTGTCTGATATGAATATTGCTACCCAGGCTTTTTTCCTTCCTGTCTGTTTGCTTGGAAAATTTGTGTCCAGTCCTTTGCTTTCAGTCTGTGTAGGTCTTCTGTCCTGAGGTGGGTTTCTTGTAGGCAGTATATGTGCAGGTCATGCTTTCCTTATCCCTTTAGCTATTCTGTCTTTTGATTAGAGCATTTAATCCATTTACATTTAAGGTTATTATTGATATATACTTACTCATTGCCATTTTTTCATACCTGTGTCCCTCTCTCTCACTCTTTTCTTTCCTTTTCTTAAAGCAGTCCCTTTAGAATCTCTTGCAGAGCTGGTTTGGTGGAGGTATATTCTTTTAGACTTCTTTTGTCTGGGAAGCTCCTTATTTGGCCTTCCATCTTAATTGAGAGCCTTTCTGGGTAAAGTAGCCTTGGTTGGTTGCAGGCCTCTTGTTCTCATTACTTGGAATTTTTCTTGCCATTCCCTTCTGTTTGGATTATTTCCATTGAGAAGTCAGCTGCTAGCCTTATCAGAGCTCCCTTATATTTTGCTTCCTGGTTCTCCCTTGCTGCTTTTAAGATTCTCTCTTTGTCTTGGAATTTTGCCATTTTAATTATGATGTCTTAGTGATCCTCTTTGGGTTCCTCTTGATTGGAACTCTCTGCATTTCCTGGATTTGTATGACACTTTCTCTCATCAAATTAGAGAAGTTTTCCATCATTACTTTTTAAAACCAGTTTTCTACCCCTTGCTCTTCTCCTTCTCCTCCTGGTATCCTTGTTATATGGATATTATTATGTTTTATGTTGTCCTACATTTTCCTTAACCTCTCTTCATTCTCTGTGAGATTCTTTTCCCATTTATTTATTTATTTATTTATTTATTTATTTGCTCTTTTTGGGTGTTACTTTCACTTTGTCCTGCAGCTTGCTGAACCAATCCTCTGCTTCATCAATTCTGCTTTCTATTCCTTCTGTGTTCTTCAGTTCAGAAATTGTATTCTTCATTTCCTCCTGGCCCTTGTTGATAGTTTCTATTTCCCTTTTCATGTTGATATAGTTTGCAGTGAGTTCATTGTAGTTTCCCTGTATCTTTTGGTAATTCTCTGTGAGCTCATTGAGCTTTCCGATACCCATTGCTTTGAATTCAATCTGATAGTTGACTTGCCTCTATTTCATTTAGTATTCTTTCTGAGACTTTTCTCCTTTCTTTTCATTTGGGGATTGTTTCTTTGTCTTCCCATTGTCTGTGAGACTCTTCTTCCTAGCCTTTACTTCTTAAATTGATCTGTTCTGACTCCCTAGGTTTCTGGTGTGAACTTCTATAATAGAAGACCTGTGAGATTCAGTGATGCTGTCTCCTTGATCTCCTGAGCTTGCTGGTCTTGGGCTGTCATTTATGTTGGCTCTCTGTATGTCTTTGGGTTTTGATTGTTTTGGGGTCTTTCTTTAGTGGATCCTTCCCTCCATCTGGTTAACTGAGAGTCACTCCATCTACCATGTGTTGTATTCTGTTGTGCAGGTGTGAACAGGTTGTGTCAAAAGTGGTTCTTCTGTGTCTATGAGGTTTTGTGGGTTCTCTCTCTCTCTTATTCAGTTGTTTGTTCTGGGTAATTTCTCCACCATTTACTTGTATTTCTGATAAGTCCTGGATTGAGGTTATTGTGGCCTCTACTCCCTCCTTCACCTTCTTCCATTGTTATCTGTTGGTGTTTTGTTTTGTTTTGTTTTTTGATAGGTTTCCTCTTCTAGCAGGTATACTGCTGTTCACAGCTCCCACAATCTGATTTTTCAATGTCCTCTACAATTTTTGGTCTCCAATATTCATATATGCTGGGATACCATTGGCTGTTTGCTCTGTTCCTCAGAAGGTCGCCTAGGTGTTTCACCCATGCACTGGGGAAAGTGGACTCCACTCCCTCCTATCTCACTGCCATATTCCTAAAAGTCTCTGATTTAATCTTTATTGTATTTTTCCATTACCATTTAATCCCTTTACAATCCCTCCCCAGCAATCATGAGACTATTGTCCATGTCCATGTATTTTAAATGTGTACATGTTGTTTGATAAACTTTTTCACTTAGCATTTTATTATGAACCTCTTTCCATCTTACATAGCTACACAGAATTCCATTGTTTAATTTACTGTAATTCATCCAACTAATGACCTATTATTGGATGTTTAGATTATTTCTATTTATTTCTTACTATAAATAACTGTGTACTGGGTATTTTTGAAGATAAATATTATTTATGTTCATAATTACCTCCATAATTTAAATTATCTGAAGTGAGATTGTTGAGTCCAAAATTAACACAGCTTTTTGAGATTTCTGATAAGTAGTGATGCCAGAAAGGTACCAATTTACAGTTTGAGCAGTAGGGTGAACAAGGGTTATTTTCCCTGAACCCTCATGAACGACTCTAGGTTTTGATCAAATCATGTCTAGTAAAGATGATCACCTCTCTTTTTTAGGTGAAGTACACTTAGATCCCACCTGAGCCCATATCATTGTCCTACAGTAATACAAAACTCTTTGTATTTTTCATTGTCCTGTGCGACTTTCTCTCAAGTTCTTGCATTAAGTGGCATGTGTCTAACAGGTCCTTTTGAGTTTAATAACTGGTCAAATCCAAATATAGGATTCACTTGACTGTAAGCCAAAAATATTCATTCATTCATTTACCCAATAAATATATAGTGAAAGCTTTTAATTCCCCAGGCACTCTTTCAGACTATGCTATAAGGACTGAACCAGATAGATAAAATGCATAATCACAAGAGCTCATATTTTCATAGATAAGAAATAAAACATTCAAATAAAATACAATATAATGTCAAGTAGCCGTAAATGCTATCTGGTGTTTTAGATAAGGTAGTCAGAGAAATCCTTTCTAAAGAGATGCCTTAAGTGAAACCTGGATGAATTAACTTATCAAACCATACTTACATCTTGGGTAAAACATGGTCAGAAAAAAAAACAAGAGCCTGTGCAAAGGTCCTGCAAAGGAAGTGAGTTTGACATATTCAAATAACAACAGGAATGACAATATACAGAGCAAAGTGGAAAAGACAGATAGTGGTAAGAAATGAGATTGAAGAAGGGATAAAACCAAGTTGGGCCTGGTAGACCATTTAGAGAACTTTGAATATTCTCCTATATGATGAGAAGCATTTGAGAGTCTTTCACAGGGGTGTAATGAGATCTGATTTGTATTTTCTAAATCTCATTTGGATGGTTGAGTGTACAATATACTATAAGCCAAGAGTGAAAGTAGGAAGACAAGCTGAAATAAGCATTTCAAGTTCTTGAATACTATTTTTGGGAGGAGGCGAGAAATTTAAAAATGACATGAATACTTATGGTTAAAAGCAGAATCCAATCATTAAATTACCTGGCTCAGTGACTAAATGATGCCTGATCATCTCCATATTCTACTATTTATCAGATTGGTTTCCACATGAAGATGTCTATAAAGTAAGTGATGAGAATTCCTAGGGCACAAGAGAACTCTTTCAGCGTAGTCCAGCACATATCTAGACCAAATTGTCACAAAAAGCCTGACTCATCATATCCTCTTAAGAAAGAAGTCAAATTATTGGATAGGACTGTAGGAAATTCTGAGTTGCTCTTCCCCTATGACTCTTGGCAGTCTTGCTATTGACCGTGCTGAGCTCTGGATTAAGAACTGAGTTGAAAGCAACATCATCACACATGTAAGAGTCTAGTTATTGAGCTATTTATAATCAAATGTCTTTTAGTAAATATCATAGAACACTTAAATTAAAAGTTTGTTCTTATTTCTAGAAACCTGTCACTGAATGTTATTTAATCTTTTGACAGAGTAAAAGCACAATTAACTGCATCATTTTAAAGGTCATTAAATTTTTTAACTATATGATAACAGGGCATAGTGTTTTTCTTTTAAAATGACATATACAAATACAAAGACTTCTGAATCCACAAGGACATAGACTCAGCAAAAGTCTTGGCAAAATAAAAATACATGGTTCTCTGTAAATATGTCTTTTTAAATTTTTCCTTTGAATTCCTTCTGACATGAATGTGTAATGCTGAGAATCTATGCTAATGCAGAATGTATCCACAAGATGCATAATGCATGCCTTTTCATTAGTTCTGCTGATATAATTAATTAACATTTTGCCTGTGCAATATTATTACAAAGGATGAGAGGTGCAACACTATGCATCTAGTCCCTGTAGGGAAAAAAGAAACACTGAACACTGCCATTGTATAATATCTGCACTACCAAAGCAAGCATGTGTATTCCTATTGTAATTCTGTTGGGAGGTGCTTTAAGCAACCTGGAAAGAAGCAGCAGAAATAAAAGACAAAAGGAAAGGGCAAAAGGCCTAGAAGTGTGAATATGAGAAGTGTTATAAGAGGAGGGAAATAGATCAAGGAGAATATGAAGAGTGTGAAAACCACCATAATTCCATAAGGAATCTGGGGCAGATGGAGGAGATAGAAATAAAAGCTGAAGAAAGAGATTTTGAATGCAGATTGTACGCACATATGTGTATATTGCCATATGTATATGTTCAGGGAAGCATATGTAGGTGAACACATATGAGGTCTGTCCAGAATAAGTCCAGCCACTGTTAATATAAAGAGAGTGCTTTGTGTGACATTGATGTAAACTGGCAGCCAGGTAGAGTGGACTGGAATTCGCATGCCTGAACAATGACAGCTTCACTGCACTAGTCAGTGGGGGCAGTAGATGCCTTTGAGTAAGCATGTGTACTATGTGGCTGTTACATTAAAAGTGACTGAGGAAGTAGAGCATCAAATTTTGCATTAAGCTAGAACATTCCTCTGTGGAAACTATTTGGATGATTCAGAAGGCTGCAGCTATGGGCAGCTGGTGATTGGCGGCTTCATCACAACAATGTACCAGCTTATGCACCTCATCTCCTGCAAAGTTTTCTGGTGAAACATCAAATTGCCTAGGAAATTTAGGCCTGCTACAGCCCAGATTTGACACCTGTAACTTATTGCTTTTCTCAAAACTAAAATCACCTTTGAAAGGAAAGAGATTTCAAACCATCAATGAAATTCAGTAAAATATGAAGGGGCAGCTAATGGCAATTAGGAGAACTGTGTAAGACCTCAAGGTACCTTCTTTGAAGGGGACTGAGGTGTCATTGTCCTATGTACAATGTTTCTTATATCATATTATCTTTTTCAATAAATGTCTCTATTTTTCATATCACATGGCTAGATATCTTCTGGACAGACCTCATATATGCTATTGTATGTGGAATAACAATGATAGATATTATGTATAGAAATATAAGTCTCCAGAACAATATGGAGCCTGCTGATTCAGTGACTTCAGCCAGGGCCAGAGCCACCTTAGGCAGCATTTCCCGCAATCACATACCCACCCCTGCTTGCCCAAGCTGAAAGAAAGGGCCATCTATCAGTGTCTCTCAACCATGTAGAGTGTGTCCTATGTATGAACCTGCACTTGGTGCTAGGGAGACAGCACTAAAAACGGGAGAATTTTTTGCTTCAAGTTGATTACAGTCCAGTGGGGGAAAGGACAAGGAAACAGGGAACTAGGGTGCTATAACCTCACAATGGGAGAGCAGATAGATATAGACTGCTAACACAAAGCTTGGGCAACTCAAGGAAAGAATTTGGTAATTTCTATCCTGAGCCAGTTATATGAAGAGTGGGTGGGGCAAAGGATAGTGCAGGTTAAGGGAATATCCTGCATAAAGGACTTGAGAGCAGAAAATTTCTGGCTTCCACGACATAAGTCTTCTGGTTTCCTCTTATCTATCTGTGATCTCTTTGTCAGCCTCCTATGCAAATTTAGTCTCCTCCTTACACTGTTAAATGTTTAAATTTCTCAAATCTCAAACTTAGTTCTTCAGTCCTCAGCCCACTCTCCATCCTTAGATAGATATGTCTATTTCCACATTCAATTGCATTTTGAAAATTTCTTGAATTTCAATGCTCATCCCAGTTTTATTGCCATCAGTCTACTACCATTTTCTCCTACTATTGTTGTGCCCCCAACTGATCTCCCTATATTGTCTTTGGCACCCTTACAATGCATTCTCCATGCCATAGCCAGAGGGAAAGTTTTATAAAGTAAATATCATTATGTCAACCCTTTTTCCTTCTGTGCATGCACACACACACACACACACTTAGAACATTTTTATAGCTTCCTATCCTTCTTAGGTTAAATACCAACAATACTTAACATGTTTTATGCTCTATATGCTCTTGCCCCTTCTTATATCTCCACCTTCATTTTATACTTCTTTTTTGTTCAATCTCTATGCTTCACTATACTATTATTCACTGCTAGGTTTCTTGAAAACACCATCCTTTCTCCCACCACAAGCTCTTTGCCTATTCTATTCTCTCTGCCTAGAGCACTTATAACCTTCTCTCCCTTTATCTTGCAAATGTCTTATCATAATTTAATTCTCAATTAATTGTAAATTACTTAGAGATGCCTTCTGTGATGACCAGTCTCTCTATCCTAAACCCTGTTTGAAACCAGAGGTCTTATTCTGTACCTCATCATCAAAAAGTAGATAATGCTGAAGAATATTCAACTACATCATTGAAAATGGATACAGTTCAAGCTGGGAGAAAATATCCTGTAGAGTTGGAATTATCTCTAATATATATGCCTGAACCAATGGCCAATATATCATCATGTCTTTTTTTCCTGCAACCAAAATAAAGCATATGGGAACCAAGCTATAGAAATATAGAGGGTACTACTTGATGATACATCTACTGGTCCTCACTTAAAATGTTGGCATCTTGATCCCATACTCAGTACTCCACAAGTCCATGGGTTTAATTCCTGTGGGAGAGGCATTCCTTTTACAGAAAAGATATTTCCATTAAATGAGAACTGAATTGCAGTGTGGACATTTGGGTACCTTGTACAAACAAGGATGTCATGGGGTTGGCTGGAGTGATTGACACTGACAATAACAGAAAATGTTCTTGCTACACAATGGGGGCTGCAAGGATTTTTGAATCCCAAGGATACATTAAACCACACCTTTTGTATGCTAATGTTATGGGCAGACTCTCTCAAACTACATATAGCTAGGACCTCCCCAACTTTGCCTTCTCAGAAAAAAAAATATTTAGGTTATCATACCAGACAAGGAATCTTGACTACTTGAGATACTGGATAGAAGAAAAGGGGCTGTGGAAGAGTTAATAATGGAAAACTAAAACAGCAAATAGCTACCGTGGCCTTATGACTCACTATAGAAATAAGTTGTGGTGTCTACCTGTGTGTCCTTGCTTGCTTCTCTTTCCTCTTCCTTTCTCTTAGCACTTACATTAGGTATATTGCATTGGTTGTCCTTCCCATTTAGTCCATAATGTGCAGAATATTGAGATGGATTCATGACAGAACAAAGTAGAAAGGATATTAACCAGAAATCCTGGATGTAAAGAACAGAGATACCCTATTGCTTCTGTGTGAGTTTTGGAAATGAACACTTAGATCATTTACTCATTAATCCATCAATTCAACAATACACCTAAAATAAATACAAACCTATTTATGGCAGTCCATGAAGTGCTATGTCAGGAAAGGTGGTTTTCAAGCTGGACTCCTGAGATCTCTCCAGCAGGTTATAGCAACACTCTGCACTGCCTAGGTTATGGAGTTTATATTTACTGTGTCCTTATAAACAAGGGCAAGGTCTTCAGCAGCACATAATTACATTTCCTATCTCTTAAATCACAAGTGTCTTTATATGAGTGCTATACACTCTGTTTCAATCTTTGCATATTTTATAGTTTGTGATACTACTGTATAGGAGGGTAGGCTAGGAAGCTCATGATCAATTCCAACAAAATTTCCTGCATTTTTAATAGATAGCAGAATCTGATCTGCAGATGAAGACAGGAGAGACCAATACATATTTCCCTGGGCACATTGCTATGTTCACCATGTGTCTAGAGACAATGCCATTTAGGTTACAGGATTTTCTGCAGAAGTTTTATACTTGCAAGCCAAATGTGGATGTTGCTGTTGGTATTCTGAGGTTTGAAAGGGAAAAGCTCATGTCCTAGAAGGCTTGGATTCCAGTGCCTCCACATTTCCCAGAGAAGTTGGACATTGAAGGTGGGGAGAAAAGTCCCTTCATCAGCATAAGTATTCTTTGTAGAACTTGTTAACCAAAGGAAAATGAGGAACTTTTATAGTGACTTGGCCCATAAAGTTACTCAAAAATGTCTGGGGACAAAATCAATAGTATTAATTTATTAAGCACCCATTATGAATCACACAATACCCTGAGAATTTAGCTCCAAATATAGGAAAACCAAAAAGCTACTCATTTGAAAATGTTAATTATACATTGTGGCAAGAAACTGAAAATAATCTTCATGCCCAATAATAAGAGAATAGCATGGTAATTATAGCCTATCAACAAGCTAAAAATTATGTAACTGATAAAAAGGAAGATTTTCAAGCTTTTATAGATGCATGGATTTATTCATGATGACATGGTAAGAGGAGAAAAGCATGATTCAGAATGTACTTGCAATGAGATGGGCAAAAAAACAAAGTGGTAATATAATTAAAAACAAAAATAGTTCTTGGTGAGGGTTAGTAACTTTAAAGCTTTCTTTTCACTTTTCAAGTAGTAATAAAATATTGTTGATTCAAATCTGTTCCATTATAGAACTATAAACTATCCAATAATCATGCAGTACTTTTAGAGCTACTAAGCACTGTGATTTGTTGGCAGAGGAGGAAGGTCGTCAGAAGTACAAGTAAAATCCTGCCCACCTCCTGGGTGTTTTGGGTCTATAAATTTCACCAAACACATTCAAAACATTAGTGAACAATATAAGATCCTTTATCATAAAGTTCTAAGCTCACAGAAGAAAGAAAATGAACATAAACAATCAATAACAGTTTCACGAAGGAGGTAGTACATCCCACAGACCTTGAAGAATATAAGAAGCCTGACTAGGCAGAGGTATGAGAGGAGGACATTTCAGCCAGGGCAGTTACACACAGAGCAGAGGCCCTGGCACAAGAATTATGGCAGCCTCATTTTATATTTGTCTGCTCTGACAAGGCCTAGGCATAGATAATGGGGAAAGAAAGAGTATCCTGATCAGAGGAGATGACAGATGCTGGAGATTAGGCTCTATTTCTACCTCCACCTCAGACACATAAATAACTGAATAAACTAGGGTTTCTGCTGTGTGTTATGTGCTTAGCAACTAAGAACATTATATTCTTACAGCCCCTTCAAAATCACTAATATCCAGATAGGTACTCAATTGCTGTTGGCTGTAAGGGAGTCAAAGTTTACAGCAAAGTTGATCCCTCTTATGCAAAACTTGCTCTCTGAAGGACTGTGGATATGGAGTGTGCAAAGAAAGGGGTGGCACTTGCCATTCTGTGAGGCCTATATCTACCCTAATGCCCATGAGTCCATGTAAATATAACCATTAGCTAGTGGACAAAAATGCAACAAGTTGTTCATCTTGCTTGAGTCAAAAATACCATGTAAAATAAGTCTTAAAATTTATGGATTCAAATTACAGCAGCTAAAATCTGGACAGAATCCTACAAAGGCAGCCCATTATCCATTAGTGTAAGGTCACATCAATCTGCCATGGTAAAAACGTTTACAGTTTCTTTTTTACCTTAAATTCATCCCTTTTATATTTGTCAATGCTTACCCTTTTTGTCCCAATCCACTTCTCAACCAAAATAGAAAAAGAAGAAAAACTAAGGCAGAGATAGACCAAAAATACTACTTTCGTACCATAAAGCTGATATTGGAAAATGTGGCTTAAAAATGTCTGCAACAGGGGGGAGAAAATAGCAGCCAAGAAGGTGGAAGCTGAGTCCACATGCTCTTGTCCCCAACTGGGATTCTTGGCTGATCTTCTGACAAATAACCTGAACAGTCAACGGAATCTTAGCTGCTATGACATTTTGAGCCACAGAGAACAGAAGACACTTCACAACAGGTGGTAAGGAGAGTTTATAAGTTGAAGGGGAAATACTCCAGGTGTGGCTCATGTAGCAGTGGAGAGATTAGTCAGAAATTGCAGCTTTGTGACTCTCTCCCTTCCCAGATCAGGGGGCCCCAGTCCTGAGGTGGAGGGAGCCCACAGACTCAGTCCAGGGATGACTTGGGAGAATGTATGAGGTCAGGAAGATCCAGGCTACACCCACACAGTGAGCAGATCATCATCCTTAGCCCTAGCACCAACATCAAATGGGAAAGTGCCAGAGAAAGAGAGGGACTTTATCTGCCCCTGGTTCAGGTGGAGCATATTGAGTCTGTTGTGGTTTTTCTTCAATTTTGTTGCTATTGGTTCACTATTATTTTTTAGTTTATTTCAAAACCCATATTATCCTCTTCCCTTTTCTTAAACCATTTTGCTATTACCCTTCCCTTTTTTACTTAAGTTTCAAATTTTATTTTCCCTTTCTTCACCTTATTTCTTTTCCCTTTTTATTATTGCTCCTCCCTCTTCCCTCTCAAAATAATTTTTCTCTCTTTTATTCATATCATATTCCCTTTTTTCTATCTTATAATATTACTAATCTCTTTCCACCTTTATTTATCTTTGCTCATTTGCTATTGGTATTGTTCATGAAGTAGGAAGGTATTTTTGCTGCTTCGGTTTACTTTTCTGGATAGTATTACTTTGTTAACTAACACCTGTACAACAGCATACAAAATGTGGCAGAGGTTATGACTTCCAGTCAGCCAGCTAGAGGGGAGAACCCACCAAAAAAAATGAGCCATCAATAGTCAAAGCCCAAGTACATCAACAGAGCCCACATAAACTGAATAAGGGGACTCCCTAGAGCATCCAGATAAAAGAGACTACACCAATGAGTCCCACAGAATTCTTGCCACATAAGGCCACCCCATGAAGACAGGGAGTCAAAGAAGATCAAAAATCTTCTGAGACACAGAAACAAACAAAAAGAGTCACCTAATGTAGAGAGACAAAGAAATAACTCCCACTTGAAAATAATGGAGGAATCCCCAGAAAAAAAGGAGCTAAAGGAAGTTGAGGCAAGCAATCTATCAGACATAGAATTCAAAATAATGGTTATATGGATGCTCTAGGAACTCAATGAGAATTACAAGGAACATTATGGGAGCTACAAGGAACTTAGTTGGAAATACAGCAGAATGAAAAAGGACATAGAAACTATGAACAAGAACAAGGAAGAAATGAGGAATACAATATCTGAAATGAAGAATACACTAGAAGGAATCAAAATCAGGTTAGATGAAGTAGAGAACCGAATCAGTGAGCTGGAAGACAAGGTAGGAAAAAATACCCAGTCAGAGCAACAACAACAACAATAAAATGCCTCAAAAAGAATAAAGATAGTTTAAGGGAACATCAAGACAACAAGAAACATAACAAAATTTGCACCATAAGAATATCAGAAGGAAAAAAAAAGGAGCAAGGGATAGAAAACCTGTTTGAAAAAATAATGACAGAAAACTTCCCTAACTTAGTGAGGGAAAATTCACAAAAATTCAGGAAGCACAAAAGGTACCAGTAAAGATGAACTCAAAGAGGCCCACTCCAAAACACACAGTAATTACATGGCAAAATTTAAAAAACAAAGAGAGAATGTTAAAGGCAGAAAAAGAGAAACACCTAATAACACCAAGGGAGCCTAAATAATGCTAACAGCTGATCCCTCAAGAGAAACACTGCAGGCCAGAAGGGACTGGCACAAAATATTCCAAGTACGAAAAACAAGGATCAAAAACCAAGACTACTCTATCCAGCAAGGCTCTCATTTAAAATGAAGGTGAAATAAAGTGCTTCCCAGACAAAAGAAAGCTAAAGGAGTATATCTCCTTCAAGCCAGCACTGCAAGACATGCTAATGGGACTGCTATAAGGAGAAAAAAGAGAGAGAGACAGACAGACAGACAGAGAGACAGAGAGAGAAGAACACAGGTATGGAATAAATGGCAGTTAATAAGTACCTATCAATAATAACCTTGAACATGAATGAATTAAATGCTCCAATCAAAAGACATTGGATAACTGCATGGTTAAAAAAACATGACCCACATACATTTGAACTACAGGCCCATTTCAGAATAAAAGATCTACACAGGCTGAAAGTGAAGGGATAGGAAAAAAGTATTCCAAGCAAATGGACATGAAATAAAACACTGGGGTAGCAATACTTGTATCAGACAAAATAGACTTCAAAACAAAACCATAAAAAGAGACAAAGAAGGTCACTTAATAATACTTATGGGAGTAGTACAACAAATATATATTGCCCTTATAAATATATATGCACCCTAAATATAAAAGAAAAACCTTACAGGACTTCAAGAAAGGTATTAACAGCAACACAGCCACTGCAGGGGATTTTAACACTGCACTGCCATCAATGTATAGATCTTCCAAAAAAAAGAATCAACAAGTATATTGTGGCATTGGAACACTCTAGATGAAATAGACTTATGAATCTACAGAACTTTCAAGCCAGAAAATATATATATATGTATATATACATTCTTTTGAAATGCACATGGAATATTTCCCAAAATAGACCACATGGTAGGACTCAAAACAAGCCTCAACAAATTCAAGAAAACTTAAATTATATCATACATGTGTTCAGATCACAGTGGCTTGACACTAGAAACCAATCTCAAGGAAAAAACTCAAAAACACTCAAACTCATGGAGACTGAATAACATGTTATTAAATAATGAATGGGTTAACATGGAGATTAAAGAAGAAATCAAAAAATACCTGGAAGCAAATAAAAGTAAAAACACAACAACCCAAAATCTATGAGACACAGTGAAGGCAGTCCTGAGAGGGACGTTCTTAGCAATAGAGGCCTACCTAAAGCAGGTAGAAAGTCTCAAATAAACAACATAACTCTCCATCTTCAAAAACTAGAGGAACAATAACAAACAAAGACCAGAGTGAGTAGAGGAAGGATAATCAAGATCAGAGCAGAATTTAATGACATAGAGACTAAAAGAACAATTCAAAGGATCAATAACTCCAAAAGCTGGTTCTCTGAAATGATAAACAAAATTGACAAACCTTTAACCAGACTCATCAAGAAAAAAAGAGAAAGGATCCAAATAAATAAAATCAGAATTAAAGAGGAGTTTCAACCAATACCACAGAAATACAAAGGATGGTAAGAAATTACTATGAACAACAATATGCCAAGAAATTAGGCCACCAGAGTGAAATGAACAAATTTCTAGAAACATGCAATCTTCCAAATCTGAATCAAGAAGCAGAAAGCCTGAATAGACTGATAATAACTAGTGCAATTGAAGCAGTAATCAGAAAATTCCCCAAACACAAAAGCCCTGGATAGGGTAGCTTCACAGGTGAATTTTACCAAACATTTAAATAAGAACTAACTCCTATCCTTTTCAATCTATTCCAAAAATATCAAGATGAGAGATAAATCCCAAACTTATTTTACAAGGCCCGTATTATCCTAATTCCAAAACCAGATAAAGACACAACAAAGAAAGAAAACTACAGGCCAATATACCTGATTAACAAAGATGCTAAAATCCTCAATAAAATATTGGCAATTGGCATTTATTAATACTTTAAAAAGATCATACACCATGATCAAGTGAGATTCCTCCCAGAGATGCAAGGATGGTACACTATTTGCAAACCAATAAATGTAATACATCACATAAACAAAATGAAGGACAAAAATCACATGATCATATCCTTAGATGCTGAAAATCATTTGATAAAATCCAGCACCCATTTAAAATGAAAACACTCAGCAAAACGGCAAAACAGGAATAGAAGGAGCATTTCTCAACCTAATAAAAGCCATATATGAGAAATCTACAGCCAACATTATACTCAATGGACAAAAACGAAAACTTTTCCCCTTAAGATCAGGAACAAGATAAGGGCATCCACTTTTACCACCCTTATTCAACAGTACAGTAGCCACAACAGCAATCAGACAAAAGGAAAAAATAAAAGGCATCCAAATTGGAAAGGAGGGATTAAAACTGTTATTATTGCAGACAACATGATACTCTACATAGAAAATCCTACAGTCTCCACCAAAAAACTACTCAACCTAATAAGTGAATTTGGCAAAATAGTGAGATATGAAGTCAATATTCAGAAATCAAAAACATTTTTGTATACCAACAATGAAATATAAGAAAAACTAGGAAAGAAATCCCATATACTATAGCAACAAGAAAAATGAAGTACCTAGCAATAAATTTAACCAAGAAGGTAAAAGACCTGTATTTGGAAAACTATAGAACACTGAAGAAAGAAATAAAGGAAGATACAAGTAATGTAAGCATATACCTTGTTCATGGATTGGAAGAATTAGCATCATCAAAATGTCCACACTACCCAAAGCAGTCTATAGATTCAGCACAATTCTTATTAAAATACCAATGACATATTTCAAAGATCTAGAACAAAAATCTCAAAAATTTATATGGAACCAAAAAGGCACTGAATAGCCTCAGCAATCTTGAGAAAGAAAAAAGAATGAGGGGATCACAATACCTGATATCAACTATACTAGAAGTCCACTGTAATCAAAATAGTCTGGTACTGGCATAAGAATAGAAATATAGGTCAATGGAACAGAATAGAAGCCCAGAAATAAATCCCTGTCTCTATGCTCAACTAATATTTGACAGACAGGGCATGAGCATACAATAGAGTAAAAATAGCCTCTTCAATAAATTGTGTTGGGAGAGCTGGACAGCAACACACACAAAAATGAAACTCGTCCACCAATTTACACCATACATCGGAATAAACTCAAAATGCATAAAAGACTTAAATATAAGTTTTGACACCTTAAAAGTCTTAGAAGACAACATAGGCAGGAAAATCGCAGATATCCCACATACCAATATTTTTGCCAATATATCTCCTAGGGTAAGGGAAATAAAGGAAAAGATAAACAAATGGGACTACATTAAATTAAAAAGATTCTGCATGGCTAAAGAAACCATCACAAAAATGAAAAGGGAACCTACCATGCGGGAAAACATATTTGCCAGTGGTACCTCAGACAAGGGTTTTATCTTCAAAATATATACTATGCAGCAGAAAGAAATCCTAGCTTTTGCAACAGCATGAATGGAACTGGAGAATATTATGCTAAGGGAAATAAGCCAGTTGATGAAAGACAAGCACCCTCTGATCTCACCAATAAGAGGAATCTAATGAACAAAATAACAAACAAAATAAAACCACAGGCATGGGAACATGGAATAGACAATGACCAAGGCAGAGGGGGAAATGGTGGAAAGAAGGGGAAGGGACTGGTCAAAGAACATGTGTGAATGACCCATAGACATGGACAACAGAGTGGGGGTTGACTGTGGGAGTGGGAGGTGGGATGGGTCTAGGAAGGCAAAGGGGGAAAAA
Source organism: Phyllostomus hastatus (assembly GCF_019186645.2). Lineage (NCBI taxonomy): Eukaryota > Metazoa > Chordata > Mammalia > Chiroptera > Phyllostomidae > Phyllostomus > Phyllostomus hastatus. Next base: position 4,279,680 of record NW_025333857.1, read on the forward strand.
TGGGAAGAACTGTGATAGACTAACAATAAAAATTATTAAAATTAGAAAAAGAAATACTTCAACACCAGGATGACAAATAATCCAATTAAAAAATTAGCAAAGGACCTGAATAGATACTTCTCCAAGGAGGACATACAGATGGTCCATAGATATATGAAAAGATGCTCAACATCACTAGCCATCAGAAAGATGCATATTGAAACCAGAATGAAATACCACCTCACATCAGTTAGAATGGGCATCATTTATAAATCTACAAACAACAAATGCTGGTGAGGATATAGAGAAAAGGGGACCCTAGTATACTATTGGTAGGAACACAGACTGGTGCAGCCACTGTGGAAAACAGGATGGAATTTCCTTTAAAAACTAAAAATGGAACTGCCTTTTGACCCAGTGATTCAGCTGCTGGGAATATACCCTAAGAATCCTGAATCACCACTTCAAAGGAACCTATGCACCCCTATGTTCATAAGCACTATTTATAATAGCCAAGTACTCAAACAGCCTAAGTGCCCATCACTAATTGAATGAGTCAAACAACTGTGATACAATTTACACAATGGAATACTACATGACATAAAGAAAGATGAAACTCCTAGTTTTTGCAACAGCATGGATGGAACTGTAGAATATTATGCTAAGTGAAATAAGCCAGTTGGTGAAAGAAAAATACCATATGAGCTCACCTATGAGAGGAATGTAATGAACAAATAAACTAACAAAGAAAATAGAACCACAGGCATGGAAACATGGAACACACTGACAGTGACCAGAGGCCAGGGAAGAGGGGGGAAATGGTGGAAAGAAGGGGAAGGGACTAGTCAAAGAACATGTATGAACAACCTATGGACATGGACAACAGTGTGGAGACTGACTGTGGGAGTGGGGGTGGTGGGATGGGTGGAGGAGGTCAAAGGGGGAAAAATTGGGACAACTGTAACAGAATAACAATAAAGACACCTAATAAAAATGTCTGCAACAGAGTTTCTAATAATTGCAGCTAGAATTCCCACAATTACTCATGAATACCCACATACACACACATCCTCAATACCACAGCAGGGAGGGGTAGAGTAGAATGTGTCCTCCTTGCAGACAGGCAGCTTCCAGAAGAAGGGAGACAGGATGGGGCAGAGCTATGATATGTGTCTGTTTCTCCATTCAAGCTCACAAGTTAAATCTGTCAGTCCTTTCAACATGGAAGAAAGCCTCAGAAATATAAAGAAATGATACCCACTCTCCCCCAAGAGATTTGTCTTGGCAATTTTTTTTTCAAGCAAATTCACAGCATAAATTCCTAGCAAAGAGACTTGTAGGTCATTGTTATCTTCATAACTATTGCTAAATTTCCCTCTAGAAAATTTCCAGCCATTTTTCTAAGCAACAAAGTGTGAGGCTTCCTGGTACCTACCCTCTCACCACTAGTTCCAGATACTTAAACATTTTTCCTTTCTCCCATCTAATGGGAAGAAGGGAGAATGGTATTTCATGTTTGCTTTGATTTGCATTTTCTTAATTATGAATCAATTTAAGGTTCATTTCATTCTTTTGTGATTTGCATTTATGTTTTACTATAAACTGCATTTTATGGACTTTTCCCCCTTTTCAAGCTTACCCATCACTTTATTAGTGATTTGTATGAGCACATAGTGAACTAAGGGAGTTAGTCATTTGTCTTGGTTGTTGAAAATCTGTTTTCCTAGATTGCTATTCTCCTCTATTTTTTGCCATTATGTAATTTTAAACTCATATGTAGGTAAATTTATCAATCTTTTCTGTTATAGTTCTATGAATATAATGCTTGTTTTATAGTGGCTCATCCAACTAAGTGAACGTAACAAGTGTAGATTTAACTGAATTTCTTTCCCAGTCTTGACAATAAGTAATATTGCCTTCCTGTTAGACCATGTGCAAGGCTTCCACACAGGCTAAGGACTGGACCTGTAAGCCATTTACCTGCTTTTATAGAGCAGGTCAGATTTTATATATTAATGGTGTTCTATATGAATTTTCATTTTAAAGAGAAATGAAAGTTTCTAAAGGAGCAGAGAGGGGGTGTTGAATTTCATTTGTCTGTTCAGTTGTGATTTAGGAAACCGACATGGACATTCCCAGTCTGCTCTAAAGCCACACTGCCTTATAAGTGCCATGCACTGAAGGTTGTCATCCATTTACCCTCTCTTATCCCACCTCCATGGAGTCTCCCACCTCCAGGTCTAGCTAATGCTCCTTTCTCTGATGATGCAGGAGGGCACATTAACCCAAGCCTGTGCTTTACTCATTCACACGCATTCTATGTTTTACTATTTGTTTGATAAAATGGTAGAGACTGTGAGCAACAGGACTAGAATGAGACAGAGCCAAATAGTCATCTTTTAGCATCTGCCATTAGAGACTCTCTGGCAGGCAAAAATGACTGAATGCACTTGAAGCCAGACACAGGGACTGAGAATCTCCCATGGCACCAATACCCAACTGCGGAGGACACAATTCCTAACTTTCAGGTGGCCATTGGTTGGAAGGTACCTCTCCAAATGGCTGTGTTTCAGAGGTCCCTAAAAAGAACTACATCTTTTACTTAATTGTGTGGTGCTTGACAATGAACACTGAACTCCCATATACAGACTTTCACCACAGTATAATGACAGTATCATTGGACTTGGCATCTGAAAATGTGGTTTCTGCTGTAATACTCTAAGTCATTTGGAGATAGGCAAATGTGTCTTTAAGAGAACACAGGAAACAATAGCAATGAAAATATATATATTAGATTTCATTAAGTTTAGAATCTATTAATCAAAAGAAATTGATTTTCTCCTTTATTTAAAATACATATGACTGCTTGAATTAAAAATTATAACATAGGATCATGGGGGTAAAGTGGGTTTCTGTGGAATACATATAGTTAGGTCTCTTCTAGTGAGTCTGGCAGTCTCTATTTTTAACTAGAATGTTTCTACTATATATATATATTTAATATAATTATAAATATCATTAGATTTAAATCTACTATCTTATCTGTTTTCTATCTCACCCTTCTGGTTTTCTGTTCCTCTTTTCCTACCTTACTGCTTCCTTTGGGCTGACTATTTTACACAATTCTGTTTGTCTCCATGATTGACTGGTTTGATTTACTTTGTTTTATGTTTCAATGGTTATGCTGTGCTTTACAATATGCAACTTCAACATAGCCCAATTTTACTTCAAATAATATTATAACATATCAGGTAAAATGTATTGCATCTATATTCTATCCTTTGAGCTATTGCTGTCATATCTTATTTCTACATATATCATAAACCTCATGCCACATTGTTACTATTTTTAACCATTTAATTATTTTAAAGGAGACTTTAAAAGGAGAAAAACTATTTTATATTTATAGACACAAATTTTTTTTTAAAGAAAGTGGTTTCTTTTTTTTTATTCATTTTTTTTAGGGAATGAAGGGAGGGAGAGAGAGAGAGAGAGAGAGAGAGAGAGAGAGAGAGAAACATCGATGTGTGGTTGCTGGGGGTTATGGCCTGCAACCCAGGAATGTACCCTGGCTGGGAATTGAACCTGGGACACTTTGATTCCCAGCCCACGCTCAATCCACTGAGCTATGCCAGCCAGGGCTGACACAAAAATTTTTAATAAAATAATTCAAATCAACTGCAAAAATATATATAAATTATATTGCATAATTATTATTACGGATGATTTGCCCCACAAATCTCGGTAGTCTTACTATTCAAAATTCAATCATTGTAATTTGCCATATTATTAGAAAAAAGGTAAAAATTCATATAATCATATGAAAAGATATAGGGAAAACATTTGGCAAGATATAATGTCTATTCATAATAGAAAATCTCAACAAATGGAAATATAAGAAAACTTCCTAAGTGTCATAAAGGCAATCTCTGAAAAATCTTGAGCTAAAATCATTCTTAAGATAAAGTATTTAAGGGTTTCTTTTTAAATTATATTTTATTGACTGTACTATTATAGTTGTCCTGATTTTTCCCCTTCTGTTCACCCTCCACCCAACACCCCCACCTTCCTCAGGCAATCCCCACACCATTGTTCATGTACATATGTCTTACGTATAAGTTATTTGTCTAGTCCATCTCCTATACTGTACTTTACATCCGCATGGCTATTCTATAACTACCTATTTGTATTTCTTAATCCCTCACTTCTTTACCCATGCCCCCACAACCTCCTCCCCTCGCCTCTGGCAACCACAATGCTCTCTATATCTATAATTCTGTCTCCGTTCTTCTTTGCTTAGCTAGTTTTTTAGATTCAATTGTTGATAGATTCGTTTTTATTGCCATTTTATTGTTCATAGTTTTTATATTCTTCTTTTTCTTAAGTAAGTCTCTTTAACATTTCATATAATAATGGTTTGATGATGATGAACTCCTTTAGTTTTTTGTTATATGAGCTCTTTATCTGTCCTTCCATTCTAAATGATAGCTTTGCTGGGTAGAGCAATCTTGGCTGTAGGTCCCTGCTTTTCACGATTTTGAATATTTTTTGTCAGTCACTTCTAGCCTGCAAAGTTTCTTTTGAGAAATCAGGTGACAGTCTTATGGGAACTCCTCTGTAGGTAATGAACCGCTTTACTCTTGCTTTAAAGATAAAGATTCTCTCTTTATCTTTAACCTTTGGCATTTTAACTATGATGTGTATCGGAGTGGGCCTCTTTGTATTCTTCTTGTTTGGAACTCTCTATGCTTCCTGGACTTGAATATGTATTTCCTTCACCAAATTAGAGAAGTTTTCTTTCATGATTTTTTCAAACAGATTTCCAATTTCTTGCTTTTTCTCTTCTTCTGGGACCCCAGTGATGTGAATGTTGGACCTCTTGAAGTTGTCCTAGAGGCTGCTTATACTATCCTCTTTCTTTCGGATTCTTTTTTCTTCTTCTTGTTCTGATTGTTTTATGATTCCTTATGTTCTATATCATTGATTTGATTCTCAGCTTCATCCACTCTAATGTTGTTTCCCTGTAAATTGTTATTTTAATTAGTGTGTTCTTCACTTCTGACTGGATCTTTTTTGTGCTTTTGAAGTACTAGCTAAGTTACTTGAGCAATCTTATAACCAGTGTCTTGAACTCTGTATCTGATAGATTGCTTATCTCCATTTCTTTTTGCTTTTTCTGGAATTTTGATATTCTTTCATTTGGGCCATCTTTCTTTGTCTCCTTGTTTTGGCAGCTTCCTTGTGTTTGTTTCTATGTACTAGGTAGAACTTCTTTGACTCCCTTTTTTGGTAGGGTGGCCTAATGTAGTAGGTGTCCTGAAGGATCCAGTGTCCCAGCCTTCCCTATCACCCAAGCTAGGTACTCAAGGTAGCCTCTGTGTAGGCTGAGTATATCCCCCTCTTGTAACTGAGCCTTGGTTGCTCTTGGCAGATCAATGGGAGGGATTTACCCAGGCCAGTCAGCCGCAAGGTTGCTTGTGACCACTTACATCAACCTCCACCCTCCACAGAGGATCAGCTGTACAGGGTCAGGGTGGTCGTGCTCTGATGTGGTCTGTAGCTGTCCATTGGATGTGTTGGTCCTGGGGTTTCTTGTGTATTGCAGGCCAAGGTCAGTCCCAACCTTTTTTTGCCCAGGTCTGCCCTTCCTGAGCTATAAAGCAATCTGAAATGGCTGCTACTTGTGCTGTACTTGGAAATTCCCAGGTGAATCCAAGCTGTGAAACTAGGCTGGTGGTTGCTAGTGCCAGGCCAGAGGCTCACTGAGGCCAGCTGTTGCTTGTTTGATAGAGTTTAGCAAGTTGTGAATTGTGAGCCAAGACCAGCCATTCATATGTAAAAGTAGCTTGGGTGGGTCTGTAAGTTGGGTGGGGCAGGGTCTCTGCTGTTATACAGGTTGATGGAGTCTCATATATGGTACCAGCTTGCTGGCTCTGTGTGGGGAGGGTTTAGAAAAGGGACAATGGCCTCTGCTCACCTTGATGCCAGACACTTCTGTTTCTTGCTATATACCACTGGTGCCTCTCAAGCTGCTACCCTGGTGCTAGAGCTCAGAAGGAGTGAGTCTGGGTAGGTGAGCCTGTGTGTGGGTTCTTTAAGAACTGTTTTGGGCTTCAGAAGTTTCTTCCACTGACTCAATCCCCACTGGTTTTTGCAGCCAGAAGTTGTGGGGACTTATCTACGTGACATTGGAACCCTAGACTGGGATGCCTGGTATGGGACTGGGACTCCTCGCTTCTGAGATATCCCTCCTGAGATTTTATCTGACACACAGGGTGAGGGACCCACCTGTTCCACATCTGCACCCCTCCTACCAGTATGGACAAATGTGTTTTTTTTTTAATTCTGTAGTTGTCAGACTTCCATTCAACTTGGTGTCTGATAGTTCTGAGTAATGGTTTTTCTATATTATAGTTGCAGTTTTGATGTGGTTGTGCAAAGAGGCAAGCCATGTCTGCCTATGCCACTATTTTCCAAGGGTTTCTTCTTGAAACTTAGAACAATACAAGAATGTCCAGTCTTGGCCCTGGATGGCATAGCTCAGTGGATTGAGCCTGGGCTGCAAACCAAAGTGTCTCAGGTTCAATTCCCAGTCAGGGCACATGCCTGGGTTGCAGGGCACGACCCCCAGCAACCGCACATTGATGTTTCTCTCTCTCTCTCTCTTTCTCCCTCCCTTCCCTCTCTAAAAATAAATTTAAAAAATAAATAAAAATTAAAAAAAGAATGTCTACTCTTGATATATTTATTCAACATTGTACTATGTGTCCTACTAGTGCAATAAGGCAAAAAAAAAAAAGGAAAAATCCAATCAAAGAAATCAACTCTCTATTCCAGATTACATAATTACTTATGTAGAAAGTTAAGTTATTTAAGTTTATTTAAGTTTATTATTTTTAACATCATTTTTTATTGTTCTTCAAGTACAGTTGTCTTCATTTTCCTGCTACCACTTTCCCCCACACCACCCACCCCCACCTCCCACCCTCAATCCTTTCTCCCTTTGTCTATTACTTTAAACAACTATTAAAATGCATACTTAAATTTAGCAAGATTGCAGGATAAGGTCGATAGTTAAAAAATCAATTACATTACTTATATACTAATGGTGTCAACTAATAAAAGAACATTTTATTTATAATGGCATCAAATATATAACATACATTCTAAGGAATAAAATAGTATGTGGCTTCTGCAATGAAGAGTAAAAAATTCTGCTGAGAGTGACTAAAGACGATCTTAATAAATGAAGAGATACACCATACTTATGGGTTAGGATATTCAATATTTCTTAGATTTCAACTTTGCCCAGAACAGTCTTGCAATACCAGTCATAATTCCACAAGGCTTTTTGTAGAAATTGACAAGCTAATTTTAAAATTTTATAAAAATATTAATGACCTAGTTTACAAAAAGCTATCTGAAAAAGAATAAAATTGAAAAACAAATACTGTCCGATACCAAGATTTACTGTAGTTACAGGACAGTACAGTATTAGCATAAGGACTGAAAAATGACAAAATAAAACAATAAGAAAAATAGAACTAGAGACATGGAAACATGGAACATACTGATAGCTGTCGGAGGGGAAAAGGTGGGGTGGAATGGTGGAAGGAAGAAGAAGAGACTAGTCAAAGAACCTGTATGAATGACTCTTGGACATAGATAATGGAGAGAGGGGATTCACTGTGGAAGAGAGAGATGAGCTGGGTGAAGAGGGCAAAAGGTAAAAAAAAATTGGGACAACTATAATAAAATAAACAATAAAAAATAAAATACCATATTTTTCAGACTATAAGATGCACTCCCCTCACCAATATTTGGGAGGAATAATGGTTGTTAATGCTGCTGTTTACATTTATATTGGTGAAATATTATGTTATTTATGTTATTAAATATTTTACATTTTTTTGCTTCAAAACTTTTTTTCCTATTTTCCTCCTCTAAAACCTAGGTGCATCTTATGGTCCAAAAAGTACCGTAGCATTCTTTGCTTTTAAAAAAAGAAAAAAATAGGTGAGATCATATGGAACACAATCAACAAAGCAAACAAGCAAGCAAAATATAACCAGAGACATTGAGATTAAGAACAAACTGACACAAACCAGAGGGGAGGAGGGAGATAAGGGGGAAAAGAAGGAAAGTGTCTCTGAAGAACATCTATAAAGACCCATGGACAAAATGAAAGCAGGGGTAGAATCAAGGGTGGGAAGTGGGGATGGCTGGGATGAGGGGGGAGTGAGAGGGGGAATGGAGACAACTGTACTTAACAATAAAAAAGTAAAAAAAGAGAATAAATAAATAAACAATGGTGTTTGAACCCTGAAAAGTTTTTCAAAAGAATAAAATAGAGTCTAGAAATAGAGCCACATTTATATAATCATTTAATTTTTTTCATAAAGACCAAAGCTATCCTTGAGAAAAACAAAGTCTTAACAAAAATCATGCTAGAAAAATTGGATATTCATACAGAATAAATAAATGTTTACCTCTACCTCACATTACACACTAAATTTTATTTAAGAAAAACTATAGATCTAAATGTGAATGCTAAAACTGGAAATCTTCTCAAAGGAAAAAAAGACTACCAATTAGAAATAGGAAATGTTTCTTCAACAAAATGCAGAAAGCAATAACCATATGAAAATATTATATTAAACTTCATTGAAATTAGAAACTTGTGTTTATCAAAGATACCAGTAAGTAAATAAACAGGAAAGTGACAGACTGGGAGAAAATATTCACAAAACATACCTCTTATGAGGACTGTTAATGAAAATATATCAGAAATTTCTATAACACAATAATAAAAAACAACACAATTTAAAAATGGACAAAAGTCTTGAACATTTTTCAAAAGAAGATATGAAATGGCCAATAAGTACATAAAAAGTGCTCAGTATAATCATTCTTCATAGAAATGCATATTAACACCACAATGAGATATTACTACATATCCACCAAAATGACTAAAATTAAAAAGACTAATAACTCTGACTGTTGAAGAGGAAGTGTAGCAACAATAAAATAACTCATAAATTACAGGTATTTGCCAGAGACAAGAAAGCGTGTATCCACAAAAAGGGCTGTAGAAGAAATTTCACAGTAGATTTACTCATACTAGCCAAAAACTGGAACAGCCCAGATATTTATCAACTGGAGAATATATATATTTAATATATGCTTACTTGTGGCATATTTGATAAAATACTACTCAATGATAACAAAGAATAAGTTTCAAAAATATTATGCTGAATGAAAGAACCTTTCACAAAAGGATTCTACATATTCTAGACTTCCACTTATATGAAGTTCTACAATAGACAACTAAATTATGATGAACAAAACATCAGGACACCATTGCCTCTAAGGGTAATCCCATGACCAGGAAGAAATCTGAGGGAGCTTCCTTTGGTAGTAGGAATATTCTATATCTTGATTGTGGTTTGGGCTACCCAGGTGTACACATTTGTCAAAAGTCCTAGAAGAGCACACTTAAAGATCTGTACATTTCATTGCATGTAGTTTTTGTCTACATAAATACACTTTAAACAAATCTATAATGAACTATAATTAATAATATCATACTGCATATATTTAGGGATAATGATTATTAATATTTGCAACTTACTTAAGAATACAACATAAGTTGATTAATGCACCCTGGCCAGTGTGGCTCAGGTGGCTGGAGTGTCATCCTCTAAACCTAAAGTTTTCAGGCTCAATTCCAAATCAGGGTACATACCTAGGTTGTGGGTTTGGTCCTTGGTTAGGGCGTGTGCAAGGGTCAACCGATCAATGTTTCTCTCTCACATGGATATTTCTTTCCCTCTCTTTCTCTCTTACTTTCCCCTCTCTAAATTCAGTAAGTATGTGCTTGGGTAAGGATAGAAAATTTGAAAAAATTTTCAAATCCATTGAAAATTGATGGATAGACAGGTATATAATGGAGCAAGTATAGTAAAATATTAATGGCAGAATTGAGATTGTGGGCTTATGGGTCTTCACAATACAATTCTTTCAAAGTGGTCATATTTTTGGAAAATTCCAAAATAAAATGTTAGAAAAAACAGTGCACATGAGAGCACTGTTTGGAGTCTGTCAACTCCAAAGTGCTGGACAAATAAAACATTCTTAACATTCCACTTAATTCTTGACACCTTCTGACTCTGGGAGTTTAGGTGTTAACTCCTACTCAAAAAAAAAAAAATCCTGATATGGCCTCACCATGGGTTCTTACAGGGGCCTCCTGAGATAGAATGGTGAAAGTAAATATAAGAAAGATAACTTTTTGAAAGAATAGCAGAACATTAAAGTAGGTTAAAACACTTTAAGCCACTTAAACTAAAGTCTTTCTGCAATATCTATGATAGGTGATCCTAACAATTATAGTTTGTTAAGTTCTTGTTCTGTTTCAGTTTATAAGGATCATTATGTATTTGTTTACTTAACAATCATAATCACCTTATGTGCTAGGGATTACTGCTCCTGTTTTACAAATGAGAGAGTTGAGTTTTCTGAGGTGAACACATACCCAAATCATACAACTGTCGTGGGTGGAGCAGGATTTTAAACCAGCATGGTGTGTCTCCACATTTTCAACAGCTATGCTTCATTTACTTGGTCTGAATGTCAAGCAATGGGACAACTCACAATCTTCTTGGATAGCCTGTTCCATTGCTTGACAAACTTCTTTTCCTTGAACTGTAACTAGACCCTGAAACATCTATAAAATATATAGCTACATTTTGCCAAGTTGTCCTTCTTGTCGAAATCAAGTAAAAGTTTGTTCCCTATGAATATAACAGGAGAAAACTTGAAAGAGAGAAGATAGAGGAGAGGGAGAGAGAGAGAGGTGGCCCTAATGTCGGGAGAAGCAGGTGTCTAACTGTTGGCCAAAATGTTAAATTACTAAACAATTTAATTTCCCAGTTTGCCAAGATGCCAGCTACTCAGAAGTAACAAAGACCTGCATATGTCAGCAAACAGCTGAAGATAATTTTCAGCAACACTGTGCCCAAAGCGAAGAAAGGCATTCTAAATATCTCATTAAACCTTTAGAGCCTGAATGATCAACTGATTTCTTTGTAAGCCACGACTTTGCATACTGCATCCTCCAAAGCATCTCTCAAGTCAACATTTTCTGGGAAAATGATGTGTCACCCTGAGCAAGCCTACTTGTCAGGTCTTGGAAAATTGATCTGTATAGTTGCTCTCTCAGAAATTTATGAAAGAATTCCTTTTATCCTGTTTTGAGTGTAGTATTATGTGTTTTAGGATCTGTACTTCCCCAAAGTACCAAAATATAAAAGAAAGTTCTTTGGATCTTATTTTTCACCTGTCACCTTTCAAATGAGTGAGGCTTTTGATCTGACTAATCCATCCAGGCAATCAGTAACAAAGATCTCCATCCTTTCTTTACATTGGTTTCTCACCTCTTTTTTTTTTACATTTTATTTATTTATTTTTAGAGAGAGGGGAAAGGAGGGAGAAAGAGAAGGAGAGAAACATCAATGTGTGGTTGCCTCTCAAGCACCCCTCACTGAGGACCTGGCCCACAATTCACAAGCCAGGCATGTGCCCTGACTTGGGAATTGAACCAGTGACTCTTTGGTTTGCAGGCTGGTGCTCAATTCACTGAGCCATACCAGCCAAGGCTCCCACCTCTGTAATTAGGCATAGTAATATCTTCTCATATTATTTTAAGATTTTAGAGAATCAGTGTGAACTTCTTAGAGAATAAATAAATTGTTCACAGGTGTTTGGCCTGGCTGGGAACCATTCGGTAAATGGTACCATTGAAGCTATATTTTAAGAGGTCTGGTGAGGTCCTCTCTCAAAATTCCTTCACTGCATATAATAAAGCACAAATACAACATACACACACACATACACAGAGTACAGCAATTCTTACTCACTAAACAAGTAACTGTGTTCAAGGTGAAATATTCCTCATTAGTCCACCCTTCCTGCTCAAGGAGCTCAGAGAAAAGCAGTGGCTCCAAATCAGCGGCACTTTTTTCCATGACTCCTCAGACTCTAAAATTGATGGGAACCTTTTTTTCTCCCTCTCTGAATAGTTCAGTGAGGCCAAGGTCAATGTTAAAGCTACCATACTCCTATTTCAAATGTTACTCAGAAGGTAGCAGGAATGCAGAAACAGGACAAGTATCAAGAAACTTCATTTGAGGGCTGAGTTCCACTGTGAAGTAGAAGTTCACTTTGATCTCCTCACCTGTAACCTTCAGTTCAACAAACCACCATATCCACAGTGTGCCTAGGTCTGCACCTTCCAATGTAGTCCAATCATTGACTGCAACACTGGGTGATTTGACTGACAGATTGTGAGTCAAATCATCCATTCCCCAGTCAATTTTTCTGGCCAGCTGTGAGCTCTTGAGTGTTATGTCAATTTAGAAGGCAGAATTTATACATTAGTTCAGAAAAAAAAACATTTTTATGAAAAATAGATTCTAACAAAGCAGAACAGCCTCAGACCTGTTTTAAAAAGAACCTTGACTAGTGAACCAAGCCTCAATCTCTAAACGAATTTAAATGGCATTTGACATAAACAACAAAAGCTGTATTCGCTCACAGATGTATAAGGAAAATTCTTATAATAAAGATCATTTTTTGCCTTCCATCAACCATACATGGGGTGGGAAATAGAAGTTCTTAATTGAATTCAGAACTTTTGTTCTGTATGTTTGTTTTTTGTTGATTTTTGGTGTGGGCACTTCTGTTGCATTCACAGGTAATTGATTCCTTTTAGAGTGAGATGCTATAAAGGTAGAAAGGCAGCAGGAAATGCCACAGCTAAATTTCCTTGGCTATTGGTTGAGCAAACTTGTTTACCAGCACTACAAAAAGGTAAATTCACTTTCATATTCAGAGTGCCCCCCACCATGCATTCTGATGCAACAACAAGCAACCTCAGCAATACTTATGTCCAAGTCAAGACTAGCTTTTTCAATTACCACACACTGCATGGTTTTCACCTTGAGTTGTCTGTGGCAAACTGAAACTACTAACCAGTATTCATATAAAGATATTCTGGGAAACCAAAGACTCATGTTCAAATTATGCTTCATTCGAATTTTGCCTGGAGGGTAATATCTGCTGTTTTCCTAAATTTAGAATCAGACCATTAAATGCAGGGGTCAGATTCTCATCAAAATAAGTCATGCAGAATTCCCTTTCTTTGGAATTTCTAAGGGAGAGTTGATAAGGGACTCAAGACTTAGAAAATTTTAGCTTAAGGTTAAAAGTTATGAGTCTAGCAAATAATGTGTATGTTAATGTTTTTGTTTCAGAAACTGCAGTTAAGGCCCATCCTGGCTCCTGGGAAAAAGATCCGACCTCCTGGGGCACTGATAGAAGATTACCCCATGGCGACATCCAAACCTTTGTTCCAGGGAGAGCAGAAGACCATCCCTCCCCCTTGGGATCAGCTAACTGCCCAGGACAGGAATGTTGCGGCTTCTGAATCTCAAAGCCCTCACCACATCTTGATTGTCCTCCCCCACCCCTTATAAAAGATCTGGCCAGGAAAGAGAAGAGAAGATGGTTTGTTAGGGTATGAACCCGCCATCTTCTCAGATCACCAGCCATCTGAATAAAATGCCCATAAAAGATTCAATCGTTGTCATCACTTATTGGATTTGGTAATGACAGGCAGCCTGAACTCCAGTGTCTTTTCTGGTTACAGAGTTTTTAAGTTCTTCACATGGGAACAAAGATTAAACATTCAATTTTAAAAATTCGCCTTCTTAGGAGAAAGCACATCCTCTCCATTTATAAAAGGTGCCATAGACTTGTCAAAGTGAGTGTTCTGTATATTCCACCTCAGGATTACTTACAGGGCATCCTAACAAAATTCAAATGTATTTATTTCTGACAAGACAAACATCCAAAATAAATTACAACTTTTCATCCTTTCTGAATCTGTTAGTTCTATTGCCATCTGTGTCAAGATCATGAACAACTGGGAGCTTCATTGTCTGTGTGATACAAGGAGGCTACTAGTCAGTGAATGCCAAATCAAGACAGAACACTGTCACTCTCCCTAGTTACAGGATATAACAGTCCCCTTCAAAAGAGGAAGAGCACAAAATTGAATGAACTCTGGATTGGAAGGATGCTGGTTTGGATTCTTCCAAAGGACCCCAGGTTCCCAAGAGAACCTGGAGCAAATCACATTACTTTTCCATATCTTAGCTTATTTGTATAGTCAAGTTTTAATGTTAAGCTTGTTCTGCCTGCAGGTGAAAGAAAACCAACTCAAAATACCATAAGTAAAAAAAATGAACTTATTATTTCACATAATCCAAATTTCCAGGTAGCTGACTCAGGAAAGGCTGAATCTAGGTGCTTAAGAGGAATTCGAGTGAACAGTCTCTCTTCAGCCCTTTACTCAGTGTTCCTGCCTATTGACTTCATTCTCAGGAAGGCCCTCCTCAAAGGGAGTGAAGAAGGTCTTGGAAAACCTCAGACTTATCTGTTAGATAAGGTTCTATCTGCTGGGTAACAATAGCAGAAAAAGATGATGTGTTTCTCAATAGTATCAGTGAAAGTCCTGGAGCTGGGTTTCATAAGCTGAGCTCACATCAACTCCTGAACCAACAACCACAACCAAGATGACACATGTTCACTTTGGCTTTAGTTAAAGTCACATGTTCACCAAACACAACTCAAAGGAAGTCAGTCCCTGGTGCCATTAGAAGAAAAAACACAAGCAGATGTTATTGGTGGGAAAAAATAAAAGCTATCAACTATGAGAAAGAAATAGATTATGTGATATTAAAGCTCTCTTCATACTCTAATAAAATTGTTCTAGTTTTAAAATACTCAGAAATAATGGAGCAATACAAAGCTTAACTTCATTATTTGCCCAAATCAATTTTAATCTCTTTAAGTAATGAATAACAAGTTATTCTAATTAAAGTCATTAAATAAATAAAACACTGTCTCCAAATGGGATGGTTGTCAGTTGTTTGATTAAAAAGAAAAAAGCAATGATGGTGAAATTTGTCAGGATTTTTTCCACAAGATTTTCCCCTAGGAAACACATGGGCACCACTAAAAGCCATCTGTGTGCCCAAAGAGCAGTTTATTTTATTCATAACTATAAGCAATTAAAAATAAAATTGAAGATACTAGTACATAAAAATCATTTGTTCTCGCATGGAGTAGGTAAAACTTACAGATACATCAGGAATGAAAGGCACCATTCTTAATAATTGTGGAAAAATTTTCTGGATTTTCACTAGATGTGTGAACCAAACTCTTGTCTGGAAAGCAAGATGAGAGGAGTTAACAGGGATTCCCAAAGGTATAATCTCTGACTGTATGAGTCAATGAGAGAGACACCAACATTCATACAAGGAGAAGAAAAATTGGTAACCCCACAGATATCTGTGGGGTTATATTCTAATCTGATTATTAGAATATTAAAGGATAGTGATTGTGATGGTTAATTGTATGTGTCAACTTGACTGGGTTGGGAATGCCCACAGAGCTGATGAGATGTTACTTGCAGAGATCTGGGGTATTTCTAGGGTGTTTCTGGAAGATATTAGCATTTGAATCTGCCAAGTAAAGATCTGCCCTAACTAATGTGAGTAGGTATCAGTCACCCTATCCCTTGAGGACACAAATAGAAAAAAAGGCAAAGAAAGAGTTGATTCTTTTTTCTTGAGCTCTTCTAGTTCTTCTTGATCATCTCCTCCTGCCTTGGACATCAGGTCTCCTGGTCTGCAGGCCTTCAGACTCTGGGACTTATACCAGTGGCTTTCCCCAACCCACAGACCTTCTCAGGGAGTTATATTATCAGCTCCCCTGATCTTTAGACCTCCAAACTCTGAGAGAGTTATACCAGCTTGCAGACAGTGAAGGAAGATCATGGTTTATCTCAGCTTCCCAAATTTCATGAGCCTATTTCCATAATAAATCTCCTCTTTTATATCTACAACTACTATCTATATCTTTATCTATACCTATATCTATATCTGTTATCTGTATCTACATCTATTATCTGTATCTATGTCTAACCTATTGATTCTGTTTCTCTGGAGAACCATGACTAACACAGTGTTCATGTTTCACTTTTAATTGATGGTTACATAAATGAAGGTCCCGATTGCTTCTTTTCTTTATTAAAAACTATTCCATATGTACTCAACATTAGCTGTGTTTTCCCTCTCCTTACTAGTCTTAGCCCCTTTCCTTCCATTTGTTATAGAACAGACCCAGGGCAGGTGAATGATACACTATTATTGAAAGGATCTCCGCTTTTTGTCTGGGTGTTCCACTCCCGTACTAGGTTCACTTTGCCTGCTGACAGGGGAAAGACATCTCTCAATGCCAGAGATTGGTGAAAAGGAAAGGAATTAATTATTTAAAAGCTATACAGACTTAGAGTAATGACTTGATGTCTTCATTAAAATACTGAAGTCCTTTAGAATACCTACAGACACACACAGTCCTTCCTTCTCCCTCTGCCCAGTACGGGGTACCGTATATCAGGAAAAGAAATAGAAGTCCGTGGTTCAGGCAGCCCCTCAGTTCCAGCACCATCTGCTGTGCCACTGCCATGATCTCTAGTTAATCCAAAACCATGTGGCACCTTCTTATGGCTCACCAGCAAGAATTCTTTTACCCCTTTTCTTCCAGGCAAAGTCTCTCCTGCTCCCTAAGCCATGTGGCAAGAAGGGCACACCCTAAAGCTACAGTTTCAACTTTCACCAAAGTTGTGTGGTCCCAAAAAGCCCCTCATGGCTGCCAAGCCTGGGTTTAAATCCCAGTGCCAATTTTCCTCTGCAGCCTCAATTCCAACTCTTCCCACAATCCGCTATACCTGCCAGCATTCCTCCAGTTTTACTGGACTGCCATAGTAAGTCCAGGCAGGCATGGCCCCATGGCATGGAGCCAATCATCTCCAAGCTCTCATGTAGGTGCTGTAACCAAGGGGAGTTGCCTCTCAGTTACATCCTGGGTCACTCCCATCCCCCTGGCTCAAAGCATGGCCACAGCTGTTTAACATATCTATGAAACCAGTTAAAGGTTATAGATGTGTTAAATGACCATGCCAGAGGTTACCTGCAAAACTGTTGCTATTCAAAATAACTCTCAATGGCCCTGCTCTATGTGTCCCATCCTCCAGCTCAGACTTGTGGGGGTAAGGACGTCCTATATATATGTATATTTTCTGATATATCCTGGATACCCTGAGTTCTGGACCCCATGAAAAACCCCTATTTTGGGGACCCCACTTGGCTGTACCCTGTTACACATTTACTTAACAATTCCTAAACCCTTAAAGTTTTCACTGTACCCTTGGGTTTTCTCTATCAAAGTCATATTTGTTGGAAGCATCAGCTCTGTAGAATGCAAAACTTTTTCCTCCTAACAGAGGTAATCACCCCAGTACCTTACTGATATCACCATTATATACGCCAGTAATGGATATGATAGTTTTCCAATGCTTCAGAATGTCTAAAGAAGCAGAGATAACTTGGTAAGAAATAATTGCTAGATTTTGTAGAGTCAAAGAAGGTTAAATGACCTTGAAATTCCTTTCAATGTTTTCTACAGTATGTTATATATGTATGTAATCCACTTTCCTGTTGCTACAAGATAGCCACAGCCAGTGGCCATAGAGCCAGGGTACATTTCTTATTGTAAGCAGAGAATAACAATAGATAAAAAAGTTTTCCAAGGAATGGGAAAGACTTCCAGAAAAAACTCAGTCCATATATTTTTCACTTATCTCTTACATGCCATCAAAGTCTAAAAACATATGCAATCAAACCTGTGGAATTTTAAAGAGAGCATTATTTTATCGGCAATATGCAGTCTCTCTCATGCAGCTAGCATTTTGTGCATCTATATACATTTGTGCAATAGTAGGTAGTAACAAAAACCACTGAGAAATAACATTCATTTAGGAGGTTGCTATAAAGTCTGAGCAGGAAATTTCTGTACTTTTAAGGCTGAACTTGAAACAAGAGTAGCAGAAGCTGAGCACATTGTAATTGGTAAATATACATGTGACCTGTCTCATAGGAAATGGTGTCTGGGGGTGTGAAATGTTACATTGCATGGAGGTTAGTCGTGAAAGGCTAGATTATGCTGCAGTAGAAATCTCCCAACTCCTAATGGCTTCAACAACAAAGACTGATATTTTATAGTACATATTCATCATGGGTCTGAAGGGAAACTCAACACTAGGGCAACCTGTCTGATGGAGAAGTTACCTTCTCAAGTGTTACCAATCCAATAGCCATCCCAAAGGGAAAAGAACACTTTGCAGAATTTCCCACAAGTAGTTAGAAAGTCCTCATGGAACTGGTACACGTCACTTATGCTCAAAACTCCTTCACCCAAATTGTCCACAACATCCCTACCAAAGTCACAAGGTCTCTATCAACCACAAGGAAGCCAAACAGTACAATTCTATCATGTGTCTGGAAGGTGGAAAACTGTATATATTCTGTGGGAAACATGACTATGACAGAATGAGATTGCAACGGAATAAAAGCAATGAAAACTGAAATCAAAAGAGTGACTATATTGCAGTTTGCAAAAAATAGAGGGTCATTGGAATCCTGATGAGAAGGAATTGGAAGCGAACAGAAGGAATACACTTGTACATTATAAACTATTTATTAACTATTTAATATGCACTGTTTAGTTCATTCTATGGCTTTATTCCTTCTATACTTTTTTGTTATCTTTACAAAAACTTGAAAAAAAAACCCATCCCATTGGTAATTTAAGGAAATACTTCTGAATTTCTAAACTAGCCAATATATTTCTGTGTAAGATCGAAACAGACGGTTAACATCTGCCTGATAATATTGAATAATACATTCCTATGGGAATGGGTACCCCTTACCTAGGCACACCTGAAACATGCCATCACTTTCTTCCTTGGTGCACAAATTATGAAATTAACTAACTTAGTGTCAAATATGTTTTGCGTATTATAGGAATGTATTACAGGAAGCTGTTAGACTGAATCTCAGACCTGATCTCTGACTTGAAGTATCTTACTGTGAAGCAAATCCATCTTGCTGCTTCCTTAGACCCACACCCCCAATCTTATGCTTCATGGGGGAAATGGTTTCAATCAGCATATACATCTTCACTTAAGTAGTTTTTAAAATCTTGTCACATTTACTCCATCCTAGGAATATAGAACTTCTCTATTTATCTCCTCTCACAGGTATTTTCACTATGCCAATATTTAGCTTCCAGTGTGATTACTTGAATGATGTCAATTTTAAGACTGCTGACAGGATGTTTTGGTCCATGGAGCAGGTTGCATTTATTTGGCCAATAGTATGAGACCATTATTTAAAAAATGATGGAAAAAATGTCAATCCTAGTAACATTTACAGAGAAGGATAAATGATAAATATAAAATAATTGAATAGCCCCTTTTGCTTCCTGACTGCCTGCTTGAGTTGGTATATCTCCTCTCATCTTCTCTGATTTTGGACTAGCATTCAAACTGTTGGCACCCCTGATTCTCAAGCTATATCACTGCCTGTCTGCATCTCCAGCTTGCAGATACCAGATCATGGCACTTCTCATCCTCTATAATCACTGTCCTTTACGATCCCCTGCCTGCAGAACTCTTCTTACTGATGGCTTCTTGTAAAGTTTAAAGAGGTTAGTAACTCCAAAGTGCTTTGAATTGACTTTTGTCCCTAGCAGGGACTCTGGTCCAAGATGGCAACATAGGAGGCTCCTGAATTTCCTGCTTCCCATGGACACACCAAATATTAAGCTACACGTGGAGCAAGTTCCTCTATGAGAAATTCCCTTGTTGAGTGAGACATACACACTGGGCGACTGAGAAAATCCCCACACTGAAACAAATAGGAAAGGCTGAGACATCCTCTTAACCCTGCCCCTGGCATAGTGCCACAGCATCTGGAAGGAACACAAAACTCCCAGCTTCTCTCCAAGGAGCAAAGAGTTTGGGCCACAAATCTAGTACCCCAAATTTTAAGGTGGCCACCAAGGGATGGGACCCCAAATCACTTAGCTATGAAAGCCAATGGAAGCTTACATTCAGGAGTCCTGTGGGATTATAGCAAACAGTTGCTAATGGTTACTTGAGCACTTGCTAAGTAAGGCATCCCCAAGTGCTCAGCACAGAGGAGGCAAAAATGCCCCATCTCCCAGTCCTTCCCTGGGAGGGGTCTGACAACTACTTTAGAAACTGTTGCCTGAGAGTCTGACTTCTAATAGACATGCTTCTAGGTGCTGACTGTGATTTTCCCCAGAGCCTGTTTTTGTTGAGTTTTAGAAACTCTTAATATATTCTGAATGTTAATTGCTTATCAGATATATAATTTGCAAATACTTTCTCCCATTTTGTGGGTTGCCTTTTTACCCTATGAGTAGTATTTTTTGATGGGCAAAAAGTTTTTAATTCTAATGAAATCTAATTTTTCTACTTTTCCTTTTATTGCTTGTGTTTTCCATGTCATATCAAAGAAATCATTGCCAAACCCAATGTTGTGATGCTTTGTTCTCTGTAGTATTCCAAGCAGTTTATAGCTCTTAAGTTAGTCTTTGGTCCATTCTGAGTTAATTTTTGTATTTGGTATTAGGTAAGGGTCCTATTACATTCTTTTGCATGTGGACATCCAGTTTTCCCAACACCATTTGTTAAAAGACTGCCTTTTCCCCACCGAATAGTCTTGGCACCTTGTCAAAAATTATGTGACCATATATGTGAGAATTTATTTCTGAGATCTCTCTTCTGTTCCACTGATCTACATATTTGTCTTTACCCCAGTCCCTCACTTTTTTTATTATTGTAGTTTTGTAGCAAGTTTTTTGGTTTTTTTTAAGATTTTATTTATTTATTTTTAGAGAGGGAAAGGAGGGAGAGAGAGAGAGAAACATCAATGTGCGGTTGCTGGGGGTCATGGCCTGCAACCCAGGCATGTGCCCTGACTGGGAATCGAACCTGCGACACTTTGGTTCACAGCCCATGCTCAATCCACTGAGCTACACCAGCCAGGGCTGTAGCAAGTTTTTAAATCAGAAATTGTGAGTCCTCCAACTTTGTTGTTCTCTCTCAGGATTGTTTTGGCTATTTAGAATCCCTTAAAATCCCATATTAATTTTAGAATGAGTTTTTCTTTCTCTGCAAAAACATTGTTGGGATTTTTATAGAGATTGTGTTGACTTTGTAGAACTCTTTGAGTAATATTGACATCTTTACAAGAATGTGTTCTAATCCATGGTGATATTCTAGCTTTTATTACTATTTAATTTTTCAGCAATGTTTTATAATGTTCGTTGTCTAAGTCTTTCATCTCCTTGGTTAATGCCTAAGTATTTTATTCTCTTGATGATATTGTAAATGGCATTATTTCATTAATTTATTTTTCAGATTGTTCATTGTTAGCATATAGAAATAACACTAATTTTTTCAATATTATTTTATATTGGTTTCAGGTATACAACACACTGGTTAGACAATCATATACTTTACAAAGTATTCCCCCTGATATTTCCAGTACTCGATTGGTACCATACATAGTTATTACAAAATTCTTGACTATATTTACCATACTGTACTTTATATCCCTGTGACTATTTTGTAACTACCAATCTGCACTTCTCAATCCCTTCACATTTTTCACCCAGTACCCCAAACCCCCTCTGGCAACCAATAGTTTGTTCTCTGTATCTATGAGGCTGTTCCTGTTTTGTTTGTTCATTTATGTTGTTTTTTAGCTATCACATATAAGTGAAATCATATGGTATTTGTTTTCCCCTGACTTACTTACTTCACTTAGCATTATACCCTCTAAGTTCATCCATGCTTACACAAATGCTAAGATTTTGTTCTTTTTATGTCCAACTAATATTCTCTTGAGTATATGTACCACTGCTTTTTAATTTAATCATCTACTGATGGGCACTTGGGGGAATATAACTCATTTTTTGAGTGTTGATTTTTTATTTTGCTACTTTGCTGAATTTGTTTATTAGGTCTAACAGGTTTTTTGCACAATCTTTAGAGTTTTCCACATGTAAGACCATATCATTTGCAAACAGATAATTTTACTTTTTTCTCCCCAAGTTGGATACCTTTTGTTGTTCTTATTTAATTGCTCTGGCTAGAATTTTCAGTACTATGTTGAATAAAAGTGCCAAAATTGAGCACCCTTTCCTTGCCCCTGATCTTAGAGAAAAAAATATTTTAGTCCTTCACTGTTAATTATGATGATTCCTATGGGATTTTCATATACAGTTTTATGTTTAGGTTGTTTCCTTCTATTCCTACTCTGCTGAGTATTATTACCCTGAAAGTGTGTGAATTTTGTCAAATGCCTTTTGTATATCAATTGAAATTACTGTGGCTTTTTTTATTCCCTTCATTCTGTTAATGTGGTGCATTATACTGATCAATTTTCAAATGTTGAACAATCCTTGCATTTTGGGAATAAATCACATTTGGTCATGGTGTATAATCCTTTTAATATACTGATAATTTTGGATTGGTAGGATTCTGTTGATGAGTTTTACATTAATGTTCATAAGGGATATTGGCCTGTGGTGTTCTTATAATGTTTTGTCTGGCTTTGAATCAGGGCAATGCTGGACTCTTAGAATGAATTAGGAAGTGTTCTTTACTCCTCAATTTTTGGAAAAGCTTGAGAAGGGCTGGTGATAGTCTTTTTTTTATTTTTTAATATATACTTGGTAGAATTTACCAGTGAAATCATCAGGCCCAGGATTTACTGGATAAATTTTGATTACTAATTTATCTCCTTAATAGTCATAGGTCTATTTGGGTTTTCTATGTCTTTACAATTCAGTCTTGGCAGGTTTTATGTTTCTAGGATTTGCCCATTTCATCTGGGTTATCCAACTTTTTATCATATAACTTTTTAGAGTTCACTCTTATAATCCTTGATTTTCATAGCATTGGTAGTAATGTTCCCACTTTCATTTCTTTGTCTTTCTATTGCAGCAAATTTTATACAAAGAATTTAGAATACTTGAGGCATACTACATGATCACAGTCAGTAAACTTTTTAGCTTTTGCTTCTTTTTTCTTTAAACATAGATGCTGACAGAAAAAAAGTGGATTAGATACATCTTTTTCCTCAATCAGTTATTTTGTAGAGAATTATAAACAATGAAATTAAGCTGAGGAAATGTTGGAAGTATTTTAAGTAGCATCATAACTTCCAGTCACACTGGTACATATTAGAGCCCCAAAGAAGTTTGGAAAATACTTCTGAATTCTTGAAATCACTTTTTGACAAACCATGATGGAAGCGTCTCCTCTTCTCTCTCTTATTTGTTTATTTAGTATTTATTTATTTATTTATTTGTTTGTTTGTTTGTTATTTAATATATATAATTTTAAATCTTTATTGTATTTTTTTCCATTACCATTTAGTCCTCTTATAACCCCTCTCTCTCCAATAAAAAACACTGTCATCCATATCCATGAGTCCATTTTCCTCTATTCATATATTCTACTGAGACAGCACAGGGACCTGGGCTCAGGACCCAAAGGCCTCCAGAAAAAAATAAGCATAATGTTGGTGCCACCCTGCTACCCTCACCAGGATTCTAGGCACACCAGATGGTGAAGAAACAAACAAACAACATGCCAAATAAGCCAGCCACAAAAATGTAACCACCCCTCCATTTAATATTAAAAAAAAGTTTTATCTCCCTCCTTACCACTTGCTTCTCTAACCTTAACACAGAAAATTTTACAAGCCACTTTTTTTTCAAAAATCCTTTTTTACCCATCCACTTTTTTGCCAGTTTATAAAATTAGCCCAGCAAAGCCAGCCTCCACTGAGCCAGTTCAGAGGATTTTTGTCTCCTCTCTTCTCCCTTCCTTGTGCTGAACCATAAAGTTTAATAAAATCTGTCTAAAAATTTCCCTGTGGTTTCCTCCTGATTCCTATCTTAGAGAACCCAAGAGCCCCAGTGGTGGTGACACTACAGATTGGGAGAAAGTGTAGTGTCAATATATAACCATTCTGGCTAAGGCTGCCTCTGAGCAACTCCAGGTATTGGCAACTCTCCTATTCTACCATGTACTTGGGATTTAATGCCACTAACAGATGTGTATAGCAGTACACCCCATCTTATGGATTTTCCAACTTCATCAGGACTTCTTCCAAAGCCCACAGTATTGTCACGCTGCTCTCTCACACTGTGCAGCCACTCTCAACTGCACCAGGGTAGAATCCAGATGCCAATCTCCTCCACATTGCTTTGGTCACATTCTTGGATTAAGACTTGGCTCAAGTATTGAAGATCAGGGACAGACAGCTTGTGTTGTATAGGAGGACTGGCCCTGAGAAAGAGTAGAAGAAGCTGAGGAAGGTTTGATTTCCCACCAGGCCTTACCCCAGGCTGATGAGCCAGTACAGGTACAGGCAGGGCAGTTGACACAGACTTGATTGCTGGCCTCCACCTTTATTTCTGATTTTAGTGAATTGAGGTTTCTCTCTCTTTTTCTTAGTCCATTCTACTAAATATTTGTCAATTTTGTAGATCTTCTTGAAGATCCAACTTTTAGTTTCATTGGTTTTTTCTCTTTTTTATTCCATGTTTCTTTTATACCTGCTCTAATGTTTATTATGCCCTTCCTTCTGCTAGATTTGGGCTTAATTTGTTCTTTTTCTAGTTCCTTAAGTTCTAAAGTTAGGTTGTTGATTAGAGATCTTTCTTGTTTTTTAAGGTAAGGATTTATAGCTATAACTTTCTTCCTTAGCACTATTTTCACTGTGTCCCATAAGTTTTGGTATTCTAGTTTTTGGTTTCATTTGTCTCAAGCTGTTTCCTAATTTCTCTTGTGATTTTCTTCTTTGACCCATTGGTTGAGTATGTTTTTTTAATTTCCAAAAATTTGTGAATTTTCCAGTTTTCCTTCTGTTATTGGTTTCTAACTCTATTCCACTGTGGTCAAAGAAGATATTTCTTATTATATCTGTCTTTTAAAATCTATTCCAATTTAATTTTTGTCTACTCTGCAGAATGCCCCATGTGCACTTCAGGCAAATGTGTATTTTTTTTGTGGTTGGGTAGTGTATTTCATATAAGTTAGACCTAGTTGGTTTATTGTGTTGTTCACTTCTTCTATTTCCTTACTTATCCTCTCTCTGGTTTTTGTATCAATTCCTGAGAGTGGGGTATTAAGGTCTCCAACTGTTATAGTAGAACTGCCTATTTTTCACTTCGATTCTGTTCATTTTTGCTTGATATGTTTTGATTGTCATTAGGTATAAAAATGTTTGTAATTGTCATATCATCTTGCTATATTGAAACTTTTATTAATATATAATGTTCTTTGTTCCTTGTAACCTTTTCATTTACAGGTTTTTGATTTAAAGTCTATTTTGTACAGCCATTCCTGTTCTCTTTTAGTTACTATTTGTGTGAAATATCTTTTTCTATCCTCTCACTTTAAATGTATTGGCTGGGGTGGGGGAAGGGAGTGGTGGGGGGCAAATGCAAACAACTGTACTTGATTAACAATAAAATAATTTTTAAAAAATAGAGGCATAAGTAAAAATAATAATTAAAAAATAAATGTATTTGTGTCTCTAGATCTAAAGTGAGTCTCTTGTAGACAGTATAGAGTTGACTATGCTAGTTTAACTTTTTATCAATCTTTGTTTTTTGATTAGAGTTTGATCTATTTACATTTAAAGTGATTACTTACTGAAAAGGAGGTTTATTTCTGTCACTTTTTATATGCCTACAGCTTTTTTGTCCCTCATTTCCTACACTACTGTCTTCTTTCATGCTTAGCTGGTTTTCTGCAGCAAAATATTTTAATTCTTTTCTCATTTCCTTTTGTGTATGTATTATAGACATTTTCTCTGTGATTACCATGGGAACTACATTTAACATCCTAAAGTTATAACACTCTAATTTGCATGTATGTCAGCTGAAGTTTAATAGCACACACAGTTCTGCTTCTATATGACTCTGTGCCCACCCTTTTCAATTACTGATGTCACAAAATGACATCTTTATACAGTATATGTCTAAAAACACATACTAGTAATTGTTTTTGATGTATTAATATCTTAAATTTTATAGAAAACAAATGTGGAATTATAAACCAAAGTTAAAATAATACTAGTTTTTATAATTGCTTATGTGTTTACCTTCACAGACTTCTTTATTTTTACATATGGCTTTGAGTTACTGTCTAGTCTTTTTATTGCAACTTGCAGTACTCCTTTTAGTATTTCTTTCAGGACAGGCCTAGAAGTAATGAATACCCTCAGCTGTTGTTTATCTGAGAATGTCTTAATTTCTCCCTCACTTATAAATAGTTTCTCCAGATTCAGGATTTTTGATTGACAGATTTTTCTTTCAATATTATATCTTTAACTACATCAGCCCACTGCCTTCTGGCCTCCAAAGTTTCTGATGAGAAATTTGCTGATAATATCTGTTGGGGCTATCATGCATGTAAAGAGTCACTTCTCTCTCACTGCCTTCAAGATTCTTTCTTTGTCCTAGGCTTTCAACAGTTTCATTACCATGTACCTCAGTGTCCTCAGTGTGGGTCTCTTTCAGTTTATCTTACTTGGGAGCTTCTTGGAAATTTATGTCTTTTTAAAAAAACTTTATTTATTTTTAGAGAGAGGGGAAGGGAGGGAGAAAAAGAGGGAGAGACATATCAATATGTGGTTGCCTCTTGCACACCCCCTACGGGGGATCCAGCCTGCAACCCAGGCATGTGCCCTTGCCTGGGAATCCAGCAAGCGACCCTTTGGTTTGCAGCCCACATTCAATCCACTGAGCTATACCAGCCAGGGCAATATTTATGTCTTCACCATCATAAATTTTACATGTAGTTTTCTAGGTCATTCACTACTATTTTAAGTAAATATATTCATATATCTATGTAATAATATATAGTATTGCTTTTGTATGCAATATTGAAAATAATATGTAAATGTATCATATATGCAGTAAAAATACCATGCTCTTCTGCAATCTACTATTTTTACCCCATTATTTTTAAAAATCTATCTGCATTAATGTGTTCCCTATAATTTCTTTATATTATTCCATCACATAAATTTACCACAATTCACATCACTTTTCATTCTATTTTTGCATTTATGTTGTTATTTTGCTGTTAAAATATTGCTTTATTTATAACACTGAGACCATGATTTCTTGTGTACACATATAAAGATGTCATTAAAGTTTATTCCTATGAGTACAGTTGCTGAGTCATAATATAGGAACATTTTCAAACTTTCAATATATCCAGTTTTGAAATACACTAAAAAAATGCCTAGATAAAAAAAACTAATTAGAATTACAAGGAAATTTAGAAGAATAACTTTGAGACAATTTAATTAAGACACAAAAACACATATATTAAAGGAAAAAAGACTCCTAAATTTGATCATATTAAAGCTGAAAACATCTGTCCTCAGAAAAAGTCCATAAACAAAATTAAAAGGCAAGTAGAAGACTGCAAATGATATTTATAATATGCTTAAAAGATAAAGGATTATAATAAAAAACATATAAAGTAATTCTTTAAAGGAAACAAGATAAATTTGTTTTTTAAAAGGCCAGAATATGAAAGGCAAATCACAGAAGATAAAGTATGATTGGAAAATAAACAGATAAAAAGCTTTTCAACCTTACTAGTAAAAAAGAGCATTGAAATTAAAATAATGAATGCCATTTTTCACTCATCATGTTGACATTAACCAAAAAACTGTGATAATTGCAATTGCCCCCAAAAATGTGAAGAAATGGGAATTTTCACATGCAGTTGTGGCAATGTAAATTGATATATCCTCCTTAAAAAACAATTTGAATGTATTAAAAATTTGAAATTGTGCATATTGTTTTATTTTTTTAAATAACTTTAGTTTCTTAACTTTATTTTTATTGTTGACACTATTACAAATGTCCTCCCCTCTTTGTCCCGCTCCACCCAGCCCCTGCCCCCACCCTTCCCTCCAGCCATCACCACACTGTTGTCAGCACCTATAGGTTATGCATCTATGTCCTTTGGTTAATCACTTTGCCTTTCATTCAGTGCCCCCCATCCCCTCTGAGAGCTGTCAGTCTGTCCTTGTATCCATGCCTCCATTTCTATTTTGTTTGTTAGTTTATTTGTTGATTAGACTCCACATATAAGTGAGATCAAATGGTATTTATCTTTCTCTGACTGGCTTATTTCACTCAGCATGATAATCTCCAGGTCCATCCATGGGTAAGATTTCCCGTATTTTTATGGCTGTGTAGTTTTCCACTGCGTAACAAAGCACACATGCCCAGCACCAGAAAATGTGCATATTCTAAAACCACAATATTTAAAACAATGCTCCAGTTTAAAAACAGACAAATAAATAAATGAAAATTAATGGAAAGACTAGATATATATGCTTGTTTTTAGAAAAGTGTATGTTAATGTAAAAGTAGCATTCTGAATAAGTGAGGAAATGATAAGTAAATATACCCTGGCCTCTGTGAACTCCTTTTACCAAGACATCTCCCTGCTGTACTCCCAAGTAGTCTGGGCAAGAGAAGTTACTACCAATAATCTTTCATTTCAGAGAAAACCACTTGAAGCCTGAGCTTATTAAACAGTATAGCATAATATTACAGGAACTCTATTGTAAGGGAAGGTATAATTTGGGTGCCACAGCACTGCTTTGACATATATGATGCAGAATATGACTGAAGAGAGGCAGACACAGTGCTGACGATTCCAGAGGAGGGATCCTTCTGGCCAAAGGGCAGTTCAGTTGACTTCACTGGGGTATCCCTACTGATGAAAGACTCTGCAGTGAAAACAATCTTTTACCCAGGAATGGCAAATCACATTGGGTTTTAATCCATGCAGGATTAAGGTATGCTATGGAACTTGGGGTTAGTGAGGGTCAGTATTACTTAACTATATGTACTGGTTTTTCTTAGGTGTAAATAGATGTTCTATCTCATACTTTAGTCCTCTGTACTTTTGAGGCATAGAGTTAGTATTGTTTTACTAGGCTCTCTATTGAGAGATTTTCTCAGGTGGAAGTGTAAACCAAGAGAAGTATAGCAACTCTACAAAGAGATTCCAGCCATTCAGAATACCAGCCTTTCCCACACAGGTTATACCTCAACTTGACTGCTGAGATAAACAAAATGAAAGAGCTTGGTTGCAGTTTCCTTATGAACATGCCCAAACTATAACTAAATTAAGAACTAATATTTCTTAGTAGCAGCTTAATACTGAATGTTCCTTTCCTCCTTTATTATAATGAGTAAGATAATAAACTTTGCTATGCTCACATCTTCAATTAACTGTGAAAGTGGAAATGCTACCTAAGGACAGCTTTCTTACCCATTGTTACACCTGTCTCCAGTCTAGGTAAGTTACCCTTCCTCTATACTCCCACAGCACTCTGTACATCCTTAATCATTGCAATTTAAATACCATATTATGATTGTCATCTTAGTATACCCACTCACTAGACCATAAATCTCTTAAAGGGTATTTACCTACTTTCTGACTCTATCATCTGGACTTAGGATAGTGCCTGGCATAGTGTTTACCCATTAAATATTTACTGGATGCCAATTAGTTAATACAGTCAGCACTTAACACATTTTATAGTGTTGCATATGGCTGGACACATACCATGCCAATAAAGTTATCTGATACAGAGGCTAGGCAAGGAGTTTTGGTTTTTTTTTGGTGCCTAAAGTAGGGTGGGGGTGGGGGTCAAATGAGGATCAGTGGAAGAAAGGATGAGAAAGAAGAAGGAATAGAAGGTATTCAGAGGTAACTTCTGCACTGATTTTGCCAAATACAGGCACTGTCTTATACACATTTGAAATTCAAGTTGCTGAATACGTGCTAATGACCCCTTGCATGAATCTCTCTCTCTTGGAAAGCTATTTGTCTTTCCCTAACAGTGGCTGCTTCTCCTAAGTCATTTCTCAATGTCTTCAGTGGTCATAATAGCAATCTGTCAGCCCCTAAAACCTTTACCAAGAATGCAGAATAAAAGGCTGAGGAAATTCATTTAACCAGTCCTAGAAGTTTAACTCATTGCTGTCAGAAGCCAGTTTGCCCTGCTCAGTTTTATGTCAACCTTGTTGAGACAGAGGAAATATAATGTGATATACCACCCACCATGGGAGTTCAATACAATGTTTTTCTTCCAAGAAACTGCAAATATTTTAATGCTGTTTTGTTTCTCAATATTCTATATTTTAATAAAGACAATCATTCTACATATGAAACCGTGAAACATTCAATGTATTTCAAAATGTTCTGATAACCAGTTAGTAAACCATGTTAACTGCTTATAATGAAATTCATTGGTAATTCAAGAACAAATTATATAGTAATCCCTGTTACTACTTGTCTTTTAGCTATTTTAGTGCTTTCAGTTTTAATTAGTGCTTGGAATAATCCAGGTATAAGAGAGTACAAAATAAATGAACAAATAATAATATCTGTAATTATAGATTATTCTGTATAGCACAGTTTACACATCACTATTACCTATATTTGTCATTTATTATGATACTTTTAACAAAAGTTTAAGTATTACTCCCAATGTAGAGATAAGAAAACTGAAATTGAATATTGAAGAATTTTCTGAGGTCTTACAACAAGAGTATCATGAAAGTAGGGTTTAAATTAAAGTTTTTAATTCCTAACCAGTGTTCTTCTATTCTCTGGGGAAATCCACAGGTGTTTTTATGGCTCTGAGAGTCTCTCTTACTTAAAGATATATCAGTGTTATGGGTTGAGTTGCGCCCCCCTCCCCCCGAAGATGATAAAGTTCTATCTCTCAGGGCCTGTGAATATAGCCTCATTTGGAAATAGTGTCTTCATAGAGGAGAAGATCAAGTTAAGATGAGGTCATTAGGATGGGCCCCAATCCAATGTGACTGATATCCTAATTCAAGGGACAATTTAGACACAGAGAGAGATGTGTACAGAAAAAAAAAATGATGTGAAGACACAGAGAAAATGCCATCTACAAGCTAAGGGATGTCTGAGGCTAACAGATGCTAAGAGAGATGCAGGGAATACATTTCTCCCTTACAACCTTCAGAAGGAACCAACTCTGCTGATGCCTTGATTTTGGATTCAAGCCTCTACAACTGTAAGAAAACAAGTTTTTTGTTTAAGCCACCCAGTTTCTGATACTTTGTTAGGGCAGTCTTAAAAAACAACACAATCTGTGACAACCATTGATCAGTTTGTAGTATAAGTGTGACTTTAGAATTAGAGCTACTAGTGATAAAAATAAAGTATACAACACTACACTGTTCCCACTTAAAGTATTTAGAACATAATTAAGGAAGCTCTTTTACTTCATTGAACCTCTGCCTATACAGATATTGAAGCCAATCCTGAGCAAGACAGAGTTTTTTAGGAAGTTGATCACTATCAACAGAATTAGCTTTATTGCTATAGGCCTTTCATGACAAAAAAGCTGGAATGCTAACTTACCCCATCCACCAGGATGCTTATCTATAACTAGCCCATAACTTGCCTCAAAAGCCTTCTCATCATTCTAGAAACACCCTATCAACATAAGGAATTAGCAGCAAAGATGACAGTTGCTTGCCTTCCCTGCTCTAGGTCCTTTATTGTATGTTTACATCTGTGTTCATGTATATAGGGATGAAACTTGGCTTTACACACCCATCTATAGCTACCCCCTAAACCTTCACACTATGTTGCTCTGTTGGTTCCACCTCTAAACCTGAGTTTCTGGCTCAGTTTTCTCCCCTATATTCTGTCCCTGCTGGAAATTAAAGTTTTCTGTTAAACTAAGCCCACATTTCTGGACTCCTGATACCCAATCTAGCCTTTGTCAATCTTATCCCCAAAGAGATTGGATGTTACCACTGGATAAAATTATATTTCAAAGTGTAATATATACCAAAATTTTGATAATGTTGCCAATCTTTTTTCATTAGTCATTGTTCTCAAAAATCCCAATTATGTGTCCTACTCACCCTTAGATGAGGTTTCCCAACTATATCAGGACCAGGTTCACCATGTAAGAGCTTCCAGTCATTGAAGGGTTCTTAGCATTACTATAGAAGATGCATAATTTATATATATCTTACAATAACCATAAGAGATAGGTACCCTGTTATCCAAACTTTAAATAGAAACATAAACTTTAAAAAGTTAGTAAAGATTTGCCTCTCACCCATCTCTAATTTTATCATGTTTCATTGCCCCAATTGTAACACTATCCAGCATGTGAAACAAATGGATGATTTAGATATTAGTATTATGTTGAGAATATGAATGACTCTAATGACTGGAATTTTTAAAAATTCTCTTGTAAGTCCGGAGTTTCCAGTTCTTCCCTTTCAACTAGGCTGGCTGAAGAATTTATCAGTTGATAGCTGTTCATAAAGAGTGTTTTTGATGATTAATCAGTATGTGATTTTTGTCATGTCTCTCAAAAGGATTTCGAAGTGAGTGACCATGTTTTAATAAAACTTCTTCCACTTCTACATACTTTTAAGTAAATAGTATTTCTCAGACATGAAATAGAAATAAAATTAATGTTGATCTTTATGTCATTTAACAATAACATAAATACTAATAAACAATAACATGAACAATAACATGAACTAATTGAAAAAAGTGAGGTCCCACCCATCCCATTGAAAGATGTATCTCCAAAAATATAATGACCCCGATCAAGAGATAAAAGAGCTAGACTAGCTCTCACTTACTGGCAGGAATTTTCTGGGTGACTCAAATGATCTTCATCAAAATCAGTGGTGAAAGTTCTGAACTGAGAATATTACATCTTTCAAGTAACTCCACAGAGAACAGTCACCTTAATCATCATAACCAGTAAGAGAAACATTTGATCAAATTTGAATAAGTGACAGCTTATGAAATAAATCTGATTATTTCTATCTAAAGAAGGTCTACATAGGTCAACAATGATCATTATTTCTTTCTCACTAAAGTTCAGGGGGCATGGGGTATAAAAATATTACCTAATGGCCCTATTTAAAAGTTTTCATGGTCTGTGTTAAAACTGTCTGCTCAGATATATCAGTTTAGTGATGCACCATAATTTTCTATTCCAGCAACCATATCAAGAATCTAAATTGGGACAAGTAATTCATTTCTGAGAATTTAGTTCTGCGTCTTAATAATGGGTCAAATTGCAGGTTTTTATAAGAATTAAATTTCATAAGACATGTTATGTAAAATCCCTACTATTTAATTTGTTGGAGAATTAAAATATATGTAGTATGAAGACTTAATTTTTTCACTCAATAAGTACTACATAAAACACAGATATTTCTTCACTTATAAGATCACATTGTTAATCTTAAAAGCAATTAAAAGTAAAAATTGATGGCCAAGAATGAGGCATAGGTAGACATGCTTCACCTCCTCGAACAATAAGGATAACAACCAATCTAAAAACAAAAAAACAACCAGAAATGCCAGATAATCAAACTGTATGGAAGTCCAACAGCCAAGAAATTAAAGAAGAAACATTCATCCAGATGGTTAGGGGAGATGGAGATTGGCAGCTGTGTTGGAGAGGATGCAGGCAAGGTGGGGGCTGGAAGCAGTCGGTAAAATGGGTAATCCCACATTTACATGCAGTGGATAAAAACCAGGAAGGACAACTACCGAGTAAGCAATCCCAGCACCAAGCCAAACAGTGCACCCAGCCTACTCCTTCAGTCCACCAGTTGCACTGTCCTTGAGGTGCACCAGTTAGGGGCAACTCACATACCACCTTCTGGCTCTTTGCTGTCCCAGATGCTAGGGACTCTCAGTGCCCTTCAGGATAGTTCAGCCCTGCACTGAGTTAAGTCTTTCTGGGGACTGATGACTCCCTCAGCCCTACAGCTCTCCTCTGTGGGGTTGTCTCTGCCTTCCTCTTAGAGAGCCAGTTGGCCCTGCAGGGCCCTGTGTGCAGGGGCTGGGTGAGAGGTGCCTCTGGGCTGCAAGGTCAGGAGCACTCTGTCCTGGGGCTGTGTGCTGGGCCTGAGCACTCAGCCTCACTGCTGGGGTGGGACCAGCCACCACAGGGTCACAGGATTGGGTTTGCACTGTTCCCAGTGCTTTGGGTGTGAGCTCCCCACAAAGCTGGGGTAGGGGAACAGGAGGCAGGGGTGGCTGCTGTGGAGAATTCCCCAAACAGCCACTGAGTGACTCTTTTTTCTTTTTTTTTCTTTTTCTTTTTCTCTTTTTCTTTTCCTTTTTCTTTCTCTTTCTCTTTCTTTTTCTTTTTCTCTTTGAAAGATTCCTTCTGTTCAAGCCTGCCTCTCCAAACAAGCACCCGGCCTCTCACAGAGCCCCACTCTCCAACCAGACTAGGGACTGACCAGGTCAGGATCTATGACTGCCAAATTCTTCCCAGTCAGCGTCAACAAGTCTCAGTGGGTGCACACTGCCCCTGTGTATTTGCCACTTTATCTTTATTCCCTCTCTGTGACTTCAAGCATCCAGATCCCTCCTGGTGCTGCTCAAGCCTTGTTTGGCAGGGGAGGGAGTCGTTGACCTGGCTCTCTCCCAAGTACCCTGAGGCACACTCAGCCTGGGGCTGTAGCTGCCCTGGCCCCTCTGCTAGTCCCAGGGACCTTGTTGTCCTGAAGCACTTTCCTTACCATCTGATTTTTCTATGTTCTCTACAGTTTTGGTCTCTAATCTTCAAATATACTGGGATAATGTTGGCTGTTCACTCTGTTCCTCAGAAGATCAGCTAGGTGTTCCACCTGGGCACAGAGGGAGCAGACTCTGCTTCCATCTATCTCGCCACCATCTTCTCTTCCCAACATGCCTTTTTTAAAGATTAAATTTCATAGATAGATTTCTCTTTTTTCCAGTTTTATTTAAAAATAATTGATGTCCATGTATTAAAGATATACAACATGATGGTTTGATTTACATATATTGTAAAATAATTACCATAACAGGTTCAGCTATGAAAAGCTAACATCAATCTATCTCATGTAGATACAATAAAAAAAATAAAAAGGAGAAAAAGGAAATAAAATTTCTCTTTCTGATAAGAACTCTTAAGATACAATTCTTTTTTAAATATATTTTATTGATTATGCTATTAGAGTTGTCCAATTTTCTCCCTTTTATTCCCCTCTGCCCTGCACACCCTCTCCCACCTTCATCCCTCACCTTTAGTTCATGTCCATGGGTCATCCATATAAGTTCTTTGACTTCTACATTCCCTATACTATTCTTAAACCACCCCCTGCCTATTTTCTACCTACCATTTATGCTACTTATTCTTTGTACCTTTTTGCCCTCTCTCCCCCTTCCACTCCATCACTGATAACCCTCCATGTTATCTCCATTTCTGTGATTCTGTGCCTGTTCTAGTTGTTTGCTTGGCTCATTTTTGTTTTTGTTTTTAGGCTTGGTTGTTAATAGCTGTGAGTTTGTTATCATTTTACTGTTCATATTTTTTATCTTCTTTTTCTTAGATAAGTAGTCCCTTTAACATTTTATATCATAAGGGCTTGGTGATGATGAACTCTTTTAACTTATCCTTATTTCAGAAGCACTTTATCTACCTTTCCATTTTTAATGATAGCTTTCCTGGATACAGTAATCTTGGATGTATGTCCTTGCCTTTTATGACTATGAATACTTCTTTCCAGACCTTTCTTTCCTGCAAAATTTTTTTTTTGAGAAATCAGCTGATAGTTTTATGGGAACTCCTCTCTAGGTAACTGTCTTCTTTTCTCTTGATACTTTTGACATTCTATCCTTATCTTTAATCTTGGGTAATGTAAGTATGATGTGCCTTGGTGCGTTCCTCCTTGGGTCCAACTTCTTTGGGACTCTTTGAGCTCCCTGGCCTTCCTGGAAATCTATTTCCTTTGCCAGACTGGGGAAGTTCTCCTTCATTATTTGTTCAAATATGTTTTCAATTTCTTTTTCTTCCTCTTCTTCTTCTGGCACCCCTATGTTTCGAATGTTGTAACATTTAGAAATGTCCTGGAGGTTCCTAAGCCATTCCTCATTTTTTTTTGAATTCTTGTTTGTTCATTCTGTTCTGGTTGAATGTTTATTTGTTCCTTCTGCTTCAAACCATTGATTTGATTCCTGATTTCCTTCCTATCACTACTGATTCCCTGTAGATTATTCTTTATTTCATATAATGCAAACTTCATTGCTGCCTGGGTCTCTTTTATTTTGTTGAAGTACCCAGTGAGTTCCTGGAACATCCTGAAACCAGTGTTTTGAACTGTGCATCTGATAGGTTAGTTATCTCTTTGTCGCTTAGCTGTATTTTTTTCTGGAACTTTGATCTGTTCTTTTATTTGAGCCATTTTTTTTGTCTCAGTGCACCTGTTACATAGTAAGGGGTGGAACCTTAGGTATTCACCAGGGCGGGTTCCCTTGTCGCTGCATTGTGATGTTGTATGTGGGGGAGGAATCTGAGAGGGAACAGTGCCACTTGCTCTACTCTCTTCCAGTTTTCAGTCATTTCCCCCACTAGCCATCAAATTGGGCCCTTCTGGTGATGACTCCCAGGTGGGTGGGCTTGTGTATGTTCTAGAACTCTGTGGGTCTCTCCAATGAACTCTCCTGTGAGGCTGGGAGACTCTCCTGCTGCCTTCTCAACCCCCACAGGTGTTTTCACTCAGAGGCTTTAAGGATTTATTTCCTGGTACTAGAATCCTGGGTTCTGTGGTCTGTCTCACTCCCCAGTTGTTTCTCCCAGTTTATCTACACGTGAAAGTGAGACTGCCCAGTCCACAAGCCACCATCTTGCCCAGTCCTCCAGCTACTGCCTTGCTGTGCGTCCTCTATGCCTGCCTACCTGTCTCTTCCCCTCCTAGGGGTCTGGATGAATGTTTCTTCTTTAACTCCTTGGTTGTTGGACTTCCATACAATTCAATTTTCTATCAGTTCTGGTTGTTTTTTGCTTTGAAATTTGTTGTTCTTCTTTTGGTTGTGTGAGGAGGCACAGTATGTCTACCTACACTTCCATCTTGGCTCGAAGTTAAGATACAATTCTTAACAACTTTCTTATATATCATATGGCAGTGTTAACTATAACCATCATGTTCTATATTACATCTATTATACTTATTTATCTTATAACTTTACATTGATACTTTTTGAGCACCTAAGAGTTCATTTGAATAGCAGATCAAGTAGTATCTCCATTTGTTCCCTTCTCACTAAAATGCTTCCATCTCTGGTGTGAGCCATATTGACACTGTAACAATCTACAATTGTAAAACTCTTGAAAATAAGGCATTATTTAAATTTTCCATCTTGACTTAATAGAGATGACCCTGAAATGATCCTAATATATGAGCAGTGCCTGCAATTCCATTCCTTCATTAACAAACATTTGTTAAGTACTTGATAGGTGTCAGAAACAAGGACTATAAAGCTAAAGAGAAAATTAACCTTTACTTACTCCTGAATAAGAATTAAAATTCACAATTTGATATGAGATATACTTTCATAAATGTATATATGATGGCAAAAATTGTAACTAAAAGAAATGAGTAGGATCACAAAAAAGTGATATTAGAGGTAATAGAAGATGTTGTGGATATTTCCAAAAGGCAAAAAGAGAGACCATGGCTTTCCTATTCACTACTGAGATCGCACATTGTTGTCATTCAATGATTATTTGTTGTCAAGAAATCATTTATTAAATATTTGGCAATGAATTAATTAGTGTATATATGGAAAAGTCTGTATGCTTCCATCTTAATATGAATGTTGGCTGACTTCAGATAAGCTGCAAAAGTGTTTAGGTATCTTTTGTGCAGGTCTGTCTATAACTGCTGTTTTATCATGAAAGCAAAGGGTGAAGAGCAGGTCTCTGGATACATACAGAACAAATTCTTTTTTCTAGTGAACTCTTACTCTACTTGCATAAGTTCCAGTCTTCACTTTTCTGACTTAAAAACACCTAATGTTATCAAGCATTTTTATCTGATGTGAATTCTAGTCCCTTCCCTAAAATTGTATTTTTTCTCTAGATATGCACCAATTTTCTCAATGTCCACAGTGAAACAGGGTACCCAATACTCAAATATATCATTACAAATATGGGAGACAGGAGCACAAATGACAGTAGCTTT
Organism: Phyllostomus hastatus; assembly: GCF_019186645.2. Classification (NCBI taxonomy): domain Eukaryota; kingdom Metazoa; phylum Chordata; class Mammalia; order Chiroptera; family Phyllostomidae; genus Phyllostomus; species Phyllostomus hastatus. The sequence goes on from NW_025333857.1 coordinate 4,317,798, forward strand.
GTTTACACAAACTGGGCAAGATGATTTTTTTGTCACGGTTTGCCAAATATTGTTCCCTTTCTTTCACTCTGTTTTTTCTGTTGTTATTAAGGAAAACCAACCATATTCTGGTAAAAGAATGCAGTTTTAGCATTGGGATAACCTGTTCATTTCTATGTGACTTTAAAAGACAGAACATTCCTTAGACTTCACTCAGAAGTTCAGCAACCTTCTAGCCATAGTTTTTGCCCAGATAAGCCTCAGAATATAGAAACTACTAAATCCACAATTGATGATGTCTTATCTACCAGATGGCACATCTCCACAGTCTCCTTGATCCTGGTCTGAAGCAAGTTGACAGCCCTGCATGGAGATGCTCCTGGACCCTTTGCATGCTCAGACTTGCCTTCTCCCTTTTTCTCACTTTGAGGCATTCTAGAGTTTCAAATATTTTCTCCCTAAAATGTTATAGAAGTCCTCTCTTTCTGGAATTGAGATCATCTCTAAGACTTTTGTAAATAGCACAGCTAAAGCACTACAACTTCTTATCCTCGTTAACAATCTAGAGTAGAACAAATAAGTAACAGAGGCAGATGCCACAGAGCTCTGAAACTAGTGACTTTGTATTAATGCATATGAATTATGGATTACTCTGTGTTTTTCTAATATTCTAGGTGGGCATGGTCACCCCTGGAGACTGTCATCAGGGGAGAAGGTGAGGGCTGTTCTCCTCCATGCCACCATATCTTGCTTCTGAAATCCAAGTGATCTGCCATATGCTTATAGAAGCCAGTCAGGTCCTATAAACCATAGTTGCATGTTATTCTGCATTTACTTCTTGTTTTATTGTTCCCCAACTTTCATATAAGTCTTACATAAATAATGTAAACCTCCCAACTTTGGCCTAACTGTTCATAGAAGGTCATATTCTCTCTTAGACAAGAAAGTTCAAAGGAAAACAGCACCTATCACATATGCTTATCATTGAGAAGTTCAAAAGAAACACCCTAGAGAGAGGAAAAAACTCAGGCCCTTCAAGTGCACCTGGGACAAAGATCTGGGCACAGAGTGGCAAGCACAGGCTTTTTCGGCATTTACTTTAAAGATGTATTTTTTGTACACCAACAAGTGAAAACTACCTTTTTAAAAAACACTAAATTCAATCTCAACATACTCAATGCTCAACCTGGCCACTAGTTGTTTTTTGTTTGTTTTTTTCATTTTGGCAATCATGTTGACACAGAATTTTGAGCCATTTAAAATGAATTAGGAACAGCCTGCTCAGAAAATATATCTCAGTATCAAGAAATGTTGTTCCTGCATAGGATCTGATGATCAATTTACAGATACTTCATCATGAATAAAATAGAGAGGGGCTGTAATAAACTAAAGATTAAATAAATTGGACAGATCATGTTCATGGATTGGAATATTCAACATATTGTATCAAAGATGTCAGTTGTCCCCAAATTGCCCTAGAAGATTAAAAAATTCTTAACAAAATCCCAGTAAGATTTTCTGCAGACACAAACTATTCTAAAATTTATATAAAAATGACAAAGTCCTGCACTTGTTGAATCACATTTTGGAAAAGAATAATAATGTAGAAGGAATAGTCTTTCTGATGTTAAAGCTTACTGTAGTACCAGAGGTGTCCAACCTGCAGCCCAGGATGGCTATGAAAGCAGCCCAGCACAAAATCATAAATTTACTTAAAACATTATGAGATTTTTTTTTGTGATTACATGTTGCAATATATTGAATGTGTGGCCCAAGACAACTCTTCTTTTTCCAGTGTGTCTCACATATACCAAAAAGTTGTACACCTCAATAGCCAGTATTCAGAACTTTGTGGTATTGGAGGAAAGATAGACACATGGATCAATAGACAAAAATAGAAAATCCAGAAATACACACATAAAAAGTATGCCTACTTGATTTTTGACAGAAGTACAAAAGTAATTCAGTGGAGGACAAATAATACAGAAAATTGGATGTTCAAACAAAAAAAAATTAACCTTGACTTAAACCTAAAATCCTACATAGTAATTAACTAAAAATCCATCATTAACTTAAATGCAAAATGTTATACTATAAAACTTTTAGAAAAATGGAGAAAATCTTCAGAACTTAGGACTAAGGAGAGAGTTCTTTTACTGGACACCAAAAGCATGCTCCATAAAAGGAAAAAGGATAAACTGGATCCCATCAAAATTAAAAAGTTCCTCTCTGTGAAAGATATGATGGTGATGAAAAATAAGTCAGGGAATGAAAGAATATGTATTCAGACTACTTATCTAAAAAGTATAGAATAGAATATATAAGGAAATATCAAACTCAACATTGATAAAAATAAACAATTAGAATCTAATAAACTTTGCAAAAGAAAAACAGAAATTTTATTGAAAAGGTTATACAAATGGCAAATAAGCATATGAAAAGACACACATCATTAGGCACTAGGGAAGTGGATGTTAAAACTACAATGACTTATCATGACACACCTATCAAGACAACTAAATCAAAAAGTGACACCACTGATGTCTGGTAAGGATTTGGGAAAACTGGATCATTCATCCATTGCTATTGGGTACACAAAATGGTACCATCACTCTTGAAAGCATTGGGGAGTTTATTTTGAAATTAAAATTGCAGTTACTCTATGATACAGCTTTTGTACCCTTTGGTTTTTATCCCAGAGCAATGATAACTGGTGTTCATGCCAAAACACTTGCACCTGGCCCTGGCTGGTTTTGCTCACTGGATTGAATTCCAGCCTGCAAACCAAAGGGTTGCCAGTTCGATTCCCAGTCAGGGCACATGCCTGGCTTGCAAGACAGGTTCCCAGTAAGGGTCGCAAGAGAGGCAACTACACATTGATGTTTCTCTCCCTCTCTTTCTTCCTCCCTCCCCCTCTCTAAAAATAAATAAATAAAATCTTAAACAAATAAATAAACCCTTGTACCTGAATGTTCATAGTGGCTTTACTCATATGAGCCAAAAAATGAAAACAGCCTAAATGGCCTGCATTTGGTTAATATATAAACAAACTGTAGTGTATCTAGACCTTGGAATGCTACTCAGAAATCAGCAGAATGAATTATTGATGCATGCAATAACTTGAATGACCTTCAAGGTATTATACTGAGTAAAAAAACTGATCCCAAAATATTACAAACTACATAATTCCCTTTCATTATATTTTTGAAATAACAAAATTATAGAGATGGAAGATATATTAGTGGCCATGAATTCAGGAAGGCAAATGAGCTAGGTGTGGCTATAAAGATGTAAATTCATGGAACCTTATGGTAGTAATGCAAAGCTACACATGTAAAAAAAATGCATAGAACCCACCCCAGAGAGAGAGAGAGAGATGAGTACATGCATAACTGGAGAATATAAATTAACTGTATGAATTGTATCAATGCCAATTTTCTTGTTGTACTATTATATTATAGTTACGCAAGACGTGGACACTGCAGGAGAACAGGTGAAGGGTGCATATAACATACTGTAAATTTCTTAGCAATGTCCTATAAACCTATAATTATTTCAAAATAAAAAATTTATAAATCAATCAATCAATCAACAAATAAAATGGAGACGGCTTCCTCTTTCTCCCATACTGATTAACATTCAAATTGGTATAACCTCAGCCTTAAAAAGACATATCTCACCATTAGCCATACAAAGCAGAGTGCTTGAGATACATTGAATTTTCAAAAGCATTTGAGTCTATTTTGTGTGTACATACACTGCTTCAGAGGCTAAGATAAACCAACAATTTTAGCTCGTATGTTATTCTGTTTAATCAACCTGCACATTAACATTGAAGGACAATATTGATTTTTCTAAATTTAGTGCTGTATTAAAATGCTAAATATGTATTTAAGAAAGCTAGCTTGTAAGTAATTGCCAAACATTTCTAGCTTAAAACGAAAGCTGGGAGAGAAGACAAAAGGTAGACAAAGGTGCTCACTGTGCTACACGCGTTTGAGAGAGAAACATGGGAGCATGTGCTTTTGTTGCAGCAGCCTGGCTGGCAGACTGTGGGAAGATGAAAGTAAGACTCGGGTAAGGAGGCCATGTGGTTGTACTAGGGAGACGCACCAACGGTCTTGATGATGGAGTCAAGCTTTAAATGTTTATATTAGGAAAGATGAAAAGTAAAAATTAATGCTAAAATCAGAAATTAGTAAAAGGCAAAACAAAGGCTTAAGATGATCCAAAAAATCAACAGTTGATTCTCTGAAAAAACAAGCTATCAAAATAGATGAATTTCTGAAGAACATGAGTATCGATAAATCACTAATTAATCTATAGACTCAATCCAACTCCAAACAAAATCCTGACAGGGACCTTCACAGAAGCTGACAAGCGTACTGTGAAATTTATATGGAGAAGAAGAGGGTCAAGAATTTTCAACAGACTGTCTCTTGAAGAATGTGTGTGGAACTTATCTAACTATAAAATGAGAATAAAAGAAAAGAAGAAAGGAGTCATGTGTGTATGTGTGTATGTATTCTGTCTACTATAAAATGTATTTCACACTGAGTTGTGATAAAAGATAAAAATTGAAACATCCCAGTCAAGAGAACTTTTGAACATGTGAAGAAATACATTCAATAATGTCCATAACATCACTAGTGGAATAACAACAAAAAAATTTTTAAACCCAAATGCCACCAGTAAGAACATTCTTACAATGTATTTGTAATGTGGAATACTATTCAGCAGAATAGAAAATAAATCATAGTTATATATTATCGACATGAATCATAAACATTTTAATGGAAAGAAAAGTTGAAGAATACTCACATTGCAACTGCATTTACATGTAGTATTGAAACAAAACTAAATTTGTCACTTACAAATGCAACTTTTATAGTAATACTATAAAGAAAAAAATGCAACCCCATGGGAGAGGAGAAGTAAAATGAAAATACCAAAGGGAAAGTTACATAAACGGCTTCAAAAATATTGTTTATCTATTTCTAAACTGGGTGTTAGGTACAGGCATGGTTGATATTCAGAGTATGTAATAATCCGAACTGAATACCAAGAAATCTAAAAAGACAACTGCTAGGGTAATTCATCAGTCCAAACCATGCCTACTTCCAAGGCATTATGTTTTTAGAACTGGATCTTAGAGAAATGAAGGAGCAAGCAGCTGGGGCATTGGGTTTGGGGGTCCATCTCAGCAGTTACCTACTAGCCAGTATATCTATATTGCAACAATCAGTACAGACATACTAGTGCCTACCATCTGAATAATAAATATCCCTGGAATGTGAGTGTTCTTTTAAGCTTCATAACATATAGTATACATTATATTTTGTATATACACATTTATGTGTGTATATGTACACACATATACACACATATATGAATACACTCCCCAATAGTAATATAATGTGAGCCACAAATGTGAACCACATATGTAATTTAAAATTTTCTTTTAGGTACATTTTTAAAAATGAAAAAGATGAAATAATTTTAATAACATTTTGTTTGACTCAATTGTTTCAAAAATATCATTTCAAGAGGTAATCTGTGTAAAAATTGTTAGTGAAGTTTTTGATATACTTTTGCACTAGGTCCTCAAAATCCAGTATGCAATTTACACATATGGTACATATCAAGCTGAACTAGCCACATCTCAAGTACCTAATATAGCCAGTGGCTAAGATATTGAATACAAGCACAGAATATCTCACACATTTAATACAGAATAATAGAAATTTTTGGAAGTGTAGATATGGAAAATTTTTTCAAATATATTTAATGAAAAAAGATGTAAAGTGTGCATAAAGACAGTGTGAGCCAATGTGCATAAGATTATGGGAAACACATTTTTTCCTGGAAAAATTAAAAATGATTAACAATGGTGTTTCTTGAAAATAAGAGGAAGACATTAAGGATACTGTGACATTTTTCCTCTATTTTTATGTCTCTATGAACTTTAACTTTTTAAAGTGTGTATATGTTTTATACATACACACACACCTTCCCCCTCCTTGTCCATGGGTACTGATATATATACACACACACATGGAGTGGGGCAAAAATAGGTTTATAGTTTTGAGTCCGCAAGAGTTTATTGCTATATTATTATTTATTATTGTATTACTTCCACATGAAAACTCTAAACCTACTTTTGACCAACAGTGTTTGTCAATTTTTAAGACTAGAGACACAATTAATCAATAAGGCATTTAACAGTGGAAAATATTGTGAAATGACAACAGTTAATTTAAGGGAACCTGGACTCGCATTTCCTACCAAGATGCTAAAACTGCTAATTCTATAATTATGTGATCATTAGTCCTTCTCTGCCACCTGTTTTGACAGACAGGCATCCTAGACAGGACACTATGATCATTTGCCCTGTGAAAATTCTACTTTTCTCAACATTGCAACTCCCGATCTAACTGAAGATGGATGTATGATTTGGAAAGTAAGTAAACCAAGAAGAAAAGATATCTATAACCTACCTGGCCTCTGTCTTTAAAGAGTTTTTTTTACTTGTTGCTCAGTTATAGTTGTCCCCACTTCTCCCCTTTATTCTCCCCCACCCTACCCAAGCCCCACCTCCCACATTCAATCCTTCCCCCTTCTTGTCCACGGGTCCTTTATACATGTTCCTTGATGACCCTTCCCCTTCTTTCTCCCATGATACTCTTCCCCACCCCCTCTGATTACAAATGCATTGGTACATACAAGGGGAGAACAACAAAATGGAATTTACTTATAAAAAATTGTGTATTTATTCTTATATGTTTAAACTTTAGTCACCTTCAAAGTACTCTTCATTTGATGCAATACACCTATCAAGAGGTTTTTTTCACTGCTCAAAACATGAGTTTTGAACTCAGATTTTGATGCCTTTGAGTATTTCTGCCATTTTTTGTTTCACCTCTTCTACACTGGCAAAAAAAGGACTTTGAGGACTTTTTTCATCCAGTGAAACAAACAGAAAAAATATTGCTTGGGGAAAGATCAGATGAATAGGGAGTGTGGAGAGTGGAAGTCATACCATTTTTGGTCAAAAACTGCTGAACACTCAGTGCAATGTGGGCAGGTGCACTCATAAATCATCCATCATGAAATGGGCAAATGCGTTGAGTCTTTAAAAAAATTCACCAAAGCTGAACTCAGCCTCTCACAACAGTGCCAGCTGTACACTGATAAAAATGCATTTCTAGAGCACTCAGCTAGTGGGAGAAGCTTGTGCTGTAAGGGGCCTGATCTCCAGAAGATAGTTGGTTTTTGTGGGGTCCCCCTTGTATAAGATGCCCTAGATCTACACTCCCCTGGAACCACTACTTTAGTAGGCCCTTTAAAAAAATGAAGTGAACTTACAGCTGACTTAATTAGTTCTGGAGACATTCATGTTTGTCATTATCACTTCCTTTTAAGTAGATCTATTAAAACTTATAAGAAGAACTTTATTAAAGTTTTCCTGGGGGGGGGGCCCATGAGCATTACTGGATAATATTCCAGAGTATTCTTATTTTTTTCTTGGAATTCAGGACTATATGTTTCCACCTTTACTACTGACCCCTTTCTTGATATATGTAATATATATATTTAGAAACAACAGCATTTGTCAGGAACCTCTCCTAAAAGTCTTATCAGATCAGTGTTCTTAGGTTAATATTGATCAGGAGAGTTGAATCCATTTGTGGTGGTCCTATTCTCCTCCATTTCTTTAATAATGGTAGTTATGTGATTTTTAATCTGTAGTGCATTTTTATTGGAAAAAAAAGAGAGACTTAGGATTTGAACAAGGCCTCCATATTATTATATGTTACTATTATACCACTGGTCCCAAACAGTAAGATTATTGCTTATTCTCAAAAGGAAAAAATTAAAAATTATCCTCAGCTTAATCACTGTGACCAAGGAAGAGCCCACACCTCCTGATTTCACTGATCATGAATCCACAGAAAATTAGGAGTGCACCAAGCATGGCCTGAGCCAAGGGGTATTGGTAGTTTCATTAATTTATTCAAATTTATAAATAAACTAAAAAATTAATTTCACCTTTTAATCTGGTATGTTTTTGTCCATTATTTTTTGCTGTATGCCATGTAGGCCATCATTGCCAAAGACCCAACCCAAAAGTTTCTGATTCAGAAGATCTGGAGTCATGTCCAGAAATTTATATATGATCCAACACCACAGCTGACTCTCATTCACATTAAAGTTTGAAAACCATGTCTGATTCCTGAATGAATTCCACACAGTTTCATTATTCCATCTTCTTTTATCTTATATGCTATAGTTTCATTTTTCTTCATAGTTGCTAATGTTTTAACTTTTATCTTCCATTAATTTTTCTTCTTATGGCTCTCAGAGTCTTATTCACTCTCCCTTGCAAACCTACTTATTCAGCTCTAATTTGAGAAGCAATAGAGTCTAATAGAAAAAGCATAATAGGCAATGAAATCAGGCAAATTTCCCCAAGCCTCAGTTTTCTCATTAACAATATTAAAGTAGTACATAATATAGTTGACATGAGGTTTAAGGAGATAATATGTGTTACTACTTAGAGTAGTGATGATATAAATGAAGATTCAATAAACATTAATGTAATTCATAACCTTCCCTAGTATCCATCTTTAATTGTTCTACTTTGAAAAACAAGGACCCAGACCATCTTGCTGAGTATGCTATTGTTACAGGTAGAGGAAAGAAGAGCACTAGCCCTGCCTGAGAGGAGAAGGAGGTCTGAATGGAAAGAAGAGGAAAAGAAAAGAGTAGCAAAATACTGAGCTCCAGTAAGAGAAAACAATTCAGTTGAGCTACAGACATCACTAATATATAAAAACTGCATTTAGAAACATTCACTGCTGGTAGCAATGTAAACTAGCATGACCACTATGGAAAACAGTATGGAGGTTTCTCAAAAAGTTAAGAATAGAGTTACCATATGACCTAACAACCCCTCTTCAGGGTTTCCACCCCAAAGCTTGAAAACATTTATTCTTATCTGTATGTTCATTGAAATATTATTCAGTGCCCAAGACGTGACAACAACCAGTGTCCCTCAATAAATGATTGGATAAAGAAGATGTGGTACATATACAAGTATGCAATGAAATACTACTCAGCCATAGAAAAGACAGAATACTGCCATTTGCAACAACATGGATGGATAGAAGCAAAATAAGTCAGACAAAAAAAAGTAAAAAACTATGTGATTCCATTCATACGTGGGATATAAAACTGAAAGCAACAAATGAACAAACAAGACAAAACAAACAAAAACATATAGACACAGACAACAATATGGTGGTTATCAAAGGGAAGAGGGATGGGGGTAAATAGGGTAAAGAGGGTCAAATATTATATTGTGATGGAAGAAGATTTGAATTTGGGTGGTGGGCACACAGGCAATATGAAGATGACATATCATAGAAATGTACACTTGAGCCCTGGCTTAGTACCAGGGCCAAGCGCATGAACCAAAGGGTCACCAGTTTGATCCCCAGTCAGGACACATACCCGGTTTGTGGGCTGGGTACCCAATAGGGGGAGCATAAGAGGCAACCACACATTAATGTTTCTCTCCCTCTCTTTCTCCCTTCCTTCCCCTCTGTCTAGAAATGAGTAAGTAAAATACTTTTTAAAATTTTAAGAAATATACACTTTGGATTCAAGATGGTGGGATTACTCTAGGCAGCGTGTTTCTCTGCTTCTGTGAAGAGGAGGGAAAGTCACGGGTCGTTGGAGAAACAGAGCAAGTGGACTAGGTTACCAAATCACTTTTGAAAGCAGGACATCAAAAATTATTGCAACCATTAAAAAAACAGACAGTAAGAAGACTGCTTCAGGACAAAAGGGACCCAGGGATCAGCGCAGGGACCAGGGGTGTGCAGTCCCCAATCCCGGTGCTCCTGGGTCTGCCTCAGGGCTCCTGTGAGAGGGGAGTCGCTGCTCCCTCCCCCAAATACGGGGGTTGAGCAACTCCAGGGGAGAACTTGTTGCTTGAAGGCACAGAGAGGCCAGTTGGGCTGGGAAAAAATCACCCAGGGAATGTGAACACCCACCCAGAGACCTGGGAGAAGTGAGGGCCTCCAGCCAGCATGACCAGGGGCGGCCTGGAAGAGCACCCGCACCCCTAGCTTGGTGGGAGTGTGGATCGGTTGAAAACCTAGACATTGCAATCCTGATCCAGGAAAGGGCATGGGCGTTCTCAGGTTTCGGGAGCCTGCGGTTCTGAACTGTGGAAGCACATGCCCCATCGGGAATCCTGACTCTCCTGCTGTGAACCTGGAAGGGTCGCGGTGCTTAGGGCATTCCTAGAGCCTGAAACTCAAAAGTTTGGTGGAGGGACTCGCCCTTTTATGATTTACAGGGAGGGCACAGTGAACCCCAAAATGTCCCGGGTGCCTCCTCAGATCATAGAGCTGGAACCCTGCAGGGACCTCAGAGTCCAGAAGAATGTGGCAGTGAGCTCCGGAGAGCGAGTGTGCTCAGGAGCGCCCAGGGTTCCTGAGACACTTGCTGAGATTTGGCTGGGAAAAGTGATAAGCATTTCAAAGGTCCCTCAGCCAGCTGAAGCCAGCAAGATCAGAAAAACTGGTCTGGCCAGTTAGAAACCAACAAGAGGTTTTTTGTTTTCTTTGGTTTGGTTTGATTTGGTGTTGTTTTTGTGGCTGTTGTTGGTTGATTGATTTTATCTTGTGTTTTAAGTGACATTTTATTTTTCAATTCTTATTATTTTTACATCTCTCAGTCCCTTATGTTTCTCTTCCATTCATCCTAATATTATTCTTTCCACTCCAAATTTATCTCCCCTGCACTCCATCTTCTGCTTTTTTCCCTTTTTTTCAACCTTGCAAGTTACTGTAAATTTGTATTATCTTTTTCTCACTTTTCCGACATTTTTTATTTTAATAGTATTTTGGTATTCTTTTTCTTTCTGTATAATCTTATTTGCTTGGCTGGTTATACTGTCATTTGATGGGTTTCCCCTGGTATCTCAGTCACAGTGTGTTGATAATTTACTATCCTTCATCTGTGTTCCATTAATACACCTCTCAAGGTTCTATACTCTTTATTCTTGTTATCTAGACCCTCATTGATTCTGCCACAAGACTGTCACTTTACTATTATTGTTAATAAGACCTAGTCCATACAATTGCAAATACTACTCAATACCCCTACCTGATCTCAGCCCACTTTCAAATTCCTGAACTATATCATTGTGGGGGTTGTCTCTATTCTTTTACACACTACTCCTATTTACTAATCTTTAATCCAACCCTACCTTAGAATCTGACCTCCCACAGCCTCACAGCTTTCTAGATTCAACTAACAATCCTCTTGTCCCCAATCCTTACCTTCTCATCTTACCTTCTTTCCATCCTTTCTAAAACGTGGATAGTGGGGTGGAGGATCACAGTTAACACTATAAGAAGCCAAAGGATAACCCATCTCTTCTCTACTGGCTGCTAATGTAAATATCATAGTATACTGTCTTGCTGTCTTAAACCATTTCGCCTTATTCCTCCAACTGATCACAAAAAAAGAGTAGGGGGAAGCTGTGAACACCAGGATACACGAAGGATATTGCACCACTGAAACTCACAAGTATTCTACAAGAGTAGTTCACACCAAAATTACAGGGAACCAGAACAGATCAATTTAAGAAACAGAGGCTAACAAGAAGAAACCCACGAACAAAGAGAAAATAAAGAAACAATCCCCAATTGAAGGGAAATGAGGAAGCCTCAGGAAAAATGCTGAATGAAATACAGGCAACTCAACTATCAGATAGTGAGTTCAAAACAATGATTACCAGGAAGTTCAATGAACTCACAATGAACTATCAGAAATTAGAGGGAAACTACAACAATCTCACTGCAAATTATATAAACATGAAAAAGGAAATAGAAACTTTCAACAAAGGCCAAGAGGAAATGAAGAGTACAACTCCTGAACTGAAGAACACAGTAGAAGGAATGAAAGGCAGGATTGATGAAGTAGAAGATCAGATTAGCGAGCTAGAGGACAAAGTAGAAAACAACATCCAGAAAGAGCAAGAAAAGGAAAAGAGGCTCAGAAAGAATGAAGAGGCATTAAGAGAAAGGCAAGACAATATGAAACATAATAATATCTCTATAATAGGGATACCAGAAGGAGAAGAAGAAGAGCAAGGGATCGAAAACCTAGTTGAAAAAGTAATAAAGGAGAACTTCCCTAATTTGATGAGAGAAAAAGTCACACAAATCCAGGAAACACAGAGAGTCCCAATCAAGAGGAACCCAAAGAGACCCACCCCAAGGCACATCATAATTAAAATGACAAAATTTCAAGACAAAGAGAGAATCTTAAAGGCAGTGAGGGAGAAACAGGAAGTAACATACAAGGGAGCCCAATAAGGCTAACAGCTGACTTCTCAATGGAAACACTTCAAGCCAGAAGAGAATGACAAGAAATACTCCAAGTACTGAGAACCAGAGGTCTGCAACCAAGGCTACTATATCCAGCAAGGCTCTCAATCAAGATAGAAGGCCTAATAAGAAGCTTCCCAGACAAAAGAAGTCTAAAAGAATACACCTGCACCAAACCAGCTCTGCAAGATTCTAAAGGGATTGCTTTAAGGAAGGGAAGGAAAAGAGAGAGAGAGAGGGGAACACTACATAAAAGACAATGAATAAGTACCTATCAATAATAACCTTAAAGGTAAATGGATTAAATGTTCCAATCAAAAGACATAAAATAGCTAAATGGATAAGAAAAAATGAACCCACATATACGCTGTCTACAGGAGACCCACCTCAGGATAAAAGACCTGCACAGGCTGAAAGTGGAGGCCTGGAAACAAATTTTCCAAGCAAATGGACAGGAAAAAAAAACCAGGGTAGCAATACTCATATCAGACAAAATAGACTTCCAAAAAAGGTCCATAAAGAGAGACCCAGAAGGTCACTTCATAATACTCAAGGGAAGAATCCACCAAGAAGACATAAATATTGTAAATATATATGCACCCAACATAGGAGCACCGAAATACATAAAGAAAATCTTAGAGGACTTCAAGAAAGATATGGACAGCAACACAATTATAGTGGGAGATTTTAATACCCCACTATCAAAAATGGACAGATCTTCCAAACAAAATATCAACAAAGATATTGTGGCATTGAAAAATACCCTTGATGAAATGGACTTTAATGATATATACAGAGCCCTCCATCCAAAAAAAGCTAAATATACATTCTTTTCAAATGTACACGGAACATTTTCAAAGATAGACCACATGATAAGACACAAAACAAGCCTCAAGAATTTCAAGAAAATTGAAATCATATCAAGCATTTTCTCGGAACACAAGGGACTGAAGCTAGAAACCAACCTGAAGAAAAAAAACCAAAACACTCAAAATCATGGAGATTAAATAGCATGCTATTAAGCAATGAATGGGTCAAGAATGATATTAAGGAAGAAATCAAAAGGTTTCTGGAAACAAATGAAAACGAACTCACAACAACCCAAAACTTATGGGACACAGCCAAGGCAGTCCTGAGAGAGAAGCTCATAGCGATACAGGCCCACCTAAAAAAATTAGAAACATTCCAAACAAACAACCTAACCCTACGTCTACAAGAACTCGAGGAACAACAACAAAGACAGCCCAGAGCAAGCAGAAGGAAGGAAATAACCAAGATCAGAGCAGAATTAAATGACATAGAGACTAAAAGCACAATTCTAAGGATCAATGAATCCAAGAGCTGGTTCTTTGAAAAGATAAACAAAATTGACAAGCCTTTAAGCAGACTCATCAAGAAAAAAAGAGAGAAGACCCAAATAAACACAATCAGAAATGAAAGAGGAGAGATTACAACAGATACCACAGAAATACAAAGGCTTCTAAGAAATTAATACAAAGAACTGTATACCAAGAAATCTGAAAACCTAGGTGAAATGGACAGATTTCTAGAAAAATGTAATCTTCCAAAACTCAATGAAAAAGAAGCAGAAAGCCTGAACAGACCAATAATAACAAAAGAAATTGAAGCAGTAATCAAAAAACTCCCAACACACAAAAGCCCTGGACCAGATGGTTTCACAGGAGAATTCTACAAAGCATTTAAGGAAGAGCTAACCCCTATCCTTCACAGACTATTCCAAAAAATCTAAAAAGATGGGAGACTCCCAAACTCTTTTTATGAGGCCAACATCATCCTGATTCCAAAACCAGATGAAGACACAACAAAGAAAGAAAACTTCAGGCCAATATCACTGATGAACATTGACGCTAAAATCCTCAACAAAATCCTGGCAAACTGCACCCAACAATACATTAAAAAGATCATACACCATGACCAAGTGGGATTCATTCCAGGGATGCAAGGATGGTACAATATTCGCAAACCAGTAAATGTAATACATCACATAAACAAAAGCAAAGACAAAAAACCACATGATCATATCAATAGATGCAGAAAAAGCATTTGATAAGGTACAGCACCCATTCATGATAAATACACTCAGCAAAGTGGGAATAGAGGGAACATTCCTCAACATAATAAAGGCCATATATGAGAGACCTACAGCCAACACCATACTCAATGGCCAAAAATTAAAATCTTTTCCACTAAGATCAGGAACAAGACAAGGATGTCCACTTTCACCACTTCTATTCAATATAGTACTGGAAGGTTTAGCCACAGCAATCAGACAAGAAAAAGAAATGAAAGGAATCCAAATCGGAAAGGAGGAAACAAAACTGTCACTGTTTGCAGATGACATGATAGTGTACATAGAAAATTCTATAGACTCCACCAAAAACTGCTTGACCTAATAAATGAATTTGGCAAAACAGCAGGATACAAAGTCAATATCCAGAAATCAAAGGCATTTCTGTACATCAACAATGAAACAGCAGAAGCAGAGACCAAGGAAAAAATCCCATTTGAAATAGCAAAAAGGAAAATAAAATCTCTAGGAATAAACCTACCAAAGAGGTAATAGACCTGTATTCAGAAAACTACATAACAATCAGGAAAGAAATCAAGGAAGACACAATCAAATGGAAACATATACCGTGTTCATGGATTGGAAGAATTAATATCATCAAAATGTCCATACTACCCAAAGCAATTTACACATTCAATGCAATTCCTATTAAAGTACCAATGGCATATTTCACAGACATAGAACAAACACTTCAAAAATTTATATGGAATCATAAATGACCCCGAATAGCTGCTGCAATTTTGAGAAAGAAAAGCAAAGTAGGAGGAATCACAATACCTGACACTAAACTGTACTACAAGGCCACTGTAATCAAAACAGCCTGGTACTGGCATAAAAACAGGCACATAGACCAATGGAACAGAACAGAGAGCCCAGAAATAAACCCAAGTCTCTATGGTCAGTGAATATTTGACAAAGGAGGCAGCAACATAAAATGGAGTAAAAATATCCTCTTCAACAAATGGTGTTGGAAGAACTGGATAGCCACATGCAAAAAAATGAAACTTGAGCACCAACTTACATCATATACAAAAATAAATTCAAGGTGGATAAATATAAAATGTGACACCATTAAAGTCCTAGAGGAGAACGTAGGTAGGAAAATCTCAGATATTTCATGAAGAAACTTTTTTACTGACTTGTCCCCTAGAGCAAGGGACATAAAGGAAAGAATAAACAAATGGGACCTCATCAAAATTAAAAGCTTCTGCACAGCTAAAGAAAACAGTATCAAAATTAAAAGAGAACCAACTGTATGGGAAAACATATTTCCCAATGATACCTCAGACAAGGGTTTAATCTCCAAAATATATAAAGAACTTACAAGACTGCACTCTAAGAAGACAAGGAATCCCATTAAAAAATGGGCAAAGGACTTGAACAGAAACTTCTCTAAGGAGGACATACAGAAAATCCAAAGACACATGAAACAATGTTCAATATCGCTAGCTATCAGAGAGATGCAAATTAAAATCACAATGAGATACCACTTCACACCAGTCAGAATGGCCATCATAAACAAAGCAACAAACAACATGTTTTGGAGAGGCTGTGGAGAAAAGGGGTCCCTAGTGCACTGTTGGTGGGACTGCAGACTGGTACAACCACTATGGAAAGCAGTATGGAACTTCCTCAGAAAACTGAAAATGGATCTGCATTTTGACTCTGTGATTCCACTGCTGGGACTCTATCCTAAGAATACTAAAACACCAATCCAAAAGAACCTATGCATCCCAATGTTCATAGCAGCACAATTTACAATAGCTAGATGGTGGAAGCAACCAAGATGCCCATCAGTAAATGAATGGATCAAAAAGTATGGTACATTTACACAATGGAATTTTATGCAGCAGAAAGAAAGAAGGAGCTCCTACCCTTCACAACAGCTTGGATGGAGCTGGAAACCATTATGCTAAGCGAAACAAGCCAGACAGTGAAAGACAAATACCATATGATCTCACCTTGAACCTGAACAACAAAACAAAGAAACAAGCAAAATATAACCAAAGACACTGAAATAGAGGACAGGCTGACAGTGACCACAGGGGAGAGTTGAGGGAATTTCAGGGACATTGGGAAGGGTTCATGGGAACAAACTTAAAGGACACATGGACAAAAACTAGGGGGAGGGTGGTAATGGGAGGGAAGTGGGGAGGGTTGGGAGGGGGGGCTGGATTGGGAGTAAAAGGGAGAAAACTATATTTGAACAATGATTAAAATAAAATTAAAAAATAAAAAAAGAAATATACACTTAAAAATCTGTACAATTTTATAAGCAACCTCACCCCATAGATTTAATAAATAAATGTAAAAAAATGAAATAAACAATAATGTAATATTTTAACTCCTAAAGCTCCTCTACATAGATCTTGAGCCCAAACTGAGTAGTGTCTATACCAAAGGTTTCTAGAAATTGTCATGGTTTATTATTTATATGAGACCAAAAACAATCAAGATGAATTTATTTTTGATAGTTTTAATTATTAAAATAACTGGCAAACCATCAGTATTTGCCATGGAGGCAACCTCTAAAGCAAGCAACCACAAGCTTATATCAATATTGTGTGTGAAAATATAGTCCAAACACAAGAAAGAAAGAAAGAACAAAAGAAAGAAAGAAAATGTAGATCACAAATCAGAAGCCAAATTATCTGTTATTCCGTGCAGTTTAGTAGAACATTTCAAAAATGAAAATTAAAAGAAATTATTAATTTAGCTCAATGGCTTACAGCTATAAATAACTTTACTAGATCTGTCAGTAATTCCCTTCACAGCATAGACCTCTAATTTCAATGACCAGAAGAGTGATTGGAAGGATCAGGCAACTACAGAAGCATTTTAACAATTTTACTTCAAAATTAAAATTATTTTTTCAAATAACAGCTCCAGATGGAAAGGTGATTCAAGTTTTTCCACATCTACTTAATACAATGCAGTGAGGTGGCATCTCTTCTTTGAACCTCAGTTTCCCCATCTTAAAGTGATTATGAGAATTCAAA
Organism: Phyllostomus hastatus; assembly: GCF_019186645.2. Lineage (NCBI taxonomy): Eukaryota > Metazoa > Chordata > Mammalia > Chiroptera > Phyllostomidae > Phyllostomus > Phyllostomus hastatus. The sequence continues at coordinate 4,335,272 of NW_025333857.1, forward strand.
CCTCACTGAACAAGTAGAAAGCATATCAGATCGTAGCTATCCAATTGTAAATCTATATTGATACTCTCTCCAATCTTTCCTTTAAATCACATAGTGACCTATGTAATATTATGTCCAAGTATAGATGTCAGTGTTTATAATCCTGCCTTCCTTTAAAGTTTTTAAACAATATGTGAACTAAAGTAATTCATTTCTTTGCTGTACTTTTTAACACACTGTTGGAAAGAGATTACTGGTACTTATTAGTAGCTACTGAATTTTATATAAAGAGATTTTTAGTAATTTTCCCCTTGTTCTTTCATCATAGATATTCAACATTTACTGAGTTCCTTTGGCTGGTTAATTTAGCAATGTAGATCAAAGCACATGGAGTTCAAAATCATGGAACTCATTAGGTATAATAAAAGAACTCATAGGATGTAGTGAAAAAGGAACCCTTCTACACTGTCAGTGGGAATACAAATTGGTACAGCCATTATGGAAAGCAGCATGGAGAGTCCTCAAAAAGTTAAAAAATGCCATTTTATCCAGCAATCCCATTTCTGGATATATATCTGAAGAAAATGAAATCACTATGCCCAAGAGATATCTGCATCCCCATATTTATCAGCATTATACACAATAACCAGGAGTTGAATATAACTCATATGTGCACACTCAGAGGAATGGATAAAATGTGGTATGTACATACAATGGAAGAATATCTAGCCTTAAAAAAAAGAAGGGAATTCTGCCATTTGTACAACACAGATGAAATAAGTCAGACATAGGAAGTCAAGTACTTTATGATCTCACTTATATGTAGAATCTAAAAATAGTCAAACTTATGGAAACCGAAACTAGAATAGTATTTTCCAGGGGTGGGTAGGGATGAAAAATGGGGAGGTAATGCTTAAATGTTACAAAGTTTTAGTTATGTTAGATAAAGAAGTTGTGGAGACGTGCATAGCACAGTGCTTATAGCTGTGAATACTGTATTGAATACTTAAAATTTGTTAAGAGTATAGATCTTATGTTAAGTATTTTTACCATAGAAAAAATAACACAAAAAAAAGCCAGGAAGAAACATTAAGGTTTCAAAGATGGTAGTGAGATAGATGGAAGTGGAACCCACTTTCCCCTGTGCATGGGTGAAACACCTAGTTGATCTTCAGAGGAACAGGGCAAACAGCCAACCGTACCCCAGCATATATGAAGACTGGAAACCAAAAACTGTAGAAGACATTGAAAAATAAGATGGTAAAGAGAGTGCTTCAGGACAAAAAGAACCCTGGGACCAGCGCGGGGACCAGGGCGGCTGCAGCCCCAGGCCTTGCGCCCACCTGGTCTGCTACAGGATTCTTTGGAAAGAGCCAGGTCAATGGCTCCCTCCCCTGCCAAACAAAGTTTGAGCAGTACCAGAAGGGATCTGGATGCTTGAAGTCATTGGGGAGAATAAGTATGAGGTGGCAAACACACAGGGGTGGTGTGCACCCACTGAGACTATGGATGCCCTCTGGGAAGAGCTGGGCTGAGACGGACCCTGACCCGGATAGTCCCCGGTCTGGTTGGAAAGTTGAGCTGTGTGAGTGACCAGGCACTTGTTTGGAGCAGCAAGCTTGAATAGGAGAAATTTTTTTTAAAGAAAAAGAAAAAAAAAAGAGGCACTCAGCAGCTGTTTAGGGAATTCTCCTAGGGCAGCCACCCCTGCATCCTCTGGCTGCGCCCTGTCAGCCTCCCCAGCCGCAGCCATGGGCCCATCTCTGCTGTCAGGACTGCGACTGTGCCCCTAACTGCTGCCATAGCAGTGGAGGGCACACAACCACGCCTGTGACCCTAGCAGTGAGCCATCAACCCAGCCGCCCCCCCCCCACCCCGCTGAGGCTGCCGCAGCAGCTGCAGAGGCTGGCTCCTGCCCCCCACCACAACCCCTTGACTGAGCTCCTGCTGCAGCATTGGACACCTAGTGCTCACGCCCTCAGCCCCAAGAGTGGAATGCGTCTGACCCCACCTGCTGCTCCGCAGCAGCAGCAGCAGCACTGGAGGCCCTGGGGACAGCACGCAACCCATACCTGTGGTCCAGCTGATGCCCATCTCACCCTAGTAGCAAAAGCTGAGCAATCATGCCCACAGCCCTGGGGATGGAGTGAGTGCACCTGACCCTGCTGCCCAGATGTACCTCACACCCAACCCCATTGCTCAGGGCAAAGCAGCACAGGTACACACCCACATCCGCTGTGGCAGCCATTGAGACATCCCTGCCCTGCAGGGCCACCTGGCTTTCTAAGAGGAAGGTGGAGATGACCCCAAAGAGGAGAGCTGCAGGGCTCAGGGAGTCAGCAATCCCCAGAAACAGTTAATTCTGTGTGTGTGGCGGGGGGGGTGTTGAACTACCCTGAAGAGATTCTGAGAGTCCCTAGCATCTAGGACAGCAAAGAGCAAGAAGGTGGTATGAGTTGTCCCTAATTGGTGCACCTCAAAGACAGTGCAACTGGTGGACTGAAGGCATAGGCCAGGCACAGAAGGGCACTGGGGACCCTGCAGCAAACTGAGAAACTGGGCTGGAGGCTGGGCAACTGCAGAGAGTGCGGCTCAGACCTGGCCTCTTTCACTGCAAAACCATAGGACTGCGAAAAGTGAAACCAATCCCCCCTCTGCCTGCTGAAGACAGGAAGACCTGCAGAACTGGCTTGGTTTGTTTAAAGCCAGCAGGAGGCTTATCTTTTTTTATTCCCTCTTCCTTCCTTTCTTTTTTTTCTTTCTTTTTTTTATTCCTTATTCCTTCCTTCATTTTTTTTTATTCCCACAAGTGAGACAATAAAACCTGGAGATGTGAAAGGACCAGAGTTAGACCCAAAGAGGGTCATCCCAATAACTGAGACAGAGAGACAAATTTCACTTTGCTACTCCAGAGAACTCACAAGTTATTTTATATTTGTATTATTATTTTTTCATTATTCTTACATCTTTTATTTTATTAGCACTTTTTATATCTCTTCTTTCTGTTTAATCTTCTTTGCTTGATTTGTTAAATTGCATTATTTGATTGGTTTCCCTTGTTCTCTCTTTCATAGTGTATTTTTAATTTTCCATCTTTCACTTCACTTGTGTTCCAATAGCACACTACTCTAGGTCGTGTACTTCCTATTCTTGTTATTCAGATCACATAGATTCTGTCATATATTTCTTGCTCCATTGCTATTGTAAATAATTGCTGTTCCACACAATTGTAAATACTACACAGCACCCCTCCTGGATCTTAGCTCACTTCACTGTTTCCTGAACTTTATTACTGTGGTAGTTAACTCTATTCTCTCGCACACTATACCTATTTTCTATCTTTGACTGTCAGTTTACCTCATAATCTGATCTCCCACAAGTTTACTGCTTTCTAGATCCAACTTACAATCCTCCCCCATCAACAAGAGTCTTATATTTTTTCTGCCCTTTCTAAAAAGTGGCTAGTTGGGTGAAATACCACTGTTACCACTATCCATATCCAAAGGATCTCCTATCTGTTCTCTAGAGATTGGTATTTTAAATACCATAGAATACACTCCTATTGTGTTAAACCATTTTGCCTTCCCTAACCAACTGATCACAAAAAAAGAGTAGGTGGGAACTGTGAACACCAGGATACCCAGCTAGAAGAGGAAATCCACCAACAAAGGAAACACCAACAGATAACAATAGAAGAAGGTGAAGGATGGAGTGGAAGCCACACTAATCTCAGTACAGGACCTATCTGGAAATACAACTAAATGGTGGAGAAATTACCCACAACAAACTGAACAAGAGTGAGAGAGAACCCACAAAACTTTGTACAGACAGAAAAACCAGCTTTGACACAACCAGTCCACACTTGCACAACAGAATACAAAATTTGGTGGATGAAGTGACCCTCAGCTGGTGAGAAGGACCCACTAAAGAAAAACCCAACAACAATAAAAACCCGAAGACATACAGAGAGCCAACATAAATGACAACCTAAGACCAGCAAGCTCAGGAGATCAAAAAGACTGCACCACTGAATCTCACAGGTCTTCTACCATAAAAGTTCACACCATAAACCTAGGGAGTCAGAACAGATCAATGTAAGAAGCAGAGACTAACAAGAAGAGTCTCACAAACAATGGGAAAACAAAGAGGCAATCCCCAAATGAAAGGAAAAGAGGAAGCCTCAGAAAGAATGCTAAATGAAATAGAGGCAACTCAACTATCAGAGACTGAGTTTAAAGCAATGGTTATCAGGAAGCTCAATGAGCTCACAGAGAAGTACCAAACCCTATGGGGAAACTAAAATGAACTCACTACAAAGTATATCAATATGAAAAAGGAAATGGAAACTATCAACAAGGGCCAGGAGGAAATGAAGAATACAATTTCTGAACTGAAGAACACAGAAGAAGGAATCAAAAGCAGGATTGATGAAGCAGAAGATCTAATCAGCAAGCTGGAGGACAAAGCAGAAAATAACACCCAGAAAGTGCAAGAAAAGGAAAACAGTCTCAGAGAGAATAAAGAGAGGTTAAGAGAAATGCAGGACAACATGAAACATAATCACATCCATATAATAGGGATATCAGAAAAAGAAGAAGAGCAAGGGATAAAAAAAAAGGTTGAAAAAGTAATGATAGAACACTTCCCTAATTTGATGAGAGAAAAAGTCACACAAATGCAGGAAACACAGAGAGTCCAAATCAAGAGGACCCAAAGAGGCGTACTTCAAGACACATCATAATTAAAATGGCAAAATTCCAAGACAAAGGGAGAATCTTAAAGGCAGCAAGGAAAAAAACAGGGAATAACATACAAGGGAGCCCCCATAAGAATAACAGCTGACTTCTCAATGGAAACACTCCAAACCAGAGGGGAATGGCAAGAAATATTCCAAGTAATAAAAGCCAGAGGCCTGCCACCAAGACTACTCTATCTAGCAAGGCTCTCAATTAAGATGAAAGGCCACATAAAGAGCTTCCCAAACAAAGGAGCCTCAAAGAATATACCTCCTCCAAATCAGTTCTGCAAGAGATGATAAAGGGTCTGCTCTAAGAACAGGAAGAAAAACAGTAAAAGAGAGAGGAACACATATGAAAAATGGCAATAAATAAACACCTATCAATAATAACCTTAGATGTAAATGGATTAAATGCTCCAATCAAAAGATGTAAAGTAGCTGAAAAAATAAGAAAGAAAGACACTTACATATGCTACCTACAAGAGACCCAGCTCAGAAGAAAAGACCTACACAGGCTGAAAGTGAAGGACTGGAAACAAATATTCTAAGCAAATAGAAAAAAAGCAGGGGTAGTAATACTCATATCAAACAAAATAGACTTCAAAAAAAGGGTCCATTAAAAGAGAACCAGAAGGCCATTTCATAATACTCAAGGGAAGAATCCATCAAGAAGATATAAATATTGTAAATATATATGAACACAACATAGGAGCACCCAAATACATAAAGAAAATCTTGGGGGATTTCAAGAAAGATATTGACAACAACACAATTATAGTAGGGGATTTCAACACCTCACTGTCAAAAATGGATAGATTTCCCAAACAAAATAACAAAATATTGTGGCACTGAACAATGCCCTAGATAAAATGGACTTAACTGATATATATTGAAAGTACCTTTCATTGCAAAGAAACAAAATATGCATTCTTTACTAATGCACATGGAATATTTTCAAAAACAGACCACATGATAAGACACAAAACAAACCTCAACAAATTCAAGAAAATTGAAATCATATCAAGCATTTTCTCAGGCTGCAAAGGCTGGAAAATAGGAACTAAACTCGAGAAAAAAACTCAAAAACACTCAAACTCATGGAGGTTGAATTGCACGCTATTAAACAATGAATGGGTTAAGAATGAACTTAGGGAAGAAATCAAAAAGTTTCTGGAAACAAATGAAAATGAATTCACAACAATCCAAAACTTATGGGCCACAGCCAAGGCAGTCCTGAGAGAGAAGGTCATAGTGATACAGGCCTACCTAAAAAAGACAGAAATATTTCAAATAAACAACCTAACCCTAGACCTACAAGAACTGGAGAAACAACAACAAAGACAGCCCCAAAAAAGTAGAAGGAAGGAAATAACCAAGATGAGAGCAGAATTAAATGGCATAGAGACTAAAAGCACAATTCTAAGGATCAATAAATCCAGGAGTTGGTTCTTTGAAAAGATAAACAAAATTGACAAGCCTTTAAGCAGACTCATCAAGAAAAAAAGAGAGAGGACCCAAATAAACACAAGCAGAAATGAAAGAGGAGAGATTACAACTGATACCACAGAAATACAAAGGCTTCTAAGAAATTACTACAAAGAATTGTATGCCAAGAAGTTTGAAAACCTAGGTGAAATGGACAAATTTCTAGAAAACTGTAATTTTCCAAAACTCAATGAAGAAGAAGCAGAAAGCACGAAAAGACCAATAATAACTGATGAAACTGAAGCAGTAATGAAAAAACTCCTGACACACAAAAGCCCTGGACTGGATGGTTTCACATGAGAATTCTACAAAGCACTTAAGGAAGAGCTAACCCTATCCTTCACAGATTATTCCAAAAAATTCAAGAAGATAGAAGACTCCCAAACTCTTTTTATGAAGCCAGCATCACCCTAATCCCAAAACCAGATAAAGACACAACAAAGAAAAAAAACTTCAGGCCAACACTGCTGATGAACATACATGCTAAAATCCTCAACAAAATATTGGCAAACAATATCCAGCAATACATAAAAAGATTATATACCATGATCAAGTGGGATTCTTCCCAGGGATGCAACGATAGTACAACATTTGCAAATCAATAAACATAATATATCACATAAACAAAAGAAAAAAATCATATGATTGTATCAACAGATGTGGAAAAAGCATTTGATAAGGTACCTCACCCATTTATGATAAAAAACACTTAGCAAAGTGGGAATAGAGGGAGCATTCCTCAACATAATAAAGGCCATATGTGAGAGACCTACAGCCAACATCATATTTAATAGGCAAAATCTTAGAGCTTTCCCACTAAGATCAGGAACAAGACAAGGATGTGCACTTTCACCATTCCTATTCAACAAAGTATTGGAAGTCCTAGACATAGCAGTCAGAGAAGAAAAAAAAAGTCATCTAAATTGGAAAGAAGGAAGCAAAACTGTCATTGTTTGCAGATGACATGATCGTGTACATAGAAAATCCTATAGACTCCACCAAAAAACTACTCAACTTAATAAGTGAGTTTGGCAGAACAGCAGGATACAAAGGCAATATTGAGAAGTCAAAGGCATGTTTGCACACCAACAATGAAACATCAGAAGCCAAAATCAGGAAAAGAAACCCATTTGATGTAGCAACAAGAAAAATAAAGTACCTAGGAATAAACCTATCCAAGGAGGTAATACACTTGTACTCAGAAAACTACACAACACTAAATAAAGAATTAAGGAAGACACAAACAAATGGAAGCATGTACCATGCTCATGGATTGGAAGAATTAACATCAACAAAATGTCCATACTACACAAAGCTATTTATAGATTAAATGCAATCCCTATTCAAGTACCAATGACATATTTTGCAGATATAGAACAAACATCTCAGAAATTTATACGGAACCATAAATGACCCTGAATAGCTGCACCAATTGTGAGAAAGAAGAACAAAGTAGGAGGGATCACATTACCTGATATCAAACTGTACTACAAGGCCACTATAATCAAAACAGCCTAGTACTGGCCTAAGAACAGACACATCAACCAATGGAACAGAAGAGAAAGCCCAGAAATGAACCCAAGCCTCTATAGTCAATTAATATTTGACAAAGGGGGAAGAAGCATATATGGAGGAAAAATAGCCTCTTCTGTAAATGGTGTTGGGAGATCTGGACAGCTACATGCAAAAAAATGAAGCTCGAGCACCAACTTACAACATACACAAAAATAAATACAAAGTGGATAAAAGACTTTTATGGTCCTGCCACCATAAAAGCCCTAGAGGAAAACATCAGCAGGAAAATCTCAAACATTCCATGTAGCAACATCTTCACTGATATGTCCCCTAAAGCAAGGGACGTAAAGGAAAGAACAAACAAATGGGACCTCATCCAGTTAAAATGCTTCTTCATGGCTAAAGAAAACAGCATTAAAATGAAAAGAGAACCAACCATATCTGAACACATATTTATGAGTGATACTTCAGACAAGGGTTTGATCTCCAAAATATATAAAGAACTCATATGACTCCACTCCAGGAAGACAAACAACCCAATTAAAAAATGGGCAAAGGACCTGAACAGACACTTCTCCAAGGAGGACATACAGAGGGTCCAGAGACATATGAAAAGATGCTCAACATCACTAGTCATCAGAAAGGTGCAAATTAAAACCACAATGACATACCACTTCACACCAGTCAGAATGACCGGCATAAACAAATCAAATAAGTGTTGGAGAGCATGTGGAGAAAAGGGAACCTTAGTGCACTGTTGGTGGGAGTGCAGACTGGTTCAGCCACTGTGGAAAACAGTATGGAATTTCCTCAAAAAACTGAAAATGGAACTGCCTTTGACCCAGCAGTTCCACTGCTGGGATTATAGCCTAATAACCTTGCAACACCCACTCAAAAGAACCTATGTACCCCAATGTTCATAGCAGCACAATTATAATGGCCAAGTGCTGGAAGCAACCTAAGTGCCCATCAGTAAATGAGTGGATAAAAATCAATGGTACATTTATACAATGGAGCATTATGCAGCAGGGAGAAAGAAGGAGATCCTACCCTGTGGAACAACATGGATGGAACTAGAGAGCATTATCTTAAGTGAAATAAGCCAGGTGGTGAGGAACAAAAACCACATAATCTCACCTTTAACTGGAACATAATCAACAAAAGAAAAAAAGTAAGCAAAATATAACCAGAGACATTGAAATTAAGAACCATCTGACAGTAACCAGAGGGAAGATGTGAGGGGACAATGGGGGAAGGGTTTTCAGCAACTACTATGAAGGACACATGGACAAAACCAAGTGGGAGGGTGGAAGCAAGGGAGAAAGGTGAGTTTGGCTGGGTGGGGGAGAGTTGTGGTCGGGGGGAAATACAGACCACTGTAATTGAACAACAATAAAGTAATATTTTAAAAATAAAAAATACAAAAATATAGAAATAAAAAAATCAAAATTAAATTTAAAACAAATAAATAAATAATTATTAAAAAGAAAAAAAGAAACATTAAGGTGTTTATGTTTATGGTCTTCATGGTGGTGATGATTTCATGAATGTATAGTTATCCCCAAACTCATCAATTTTTACACATTAAATATGTAAAGCATTTATATGTAAAACATACCCCAATAAAGTGGCTTTAAAAATAAAATAAATTTTAAAGTAAAAATTAAAAATGACTGCTATATCCTGAAAATCCTTACTATTGATTGCAGACTATTGGAGCTTGGTTCACAGTTGTATTCACCTCATCTGAAGTCTCACCAACATCTTGAGTGATATCCAACTGCAGATGGACAGTTAGCCAAACATCCTGCCTCACAAAATCAATGACAACCTCACTGCTCAACTGACACAATTCACTTCTTGTCATGACCCACTACTGTCTCACCTCTGAAATCCTAAATTCTAGTTTCCCACACTAAATCAGTGTCCCTATACTTCTCTCAATCATCAATTTTATTATACCTATTCTTTGACATTATTAAAAGCTCAAGTCCCTTGAACCATTCTCCCAAACCATGAATCCTATAGTGAAATCATTCCCTTACATATTTAGTCCATATCTCACCAATCATGTTCTCTGGCATGATGACCTTGTATAGACCTAATCACCTAGCTTCCCTTCATCCAAATGGCTAAGTGTTGTTAGACAAAAATGCACAACATACAGAATCATATCACCACAAACTTTCATGTTCTCGAGCCTCAATGGACCCTTACTGTGCAAGGCAATCCTTCTCCTCCCTCACCACCACTCTTGATATCTTTTTCAAAGAGTCCACAGCAAGTAAAGTAATTTCTCACCAGATGAGTTCTCAGCAGAATTTCAAAATCACAGAGAAAAGAGAGGCCGCCATGTCTTTCTCAATGCTTTTATTCTTCTCTGTTGGACTTTTATGGGTGGAGGGGAGGAGATGGGGCAGGTTAACTGAATACTTTTAGTATTCCATTTTACCTACTCTTTTGGTTTATTAGGTATAAAACTTTATTTTTTTATTTTAAGTCCTTTCTCTAGGATTTATAATATATATTTCAAACTCAGTGTAGTCTGCCTTCATTAATATTATCTCACTTCATATACAATATAAGACCCTTATAATAGCATACCCCAAGGCTCTAACTTCCCACCAACTTTGGTATTATTGTTATAGATTTCATTTCTATATATGTTAAAAACTCCACAACACATGGTTGATTGTATATGTTATTTCAATATATGTTACAAACCCAACAATACCTTGTTGGTTTAAATGCTTAATTATATTTTCAACAAAAACTGGAAAGAAAAGTCTTTTATATTTATCCACATATTTATTATTTTAGCATAGTTCATCTTTGGTAGATCTAACTTTTATCTGGTATTATCTTACTTTAGTGAAAAGAACTTCCTTTAATGTTTCTTGTTGTATAGGTCTACTAACAATAAAATCTCTTACATTTTACTTGTCTAAAAATGCCTTCTTCCCTGGACAGGTAACTCAGGTGATTAGAGAATCATCCCAATACACCAAGATTACCAGTTCAATCCCTGGTCAAGCACATGCAAGAAGCAGCCAATGAATGAATAAATAAGTGGAACAACAAATCAATGTGTTTCTCTCTCTCTCTCTCTCTCTCTCTCTCTCTCTCTCTCTCTCCCCCCAACCCACCCTCATACTCTCTCTCTAAAATCAATAAATAAACATTTTAAAAATTAAAATGGCTTTTTTTGGCTTCCTTTATATATTTTTGTTGAAGATAAAATTCTAGTTTGATATTTTTCACTTATATTGAAGCCATTAAAAAAGTCATTCCTTCTTCTGGCCAAGATGGAGGAGTAGGTAGTTGCACTGTGCCTCCTCACATAACCAAAAGAAGGACAATACATTTAAAAACAAAAAACAACCAGAACTGCCAGAAAATCAAACTATATGGAAGTCTGACAACCAAGGAGTTAAAGAATAAATATTCATCCAGACCACTAATAAGGGCAGAGACTGGCAGCCAGGGTGGAGAGGACTTGCATCAAGGTGGTGGCTGAAGGACTGGGGCAGGCAAGGTGGCAGCTGGCAGAGTGGGTGGTCCCACATTTGTATGCTGATAAACCAGGAGGATCAACTGGGGAGCAAGACAGAATGCATGACCCAGCGTTCCAGCAGAGAATAAGCCTTAAAACCTCTGAATGAAAAAAAAACATGTGTGTGTTGCAGCAGCGGGAGAAACTCTCAGCTTCACTAGAGAGTGTATTGGAGAGAACCACAGGGTCCTAGAATGTACACAAACCCACCACCTGAGAATCAGCACCAGAAGGAACCAATTTGCTTGTTGATAGCAGAGGAAGTGACTGAAGGCCTGCAGAGAGCAGAGCAAATGGCACTGTTCCCTCTTCGACCCCTCCCCCCTGATACAGCATTACAGCAAAGCACAGTGGGTTGCCCCCTGGTGAATACCTAAGGTTCCACCCCTTACCAAGTAACAGGTGCATTGAGACAAAAAAAAATGTCCCAAATGAAAGAACAGATCAAAGCTCCAGCAATGAAGAGATAGTCAACCTACCAGATGCACAGCTCAAAACACTCATAATCAGGATGCTCACAGCATTGGTTGAGTATGGTCGCAAAATAGAGGGAAAAGTTAAGGCTATGAAAGTTAAATAAATGAAAATACACAGGGAATCAATAGTGATGGGAAGGAAACCAGAACTCATATGAACGGTTTGGACCAGAAGGAAGAAATAAACATTCAGCCAGAACACAATGAACAAACAAGAATTCAAAAAAAATGAGGAGAAGCTTAGGAACCTCCAGGACAAATTACAATATTCCATATCTGAATCATACGGGTGCCAGATAGAGAAGAGGAAGAACAAGAAATTGAAAACTTATTTGAAAACATTATGAAGAAAAGTTCCCCAATCTGGCAAAGGAAATAGACTTCCAGGAAGACCAGGAATCTCAGAATCCCAAAAAAGCTGGACCCAAGGAAGCCTACACCAAGGCACATCATAATTACATTACCCAAGATTAAAGATAGGGAGAGAAACTTTAAAGTAGCAAGAGAAAAGGAGTTCCCATAAGGCTATCAGCTGATTTCTCAAAAGAAACCTTGCAGTCGAGAAGGGGCTGGAAAGGAGTATTCCAAGTCATAAAAGGCAAGGACCTACATCCAAGAGTACTCTATCCAGCAAAGCTATCATTTAGAATGGGAGGGCAAAGTGCTTCCCAGATAAGGTCAAGTTAAAGGAGTTCATTATCACTATACTCTTATGATATGAAATGTTAAAGTGACTTATCTAAGAAACAGAAGATAAAAAATATGACCAGTAAAATGACAACAAACTTACAACTATCAACAACTGAACCTAAAAAAAAAACAAAACAAACTAAGCAAACAACTACAGCAGGAACAGAATCACAGATGTGGAGATCTCATGGAGGGTTATCAGCAGGGAAGTGGAAGGGGTAGAATGGGGCAAAGGTACAGGGAATTAGAAGCATATATGGTAGGTACAAAATGGACAGTGAGAAGTTAAAAATAGTATAGGAAATATAGAAGCCAAATAAGTTATATGTACAACCCATGGACACGAACTAATGGTGGGAGGTGGATGCTTGTGGGAGGGGGATTGCAGGGCCGAGGGGAATTAAGGGAGGGAATGGGACAACTGTAATAGCATAATTAATAAAATATATTAAAATTTAAAAAGTCATTCCATTGTTTCCTGGCTTATATTTTTTTAATGAGGAGTCAAAAACAATTATTATCTTTATTTTCCTGTATAAAAAGCATGCCCCTCATTCCCTTTGGCTACTTTTAATATTTTTTCTTTATCACTGAATTTCAGAAATTTGATCCTGATGTGCCCTGATATAGTTTTTGTGAGTGTGTCTATCTTATATTCTTTTAGCTTCACAGAGCTGTGGGTGTATAGTTTCAATCAATAAGAAATTTTTATTTCTTTATATATTTTTTTGAGACTCCCTGTTGTGGAACACCAATTGCATGCCTGTTAGTTTGCTTGACATTGTCCCACAGGTCAATGAGATTTTGTAGCTTTTTCTTTTTTAGCTTTTTCTGTGTGACTACTTTATAAAGCTTTTTGTTTAAGTTCATTGATCTTTTATTCTCTAGTACCTTACCTATTGTTAAGACAAGGCACTATTTTTTTCAGTTTACGCAATGTGTGTTTTAGCCTTAGAAGTTCCAGTTGGTTATTTTTTTATATATTCTAATTCTCTTGTCAGCACTTTCATACTTTCCTTTAAGTCTTTGAACATTTTTATAATACTTTGTTAATTCTTTGTCTGATGATTTCATTATCTTTGTCTTTTCTGGATCAGTTTATATGAATGTATTTTCTCTTGGATATAGATCACATTTTCCTTTGTATGTCTAGAAATTTTGTATTGTATAATAGGAATAGTATGTTTTATGGAAAGGAATGTGTGAATTTTGTTGTATCTTTTTCTTTTTTTATTGTTGCTCAAGTACAGTTTTCTGCCTTTCCCCCATCCCTCCCTACCACCCCAACCCTCCCCACCTCCCTCCCCCATTTCCACCCCCTTGTTGTTGTGCAGATGTCCTTTATAATTATTCCTGTAAACCCTTCATCCCTTTCCCCCATCATCCCCTTCCCTCTCCCCTCTGATCACTGTCAGCCTGTTCTCAATGTCAATGTCTTTGGCTATACTTTGGTGCGTGTTCATCTTGTTGATTAGGTTCCTGTTAATGGTGAGATCATATGGTATTTGTCTTTCACTGCCTGGCTTATTTCACTTAGCATAATGCTTTCCAGTTCCATCCATTCTGTCCCAAAGGGTAGGAGCTCCTTCTTTCTTTCTGCTGCATAGAATCCCATTGGGTAAATATACCATAGTTTTTTGATCCATTCATTTACTTATGGTCACTTAGGTTGCTTCCAGCACTTGGCTATTGTAAATTGTGATGCTATGAACATTTGGGGTGCATAGGTTCTTTTGGATTGGTGTTTCAGGGTTCTTAGGATATAATTTTGGCAGTGGAATTGCTGGGTCAAAAGGCAGTTCCATTTTTAGTTTTTTGAGGAAATTCCATACTGTTTTCTGTAGCAGTTGTATTATTTTAAATAGCATTAAGTATTTTTGACATACAGATTTCATCCTGATATTTTTTAGCCCCATTTTAACATTTTAAAGGAGATCTAGAATTCCACCATAGGAATAGGTAAGCCCTACTACGAAGAAGTGATCCTTCTAGCGTTTCTACTGAAAGTGCTAGGCTCTACCAAACCTCTCAACTCTAACTGGTCAAATTCAAATAACCCCCAACCTTTTATAACTTCAGGGAATTATTCAGCACACATCTACCACTTGGTGGTTTTTCCTCTGATAGTTGTTCTTTGTACTGAATATAATAGGCCTGCTTTCTTTATAAATCTAAGTCTATACCAGTCTCACCTTGGCTTGAAGATGATCAAAAGAGGAGAGGATAGATGTATCATCCTGACTATGCTGCATAATTTTATGCATAAAGTATACTATAGCTGTTGTACTAATTGTAGGCCATTTATATAAAATTTAAAATAATTTTACACTGGGTCTGGCCAGGTTATAACCTCTGATTTGGTCAGTTTTATTAATCAGGCTTATCACATTCTTACTCTCCATGACCCTCAAGGAGAAGGTTTTGAAGAACCTAGAAGAGATTCAGTTTGTTTTTAAATTCCTAAATAGTCTGTAGAGGTTAAATACACATAGTTAAGGACGATTTTTTTTCTTTTTCCTATAGAATTGGCCAATAGGCTTCCTGGGAGCCAAGACTCATCTAATTTGAAGGAGACAGAATGGTGTAAGGCTGCCCAGTGGTTCACATCTAATACTTGCATATAGTCCTTTTTTCTCCCTGCAACTTAAAGACCTTAAAAGATCCCAAAGGACATTAGAGACCCCACTGGTTAAACACCCATTTAGTAATATGTGCTCCATTTTTACTGGTGTCTCAGCTGTAGCATGGCAATTATATTACTCTTTCCCAGCATAGAGGCATAGCCTGAGACAGAAAAAAAGAAAATAATTACAAAGGAGTTAGTGACTGTTTTCACTAATATGAAAAAGCAAAGAGGAGAGAACTATCAACTTTCTTCTTTGTTTGGAAATCTAATTTAGCTATAGAAAAGGCTTGACCATGCATTGCCCTTGGAGGTAAAACACCACCAAAATTTTTACCTCCTGTGTGCTAAACACCACAGATTTTTAAGGAATTTATCACTGGCCTACAAATTTATGCTTTCTTAGTTTTTTTTCTAACTTCCTTAAAAGAAATCTGGCCACCAGGGAGCAGAAGAAACCAGACATGATCTCTGTGACTAGCTGAGGACTCACTGCCACCTGGAATTGACACCTAGAAAAGTCAATTCCTATTATGGCAGGTCAGGGTATCATCAAAAGATGGTAAGCATAAATCTTCACCATTCCTAGTGGAACTAGAAACATATGCTCTATAGTTTATGACAAAAGAAAAGATCTAAGGGAAGATAACAGTGGATCTTTTAGCCCAGAACTTCATTCCTACATTTACTTTTTACAGAAGATCTTAACTTTGGTGGGACCTGGATGCCTTTGGGAATCTCATGAAAACTTTGTGTCCCATTCACAAAAATGCATACTCACATGCATAAAATATGTTTATATCTTTGGTTTCTCTTCCCTCCCAAAACTAACTAACTCACTCTCTCTCTCTCTCTCTCTCTCTCTCTCTCTCTCTCTCTCTCTCTCTCTCTCTCTCATATTCAGGATCTCTGTAACAAATGGCTCTAAAATTTTTGCCAATTAAAAACCATCACTACCATGAGAACTCTGAGACAGAGTTGATTCCCCTTCAACATTCTGGTCCAAGAGAGAACAAGTAATTTTCTTAACAGCGGAGTCATGGCTGGAAAACGATGACTTAAAAAAGGCTAGGGGATATGAAAACAAAAATAAACACAAAGTAAGTTAAAGCTGCTTTACCAGGCATGTTTGCCTTCCAGGGAGACTGGCTCCATCATCTCAACCCTGCAAAAACCAAACTAAACAAAGGAGACCCAGAAAAAAAGGTAATCAGAAATATAAGCTTTTCTGAAGGACAGAAAGTCCATTTTGTTACCTTCTAGGGCTTTCGAAATATGGTTACTAATAGGCTTTCTCTAACTGCATGACCAAACCTAAAGTGGTCATTAACATATGTGAAAAAAATCTATTTTTTCTACCACATTTGGAAAGCCAGGCCATAAACTCAGAGTAGAGATAAATACAGGCTAGAAGATAAGAATTTCAAAGAGTAACAAAAACATGGATTTGCCTTCACCTCAAGATGACTTAGAAGGCAAAACCTGCCATGACATTTTTGGCACTTAAAAGATTTTGGGAGGCAGTTTATGAGGAATCTATAGCTGAATTGGGGGAAACTATCTTTTTATGCATTCAGTAGGAGCGAAGGATAGCAGAGAACACGGGGAAAGTAAGTGGTGTCCCTTGGAGATGGGGAGATAGCTGTGGTCTGAATTAATACAAGAATTAATGGGTTTTGACAACTAAAATGACAAAAAGTGAAGGCAGAGTATTTGAAAAGGGGATTTAGGAATTTCCTACTTTATCTTATCTTTCCACATCTACTCTCAATTATAACAGAGCCCAAGATGCCATAAGAGAGTGGGGTATACACAGCAGAAGTAACTGTACTAAAGGACTTCAGTCCAAGTGTGTCTCTGTGACAACACCAGCTCCAAGAGGAAAGACATGCAGCTGTCCCTTGCAGAGAGATAAGTTTATTAGTCTCCTGATGACTATGAATGGAGGATGAAAAACCTGGAAGGCTAAGGGAACTATGAACCTATAAGCAAGAGAATATTAAAGTGAGATGGCAAAGAATAAAGATATTTTATAAAGAAATTAACATCCTCTCATGTCAATATTCTTTGGACATAGGCAAGAAAGAGTGCTAAAAAATTAACTGAGTGGATCACTTAGCAGGTATGCATATGTTGAAGCAACTTTAATGGGGCCACTTGTTGGATCAGTGGGTGTATAGGCAAACATATGGTTCCCAGCCACTGAGGTAACTTAGTTCATTTAATGAGAACCATCATTTTTAAAAAGAATGATTACAAATGCAGGAGGTGTTCAAACAGTTGAGAGATGATAGTGCTTCAGCCCATAGGCACTCTGTGAAGAAAAGCCCATGGCTGACAAAAGCATGAGAGAGCCTTCTCAAACAGGAGTATATCAAGGTGACAGAGTCAGAATTTCACACTGTGAACACCTTTAGAGAGACAGGCATGCATAAAATCATGTGTTCTTTTTGCTCAGTGCTAATATGATCTTTCAATCCTTCATCTTTTCAGCTCGAAAGAAAAGTTAGGTAGAGAATCACAGACTTGGAAGAGCCCTTAGAAATGATCTAGTCAAACTTTCATTTTATAACTATAGAAACTGAATGGGACCAGAGGAGATGCAGTGATTTGCCCAAGGTCAAATACATGGCTGGTTCATGAGAGATCTGGAATTTAAGCCCATAGGTCACCTCTTCTAGTCTAATATTTTTTGCAAGACACTCTCATTTTGATCTTAGCACAAATTTATTTAACAACTGTAAAGGTAAAAACTTGATAAAGGGAGACAGTATGCTACCATAGATGTGTACCTATCTGACCTAAGAACAAATAAAATCAGTGAGTGATGATGTATGTGACTAGACAAACTGTAACTGCCATATGTAAATTAGCCAGTCCACTTGGGACTTGTACTGAAAATGCACAGTTTTAAACTTGTCCCAATAAAAGACTTAACTACAGGAAAGATTACCAGTATATGTAGAACCTTAAAGATTGTTAGCATGTTGACTTACAATTATAAGAAAATTCCTTACACAAGATATTTTACAATATAATTTACTCTTTGGGATTTATCTTTAATAAGGAGAAGAAAAACATAATAAAATATCAAATTTTTCTTCATATAAGGATAAATTTTGGCTTCTATGGTTCTCAAAAACAGATCCCAAATACTTCATCAAACATCATAAACAGAACACAATACAGACTTTTTAAACTTTATTGATAACAAGTAATGTTACTATCACACTATAAGTACGTAGATTTTTTTTAGTATTCCTTTTTGCATATATTCATTTTCTATTAAAATATTATAAATATTTAAAATGTATTTAATAGTTTTTATTCTCACTTAGTACATGAAAATGCTGCTTTTTAACATAATAGCTAACATAAAGTTCCATTAAACTTCTGATTTTAGACATTTATAAGTAAAGCAACAAAAATAACTTGTTAAATTTGCTCATATAATATGCATTCATTCTAATAATTATAAAATAGAAGTAAAAAGGCTTAAACAGTCACATAAACTCTGAATGAGATGCTAAGTCTTTATGGCCTCTAACTGGTAACTAAATACACTAAGAAATAAATACTAGAAGGCTAATTAGAATATTAAATTGTCAAACTTAAACCTCCATATGTTGTGCTATACCCTAAAAGCTTGGGCACAAAAAATTTACCAAATTATCTCAAATTATATTATATAGTACCATGTTGACTGCTCACTTGATTGAAGATATGAGGAGGGACCCCCAAATAACTGGAATTACCTTCTAGAGGGCAGGTCCCTTGAAGTACAGGCTTCCCACTAGGTGAGTGTTCTAGGAACCCATCTGTATCAGTGTACCAGCTGGCATTGTTGTGAGAGGCTGCAATCACCTCCAGTAAACTTTTTTGGAAGACCATTTCAGTGTGCTTACCCATTTCATGATGAATGATTTATGAGTGCACCTGCCCACACCACACTGAGGGTTCAGCAGTGTTTGACCAAAAACTGTATTATCCCCATGCCTCACCCCTCCTATTCATCCAATCTCTCTCAAGTGACTTTTTTTTTGTGTTTTCCCAGATGAAAAAATCATCAGAGGGAAATATTTTGCCAATACATAAGAGGTGAAACAAAAAAGCAGAAGTACTAAAGAGCATAAAAATGGAGAGTCCAAAAACTATTTTAAGCAGTGAAACAAACCATCTCAATAGGTGTAATGCGTCAGATGGAGAGTACTTTGAAGGTGACAGAAGTTTAAACATGTAAGAGTAAATACACAAATTTTTATAAATTCCATTTTGGAGTGTCCCCTCTCATACAAGTAGGAAAAGAAAAATAAAGGCAAAAGTCTCATACTGGATATTCTTGTCTTTAACAACACATATAAGTGGATATTTATTCCTCTGTAATGACTTTAGGAAAAATTCATCTTATACAACCACAGTGTTGACAGTATTTACCAAACAAAGAGAAGAATTCACCTAAAGATACAAAATAGCATTTGTAAAAGTGGCACTCCAAGGACACCAAGCCTGGTGAAAGTTTCCCATAAAATGGGTGCATATTGCATCACCTCTGGTTTGCTAGGAGACATCCACACTGTCTCATTTAGGGAGGACTTTCTGGAGATTAACCCACCCTGCTGCTTCTCCAAACAGCTGCCATTGGGCCAAAACTGACACCTGCACCTCACACTATGCATGGTCTGCTTGTAGCATGAGGCAAGCTAGTCTATAGCCTGGCTTTGTCCCCACTCTACTTTCTCCATTCCTTCTCTTCCTTGATCTGCTCTCTTATGCTTCCTTGTTCAGGAACTTTTCAAGGAATAAAAAACATCAAATAGAAAAGTGAACACAATACTGAAGAAAGAAATTAAGGAAGACACAAACAAATGGAAGCATGTATGTGTTCATGGATTGGAAGAATTAACATCAAAATGTCCATATTACCCAAAGCAATCTACAGGTTCAAAATAATCTGTATTAAAATACCAATGACATATTTCATAGATAAAGAACAAACATTTCAAAAACTTATATAGAACCATAAACAACCTCAAATAACTGCAATAATTTGGATAAAGAAAAACAAAGTAAGAGAGATCACAATACCTGATATTAAACTATATTACAAGACCACAGTAATGTCAACAGTCTGACACTGGCATAAGAACTGACACATAGATCAATGGAACATCAAAGAGAACCCAGAAAGAAGTCCAAATCTCTATGGTCAATTAATATTTGACAGAAAGGGAAGAAGCATAAAATGGAGTAAAAATAGCTTCTTCAACAAATGGTATTGAGAGATCTGGACAGCTACATGCAAAAAATGAAACTAGACCACCAATTAACACCATACACAAGAATAAACTCAAGAGGGATAAAAGCCTTAAATATAGATCACAACACCATTAAAGTCCTAGAGTAGAACATAGGCAAGAAAATCTCAGATATTCCATGTAGCAATATTTTTGCTGATATGTCCCCTGGAGCAAGGAACATAAAGGAAAGAACAAATGGGACTTCATTGAAATAAAAAACTTCTGCATGGCTAAAGAAAACATCAGCAAAATGAAAAGGAAACCAACTGTATGGGAAAATATATTTGCCAATGATACCTTGGACAAGTGTTTTATCTCCAAAATACATGAAGAATTCACATGACTCCATTCCAGGAAGACAAACAACCCAATTAAAAAATGGGCAAAGGACCTGAACAGACACTTCTCCAAGGAGGACATACAGAGGGCCCAGAGACACATTAAAGGATGCTTACCATCACTAGTCATCAAAGAGATGCAAATTAAAATCACAATGAAATACAACTTCACACCAGTCAGAATGGCCATTATAAACTAATAAATAAACAAAACATGTTGAACGGGATGCGGAAAAAAGGGAACCCTAGGACACTGTTGATGGGAAATGCAGACTGGTGCAACCATTATGGAAAACAGTATGGAATTTTCTCAGAAAACTAAAAATGGAACTGCCTTTGATACAGTGATTCCACTTCTGGGAATGTACCCTAAGAATCCTGAATTACCAGTTCAAAAAAACCTATGCACCCCAATGTTCATAGCAGCACAATTTACAATGGTCAAATGCTGGAAGCAACCTAAGTGCCCATCAGTAAATGAGTGTATCAAAAACTATGGTACATGTACACAGTGGAATACTATGCAGCAGAAAGAAAGAAGGAGCTCCTACCCTTTGGAACAGCATGGATGGATCTGGAAAGCATTATGCTAAGTGAAATAAGGGAGGTGGTGAAAGAGAAATATCAATGATATCACATATAAGTAGAACCTAATCAACAAAACAAACAAGCAAGTAAAATATAACTAGAGACACTGAAATTAAGAACAAACTTACAGTAACCAGAGGGGAGGTGGGAGGGGATTTGGGGGGCTTTAGGGAAGAGGATTGTCAAGGAGCATGCATAAAGGACACATGGACAAAGCCAAAGAGTGTAGGATCAAGGGTAGGAAGTGGGGATGGCTGGGGTCGGGGAGAGTGATAGGGAGAAAATGAAGACAACTGTATTTGAACAACAATTTTAAAAAGCTAAAAAAAAAGAAAAATAAAAGAAAAGAAACAATGATATTAGAAAAATTCCAGGCTGGGAAAAATCTGACATCAAAAAATTCAGCAATGGTGAAAGATTACACCTGACTGGAAAAGTTTGATTTTATTTTAACTGCTGATTTTTTATGATAAGGGAAATGTGTAGTATTTTTTTTTCTCTAAATACCACTTTGCTTAAAGAATATTATTAGAAAGTAATGTGTACTTCCTTGTACCATGAATTGTGATCAGAAAGAAAATATGATTGTCATTCTCTTTCAAAACAAATCTACAATGCAGAAACAGTCATATGAAATTATAGTTGATTCTAGACCAGGGGTGCTTGTTCAAATACATACAAAATTAAAAAAAAAATTATTACATAAGAAAATCAACTCTGTATTATTCCAGGCACATTTCATCACCTAAGTCCGTTTTATCTAAATGTAATGCTATATTTTATAGTGATTGACTCATGGTAGAAAGATCTGTGGCTTCTATCTTGCTGCATGACCTTGGGGAAATTGGCTTAAAAGTATGAAAGGATATTTCAAACATTGACTCAGACTAAATAAATGTGCTAAATGTGAAAGAGAGCGAGAGAGAGAGAGAGAGAGGGAGAGAAAGCAGGAAGGGAGGGAAGAAGGAAGGAATGAAGAAAGGAAGGAAGAAAGAGAAAGAAAGAAAAGAAAGGAAAGGGAAGGAAGCAAGGAAGGAAGGAAGGAAGGAAAGAAGGAAGGAAGGAAGGAAGGAAGGAAGGAAGGAAAAGAAAAGTGAATTAGGAGGCTGGAATCAGAGTCCTGATTTTGTCTGTGATTAGCCAAGTAACCTTACCCAATTCACTCTACCTTTGTCTCACTTTCCTCATATGTAACAGTTGGAATTATACTTCCTGTGATTTTTATATGAGAATCCAATAAGATGGGGTCCAGTAAAGCATTTTGAAAACAGCAGTTACTTAAGCAGTTACTTAAGCACAAATACTCAAATCGTTTTCCCATTATTGTTTAGCCTTCAAACACTAATACTGATATTGTTCTGAACTTTAACAAAAAAAAATACAAACTGAAACACTAGCAGTGGCATTCTTAGCATAGTGCAAGGGAGAAAGAATCATTAGAACTACAATGTCCTCATTCTGTGTCTTAGCATTTTCCTAAAACACAATGAAGGACCTCAATTCCTCTGCCATTAATCTTTTGATAGAGAGAAGAGGTTTGAGGTTGGAAATGGTCTCAATCTGTGACAAACTGAAGAAGATGTGATTCAAAGGGTGCAGGAATATGTCCTGGCCATCAATTATCAAAACGGATGAAAGCAGATTCTTGAAGTTTTTATGGAGGCACAAAATTAGACTGAGACGGATACTGGCCAGCAGTATCCATCGCTGCTGCAGATGATCATCAAAACACGAGAAAAACATACACACAGACAACTGAGTCCTGTGGAGAAATAGGTACAAAATGTCCACTCTCTCTAGTGGAGAGCGCCTTGGCCACCTTCTCTAGTGGAAAGCACCTCGTTCTCCCACCCAAGCAGGCTTTTATTAAGAATACAGATACAGTTTGTCAACTACCATCTGACAAAGAAGATAAAACAAGTAGTTAACTTTGAAAGGGAGTGGCAGATCTCCCGCTTGGATTCTGAGATTTTGAAGTTTTATCATTTAAAAATACCATAGGACCTAAAAGGCTAGTTTTGTCTCCTGCCCGTGCCTTCATATTCTAATTAAAGAGCATCCTCCATCAAGCAGCAAGCAGATCTTTCATATTCTATGTCTCAGGTCTAATTACCCTGGGGGTCCGCTGACTCTGGTCTGGACTGCACCAGCCCTGTTATTTCCATAGGCCTGAGTCAGGCAGAGGAGACAAAGGCAGCCAGGAGACTTGGATTTCTCAAGGACTCAGGCTTTGACAAAGTCAAGGGGGCAGGGGTTGATGTCGATCATCCCTTCATTTCCACAGCCCCCCAGGTCCTTCCCTGAGGCCTCCACACGATCATGCCTGTCTTAGGCGATACCCCCCATGGAAAATCTTACCCATCATTGGCTAAATGACCAAGCTTTGGGGGCCAGCACAGAACAGGCAGCATTCATGCCAGGGAAATAAGTTTTATCTCCTTAGTATCTCCAGGTTCAGAGGCCTCTTACTCCGCCTTAGTCACAGTGGGGTTACAGCTTCCTGAGACCAGTCAGGGCAGACCCCAACATTAGACTGTAGGGTGTGAGAATATGAACTATAAAAGAAAAAGAATGGATATTAAAAATTATTATATTTTAAAGAGCTGCCTCAGATTTAATGAACCATTGATCCTTTGAGGAAGCAATAAAATATCCTATAAAAGGTCACAATGTGGTCCTTTTTTAAGTTTATTTTTTATTTTTTTAATCCTCACTTGAGGGCATTTCCTTTCATTGTTTTTAGAGAGAGACAGAAACATCAATGTGAGAGAGAAACATTGATCTGTTGCCCTCCTGTGGATCGGGGATCATATGTACTGGACCATGGGTCAAATCTACAACTAAGGCATGTGCCCTAATCAGGAATCAAACTTGCAACTTTTTGGTTATGGGAAGGCACTCCAACCAACTGAGCCACATGAGCCAGGGAGGTCCTTTTCCAACACCATCACTTTGTACCTCATCTCCTATACCCTCTGCTGCCACCCCCTTGACATCCCAGGGATCCCAGAGCCAGCCTACTTTCTTCTGTTTTTCATGCCTTTGCATGCCTTGAAATATCTGTCTGGAATTCCTTTGTTGGATTATTGGCCTGACTGCTGGAAAAATTATAAAGCCTTTGGTCAAAGGAGGAACTCCATATTTGGACAAAAGGAGTTGCTCCTAAACTTGCCTCCTTTGAAACCACAGCTAATGGGTCACAGGTATCCCCGTTCTCTAACAATAGGAGTCTGATACCCTAGAGGACCTGCCCATAAGAGAAAGTGAAAACAGTTATGGGACCTCTGTCCCTTCTGTCACTCATCCAAGAAGGCTAGAGAACCATAGGGGAAACTAGTAAGGACAGATTTATTTGAAGTGATTTAGTTATTGGCCTAGGAGGGTGAGTCTTAGGCATTTTCCATCACCTGTTCTCCTTTGCCTGGAGGTAAGTAAAAGGAGCAGAAGAAGCAATATTGTGTGTAGGGTGTGGGGTGGGAATAGCAGAGTCCTTGCCAGAAGGCACACTGCTCTCTTACCTCCGAAGCCAGATGTTTGGGGAGTAGAGCACAAATACTCATTGGCCTAGCTTCAGAGCTGAGTGAGAATAAGTCCTTTGAAGCAGTCACCCTTGCTGAATATGCCAAGACAAGGATGCAAATATTTCTTGGAGTCCAAATGACATGAAAAGTCAGCAAGTGTGAGTCATCTCAAAACCTTATTGCTCAAGAGGATGGCCACCTGAAAAGATAAGCCCATCAGAAAGGGGGATGCTAGGTTTCATGGGGCCTGAAGAATTTGGTGGACTTTTTTACATATACAAAATTAGGCACAAAAGTAAACACTTAGAATGAGAATAAAATACATATGCTGGCAAATGACACAAACACCATAAGGCTAGAAATAATATATTTTATTAATTATCCGGCATCACTAGCCTCTGCATAAGTCAGCTTCCATTTGTCAGTTATGCAATTGAAATAGAAACTGAAGAGGAGTGAAAGACATCAGCTAGAGAATGCATAACACACATCAGGAAATTTTTCATTTCTAAGACCCAGAGGCCTCCACGAATCCACTAAGACATGCCTGAAAGGGCATCTGAATGTCTGCCTCAACAAAGGGCATTAACTGTCAAGAAAAACAAACTGCTGCAGCTAGGTGAAATGGCATGTGTGCCACTCCCTCTCTCTTCCCAACCTTGGAGCATCCCGGAACAGCACAGTGAACTAGAGAGGAGGGATGGACTAGAAATGGGAGAAAAATTAAAATAGCAGGTTGGGCTGGACTAATATGAAGCAAGTGAGGCACTGAAGGAGCAAAATTTAAGGAGACGCTCATGAAAATTCAGCTCTGAGACCATGCCATATCCCCACCTACTTCTAGGTCAGGTTTTAGCTCTAGTGAAGGGCAGATGTCCTTCACTGAATGAGAAATTGGAATTTTGACTCATAGCACATTGGAATTTCTTTTTTTTAAATTGTTTTACTGTTGTTCAATTACAGTTGCATTTACTCCCCACCACTCCGCCCCTACCCCAGTTATCTGCACCTCCCTCCCGTGCTTCCACCTCTCCTTGGTTTTGTCCGTGTGTCCTTTATAGTTGTTCCTGAAAATCCTTCTGCCCATTATCCCCTCCTACCTCCCCTCTGGTTGCTGTCAATTTGTTCTTAATTTCAATGTCTCTGGTTGTATTTTGCTTGCTTGTTTGTTTTGTTGATTAGGTTCCAGTTAAAGGTGAGATCATATGATATTTGTCCCTCAATGCCTGGCATATTTCACTTAGCATAATGCTCTCCATTTCCATCCATGCTGTTGCAAAGGGAATTAGGTTCTGATCATTTATAAAAGAAAGTGACAAAAAGCTATGAAATCTTCCCAATTTAAGCAGAGAAACAGCAGATTGAGAGGACAATGGTGGAATTAAGCTCCTTCCTGATTGTACCCTAATTAGCACTTCCTGTTTCATCAACAGGCTAGATTTAAAGAACAAAGCAGTCACTCTTGTTGCATACAGAACTAAGAAACTCCCTAGCTTGTCATACAAGAGCTTCCATCTTATTATTTTCTGCCATCCTCTCTGGTCTATCTGCCATTGTCACCATCCTAATGCAACTCATCAGGCCCTTTCAGCACTCTGCCTGGGTCCCTCGTATGACCTCTGCCTGAATCTTGTCTTCTTTTCCTCCTTTAGAGCCAGGTGAAACTTCACCTCCTCAGGGAAACTTTGCTTTACAACCTCAGACAGGTGATTAGCTCCATCCTCTGATTTCCATCCACACTCTTTTTGGCCCGTTCTTAGTATCTTTTATTATTTCCACTTCTGACTTATCCCCTAGGCCAGGGGCATCAAACTCATTTTCACTGGGGGCCACATCATCCTCACGGTTGCCTTCAAAGAGCCAAATGTAATTTCAACTCATTAACAGTTAAGGAGTAGTTACATTTATACAGTCCTGAAATTATTTCGGCCCTTTGAAGGCAACCACAAGGCTGATATGGCCCCTGGTGACAATGAGTTTGACACCCCTGGCCTAGGCTGTGTTATCCTCTAGGTAGGGAGTGTGACATATTCTATCTTGTTCTACAGTGTTTTGAACACAGATCCTGGCACATGTAATTTGTTTCAATAAGTCTTAAATACACTAGTGAATGTCTTTTTATCCCTCATGTAAAAACTGAAGAATAAGACTGCTAACTGTGTATGCAAAAGATCCTTTTGCTTCCTGAATACATTTACCAATTTATTGCTACTGCTTACAGATGCTCAAGCTATCCATCCCCAAAGATGTCATAATCAAAGGTGAAACTCAAAATAAACTCTTCCATTTGTGATAATTACATTAAGTAAGTTATTCCAGTTTAGAAAAATTCCCAGTTAGGCACAGATAACAAGGAATCCTCCCTGCCAGGCAATATTTTAAACTTAACTTTATCATAGGGCTCTGGTAATTTCATGACAGGGAAAAAAAATGCTCTTAGAGTCAAAGATTTTGGATTCCTAAATCAAAATAATAACTAAGTTATTGACTAAACAAAATTTTCCCCAGGCAAGCTCTCTGTGTTCTTCCTCTCCTTCCTTCTGAAACACAGCCAACTCCTCTGAGGTGCTAGGTCTTCATTTTAACTAACAATCTAATTTGCCTTTAACCAAAGTATCACAGTCAGGCAAATTGAGAAAGCATATTTTAAGATTTTGTTAAAGAGTAGATGTAGATTTTAGAGATACTCTGATTAATGTACTATTCCATTGATTTCAATCCCTTGATATCTTCTATCTTCCTTTAATCCTTAAAATTTAAGCTCATCCCAGTGTTAGAAAACCTCTGCTTTAATCAAGTTTCTAAAAGAAAAGCCAGATAGACTTGCTATTCCTCATATGAATTTGTCTTAAGAACAGGGCAATGTTTGTAAGAAACATGTTGTAACAGCATTCCAGACCAAAAAAAGCATTATAGAATCTCCTTTTCAGAGTCTGACTGAGAGTCATAACTGGAAGATCATAACAACATTCCAGAACCTTGATTTCGACATGCATCAGTTTTCAAGATTATAAAACACAGGCTACAGGGCAATGAAATATGGTTAGACTTCAACTAGCATCTTTAACGAGCATAATGAAAAAAGTTTTGCTGGAGTATGCTTGTATATATATATATATATATTATGCATCCCTTAACAAAATCAGATTTGAGTGAGAAACTTTTCTTAAGCCTGTTGACCACTTTTCCACTGCACATGGGACTTGGGAGAGACCAGCTTCTCTCTCTGTCTTAAAGCACCAGAGAAAAACTGGGTGAGAAGGAGAGGGAGTTAGAGGGAATAAGGCTTTAAGTGCTGGTTACTTGAGATGAAAGACAAACTCTATCTCTCAATACTCCTAGTTCCTATCAGACTGAGGTAACTGGTAGGGAGAGTTCATTGAGGGTGAGGTACACCAGTAGGCGCTGAATGTGATTTGTTTGTGGCACATAAAGTGACTCCTCTCCCTTTCTTTTTTTATCAGAATGGTTGTGTTTTTTTATTCCACATTATTTGACAGCTGATATTAAATCTTTTTCCTTTTTTGTTTTATTTTTATTTTTAATTATTTTACTATTGTTCAATTTATAGTTGTCTGCACTTACCTCCCACAACTCCCCACCCCACCCCAGCCATCCCCACAACACATTCTAATATTAATTGCAGATTTTCATTTTATTGAAAGAGAACTGCTAAAAAGAAGAGCACTCCTATGTATGCACATTCTAACTGATTGCAGTTGTAATGCCATTATTCCTTTCTCTCCCTGGCCCCAGAACCATTTCTCACCACCACCTCTACCTCACTGGTGGTTGTATGCCAAGATACAGCCATCCTCAGAGTCAGTCCCCAAGTTTTTAAAAACTGAGCTAAACATCCCTCCTCTTCTTCTGTACCATTCTGTGGATACTTTTATCAGAACACATCCACCACACAATAATAAACCTCATTATTTCTTTCTGCCTGTCTCCCTTGACTGTGAGCTACTTAAGATCAACAACCATATCTATTTAATCCTGTATCCCCAAAACCTAGCGTAGTGCCTGATACAGTACTTGCTCAATAAATATTTACTGAAGTCATGAGTAAAAGAATAAAGGAATTTGATAGGTATCAAAATAAATACAAGTATATTTAAAACTTTTTAAAGAGTTCTTAGTTTATTAACCCTTTTATTAAAAACTCTGCACAAGCAAGCTAATGGTCAGACTTCCAGTCAAGATGGCAGCATAGGTAAACACAGCTAACCTCCTCCCACAACCACATCAAAACTGCAACTAAATAATAGAACAAACATCACTCAGAATCATTAGAAATTGAGTTGAATGAAAGCCTGATAACTACAGAATTAAAGAAACCACATTCATTCATACTGGTAGGAGGGGCAGAGAAATGGAACAGACTGGTCAAACATCCACATGTGGTGGATAAAAATTCATCAGAGATATCTCAGGAGTGAGGAATCCCAGCCCTGATCAAGGTTCCCAGTCCAGGTGCCAGTGATAGGAAAATAAGTTACTATATCTTCTGGCTGCAAAACCCAGTGGGGATTGAGTTGATAGAAGAAACTTCTGGAGTTCCAAGCAGTTCTTTTTAAAGTGCCCACACATGAACTTATTCAGATTCATTCTCTCTAAGCTCCAGCACTGGGATAGCAGCTTGAAAGCCACCAGTGGCATACGGGAAGGAACTGAATGTTAGCATCAAGGCAAGAGCTGGGGAACAGCTTTCTCCCAGAGAGAAAGGCAGGAAGAGGCCATTTTCCATTTTCTGAGCCCTCCCCACTACAGAGCCACAGAGCTGGCAGGTGGGTTCCATATCTGAGACATCATTCACCTGGCTAACACTGTTTGCCCTACCCTCAAGGTCCTTTGAGACTCCATACCACCCAACTTATGGGCCGACCTACACTGTTACCCGTGACTTCTCCAGATGAATGGCTTGTCTTGGCTCATGCTTCACAACTTCCTAAATCCTCTCAAATAAGCCACAGCTGGCCTCAGTGAGCTCCCAACCCCCATACCTCTTAAGAGGCCTCGAGACCAGCACTAGCAGCAGCTAGCCTAGATTCACAGCTTGGCTTCACTTGCGAATCTCCAAGTCCAGCACAAGTAGCAGCCATCTAGACTGTTTTGTAGCTATATGATCCTGAGAAAAACAGGTGGAGGTTGACCTTGGCCTGAACCACCCAGGAAATGACAGAGCCTGTATAACCAGTGGACAGCTATAGACCAGATCAGAGCACCATCACCCTGCCCCTGCACAGCTTATCTTCCATGAAAGGTGGAGGTTGGTGGTCAATGGGCACAGCCAGTCTTTGCAGCTGACTGGCCTAGGTAAATCCCTCCCATTGACCTGCCAACAGCAATCAAGGCACAACTACAAGAAGAGGATGTACTCAGCCCACATAGAGGGTGCACCTAGAGTACCCAGCTTGGGTGATAGGGGTTTCTGTGCCACTGGATCCTACAGAACACCTACTACATTAGGTCATGCTACCAAGACAGAGAGTCATAAAAGCTCTGCTTAATACATAGAAACAAAAACAGGAAGGCTGTAAAAATTAGCAAAGAAACATGGTCTAAATGAAAGAAGAGATCAAAATTCCAGAAAAAGAACTAAACAAAATGGAGATAAGCAATCTATCAGATACAGAGTTCAAAACTCTGGTTATAAGGATGCTCAAGGGACTTAGTGAAGACTTCAATAGCATAAAAAGACCCAGTCAGAAGTGAAGAATAAACTAATTTAAATAAAGAACAATTTACACAGAAACAGCAGTAGAATAGATGAAGCTGAGAATCAAATCAACTAACTGGAACATAAGGGAGCAAAAAACAACCAATCAGAATGAGAAGAAGAAAAAAAGTCCTCCAAAAAGAGGATAGTGTAAGCAGCCTCTGGGACAACTTCAACATACAAATATTCACATCATAGGGGTGCCAGAAGAAGAAGAAAAAAAGCAAGAAATTGGAAATCTATTTGAAAAAATAATGAGAGAAAACTTCCCTAATTTGGTGAAGGAAATAGACATGCAAGTCCAAAAAACACAGAGAGTCCCAAACAAGATGGATACAAAGAGGCCCACTCCAAGACACATCATAATTAAAAGGCCAAAGTTTAAAAATAAAGACAGAATCATAAAAGTAGCAAGAGAAAAGCAGTTAGTTGCCTACAGAGGAGTTCCCATAAGACTCTCAGGTGATTTCTTAAAAGAAACTTTGCAGGCTAGAAGGAATTGACAAGAAATATTCAAAGTCATGAAAAGTAGGGACCTACATTCAAAATTGCTCTACCCAGCAGAGCTATTATTTAGAATTGAAGGGTAGATAAAGAGATTTCCAGATAATAGTAAACAAAAGGAGTTCATCATCACCAAACCATTATTATATGAAATATTAAAGAGATTTATTTAAGAAAAAGAAGAAGATCAAAACTAGGAGATCAATACAATGGCAATAAACATATATCTATCAACAATTGAATCTAAAAACAAACTAAGCAAACAAGAAGAACAGAGAGAGAATCATGAATACACACAGTATTTTGGTGGTTGCCAGATGGGAAGGGAACATGGGGGACTAAGTGAAAAGGTGAGGGGATTTAGAAGTGCAAATAGGTAGTTACAGAATAGCCATGGGGATGTGAAGTACAGTACAGGAAATGGTGTAGCCAAAAAACTTATACACATGACCCATGGACATGAACAACGATGTGAGATTACCTAAGGGAGTTGGGGTGCTGGGTAGAAGGAGACAAAGAAGGAAATATTGGGGCAACTATAATAACATAATCAATAAAATATAATTTTTAAATGTTCAAAAAATCTGCACATTAACAACAGATATTCACTGAAGAATCTTTATGCCTTTTTTTTTTTTTTGGCCAGCACTAACTATTCCTTTGCAATCTTCCTGACTTTCTTCATCCTGTTCCTGTGCTCCTTTCATTGTTTTCACGAGGTCTTCTTCTTCTTCTTCTCATTCAGGCCCTGTCTTGCAAGTCTATGGGTAGGTTTATCTTTCTCTGTGTAATCCAAGGAATAATAAGTTACTCCAAAGCCAGTTTTCTTGCCACCACCAAAATGGGTTCTTAATCCAAACATGAAGATGACATCTGGTGTGATGTTATACATTTTTGCTAGTTTTCCCCAAATTTGTCTTAGGTACTGTTCCTTCAGAGGAAGAAGAATGTCAATGACCATTTGTTTCCTTTCACTACTGGTCTGGATAGTTGCTGTGTTGCTCATGATAGTGGCTGATCTTTAAGCAGCCAGGGAGGAAAAAAAGCTCAAACCTTCAAGTATGCTTTTCCTGAGTCTTCCTTGTTAGGCCAGTGATTCAATACCAACTGTCCTCAACGAGGTCTTCAACATTTTTCACAGGTTCATCTTATAGGTCTACTTAGAGTGATTCATTATCCTCTGCAATTAAAATGGGAAACCATTAAGGAAAGCTACACCAGGACTCATTGGGATTGGGCTTGCTCCATAACGTGGTTCCTATGATGAAAGTAGAACATCGTAGGACTAATGTTCATGTCAATGATTATCTAATTGTATTTTTAAGGTCCTTGTGTCAGAGGAGCTTACCATCAGGGCAAAGGATTCAGTGTACCTAGAAAGGGTGGAATCTGAAGGACAGGAGTCTGATGACCTCAGAAATAAGAGATAAGAGAAGGAATTCAAGAGAATTTCTGGTATCCATGTCCACAAAACGGAGTCAAGGGTAAGGGCTGTAGGAACTCTGTAAGATTTCTTAAACTTCTACAATTTGTGAGTGTGTAATTCTTCTGTTATGTCTTATTGCTATGACAAGGGAGTCAGTCACCAAAAGGAAAAACAAAACTCTGTGAAAGGGAGCTCAGGAAGGATCACCTACTCAGTCAGGCCTTCCTACTCACTTGCTTGGCTGAGGTCCCCTTAATTAGCCTGCTCCAGTCTCCCCTGGGGATGGGCCCCTGCCCTCCTGCTTTTATCCAGCACTATGGAACAATGCTCTATAGCAGCTTCCCTCTTTCTCACCCCAACATCCTCTGAACAGCTACTGGTCCCTAAGCCATGCCACCACATACAGGTACTCTTAGATCTCTTCCAGTGCATAGAGAGACCAGTAAACCCCTCATTTTACCTCATATCCAGATCCATACATTTCTGAAAGTGAAAGGAGCTGCTAGTCATAATCATTCCAGTATAATAATAATAAAGTTCTGTTCATTCTGTCATTAGGCTGACAGAATGAACAGAAATGCAATCATGATTTAAAAACAAACAAAAACAGGGTCCAATTTAAAGAGGGAGAAAACCTTCCTGTCTCTTCTTCCTAAGATTTGCTGCTTTATAATATACCCAATCTCTCCTAAGAAACCACCTTCCATTGGAAGTCCTATACGTATTATTCACAGCAAATTCTTCTCCCCTTAGGGATAGATACTTCCTACAGAAGTCCCAGCCCAGGTGACCTCTCATACCCCAAACAGAGATCTAGGAGAAGACCATGTGCTGGCCTTTCTTCTACCTACCTATACATCTCTAACAATGTCCTCAAGATTTCTCAGTAAATAACCCAAGAACTTCTAACAAAGTTTTTCCTTGACAAATGGGCCCTGCTGGTCAAATTTCCTTTATGTTTACAGCTTCAAATAGCAGTGTTTAAAATATAAGTCAGTTTTATATAAGCCAAATTGTGGTGTATCCGATTGCTGTTAAATAAGCCCACTATTCAACAACCAATAACAGCTGACCACAAAAGCAACATTAAATCAGAACCAGAGAAGAATTTTTATGTTTACTTTGAATCTTTAGATCTTATTGTTTTAGTCTAAGAAATTTACCTTTTTTCAGAATATACTTAGTACATTCCCACTTTCAAAAAGTGTTTGAGCAGCTCACATTAAAATATAAGCATATGTTCAAAATATTCATTAAAATAAAGTTAAGAGACATCAGAAAGTATGAAAAACAAAGGTTTCATCTGAATTTTTCTAAAAACAAACAGTAAAGTAACTTTAAAATGTAAAAAGTAGAAATTTGGGAACAAGGCAAAGACAAATATCATTATGTCAACAAAAAGAATTCACCCTTTAGTTTCTAGGTAGGAGACTTGAAAAACGTGGTCTGTAGGAGTTAAATTATTCTATCAGAAAATACATTTTTCCTTAGAAATTATAGAAAACTATGCCCATGATTGGCTGTTATAAAGTTATATCTGAAAGAAATCTGAAACACTCCTTTCCCTCATTTCATCCCCCAAGTACAAAATTGTCCTCTTGCCTAATCTTTTACTCCTCTTAGTTTAGGGCATAGTATTGTATCACACAGGAAAGATATGATTTTCCAGAACTCTCAGACAAGGCAATAGAAGATGGCATTTTGGAAAACAAGAGGCCAGTTACACTAAATCTGTCTCATTGTCACTGTGACAGGAGTAGAGTGTTTATTAGGAACACCAAAATGAATCATTAGGGAGTTAGTGTCTTGAGAGGCAGGAAATGAGAGGGCAGAGGAAATATGAAATGCATGATTTTGAGCTGATAACATTAGCAAATCTCTGACCACCTAAAGGTTCAGGTGCTGGCAAGATAGAGAGAGCAATGGGGGAAGAACAACAGCCCAGATTGATTGACAAGTTTCCAGGGCAGAGCAGTAGAATTATTTAAAAGTACCTCAAGTGGGATTTGATTGCACATCCTCATGGAGTGCCCACAGAAATGATTCACATTTCCTGGCAGCCAGAATGGTTGCACAACTGACCAGCAATCTCTTGTCTCAGAGGTTTTAACATTCCTGAATTCAAATCAGCACCACCTGGTGAGTCTGAAGATCTACATCTGATGAATCCTGTAATTAAAGGCCCATACCACCTTTGAGCAGCCACTCCAGTGCACATTTACTTTTTCACTTGAGCTGAAAAATCTAATTATATGAACAATAAATAGTGTTATTTTTTCCCTCTTGGCAAAAGCCCTGTGTTAAGAGTCACCAATTACTTAGCTAAACACAACTCTATGTGTGGCAGGGCTAATCCCTTAACAGCATCATCTATTCTGGGTCAGGAAGTTCACTCTCCCTCAGTTGCTAATGAATTTCTTTTCTTGGATTCATCATGTAAACCTCAGCAACATGTCAAGGAGTTACTTTAGCCTTAAAATTGTCTCCTGGATAGACTACATTCTGTACTAGGTAGAAGTAAGGGCCTTTAAGTTAGAACTGATCAAGTTCAAATACAGTAGACTTATTTAAATATTAAAAATCTTCCCATTTGAGAGTTGCTATTCAGGAGGTATAAAGTTTCAGTTACTCAAAATTATTAAATTATAAAGATCTGCCCTACGACACGGCGCCTATAATTAACAATGCTGTGTTGCATACTTAAAATTTTATCAGGGTAGATCTCACATTAAGTGTTCTCACCACAATTAAAGCAAAATGTAGCAAATGATCTATTTATTGAGAGCCTCCTAGGTACCAGTGCCATCACTTCACTCTTATGTAACATGAGAAAACAATCTCAAAAGCCTTATTTTCTCCAAATGCAAAACAGATACAACAGTACTTCAAGCATATGGTTATTTTGTCAAGACCAAAGAACACAATATGTGACAATTATAACTGCTACATTGTATTTAACATATTTAGCGCTGGCTTTGTGCTAAACCCTATGCTAATATTCCACTCTATATTAGCATAATATTAGTTTATAGTAGCTACTCAAGTATGTTTATTTATTTCCTCCTCTTCCTAAAAGCTCTCTGAAAAAAAATCATTCAAATTATATTGGCACTGTTTCTACAGGCATTCTCTCTATTTTTCAGAAAAGCTTACGCTGCTCTGCTTCTTCGAGACAAAAAATCCAATTCACTGTTAGCATGGGAGGTGAAAAGCCCATCAGGAAGATATAAGTATGTTATAGTGCATGTATACCCAAGGAGTTGGATGATTTCAAAATAACTTATTAACTCCTTCTTTTGCAGTCTATTTGAAATAAGGAGGCAATAGCAGTTTCCATTATGAAGCTTCAAATCCATCAAATTAAAAAAAAGAATAAAGGAGGAATGAGAAAAATATCTAACACATCTTGCAGTTCATTTCCTTGCCACTCTTTACTGGGTTTTTACAGAGGATGTCCGCAGGCTTCACATTTCCTAGCGGCAACCCCTCTTTTCACATAATCAGCTTATTTTGGATATTGTCCCCTTAACTTCCTCTAGTTTCCCTATGTTTTTATAAATGTTACACCCTGTCAAAAAATGCCTCAGAAATTCTCAGTTGAAGCATGACTTGACAGACCACACAGCCCATGGGTCAAATTCAGCTTTGGCCTGCATTTCTATGGTCCATGATATAAGGATGTTTTTTACATTTTTTATTTTTTTATTTTTTAATATATCTTATTGATTATGCTATTACAGTTGTCCCATTTCCCCCTTTTATTCCCCTCTGCCCTGCACACACTCTTCCACCTGCATCCCCCTGCCTTAGTTCATGTCCATGAGTTGTACATATAAGTTCTTTGGCTTCTACACTTCCTATACTGTTCTTACCCTCCCCCTGTCTATTTTTTACATTTTTAATGGTTAAAAATAAAAAGAGTAATATTTCATAAAGTAGAATACTATATGAAAACCAAATTTCCATATTCATAAATAATACAGGTGATACCCCAAAGATGGCAACATAGTTTTTTCCTGACTTCACTCCCCCTCACAAGAAGAACAAATATCAACTATCCATAGACAAGACACCACTGAGAGAATGCTAGAGCACAGAGACCAAGAAAGATTGCATTAGAAGGGTAAGAGGAGTGGTTCCATGCTGACTGCATTACCCCTCCCCCAAGCCAGCACAACACCATATTTAGAGGTCTCCCCTGAGACTGTGGTTCCTGTAGGGAAAAAAGAGAACATGGGGGTGGGGGGCATCCAGATCCCCCAGCATTGTGGGTCATTTCTTGGGAGCTCCCATTTTGTATTGCCCCATGGAGAGCTCACAGGAATCTATGGGGCTTGACCACTGGGAATCTGATTGTAATGGAGAAAAGGGAAAGGGGCTTGCAAAAACCAGAATTTGGATCTTGGCAGACCAATTTTCTACCTGCAGTGTCCAAACAGTAGTCCCAGCTAGCAGTTTTGCTCATCTGCAGCACCAAGATGATGGTCCAGTGTAACCAGAGAACTTACTAGTGTGCAGGTCTGATTCAGGTACTCAAACACAAACCTTTCTAGCCCTGGGGCCTGATCTGGCCCTACCCAGACAGAGGAACTGAGTCACAGACCATCTCATTGCTAAGTGTATCTCCTGACTCCATATGACCACAAAGGTTGGCCAAAACACCTGGAAGCTACTTAAGTCTGTAACACTGGAGAAGAGAGTGCAGCAGGAAGAGCAAGGCCAGTCTCACCTTTGGCCAGACTGGCCAAAACACCTGGAAGCTACTTAAGTCAGTAACGCTGGAGAAGAGAGTACAGCAGGAAGAGCAAGGCCAGTCTTACCTTTGGGAACAGGCTAGCCACAAGCAAAGAAACTTTTCAGTCTGGTAAGGTTCTCCTGCTCCACCCAGGCAACAAGAAAGCCTGAGCAGGAACATCTGGGAGGATGCCTGGAGTGGCCTCTCTATTTAGCTCAGATAGGGTGGCTAATTTATAGCCTGCAAGAGACTTACTTCAGTCTTAGATACACATGTAGACAGAGTGAAGGGAAAGAAAAACATATTTTAAACAAAGAGTAAACACCTTCTTCTCCCTCCACCAAAAGCAGGGTGGCTATACTTACATTAGACAAAGTAGACTTTAAACTAAAAATGGTAAAAAGAGACAAAGGTCATTATATAATAATAATGTGGTCAATCCACCAGAAGATAGAACAATTTTAAGTATTTATGCATTGAACATCATAGCATATATATGTATAAAGCAAAAACTAACAGAGCTAAGAGGAGAAATAAACAGCAATGCAATAATATTTGGGGATGATAATACTCCACCTTTAACAATGGATGAATCATACAGACAGAGAATCCATAGGAAACAGCAGATTTGGACACTATTAACCTAATTGACCTGACATAATATAGAGCATTCTATTCAACAGCAGAATACACATTCTTCTCAAGCACACATGATACATTTTTCAAGATAGATCATTTGATAGATCACAAAACAAGTCTTAGAAAATCCAAAAATATTGAAATCACACCAAGTATTTTCTCTGACAGCATTAGTATGAAACTAGAAATGAATAACAAGAGCAAAACTGAAAAAATTCACAAATACTTAAAAATTAAGCAATACTCTTCACAATCAATGGATCAAAGAATAAATTGATGTGAAATAACAAAGTATCTTAAGACAAGTGAAAATGGAAAGACACATACCAAAACTTATGTAGCAAAAGCAGTTCTAAGACAGAAGTTCATAGCAATAAATGTCTACAATAAGAAATATGAACAATCTAACACTCTGCCTTAAAGAACTAGAAAAAGAAGGACAAACTGAGCCCAAAGTTAGCAGAAGGAAGGAAATAATAAAGATTAGAACAGAAATAAATGAAATGGAGAGCAACAACAGAAATGATTAACAAACTAAACATTGTTTCTTTGAAAAGAAACTAAATTGATAAAACTTTAGCTAGACTAAGAAAGAAAAAAAGAGAACCCAAATTAAAAAGATACATTACAACAGATACCACAGAAATACAAAAATAAATAAATAATTAGATAGATAGACAAATGGATAGATAGATAGATGATAGATAGATAGATAGATAGATATCTACCTACTATAAATAGTTATATGGACAACCTAGAAGAAATGGAAAAATTCTTAGACACATACAACCTACCAAGACTGAATCAAGAAGAAATAGAAATATGAACAGACTAATTTTTAGTAAGGATATTGAAGGATCAGTAATCAAAAATTTCCCAAAATAGAAAAGCCCTGAACCAAATGGCTTAACTGGTAAATTTTAAAATGGTTAAAGAAGAATCAATGCCCATTCTTCTAACTTTTCTAACAAATCAAATAAGAGGAAACTGTCCCAAACAAATTTTTTGATGCCAGCATTACCCTGATATCAAAGCCAGAAAAGGACACTACAAGAAAACTACAGGACAATATCCTTAATGAATATGGATGCAAAATATCTCAGTAAAATACTAGTATACTGAATTCAGATGCACATTAAAAAGATCATTCCAAAAGAATCAAGTGGAATTATCCCTGAAATGCAATGATGGTTTAACATACAAAAATCAATAAATGTGATACACCACATTAACAGAATGAAAAAAAATTATATGATCATCTCAACAGACAAAGAAAAAGCATTTTACAACATCTAACATTTATTCATAATGAAAACTGTTAACACATTAGGTATAGTATGAACATACTTAACATAATAAATGCCAACATACCTTAACATAATAAATCCCAATATATGACAAGCCCACAGCTAACATCATTCTCAATGGTGAAAAGTTGAAAGCTTTTCCTTTGAGATAAGGAACAAAATAAGGATACCTACTCTTATTACTCCTATCCAACATAGTTCTAGAAGTCCTAGCCAGAGCAATCAGGCAAGAAAAAGAAATAAAACTGTCAAATTGGAAAAGAAATAAAATTGTCTCTATTTGCCCATGACATAATTTTACAGAGAAAATACTAAAGACTCTACTGAAAAATTATTAGATGTGATATTGCTGGATATAAAACTAACATACAAAAAATCAGTAATATTTTTATATACTAGAAACAAATTATCTGAAAAAGAAATAAAGAAAATGATCCTATTTAAAATACCATCAGAAACAATAAAATGCTTAGGAGTAGATTAACCAAAGAGGTTAAAGATCTCTACACTGAAAATTATATTACACTTATGAAAGAAATTAAAGATATAAACAAACAGAAAGGTATCCCATGTTCATGAATTGAAAAAATTCATATTGTTAAAATAGCTATACTGAATTATCTATATATTGAATCTATACATTTATAGATTCAATGCAATCTCTCTCAGACAAGATTCCAATGGCATTTTTAGAGTGGTATAAAAAATCCTAAAATTCATATGGAACCAAAAAACAATCCTGAGGGGGGAAAAAACACAAAGTGGAAGCATCACACTTTATGATATTCAATCTATGGGAAAACAGGATATTCACATGTAAAAGAATTAAAATAGGCACCTCTCTTACACTAGTCACAAAATTAACTCAAAATGTATTAAAAATTTAAGTGTAAGAAAGGACACCACAAAACTCCAAAAAGAAAACAGAGGAAAAAAAGATCCTTGACATCAGTTTTGGCAATGACTTTTGGATGTGATACCTAATGCTCAAGCATCAAAATGAATAAGTGAGGTTACATCTAACTAAAAAATTTCTACACAGCAAAACAATCAACTTACAGAATGGGAAAAAATATTTTCAAACCATATATCTGTAAGGAGTTAATATCCAAACCATATAAAGGCTCATATGATTCAATAGCAAAAAAAAATCTAATAAAAAAATGAGTAGAGGACCTGAATAGACATTTTTCCAAAGATGATATGTGAATGGCCAAAGAGTACATAAAAAGGTTCTCAACATCATTAATCCTAAGGAAAATGCAAGTCAAAATCACAATGAGATATCACCTCATTTATTTGAATGACTATCATTAAAAGCCAAGGGATGACAAATGCTGGTGAAGATGTGGAGGAAAAGGAACCCTTGTGCACTGTTAGAGGCAGTGTAAATTGGTACAGCTACTATAGAAAACAGTATAGAGGATCCTCAAAAAATTAAAAATAGAACCACTATATGATTCAGCAATTCTACTTCTGGGTATATATCCAACAGGAATTAAATTACTAACAAAAAATCTGCACCCTCATGTTCACTGAAGCACTATACAATACCAAGATGTGGAAGCAACCTAGGTTTCTGTTGACAGATGAATGAATAAAGAATAGAATAGGATTCAGCCATTAAAAAAAGAAGAAAATCCTGCCACTTGCAGCAACATGGATTCACCTTGAGGGCATTGTGCTAAGTAAAATAAGTCAGACAGAGAAAGATAAATGCTGTATGATCTCACTTAAATGTGGACTCTAAAAAAAAAAGAAAAAACAAAACAAACAAACAAAAAAAAAAACCTTACAGTAGAAGAGATCAGATTTGTGATTACCAGAGCTGGGAGGTGGGGGAATTGGATGAAGGTAGTACAAAAAGTACAAGATAAATAAGTATAAAAACTAGTCGTAAGATAATTAGTTATAAAATAAGTTATAAGTTAAATCAGTACTAAAGATGTCACACACAGCATGATGATTATAGTTAATACTGCCGTATGATATGTTTGAAAGTTAAGAGAATAGATCCTAAGAGTTTTTATTGCAAGGAAAAAAACTTTTTTCTTTTTCTCTTTTGTATCTACATGAGATAATATATGTTAAGTAAACATATTGAGTGGGGGTGCTCTGTCCCACAGAGCTCCCCTGGCTGCTGCAGGTGAAAATATGGTAAGTCTACCAAGACATGATCTTTTTGGGGAGGAAATGCTGACTGGTCTCTCAGGGATGAAAGGCCTTGAGCCTCTTTCTCAATGG
The DNA here is from genome assembly GCF_019186645.2 of Phyllostomus hastatus. Lineage (NCBI taxonomy): Eukaryota > Metazoa > Chordata > Mammalia > Chiroptera > Phyllostomidae > Phyllostomus > Phyllostomus hastatus. The sequence continues at coordinate 4,376,649 of NW_025333857.1, forward strand.
GCTTTTATTGGGTTTAGTTTGCATAGGAATACAGGGCATATATGTAAAGCTCATCAATTGTTGTCAGGCAGTAATAATCAAGGAATAGATAACATTCAAAAAACTATAAGGGCTTATTCTGAGTCAGGGTCAGATAGACAGAGTGACACCAAAGGGCCATAAAACTTTGGGAAACAAACTCTTTTTATGCTTGGACCCTTAATATTTAAATTGAGGGCATTCTGAGCAAAGCAATTTTCACAGGATTTTATGTATTCTTTCTTAGGCCTGATCATTCCTAGGAACTGCCTGTTCTAGCACAGGGCCATGCCCACCTCTGGCATTGTTTTAGGTTTAAGTCAGGTGGGGGAAGTAAGGCAGTCAAGAGATTAGGAGACTTCTTATAGATAGAATGAGGACTCAGGCTATAACAAAGGTGAGGGGTAAAGGTCCATCACTCCTTTTCTGTAGTCCCCTAAGTCCTTCCCTGATGGCCCCTTCATGACCATGCCTGTCTTAGGTTGTCCCTCCCTTGAGGAATCTTACCCATCATTGGCTAACCAGTCATCCACCTGGGGCCAAGCAGGGTGAAGTAAAGGGGGCAGAGGCTGTGCCCCTGCTGGGAAGATAAGTTTTGCCGCCTTAGTGGCTTATGGTGCCAACATCTTTTTACTCAGCCTTAGCCATGGAGTGTTATAGCTTCTAAACCAGGCAGGGTGTTTCCCAACAATATTGCGGGAACAATTTCACAATATAAGGGTATGTAACTCAAATCACTATGCTATACACCTTAAATCAGTATATTATATGTTAATCTTATCTCAAAACTGGAAAAAAAAGCAAAATATTAAAAAAATGTATGGCATTATAATTCAAGGTATAATGTATCCATGAGTCCATATTGATCTAAAAATATCCGTAAATAAAATTTTATTAGGAAACATCCATGCTTACTCCTTTTCATATAATTTATGGCTCCTTTTGCCAAAAACAATAGAGTTGAGTGGTTGCAGCAGAAATCATATGACCTGTAAAACTTAAAATATTTACTCTCTGGCCCTAGATAACAAGTTTGTCCACACCTAAGTTAGCTTATAGCTAAAATTAACTCATATATAAGGTATAATGATGTACCAAGCATATATAAATCATCTCACTGAACAATGGCAAAGCTTTAAAAACTAACATGGCAGAAGGCATATGGAGCACAGGCCTTTGGCATAGCTAATTGGCTAAATCTACCAAGGAGGACAGTTTGCCCTTGAATAGTAGATGGAGTTGTCAATGGAGGTAATTTTGATTATTTGAGGGGTATGTAAGAAATATTACTATTTCAGGAGTGTGATGCATTTGCCTCTGATTTATGGCTGCTGGTGACCTGCCCTTGGCAGTGTAGTCAAATCTGGGCTGTACCCTTTCTCATGATTTTCAGCCCTCTGTAAGTCCACCTTAGATGAGCTTAGCTAACCATGGGGACTACTCTCCTTTTGATTCTGTATCATCAACTGAATATCTGCTTTGGATATTGGCTGTATAGTAAAAGCAACTATGTATCAGAAAGAGGAGGAAGTCAAAAGTATAAAGGCAATCAAAAATACATTAGAAAACCTGAAACCCATGGGAAGAAGTCCCATGGATAATGGCAGTTAATTTTAAATAAGCAAGTGGCCTTTTCTCTAAGGTAATGACCATTTCATCTCTTCCTAAAGTATTCACCCAGGCACAACAATGCATTTTAGTCATTATTCACACTTTGCTGTTATTGGCCAATAAACAGTCAATAGAAATGCTATTAGTTATGCCTATTATTGCTGGAAGTTAGGTCTCTAAAGCTTGAGCTACTTTATTTGCTATCTGAATCTTTGTCAGCTTTAAACTATGGATGAGACATTATAGTTTGGCAACTTTGTAACAGGTTAGAAATCCTCACACAAGCTGGTTACATCTGGTATCTCAGATGCATCCAGATAAATTATTGTCAGGCTATTAATAAATCAGTACCATTTGGGAGGGAGGGTTATCCATGGAAAGGCAAGATGGCCTATATTAAAAGTACAGGTCATATTCTGATGTGGTAAATGCAGAAGAGCCATCTGAACACACATACATACACTTGAGAGTTGCATTTTGAAGATATACAAATGTGTTGTTTATGATAAACAGTGGGCATTTATTGCCATCTAAACTTAAAGGGTTTAATTATTGTAAAGGACAAACAAAATGGTGAAATTAAATGATCTTGTAATGATTTCTGCATAGCTTCATGAGAAATAATTGGACTATAGCTTACATCATTAATTTCACGTCTATTTCTACTCCTTCTGAATTCCTTTGAGGCTCTGTAATACCAGTTAATTGTTGTGCTTAGTTGCATTCCTATATTGACTATAAAAGAAAATGTGCTGTACATATGACTATAAGAACCTTATTAAAAAGTCTGGAACCAGATGTCAAGCCCAAGAGTTGAAATATTTCCATCAACTACTGAAATTGTTTAGAAATGATACAGTTATAAAGTTTAAAATTTTAAGTGAAAGAAGTTGGTGGAAAAGGAGGCAGCAAAGTATGATAAATGTCTTTAAATCTTACATGGACAAGAACACTCATATTTTACTCTGAAATAAAATCAAGAAGACAATTTTTCAATTATGTTATAATGCTAAAACTCTTAGTGTTTTGTGTTTTTACACGCTGTATATCACTTACCTATAACCTAACAACATCCATTAATTCAACTGGCAGCTAAGCTTTTTTTCTCCCTCATTTATAGTTTCAATAAGAATCTGAAGCTTTCTTTAAAAGCCAGGGCCTTTAAAGAAAAGGAGTTAAATTCCCTTATCTAGAAATTCTTGAGTTTTTCTGCCCTCAGTATATGAAAGTATTAAATATACTCTGTAAGTCAATACAAATTGGAACTCCTTTAAATTTAAGAGTCTTTAAACTTCCCCAAAATAATTAACTGTATTTCAACCTATTTGCTCAGAAAACCATGTGTACTCGCACAGTGAAATAAGCTGATCAATATCCTGGTTAAGATAGAAAAATTTGGAGATATGTATTCTATGTAATGCAAAGCCATTTTCCTTGGTGCTGATTCTTAGGTAGGATTCTCAGCCTCAGGAAAGAATTTCCTAACTCCAATGTTAGGAATTTATGGTTAGATGTTTCTTCCTTTTTCAGAGAAGCTATTTCTCTAACATTTGTCCAATTGGATTGTGGGTTAAGATCGGCACTTAATTCTCAGATTTATTTATACTCTGTTCTAGCCACCCAAAGGTTTTCCTCACATCTTGATTTAGCTCATTTGTGCATTTCTATAAATTTTTTCTTTTATTTTCAAGAGAAATAAGGAAAAAAACGTACATGGAGAATACTTCAGATATTTTAAGTATTAATGAGGAGACATGAAATTCAGGATAAGCCAGAAGTAATAATTCCCATCTTCATTTTATAAACATATTCATAATTTTTACACAGATATTACAGAAAACAAGTCAAAATCATTTAGAATTCAGATATGTCTGGTCTCTAAACCAAACAAAAACTAACTTGATTATTTAATACTTTTGATCTTTGTATATACTTCTCTTTAAGTGGTGTACTTTTCTAAATAAGATATCCCTGAAATGCACACAAATGACGAGCTACTTTTAGTAATTTTCAAAAGTTCCTGGGAGATAAAGAGAGAGACAGAGAGGAAGGGAAGGAGGGAGATGGAGAGTAAGAGAGGGAGAGGAAAGGAGACAGAGGTCATAAATGTGAAGGGGCTGTTACGAGGATCAAAAAAGTCTCTTTTTTAAATTTATAGACATTTAGACATAGAGACAGAAAAAACTGATAGCTTTAGCTTCACATTTGTATCAAAAGCAAACACAGGCACCATATGTCTATTACTTTATTTGCCTTTTGGAAATTTCATAAATTTCATATACAAACAGTGTCTAGATTTCCAGAGTTCATACAAACATGCCAGACAGACAAAGAATTATATGAATGATGGAAAAGCAAATGGTCACTGGTGTAGAAAGTGACACAAGCGACTTCTCAACCCTATGACTGAGAAAGCTAGCCTATGATCTGAATAAATGCAGTCAGTTTAGTAGCAAAGAGATATATGTCTCAAATGTCAAGAGATGACACAATCAAGACAGACAAATGTAATAATCCTAGCATTAAGAGATGGGCAAGTTTTCTGACTGTTAATGTTTGATAGATATTACCTGGTTTTGGACCACTTAATTACAGAAACCAGATGATCAGAACAAAACAACAATACTATCCCATATTACTGCCACTAGTATAGGGAAAGGACTATACAAAAATCATAACCAGGACAAACCTAGACTTGGCCAGGAACCAGATTCATGCACATTGAAAGTTATCTACTGATTAAAGGGAATTCTTCAAGATAAGGGATGATTAAAAATAGAAGGGTCACACAATTTTAAAACAGACAATGGATCTGAATAGACATTTCTCCAAAAAGGATATACAGAAGACTAACAGGTACCTGAAAAGGTGCTCAATATCACTAGTCATTAGAAGAATGAAAATTAAAACCACAATAAGACTTCAGCTCGTGTCTCTTAGAATGGACATCATCAAAAAAATAAGAAATAAATGCTGGTATGGATATGGAGAAAGGAAACTTTGTATACCTCTGGTGAGAATATAAATTGGTACAGCCACTATGGAAAACAATATCCTCAAAAAATTAAAAATGGAACTACCATATGATCTAGAAATTTCACTTCTGCAAATATATCCAAAGAAAATGAAAACACTAATTCAAAAAGATATATGCACCCTTATATTCATAGCATTACCCACAATAGCTAAGACATGGAAAAAAACCTATGTGTCCTAAGTGGCCATGGATGGATGAATACACACACATACAATGGAATATTATTCAGCTACAAAAAAACTAGAAAATCCTACCATTTGCATGACATGGATGGGCCTTGAAGGCATCATGCTTTGTGAAACAAGTCAGACAGAGAAAGACAAATACTATATGATCTCACTTACATGTAAAATCTAAAAAAAGAAAAAAAAGCAACTAGAAGAAAAAGAAATTACACTCATGGTTACCAAAAGCAGGGGGTGGGGTGAGGGGTAATTGGGGAAAAACTTCCAACTATAAAATCAATGAGTACTAGGGATATAATGTACAAGATGATGACTATAGTTAACACTACATAGCAAAGTTACTTCTTAAAGTATATATTTTTAAATATATTTTATTGGTTATGCTATTGCAGTTGTCCCAATTTTTGTCCCCATTATCCCCCTCTTCCCTGCATACCTCCTTCCATCAGCATTCCCACACCTCACTTCATGTCCATGGGTCAAACGTGTAAGTTCTTTGGTTTCTTTATTTCCTATACTATTCTTAATCTCCCCTTATCTATTTTGTACCTACCATTTATGCTGCTTATTCCCTATACCTTTTCCCCCATTTCCCCCTCCCCCACCCAACTTATAACCTTCCATGTGATCTCCATTTCTGTCAATCTGTCCTTGTCTAGCTGTTTGCTTAGTTTTTGTTTTTTTTACATTCAGTTGTTGATAGTTTTGAATTTGTTGTCATTTTACTGCTCACAGTTTTGATCTTCCATTTCTTAGATAAGTGCCTTTAACATTTTATATAATAAGGGCTTGGTGATGATGAACCCCTTTAACTTGACCTTACCTGAGAAGCATTTTATTTGCTCTTCATTCTAAGTGATAGCTTTTCTGTATAGAGTAATTTTTTATGTAGGTTCTTGCCTTTCATGACTTGGAATACTTCTCTCCAGCCCCTTCTTGCCTGCAAGATTTCTTTTGAGAAAATCAGCTGTTAGTCTTATGGGAACTCCTTTATAGGTAACTATCTCCTTTCCTCAAGCTGCTTTTAAGATTCTCTCTTTATCTTTAATCTTGGGTAACTTAATTATGATGTGCTTTGTTGTGTTCCTACTTTGGTCCAGTTCTTTTGGGACTCTGTGAGCTTCTTGGAGTTCCTGGAAGTCTATTTCCTTCTCCACATTGGGGAAGTTTTTCTGTTATTTGTTCAAATAAGTTTTCAATTTCTTGCTCCTCCTCTTCTCCTTCTGGAAGCCTTATGATTCGGATGTTGGAATATTTAAAGTTGTTAAGAGAGTAAATTCTGTGTTCTCATCACATGGAAAATTTTTTTATTTTGTCTCTTTCTTTTCATTTTATGACATGGATGTTAGCTAAACCTACTGTGGTAATCATTCCACAATATATATATATATATATATATATATCAAAACATCATGCTATACACATTAAATTTATACAGTGATATATATAGATATAAATTATTTCTCAATAAAACTGGAAAAAAATAGTAGAATCAGTGGTAAGCCATGAACCTAAACCCTACATAGAGTTAAATCCAATGGATAATGATAGACTGTTTAGAAATATAATTGTACTATAATTGGGGAATACAGTTATTTCATTCCATTTTATCTTAGAATTTCTAGAAAATGCTGTATAAATAGAAAATAAATCAATTGGTTAAGTATTTTAAAGATGTTTTTGCTCATTATTTTACTGTATACCAAGAAAATTCATAAACTCCGGTAAAAAAAAATTGCTTAGATGTACAAGAGAATTTAGTACATTAGATAAAATGTAAATTTAATAAAATGTAAATATAAAATAAATATTAAATAGCTTCTCTAGTATTAACAGGAAGCCAGTAGAAGTAAAAAATATTTATTAACAATAGTGTTGAGATTTTTAAAAATTAAAGGGATATACATACACACACACACACCCAACTATTTACCACAAACATAAAAATTCCAATTATGTCAAATATGTTAGTCTTGAGGTGCTGCCTGAGGGGTAATGTTTAACTTTAAAGACACAGATGATCGATGTCTGTCCAGAAAATATCCAGCCATGTACCATGAAAAACGGAGGCATTTATTGAAGAAGATACGAGATTTAAGAAACATTATACATTGGACAATGACACCTTAGTCCCCTTCAAATAAGGCACCTTGAGACCTCACACAGTTTGCTGCCCTGTTGTATATTCCTGAATGTCACAGATGGTGTGAAATCTCATCTCTTCAAAGGTGATTTTAGTTTAGGGAAAACCTAGAAGTCTCAGGGTGCCAAATCCAGGCTGTAGTGGGGCTGAGTTACCTGGGTTATTTGATATTTCACCAAAAAACTCTGCATGGAACATAAGGCACAAGTGGAGTGTTGTTGTGATGAAGCTGCCAATCACCAGTTGCCCATAGCTGCAGCTTTCTGAATCATCCAAATAGTTTCCATGGAGGAGTGTTCAAGCTTAACACAAAATCTGATGCAGATTCATTGCTCTACTCGCTTAGTCAGATGAGTAGAGTAGTCTGCTCTACTCATTTTGAATGTGACAGCCACACAGTACACACACTTACTCAACAGCATCTACTGCCCCCACTGACTAGTCCAGTGAAGTTGTCATTGTTCATGCATGCACATTCCAGTCCACTCTCCTTGGCTGCCAAGTTACAACGATGTCACGTAAACTGTTGTTATTGTATTAACTAACAGCAGGAGTTTTTCCAGATAGACCCTATATGTGTTGTAAAGTTTTCCTGCAATCAGAATATCTATTAAACAAGAGCAGAGGGGACAACAGTAGGGAGGCGGTGATGACCATGTGAGTAGAAGATAGAACAAATTGATACATCAAGAGAAGAACAGAAAATATCAGCACTTCTATTTATGACTTTGTCCTTGTGTTAGAGAAATACATACAACCTATAGCAAGCCAACTGTCCCAGAAGGTACATCAGAGAGAGGGGTAACAGTGAGTGGCATCCTCATTCACTGGTCCACTTTTGGCATCTGGGTTGTGTTTCACTTCAGGTCTGTGTCAGTTAATGGACTTGCAGATTATATTACCTCAAACATAGAAACAATGCAATGCTTTGTAATGAGGTAGTGAGTAACCATAATTTTTTGTACCACACAGATATTCACTGTTAAATTACCTGACAAAGTTTTTTTTATTGATAGCCTTCAAAGATGAATTTTACATTTTTCATTTTCCAAATATAAAATAAAAACCAAATATTTTATTATAGGCTGATCTGTTCTGTAATGAAAAGTCATGATCAGTGACTTATTACCTAGCAGCTATTAAACAAAACAAAGCCTTTACTTTCAAATTAAATGTGACATTTTAACATTGAACAAGAAAGTAACTGTTCTTGGAATTAAATATGTAAAATAAATAACATCTTCTGATTTGCTTATAGAAACGGCACTGATGGCATCAGAGACAGTGGGAATTTAGAAGCCAAATTTCAACAAAAGCCTTTGCATAGTTGGTAGATGGAGCAAAATATCCTCAAATCTAGTAAAGCATTTCCTAGTATCTGACTGACACGAAGAAGCTTTTTAATAAGCGTCTGTTAAATAAATGAACAGAGTCCCACAGAGCCTCATTTTTTTTCTGTATATCTGTAATGTCTCAGTCTTGACATTTTATCCTTTTCAGGTACTCAGTAAATTGTTACAGTCAGGCCATTGAAGATTGTCAGAGTTGAATGGATTATTGGATTTTTTTTTTCAGGGAAATTAAATGACTTTCCAAAGAACATAACTCTTTCATCTGATTCTCAGAGAAAATCTGAAGAATTGAGGTATTAATTTCAAAATATTTTTCTATTCTCTGAGAGACAATCTGATGTTCTGAAAGAGCACAGAAATTGATGTCAAATTCCTGTCCTCCCTATCAGTTATTTCTGCCACCTCTGGGCAAAACACGTCCCTTCTGAGCTTTAGTCCCCCAACTAAAGAACAGTGAAACTACTACTGATACTCCACATATGTGTATAGTATGCACATGGCTGATACCAATACCAGTTTTGGTTTGGATTGTTGTTATTCCTCAGTTGCTCGCCTCCTTCAGATATTCCCCAGACTATGCTCTGAGAAACTGGCTCACCAGTTAGGAAAGTACTAATTGGGTTCCCTGTGGGGAGGCTTAGATTTGCCTGCAGCACTTTAGCTTCTTTTTCTTTGTTCCATTTATCTTTCAGCTGTGAGTGGATTTTCTTCTCTTAATGTTAGTTTGGCTATTTTACAGTGGACAAATGCCCCTGGCTATGTCTGTATGTATAACCCAGTCTCTCTCCAAGGAGAATCAGTTCTCTTCCCCAACGAGAGAAAAATACTTTGAGAGGGGCCCTAAACTATCAGTGTTATCACCTCCTGTCTTGTTTGTTCTATGGCAAATTCCAAGGTGTCTCATTTTTATTTTTGTTCAATCCTTCATCTCCCACCTGGAAAGAGCTTGCCAACACCTCCGCTTCATAAAAATTGCTTTTTGATTCTGAAAAAGCATTTACTCTCTGATACATTCCTCAGACTTTCACATGTTCCTGAACAGAGAATTTTCTCTCTGTTGCTTTTCAAGTTTGGAGAAAAACTTCAATTAATCTCAGCAGCTGTAAATCCTGGCATTGGTAAATGCTTCTGTTTCAGGTAAATGTAGAAGACATTTATTGAGCACCTATGACATACTGAGTATTATACTTGGAGTTAAGAGGTGAGCAGAGCAGTTTCTAACCTTCAAGGAGTTTACAGACTGATGTGAAAATAATCACATGCCACAGTAGGGAGATGGGCTGAATGCTTAGCCAAACACTTTTTTATTCAGTTATTTCTCTCCTGCCCATTTCAGGAGATATCTGTACTTCCTCATGTTGCTATAACTGGTGCATGCCTTCTCAGAATCTTATATCTTTCTTAGCTCATGTATTGCATTTTGGCTTATCCCTTGGATTATTTTAGCATAAGCTCCACCTGTGCCTTGAGTGATCACTGAGTCAGAGCCAGACAAAGTAAAGACAAAGTGCAGTCATTCTACTACCATTTCAAGAAGGAGCTTTGTGGAAGTTGGAACAATTTAGAAGATAGCCCCCATGGCTAATGAGAGAACCTGGCAAGGTGGTAACCAGATTGAAACTGTTTACACTGAAGACAATAGTATAAAGTCACATGATAGCTGGTATATTATTTTCCTATTGTTCAACAAATTACCATATTTAGCAGCTTAAAACAATAGCCATCTGTTATCACACAGTTCTGTAAGTCAACAGTGTTTCTGCCTAAGTTGAGATCTTGACTCAGAGTCTTGATCTCAGGACGTGGGGCCAGTTGGGTTCTCTTTTGGAGACTCTGTGGAAAAATCCAATTCCAAGCCCATTCAAGTTGTTGAAGGAATTCATCTCCTTGATTTGATGCTACATGCATGAGGTCCTCTCTTCCAACTACCTGTTGGCTGGGGGTTGCTTTCAGGTCCTTGTAGATTGGTTTCCTCATATTCAAATAGAGCAATGGACAGTCTCCCTCCCATGAAATCCATCTCATGTTTCAAACACTGGACTTTAGGAAGAGCCCAGTCACTTTGAAGGATTCACTTGACTGGACACGTCCCTGACTGGGAAATGTCCACAAAGGATAACCTTCCTTTCCTAAAGTCAATGATGCGAAGTGACATACCCTAATCAGGAAGTACTGTCCCAGCATATTCACTGTCATGCACACCCTCAAAGGGAAAGAACCATACAAGACATATACCAGAAGGAAAATGGGGGCCTTCTTAGCATGTCCCCAACCAGAGCTGGGTTCCATTTTTGGTGTTGAGAGAGCCATGAGTAGTAGGACTTTAGAAAAGGAAAACAAGTGATCATGGACAGAGGCCAAGAGGGTTATATGCTCTGACAGACAAGAGATAGACCAGAGAAAAAGAGCATAGGAAATTCTTATGTACCCCTCAGAGTCTCCTCAGAATGGAGATTATGATTTTATTAAAGATACTATGTTATAGTAGGCATTTTCAAGTATATCAAAGCTCTCTTTGCAAGAGAAAAAAAAGAAAGACTTTGGAATCCCTATTCTAACAATCTACCAAGTGTCCTAAAAAGATTTTATGTTGTATTCAACTTGGAGTTGGAAATAAATCTATATCCTGTCCTGGTACATAGTCAGAACTGTACACATTTTACTTAGGTGAAACATCTTGGAAAAAAGTAAAAGCTATTTTAGGGTGCAATTTTTCTTAACCTCATGGGCAAGAAATGGAGGGTAAGCCAATTTTAAGTTCCAGCCAGGTGACCATGGTGGGGTCTCAGCAGAGAGCCTCATACATCATTAATACCTAGTAGGTATTATTACAATAAACCCTAACTGAAGATAATTTTAGGATCTACTAGGATCCAAGGTCTTATGATGTGCAAGGACCTATGCTGAGCCTTTTGGGGCATCATTCTGTTTAATTTCTAAAACAGCTTAATGACACAAACAATGTATGTTAGTGGAGGACATGCATACAGACCAGAACACATACCCTTTGCTCAAAATTAGAGAGAGCCAGCAAGAGATCCTACCAGAGCTTTCATGCAGGGCCTGGATTTCTAAGGGACAAAGAGAAAAACCTTAAAAGTGCTTGAAAGGCTTTTGTAGAGATGAGGAAGCAGACTCATGCTGCTCAGCTGCAGAGGTAGTGGTGTGCTGGCAAAGACTTAACAACCTGCTCTCCAAGGATTTCCTGATTTGTAGCCTTTGCAGAGTCCCTTGATGAAAATATTCTCACTGTGGCCAATTTCAAGCTCCTACCTAAGGTTACTGAATGCAGACTTATGAAGAGAGGGGACTTCAAGGAAAAATATATATAGAATCAGATTTTTACTTACATACTGAAGAATTTTGCAATGGGCAAAGCAGTGAAATGGACCTGACTCTCTCAAAAAATAGGGGTTCCCAGTACTCCTGGTAATTAAAGCAGATTTTTGATGTTTTCAGGGGTAGCTACAAGATGAAACCCTGCATTGTAAGGTTAAAAAGATAGGTGTGAAAGCGGAAGGGTTTTATATCTGGTAATTTCCTGTTCCTTCCATAATATCTGTGGCAAGGTCTCTCCAATTTGCAAGTAAGACATTTTCCCATCAGCAACTGAAGGATAGAGTCTGCAGGACTCCCTGAGTTAATGATCTCAAGAGCAATGCCAAGGTGACACCTCAGCTCTTTCCACATCCGAAATCTGTAGTCACTCTCACCTTTTTGTTTCAACATTTCAGGCTTGGAATTTTCAGACTATACTTCGTAAAAATCACATTTTTGGCAATTTTCTTCACCACTGTCTCACAAAGATTAGAACTATAAATAATAGAAGACATTCATTACAAATTTCTTTTTTAACACAGTGTTTAGAGATGTAGTGTTTAAATCTCCATAAAATTACACCTTTGAAATTACTTAATTGTGTTTTTCCTGCCAATTTAAGTTGCTCATAAAGGGAAAAATTTTTAAATATATAGAATTAAAAACTAATCATCACAGTAGTGTTGCTTGTGCAAATACTGCAAACATCAGCAAATTGAGGTTAGGCCCACACTGGTGTGGGAGGAAGAGGGAGGAGACACTTCAATCTCCTGGTTTGGTTTAATTTATGTCTAATGGATTAAAAGAAAAACACCCACTTAAAAGTTTGGTTCTTACTCAAAACCTTGCAGTTAAGGCATATAATAATAGTTGTAAAAGGCTTTGTTAAATATCCTTACAAAGATGTTCTCTAGGGCAGAGGGACCTGGCTTTCTTTTTAATTGCAATTATTACTGCTAGGCTCATTCCTTTGCTTAATAAAAATAATCATTTGCATTTATACAAATTTCTTTCTTCCTAGGAGCTACCCTCATGAACTGTAGTTCACTCACAAAAAACATCCTGCCACCTGGACAGATTTGTGAGCCAGCAGTCTAGTAGATGTTTACGAAAACTCTTAACCTCTGTGCCCAGCAGTCCAGTGTGCTAATAGGGCAGCTTCAAAGATCCATCGAGTGCTCTATGCTCTGGTATAAAGGCCACCTTCCCAGGTTTTGTGAGCTACCATTACCAGTCAAGCAGTTGTACCACATGTAGCTTTACACACTTCTACAGCAAGAAAACAAAGGAAGAAATAAGAAGTGCCAGATACTTTAAGAGTAAGAATTTGTAAGTGCAGAAATGCTAAAAAGCATTCAACATTAGCCTTCTGCTCCCCTGTGCAGGATGTAAAATAGCAATTGGTTTCTTGCTAGATTTCAGTATATTACATATATAAAGAACACATATTCTGGTGATTCTCAGACCTGGCTGCATTTTAGAATGAGCTTAGAAAAAAACCTAGTGAGCTTGTAATAACCCACAATTGCCTAGTCACACAACCAGCTATTCTGAATCAATTGATCCTGACTTTTTAAAGTGCATCAGCATTATTTCAAGCTCCCAGGTGACTAATGCACAGTTCGACGTTGGGTATCATTTGTCTGGTGAAAACAACACTGGATTGTTTTCAGTAAGCCATTAACTAGCTATGTGATCCTGAGAAAAGCATGAATCTCTCTGGGCCACAGAATATTAGCCTGAAAAATTAGATATTTGAATTAGAAAGAATCTCCTTTCATCTCTACTCTCCTATGGTTCAAAACAACAAAAATTAACAGTTCTAACCATGTATTGTAATTCTCAACACATTTATACTCAGCATTTACAACAGGGAAATACTGCAGGGGGAAATATATTGTTGGGATTTTAATCTCAAAAACATATAATAAACTGTACAAACTATATGGGAGACCAAAGACTGCATTTTTAAAAAGTCACAATTCAAAGTAGGATGCCCTAAGTATGCAGAAAGGATCACTGTAATGTTGACCATTTCTTTAGAACCGGGTTTACTAGTGTGAAAGAAAAACCGCACTGACCACCTCAGCAGGCAAGGAAGACTTTATGCAAGACAGTCGAAAAGGTGGACAGATTATGAACTCAGCTCCCCCTGAAAACAAAAGGCAGGGGGATTTTAAAAGCTAGGTTAAATAGTGCAAGAGTACCGAAGGATTTTGGCAGAGAGAGTTGGTCAGTGTAACTCCTCATCTGTGTTAACTAATTGGCACCCTCCCACAAAAACTGGGAGAAGGAAGTGCTATTTCTTCAATAATTACATTTAAAACTTCAATGAAGTTTCTGAGTTGTAGACAATTTACATTTCAAAGAGGCAGAGAAAGACTTTATAATTGCTAGTTTTCTAAAGTACATGCCCTAAGAAAAGGAAGGTCAGGGGCCTACTGTCATGAAGAAACCTGAAGTTTGGTCCAGCTGAGGGGACCTTTAAGGCCTCTCTGTTCACTAGCTTTCTGCTTCAATTCTCTCTTGTCATTGGACCTAAAATTCCTATAGACAGAAGGTTTTCTCATTTCTTGGCTCTTCAGGCTGGTGAACTGTCATTTTCTTTCACATTTTAATTTTTCCAAATTTGGAATGTGTTTTATAATCTATGGTGTCTTACAAATACTGTTGGTCAGTAGCAGGGGTAGCATATCAAGTGGCATAACTTGTCAGTCTTCAAAAAGACTCTACATCACTAGGCATCAGAGAGATGCAAGTTAAAACCACAATGAGATACCACTTCACACCAGTCAGAATGACCATCACAAACTAATCAACAAGCAATAAATGCTAGCAAGTTTGTAGAGAAAAGGGAACCTTAGTACACTGTTGATGGGAATGCAGACTGGCAAAGCCACTATGGAAAACAGTATGGAATTTCTGCAGAAAACTAAAAATGGAAGTGCCTTTTGACCCAGCAATTCCACTGCTGGGACTATACCCTAAAAATCCTGAAATACCAATCCAAAAGAACCTGTGCACCCCAATGTTCATAGCAGCATAATTTACAATAGCTAAGTAATGGAAGCAACTGAGGTGCCCACCAGTAAATGAGTGGATCAAAAACTGTGGCACATTTATGCAACGGACTACTATGCAGCAGAAAGAAAGAAGATGCTCCTACCCTTCCCAAAAGCATGAATGGATGTGGAAAGCATTATGCTAAGTGAAATAAGCCAGGCAGTGAAAAAAAATACCATATGACCTCAACTATAAGTGGAACCTAATCAACAAAACAAACTAGCAAGCAAAATATGACCAGAGACATTGAAATAAAGAACAAACTAACAGTAACCAGACGGGAGAGGAGAGGGAGATAACAGGGGAAAGAAGGGAAAGGGTCATAAGGGAACATGTATAAAGGACCCATGGACAAAACCAAAGTGGGGAAGGATGGAGGGTGGGAGGTGGGGGTGGATGTGGCAGGGGAAAGTGGTGGTGGGAAAATGGAGACAATTGTATTCAAACAATAAAAAAATTATGAATAAATAAAAAAGATAAAAAAGACTACTATTATTTGTTCATTGTTAGAACAGAGTCATTGTTAACATGAGACACTACATGTAAATTTGATATTATTAGTGAAGTACATACTAAAGTCAAAGCAATTATTGAAACTCCCTATGTTTATGCAAGACAACAAACAAGTTCTTTAGATAAAGCTACAACAAGAGGTAGGTAAAGCTGTGTTATTTTTGTTATTGGCGCATGTGCCTCTCAAGTGCCAGGGGATAAAATAAAGACAGGAGAAATCATCATTATCATCAGAAAAAAACAGATATATGTCAAAGCTACAAGAGGCTGATGTAACCAGTTGCTGGCATCTGCTCTTTCTTAGTGATACGTTAACATCAAATGGTGCACCTGAGAACCAGTGGAGTCTGAGATGTAAGAAAATAGGGTAGGTAGCTTTGCCTAGCCATGACTGCTGAGCCTAAGCCACATGTGCAGTCTGTTATGTTTGCCCCTCAAAAAGCAAGATTGTTGGATCTGTATACACTTTGAACAGAAGATGTCTCAAGCAGTTGAAGGAAAGGTACAACCAAGAGGGATATCCAGAGAAAAACAAATGATTTCTGTGATTTTGAAATGTTATTAATCCCTTCTTAATCTAGCTCCTCTTTTTGTTATTTTACTTTCAACAGAATCTATACCTCAGTCTCTCGTCTGTCAGACATAGAAAAGCCCGGACACTGCCTATGCACACCACCTGATGACAGCTCTAATTATCAATGCGGGAGAGCCTTTGGTGTAGTCTTCAAAACTCAAGGCTCAAAAATGCCTATGCCATCTTTCCATAAAAAAGAAATACTACATATGGGTTTATGGTAAAAAAAAAAGTCATTGATTCAGCAAAGCCACAAGCACATAATGGCTTTAGTTTTTTCACCTTAATCCCAAAGGAGGATGGTATAAAGCAAGCTGAATTTTCTTTTTAAAATGCCCTAATTCAAGTTCAAGTAAAACACTCCTTAAAGTTCCTGAAGTGAGAGACCCTAAGGGAGTCACTAGCAACTTGTCAGGGGCTATCTTAAATGGGAAATTTTGAAAGCTGTTCTTTTCTTTCTTCTTTTTTTTCTCTTTGTTTTTTTTCTGTTTTTATTGAATTTATTCAGGTGATATTGGTTAATAAAATTATATATGTTTCAGGTGTACAGTTCTATAATACAACATCTGTGTATCGATTACCAGAGGGAAGGAGGGGTAGGGAAGGCAAAAGAGGGTATAGTAAAGATAAATGGTGATGAAAGGAAAAGGTTGTATTTCTCAAACAGGGCTGCAAATCCCCTAAGGCCTTAAGAGGCCCCTTGCCTCATGGCCTCTGAGGAATTCTCAGGTGTGGAGGGCATAGCAGGGGAAAGTGGCTAAGTCTAACTCTGTACTCCCAACAGCTGTCTCCCAGGGAGTTGGAGGGGCAGCTTGGTCACAGCATTGGCTGCTGTGCCCTGTCTCCCCTGCTCAGCAGTGACCTCCTCTTGCCTGGCCTTTGAAGTCATAATACTTCTTTGGAAATGAGTCTACATTGAGGGGATCTTCAGTGACACACTGGTGAAAGATAATCATCTATATCCTACTTATGTTGTCCTACTAAGTATGTTTACAATTCCATAATGCTTGCTCTTGACTTCACATAAAAGCTTAGAAAACAAAACAAAATCAGCCCTGGCTGGTGTGGCTCAGTGAATTGAGCATTGGCCTGTGAACCGGAGGACTGTTGGTTTGATTCCTAATCAGGGCGCGTGCCTGGGATGCAGGCCAAGTCCCCAGTGGGGGGGTGCATGATAGGCAACCACACCTATCCACCTATGTGGATTGATGTTTCTTTCCCTCTCTTTCTCCCTCCCTTCCCCTCTGTCTATAAATAAATAAATCTTTCTTTTTAATAAACACAAAATCTAAGTGTTGTGGCAAGAGCACTTTATTTGGACCAAACATTTGGGTTCACCAACAAACTATCTGAAGTTGGACAACATGTTTAACATCTCTGGGTCTCAGTTTCACTGAGCAAAAATTTGGAAAGGCTGTTATAAAAATGAACTGTAATAAAATGTGTAAAATTTTTCAAACTGTAAAGTAATCTATCCATGTGAAATGCTGTAGAATTTTGACAAGAAATGCCAACATCCCTACCCTTGGATGATCCACAATACTAAGGATAAGAGAGTTAAATGTGTGCAGCGGAAAGGATGTTCTTTGCAACAGAAATGATAGTTTATTTTATAGTGAGCATAACAGTCCACACCATCTTACATTGGATTTCCTCAGCAGATCTTTTAAGAATCCTTAGAAGATGCTAAGTGACTTGGTCAAAGACTTATAGCTGTAGAGGAATAAATAGACAACAATGAAAAGCTACTTCACAGAATTAAGGTGTATAGGTGACTATTTACAATATTATACTCTGGCTGAGGTTATTTTAGAATAACACTTAAGTTGGTTGCTCACCTACCATACATAATTGAACAGTTTGAGGACATGACTCCTGAGGGGCACTTAAACCATAAATGTCACATTGTCAAAATCCTTAATGTAACATAGTCCTTTAAATGTGTGCATCTTTTCTTCTTGAAACACAGTTAGCATTTTAAGTACTAACAAACTTACAGTCTAGATTGGAGGATTTCTGAATATTCTTTGAGATCCTGAGGCCCAGCTATACCCTCATTCTCTCTCTGGAATACTCCTGGCCCTAACAGAGTTAAACAGGGGTCCACAATATTTACTTATTTTTCTCCAAACACATAGAATTTCAGAACCATTAACAGAGCTACTGCACCCTGAGAACAGAGCACTGTTGGAGAGCTTTGGCGATCCGATGAGATATAATGCCTATGAGAGTGTTTTGTAATCTGCAAAGTGCTCTAATAATAATGGCCAACTTTTGCTGTTGTGTGTTGGACACTGTGTTAAGGTCATTTCCAGGCACTATTTCATCCAAGCTTCACATGAAATTACCATAAGAATATGATAATAGGATAATGCCACAATAGTATTTTTTTAAGTAATTTAACAGAAAAGTAGTGAGGAAGATAGAACCTCAATGCCTTATTTACAGAAATAGAGCTAGTTTTAAAGGAGAGAATTTGACAGAGGTACTCAGTCTCAGAGGCCAAGGTCTGAAATCCTATGTTCCAAGCATTAGGGGATACCTTTCATGATAATGATACTAATGGAATTGTCTCCCTCAGCAGACAATTTCTAATCTTCCTTTAAGCGTTGATTTAAATTTGCTTCCCCTGGAAACTTTCCCCAATCCAGCTGACAGGTCAAATCTCTCTTTTTTGAACACACTCATAGTGCTCTGTACCTCTCCTTCACAGGAGTGACCACACTGGTATTTAAATAATGCTCTGTATAACTCAGCTTCATTTCTATTCTGCCCACAGCTCACTCCCAGATGGCAAGGTGGGTGATCCATGAGAATTAAGACAAAGAACAGAGGCATTCAAAAGGCTCTTGATGCTTCAAAACTCCCATGATGAACCATGAAAATTGGAGAAACTTAAAAGGACCACGACACAGCCATCGTCCTCTTGCAAAGAAAACAGGACTTCTTCCTGGTGGTCAGGAAGGCTCACTTCACCTGTCTGAACTTGATTTTCTTTTTTTTCTGAATCCTAAGAAGAGCCTAATCATACAATCTCTTGCCATATGTAACTGCCTGTCTGGACATCCATAGGCCTGAAAACCTCTTTAACATATGAAAGTAAAAAAGTGAAAATTTCTCTCAACTTTGGCAAAAGGATCTCCAATTAATTAAAATTTGTGGAAAAACTCACAGATCTGAAGAAGATATCCATTACTGAAAATCTTCTTCCATGGACAGGAATCCAAGCCACCATCGTTGAGACAAGCCAGTTGAAAGTCAAAATCAAAATCTGAAACATAAAAAGGTATGATGCAATTCATGCTATAGTGAAATGTTATCTCTTTATCTAAGTTTTAAAATTAAATACTTTCCAAGAAATGTTCCAGTTTAACAATGGAAAGCTAGAGAGAGAACTAGAATCACAGTAAAACTGAAACTGTTTGACCAACATGAATCCAGAAAAAATAAAGATATTTTTAAACTCAGCATTTTGAACAAACCTGTAGCCACATTCATGTAAATTACTTCCATCCTTAGTGAACACAATTAAGAGACATTATTAAATTGTAAATGACTGAAAACCAGTTACAAAAAGCTTTAAAATATCACTTTATCTAATGCCTATAACAAGTCTCTTATTCATAATGTAAAAAAAAATGGAATACAGTTTTTACTAATAGAAAATTAGATGATCCCCTTTACTACAAAAGGCATGTGGAACCCCTTAAAGAACACTGCTGTAAGCAGATGCCAAATCATTAGACTGCTCATGACACTCTCACGTCTAAATTCAATCCTGCCTGCAAATATCAGAACGTACACCCACGATGGCATTCACAGTATTTTTTAATTACCTTCTGTTTGTACTACTTAGAGATTTTGAAAGCCAGTATCAACATGACAACTAAGTGGCTATTCCTCAGAGATATTTTGGGTTGTCTGACAACAAGTGTGGAGCATTAGAGCTAATCAGGTTATTCCACTGAAGCATAGTTTGAGATCAAATAAGCATCTCAGTGTTCAAGGTTTCGAGGTCCATCTATTTATCATGTAGCCTTATTATTCATTCATTTCTGATGGCTTTAGAAATTCTCTCTCTTGTGGGGAACAAAGAGAATCTTCGAATTTCATTTAGAAAACTTTCTACAAATCACCCTCAGCCAGAGATGCTTAAACTGCTATGCTAACTCACATGCCAGTTCCAGTGCTCAGCTACAGGAGTGCTAATGCATGGGAACCATTTCTGTTGCAAACAAAGATGCTTAGAATTTCTGGGCATTACAAGTATTTTGTTACTCCTTGGTTCATGTACTGAATAAGAAAGGATGATGGATGGATGAATAGAAGAATAGGAAGGAAGGATGGGGGGAAGGAAATACAAAAGGAAGGAAGGAAACTAAAGAGAGGGAAAGGAAGGAATAAAGCAAGCAAGGCAGAGAGAGGGAAGGAAACAAATGAAAAGATAAATAGGTTAAAATCTATTTAGAAAAAATGTGCTGAGAGAAAAAAGAAACAAAATTTACAGTGTCATCTAACACTTTCTTGAAAAATCACAGAATTATTGCTTATGAGCTGGACTTATTTTAGTTATTATGGAAAACTGATATTATAATGTGGATTGATTTGAGTCCTAAAACTTGGGTCAAATTTTCAGAAGACCAACATTAGCCCCTACCTGATTTTCCATCACACATGTCAGGACTCACTACGGATGAGACCTATTCCTCCTTTCAATTGGGAATGGTATGTCACTCTGGTTAACAGCTTAGTTATGGAGCCAAATAGAACCGGATTCAAATATTGGTCACCTCTTGATTTACCTTCCTGCGCTGTAGATTCCATTTTGATGGCAAAGGAATAGTCATTGATCTTAGAGTTTCTTTGTGAGAATTAAATAATATAACATATTTAAAACTCTTAGTATTATTCATGGCACATAATCAAAATTCAATAAATAATAACCTGACAAAAATAACTGAGAGGCATATAGTTATCTATTAGCATGTTATTTACTTACATGCAGAGGAAACCAATTAGTAAATCGGAGATTATTTATTATTAATTGATTTCATTTAGCAAAAGCCAAAACAGTACTTGTAAGAGAGAAAGAGGGAGGAAGGAAAAACCAATGACAATTTGAAAACAGTGAATGTTGCATAAAGTGACAATGAGCTAGAAGAGATGCTAACTAATGCATCCTGCCCTTGGGCAAAGGGAAGAGAATCAAAGAAAACAGTATCAGTTTTTTTATAAATTCCCTAGAAGCACTTGATTGCTTAGCTGTGGACTGGGGCCTGGGACACCTGAATGTATGCTATCTATTGCTACCCTTGGTTAGCACCTTCTTATAGGCCGTGCCAGGTGTGCTCTGCTTCCCTGACCAAAATTTCTTTCTCTTCTTCTTCAAAATCCGAATGCAGCCCTCTGTTATGCTAGCTTATAGTGCTCTGTACTTTCCTTGGAGGTACTCAACTCATTTTGTAATCACAGTTAACCCTTGAACAACACCAGTTTGAACTGCATGGGTCCACCTATATGCAGATTTATTTTTCTGTAAATACCTGTATTGTGTGCTTTGATCCTCATCATTTTGCATAGGGGACTTGAGCAGGGAGGGGTTCCTGGAACTAATTCCCTGTGGATACCAAGGGACAACTTAAGGTTTGGGGAGTGAAAAGTTACAGGTGAGTTTTTTATTGTGCATCCCTAACTTCCATGTTGTTCAAGGGTCAACTTGCATAAATTTACTTGGTTGATTAATGGCCCTCTTTCCCCCAACCTGACTGTCACATCCACAAAAGCATGGATATTTCATTCTTTAGTTTTCACTGCCTGCTCAGCAAACAGCACAGCACAGGACACTAGTAGGTTTGATAGGGAGGGAGGGACGGAAGGAGGACAGAAGGAGGGAGGGAGGAAGGGAGGAAGGAAGGAAGGGAGGGAGGACAATAGGTAGGCACACTATGGTATAAGACAGGTAAAATAAAGTGCTATGATAGTTTAGAAACATAAACTATTACCCAGGATTTGGGATTGGGAATCAGAGAAAGCTTCAAGAAAGAAGTGCCATTTTATCTACATCTGCAAGCATGGGTCAAATTTAAACCTTCCCACAGGGAAAGCATGGGATGTGGAATAAAATGTGTCTCAGTTTCTCTCGAACAGAAGGTCTCTGGGGGACGATGTAAGAGCTGAGGCTAGGAAGCTGTGCCAGGCATGTCAGACCAAGCTGTTTGACAGTGGGGAGCCCTTGGGGAATCTGGGTTGAGGATGAGACAGGATCAGATCTGTGCTTTAGAAATATGAGCATGGTAAGGCTTAAAGCTGAATGTGAGAGGAGAAATCTGAAGCAGGGAGGTGACAATCTGGCTAAGTTATTCTTTCTGTTATTTCTGTAACAATTTTATTTACACTAGCAAATAGCCTACCAACCATTCTGAGTTTACTTGATTTAGACAAATGATGGCAATGCTCAATTGTTTGAGGAATTTTTTGTGAAACAAAATCACCGAGATGAATGATTAGAATATTTTGAAAGCTCTCCAAGACTTTTCTGTATATGCACTCATCTATGTCTGGCTGGCATGCAAATTACAGCATATATACACAAAATCCAGGGAATTATGTCATGGAATTCACATAGAATAATGGGTAAGCCCCAAAAGAATCAAGGAGGTCACAAATATGTAGACCTTTTATTTCAATTAGAAATGTAGGTGAATTTTATTTTGACAGAGGTCTTTGTACTTTCCAATTTCATGTGGTTAATAGTAATAACAACATTCACTCTGTGGCCTTGATGTCCTAGGTATAATACCAGGGCATTATATATGGCAATTAAATGAAATTATGTATAATATAGGGCAATTGGTCAGGGTTCTCCAGAGAAGAAATAAGTCCATCTATATAAGCAACAGGTTCATGGAATAATAGAAGCTGAGAAGTCCCACAAGTGGCCTTCTACGAGCTAGAGACCCAGGCAAGCCAGTGATGTAGTTTTGAAGCTTAAGAACTGGAGAGCCCAAGGTATAGTTCCAGTGAATCTGAAATCTTGAGTCCCAGGCCAATGGCAGAAGAGTTATATCTCAACTCAATCAGCCAACCAGAGAAGATTCAACCTTCTACTATCTTTTGTCCTACTTGGGTGCTCAACAGGTGAGCTGATGCCAACCCAACTTGGGGACAACCATCTGTTCCACTCAGTTCAAATGCTAGTCCCTCCCAGAAACACCCTGATAGACACACCCAAAAATAATGGTTAGCCAGATATCTGGGCATCCTGTGTCTCAGTGAAGTGAACACATACAATTAACCATTGTGGTAGATAATGATTTTTTCATCTTTCAGATGATTTAACTAGATCTTAGAGAGATTACATAGCCCGTAATTTACAGGTCCAGGACTCCCAACTTAATTTCTCTAAAATCTTCTCTACTAGTTTAAAAGGTACTTTGCTTTGCCTGGTAAGTAGCTCCTTACTATTAAAAAAGGTTTTCAAAGCCAATCAACTGACCACAAATACCATTCAAGGTGAAGACACACACACTAACCTGTCATCACTTCCCCCTCTCTGAGACATTCTGATCCCCTATGATCTTCATCAGCCCAGTGTCTTCTTATGGAGCACACTCTCTGCCTCCTGGGGGTCACTGGTGTTCTTAGCCTGGTCAGCTCTCTTATTTGGCCCATTCCTCATGTAGGCCTGCCCTAGGTCACCTCTGTTCTGTGCCCAGCCCATGATGACCTCTTTCTCCACCATGACATGTGTTTTGTTACTCTATCATGGCTGGCTACTTTGCTGTCATCAGGGCAAATATGATAGTAGAGTCTTGTCACCTCAACCTTCCACAAAAAAGGTTATAGTAGTGGGGATTTGGGGAGTGTGGCAGCAACAGATAGTGAAGACCCTGAAGGTAACAGTGGCAGCTGAGCCAAGGAGGGCTAGGATGCAGCTGCCATCAAACAGGAAGCAACTGAGATGGTGGCTGCCAAGGAAAGGGTGGCCAGAGCAGAAGCCCTCTGCTAAGTGCTGAGAAGGCTTCCTTTCTCATGGGGGTAACATTCTCGGGACAACAAACAAGAGATATAAGTATCATATCTGGCAGCATACCTTGAGGCAATTTTTACCCTGCTGTAGTGGTGGGCCCTACACCCGCTACAAAAGGAAGTGTGCTTGCTGTGGTTACAGTTGAATATAATGCAAAACAACAGCTGTTCAACTTAAAAAAAAACACACACACACAGAAAATTCCCTGTCAGAAGACTTGCACTATAAGATAAAATTCTCCAGGCAGCAGGCATATGATAGATACCAGATCCAATGCTGGGTCTGTACAAAGAAATTGGGAGAGTTATATGGATTTTAAGGTAAAAATTCAATTGGGTATAAAATTCTGGATTGAAAGTTGTTGTTTTTTACTTTCACTGCTTCAGAGATAGTATTCCATTGTTTTCCATTTGCATTCTCATTATTGTTTTTCTCTCTTACACACAAATACACATACACACACCTTTACATATATAAATAAATATCACTGGTCACTATCCAGGTAGGAGTCTCCTTAGAATTTTGTTTGTTTTATGGCCGGTGGTATAACTTGTCACATTTTAACAAAGAGGCAAACATTTTAATTTGACTTAGGTACAGTTATTAACAAAGAGTGCTCATGAACAGAATAGCCAATCTTTATACTGGGTGCATTTTAAGTGTCTGTGCAATCTGTATGCATTATTCCACGTATTCTGTATGCAAGGATCTATTAGCTCTGCTCTCTCAGTCTTGGGGCAGTTTTCACTGGATCAACCCTAGATCTGCCAAGGGCTAAACTAGAGCTAAAGCCTAAATCCCCTGGCTTCAGAGGCTGAGGTGATAACAATCATTCAAATGCCAATGTGATATTTAGCATTTCCCAGCCCTGGGGTTTTCTCTGCTTGTTCAAATAAAGATTTCTAGGATATCTAAAGGGCTAGCAGCTGTACTATGTTGGACAAACCACAGGGGGAGGGATGAAAATAAAGACAGAGGAGTTTATAGTTACCATGACTACACTAAATGTGGGCCATTTAAAAAAAATTTGATTACATAAAACTCCTTATGGAGAAAAAATGCCTTCTACCAAACAGTTCCCAAAAATTGGTATAGCTAATATCTGTAGATAACACTCATTTTACTTAATAAAGCCAACTCTTGAAAAATGTAGTCTTAAAAGATTTCAGTATAACTTGAAAGTTATTTTTGACTGATTTATTTGAACCAAAGGTTTTCAGACACTGTTTCTCTCTGTAATTTGATTTTTACATGTAATAAAGGAAAAATAAGAAAAATACAATGTCACGTGTCTAGAGACCCCCAATTTATGTTCATAGGTTTACATGGAAAATGAGAAAGTGAGCCATGACTTACTTAGGATATATTAACTGCTATAAAAATGTACAAATAAAAATATACAGTTAACCAAACACAACAAAAGTAAACTTCTTGCTCAAGTAAGTTTTTCTGGGTAGTTAAGCATTTGGCAGAGCAGTCCTACTATGTACAGACATTTAGGAATGTCGGGGAGGCACCCAGATGCTCAATTTTCTATACATTCCTTCTTGGGGCTGCTTGAGAATCACCACCATTCCTGGCAGCTAGAAGGAGATCAGATTACACAGCATCATGGGGTCCTCGGTGCCAGGTCTTAAAGCAGGACACACGACTTGAATCTCATTTCTCTAGCTAAAACTCAGTCACATGACCACACCTAATGGCAATAAGGTTTTGAAAATATCATCAATGATGGGCAGCACTTCTTAGTGAGAAAGAAGTATGTGCTATAGAAGGACACACAACTATCTAGCAGTCAACCACCCACCCTCCCTGCCACAGCCCACCCAGGCCTGAGCTTCAAGTCACTTGGAAATCCTCACAAGTAATGTCCTCCATAAAGCGCTAGAGTAAGTCAGAACAGGATCTTACGGACCTTTAGAAACCCTACAATGAACACTAGGGAGTAGCATGGTGGCATCTGAAGCCCAGAACTCAGATAATTATATGCTAATATAATTAAGGCCTTTTAAAAATATTGAATGGACCACAGACTTAACTATACAATATAAAATTATGAAACTTAAAAAAAGCAAGGGAAGTCTTTGGGATCTAAGGCTGTGCAAAGAGTCCCTAGACTTGACACTAAAATTATAATCTATTAAAGGAAAAATGGATCAATGGAACCACACCAAAATTTAAACCTTTTTTGGTTCTTTGAAAGTGCATATGAAGAGCATAAAATAACAAATTACAGACTGGGAGAAATATTTGCAAATCACATATAGAACAAAGGACTTGTATCAAAAATACATAAAGAACTCTCAAAACTCAAAAGTAAAATAATAACCCAATTAGAAAATGTGTAAAAACTTGAAGAGATACCCCACTGAAGGAGATATGCAGATGGCAAATAAGCACATGAAAAGATATTCAGCATTATTGCTCATTATTTGAATGCAAGCTAAAACCACACTGATATAACACTACACAGCTCTCAAAATGGCTATACTAAAAAATAGCACCACTACCAAACACAAGCAAGAATACTGTAGAAATGTAAAATGGTATGGTCATTTCTTAAAAACTGAATGTATGATTACTATAGAACCCAAAAAAGGCACTCGTGATCATTTGCCCAGAGTAATGAAAGCTTATATTCATCCAAAGGAAAAAAAAACAAACTGCACATGAATGTTCATAGCAACTTTACTTGTAATAGCCCAAAACAGGAATCAGCCCCAGATGCCCATCAAGGGATGAATGGTTAAATTAACTGCAGTCCACACATACCATGGAAACTACTCAGCAACCGAAGAATGAACTAATGACACACACAAAGACTTTGATGAATCTCCAGGGAATCTGATAGCAAAAGAGCCAATCCAAAAGGTTACCAATTGCATGATTCCATTTGTATGACATTTTTAAAGTGGCAACTTTAGAAATGAAAGACAGATTAGTAGCTGCCAAAAGTTTGGGAAGGGAATGGAGGAAGGAAATCAGGACAGGAGGAAGTCAGTGTGGCTATAAAAGGCAACTCAAGAAATAATTATAGTGTTGCAATTGTTCAGTATCTTGACTGTGGCAGTCAATATACAAACCTACATAGGTGATAAAATTGTATAGAACTTAATACACAAAGAGATACAGACACACATGACAACAGGGAAACTGGGAAAGTCTCTAAAGACTGGTAAATTACATCAATGTCAATATCTTGGTTGTGATATTATACTATAGTCTTAAAAATGTTACCAGTAGCCGATGCTGAGAAAAGTGTATGAGATATCTGTCTGTTATTTTTTACAGTTGCATGTAAATGTGCAATTATCCAAACAAAAACTTTGAAAAAAAATGTCATTTGTAATCCACTCCTAATTTAGCTTCTCTCCCTTCTCTCATTACCCTGTAATTTAAAGAACATATCAAGAACTCAGAGGAAGAATATTTTACATTTCTAGTGAGACTCCTATGTTATATTCACATCTTCTCTTGGGTTCTTTATCATGTGATGTACAGCATCTGCCAATTAGCAATTTAATTGCTTCCAGATGGACCAAGTCCTTCAGTTATCTCAGCATCAAGGCTACCACTTAAAGTCAAAGGTGTCCTCATTGTCCTGCATGCAGACATCCCAGTGCCAAACAAGTGATTATTTATAATCCAGTCACAAAGGGACCTATAAAAATCCTCGAAGCCAAAATAAATAAATAAATAAATAAAGGAATAAATAACCAAATACTGGAAGACAACAGATGGCCTTATCCTAAAGAGAACTAAAGATATAAACAGAAGAACGGGTAAACAACAGAATATAAAGGCTCCCCAAAGGAAAGCCTATCTACCCTTTAGCTGGGTAAGGGCATCATCGTTCACCTCAATTCCATGTGAGCCCAGCAACCATATCAGTCATAAGATGGTCTAGAACTTGACACAACACCATAGAGGATCCCCCAGGCTCTCAGAGGGGAATCACATACAGGCATACCTCGAAGATATTGCGGGTGCTGTTCCAAACCACCACAACAGAGTAAGTTGCAATGTTTCTTCTAGTGGAGTGCCTCGCCTTCAATTTGTAGAAAACACAGTATCTGTGAAGCACAGTGAAATGAGGTATGCTGTATCCCCAACAAATAGTAGACAATGACTACTTGTAGTGTTCACAAGGCCCAAACTATGAGTTTACACATAGAACTGAATGTGTAAACAAATGCTGGTGGTTTTGTTAGAACCCTACTTGAACTTTCTTGGTGGCAAGATCTTTAGCAGTAGGTGGGTGAGAGACTGGAAGTTTTATCTTGAAGTGTTTTTGCAAATGAAACCTCAAAAGCTCAACCTTCTCCCCACTAGCTGAGCCATGACTGCCACCAGTTGTAGAGTGACCTGTATTATTACAGTGTCTTCATGGCCTTATCCATTGTCCTCAGGTTGGCAGCTAATGAAGAACTAAGCACCTTGAGTTCTCAATAAAATTTCTAAACCCCTTTCTCCCTAGGTTAAGGGGCCTAGCCCAGCTAGTAGGGTTTCACAAAGATCAGGACTGACACAGCCATTATTCATCTGAAATTATAAAAACTGTGGAAGTCAGAGTGTGAGTGTCAAAGAGCTTATAGATACAGGGCTGCTGATAAATCAGAGAAGAGGTCAAATGGTCCAAAAAAATAAGGAGTATCAAGTAACAACGTCAAAGTTCAAAATATCAAGGAGATAAGCAAAAAACAGTAGGCACAGTATAAATTGACAGAGGCTTACCAGAAATAGACCTTTCCATATGAGCAACCTTTGCACCTGCAGACGGATTGTGGGTGGGAAGACCAGCTGTTAGAATAGGACCAGGCAGAACAAGGCAAGCAGAGAAAACACAGGAATAAGTAAAGCCTGTGCAAAACACCTGTGTGTTCAGTATACTGAGTACACCTGTGTACTCTGCTCAGCTAGTCTCAAGGGAATGAATATCAGACTCAAGAATCTGTAATACAATCAATTAAAAAATCCAAACATAGTCATCCCCTAAAGTCTACTGGAAGCTCCTAGAAACAGCTAAGACACAAAAGAACAAAATGGATTCTTGTTGAATTAAGAAGGATTCAACAGTTACTCTCCAAATAAAGTGGCCTCTCATAAAGTAACTCCTGCTCTCAGGTTTGAAGGGGAGACCAAATTCCTAGGAAGTCCCATAAAATGTGAGTACATTGTGACCCCACTCTATTTAAAATGCAGAAAGGAATGAGATTTGACTGCAGAAGCTTTGGGAGTTAGAATCAGAAGGCTAGCAGTGAGTGGGTTGTAGTTGAAGTGTTTGGCAATTGTTGCGCGTGGGTCACCGGCCAGCAGTGACCACGGAATGCTGTGGATGGCTCGCCGAAATACACGCGAGAAAAAACAACACATGCACAGAGACAAACTAGTTTCTGTGGGGAAGTAGGGACAGAATGGCCACCCCCCCTAGTGGGGAGTGCGCTGATTTACCGTCCATACCTGCTTTTATTAGGCTCATTTTGCATAATAATTCAGGTAAAGTACAGTACTCATTAGGGGGAAGTAAGGAACCACAGAAAACAAAGAACTCTGCCGGTCTATTGAGTTGGGGGGTCAAAGAGCTGTAAGACTGAGGAACAAAATAACTTCCTCCTAAGACCCTTCTCATTCAACTGAGAGCATTCTAAACAAAGGAGGTTTCACAGTAATTTACATATTCTTTCTTAGGCCTGATCACCCCGGGAATCCGCACTTCTCAGTACCGAGCTGCACCACCCTGTCATTGTTTCAGGCTTAGGTGGAGCAAGGGAACTAAGGCAACCAAGAGATAAGGAGATTTTCTCCCAGACGCTGAGAACTCAGGCTATGTCAGAGCCGAGGAGCGAGGGTCCATCACCCCCCTTTTGCTGCAGCCCCCCCCCCAAGTCCTTCTTTTGGGGGGCCTCCCAAAAGTGATCGTGCCTGTCTTAGGTCGTTCCCCCGTGGAGAATCTTACCCATCTTTGGCTAACCGACCAAGCTTTTTGGGGTTCAGTTATGAATAAAGCAGCAGAAGCAGCATTCCTGCCAGGAAGATAAGCTTTTGTCTCCTTGCTGGCTTACAGTTCCAAAGGCGTTCCCTTAGCCTTAGCTAGGGCAGGGGTTTCAGCCTCTGATACCAGTCAGGGTGGTTCCCAACAGTCAATCATCAAAACACCCAGGCTAGCAGAAGAGGCAGGCTGTAGCGCATGTCAGGAAGCATTTCTCTGAGGAAGATATGGGAAACTGAGGAAGTGACAGAAGGCAGCATTAAAAAATTCCCACATTTTTCTCACTGGCTCTTGAAATAGGTAAATCTCTTCAAAGCAATGGTGGATGGTAAAATAATTTTATTCCCTCCAGATCTAGATTTAATCAGCTACAGAATAGATATTCTCCAGAAACAAAGTCTCATCAGAGAAAAATTCTAAACAATGGTATAATTCCACTGGGAACCTACAAAAATATACTAGTATACCTTATTACTCCTTTTGTGCAGGTATGATTCTCCAACGATATCATCATCTACAATGAGAAAATTCATGACTACTGCCACGGGAGTCAAGGCTGAGGACCAGAGAGCAGAGTTGCTATGAATCAAGCACAGGGGCACCACATGAGAAAAGGTGAAGAAGTCAATGCTAATGCAAGAATGCAATAGCAGCAAGAGGTTTACAGAAACCATTAGGTGTTGCTGCTTAGATTTAAATCCATGTCATTAAGTAAAAGAAAGAAATGCATTATAAAGGAACTGTTTCAATGATGGTACTATTTCTTTCTAAGCAATGATGTAATTCCATTGGGCCAAAGATGGCAACTATATGATCAAAACAAGGTTTTGTGGAGAGAGAAGAAAAAAAATAGGAATTCAAATATGGATGGTTTTACATTTGTGGCTCTGAAGTTTGTATAAAAAATGATATCTTCTGATTTCATAAACAATGAACTACCTGTGCTTCTAAATATGCTGCTTTATTTGCTGAGCAATGAAAATAACACAAGCTGGGAATCATGAAGACTAGATTTTTAGTTAGCTTAGTGGTCTTTTAGAGCCAGTTCACACTAGCCAGTTGTGTGCACCTTTTCCCACTCCCCCAGTTCCTCCACCTAGGCCCCCACCCCAGAGCTGCTTATGAAACATTTACCAGCACACCACTGACCGTTACCTAGGTTTCTGACATGGTTTATCTGGTCTTATCTGTACAGTTAAATAAATTATAAGAAGTTTTCATCCTTTTTGAGTATTACAAACTAATTAGAAACTAAGCCAAGGCATCAGATTATACATGATGAAGTTTGTATTCTCAATAATACCATTTGTTGAGAAATAGACAAGTAGCTATTATAAATTGGGTAACTTTTAAACACACATTTTATAAGTCATGATATTCTGTAGATGTGATAAATATTAAATATGAGGAAGATAAGTGATATTTGTTTGCTAAAAAGGCAGCATTTAGAATAACTAAAATAATTACATATCCTGCCTACCCCTGGGAGTCATGGCCCACAATTTGGGAACCAGTGGGTGCCCTATGGATTCCAAACATGGCCAAGCAACAGAATCACTAGAGATAGTGTTAAAATTCAGCTTCCCAGATTTTATCTCAGAGCCATCTAATCAGAATTTCTGAGAACAGGCCTAGAAATTTAGATGCACAGCAAACGTCCCTAGTGGTTCTTACATAACTGTTCAACAGTAGTTCACCATACTCATATTCTTATTGGAATGAGTTTGATGATCTTTTATTTTCTTCTAATGCAAACATTATATAATTCTAAAAGTCTCTTCAATCTATCCTAAGGAGATCACATTTGAAATATTTTTATTTCTGGAAACTCTAGAAAAAAATGAAACCTATCAAGAGCAAAGTATCAATAGGATGATAAACTGCAAATTATGCCTCAGGAGAAATGGTTAAAGAATCAGGAAACAACTCCCTAAATCGGACTTCTTCATTTATGTCACTTCTTCCTACAGCTTTGGGAACTAGTCCTTTGTAATCTTAGATATACTTGCTAGAAAAAATATTCTTTATAACCAAGGTGACCTTAAAATTTATCATCCAAACTGGTACATTTAGACAATAAAAAGAGGTGCTGTTAGTGATTACCCTGAGACATCAGACATAAATGCATAAACTTGGATTGCCTCAAGCAAACTGCAGTGTATGGTCACCTACTTACAGCAAACTAAAACCTGTCTCCCAGGAACTTTTAAGCATTTATCCACATTCTTCCTTTGAAGCCATAAACATAAATCTAATTCTATTTTATATCTTTCAAAAATTAAAAGATAGCTATTTGAACTTCCCTTCTGGTTTACTAGCCATTTCTTACCCAGGATCCTAACATGTAAAACGAAATCAAATGTGGTTGGAAGGGGTGATGAGTCCAGACTCCAACTGCTGACTTCCCTTTGTCCCTGGGGTGGTGCTCCAGGCACCTACAACAGAATCCTGGGAATTGCTATTTTGAAAACTAAACTGACTGCATTGCCATTACTAAATGACCTTTCCAGTGTTAAGTTTTAGAAAACTTGGATGATTCCACATTTTGAATACAGGAATAAGTGGAAAAGAATAATATTCAAGAGGCTTTCAATTTCCATTTTTCCACTTTAAAAAAAATTATATGTTAAGTACACAAAAATTGTTATATTACAGAGTATAAAAAATAACAATACAGCCAACATTCAAGTAACTATTACCAAGTTAAAGAATGAATGTTAAAGCCTTCTGTCCAAGGTGGAGGCATAGGTAGATACACTTTGCCTCCTCACACAAACAAAAGAAGGACAACAATAAATTTAAAAACAAAAAATAACCAGACCTGCCAAAAAATCAAACTGTATGAAAGCCCAACAACCAAGGAGTTAAAGAAGGAACATTCATCCAGACCTGTAGGAGGGGCAGAGACAGGCAGCCAGGGTGGAGAGGACTCAAGGCAAGGCAGTGGAAGATTGCAGGGGACAAGGTGGCAGTTAGAAGAATGGGCAGTTCCACATTTGTGTGCAGATAAATCGGAGGAACAACTGGGGAGTGAGACAGACCACACAACCCAGGGTTCCAGTGCAGGGAAATAAAGCTTCAAAACCTCTGACTGAAAAATCTGTGGGGGTTGAGGAGCAGGAGAAACCCCCAGCCTCACAGGAGAGTTCATTGGAGAGACCCACAAAGTCCTAGAAAGCACACAAAACCACATACCTAGGAATTAGCACCAGAAGGGCCCAATTTGCTTGTGGGTAGTGGAGGAAGTGACTGAAAGCTGGCAGAGAGCTCAGCAAGCAGCACTGTTCCCTTTCAGACCTCTCCCCACATGCAGCACAACACAGTTATGTGAGTTGCTCTGCCCTGGTGAATAACCTAAGACTTTGTCCCTGACTTCATAGCAGGTATGCCAAGACAAAAAAAAAGTATGGCCTTAATGAAAGAGCACATCAAAGTTCCAGAAAAAAAATTTTAAAACTAAGTGATGAAGAGATAGCCAATCTATCAGATGTGAAGTTCAAAACACTGGTAATCAGGATGCTCACAGAAATTATTGAGTATGGTTACAAAATAGAGGAAAAAGTGAAGGCTATAAAAACTGAAATAAAGAAAAATGTACAGGGAACCAACAGTGATGGGAAGGAAGCCAGGACTCAAATCAATGGTTTGGAGCAGAAGGAAGAAATTAACATTCAACAAGAACAGGATGAAGAAACAAGAATTCAAAACAATGCGGAGAGGCTTAGGAACCTTGGAACAACATTAAATGTCCCACATCCGAATCACAAGGGTGCCAGAAGAAGAGGAAGAGCAACAAATTGAAAATTTATTTTAAAAAGATAATGAAGGACTATTTACCCAATCTGGCAAAGGAAATAGACTTCCAGGATGTCCAGGAAGCTCAGAGAGTCCCCAAAAAGTTGGACCCAAGGAAGCACACACAAAGACACATCATAATTACATTACCCAAGATTGAAGAGAAGGAGAGGATCTTAAAAGCAGCAACAGGGAAGGAGACAGTTATTCACAAAGGAGATGCCATATGACTATCAACTGATTTCTCAAAAGAAATCTTTTAGGCAAAAAGGGGCTGGAAAGAAGTATTCAAAGTCATAAAAGGCAAGGATCTATGTCCAAGATTACTCTATCCAACAAAGCTATTGTTTAGAATGGAAGGGCAGGTAAAATGCTTCCCAGATAAGGTCAAGCTAAAGGAGTTCATCATCACCAAGCCCTTATTGTATTAAATGTTAAAGGGACTTATCTAAGAAAAAGAAGATAAAAAGTACAAAATGATTTTACTTTCATTTTAGACAACAAACTCATAACTATCAACAACCAAACCTGTAAAAACAAAAACCAACTAAGCAAACTAGAACAGGAACAGATTCACAGAAATGGAGATCACATGAAGAGTTATCAGCAGGGAGAGGGTGGAGAAGAATGGGGGAAAGGTATAGGGAATAAGAAGCATAAATGATAGGTACAAAATAGACGGGGGAGATTTAGAATATTATGGGAAATGGAGAAGCCAAATAACTTGTATGTATGACCCATGGACATGAACTAAGGAGGGGGAATGCTGGTGGGAGGCAGGGTACAAGGTGGAGAAGAAATGGGACAACTGTAATAGCATAATCAATAAAATATATTTCAAAAAAGAATGAATGTTAGCATTGTATTTGAAAGTCCCTCTGTTACTCTTCTTCTATTTCCCTCCTCTGTCTCAACCCAACTCCAAACAGTAACTACTATCGGGAATTTGTGTATATAATTCCCTTCACAAATTAATAAATTATGTTTAGCCCTGGGCCAGGAAACTGTGGATGAAGCAGGAATGAACCCCCCACCCCTGCCACTAACCTGGAACAGTGAAAAACAATTCTGTCCTGTGTGGTTGGCAAGTTGTTTACGCTATTTTCCTAGGATCATTTGAATTCATGGATAAAGACCCTGGACATGGCTATTTCCCAAGCATCTTTGATGTGGCTAATAGAGAAATGGCAACTCCATACAGCTGTGCAGAATGCTTAGGGTTTTAACTGAGGAAAGGGATGACTCCGGCACAGAAAACCATCACAACCCAGTGATCGCCACACGGTTTGATGCTCAGAAATAGACTGTCAGCCTTTTAAAAGAAAAATGGACTCATTTAAATCACAAAGCTAACTGCAAGGTGATTATGGAGGGGGACAGTATAAGGAGCATAAATGGTAATGGGAAAAATGCAATAATAAAAAAAGCTTAACAAAAAAGAAAGTTAGGGTTAACAGAAAATTGGAAAGAGAAAGTCGCAGCATGGTCTGTTCCCTTTAGTTTTTAAGTCAGAAAGGTTTTTTTTTAACTGTTGTGTTTTGCTTTACACAGTCCTTGCCCACATGTTGCTTCAACCTCATTTAAGGAAAAGATGAATTCAGGGAAGAATTGTGTTATGAAAAAGTTGGTATGCTATTGAACATTTTTATCCCCAAGTGCTAAATTGTGTACCACAGATTACTAGAGAATAGCATAGTGCCATGTAACAAGGGAGTAATTGTAGGGCAAAGCAGATAAACACAGAAGACATTTGAAAAGGAAAAGATCAGTTTGGCTGGCATCAGAGAAATCTTCAGAGGCAGCAGTGTCTGAGCTGGGCCTTGATACAGTAGGGTATAAGGAAATGGACAGCAAAAGCATTTTTATACTAATAATGAAAACAACTGGCATTCATTCATGGTGGTAAGCATTTTACATGCATTAGTTCACATAATTTTCCGAACAACCCTCTGAAATGTAATTATGTTCATTTTACAGATGAAGAAAATGAGACTAAGAGGGATTAACATATCCAAATTCATATAACTAGATGTAGCAATCAGGATTCATATTTGGGATCTTGGGTCAAATAGCCAGCATGATGCTTCACTGCCCACACAGAGGAACAGCACCAGAGGAAGCTTAGACACAGGAGGAAACATGCTAATTGTCAAGGACTCAGCTGGGATTGGTCCTTTTTCAGTGGCAACAGGGTGTGGGTTTTGGTCAAGTTATTCCTCTCCTGAAAATCATTAAATATCCACCCCATCCAGTATGCCTTGTACACAAAGATGCTCAAGAATGCTTGTTAAATTTAATTGGCAATATAAATAAAGTCCCCAGCATAAGAAGCAATGATAAAATTGAGATTCTTTGCCTATTATAGCTTTTCAGTTTGACTAATATTTTGAAGTTTAACAGGGCATAAACAGTTTTATATGGGAAAAATATCTTAAATACGTCAATACAAGTTGGGAAAATAAGGGATAATACAAGAATGAATGTGTCAATTCAAAACTTTCAAGTGGTGTGAAGTCATCTTTTATTCATCTAATCATGCAACATTTCTTGATTGATCCATTGTATTAGTCCCTGTGCTGAGGCACTGGGGATGTGGGCCCCTCTGAAGACACAAAACAAAAGGAAGTAAGTTTTATAACAAATCAGAATTCAGTTCAACATCTGCATTACGCATTAAACGATGGGCATTTATCAAGCCCCTACTATGTGCTGGATGTTGTAAGAGATAATAAATATTATGTTCTTGTTCTCAAGGGCATCTAAAGGGAGATAAACAGAAGAACAAATAATTGTAGCACAATGCAGTTAAGTGCCACTTAAAGGGGATTTACAAATGAAAACAAATACTTATACCAAGGAAGGATATAATATACTGCTCTTTTCTGTATCTATTGCGTTCACTCAGAATGAGCTTAGTAGTTTCTGTCTTGGTTGACTCAGAAGTTCATCTTCATGGACAACTAGGACCAGAATAGTTGACCTTTTGAAAAACCTCTCAGCTGTAGGATTCTGGTTCTGCACTCCCATAGCAGCTGAGAAATCAAGGCTCATAGGCAAGAAGAGGAAAATAATACAAGAGTAACAAACTAAAGAATAATACCCAGATTTGCTAAGCAAGCTAGGTAATGCTCACTGAAGGGTAATATCTTTTTTACATGTCATTAAAACAGAAAATATTTATGCATAAGCAGGTTAAAGTCCAGATTTTACAACATTAAGTAAATCACCTTTGCTTTATTGCTAAATTGTAGTACATCAGTAGTGGTCAGATTTCATTAACCAAAAGATGTAAATGCAAGTAGTTATGTCCCATCAGTTTGTTAGAAAACATAAAATTAAAAAAAATTCAGAAATTCAATTTCATATATTTAGAAGAACAATTCCAAACCAAAGTTCACTGTGATCAAGTTGAGAAGGGATTGTAACAGTGAAGTCAACTATTTTATTAAAATTGTTAGAATAATCTGACCTCAGGATTTAGCTTAACTAGTTTGTGTGGTGTTATGCCAATAACTTACTCTTTCTAGGCGTTAGTTTTCTCATCTGTAAAATAAGGGAGCTGAACAAAAAGTTTCACCCGCATTCTATGATATTATGAACACCTAGCATTTTAGAATCATAATCAAGGGATGACAAAAATTTTAACCTCAAATGACACCTGCAGTAGAGCTGCCTGGGGAAGGATTCTGAAACCCAGTCCAAGCTCAGGGGAAATAATTTAGGAACTTTAACACTGTCTGGATGGGGTAAAGAGGAGGAGGTCCACATAAGAGCCATTTTTACTATAATTCAATCCTCACATTTTATTTATTTATTTATTTATTTATTTATTTCATTATTAAATTTATTGGTAACTGGCTAATCAAATTATATAGCTTTCAAGTGTACAATTCTACAGTATATCATCTATATATTGCATTGTGGTTTTTACCACCCAAAGTTGTCTCCTTTTGTCACCATCTATTTGGCTCCCCTTCACCCTTTACTACTTCCCTACTCCCTGTCTCTCTAGTAACTATCAAAGAGTTGCCTGTGTCTATGAGTTTTTGTTTGTTTGTTTGTTTTTCCTTTCAGTTTTATACCCACATGAGTTAAATCATATGGTTCTTGACTTTTTCTGTCAGACCTATTTCACTTAGCATAATATTCTCCAGATCTATCGCATTTTAAAACCATAAAACCTAGACCCAGAGTGGTTCAGTGACATGCAATCACCTCAAAGCAAATTAACAGGTAAGATGAACTCAAAGTCAAATTTTTTTAACTGTCACCTGGCCTTTTTGTTTAAATAGATGATTATTGTACTATCTTCCACCTTGGTTTCAAATGAAGTTAAAGTGGCTTAGAAAAGTACATGTAATGCAATGAGATCAATAAATACAAAAATAAGACCAAAAAAAAATCTATTTATTCATGTCATTGTACTCGGTGCTATCAAACTTTTTTGTCCAGAGCATACTTTATTTCATGTTGCTAGTCTTCTCAGTGATTCTCCAATGTCCTTCATAATCTTTTAACTGCCTTTCCAAACCTGTATTCCAATAGCCCTGCTCTACAGTTCCCCATTCATAGAGAAACAAATGCCATTTAGGGAATATCCAACAAGCATGCCAACATGTCATCTCCCCTTATTTAGGAAGTTCCAGATTTTCCCCAAGAAGATATGTTTATTTGTGACTTCACTTTCCACAATAGTTCATAAAAGTAACATAATCTAGGACAAGAAGATTCTTTTGTGGCCCTTTAGTTAAAGAATTGGGAGTAGTCATAATCTACCATGTGAACGGAGAAGCAAAGAAAGTAAGTCTGCAGAAATACTGAAGCAGGAGTGGGGAGAGAATTCCTTGGGTTCCTTCCTGACTGCTTCCCAACCCTAATTTCAATTACCTCCTGAGGCTGAATGTCTGCCTTTGAGTTCCTCAAAACAACCCTGAATCCTTACAGTAATTTCAGCATACTATAGTTAATGCCTCTGCATCCCTCTCTGTGCCTTTGCCTTATCCTACATCCTGTCTTCAAGTCCCTGCTCAAGGTAACTTTCTCCAGAAAACTTTTTCTGAGTTTCTCCAAGTAAAATTAATGCCTTCATCTTATGAATTGTTACAGTACTGCAGCTACATATTTCTTATGACATATCTGCCTTACATCATACTGTCATGATTACACATCCTGGTTTTATCTAGGTTTCTTATAGAGAAAGATTCATGTCTTACTCTTTACTGTAATCGCCACATACCAAGCATGGTAGAAATCAGTGGTTGTTATCCTTCATTTGCTAAAAGAACTGATGGCCAAAGGAGCACCTTCTATTCATTCCCTACTGTCATGAAAATTCTTAAACCTCTCTCCTTCAAGCTGGTATTACGAAAGTGGAGATTTGATCAGCCAATTGACCCAGTTAATATGAGCAACATAGACAGACAAATAGGATAACCGTGGCCCAGAAATCTACTCCAGGGCCAAAATGATGCTGTTTAGTTGTCAATATTGATCACATTTAATTATAAAATTGTCAGATCTCTGCTGTTCTTAGTGCAGTGTGGGCACTACCTAAAAGCAAAGGGATGACAAGCAGTTTTGAGCATCTGCAGCCTTTATGCAATAAACGTGTTTTCATTTGAAAAATTGTGTGCCTGTTTTTGAGCAGGATCAGATCCTTTTAGAATTTCTTGTCTTTTTCCCATAAAATTCTCTTCATTGGTTATGATGAAGGAACTACTAATGTATGACTCCTAGAGTTATTGAAATAATGTTAATTTATTTCAACTCACACTACATGAATGAGTACTTGCAGAGTGGATTTAGAGTAGGGTTAAAAATAAAGATTAGGGTTTAAGAAATAATCACTCTGGGAAAAGAATGGAGTCATTTGAGCTGCATTGATTTTGTGAAGTGGGTTATTAACCTGTCAGGTACCTATGTCCTTTCCAAACACCTCTTTGGTCTTTCATGACCCTATCAGAGCCCTTTTCAGGTAAAAAATAGCAATAATCACTATGTTTTATGCCATACACTTAGCTTTACAAATAGCTGGTTAGTCTCATGATGTAGCTTACCATTTGATTCAGTCTCTATCTATGTTGCTCCACCATCAGAACAAAGGGGAAAAAAACTGTCACTCTGCAATAGTAGTTAACAGTAGTTAGTTTAGAGTCAAAAAGAGCAAGTGTTCATTTGTCAGTATCCATAATTTGAAATGGCCATTTAGCAGTAACCAATTTGCTCATCTCAGTGTTCAGGCTTCAGCATGTTGTATATGTATGCAGTTACTGAAATAAACCTCAAGTGTGAATCAGTCAATTGTTATTATCAAGAATAAACCAAAGATCAAGACTATATCTATGACATTTTCTTATCTATGCTTATTGACTAAGAGTATGCTTAAATTACAAATCTGCAAGAATTCATCTATGTTTTGAAAAGGCATATTAGAAAAGTATTATTCACTATCTCTAACACAAACAATTGATTGTCATTTCTTTTATGATTTGAAAGTCTACTTTTACCTGAAAGGAATGAGTTTCAAAAGACTGGTGATGGAGATTTTAAAAGAGAATCCTTCCTTAACCTTACAAAATTCTTTTAGCTAGCTAGAATAGAAAGTGAAAGATGTAGAACACCACACACACACACACACACACACACACACACACACACTAAATCACCTACTGTCCTGAAAAAACCACAGTTAAAATATTGCTTTGTATTTTTCAGTTATTTTACTATACATAGATATACATGTGAATGTGATTGAAATTTATATTTAAAATTAAATGGTACCATACTCTTTAGACTGTTCTGTAATATATATGCTTTTCCCACTTAACAATATAGTTTGAATGTTTATCTGATACAGAGGCTGGCAAATTTTCCATAATAGGCCAGATAATAAATATTCTTAAACTTTTTGAGACACATAGTCTTTGTTACAACTATTCAATTCTGCTGTTATAACAAGAAAGCAGTGATAAATAATATGTAAATAATGAGCAAGCATGACTGTGTTCCAATGAAACTTTATTTACAAAAACAGGCAGCAGACATATTATGTTCATGGATTGAAAGACACAACACAGTAATGATAATGTCAATCTATAATATAACTCCTATCAAATTCCTCCCCAGCAAATACTTTTTTGTAAATTGACACAAGATCATTCTAAAATTTAAATGAAAAGGCAAAGGAACTAGAAAAACTAAAATAATTTTCACCCCCCAAAAAAGTCAGATAGAGGAATCACTCTGATTTTAAGATGTATTTTATAGCTATAGAACTCAAGACTGTGTGATAGTGAAAACCATAGACCAGGCAAAGGACTCACATGGTTAGATATTACTACAGACCTATCAGAACAGCTAAAATAAATACCAAATATACCAAATGTTGGTAAGGATTCAGAGAAACTGGATCTTCTATACATTGTATGGGGAATTGTAAAATAGTATAGCCTGTCAGAAGTTACTTAAAAAGCTAAATATACTCTAACCATCTGACCTAGTAATTACATTTCTAGGCATTTATCTCATAGAAAGGAAAACATAAGTTCACACAAAAACCTGCACATAAATGGTCATAGCAGCTTTATTTGTAATAGCTAAAAATGGGCATCAACCACAATGTCCTTCAATAGAAGAATTATTAAACAAAATGTGATATATTCATACCTTGAAATATTAGTAACTACTAAAAAGGAATGACATATTGATACACATATAATTTAGATGCATCTCAAGGATATGATAAAGCATGAAGAAAAACAATTTCAAAAGGTTACATACTACATGATTTCCTGTATGTAACATTCCCAAAATGACAACATTATAGAACTGGAGAAGAGATTAGTGGTTGCCAAGGCTTAGAAATGGGAAGGGAGAAAGTGTGGGCATGCTGTCAAAAGTGTAACTCAAGGGAGACCTTTGTGATAATGGAATGGTTCTAGGTCTCAATTATGGTTGTGATTATAGAAATCTACACACACATCATACTGTTAATTCCCTGGTCTGTGATATTACACTGTAGCTACTACATAAGATGTAACCCAGGGAGAAAATTGGGTGAAAGATACAAGACTTTTCTGACTGTTTTTTTTTCCTGTGAATTCATAGTTATTTCAAAATAAAGAGTTAAAAAAATCAGGTGGGATACCAATCGTTAGTTTGGCTGTAGTTTGCCAGCCGTTGACCTAGACCATTAGATGATTTGACAATAGTATTTTTATTACAAAACAAAGAGCTATACTATTTTGTCTTTTTACACATCTATAATTATTTCATTAGAATAAATTTCTAAAATTGCAGTGTCAAATGTACACATACCTTTAAACATTTTGCATAATGTTGCCAAATTAACTTCTAAAAATTCATACCAATTTACATTCCTATGTATCCACTTTCTCATCAACAATGTATATTACCTTTTTTAATTGTATATTTGTCAAGAAAAAAGATCACGCTTTGCTTTTCTTTGTTTTCATGTATTCCCTTTATTTCTAGATCTTTGCTCATGCTGGCCCTTCCTGAAGCCTATTGTGCCCCTTAACTAAATAATTGATACTCAACCTTCAAGTCACAAGTAAGGTACCACCTCCATCAAGAAGACTTCCCCAGTCTTTGGTACTATTCACTTCCACAGAACCCTGTACTTCCAGGTGTCACAGCTTGTTTAATTGTATATCTTCAATTTTGATGAAGATCTAGACCTTAATGTCTGTAGGGCAGGAGCTATGTCTGTTTTG
Organism: Phyllostomus hastatus; assembly: GCF_019186645.2. Lineage (NCBI taxonomy): Eukaryota > Metazoa > Chordata > Mammalia > Chiroptera > Phyllostomidae > Phyllostomus > Phyllostomus hastatus. The sequence goes on from NW_025333857.1 coordinate 4,419,011, forward strand.
CTTCCTCTTTTATGCCCAGATTAATATGGTGCCTGACGAATTCTAGGTATTCACCAATATTTATTGAATCAATGAATAAAAAAGAATATATCAAGTACAAAGGAGATTGTCTGCTTGTAGAGAGTTTACAACTGTAATATTGATATTGTGTTCCCAGCACCATCCAGAAAAAAAGGGTCCCTTACCCACGAACATAAATATCAGGTGGGAATGAAGCCTACTCCTACAGAAGGAAGATAGATTCATCAGATTATCATAACTTGATGATACTAGCAATGAAAATTATCCAAATAACTTTTGTTGTGTTGATATACACTGTCTAAGTAACTTTTTAGTTTTTTATTTGAATTTTAGGCATAGACTATAGACTGCTCACACTAAGAATATGCATATGACATACAATTTTAAATTTTCTTGTCCTTGTGACAATTATATTTTTCACTCAAATTTAATAAAACAATATCCAATGTATGTATTAATTGCTTATAAATTTTATTATTATGAGTAGACTATCCAGAACTCTATAACCTCCCCAGAAGGTAGCAATCCATTAATGTACCACCAGCCTCCCATCCCTCCAATCTTATTGTTTGCTTCCTCAAACCATAGCACAGGTGATTTTTAAATCTCTGTGGTTTTTATACCAATATTTTATTTTATTTGACTTTTTAAAATTTTTAAAATATTTTCTAAAGCTCTTTATGACATCATTTAAAAACCTCTGTGATTTTCTTGCCTTAGCTGGATATATTCCTTGATTGTAATTGAATTAGACCTAAACTTGGGGATGTATTTTAATGTTCCTACTCTTTCTTAGACCACTGTGGCACCTCTTTACTAAAGGTTTTGAAATGTGACTCAACTCCATATAAAAACATCCCTTTTTATCTATATGAATTTTCTCCTCATGTCTAAGAGGTTACTGCATTGAACACATGACTAATTTATCTAAGATAGGATGTTGTAGGAGGGTAACTTTTTTAAAATATCAGAAAATATGTTTAGTGTTGAGTTTTAAATATCTATAAAACAGAATTTCTTATTTGAGAATTGCATTCTAGATCATGAACAATATAACTGGATATTAAGGGATACTATGGAATCACATGCAGTATGACAAGGAAATGAGGAGAGAGTCAAGAGGCAATATATTACAGGGGAAATATGCCAGACTGTAATCCTGGTACTACTTACCAAGAGACTCCATGATAGGCACTTAACCCCTCTGATTCTCAGGTTCCTCATCTATAAACCAAAGGAAGGGGACCAAAAGAAGGATGAATTCCCTCCCAGCTCAGAAGCTGTGATTCTGTGATATATTTAATATTCAATCCCCAGTAGTAACATTTGTTTTGGAAATCTATAATTTACAACCTAATCATTATTCCCTTCCTAGGACATCAATCTGTCCATCAAATGTTCTATTTTTAGCACAGACATGTTTCACTGCCCTTCATCCCCAGTAACAGAAAGAGACCTTCACCAAATTTAACTTCACTTGATCCCCATTAGCTTTCCCTCCCTCTTTCTAGGCTTCCTTTTACCTAATATGACCACCTTCCATTCTTATCCTCTCGAGGCCAGCTCTCTACTGACCCTATCAAAAGCAATCTTTGAATGTGGAAGAAAAACCAAGACAATGCTCAGAATCTCATTCCTAAATATCATCCTCACATTTTAACAAAAGCTCTTCCTCTTTATTCTAGTCTGAAGGAGAGATGTTAATTAAGGAAGGGTAAAACTATCATCTGTTAAATCCTACTGTGTGCCACACTTACACATATCATAGTCATTCCTTACAACTATCTCTTGAAATATATACTATTTTCTCCTACTTTTTGAAGATGAGAAAACTGATGTTCAAGAAAATTAAATAAATTGCTGAGATCAAGAGGTAGTTTCAGTAGAGCTGGGATTCAAACTCCCAGTCCATATGACTCGAGAATTGTTCTCTTTCAACCAGACCCAACAATCCCCTTATGTTTCACAAAGCCCCAGGGTTGTGGGGTATTATCACAGCACCTTCTAAAAAGAGACAACAGAAATAAAGCTCCAGCACTGTCCTTATTCTGCTGCTGTCAAGGACATCTCCAATAGTATTTATTTTATAGTTATTAACAATATTTCATTGAGGAAAAAAATATTCCACTGATTTAGAAATGTTCATTTGTATAGCACTTGTTTAAAAAAGGATACTCTAATCTAGAGTATCACCTTATTCTACTCACAGACACTTATTTTTAATAGACATTTCAGGTGATAGTCTCAGATTGTTTATTCTCACCAACTATGAGTCCTCAGGTATAGTCTAAGAATAATGGAGCCATAGTAGATGCTCAACAAATGTTATCCTGTGCCATACCTTCTAGGTTTGTCTAACCTCAGGTCCATCAAACATGACTGCAGGGGAGCATATTGAAATCCCATGACAATTGTGGTTGGTAAAAATTCTACAGTTTGTACAGATGTACCATTTATATTTCACAGTAAATGTGCTCAGGACTACATCAAATCATGTAACCATCTTTTTCTGTTTTTTTTTTTAATTCTCTTGCACCTGCATTTACTCCCTTATTTTCTTCCTTCCAGTGGCTCATAATGTGTGAAAATAAAAGTCTACATTGAAAAAGAATGAATGTGCAGCCTGTGTGAGCAAATGGCAGGTAACCAGATGCATTCCTGGAGAATTTTTTTGAAACAGAACATTTTTCAACTTTGCAGTGAGAGGAAAAATAATAATATCTAAAGTCAGCTACAGGGTTTAGCAGTGTCTACCATCAGAAAGGTCAATGTTGATCAACAGGTAAGGCAGATGCCAGAAGAAACAGCAGTAGGATAAATAGATAAGGAGCAAAAACCATCAAACAATCAGCCTCAGACATGGGAGATGGCCTCTGGATGTTTGTTGGGCTGGGACTCTGCAGCACTGAGTGAGTATTTTTGACCTTTTCATAATTGTGTCATTCATCAAAGAAGCCACACTAGAAATGGAGAGAGTTAGATTGAACAATTTTCCTGCTGACTGCGAGGTACTTAAAATTTATCTAGGGAGGGCAAAGGGATGGTTATGAAGCCCTCCCATTTCCTACATGGGGCTGTTTTGCAAAGGTGAAAGATAGTCACAATTCTGATCCATCAACCTCTGCATAGGCAGTGGACCACTGAAGGGACATCCCAAGATGCTTAACTGAGGCTTCTCTCATCCCAAAGGTATTTACTGCCAAGACCAGTGTCTCTACAGATTTGAAACTACCATAGATCAAATAAAATCATGAATATAGACATGCTTATCATAACACTGATATGTAATGGGTATTTTCCAAAGGTTGATACTCTTGAATCAAATTCAGTTTTGGTTTTTTGTTGTTGTTGTTATTGTTGTTGTCGTTTGATTTTTGGATACAATAAATTTGAGATGCCTGAGGGACAGTTATATACAGATATCAGTACTCAGTGGAACACTACTGAGTTAAAAAAAAAAAGAGACAGGTTTGTGAAAGTGTGAAGGAGTAGAAAGAGAAATGAGCCACTGGAACTGCACGTGTAGGAGCCAGAATATCCTTTTCTGAGGGCTAAGTATCACCTTGCATGTCCTTAACCTTATCAGTTCTAATTTGATGACTGATTTGTCAGTGGCCAGACTTATAGACCATAACAGAGTAAGTAGCTAAAAACTTAAGTCATTGGGCCCAGTATTAGGAAAAGAAAATTTCTTAAATGAGTATTTTCCCTGTAAGTGGCTATGTACCCTAACACCCATCCCGGGCCTGAAATCTAAGCTCTAGTAATTGCTTCAATATCTACTATTCTCCATCAGCAAAAGTGCTGGTGTTTTGGGTCATGGCCTCGTCTCTTCCCTTTTGTTTACAAAGAAGAAAAAATAATACACATTGTGGATTTCAATTATGAGTTCTCCTGCTTGACCTTGCTGGCTTTGAAAACATAAAATGATCTCTCCCTGTGTTTCATATTTCCCCTTTTAGAGAGAGCAATTGGCAGGAACAGTTGATGAAATAAACTTTAGTTAAAACTGAAAGCCCCTTAAACACCAAATGCCAAAAGAACAAATCTGGTTAATGGTCTAACTTTGAAATATATTGTGTGCTTTCTAGCAAAGAAAATAGCAGCAGGAAAAATGAGCAACCTAAATGCATCATAGTGTCCACCCACTTAAAAACACTGCATCTGGCAGGACTGGTGTGGGAGGGATAAAAGAAAGAAAAATGCAAGTAACATTATTTGAATTCCTACTATGTGCTACATATAGGAATACTTGATATGTACTTTAGATATTATTTCATTTCCTCTAGCCTCCTCAGGATGAAATTTAAGTCTGTTCAGTTTGAGCACTGAGACTTCTTAGTTGCCCACAATGAAAGCCTTTTTATCATTACTTTGAAATATGAAGACAGAAGTCCTGTTAAGGATGATGTGTCAGGAGTCCCCAAAACTAGCCCTTGTTTGGAGGTTCACTGGGAAGATTCACTAGACTCAGATATAGTTGTTCTCATGACTGAGATTCATTACAGCAGAGGAGTGGGATAATCAGCTGGATGAAAACAGAGAAATGGCAGGCAGGAGCTGGAGGAATCCATGTAGAGGTTTTCTTATGTTCTCTCCCTTCCTTGAGGGGTGGTACAGAGCACACTCTTCTCCCAGATACAAAAATGCAGTGTGTAAGTCATGTTTCTGCCTAAGGAAGTTCATTAGACTCAACCCTGAGGTTTTTATTGGGGACTGGTCAGATAGAGACCCTGTGACTAGTACTTACTCCAGGAAGGAACACAAGCAATTTTTGTAAATCCTATTTGCATAGTCTAGGCAAAATGATTCTGAAACCAAGAAAATCTAGTTAAATGTTGACTATTGGGAATGCTTTGACAGCCGAATTCCCAGTCATCAGCTAAAGGCCACATTCAAGCAGGACTTTGTAAAGATTATAGTCTCAGGCATGTTATGTTAAGTCTTTGGTGCACAAATAGCATACTAAGTTAATGTATTCATGTATCTCTCTGTCCACTACCACCATGCCCTTCCAAGCACATAGCAACAATAGATAAAACATGAATAGGTAAAGCACCGAAGGAATAGCTGGGCTCAAAAAATAATCTCTGTGAACTAGAAACAAAAGAACCAGATAGAGCTTTTTGTGACATTGAAGCACAATGTGCAACTAGAATGAGCCCTGCAGAATGTAACAATATGTGGCTAGACTAGAACATAAAATCATAAATTTATTTATGGAACATTAGATCTGTACTGGAAATCTTTCCATTTGCAGGTAGCCTTGCAAATGGAAAAGTTTGTAGAATTCAACTTGAAAATACTGGTTAGAGTAGTTCACATCCATTAGGGCTACTTCTTCAGACTGAACCTAAGCAGAATTAAAGTAAAACTTATAAATGTAACCAAGTGAATCAGATATGCTTAGTTTCAGAATCATTTCAGCTTCGTCTTCAAAGGGTGCTCGCACAAGAGGCTTTACATGCAGTCTCGGCTGACAGAACCTTCTGTGATTATAGAAACATTCTTGCTGTCCAAATAGTGGCTACTGGCCACATGTAGATAGTGAAAACTGGGGAACTTAACTTTTCATTTTATTTCATTTGAATTTAAATTTAAATATTTATATGCTATTAGTGACTTCTGTACTGGACATATATTCTCCAATGTGTTCACTCCCTTGTTTTTACTCTTATCACAGGGAATTCTTTGAAAATGTGATGACAAGCACCCATCAATAGACGGGCAGATAAAAAAGCTGTGGTACATACATATGATGGAATGCTCCTCAGTCATAAAAAGAATGTGGCTGATTGTGTTGTCAGCAGTTGTGACAACATGGATGGACATAGAGAGTATTATCTTAAGTGAAATAAATCAGCCAAAGACAAATACATTTTGACTTTACTTATATGTGGAATCTAAAGAAGCAGATAAGCAGCCCTGGCTGGTGTGGCTCAGTGGATTGAGCACCAGCCTACAAACCAAAAAACTGCTGTTTGATTCCCAGTAAGGGCACGTGTCTGGGTTGCAGACCAGGTCCCCAGTCTGGGGCATGAGAGACACAACTGATTGATTTTCTCTCACACACTGATATTTCTCTTCCTCTCTTCTTCCTTCCTTTCCCTTCTCTCTAAAAATAAATAAAATCTTTAAAAATATAAAGAACTATATAAGCAAACAAACAAAACTGAAACAGACTCAAAGATACAGAGAACAGACTGATGGTTGCCAGAGGGCAGGGAGCATTAAGAGACTGTGTGTTAGTCACAAGGATGTTAAGTACAGCAAAGGGAATATAGTCAATAATATCGTAATAACTCTGGTGTCAGGTGGGTACTTGAAATAATGGAAGAAACATTTTATAAAGTATATTATTATCTAGTTGCTATGCTGTATTTCCAAAACTAATACAAAATAATATTGAATGTAAACCGTAATTGAAAAGGAATGAAAATAAAATTTTAAAATGTGTTGACAGATCATCTGGTGTTGAGAGGTTATGTGTGTCTGTGTCTCTGGGCAGTGTCAGCAACATCATTCAAAAATATACATACTTGTTTATCAGAAAGAGACATTCAGGAACTACTGTCCATCACCCTATCTTAGTTCACACATCATCTCATCACATTTATAACTCAGCTCGTTGAAAATCTACAAGCAAACCTCATCCATGTAAAGTGAAGAGAACAAAAGGGGAAGGGATCAAGATGTTCAAACTCCCAGTTATGAAAACAGTCACAGAGTTGTAAAGTACAGCATAGGGAATATAGTCAATTATATTGTAAGAACTATGTATGGTATCCTATGAGTACTAGACTTATTAAGGTGATCACTTCATAAGCTACCTAAATGTTTAATGACTGGGTTCTACACCTGAAACTAATATACTGTTGTATATAAACTGTAATTGAAAAATAAAAAAAAAATATTTTAAAGTGGAAAGACCAAGTAAAACTTCTTGAATATCCAACTTCTTAAAATCTCACTGAGTAGATTATTTTTCTTCAAAAAAGTAAAAAGAAAAGAAGGTAGTAGTAGTAGTGAATGACACTGGCTATCAGAATCCACATTATGTATGAACAATGATAAAATCATAGTTTTTCTTATTGGCTTTGTTTTAAAAAACAGGATGCACTATTTTCCATTTTTCTATAAGAATTTATAGTGTTATAAAACTAAAAGTTTATGAAGAACCATCTGAATTCTAAAAATAAAGCAGCACTGATGTGTTGAAACATGACACAAGGTTATGATGAGTAAGCTTCAGGTAGTGACCCTCATTTGTTCATTAACTTTATAATACGTTCTGGGCATCTCTGGTGTACAGACACTGTGCTAAGTCAAATGGATGGTATCAAGATAATGCCCTGACCTCCAGTAATTCTGATCATGATCTGGCACCCAGAGTGAATGAATACACCTTAAAAAGAAGTGTCAACACAGCATTTTCCTGACTGAATTTTCCAATCGGTTCATTTTTTACACACAATTTTGCTTATGACTTTATCTGGAGAAATTATGATCAGAAAACTTTCAGTGACAGAAAGCCATAATATCAATCCTTCCATTGTGAAAATACATACAAAGTAAATGACAATATGGTATTCTGAATTGGATCCTGGAACAAAAACAAGACAAAGTGGAAAAGTGACAAAAACGAATAAAGTCTAAAGTTCAATTAGTAGTAATTAATTTCTTAGTTTTTTACAGGTATAGCATAGCAATAATATTTGGGAAAGCTGAATAAGGGATGCATAAGAATTCTCTATACCAGTGTGTCATAAGCATTTTTAAAACATTCAATACCTGACTGTTTAGTCAGAGGCACTGACCTCTTTTCCCTTAGATTGTCAAATTGAAAAATGACAACAGTAGCCATTGGATATGAATGAATCAAAATTATACCTTTTTTGTCAGATCAGCAAAAATATATTTTTTGGTGTGCCATAGAATCTCAGTAATTAGTTTATGTGTGCCTTTAGTTTAAAATGTTTGAAATTTTCTGTCCTATATTATTATTGCCTTAGTCTGTTCAGGATGCTATAACAAAAATATCATGGACAAGGGTGGCTTGGGAAAACAGACTATCTCTCATAGTTCTGGAGATTGAGAAGTTCAAGGTAAAGGTACCAGCAGATTTGGTGTCTGGTAAGAGCCCTCTTCCTGGGTCATATATGGCTGACCTTTGCTGTGTCCTCACATGGTGGAAGGGGATAGGGAACTCTCGGAAGTCTCTTTTATAAGGATGCTAATCCCAATCACATCCTTACATGTGAGGTAATTAACCTAATTACCTCACAAAGATGCCACTTTCAAATACAGTCACATTGAAGATTAGCTTTCAACATATGAATCTGGGGTGTCACAAACATTCAGTCTATAGCAACTATCTTTGTAACTTATGTATAAATCTAGAGTTATCCAAATATTAGAAGTATGTTAAAAATAGATGTGGAAAGATAAGCAGTAATCTCTAAAACCCCTCAAGAGCTCTCCTTAGGTTGCCTGGCAATCACCTAGCTGGGATGGTTGGCTGCCTTTCTTCTAGAAAGAGAGGCTGGACAGGAGCATGATGTCCCACAAGGTCTCCAATAAATCCTATAAACAACTAGCACTAAAGCCCAGACTATGAGGCAGTCTATCTCAATCAACGTCTCCAGTGGCAAAGCAATTTACACTTGCTCTATAAAAATGCACAGCAAAGGGAATCAGGTCTGCTCTTACATCTTGTTCTCTGGATGTGCCCAGCTGTGCCCAGACATACTGTTTTCAGGAGATAGGAGACCCATGCATGGTCTAACCATTCTTTCTGTATATTCTATTCTGTACCATGTTGGCCCAAGCCCATTTCAGGAATGATATGAAAGTGCGATTATGCTTATTTTTTAATTTTCCACTTTGAACATTTCAGTTATTTCACCAAAAGAAAAAGAAAGATTTGAGTAGCCTACCTTTGCAAAGTTGAGAATCAAAACAAGTGGGGACGAAGAAACCAAATAAAACATAGACTTGAATATGGCAACCCTAAATTTCAAAGTACGGATCAGTTAATGTTTCAATTCTAAAACCAGACTTTAAAATGTCATTCTAATTTTGATATATACAGGATCTGTGCAAGCATTTTGAGTCTAAATATTTAGATATTTTATTCAAAAAGCATTAACATATAAATCAAAAATTTCAACTAGTTTCTCATTAATTTTAAATGCTTAGTTATATTTTTGTAAGCAGATATTATAATTATTAATAGAAAAGTTCCATTAATTTGCATGCATAAGCTTAGAGGTTAGGGTAAAGTCACTTTAAATACAGAAAAATTCAAATTTTGGAAAATGTCTGTAAAAAGTTTCCACTTCTCTCAGACATTAGTTTGTACATTTAATGAGGAACATAGCTTGTCCTCACAATTTCAAAGGTAGCTGGAGGTTTTTACACATTGGTATAGACAAGCCTATGCAAGACCTTCTCACATTGTGAACAAGTTTTTCAATAATGTGTGAGAATCCAGAGGTTGTAATCTACTTAGTACTCTTACATGACAAACTAGGAGAAGAAAAATTAATTTTCACCCTACAAAGGAAAGTGTGGTCCTGCAGGAGCAATATGCCAATTGAATGAACAATTTCAAATTTGGGCAACAGACTTTTTGGAAGAATAGACTGATATCCTATGTGAAAATACAGGGCTCAGAGTTTCTTTAAATAGTTTTTGCCTCTGAAACAAATGTCCTTATCAGTAAACTCCCTTAGAGCAGAGGGGGACAAAAGGGAAAAGCAGTTAAAGACAAAGGCCTGCCTGAATCATTAATACTCCCTTGCCTGTAGGGCTTTCCACAGCCCAAGTAACAAATATTTTTTTTTGCTCGAACATCCCCAGATTCAAAAGTTTTATCCATTTTCTTGACAATCCCATGACAATAAAGTATTTTCAGCCTGCCTCAGATATTTCTCAAAAGGTAGTAGAGGTTCTTTTCTCCCAGCATAGTAGGAAAATTCCACTATGGCTGTCTATTATCCTATGATTACAAGTAACGCTACCTAACACAGTACAGAAAGCAGCTACCGGAGAGGCCCCTGAAAAGTGGACAGAAGATGGTGGGTTGTGGAGAAAAGTCAGAGGTTGGAAAAGGAAACCACATAGTGATTGAGCCCTACTTCAGGAGGCCAAAACTTCAGTAGACACACCATACATCTGGCCAGCTGAATAGGATAAAGGGCTTGTCAGGTTGGAGAAAGTGGGGGAATTTAAGAGATGGGATAACTAAAATCAACAATTCTTACTTTGAAGATCAACACATATAAGTCTCAGGTTCACCCCTCTGCCTGAATGTGTGGGAGACATCCAAGCAGTTTAGCAAAGGCTTTAAGAATGGAGCTCAGATTCTAAACATACCCAAATCATAGGTCACCTGAGAGGTGCACATGCAGGACAGGCCCAAGCAGCAGAGCAAAGAACTGAGACTAGAAGTACATCCCAGAGAAGGTGAAAGAAAACTTGTGATTTGAAAATAAACAGGTTGATAACCTGCTATAACATCAACTGAAAAAGCAATCAACATTCTCTAGAACAAGAAATATTACGAGATAAAGAGATACATTATGAATATAAGAGTAAATTCTCCAGGATGTAATAATTCCAGATGTTTATGCACCTATCACTAGAGCTTCAAAATACACAAAGTGAAACCTGACAGAAGAGAAATAGAAGAAATCCACAGTTTTATTTAAAGACTTCAGCACTCCTTTCTCAGAAATCAATAGAACAAGTTGACAGGAAATCAGTGAGGACAGAGGAAACCTGAACAATATGATCAACTAATTTGATGTAACTGACATTTATAGAACACTCCAAAGAAAGCAGAATATACATTATTTTCAAGTCCACATGAAACATTTACCAAAATATATTATATTCTGGTCCATAAAGCAAACCTCAACATATTTAAAAGAAATCCACCCTGGCTGGTGTAGCTCAGTGGATTGAGTGCTGGCTTGTAGACCAAAAGATTGCTGGTTCGATTCCCAGTCAGAGCACATGCCTGGATTGCAGGCCAGGTACCCAGTAGGGGGCATGTGAGAGGCAACCACACATTGATGCTTCTCTCCCTTTCTTAAAAAGAAAAGAAACAAAAGAATTGAAATCTTAACAAATATGTTCTTGATAATAATGGAATTAAACTAGAAATCAATAACAGAAAGATATCCAAAGGTTCCCCAAATATTTGAAAATCAAACAACTCACTTCAAAATAACCCATAGCTCAAAAACAAAGTTACAAGACAAATTAGAAAATATTTTTAATTGAATGAAAAGTAAAATGCAATATCAAAATTTTATGCAGTTAAAGCACTGTTTCAAGGAAATTTTATAATATTATCTACTTCCATTAATAAAGAAGGATTTCTCCTGAAGAAATAGAAAATGACAAGTTAAACCCAGAGTAAGAAGATAGAAGGAAATGATAATAGGGTAATAATCAATAAAATTGGAAAGGAAAAAATACAGTAAATAAAACCAAAAGCTGGCTTCTGAAAAAAAAAACCCTCAATTAAGTTGATAAACCTCTAGCCAAAAGAAAAGACACAAATTGGTGATGTTAGAAATAGAAGAGGCTCTTGCTGGTGTGGCTTAGTGGATTGAGCACTGGACTGAGAAGCAAAGGCTTGCCAGTTTGATTCCCAGTCAGGGCACATGCCTGGGCTCCAGGCCAGGTCCCGAATAGAAGGTGAGCAAGAGGCAACCACACATTCACGTTTCTCTCCCTCTTTTTCTCTCCTGTCTCCTCTCTCTAAAAAACAAATAAAATCTTTTTAAAAAATAGAAGAGGAGATATCACAAAAAAACCTTTACAAATGTTAAAAAAAAGAAAATATTACAAATAGCTTTATGTGCACAATTTAACAATTTAGATAAAATAGGCAATTTCCTTAAAAGACATAAACTACTAAAACTCACTAAATATTAGATAATTTGTAGTCATATATGTATTTAAAAAACTGAATTCATACTTAAAATTTTTGAAACATAAAAAATTCCAAGTCAAATGGCTTCAATAAAAAATTATTTAAAGAAGCATTTAAAGAAGGCATAATACCAATTATTATATAGTATTATTTCATAAACTTTTTGAGAAAATAAAAGAGAACATTTCCCAATTAGTTTGAGACAGCATTACACCAAGCAAACTATAGATCAATATCTCTCCCAAAAATAGATGAAAATATTCAATAAAATGTTAGCAAGTAAATCAAGCAGTATATAAAAGAAACAACATATTGTGATCAAGTGGGATTTGCACAACTTTAGTTTAAGATTTAAAAATCACTTAATATAATTCACCATATCAATAGAATAAAGAAAAATGGAATAAATCATAACCAAGGTAGCTTTGAAAAGACAGTTATAGTACTAATTTACTGTAGAGATCTCCACTGTCTGATTAATAGGAAGTACCAAATACATTATCAAACAAACACTGAATTACTTATTTAAAATTTTATTAACTTTTGGGCATAAATAATCAAAGCATGCATCTCATTAACTTTTGGGCATAAATAATCAAAGGATGCATCATATACACATTCTCTTGTTACTTAATAATTTTATCTCATTTCTGGTCTCTCTCCCTCCCCATATTGCACATTTTCTTTCCCTGTATAGAAAATGAAAATAGAAGGTAATGGGGCCTCTGCACTATTGTGATCACTTCCTAAATTGGACTGTTCTGCATTTTCAGAAGTGGCATTCTGCATGCCTGTTTGGCCTTCAGCTTAACAATACTAACATCTCCCCAATTTCTAAGTGAAGGCACTTTAGTTCACTATGTTCTTTATAGCATTATTTACAATAGCCAAGATAGGGAAGCAACCTAGGTGTCCACTGATAGATGAATGGATAAAGAAAATGTGGTGCATATATACAATGGACTATTACTCAGCCACAAAGCAAAAAAGAATGGACTCTTACCATTTGCAACCGCATGGATGGACATAGGTGGCATTATGCTAAGTGAAACAAGTCAGACAGGGAAAGACAAATACCATATGATTTCACTTATATGTGGAATCTAAAACATGAAATAAACAAACAAAACCCATAGACACAGAGAACAAATTGAGAGTCCCCAGATGGGAGGAAGTTTGAAGTAGATGTGTTAAATACAAAAAGGGATTAAGAACAAATTGCCAGTTATAAAAATAGTTACAGGGAAATAAAATAGAAAATAGGAAATATAGTAATAATACTGTAATAACTATGTATGGTGTCAGGTTGGTGCTACATTTATCAGGTGTATAATGTCAAATCACCATGTCACATACCTGAAGTTAATATGATATTGTATGCCAACTGTAATTAGAAAAATTAATTTAAAAATAAAAAAAAATTACTGTTCAAATTTTTCCTTGGGGGAAAAAGTTTTAAAATGCTTGTGATTGTCTAGTTTTGTGAGTTGTGTTGTCATGCTTTGATGCTGTGTACTCTGGCTGTACTGAGCCTTACTGTGGCTTATGGACAGACAGATCTAGGCAAGTGGCACAGTCTAGCTTGCATGACACTACCCTCACACTGAGCAGCCCCATGGTGCTTGGTCAGGTGCCACAACCATGCAACCTGAGCCCAAGAACATAGGATGTGAAGCACCACACTTTATTCACAAGTGTATTTTTCTCATTTTCATTCAGTCTACAACGTTCTTCACTTAAAATAATGAGATAGATGATAATTTTAAATGCAGGCTGTCTTAAACCAGACTTCTAAATACACTTTTAGTTTAGGGCATCATGTTCTTATGATTTCTTATCAATAAATATTCCAAAATTTTTGAAAAAAGAATATGTTTATCTGAATGCAATTTATATCCATATTACATGTAAAACCATTACACCTTTAAGTAGTCAAGAAGCTTTCTATGGAAGCACAATATATATACATTGGTCCCTTGAATTTAGAGAAGACAATTGTTACCTTTGGGAATTTTACTGTATGAAGCTCTGAGATTACATGGGATAACCTTGTGGAATCTCCTCATCTCTCCCAAAATATGTATTCCCCTTCCCTGTCCCTATTTGCATGGAAACTTCTATTCATACTCTTATTAAGAGATGTTGGAACCCTATTCCAACATCACCCTTCTTACACTGGATCTTTCTATATATTACTGGAGAATATTCATTGTATGTATTTGCATTTTACACTAAGTTCCATAAAGGCAGCAAACATGTCTGTCTGGCTTATTCTGTTTTTTTAGGTTGGCCAAAAAGTCAGTTTAGTTTTTTACATAAAGTAAAAGACATTTTTCATTTTCACCAATAACTTTATTGATTTGGATATTTTGAGTATGTCAGCTATCTTCCATTATTGGCTTCTATTGGGTAGAGGCCAGCAGTGCTGCTGAACATCTTTCAATTCATAAGAGAGACCTGGGGTGAGGGGGAGACCAGCAAATAATTATTTGGCTAAAATAGTAATAGTACCAAGAAACTTTGCAAACCACTTTTGACCCTTTTGATCAGTCACAACACCATCTCCATACATTGCCCAATTTTTTTTGCATTTCATTTATGTTTTTACCTTTCTTGAAATAAAAAGCATAATGTGCTGAAAATGTTGCATATTTTCTTCCATCTTCAATATTAAAACAGTTGCACAAAAATTCATCTATTTTGATAAGATTTTTTAAATGCACACTGATGTGACAGCTGTCATAATACAATCTAACAAAATTGTTTCAAATGAAGTTAAAGACAACTAAGCACTACTAGAACCATCACACAGAAAAAAAAAGAACTTTTTGGCCAACCCAACACTATCTAGCAAAGTGTCTGGTACTAGGAAGGGAATCAATAACTATAATTGGATAAATATAAAACCTTATGTGCAGTTGCCAGCAAGAAAACACTGTACCCCAATTACATTTATGAGGAAGTAAAAACATCCAGTAAGATGGAGATATTGTTGAACTTCCTTGAGGGAACAGCAATTTCTCTTCAAAAGAAGAATATTTATTCCAAAAAATAATTTCAACCCAAACTGTCAAAAATTAATTATAGAATATTATGTATTCATTAATAAAAATTAAGCAGTTAAGTGACTAGATATTCATGCTTCATTTTTAACTCAAAATGCATAAATTACACAATATATAGAGTTTGATTCTATTTTTTTGGAAAAATGTAAATGATCATATATACAAAATGGTGTTTTAGAGTTTTTATTTTTTACATTATACATTTTAAACAATTTTAGTTCTGTTAAACACTAGTATGGCAAGAATTTGAGTATCAGAGGTAATATATACATCAATAGAATAAAATACCAAATTTAGCTGTGGTAAAATATGTATTTTACCTATTTACATTTGTTATCTAAGGGTAATATATATATGTATTACAGTTATAATACAAGTAAATAATATAATAACTAATAAATAAGGTAAGAATAAACTTGTGTACTCACAACTTCAAACCTACTTTTTCCCACACCTGTAATATACATACGCACACACATATATATGTGCATATATGGGTGCATATACAAATCATAACTCTTCAGCTTAATAAACTAGGAGAGAGAAATTACACTGATTTTCCTTCCTTGCCATGTTAACTCTTCAAACATTCCTACTGCATTATTTCTGTCTTCTCCTTATGGGATTTCTACTTCATGTATGTTAAATTTTTCACTATATCAACATTCCTCTTGTGCTTTTTTCTAAATTTTTTACTTTTTCTTCCAAAGGCTCAGTTTGGTTTCTAAGATTTACCTTCATTAATCCTGTCTCCTCATGTCCAGCCTTTTGTTTAAACCATTACTGACTTTGGGCCAAGATGGAGGCATAGGTAGGTACACTTTGCCTCCTCATACAACCAAAAGGACAAAAACATATGTAAAAACAAAAAATACCCAGACTGCCAGACAATGGAACTGTATGGAAGTCTGACAACAAAGGAGTTAAAGAAGAAACATGCACCCAGACCAGTAGGAGGATCAGAGACAGGCAGCAAGGGAGAAGAGGACTCAAGGCCAGGCAAAGCCAGGTGGATTGGGTGGTCCCACAACTGCATGCAGATAAACCAGGAGAAACAACTGGGGAGTGAGACAGACTGTGCAACCCAGGGTTCCAACACAGGGAAATAAAGCCTCAAACCCTTTGACTGAAAATCATGTGGGGGTTGAGGCACTGAGAGAAACTCTCAACCTCGCAGGAGAGATTGTTGGAGAGACCCACAGGGTCCTAGAATGTACAAAAACCCACTCACCTTGGAATCATCATCAGAAGGGCCCAATTTGCTTGTGTGTAGCAGTGTAAGTAACTGAAAGCTGGCCAAGATCTGAGCAACTGGAATTGTCCCCTCTTGGATCCCTCCCTCATATACAGCACCACAATGCAGCAAAGCAGTTTGCCCCATCATGGTGAATACCTAAGACTCCACCCCTGACTACATAACATGTGTGCCAAGACAAAAAAAATATGACCCAAATGAAAGAACAGATCAAAGCTCCAGATAAAATACAACTAAGCAATGAAGAGACAGCCAATCTATCACATGCACAATACAAAATATTGGTAATCAGGATGCTCACAGAAATGGTTGAGTGTGGTCACAAAATGAGGAAAAAGTGAAGGTTATGCAAAGTGAAATAAAGGAAAACGAAATAAAGGAAAACCAACAGTGATGGGAAGGAAACTGGGACTCAAATCAATGGTTTGGAGCAGAATGAAGAAATTAACATTCAACCAGAAGAGAATGAAAAAAACAAGAGTTCACAACAATGAGGAGAGGCTTAGAAAGCTCCAGGACAATTTTAAATATTCCAAAATCCAAATCATAGGTGTGACAGAAGGAGAAGAGGAGAACTTCCCCAAATTGGCAAAGAAAATAGACTTCCAGGAAGTTTGGAAAACTCAGAGAGTCTCCAAAAAAGTTGGACGCAAGGAAGCACACACCAAGGCTAACATAATTACATTACCAAAGATAAAAGATAGGGAGAGAATCTTAAAAGCAGCAAGAGAAAAGGAGACAGTTACCTATAAAGGAGTTCCCATAAGATTATCAGCTGATTTCTCAAAGGAAACCTTGCAGACAAGAGGTGGCTGGAAAGAAGTATTCAAAATCATGAGAGGCAAGGACCACCATCCAAGATTACTCTATACAGAAAAGCTATCATTTAGAATGGAAAGGTAGATAAAAGTACCCTCTTCAACAAACGGTGTTGGGAGATCTGGACAGCTACCTGCAAAACAATGGAACTCTATCACCAACATAAACCATACACAAAAATAAATTCAAGGATTAAAGACTTAAATACAAGTCGTGAGACCATGAAAGTCCTAAAGGAGAACATAGGCAGGAAAATCTCAGATATTCCACACAGCAATATTTTCACTGATATGTCCCCTAGAGCAAGGGACATAAAGGAAAGAATAAATAAAATGGGATCTCATCAACATAAAATGCTGTTGTACGGCTAAAGAAAAGAGCATTAAAATGAAAAGAGAACCAACTGTATCAGAACACATATTTGCTAATGATACTTTGGACAAGTGTTTGATCTCCGAAATACATAAAGAACTCATGCAACTCCACTCCAGGAAGACAAACAGCCCAATTAAAAAATGGGCAAAGGACCTGAACAGACACTTCTCCAAGGAAGACATACAGAGGGCCCAGAGACATATGAAAAGATGCTCAGCAGCACTAGCCATCAGAGAGATGCAAATTAAAGCCACAATGAGATACCACTTTACAACTGTCAGAATGGCCATCATAAACAAAGCAACTAACATTAAGTGCAGAAGAGGATGTGGAGAAAAAGGAACCCTAGTGTACTGTTGGTGAGCATGCAGACTGATGCAGCCACTGTGGAAAAAAGTATGGAATTTCCTCAGAAAACTAAAAATGGAACTGCATTTTGACCCAGCAATTCCACTGCTGGGACTATACCCTAAGAATCCTATAAGACCAATCCTAAAGAACCTATGCACCCCAATATTCATAGCAACACAATTTACAATAACCAAGTGCTCGAAGCAACCTAAGTGCCCATCAGTAAATGAATGGATCAAAAAACTATGGTACATTTGTATGATGGTATACCTTGCAGCAGAAAGAAAGAAGGGGCTCCTACCCTTCCCAAAAGCATGGATGGAACTGGAAAGCATTATGCTAAGTGAAATAAGCCAGGCAGTGAAAGACAAATGCCATATGATCTCGCCTATATGTGGAACCTAATCAACAAAACAAACAAGCAAGCAAAATATAACCAGAGACATTGAAATTAAGAACAAACTGACAGTAACCAGAGGGAAAGTGGGAGGGTATAATGGGGGGAGAAAGAGGGAAGGATTTTCAGGAATACCTATAAAGGACACATGGACAAAAGGAAAGGTGGGTAGGATCAAGGGTGACAGATGGGGATGGTTGGGTTTGGGCGAGGGGAGTGGTGGGGGGAAAATGGAGACAACTGTATTTGAACAACAATAAAAAAAGTTAAAAAAATAAATTAAAAACTATTACTGCCTTTTTATTTCAGTTATTGTTTTTATTCTAAAATTTGTATTTGATTCTTTTTTCATATATTTTAAACTTTGGTGAGATCTGCAATTACTTCTATTTTGCCCATATTTCCCTCTATGCCTCTATTGGGGCATATTATTTAAAGTCCTTGTTCTACTAACACCTATGTTTGAACCACCCATGAGATGATTTTTTAAAATATTTTAGGCTAGGGCCCTGTAACTTGGCTTGGCAAATCTAGTAATATTTTATTAATGTCAGGTATTCTCTGGAAAAAAAAGTCTCCAAATATATCTTCCTTCGGAAAAGGTTCACCCTCTCCTCTCAGACTGAAGTGAATCAGACAAAAGAGACTGGGCAAAAATTCTGTTCAGTTTTTATTTACCTGTATTTCCCCTCTTCTTTTAGGATATAATCCTCCAGGGATTCATCCTTGAGATTGCTTCCCCACAGAGGCCTTGTATCTGATGGGTTCTGAATTTTTCTGCATTACTACCTTGAAGCTGCTGAAATATATTTCTTTGTTTTTCGGAGGCCTTGGCTTTGGAGCCTCCTGTTCCTTGAAGCTTCAGATTTCAAAAAGTATATCAAAAAGTGAAAGAGCTCTGTTTTCTCCACTGTCCTTCTCACTGGGATCTTAGCCCCCAAAGTCTCCATTTATGTCTCTCCAGTCCCATAAGACCTCTCAAAACTCTGTTGGTTACTTTGTCCTTCAACACAGCCCCTCTACCCAGGACCACCACTGATTCTCAGCCTCTTACCCTGTAACCAAAATCAGCAAATGTCCCCAGGAAAAACGTCACTGCAGAAGTTCAGTTCACCACTCTGCGGTTCCTCTTTCTTCACAATCTTAGCCCCAATAGACATGTTTTTTAATAGCTCTCATGTTTTTAAACAGATTTTTTAAAATTCAGCTTTATTCATTCATTGTCTTCAGTGATAGCAGTGATCTGAAACAAGCTATTCCACTGAAACTATAAACAGAAATCTCTTGCAGGTTTTCTCCACCGTATCTTTAATTTGTTACAAAGACAAAATATATTACTCTTTAAAAAATATTATTATTTTTATTTTTATTTTTAATATATTTTATTGATTATGCTATTACAGGTGCTCCACTTTTCTCCCCCTTATTGCCATCTTCCCTGTACCTCCTTCACACCATCTTTCCCCAAGCTGAGTTCATGCCCATGGGTCACACATATAAGTTCTTTGGCTTCTCCATTTCCTATACCATTCTTAACCTCTCCTAGTCTATATTATACCTGCCATTTTTGCTTCTTATTCCCTGTGCCTTTTCCTCCATTCCTCCACTTCCCCACTGATAACCCTCCATGTGATTTCTGTTTCTATAAATCTTTTCCTGTTCTAGTTGTTTGCTTAGTTCATTTTTGTTTTTGTTTTTGTTTTTTCAGGTTCAGTTTGTTGATAGTTGTGAGTTTTTTGTCATTTTACTATTCATATTTTTTATCTTCTTCTTTTTCTTAGACAAGTCCCTTTAACATTTCATATAATAAGGGTTTGGTGATGATGAACTCCTTTAACTTGACCTTATCTGAGAAGGACTTTATCTGCCCTTACATTCTAAATGAGAGCTTTGCTGGATAGAGTAATCTTGGATGTAGGTCCTTGACTTTCATGATTTTGAACACTTCTTTCCAGCCCCTTCTTGCCTGCAAGATTTCTTTTGAGAAATCAGCTAATAGTCTTATGGGAATGCTTTTGTAGGTAACTGTCTCCTTTTCTCTTGCTCCTTTTAAGATTCTCTCCTTATCTTTCATCTTTGGTAATGTAATTATGTTAGGTTTGGTGTGTGCTTCCTTGGGTCCAACTTTTTGGGGACTCTGAGATTCTTTGACTTCCTGGAAATCTATTTTCTTTGTCAGATTGGGGAAGTTCTCCTTCATTATGTTTTCAAATAAGTTTTTCATTTCTTGCTCTTTCTCTTCTCCTTCTGGCACCCCTATGATTTGGATGTTGGAATGTTTAAAGTTGTTCCAGAGGTTCCTAAGCTTCTCTTCATTTTTGTGAAGTCTTGTTTTTTTTCATTCTGTTCTGGTTGAATGTTCATTTCTTTGTTCTGCTCCAAACTGTTGATTTGAGTCCCCGTTTTCTTCCCATCCCTGTTGGTTCCCTGTAAAATTTCCTTTATTTCATTTTTCATAGCCTTCACTTTTTTCTCTATTTTGTGACCACACTCAACCATTTCTGTGAGCATCCTGATTACCAGTGTTTTGTATTGTGCATCTGATAGATTGGCTATCTCCTCATTGCCTAGTTGTATGTTTTCAGGAACTTGGATGTGTTTTTTCATTTGGGCCATATTTTTTTTGTCTTGGGGCCCTTGTTATGTAGTCAAGGGTAGAGCCTTAGGTATTCACCAAGGTGAGGCAACCCACTTTGCTCTGTTTTAATGCTGTATGTGGGGGAATGATCTTAGGGGGAACAATGCCAGTTGCTCAGCTCTCAGCTAGCCTTCAGTCACTTCCTCCTCTTCCCACAAGCAAATCAGGCCCTTCCAGTGCTGGTTCCTGTGTGAGTGGGTTTGTGTATGGTCTAGGACCCTGTGGATCTCTCCAACAAACTCTCCTGTGAAGCTGGGAGTTTCTCCCACCACCTCAACCCTGAGAGATATTTTCAGTTAGAGGGTTGAGATTTTATTTCCCTAGGTTGGAACCCTGGGTTGCACAGTTTCACTCCCCAGTTGTTCCTCCTGCTTTATCTGCATGCAATTGTGGCTGCCTTGCACATCAGGTCCTCCAGCCACCATCTTGCTGTGAGTCCTCTGTACTCAGGCTGGCTGTCTCTGGCCTTCCTACCAGTCTGGGTGAATATTTCTTCTTTAACTCCTTGGTTGTCAGATTTCCATACAATTTGATTTTCTGGCATTTCTGGTTATTTTTTAACATTTATTTTTGTCCTTCTTTTGTTTGTGCGAATGGCCAAAGTGTATCTACCTATGCTTCCATATTGTCGGAAGTCTATTTTTATTTTACTTTTATACTTTAGGATTTTTTTATTGTAGTTCATGTACAATCGTCTCCATTTCCCCCCACCCACCCACACCCACAATCCTACCCCCTTTTGGCCTTGTCCATGGGTCCGTTATACATATTCCTTGAGGCCCTTCCCCTTCTTTCCCTCTTATACCCCTATCCCTCCACACCAGTTACTGAAAAATTAAAACACTAGGCCTTGCTGGTGTAAATCAGTGGACTAATTGAGTGCTGGCCTGTGAACCAAAGGGTCATTGTTTCGATTCCCAGTCACATCACATGCCTGAGTTGCAGGCCAGGTCCCCAGTAGGGGATGCAGGAGAGGCAACCACACATTAATGCTTCTCTCCCTCTCTTTCTCCCTCCCTTCCCCTCTTTGTAAAAATAAATAAAAAATATAAAAAATAAAAGATAAAAAACACTAATAATGTCTAAGCTAATGAAAAATAAGATATAAAAGATTTCTATCAATTTCCTATATTGTTTCTATGTATTTTTGATTACTAAATTTTTACCAAGTGTTTTTAGCATACTTATTGAAACTATCTGTAATGAAATACTTACTCAGAACAACAGTGTCTCATGTCGCTCTTTTTCCTTCCCATTGCATTTTTCTTTGCTAACGAAAAGTATGGATTTTCTTAATTTTTAACCTTTGGAATGATTCCAGGAGAGTCTTTTACATTTGCTTTGTCTTGACTCTCTTAACTCTCTCTAATTTTGTAGTAGCTTGTTAATTCATTAAGTTATATCAATGGTTTAGTTAGAATTTTTTTTATCTTAGCAGTTTTATTTTTGCCAATTACTTATTCATAAAACATCTCATTTTTATAAGTGAGCATTCAGTGATTGAATAGAAGGCAATGCTTCATTATAGAGTAATATCATTGTAATAGTACACTGCCTTTTTAATTTTATTTAAATTGTTGCAGTACAATTTTCTATCTTTTACTCCCATCCCAACCCACCCACCCAACCCTTTCCTCCTCCCTCCCATTTCCACCCGCTCCTAGTTTTTATCCATGTGTCCTTATACTTGTTCCTGTAAACCATTCCCCCTTTCCCCTGAAATTCCCTTGAAATTCCTTCTCCTCTCCCCTCTGAACTCTGTCAGTCTGTTCTTTATTTCGGTGTCTTTAGTTATATTTTGCTTGTTTTTTTGTTTTGTTGTTTAGGTTCCTGCCAAAGGTGAGATCATGTGGCATTTTTTTTCACTGATTGGCTTATTTCACTTAGCATAATACTTTCCAGTTGCATCCATGCCTTTGGGAAGGGTAGGAGCTCCTTCTTTCTTTCTGCCGCAGAGAATTCCATTGTGTAAATGTACCATAATTTTTGATCCATTCATTTACTGATGGGCATCTAGATTGCTTACAACACTTGGCTATTGTAAATTGTGCTGCTATGAACATTGGGGTGCAGAGGTTCTTTTGGATTGGTGTTTCAGGATCCTTAGGACACAGTCCTAGCAGTGGAATTGCTGGGTCAAAATGCAGTTCCATTTTTAGTTTTCTGAGAAAATTCCATACTGTTTTCCATAGCGCTTGTACCAGTCTGCAAATCCACCAACAGTGTACTAGGGTCCCTTTTCACCACAACCTCTCCAACACTTGTTAGTTGCTTTGTTTATGATGGCCATTCTGACTGGTGTGAAGTGGTATCTCCTTGTGGTTTTAATTTGCATCTCTCCAATAGCCAGCGATATTGAACATCTTTTCATGTGTTTCTGTATCCTCTGTATGTTCTCCTTGGAGAAGTGTCTGTTCAAGTCCTTTGCCCATTTTTTAATTAGGTTGCTTGTCTTCTTAGAGTGGAGTCGTGTAAGTTCTTTATATATTTTGGAGATTAAACCCTTGTCTGAGGTATCATTGGCAAATATGTTTTCCCATACAGTTGGTTCTCTTTTAATTTTGATACTGTTTTCTTCAGCTGTGCAGAAGCTTTTCATTTTGATGAGGTCCTATTTGTTTATTCTTTCCTTTGTATCCCTTGCTCTAGGGGACAAGTAAGTAAAAAAGTTTCTTTGTGAAATATCTGAGATTTTTCTACATATGTTCTCCTCTAGGACTTTAATGGTGTCACATTTTATATTTAAGTCTTTTATCCACCTTGAATTTATTTTTGTATATGCTGTAAGTTGGTGCTCCAGTTTCATTTTTTTGCATGTAGCTGTCCAGTTTTCCCAACACCATTTGTTGAAGAGACTGTTTTTATTCCATTTTATGTTTCTGCCCCCTTTGTCAAATATTAATTGACCATAGAGACTTCGGTTTATTTCTGGGCTCTCTGTTCTGTTCCATTGGTCCGTGTGCCTGTTTTTATGCCAGTACCAGGCTATTTTGATTTCAGTGGCCTTGTAATACAGTTTGATATCAGGTATTGTGATCCCTCCTACTTTGCTTTTCTTTCTCAAAATTGCAGCAGCTATTCGGGGTCGTTTATGGTTCCATATAAATTTTTGAAGTGTTTGTTCTATGTCTGTGAAATATGCCATTGGTACTTTAATAGGTATTGCATTGAATCTGTAAATTGCTTTGGGTAGTATGGACATTTTGATGATGTTAATTCTTCCAATCCACAAACACGGTATATGTTTCCATTCGTCGGTGTCTTCCTTAATTTCTTTCTTCAGTGTTGTGTAGTTTTCTTTATACACGTCTTTTACTTCCTTGGTTAGATTTATTCCTCGGTGTTTTATTTTTCTTTTCGCTTTGTCAAATGGGATATTTTTTCCTGATTTCTGTGTCTACTGTTTCATTGTTGGTATACAAAAATGCCTTTGATTTCTGGCTATTGACTTTGTATCCCACTGTTTTGCCAAATTTGCTTACTAGGTCAAGCAGTTTTTTTAGCAGAGTCTGTAGGATTTTCTATGTGCACTATCATGTCATCTGCAAACAATGACAGTTTTCTTTCCTCCTTTCCAATTTGGATGCCTTTTATTTCCTTTTCTTGTCTGATCACTGTGGCTAAAACTTCCAATACTATATTGAATAGAAGTTGTGAAAGTGGACACCTTGTCTTGTTCCTGAACTTAGTGGAAAAGATTTTAGTTTTTGCCCATTGAGTATGATGTTGGCTGTAGGTTTTTCATATATGGCCTTTATTATGTTGAGGAATGCTCCCTGCTCCCTGTATTCCCACTTTGCAGAGTGTTTTATCATAAATGGGTGCTGTACCTTATCAAATGCTTTTTCTGCATCTATTGATATGACCATGTGATTTTTGCCCTTGCTTTTGTTTATGTGATGTATTACATTTACTGATTTGTGAATATTGAACCATCCTTGCATCCCTGGGATGAATCCCAGTTGGTCATTGTGTATGATCTTTTTAATGTATTGTTGGATGCGGTTTCCCAATATTTTATTGAGGATTTTAGCGTCTATGTTCATCAGTGATATTGGCCTGAAGTTTTCTTTCTTTGTTGTGTCTTTATCCAGTTTTGGGTTTAAGATGATACTGGCTTCATAAAAAGAGTTTGGGAGTCTTCCATCATTCTGAATTTTTTGGAATGGTCTGTGAAGGATAGGGATTAGCTCTTCCTTAAATGCTTTGTAGAATTCACCGGTGAACCATCTGGACCCAGACTTTTGTGTGTCGGGAGTTTTTTGATTACTGCTCCAATTTCATCTGCTGTTATTGGTCTGTTCAGGCTTTCTGCTTCTTTTTTATTGAGTTTTGGAAGATTATGTTTTTCTAGAAATTTTTCCATTTCACCTAGGTTTTCAAATTTCTTGGCATACAGTTAGTTCTTCATAGTAATTTTTGACAATCCTTTGTATTTCTGTGGTGTCAGTTGTAATCCCCCCTCTTTCATTTTTTTTAAAGAATTTATTTATTTATTTTTAGAGAGGGAAGGGAGGGAGAAAGAGAGAGAGAGAGAGAAACATCAATGTGCGGTTGCTGGAGGCAGTGGCCTGCAACCCAGGCAGTACATGACTGGGAATCTGACTGGGAATCGAACCTGTGACACTTTGGTTCGCAGCCCGTGCTCAGTCCACTGAGCTACGCCATCCAGGGCTCTCCTCTTTCATTTCTGATTGTGTTTATTTGGGTCCTTTCTTATTTATCTTGATGAGCCTGTTAACGGCTTGTTGATTTTGTTTATCTTTTCAAAAAACCAGGTGCTGGATTCATTGATTCTTAGAATTGTGCTTTTAGTCTCTACATCATTTAATTCTACTCCGATCTTGGTTATTTCCTTTCTTCTGCTTGCTCTGGGCTGTGTTTGTTTGATTTTCCTCGAGTTCTTGTAGACATAGGGTTAGGTTCTTTGTTTGAAATGTTTCTATCTTTTTATAGGTAGTCCTGTATTGCTATGAATTTCCCTCTCAGGACTGCCTTGGCTGTGTCCCATCAATTTTGGGTTGTTGTGAGTTCATTTTCATTTGTTTCCAGAAACTTTCTGATTTCTTCCCTAATATCATTCTTGACCCATTCATTGTTTAATAGCATGCTATTCAATCTTCATAATTTTGAGTGTTTCGGGTTTCGTCCCTTGGGGTTGGTTTCTAGTTTCAGTCCCCTGTGGTCAGAGAAAATGCTTGGTATACTTTCAATTTTCTTTAATTTGTTGAGGCTTCCTTTGTGTCCTTATCATGTGGTCTATCTTTGAAAATGTTCCATGTGCATTTGAAAAGAATGTGTACTTTGCTTCTTTGGGACGAAGAGCTCTATATAAATCAGTTAAGTCCATTTCCACTAGGGCACTGTTCAATGCCACAATATCTTTGTTGATATTTTGTTTGGAAGATGGGTCCATTTTTGAGAGTGAGGTGTTAAAATCCCCTACTATAATTGTGTTGCTGCCAATATCTTTCTTGAAGTCCTCTAAGATTTTCTTTATGTATTTGGGTGCCCCTATGTGGGGTGCACATATATTTACAGTGTTTATGTCTTCTTGGTGGATTCTTCCCTTGAGTATTATGAAGTGACCTTCTGGGTCTCTTTTTATGGCCCTTTTTTTGAAGTCTATTTTGTCTGACACGAGTATTGCTACCCTGGCTTTTTTTCCATGTCCATTTGCTTGGAAAATTTCTTTCCAGCCCTTCACTTTTAGCCTGTGTAGATCTTTTGTCCCGAGGTAGGTCTCTTGTATGCAACATGTATGTGAGATATGCTTTGTTATCCATTCAGCTATTCTATGTCTTTTGATTGGAGCATTTAATCCATTTACATTTAAGGTTATTACTGATAGGTACTTATTCATTGCCATTTTCGTACCTGTGTTCCTCTCTCTCTCTTTTCCTTCTTTTCATTAAAGCAGGCCCTTTGGCATCTCTTGCAGAGCTGGTTTGGTGGAGGTGTATTCTTTTAGACTTCTTTTGTCTGGGAAGCTTCTTATTTGACCTTCTATCTTGATTGAGAGACTTGCTGGGTAAAGTAGCCTTGGTTACAGACCTCTGGTTCTCATTACTTGGAATATTTCTTTCCAATATCTTCTGGCTTGGAGTTTTTCCATTGAGAAGTCAGCTGCTAACCTTATTAGGGCTCCCTTGTATGTTACTTCTTGTTTCTCACTTGCTGCTTTTAAGATTCTCTCTTTGTCTTGGCATTTTGCCATCTTAATTATGATATGTTTTGACATGACCCTCTTTGGGTTTCTCTTGATTGGAACTCTCTGTGTTTCCTGGATTTGTGTGACTTTTTTCTCATCAAATTAGGGAAGATTTCATCATTACTTTTTCAAATAGGCGTTCTATTCCTTGCTCTTCTTCTTCTCCTTTTGGTATCCCTATTATACGGATATTATTATGTTTCATATTGTCTTGCATTTCTCTTAAACCCTCTTCATTCTTTATGAGCCTCTTTTCCTTTTCTTGCTCTTTCTGGGTGTTTTCTTCTACTTTGTCCTCTAGCTCACTGATCCGATCTTCTGCTTCATCAATCCTGCTTTTGATTCCTCCTACTATGTTCTTCAGTTCAGAAATTGTATTCTTCATTTCCTCTTGGCCCTTGTTGAGAGTTTCTATTTCCTTTTTCATGTTGATGTAGTTTTCAGTGAGTTCATTGTAGCTTCCCTGTAGTTTCTGGTAGCTCATTGTGAGCTCATTGAGTTTCCTGACGATCAATGCTTTGAACTCAATATCTGATAGTTGAGTTGTCTCTATTTCATTTAGCATTCTTTCTGAGGCTTCATCCTTTCCTTTCATTTGGGGATTGTTTCCTTGTCTTCACATTGTTTGTGAGACTCTTCTTGTTGGCCTCAGCTTCTTAAATTGATCTGTTCTGGCTCCCTGGGTTTGTGGTGTGAACTTCTTCAGTAGAATAGCAGTGAGTTTCAGTGGTGCAGTTTCCTTAATCTCCTGAGCTCACTGGTCTTGGGCTGTCATTTAAGTTGGCTTTGTGTTTGCCTTTGGGTTTTGATTGCTGTTGGATCTTTCTTTGGTGGTTCCTTCCCACCAGCTGGTTAAATGAGGGTCACTCTGTCCCTCACCTCCTGTATTTTGTTGTGCTGGTGAGAACAGGTTGTGTTGAAGCTGGTTCTTCTGTGTGTATAAGGTTTAAAGAATTCTCTCTTGCTCTTGTTCAGTTGTTTGTATTGGGTACTGTCTCTACTGTTTAGTTGTATTTCCAGATACGTCCTGGATTGAGGTTTGTGTGGTTACCACTCACTCCTTCACCCTCTTCTGTTGTTATCTGTTAGTGGTTCCTTTGTTGTTGGGTTTCCTCTTCCAGTGGGTATCCTGGTGTTCACTGCTTCCACTTACTCTGTTTTGTGATCTGTTGGAGGGGGAAGGCAAAAAGGTTTAAGACAGCAAGAAAGTATTCTATAATATTTACAGTAGCAGCAAGTAGAGAAGAGATAGGAAATCTTTTCACTATGTATAGTATTAACCGTGATCTTCTACCCAGCTAGCTGATTTTTAGAAAGGATGGAAATAAAATAAGACTCTTGTTGGGGAAGGAAGGATTGTGAGTTGGATCTATAATGCAGTGAGGTTGTGGGAGATCAGATTCTGAGGTAAGGTGAGAGTAAAGGATAGTAAATAGGTGTAGTGTGTGATAGAATAGAGTTAACCACTGCAGTAATAGAGTTCAGGAAACTGTGAAGTGGGCTAAGATCCGAGAAGGGTATTGTGAAGTTTTTACAATTACATGGAACAGCTATTATTTACAACAATATTAGAACAACAATCATATGACAGAATCTATATGATCTGGATAATAAGAATCTATATGATCTGGATAATAAGAATAAGGGAGTATAGGACCTTGAGTAGAGTGCTAAAGAAACACAAGTGACATGAAAGACAGTAAATTAGCAATGCACTATGAAAGAGAGAACAGGGGAAACCTGTCAAGTGATCCAATATAACCAGCTAGGCAAAGAAGACTATACAGAAAGAAGAGGGATACAAAAATACTATTAAAAAAAGATGTAAGGATACTGGAAAAATAATAATAATACAAATATGCAATAACTTGCAGGTTCTCTGTAATAGCAGAGTGAAATTTGTCCCACTCTCCCAGCTGTTGTGATGCCCCTTCTTTGGGTTCAACTTTGGTCTTTTCACAGATCCAGGATTTTGTCTCACTTGTAGGTATTTAGAAAAAAATTTTTAAAAATAAAAATAAAATGAAAAAGGTAAAGGAAGGAAGGAAGAAGAGATAAAATTGGAGGAAAGGAAGGAGGAAGGAATAAAACAAGAGAGCAGGAAAGAGAGGAAAAAGAAATCAAAAGAGAATAAAAACAAAAATTAAAAAATTAAGAATTCTTAAAAAGTAGAATAAAATTAAAAAGTCTCTTGGTTTCAAAGCAGCCAAATGGTTTTTTCTGCTCTTGCTGGCTGCGGCAGGCTGAGGGGTGATTGGTTTGGCTTTTCTTCCTCCGTCAGTGGCATGCGCACTGGCTCCCGCACTGTCTGGGAGGCCAAAGTGGCTCCTCAGCCTTGGCCCTGGGTGTGGGAATCAGGCCTTTTCCCAGGGTTACTGCTGTGGACTGGGGTGCGCGGATGCTCCCCCTATGCACATGGCCTAGTACCCCCAGCTGGGTGGCAAGGAGGCTGGAGCGATTGATCACTTTAGGAGAATTCCCCAAACAGTGTTTGTCTTTTCACTCCTTCCTCTTGAGAAATTCCTCCTGTTCAAGCCTGCCGCTCCATATGGCAGCCCGGCTTCTCCCGCAGTCAAACTCTCTGGCCAGACCAGGTGACTGTGGGGATCAGGGCCTACTGCGTGACCCAGACCGTCCGGTGTCCACAGCCTCCAAAGGAGCTCACAGCCCTTGTGTGTTTGCTAGCACCTGGACTCCTCCCAGTGCCACTCAGACCTTGTTTGGCTGGGGAGGGAGGAGTTGCCCTGGCTCTCTCCCAAGGACTCTGTGGCAAACCCAGCAGCGGACCTGGGCCTGTAGCCCCCAGACCCCGCGCTGGTCCTTGGGACCCTACTTTGTTGCAGCACTCTTCTTAGGGTCTGGTTTTTTCAGTTCCGCCACAATCCTTGGTCCCCTATTTCCACATACGCTGAAGTATGTTGGTTGCTTGCTTCTCTACTCTGTAGATCAGCCAGGATTTTCTCCCCTGAGCAGAGGGAAGCCAAATCTGCTCCTTCCTACTCTTACGCCATCTTAGGTCCTCCTGGTTTAGTTAGAATTTTGAATGGTCTCCCCTGAAATTGCATTAATGTCCTTTTTTTATGTGAAGATTAACAGAATAATTGATTACTTAAGGAATAAAATAACAAAACACCACATGTATCATTATGAGTTCATAAAAATAATGAGGTATTTCTTAAGGTACTTATTCCATTAATAGGTACTTATTTTGAAGCACATGCTATTATTATGTTTACATGGTTTATGCTGTGAAATAAACTTAAATTCAGTGTATTTAAATTCTTCAGTGGCAATTTAATGTGGAAATTCAGCTGAATAGAAATTTATAATTAATAATGATATTTATTCTTCAGTATTGCCTTTTAGAGGAGAAAATTAATATTTTTGCTTATAATCATTTGCAAACTAATAATAGTTTAAAATAGAGAGTTGAGTTAAAAATAACTGGTGGTTAATAATTAACTCCAAACTCATGTGAAATTTCTCAAAACATAATTGAATTGATACGCTGAAAAGACTCTGAGTTCTCTATTCGCATTGAACCTAATTATTTTTTTATTGCACATTAAATATGCCCACCCTTAAAGAGATGTAGCTGGAAAACTCTTTCAAGGAAATAACAAAACAACTCTTAACCTCTTATGAATACACATTTAGAGAAACAGAAAGATCAATATAAACTGTATTTTACCAATTCCCTGCTATAAATAACTAAAAGGAAACCCCTAAAACCATTTCTACCTCACTAACACGCACAAATTTTTTTGGTCCAGTAGCAACTCAAACTTTATATATATAACAGCTGACTAAAAGCATGACAGACAAACCATTGTAAGGAAGCAGGGAAAATTAGTGCCTTTCCAAGTAATATTTCTGCCTAATGTTATGTTTACCTAGGTCTTTACGAAGATAGAAAAATCTTCCCAGAAAGTTTATGGGACTTAGAATTTAGAGCACCTGATTCTTATACTCAAGTAGAGTTAATTGGGGTATCACCTTATTCATCATTTATTCAACCAAAGAGTAATATGTATGGTTAGAAGAGGCCTTAAAAGTCACCCAGTCCAATCACCCACCTGATGAAATGCTCTCCTTTGCTTTTCAACTGCTTATCCTGCTGTCAGTGAGCAGAAATTCACGTATCTCAAATCATTTTAGGACACCATAACACCATGAAATGAAATCTCCTGGAGTATTTACTCATTGGCCTTATTTAAATCCCTCTAATAATAAGAAATAAGTCTAAGCTTTCTACACATGCATATGGAATATTTGAAGACCTCCATGCTATTGAACCTGAGCATTCTCTCTTATAAATATTCCACATTTGATGTAGTTCTGAGTTTTTCCCAAAATAAAAATCTATTAAAGTGTCATTGGAATGGAAAGTACTATGAAGCAGGGGTTTATTATTTCTCTTTAAATTTCTTTTTTATTTTTTATTTTTTGTATTTTTAATCGTTGTTCAAGTATAGTTGTCTCCAGTTTCCCACTACCACTTCTCCTGCCCCAACCACCCCAACCTTGATGACCCTTCCCCTTCTTTCCCCCATTATTGCCCTCCCCTGTCCCCTCCAGTTACTGTCAGTTTGTTCCTTATGTCAGTGTCTCTGGTTATATTTTGCTTGCTTGTTTGTTTTGTTGATTAGGTTCCACTTATCAGTGACATCATATGGTATTTGTCTTTCACTGCCTGGCTTATTTCACTTAGCATAATGCTCTCCAGTTCCATCCATGCTTTTGGGAAGGGTAGAAGCTCCTTCTTTCTTTCTGCTGCATAGTATACCATCATACAAATGTACCATAGTTTTTTGATCCATTCATTTACTGATGGGCACTTAGGTTGCTTCGAGCACTTGGTTATTGTAAATTGTGTTGCTATGAATATTGGGGTGCATAGGTTCTTTAGGATTGGTCTTATAGGATTCTTAGGGTATAGTCCCAGCAGTGGAATTGCTGGGTCAAAATGCAGTTCCATTTTTAGTTTTCTGAGGAAATTCCATACTTTTTTCCACAGTGGCTGCATCAGTCTGCATGCTCACCAACAGTACACTAGGGTTCCTTTTTCTCCACATCCTCTTCTGCACTTAATGTTAGTTGCTTTGTTTATGATGGCCATTCTGACAGTTGTAAAGTGGTATCTCATTGTGGCTTTAATTTGCATCTCTCTGATGGCTAGTGCTGCTGAGCATCTTTTCATATGTCTCTGGGCCCTCTGTATGTCTTCCTTGGAGAAGTGTCTGTTCAGGTCCTTTGCCCATTTTTTAATTGGGCTGTTTGTCTTCCTGGAGTGGAGTTGCATGAGTTCTTCATGAGTTTTGGAGATCACACACTTGTCCAAGGTATCATTAGCAAATATGTGTTCTTATATGGTTGGTTCTCTTTTCATTTTGTTAACGTTTTCTCCAGATATGCAGAAGTTATTTTTATGAAGTTCCATTTGTTTATTTGTTGTTATGTCCCTTGCTCTAGGTGACTTATCAATACAAATATTGCTACACAGATATCTGAGATTTTTATGCCTATTCTCCTCTAGGACTTCCATGGTGTCATGACTTATATTTAAGGCCTGTATGCCTCTTGAGTTTATTTTTGTGTATGATGTTAGTTGGTAGTTT
Source organism: Phyllostomus hastatus (assembly GCF_019186645.2). NCBI lineage: Eukaryota > Metazoa > Chordata > Mammalia > Chiroptera > Phyllostomidae > Phyllostomus > Phyllostomus hastatus. The sequence continues at coordinate 4,451,708 of NW_025333857.1, forward strand.
AGTTTTATTTTTTGCATGTAGCTGTCCAGATCTCCCAACATCATTTGTGGGAAAGGCTATTTTTACTCTATGTTATGCTTTTTCCCCTTTGCCAAATATTAATTGACCATAGAGATATGGGTTTATCCGGGCTCCCTTTTCTGTTCCATTGAGCTATGTGTCTGTTCTTATGCCAGTACCAGACTGTTTTGATTACAGTGGCCTTGTGATATAATTTGATATCAGGTATTGTGATCTCTCTTACTTTGTTCTTCTTTCTCAGGATTGCTGTGGCTATTCAGGATCATCTATGGTTACAAAAAATTTTTGAAATGTTTGTTCTATGTCTGTGAAATATGTCATTGGTATTTTAATAGGGATTGTATTTAATCTATACATTCCTTTGGGTAATATGGACATTTTGATAATGTCCATTCTTCCAATCCATGAACAGGGTATATGCTTCCATTTACTTGTGTCCTCCTTAATTTCTTTTTTTAGTGTTCTATAGTTTTCTGAGTATATATAGGTCCTTGACCTCCTTGGTAAGGTTTATTCCTAGGTACTTTATTTTTCTTGTTGCTGTAGCAAATGTGATTTTTTTCCTGATTTTTTCTTTTAAAATAATTTTTTTAAGATTCAATTTATTCATTTTTAGAGAGGGGAAGGGAAGGCAGAAAGAGGAGAGAATCATGAATGTGTGGTTGCCCCTTGCACTCCCTACTGGGGACCTGGCCCACAAGCCAGGCATATGCCCTGACTGGGAATCGAACTGGTGACACTTTGGTTCTCAGGCTGCCACTCAATCCACTGAACCACACAAGCTAGGGCTGATTTCCATTTCTGATATTTTGTTGTTGGTGTACAAAAATGTCTTTGATTTCTGAATATTGATTTTGTGTATTGCTGCTTTGCCAAATTCACTTATTAGGTCCAGCACTTTTTTGATGGAGCCTATGGGGTTTTCTACATACACTATTATGTCATCTGGAAACAATGACAGTTTTGCTTCCATCTTTCCAATTTGGTTGCCTTTTATTTCTTTTTCTTTTCTGGTCAATGTGGCTAGAACTTCCAATACTATGTTGAATAGAAGTGGTGAAAGCAGACATCCTTGTTTTGTTCCTGATCTTAGTGGGAAAGCTTTTAGTTTTTGCCTGTCGAATGTAATGTTGACTAGGTTTTTCATATATGGCCTTCATTATGTTGAGGTATGCTCCCTGTACTCCCACTTTGCTCAGTGTTTTTATCATAAGTGGATGCTGTACTTTACCAAATTCTGTTCCACATCCATTGATATTATCATGTGATTTTTGTCTTTCCTTTCTTGTGTGTGATGCATTGTTTATTGATTTGTGAATATTACACCATCCTTGCATCCCTGGGATGAATTCCACTTGATCATGGTGTATAATCTTTTTAATGTATTGCTAGATGTGGTTTGCCACTATTTGTTGAGGATTTTAGCGTCTATATTCATTGATGATATTGGCCCTTAGTTTTCTTTCTTTGTTGTGTCTTTATCTGGTTTTGATATTGGGATGATGCTGGCATCATAAAAAGAGTTTGGGAGTATTCCCTCTTCTTGGATTTTTTGGAATAACCTGAGATGGAAAAGAGTTAGCTCTTCCTTAAATGTTTTGTAAAATTCTCTAGTAAAACCATCTGGTCCAGGGCTTTGGTGTAATGGGAGGTTTTTTCTATTAATGCTTCAGTTTCACCAGCTGTTATTGGTCTGTTCAGGCTTTCTGCTTCTTCTTGATTCAATATGGGAAGATTATATTTTTCTAGAAATGTGTCCATTTCACCCAGGTTTTCAAATTTTTTGGCATGTAGTTGTTCATAGTAAGTTCTTACAATCCTTTGTATTTCTGTAATATCAGTTGTAATTTCTTCTCTTTCATTTCTTATTTTATTTATATGGGTCCTCCCACCTTTTTTAATGATTCTGTTTAAAGGTTTCTTGATTTTGCTTATCTTTTCAAAGAAACATTTTCTGGATTTTTTGATCCTTTAAATTATTCTTTTAGTCTCTAGGTCATTTAATTCTGCTCTATCTTGATTATTTCCTTCCATCTACTTCCTCTGGGTTTTGTCTGTTGTTCCTACAGTTCTTGTAGATGTAGTGTTAGGTTGTTTATTTGAAATGTTTCTGTCTTTTTTAGGTAATCCTGTATTGCTATGAACTTCCTTGTCCGGACTGCTCTCCTTGTTTCCCATAGGTTTTGAATTGTTGTGTGCTCATTTTCATTTGTTTCCAGAATCTTTTTTATTTCTTCCTTGATCTCATTACTAACCCATTCATTGTTTAATAGCATGTTATTTAGTTTCCATGAGTTTGAATGTTTTTGCCTTTTTTTCCTTAAGATTGGTTTCTAGTTTCAAGCTTTTATGATGCAAGAAAGTACTTGATATGATTTCAATTTTCTTGAATTTGTTGATGCTTCTTCTGTGTTCTATAATGTGGTCTATCTTTGAAAATATCCTATGTGCATTTGAAAAGAATATGTGTTTTGCTTCCTTGGGATGAAAGGTTCGCATATATCAGTTAAATCCATTTGATCTAATGTGTCATTCCATTCCACAATATACTTGTTGATATTTTGTTTGGAAGATCTATCCATTATTGACAGTGGGATGATAAAATCCCCTACTATAATTGTGTTACTTTCTGTATCTTTCTTTTTTTAAGAGTTTATTTATTTATTTTTAGAGAGGGAAGGGAGGGAGAAAGAGAGAGAAACATCAATGTGTGGTTGCTGGGGGCCATGGCCTGCAACCCAGGCATGCGCCTGACTGGGAATCAAACCTGCGACACTTTGGTTCGCAGCCCGCGCTCACTCCACTGAGCTACACCAGCCAGGGCTTTGTCTATATCTTTCTTGAAGTCCTCCAAGATTTTTCCTATGTATTTGGGTGTTCCTATGTTGGGTTCATATGTGCTTACAATATTTATGTCTCCTTGATGGATTCTTCCCTTTTATGGTCTTCATTTTTAAGTTTACTTTGTCTGATATAAGTTTGCTACCATGGCTTCTTTTCCCTATTCATTTGTTTGTAAAATTCTTTTCCAACCCTTCACTTTCAGTCTGTGTAGGTTTTTTATTCTGAGATGGGTCTCTTGTAGGTGGCATATGTGCCAGTAATGTTTCCTTATCCATCCAGCTACCCTATGTCTTTTGATTGGAGCATTTAATCCATTTACATTTAGGGTTATTATTGATGGGTTCTTATTCATTGCCCATTTTACCCCCTTTGTACCTATTTTCCTCTCTCTCTCACTCTTTTTCTTCAACTTCTTTAACAAATCCCTTTAACAAATCTTGCAATGCTGGTTTGGTGGAAGTATATTCTTTTAGCAGAAGCAGAGTTTTATTAAAATAATTTTCCCAGTATGCCTCTTCAAAAAATACTAAGAAAGTCTTTGTATTAAAAAATAAGTTTTGGTGAGTGACTAGTAATTGCTCATTTACTCACATATTCAATAAGACAGGAGAGCACCCCTTATGTGCAAGACTCTATGCAAGGTGTTAGAAACTCAGAAGTGAGATTTTTAAAACCATTTGTTGGATGAATAAATGACTGAATCAATGGATGAGTGATATAGAGCACATGCCCTTAAACAGCTAAGTGTAGTGAATGTCAGTTCAATCTATTTATTAATACCTTTACATGTAAAATTTCCTAAAATATTCTTAATTATCACATAAAGGTTTACAAGAATTTGCATCTAATCATTAGGTATATTTATGCCTTATAAATATTTCCATTACACATTTGATGAAAAGAAATGCTCAGATTGATTTAATTGTCTGATAACTAGTACAGAGTTGTGTGCACCACTAATATACCTTCAGAAAAAACAAAAATGCTACTTATTACACCATATTTGGAATGTGGTATTCAGTATTTCCCAGAAGTTCCACTGCCTATAAAACTGACCTGTATATTTGCATTTTGTGCTTGCCACCAAATAGTTCCAGAAAAGGATTTTCCATAAATAAGCCAGTACATGTTTTTATTTCTTTAACTATAAAGTATTCTATATAAGCTCAAATAACAATGGTATAGATAAATATATTTTAAAAGACATATTTCATCTCCCTACTTGCAATTCTAATGTCCAGATACCTTTATTGTTGACAGTTTAGAATCTTTAATTTTTCTTGACCTAATTTAAATACTTACACAAACACATAAATTGTGTCACACAAATGTTCTCATAAAATAAATAATGTTTAAGAAGTTAAAAAGAAAACTTCTTGCCACTCCCTTCTTGCTTGCATTGTTTCTTTTGAGAATCAGCAGGTAATCTTACAGGAACTCCTTCATAGGCAACACTCTTCTTTCCTCTTGCTGCTTTTAAGATTCTCTCTTTATAGTTAACCTTTGCTATTTTAATTATGGTGTGTCTTGGTGTGGGCCTCCTTGAGTACAACTTGTTTGGAATTTTCTGAGCTTCCTGGACTTGTATGTCTATTTCCTTAACCAAATTGAGGAAGTTTTATTTCATTGTTATTTCAAATAAGTGTTCAATTTCTTGCTCTTCCTCTTCTCTGTCTGACACCCTTATGATTCAGATGCTGAAATGTTTAAAGTTGTCTGAGAGTTTCCTAAGCCTCTCCTCATTTTCTTGAATTCTTGTTTCTTCTCTCTGTTATGGCTGACTACTTATTTCTTCTTTTCCTTCTGAATTATTGATTTGAATCTGGGCTTACTTCCCTTTACCATTGGTTCCCTGCTTACTTTTATTTATTTCACTTTATATATCCTTCACTTCTTCCTCTATGTTGTGGCTATACTCAATCATTTCTCAGAGCATCCTTATCACCAGTGTTTTGAACTCTGCATCTAATAGGTTGGCTATCTCTATGTCTCTTAGTGCTTTTTCTAGAGTTTTCAAACACATGAAAAGCAAGGACCTACATCCAAGATTACTCTATCCATCAAGGCTAACATTTAGAATGGAAGGGCAGATAAAGTGCTTCCCAGACAAGGTAAAGCTAAAAAAGTTCATTATCACCAAGACTTTGTTTTATGAAATGTTGAAGAGACATATCTAAGAAAAAAAATAAGATTAAAACTATGAACAGTAAAATGACAACACACTCACAACTATCAACAATGGAATCTAAAAACAAACAAACAAACTGAGCAAATAGCTACAATAGGAGCAGAGTCAAGAGATGAGTATCACCTGGAGGGTTGTTAGCAGGTAGGGGGAGGGAGAAGAATAGGGGAAATGGTATAGGGAATAAGAAGCATAGTTGTTGGGTACAGAATAGACAGGGAATGTTGGGAATAGTAAGGAAAGTAGAGAAGTCAAAGAACTCATAAGCATGACCAATGAACATGAACTAAGGGAGGGATTGCTGGAGGGTATGGGGGTACTGGGTATAGGGGACAATGGGGGAAATAATGGGATAACTGTAATAGCATAATCAATAAAATATGCTTTAAAATAAAAATATTTTTATTTGTTTTAATTTAAATTATTTTATTGTTGTTCAATTACAGTTGTCCATATTTTCTCCCCACCCCTCTGTCCCACCTCCTCCAAATCTACCTCTTTCCCTTGCTTCCACTCTCCCCCTTGGTTTTGTCCAAGTGTCCTTTATAGCAGTTCCTGAAAACCCTTCTTCCCACTGTTCTTAAAAACAAATTAAAAATAAAACCAGTGATGTCAACAAAATCTAAGATACTTGAGGCTTTATCTATCATTCAACCCATTCATGCTCCGGCATTCTTTTTTCTGCTAGTACCCTAGTAAGACTTGAAATTAGCATGGATTATTTTGTTTTGTGAAAAATATGCAAGTCATTGGTACTTTATCTTAGGGTTATTTGCAGTTTTTAAAGTGAAATTTTGACAACTATCATGTTTGTCTAAATAACTCCATGAGAAGCAGTGTGCCAAGCAGTTAATATAGAGAATTTAATTTGTTTGTTTCTTCTGAGTTTTGCCATTGAGATTTCTGTGGGAAAGCTCTCCCTAAAAACACACTTTATTGGCTCTAATTAAGAATGCATCCAGTAGTGTTCTCTCAGGCTTTGGATGCCTGCTGGCTTAATTTTTAAGCTTCTCCATTCTTGATAAAAGTGCTGAATTGAATTTAGAAGTCTATTCCTACAGAATTACCCCTTAGTGTGCACACCACTCACACTTCTGCAGAAAAGATTAAAATACTGTATACCACACATTGCAGACATTGGTTTTGAAAATGAATTTATAGTTTAGCGATAATTTTGAAATTAAAGGTTTTTTCAAACATATTTTTTGTGTTTTTACTTTTACCCTGAACCAAGACAGAAGTTATTAATGAAGCCACAGAATGTTTTTAAAAACCTGCTGAAAGTCAGCAAATTCATATTATTTATTTTCAAAGGTTGGAAAAATTATAGTTATATCTTTATAACTAAAGTATATATTACAAACCTTGGGATTTTCTCATTAGATAGACCTGGTTGCACTACCTTTGATTGCACATTGTGGGCACTTCATTCTTAGCCTTTCTTCTAAATGACTCCTAATGAAGAGACAGAAACCTTTGGTGCTCTTAGTGACTGGCCCTAAATAGGCTGTTTTTGCTCTTAAGTTTAAAAAGTAATTCAATATCATGTTGATTACATTCTTCTTACTATAATTTGGGAAAATTTGTATACCACATTATTTATATAATTATTCTTCAAGCACATGTTTGTCCTGCTCTGTGTCAGGAAGCACGTTAAACTATGGGGACGCAAGTAGGTAAAAATCTAGTGAAAGAAAATTGATGCATAGAAAGAATTTACACAACAGTGTGGCAGATGCCAGGAAGAGGTAAAAACAATGCATAGTGAGGCACAAACCAACTCTGCCCAGGAGAATCTTTTTAGACTTAGAAAAGGAGGCATTTCTTGGCAGATAAAGGAAGGGTCAGACAGGTGAAGGTTGAATGGGTTTGGCAGTGGAAAGATCTGCCTAGGCATCAGGATAGCATGTGCATAGGTGCAGACATATGAACAGAAAGAACAGTGGAAAGAACAATGTAAGCTTTTATCAAATTTAATGCTTTTCTCTTTCAACTAGATTTAAATGCTTATTTGGAGTAATTAGAGTGAACCCCATGTGGCATGAATTAATCTGATTTCTACAAAATCACTGTCTGCAATGTGGAGAATAAGCAATATTAAGGGTAAAAGTACAAAAGGGAAAACTATTGAGATTATTGCAATAGCCTAGGAGAGAAGTGATAGTGGCCACTAACAAGGTGCTAGCTGTGGTGACAGCTAGAAGATGTAAGATCCAGGGTATAATTTAAAGCTAGACTGATAGGACTCACTGGCAAAGCATAAGGATATGGTTTGCAAAGGAAAGATAGGAATTAAGCATACCACCTGGTTTTTGACCTAGACAACTGAAGAAATATGGTGACATTTTCCAAATAAAGAAAGAATGCAAAAGGAGTGTGTGGGTGTGTGCACACACATTAAGGTGGAAAAAAACTAAAAATGGTGTTTGGCTACAGTACATTTCAGTAGCATTTGGCAGAGGTATCATTAGGCTGTTGCATGCAAGAGTGGTGATCAGTGGAGAGTCAAATGAGATCATCCAAGAAGTCAGCATAAACAGGGAAATACATGGGCCAAGACCTGAACCACTGGCATGCTAACATTTAAAGGTAACAAATGAAGATTACACACATGCCGACACACACACACAGGAATATTATTCAGCCATAAAAGAGAAAGAGAAGGAAATTCTGCCATTTGTGATATGAGAGAAACTTGAGGGTATTATGCTAAGTAAATCACACAGAAAAAGACAAATACTGTATGATATCATTAACATGTGGAATATAAAAAAGTCAAGTTCATAGAAACAGAGTGTAGAATGCCAGCACCAAGGGACCAGGGGTTAGGGAAATGAGAAAATGATGGTCAAAGGGTACAAACTGTCACAAGATGAATAAGTTCCAAGTATCTAATGTACAACACTGTAACTATAGCTAACAATATTGTGTTGTGTACTTGAAATTTACTAAGAAAATTGTATCTTAAATATTTTAATCATACATACACCAAAAAAAGACTATTATATGAGGTTTTGGATGTATTCACTTATCTTACTATGTAATCATTTCAAAATATATAGATATATCTACTCATCACATTGTACACCTTAAAATTACACAATGTTATTTGTCAATTATATGTCAATAAAGCTGGAGTGAGGGATGAAGGAAGAGTCAGCCAAGGTGAGTTAGCAGGAAGAGACAGTGAATGCAATGATTCTAAGCCTAAGTAAAAGAAGTATTGCAAAGGTAAGGTGATGGAAAATTGAAATATTTCTAAGAAGCTCAGCAAGATGAGAAGAGAGTAGTGAACACTGAGTCTACAACATGGAGGTCCTTGGTAAACTTGGAAAAATCAGTCTTAGCGATTAGTGAAGTAGAGGGAATGAAAGCCTGATTGGACAGGGAAGTGAGGATAAACAGGCATTTTATTTTGAATGGGAAGAGAGAAATATGTTAATAGGAGTGTAAGTCAAGACAGGGACTTGAGGGACTTCCAGCCAAGATGGAGGCATAGATAGCTATGCTGTGCCTCCTTGCACAAACAAAAGAAAGACAACAACAAATTTGAAAACAAAGAACAACCAGAACTGCCAGAAAACTGAACTATATGGAAGTCCAATAACTGAGGAGTTAAAGAAGAAACATTCATCCAGGGTGGTAGGAAGGGCAGAGAGGATGCATGGCAAGGGGCTGGCTAGAGGAGTGAGTGCACAAGGCAGAGGCTGGCAGAGCAGGCAGTCCCACATTTGCTTGCAGATAAACCTGGAGGAACAACTGAGCAGTGAGACAGACCACAAAACCCAGGGTTCCAGCACCGGGACATAAAGCCTCAAACCTCTGGCTGTAGAAACCTGTGGGAATTGCAGCAGTGAGGAGAAACTCCCAGCCTCACAGGAGAGTTTGTTGAAGAGACCCACAGGGTCCTAAAATGTACATCTGGGAATCAGCACCAGAAGGGTCCAATTTGCTTGCAGGTAGCAGTAGAAGTGACTGAAAACTGTCCAAGAGCTAGCAAGCAGCATTGTTCCCTTTTGGACCCCTCCCCTACATTCTTACTAGGTAACAGGCATGCTGAGACTGTTGCCTGAAGTCTCAGCATGCCTGAAATATATCTGAAATGAAAGAACAGATAAAAACTCCAAATATTGAATTAAGCAATGAAGAGATAGCCAACCAATCAGATGCATAGCTCAAAACACTGGTAATTAGGATGCTCAGAAAAATGGTTGAGTATGGTCACAAAATAGAGAAAGAAGAGAAGGTTATGCAAAGTGAAATAAAGGAAAATGAAATAAAGGAAAACCAACAGTGATGGGAAGGAAACTGGGACTCAAATAGATGATTTGGAGCAGAAGAAAGAAGTAAATAGTCAACCAGAACAGAATGAAGAAAAAAGAATTCACAAAAATAATGAGAGGCTTAGGAACCTCTGGGACAAGTTCAAATATTCCAACATCAGAATCATAGGTGTGCCAGAAGAAGAGAAATAGCAAGAAATTGAAAACTTATTTGAAAACATAATGGAGAACTTCCCCAATCTGGCAAAGGAAATAGACTTCCAGGATGTCCAGGAAGCTCAGAGAGTCCCAGAGAAGTTGGACCCAAAGAGGAACACACCAAGGCACATCATCATTAACTTACCCAAGATTAAAGAGAAGGAGAGAATCTTAACAGCAGCAAGAGAAAAGAAAACAATTATCTACAAAGGAGTTCCCATAAGACCATCAGCTGATTTCTGAAAAGAAATCTTGTAAGCAAAAGGGGCTGGTAAGAAGTATTCCAAGTCATGAAAGGCAAAGACCTACATCCAAGATTACTCTATCCAGCAAAGCTCTCATTTAGAATGGAAGAGCAGATAAAGTGCTTCCCAGATAAGGTCAAGTTAAAGGAGTTCATCATCATCAAGCCCTTATTATATGAAATGTTAAAAGGACTTATCTAATAAAAAGAAGATGATCAAAACTATGAACAGTAAATACAACAAACTCTCAACTATCAACAACTGAACCTAAAAACAAAAAGAAACAAACTAAGCAAACAACTAGAGCAGGAACAGAATCTCAGCAATGGAGATCACATAGAGGGTTATCAGTGGCAAGGGGGTGTGGGGAGAATAGGGGAAAAGGTATAGGAAATAAGAAGCATAAATGGTAGGTACAAAATAGAAAGGGAGGGTGAAGAATAGTATGGGAAATGGAAAAGCCAAAGAACTTATATTTATGACCCATGGACATGAACTAAGGTGGGAAAATGCTGGTGGGAGGAGGGGTGCAGAGCAGAGGGGAATAAAGGGGGAAAAATCTGGGACAACTATAATAGCATAATCAATAATATCTAAAAAAAGAAAAAGCTAGCCTCTCTCACATATTTAGTGTAGCTGAAAGAACTGATAGAAAATAAACTAGTTTTAACTTTTGTAACAGTTTCAATAATAAATATAAAATTTATAAAAATCTCTTTCTTAACTTTTGCAAGATGCTATTGATTAGAAGCTCATGCTCAAGGTGAAGGACTTACACAAAGGTGTGACTCATTGGGGGCCACTCTAGGGTGTGTCCATCTACCTCTCATTGGGAAAAAATTGAAATGATCACATTAAAGTTTCATATCATTTTAACCAAATCTATGTGTTAAAGCAGATGGGTAATGGTAAAGATTGGAAGATATACCAATGTGATGCGGACCCGGCTTGTGGGGTCCGTGTCATTATGAATGAAATATAAGACAAATTCACATGGACTACCGAGTCCTGTGGAGGAAAAGGGACAGAATGACTTTTCTCTCAAGGGGAGCAAAAGTCTTGGCCCTCACTCCAATGAGCTTTTATTGTCTTACTGGGCACATTATAAGAAGGTCCTAATTAACTATGCACAGGCTCGCTTCCTGTGGTTACCTTATACAGAAAACAAAGGAGAAGATGCTGGTAATCACATCACAGAAGAGGGATAGTTGGACCAGTTATACTCATCCCTGGAAGGTTTAGCATGGTTTTTAGGAAGTTGCTTTGCAGTGAATGTCTTCAATTCAGGGTGAGGGAGTTTTAGCAAAAAGCAAGACTCATAGGGGCCTAGGTACATTGCAAGCTTTGTTGGGAACTGCCCTGACTGGTATCAGGAGCTGAAAACCCCGCCTAGGCTAAGGCTAAGGGAACGCCCTTGGAACTGTAAGCCAGCAAGGAGACAAAAGCTTATCTTCCTGGCAGGAATGCTGCTTCTGCTGCTTTATTCATAACTGAACCCCAAAAAGCTTGGTCGGTTAGCCAAAGATGGGTAAGATTCTCCACGGGGGAAATGACCTAAGACAGGCACGATCACTTTGGGAGGCCCCCCAAAAGAAGGACTTGGGGGGGCTGCAGCAAAAGGGGGTGATGGACCCTCGCTCCTCGGCTTTGACATAGCCTGAGTTCTCAGCATCTGGGAAACAAACCTCCTTGTCTCCCAGTTGCCTTAGTTCCCTTGCTCCACCTAAGCCTGAAACAATGACAGGGTGGTGCAGCTTGTTACTGAGAAGTGGGGATTCCCCGGGGTGATCAGGCCTAAGAAAGAACATGTAAATTACTGTGAAACCTTCTTTGTTTAGAATGCTCTCAGTTGAATGAGAAGGGTCTTAGAAGGAAGTTATTTTGTTCCTCAGTCTTACAGCTCTTTGACCCCCAACTCAATAGACAAGCAGAGTTCTTTGTTTTCTATGGTTCCTTACTTCCCCCTAATGAGTACTGTACTTTACCTGAATTATTATGCAGAATGAGCCCAATAAAAGCAGGTATGGACGGTAAATCTGCGCGCTCCCCACTAGGGGTGGTGGCCATTTCATCCCTACTTCCCCACAGAAACTAGTCTGTCTCTGTGCATGTGTTGTTTTTTCTCACGTGTTTATCGTTGAGCCATCCACAGCGTTCCGTGGTCACTGCTGGCCAGTGACCCACGCAACAAGCTTGATTCCCCATGGGAAAACCTATCCATGGTGGTGGGTCCTGTGCATCTCCCAGTGGGAGCTGGGCTCACGCCACGCAGAGTGGCCTCCCACACCAGTGTCTTAAAGATCTCATCCCAGTGGTCAGGTAAATTGATTAATTTTGGTATATTTATGGAACATTTGGGTTTAGGTTTAAATAACGCTGCTGAAAACAGGAAGGTAAACTCTAGCAAAGTAGCAATAAATGGAACTTCTAAACTAAAAATGATGGGGCAGTGATGTACAAAAAAAAGACAGGGGTTTTATTTTAGGATGAAAATATTTATTTTACTATTACTGCTTATGTAATTAGTATGAAAAATACAACTGCTGATAGGAATAATCTAGTAGGAAATGGACACATTTTGAATACAGAAAAGAGGACTTAATTGTAGGAGTCATTTGCATGAGTAGATGGGGGAAGAATTCAGTGCTGAGTGGAGAGGTTGGTCTCAGCCAGCAGCAGTACAAATTAATCCAACTGAGCAGCCAGACTATTGAGTAAATCTGCTACATGGATGATGAAGTTTCCCAAAATAGTAACAGATGTAGTAGTAGTGAAAAGGAAGATAGTGCTAACTCTTCAGTGAAAGAGGACAGTGACCACAAAGTTGAAAGATGATGATAACAAGAAAAATGAGTAAAGGGTTTAGTCTGATGAGTTCTTTAATGGAGATGTTTTTGAGAAGGGAAGTAAATATGTCTTAAAAAAAGAAATAAAGAATAAGCAGGTGGTCCACTCCACTCTCCTCCATACCCAGCATATATTAATATGAGACAAAAAATAACCTTTTGAAAAGGAAGCAGGGTCCTTGGAGTAAGCCAGGTTTTGTTCTAAATATGAGAACATTCTTAGGAATGTTCAGGATATGAACAATTTTGCTCATGACATTCTAAGAGTTCAAAGAGAGCAAGTGGAAGGGTTTGGGTGGAAAGGAAGTGGTATATGATAGAGTCTCATTGGAACATTTAGAATGCTAAATGGATATTACATTTTGGACAATAATCAACAGCATGAGAGCCTTAAACTTTTCATAGTGCATGAGCCAAATGTGAATATAAGGCATAATAGCATTAGGTCTGATGGTCTCTACAAAGAAAGGGGAAGTTGGTTTTAGAAAGAGTGTCCTTTTTAGAATTAGTGCCCCACATTTGGTAGTGATGTGGTGGGCTGTGTCATGGTATGGCAGCATGAGGGTGCACTACTCAGATCTCCCTGCAAAAGAGATCCTTACAGTTAGCTGACAGCCTCCAGCTGCCTCACCTTAGTGATCCATGCCCTGTTCACACCAATGCTACAGTCTTTCTGGGCTATTTCTGGCACACTGAGCATGGGGAAGTGGTACTAGAAACAGGCCATTGCTGCCAAACACAGGACTCTTCTTGCTCTGGGCCTCCCAATTGGCCTAGTCAAGACTTCCTAATAGTTACCCTATAGTCTGAGGCTCTCCTACTCAATCTTCCCTCCTTACCCCTTTTTTTCACAGATGTTTTGGGGTGTAAGTCCTTTATCACCTATGTCTGCCCTCTTTCCTTTCTCTTTTCAGGAGAATGGGAAATAATACACTTGGGTAGGCTGTGGAGCTGAGGTAAAATGCGTGGGCTTTTACTAGGAGCTCACCAAGCCCTAGTAAAAGGCCCCTGAGGGCCTCTGAGGGCCTCTCTGAATCCCATGGACATGCATGATCATGAGTGAACTGGTTTACCAGGAATAATGGACATAATAGAACTATGTCCATTATTATCCTCTTTGTATACCAAATTAGGGATGCTAGGAAATAGCTAACAAGAAAGTCAGGAAAATGTACTGAGGGCTTCCTCTGTATAAGCTTTGGGCTGCAGGCTTTCTCATTTGTTCAGAATACTTTTATTGAATACCAGGTTTTGTGGAGCACCATCTTGAGTCAAAATCTGAGCTAACACTTGTTTTTTAAAAAATTATTTACATCCCGCCTTGCTTATAGCAGCACTGTGTCTGTCTTAAAGCAAATATGTTCACAAGCTGCCATGAAATATAAATTCTTTTTGCTATCTTGCTGACTGGTTGCTTCCTGCTTCTCCCAGCTGCATCTCAATTTTCCTCCTTGAATGAATCTCACAAAGGGTCTCTTTCTTGCCATTTCATGTTCTGAATGTTTGAAAAATTACAACATACCTCCAGGATACTGGACGACATGAAAACCAGTGCCTTCATAAGAGGAGTTTCTTGCATTGTCCACTTCAGGGGTATCTGCCTAACATTTCTGCTGCTTTCCCAAGTAGACAGCCCAGCCTGAGTGAAGGCAAGAAAATGATGCTACCCCCAACTCTTGAGAGACAGAGCTGTGGGCTTCAGGTTTCTTTAAACTCTTGTATTACTTATTTGACTAGTGTGTGCCTTTTGGGGGGATGGTGGACATTTAAACCCTTAAATCTCTGTACCCTTTTATTCTTTCTCTTAATTAAAATCTTAATTAGGAGAAAAATGTGTCTTTGCATCATAAACACATTTTAGAAGTTAACAGGAGTCTCTGGCCCCTGCTAAACACAAACAAAATATGTTAAAATCAGCAGTTTGATGTTGCCCTTGGAGACAGCTGGAGAATGGGGGGAAGAGGATTGAGGAAGAGTCTCACAGCTGGAGAACCCAGCAGGAAAGTACAATAATGGAGATTTGTGATTAAGCAAACAACAAAATAGGAAAACAGAGAGTTAGGGGCAGGCCAGGGAGGGGAGGAAGGGAGAAAGTAAGAAGGGGAGAGAGGTTAGGAGAAGTGATGAGAGGGAATATGAAAATGAGAATGAATGTATGGGAAAACAACCCAGCCAGGTAACAGAACTGGTAGGGGGATACAGCTCTAGGTGGATAAATGAAAAAATGATTAGCTGAGAATTGTCAAATTCCATTTACTAAAATTACATGTAAAATCTACTAAGTGCTTACTATTCTAATTTCTGTGCAATTACCCATAATTCAAGAGTTTAATAAACTCACTTGTAAATACTTAGCAATCATTTAATAGGGGCATTAGCTCTAAAGTTTCAAAAGCTAGAAAATTGTTAATGCCCTTTACCTTGATGTGCCCTTCCTGGGAATAGAGCCCAAGAGAATAGTATATGAATGAGGCAGGTATTTCTATCAGTATTACCTCATAACAAAAGATTGTCAAGCAATGGAAATTGTTTTAGAAATTATTTAGTACCAACAAAAGAAATTACAAAGAATATTTGCATGTAGGGATTAATGACATTAAATGAGTTTTTTCCACAGATAATAACACTAAAGAAGAATGCTAGTGTCATCCATGCTAAGGATAACAGAAAACTAGTCCAATAATTATTAATCTCCATCACCTACTAGTAGACTTAATAAGGGAAAACTATGAACTCCAAAGGTGATAGAAGAGAATTGGTAGGAAAATTTTTCTTGAAGTAAAAAGTTCAGTGGTCTCTTTTTCCCTCCATTCTTTGGAGAGGGGAGAGACTGCTACTACCCACTGCCACAAATTGACTGAGAGAGGTTCAAAAGTGTCCATAGAGTAGTAAGTATCCCTGTATTAATGGTGGCTAGCATCACTTACCTTCCCCAGGTGTTTGCTGAGTTGCAGACACCAGTAGGTCCAAACCAATGCAGCTGCCAGAGTGAAGATGGATGAGGGACTTCTGAGAAGAATTTGATATGTGCCCACAGATACTTCATACACACAATCATAAAAAGTGGACCTGGCTCAAGGTAGGAGTCTGTCTGGAGCAAGGCGAAAATACACTACGCAGCAAGGATGCATGCATTTCTTGAGAGCCAAGTGGATGTCTGGAAGATAAATGGCCAAGATAAATGGCCTTGGGCCATCTTGAAGATACCCTGGCCAGCATACAAGACCCAGGGTTCACCAGCAGCAGCAAAAGTAGGAGCAGGCATAGATTAGCTTGAGAGTGCACTGCTTTTTCTAGGTACAGTGTTTTGGTCTGGTGCAGCTTCCAAAGAACCATCAATGCACCAGACAAAAAGCCAGCATTTACACACCCACTATGAAAAACATTAATAGTCACAAAAATATGTGAGCAGACTTAACTTTTTTTCTTTCCTCCAACCCTACAAAACTTAAGAGGATGCACAAAATAAATAGAAGGACAAAGGATAGTAAGGGAGAATGTCACTCCATGAGCCCCATTACATGTCCTTATGCTACCACTGAAGCCTACTGGAGAAGAGGGAGAAGGTTGACTTGGAGGTGAGATTGATCTGGTGGTTTAAACTGGCCTGAACTGAGCATAAAATATATATGTGTGTATGTATATATATAGTCTTAATTACCCTAAATGATAGTATTTTCTAACTAAAAGTTCCTGTAAAGCTATGGGTTATACACAAGACATATTTAGAGGTGAGCAAATTAGCACTATCCTTGCCTTTTAAAGTCATGATTAGGAAAGTAAAAGATTTTTCATGTGTGTGTTCCCAGTGAGTTCATCTCATTGATTACCTCAGTAACATAGCACTGTGTGTTTTAATACTTTTTAAGACAGCAGGCAACCTAGGCTATGTTTTTTGTCTTTTTATAAGCTTATGCTCTTTTTAGCTGTTGTAGGGCATTGTCTGATCCTAAAGCAAGGAGATTTAATTTTAAAATATCAAGAATATAAAATTCCAAGGAGTGTTTGAAATAGGACAAGTAAAATGTCCTAGAACAGTGCTTCTCAAAATAGATTGCACAGAAAACTCTAAGATGCTCCATTGTTAAAAAGAGGGGTATGCAATCACATAACATTTGAGAAACTTGTATTTATCTTCTTTTTTTGAAATTCATATTAACATATTTTAAAATTTGCAAAATGCATAAATTCTTAAAAATTGCTAATATTTTTACCCAGAACATTTTATACACATCCCAATAATCAATCCTAATTCCATGACAAGATTCAATGAGCATCTGTGGACTAAATCTTTGGTAGAAATGTCTTTGTCTATGAGTGTTCTCTGGGTACAGGGGACAATGGGAAAAATACCCTTTCTTGATTCTTCCACCTGTGGATAGTGACTTAAGTTTATAGAAAAGTGAGAAGGGAAAGAAAGAGGTTAATGCAAAGGATAGAACAGAAATTGGAAAGAATGAAACATGGGAAGATACTGTAAGAGAGATGGAAGATGAGTGGTGCTGTTTCCTGAAGGCTGAGATAGCCCCTCAAAATGTCAATGTGCAAGAGAAAGCATGACCTCAAAGGACAGACTTCTGGCCCCAGCCCAACAAGCTCCAAGGCTTCATTCACCAAATGGTTTTGTTACAGGGTGCAGCCAAGAAGGGGGACCCCAAATTGGCATTTGAAATGGGGTCCAGAACTCAAGGTGTCTAGGAGATTTTAAGATGTCTTCACCCCTTCCCCCACAGGTGTGAGTTGGGGGAAGGGGCACACAGAGCAAGAACATGCAGGGCACCTTTGCAGCTAATCCATGGCATGGTCATTTAACATACCTATAGCCTTTGGCTGGTCGCTTGGATATGCTAAATAGCTATGGCCATGCTCTGGGCCAGGGGAATGGAAAGGGACCCCCCAAAATGTGACTGGGGGGCAGGTCCTCCGAGGTACAGTGCCTGTGTGGGAGCTCGGAGAAGATTGGCTCCATGACATGGAGTCACACCTGTCCAGACCCACAATGGCGACCAGAAAAGCTGGAAAGGACAGCAGATTGAGGGCAAGTGTGGCCAAGTGTGGGAGGAGTCAGAAATGGGGCTGCAGAGGAAGATTGGTGTGGGGATATAAACCCAGACATGGCAGCCATTGAGAGGAGAAGCACACAGTTTTGGCTGAGTGGGGACTTCTGTGGCCCTGGGAGAGAGGACCACGCAACTGGAGCAGAGATCCCAGCGACACAGCTGAGGGTTCTGGGAACCAAGGGAGGCCTACCAGCCTAGCACAGCTGAGCCATGGACTTCTATTTCCTTTCCTGAGATACAGTACTCTGGACTGGGCAAAGGGGGAAGGAAGGACTGTGTCTGTTTGTGGGTGTTTTAAGGGACTTTGGGATTTTGATGAAGACATTAGGTCACTACTTTAAGTCTGTATAGCATTAAATAAACATTTACTTTCCTTTTCACAAATCTCTGGCATTGAGAGACATCTTTCCTATAGATGGCAGACATAACGGACCTGGGGGTTTCTTTCAGTAATAATATATGGTCTCAAGGCCCTCCTTCTATTGTTCTATAACAGTTTGGCTAAAAAGAAAGTTGGCCCAGTGATTGAAACATGGAAGATGAGTGGAAGGCAAAGATGCATACATACTTGAGGTAAAATAGGGATATTGTTTAGGTCTGGATATGGGGTGTGAAGGAAGAAGGGTATTAGATCTTTCAGAAGAAAAATATTACTTTTCTCTGTGGGAAAGGCAATCGCTGGCCTCATTACAGGTAGTATGCAAAGTAAGAGTCTAAAATAGATCCAAGGAAACACGAAATGCTACAGGGTGGGTAGAAAAACTGCCTTGCCAAGCTCCATGGAGCCTCAGTATATGAAAGGAGCTTTCAAGGTCCAGGTCTGTCAATTCCACTCCCTTCAGAAGGAATGGGTTCTTTGAAAGCATCCATGCTACATTTAAATGAGGGAAACTTATCAGCCTCTCTTCAGAGTTCACAGGTGGAAAGCAGCTAAGGGTTTTCCTTAGTGAAAATGACAAATAGCAAGGTTTGTCACTTGAAATATGCCAGTATATAAATCTGACTGAAGGGAAAGTGATTTGCATCAATTAATAGACTACACATAAAGTATGTTATAATTTTCCCCAAACCACAAGAACCTCTAGCCATTTCAAATGGGCTTCAGGCCAAGAGGAAAGAGAACTTCCTGTGGAGTCCTCAGAGTGACTGTGTTCCTTTCTCTTCTCCTCCCATAGTGAGCTGGGATGACATGGGGTTGTGGTTATTAATCTGCTTGCAGGGAGGAGGATCTTAAAAATACACTTGGCTTTAGGAACACTTAACACGTGACAAGGACCATCTTTGGGATTCAGCACTCATTGATTCATTTCATTCTCAGAGCAACTCTGTGTAAAGTTGGGCACATTCATTATCCTTAATTTATAGAAGGTTAAACTAAGCAAAGAGAAGGAATAAAAGGGTGAGAAGAGATGAAAAACCGAGAGAGGGAAACCAAATTCTACATCAAATGGTACACTGTTAAATATAGAAAGTGCCATGAAAATTATTTAGGCCAGTGGTTCTCAGCCAGGGATGATGTTGCCACCCTGCCCCCCACCCAGGGCAAAGCCTGAAGACATGTTTCTTTGTCACAGCTGGGCAAGGGGAACTGCTGTTGTGATCTGGTAGGTACAAGCTGAGAATACTGCTAAACACCCTTCCAAAATACAGAACAAACTGTACAGCAAAGAATTATGTGCCCCAAAACATCAATACTGCTGATCTTGAGAAATTCCAATTTAAGTGAATTCTTTTATTTTATTTGAAAACTCCAACTTAAGTGAATTCTGGAGGCAAGGAAGTGCAAGATCAAGGTGACTGCACACTCGGTGTCCGGTGAGAGCCCCCTTCCCAGTTCACACAGTGATCTTTTCACAGTGCTTCATGTGGAAGGGGCAAGGGAGCTTCCTCCAGTGTATTAAGGCACTAATCCCATTCCTGAGGGGTCTGGCCCAAAGGCCCCATCTCCCAAAACCCTCACATTGTGGGTTAGGTCTCAACATAAGAATTTTGTGGTAGACACAACCTTCAGTTTATAGCAGGCTCTGAAATCAGGCTTTCTAGGTTCATATCTGTATGCCAGACACTTAGCTTATCCAAGTCTTCTTTTCCATTTCTGTAAAGTGAGGATAATAATAGGAAGCACTCCACTGTGTTAAGTTAATTGAAATGCTGCGTGCAAACCTTGTTGCACCAAGGCTGGCACACTGTCAAACCTCAGCCAGTAAGTGACCATGGATTAGTCCTGACTTCCAGCCCAGATCCACGAACAAAGGCTACTCCAAGACACCCATGCATTCTTCTGATTTAATCTTACCTTATTTTCCTCCATCAAGAAACAGAACAAAAAATACCAGCCCACAAAGCCAAATGGCCTGCAAGCAAAATATGAGATTCAAGCAAGGCAAGTGGAGATCAAGAGAAATGTTGAGAGAGGAGAGTGGTTTCAAATGATGACTGAAAGGAAACTGAAGAAATAGGAAGGGCAAGGGCAACATGCATGAGAAATTAGAGCACAATACAGGAAAAACTGCCAGCTGAGTCACATTGAGGCCCATCTGTTCAGGGCCCTGTGTGGAGGCACAAACCACCAGGTGAGTCACCTGCTTCTCTTGGGCTTGGAGGGAGACAACATTGGGTTGGTTAGTGAGACAAGACTGGAGACATCATGTAAATATACACTTTCCTGAAGGATCAAAGTGCTATTTACCATCCTTCCTAGAAAGAAAAAAAAATACCACTGAGGACCCCTGGTGGGCGTTCTAAAGCAAATATCTGAGCAACTATTCGAAAGTACACACTTTTGCTTTGATCTCAGGATGAGGCTAGAAAATGCACTTTTCCAGTTACACTGCATCTTATCCACTTCCCTCATTGATGCCAAACCACATTTCTTCTCTATTAAAATACAGACCATTTTAAAATTCTAACCAGCTTTTCTAAAAGCTTTTTTTCTTTTCCCATCCAATGCTCAGTTTGAGGACAATGCTTTCTGATATAAATTCTGAAAGTAAGATCTTCTAGAGCTTGTAACCCTGTGCTTTCCCCCAAAGCAATGCTGAGTACAGCATTTTGAGCCAGTAGGGAGAACTGCTTCCCAATAGTGTTACGGATGTGATAAGTTATTCAAGGGAGTCTACCCACAGAATGAAAATAAAAATCTCTAAAACAAACCTTGGCAGATATTCAATGTGGCACTTGTGGTTACGTTCATTTTCTTGAGGCAGTTATGAACACAAAGAATAACTAACAGGTATGCCTGCCTTTCTTCTGCATTATCAACGGTAACTGAGAATGTCGCTTTCTGCAGAGGGCATGATAGGTGCTGTGGTGAAAGAGCATTTATAGTACAATTGACTTTTTTAGAAGAAAGCTCAGCTATAAAGCAAATGAACAACACAAACAACCCCTAGTTGAAATTTCTGTCCCTGCATGAATAAGTGATGAAAGAAGATCAGTAAGTAATTCTATCAAGATGTCACCCCTGAAGCATACAAACTTCAGGGGTTTTGATTTGCAGGTTGAAATATGAATAAGAAGAATCAAGCGATGAACTCGGGCTTTATTTACAAGTAGCACCAGCTAACACTTATATGGTATTTACAATGAGTTGTACACTCTGTTATACATTTTATATATGCCATCACATTTAAGCCTCACAACAGGGACAGACTATTATATTACCCTTATTTGAAAAGAAAGGAGACTGAGGCATAAAGAAATTAAGTAAGCAATGTGCCTCATGTTACACTGCTAGCAAGAAGTTATGAAAGTCTTAGACTGTTCATAAATATTTCAGTTCTCCCCAGGGCCCATGGTCAAATGTCTAAGAGCTAGTGTTCAACCCAACCTGTTCTCTTGGCCTTGGCCTGATTACCAGTGTGGTAGGTATCTGAGTGACCATGATGACTATAGGCCTCCTGCCATCCTGAGTGGGGCATTCAGCATAAGCAAAAATACACACTTTTTCCGTGTTCAGACTGTAAATTAGTGACTGGTCTATCAATGGAGTGTACTCCAGTCTACCCTGGCTGATACAGTGGTCATGCTGGGACTTGAACCCAGGCAGCCTGTGTCCAGAGTCCATGCTCTAAAACAACATATTATGCTGCCTCCCAAGTATGAGGTATTGCCTTACCCTTAAAGAGCTTACAGTCTGGTAGGGAAATTGGCACACACTGAGGAAGCAATCAAATACAAATGCTAAGTTTTCTAAAACCTGATGGATTTAGAAATAAATTAGCCCAGAGTAAGTGAACAAAAAGTTCAGAGAATGGAAAAGATCAGTGTAGCCAGATGTTTTGGTCCAAGCTCATTGGGTTGGAAGGATCAGAAACACATTCTAATTAGCTTGGGTCAGAACAGAAACTGGGTGTTAGGTTATAAAACTCTTGGAATTGAAAGCAGAGAAATAATAACTGAGCCTTCTGTGAGCTATAAGTGACCTTGAAAAATCAGCAATTTCAGTTGCTTTTTCAGAAGTTGCATGTACTGTGTTATTTCTGCTTCTCTTAGCTTTTCTTCTTTTAGTTCTCAGCTGTACTTCTCTGCATGGCCTAACATGTCTGTCGGTCTCTCATACCAGATTCATCTCAACCACCATTAGAAAGGCTCTGTGTCACTTAGTTCAGGTTATAGACAGAGAGAATATGCTTAGATCAACTGGTTTCCCCTTGGCCATGTATCAACCTCTGTTCAATTAACTGTTTGGGAGAGGGCCCCTGGGTTCCTTGGGGCATCTCATCCAATCCTTTCAGCAGAAATGGAATGAGAAAACAAATCCGATGAAAAAGGTGTGTGGTTAGTGTAGAAGTTAAGAATGGCTTAATGCAGAAGGTGAGGGTTTTGATTACAATAAGCAAAGAGAATTGTGACCAGGGCACTGCAGCTCATGTGCATATGCCCAAGCTCCTGCTGTTGTGTAGGTGAGGGGGTAGCCTACAATGGCTACAGGAAGAAGGTTCCTGTTGCTCAGGGTGGGAGATTGGAAAAGTGAGATAAGCCACCAACAGGTGTTCATCAATGACCCTCCCCTTTACTTGAAGTTTATTATATAAGTCTGCCCTTCTCAGCTTAGCAGCTGCTCTTCTGATTGTTTTCAAAGTCTGTGCTGTGATCTCCAAGTCAAAGAGTATATGTGCCTTCTTAATCTTTATCAATTAATTCTCTTTTGTTTTATAGGAATTAAAAAATACTTCTTATACCCTGTGCAATACTGTAAGTCACTTTGAGGAAAGGGACTGGGTTTTATACCTATTCCTAGCATCTAGTTCAATTCCCTTCCCATAAAGCTTCATAAATGTTTGTTGAATAGAGTAATTAAAAATAAATAAACCTAGCTTTAAGAGGAACAAAGAGCAACACTGACTTATGTGTCAACATCACAGAGATTTAGAGTTCTTTGAAAAGCAAACAGCCTATAACATCTCAGAAGAAAGAAAAGTCCTGAGTGGCTATTATGACTCCCCAGGGTTCTCCCTTCACTCACTGACTACTCTAGAGGTGGTGATGGGGCTCCCTCCCTGCTCCCCATAACTAACAAGGCACTTTTTAAAATAACACATTAAGTTTTGAATATCTGAATTAATGTTATAAAACATTAATATGATATATTATTAGATTTTTAGGTCACATGTCAATATATTGGCTGGAAGTGTCCTAATTTCATAGAACCAAGACTTTCAAGCCATAATCTCAGTCTCCCAGCTCAACCACACATGTAAAGTTCTTAGCCCAGTGACACATAATATGTGCCAATAAATATTAGTTGTCTTCCTATTATCTCTCCTTTGATGAGCATTGTCTGTGCTAAGCCAAAGGATGTCACTTAACTGTGTGCCACATTACTCTTTGGACAGGTGGGCCAGCTGCAATTTAAACTTCTAAATAGAACCCCCAGCAACAAACTGAGCAGCCACTGGGGCCTCAATGCTTTGATGTCTCCAGAGTGCTTCATCTTCTCTGGTCAGCAACAGTGCCTCCTCATCGCTCAGGAATAAAGGAAGGTTAGAGCGGGGCCCCAAAATATTGATAGTGAGAGACTACCCAAGGCGTTGCAATTTGGCTCATTTCCTGTTATGACAAGGATGGTAACAAAAACTGAAAATGGCACAACAAAAATCCATTCTTGAGACCAAAATTGTAGTAAAAATGGGACATTTCCAGGAGCTGCTATCCCCACAGGCTTCTCATTATAATTGTCTGGATTTTTATTTTTCTTCATTTCTTTTTTTTTTATAATCTTGTATTCAGATCTTGATATCAGCAGTCCCTGAAAGTTGTTTGAGCAGTCAGAAAAACAATGATGTTCATTTAGTAGCAAGGTTGTAAAATTTGAATAGACCAAAACAACAAATGCTAAAGATAGTTTTCTTTGCATAAGCAACTCTCATACATTACACTTTTGACACATTAAGGAATAAAAACACTCAAAACCAAATTCTAGTGAATAAAATTTGCATTCCACAGATAAACATTCTGTTAAAGCAATAGTTCTCAAATAGGGACAATTTTGCACACAGCCCGCCCCCAACAGACATTTGGCAATTTCTGGAGATACCTTTCACTGTCACAATTAGGAAGCTAGTGCCATGGCATCTGATGGGTAATGGCCGGGAATACTGATAAACATCCTGCAGTGTGCAGGCCATGCCCCACCCCAAAACATCAACAGCGATGAGGTTGAGAAACTTGTATTGAAAGAACTCAAACCTCTCACTTTACTTGAATCTAATACCTTACCATTTAATGATTAATATTTTTGCATCGCATTCCCTTGGGAATAATTAAAAAAAATAAGGAAAAGGAAAACATAAAATGAAAACTTGTAAAATAAGAACTAAAAATTAAATCTCAGACTCTTCAGAAGTCAACATCAGCCCTGTATATAAACATTATATTAATCACCTTTTCATTGGCATACTCATAATTCCTAACACTTATGCTTCACTTTATTTTTTTATATTTCACTTTCAATAGAACATCCCATTTAAATCATCTATTTGATCTTTTCAAAAGTTCTGTGGAGTAGATATAATTATATACATCTTAAAGCAACAGTATAAGACTCATGGAGGTTAAGTACTTGTCCAATGAAACATGGATAAAAAGAACAGCCTGGGACAATGAAAAAAGGAAATGTTTGGGATCAGGAATACTGAGCTTCCTGAAGTCTACCATTTGCCAGTTATGAGTCATTGTTTTACCTACTTGGCTTTCCCAGCTATATAATGAGAGGGGTGATAGCTCAGAGAGTCACTATAAAACTAAATGAGGCCATGGATTTCAAACAAAATACCTCACATAGTGTGAAAAAGACACAGAGGCAGCAGGGCCTGAACCTGATATTCTAATTTCAAATCCATTGCACTTCCATCCATCCCAAGAGGGCCCACCGTGTATTTATAATACCACAAGCATTTGAAGTCACTGATTTTATCAGCAAATGCATATAACATGCTTTAGGACAAGTAAAAAAAATAAAGAAACACCTTAAAATCATTCAGAATTCTTTTACTTTCAACTATGTTGTTCAAAGTCACCAAGAGATTTCTTTGTCAGCCAGGACAAGAGAAGCAGAATCTTTCCACTTTCCATGATTGAAGACTGTGTGTTTCTTTGTGTGTGTTTGGGTGGGGGATGGGGGGGTAGAATGAAAACATCTCAGAACAGTCTAAAGCAAAAAGGGACTTAATCATCTTCAGTGAAATGAAGAGAACATGCTTTTATTTGTTCACAGGAAACTCAGACCAAGTGACCGTATTTTCTCAGGCATCCAGCAAATCTTTGAGGTCCTAATCAAAAGGAAATAAATATTAAAAAGAAACATTGACTTAGTAATTTCACTTCCAGAAATTCACCTGAAGAGAAAAACTGTACATGTATACATATATATAATTTTAACATCTAATACACAAATTGTGGTATCACCAATGCAATTCTATAAATTAATGAATCTCTTATAAATATAAAAAATTAAAACCAAATGAAATATCCAACAAAAAGAGAATGGTTAGGTAGGCATAAAAAATTAAGGTTATTAAGTATAGTTATTACATTATGATTAATGTCTGCTATAATAGGGGTTAGGAAAAAAGCAGAACCAAAATCACAGACACAAAATAAACTCAATTTTGTTTTTTTGAAAGTCTAAATAAATTTGTAGGAAACAGTCTAAAATGTTACAGTGGTGAGATTATTAATAATTTTTAATCTTTCTTATTTTCAATTTTTACTAGCTTTATAAAATGACCATATGAGTTTATTCATGCTATAATAAAAATACAAATAAATATAATGATAAAGTGAAGAGCACTTAAAAAAGGAATTATGTTGGAAGCATATGGAGAAATTTATGTGGAGAATTTGCTACCACAAATAAAAGTTTAGTAAGGCACAAAAAAAAGTAATTTGATTGTTTCACCATTACAAAGCTCTTAAGACCAAATTCCTCTCAGTGCATTGATTTCATTTTGACATGAAACATGCCCCTCAGTTCTACAATAAAAGAAATTATGAAATATCAATAGTGACTTCTAGAGGACACATATACACATGTTGATTGAAGATTAATTTCTCAGCAGGGTGGTCCATCATGGATATTGGGCCTTTTGTTGTGACACAGGTCAGGTAGCCTGAATAATTATTAAAGAAACCTGAATCTGGTTTGTGCTGGTTCTGTGTTTCTAGAGAACATGGGTTTTTCTGTAGTAGAGGCATAGAGGATGCTCTGCTTTGACCATATATTTTACTACAGGATATCACAATCCAAGTTAGAAATTATCTGATCAATGGTCTGAAATGTCATTGAGAGCTACCATGTGTAAGAAGCTTGGTGATACCTGGTTCCAAATATAGAAAAACCTTTCCAGATGGCAATGTACTACCTGTGAGCTTAAACTGCGCCCCATGAAATATCTACGGTTTCCTCTTTTTCCTCATCCTTTGTACACAATTGCTCAGCAAAACTTTCAATAGCACACGATCTTTGTGGGAAATAACTTAAAGAAATTATTTAAGCAAATGACTCTCAGAGTTCTATCTAAAGGAGGCATATAAACAGCCCTTAGCTGGACGTTCAGTTCAAAAAGAGTATAGATTTGTAGTAACAGAAATGTGAGGGCCACCATAACAAGAACAGATTTAAAATCCACCTGTAAAAAAAAAATACAGACTTAATGTAATCAATTAGCTGATCCAAAATACCTTGCCTTTGCCATGGTTTTATAAAAGACTGCTCTGGGCAGTCACAATGACCTCACTTTTTGATAACTACTTCCCCACCTGGAAAAGTTATTTCTATATAATATGTGAATTTACCCTCCCCCAGTTCTGCACAGCTTTTTCAACCAAAGATGAACATCTGACTAATGTTAAATCAATCAGACAATCTATTGTATGGATTTGGAATTGGGATTAAAAGGCAACCAGTCGGTGGCTTTAAATCTAAAGGATGTTAGTATAGTCATCTCATGTTATGTGCATGAAAAATCAGGAAAAGGTGAAATGAAGTAAATTTCTAAAGAAGAAAGATATGTTTGAGTTTGAGAAGTCTCTAATACAAAGATCCCTCTTCCCTGCCCAAGTTCTGAACCAACTGAGAGACACAGGAAAAATATTAAGATAAAAATAGCCCTTTTATTTGAGATACAGTTTGGAGATCACTGCTCTGGGTGTGGAAGAATTGGCTTCTCACTTCTAACCCCAGCATAGGCAGACCTACCTTCCAAGTCCCAGTCAGGGCTCAGTCCCTACAACTTTTCCTTGCTGCCATCTTCCAGGAACCTTAAAATATGTGGGAGGGATGAAGGAGCAGAGCAGAACATGTTCTCTGCAAGTAGACAGACCCCACAAGGAAGAAAGGGGATAACCAAACATCCCCAGTTTGGTCTTCCAAATTCTTCAGTTATGTAGCAAATTCTTCAGTTAGGCAAGTCCCCCCTTCTCAAGGAAGAGTAAGAGAGATACAGAGGAAAGTGACCCAGCGTTCTACACTGGGCTTTCTACAGTGTAGAAAGGGCTTTCTAATTGGGAATGTGCTGAGGGGGTAAAAGTGGTTCCACCTAACATGATGGTAGTTGGAATGAGAGTGTGGATTGGATTCCATCTGACTTGCCCTTGGATTCCATGAGATACCCTAGTATCTTTCTCATAAATTTCCCCCTGGCTTAGATTAACTTGGTTTGGTTTCTATTACTTATAACCAAAGTCATCCAAAGATAGCTATTTGGATGGTTAGCATTCCACCATGGACTACTGAACAACAATGCCAGTGTTAGCCTAGCAGTCAATTTAGTCCTTGTAGGGGAAGTGGAGGCAGTCTGGCTTCCTCACCCAGGTGTCTGGGCAACTAAGGAAAGCTGTGTCCCCATAGCCTTGAGACTGGGTCCTATAAACTGTTCCCATAACATGAACTGGGCTCACATGTGCAGAATTATGTTATATAATTAATGGCATCTTGCCGGCTTTGTTCCCCTCTAGTACTTAAACAGGTAGGGACTCCCTGTGGGGGCAATGATGATGAGAGACACGCAAGGGGGCAGGTGCCATGACACATGCCACACTGCAGAGCAGGGGCCATGACATTAGACATGCATATAGGCACGCAGCTTGTGGCATGCATGGCTTGCCCACCCGTGAATAAAGATGTGCCAGACATCCCAATGGCTCCATGAATATTTTTCTGTCCAGACAAATACCATGGACCTGCCTGGCCTTGAAGGGTCACAACACAGTCCTGTTCTCTCTACCTTTTGTTTTCATGTTACAGGTGAGAAAATAAGACCTGTGGAGATATAAACACACACACATAACATATATATCACTCCATTACCACTTACTTTGGACTTTAAATAACACCATGATTTTTAAAGATAGAAATAATGTTGAGTGTCAGAAAAACTCTCACTTACGGTCTCTAGTTGTATTAAGCTGGACAGGAACAGCAGCAGCAAATTGTTGATGAGGCAGAAGCCCAGAGCACAAAATCCCTGGCTATTAGCAGGCTGTAGTGCGACAACACACCAAAACCCCAACATGGTGTGCCACCCATTGCCTCTTGAGGATGGAGGCATTTATTACTTAACTGTTGATAACATTGACAACTGACAACTCACAGTGGAGTCCCTTCCCCAGGATTTCCCCTTATTAAAAGAAACCTGCTTCCCCAAGTCATGCCTCCTCTGCAGGAGGAGAGTGGGGGAGCCAGTGTCTGATGACAACTGGAGAAGGGGTGCAGAGGCCTCGCCCCCTTGCCTCAATTCCAGACATCTCTGAAGAGCCCTCCCAGGTTCAGAGCTCCACGGCACTGCTTCACAGTTCAGCCTCTCCCTTCACCTAATCTAACTCCCCTCACTCCCTTCCAGATGTGTGTCCAAGGCCACTCTCCAATCAATTCCTGAATATAAATCTCTGCCTCAGAATCTGTGTCCTGGGAGCCTTGACCTGTGCCAGTCCTGATGTCAGAAATAAACAATATCTAGGGCAGCATAGACCTATAGAAATTTCTGCAATGATGGCATTGTTTTATAGCTGTACTGTGCAATAAAGTGTGTTTAGAGCTACTAAGCAAATAAGTTTCAATTTAATTTAATTAATTTAAACACCCACATCTGGTTAGTGGCTACCATACTGGATAGCATAGATGCATAGATCCTGACTATCAGGATAAAAACTGGAACTTCAGTGGCATACAATGATCATGTGAACATCTGTGGAAAAGAAGTCAAAAATGGTGGGAGAGGTTCGCCATGTGTTGGGTGAAGATCTAGGTTTTGAGAACAGATAATAATATAACCTGGGCTGGGTAACATTATTCCCATTTTTTAGGTGAGGGTAATGTGGCTCAGAACTTATGCAAGGTCATACATGTACTAAGTAGGAAAAACAGAATCTGAAAATGATACTAAAGTTTATGCTCTTTTTAAAGTGCTCAAAACATGGGATATGTGAGAGCAAAAGCAGCAAACCCAGACCACAAGTGAGGAGCAAATATGTACACATATCCTTAAGCCTTGAGCTTTCTTATTACTGTGTATAATTATGTAAGAGGAATGATGCATGAGTTGCTGTAGCATCCAGTGAGTCCCTGCCACCATCTGTTGCATATCTATCATGTGCTGGGTGCCTGAAGCTGCTGATACTGAGATGAATAAGAAATTAAGACATGATTGTAAGCAACCATAAAGTGTGGCCTTGAGTGTGTCCTTCCTGCTGACTGTCCCTGTTGCTGAGCCCTATAAGGCATAGTAACTGCTCAGAGATACTGTAGGCTAGTTCAGACTTATCTAAGGCTGTGCTTCTAAATCCCATAGTCTCTCATACCCTACAGAGCTGGCTGCCCCTTGACACAGCAGTGACCAGTAAGGAGAGAGGAAGCTGGTGTGCACAGGAGCAGCTCCAGGCCACAGCATTCACATTATATTCTGTGTGAATGACTCTCCCTGGCACTGCAGTTGGGTGGCCCTGCATGAAATTCTCTTCATGCATGATTTTCTTAGGACCCACTCTGGTTCCTGTTCAACTTTATAAAGGGAAAGATGGAAAGGATTCCTGGGCCTAACTCAGCAAAGTAGTGGCACAGAAGATGTGATCAAAATAGAGGTGTCCTTTAGGCTTCGGGCAACCTAAAAGAGAAAGTGGAAGTCCGACTTTTTAACTGATTTTCTTCTCCCAAAGAAAGCTTCAGTCCTTAACATCACGGCTCTGAGCGCCCCCTGCAGGTGGTTATGGGCCACCTATATACACAGCAGTCTGCATCCTCAAGGAGCTCACAGCCAGATGACACAGCAATAAATTATTGCTTTACAGTAGCTTCTGTGGGAGGGGGACGTACAGATGCTAGGGAAGTAGAAGGAAGAACTAGACAGAGCTTCCCAGGTGTCTTATGTTATAGCTCTGTTTCAGTAAGGTGACAGAGTTTGACAGAGCAGCTACTCAACAATGGCTTAATCTATATGCATGACCCATAATATGTTTGTGAGTTGCTTCCAGCACTCTACCCCATGCAAAGAATCAGCACTGCTTTAAGGGGGACCAGCTTGATTGGTGAGGTTATGCTCTGACCCAAGCTAAGGGAAGGGAAAATGTGAGGTTTCAGGTTCCCATGCCACATCTAGTCCTTACTAAAGGCCTACACTGTCCTTTCTTCCAGGAGATTAAAAATCTGTTCAGAAAAAAAAAAAAGAAGGATAACTACAAAGCCTCTTTAAACCTCCTTACAGGCATTCATCACAAACTTGGATGATTCCAAAGCTGCCCTTAGAGAATCTGAGCTCAGCACTAAATTTTCCAGATCATCTCTTGCATCCATGATCCATGAGGAAAGACTTGAGTGTGGACTCCTAAAGGCAGAGACACTTCCATTGATCACTATTCTCGGGGCCTAACATTGCAGGCACCCAGTGGGGTGCTCATTATGTATCAGTCCTCCTTCTCCATACAGTAATAGCTCAGTAAGTTCAGCAAACATTTATAGAGTATCTATATGTCCAGCATCATTCTAAAGACTGAGAAAAAAAAAGATAAATTAGACACACTGGCCCTTTGCTCTCCAGTAGCTTACAGAGAGAGGGCACTCAATAAATTGTTCTTCAGATTGACTTGCTGACTGAGTGGTTCAACAGAATCAGTCTCTGAATGTACCCCCCTCTGCAAAATAGTCTCTAAACAGAAGCCTCCAATCAAGTGAATCCAAAAACTGATTTGAGATATATCCAAAGGACACTGATTAGGCATATGGCTTGCATTTCTTAAGCATCCTTGTGTGCACTGTCTTAATATACCTCTTCCTTACTAAACCCACCTCCACCCTGGCCCCTATCTGAGCAATAAAGTATAGGATTCAGCCTGTCTCTAGCCATGGAATAAATGGAAATACACAGATCTACATAGGGCTTGAACTGGCATCCTTCACCAGCAGGGCCCACCCACTGCAGATGTGTAAAAATGGATTCACTCTCAGGTCGACACAGTTTTATCCTATTTTCTTCAGTGTAACTTAGAATTGTCATTCCAAGTTGTAGGTCAATAGCACTGAAATGAACAACTTCTGCAGTTCCTGACTTTATGAGTGTATCTCTAGATTAACATTATGGAGGTTATAGAGTTCCCCTTCCTTGACACTTTGGTCTATAAATCATGCTATGCTTATTCTTCTGCCCATAAGTGTGCAAAGGAACCTGTCCTTGTCACTGGAAAATAAGAGTGAGTGGTCATACAATGGCAGGATGCAGGTAATCACAAATAGTCAGGGAAACAAACACTAGTAGCAAGATGAATGTGCTGGAAGTAAGTGTAACAAAAAGAAGTGGCAGTGAGCACGGGCCATTGCTTCAGCCACACAGCCAGTGCCTCCGTGCATAAATTCTCAGCAGGCTTCAGAGGCAGAAGTGGTAATAAGTTTATACCCAAGGCAGCATAGAATGTCAAGTCAACTTGAGGCCTGCAGAAGAACAGGCAAAAAGAGGGCGGAAGTGATTGGCAGGGGCTATTTGGCATTTGCTGAATCACATTCCAGCCTGTCTAGTCTCCTCAAAGAACACAGCTCTCCTGACCATGAGCCAGTGTGGAAGGCCTTTCTGGCTTGCCTCTCTCCTGTGCCTCTGTTTTCCTAGATTAAATGAAGGGGTCATATATGAAAGAAATGTGCTAAAACTTGGGGTTCAGGGACACACAATGGTGGTGATTCTACAAGAGGGGTGAATAGAGTTCCCCATATTGCTCCCCAAATTGCAGCTGCCAAAACGTACCTTGTTTTGAAGCTGGAGCAACTTTAATGTTTTCCTAACACAGGCAGGAGCTTTATTAAATCTCCGTGGAGTTTACCAGCTGTGTTCTCCCTGGGGTGAGCTGGATGAGATCCAAGCCAGGATACCAGACACACATAGGCAAAATTATACAAGAAGGGAAGTAAACCTCATTATCTTCCCAAGACACGATTTTACCTGCTTTAGTTAATCGTGTTTGTGCAGGAACAGGAGTCGCTTCATCAAAGACATGTTTTTTGAGAGACATGTAGTGATGTGGACTCTGTAGGCTACTGTCCACATCGGAAGCTTCCTTCAGAGTCTAAGCAGAGGCTCAGGTGTGACAGCTAGCCAGGAACAGCACTTTCTCCAATGCAAGTGAAGCCAGTGGAGCAAATTCCAGGTAAATGCAGGGAAAACATTGTTCTGTACAAATAGGTCACACAAAACTGATTCCTTTGGGAATATTTTTCATACTGGAATTGGGATTATTTGACCTTAAACTTGTATAAAACTTAGGGACAACAGTCAGGGAAGGGTCGGAGAAATGCATTAATGTCAATGGCCTGCTTCCAGGACTTTAAGTAGTATAATATTTTTATGAACAGTTGAGCCCCTTTAATAACATATGATTTCTGCAAAAATCTCCAGTTCATTTTTTCACTTACTTGTTCATTAATTCTTTCAAACAAACATTTTTCTATGTGCCAATCATGGTGCTAGGTCCTAGGGATATGGCAATAAACAGGACAAGTAGGTTCCTCTCCTTTTATAGTCTAACCAGTTAAGCATGTAATGACAGGTGATTTTAATTTTAGTGAAAGAGTATGTACAGGGAGCAGTGCACACATGGACGAGAGACCTAACTTACTTAGTAGAAGGTGGTAGCCTTCCCAGAGAAGTGTATCATCAGGACACACTGGGTTACACTGTGGTCACTAACAACTCATTATCTCAGGGACTTAAATCAACCACAGTTTAGTTCTTGTTAACCACAGATGTCCACTGCAGTTTACCAGGGGCCTCTGCTAATCATGGTTACTCAGTGACCCAAGCTGATAGAACAGCCATCAATTCCAATGGCACCAAATGCTAAGCCAAAGGGACAAAGAGAGCTCTGAGGGTCTGGCACTAGCATTTGAGTATTCTGCCTGTAAGTGACACACATCACTCTGATCATTTCTCCTTGGCCAGGACTAATCATGTGGCCCCACCCACTAAGAAGTACAACTCTCCCAGGTGCTCAGTAATGATTTGCACACCAAGTAATAACTCCACTGGGCCATGAAAACAGGGTACTAGTTAGTCCCATTAAATAAGAGGGGAGCTCAAGGGTCTGAGAAAAAGATTTCCAGACATATTTCAAGGCAATAACATATGTGAAGTCCATCTAATTTTTACCTGGAGTGCACTTCTCTTCTGTAGACATCATTAATTGCATGTCTGCCTGCAGACTAGATTCTAAGTTCCCAAATCCATCCTTCCTACCATAGAGCCTAGCACAAAGTAGGTATTCAATACATGTCCATAAATAAGGAAAATAACATTGCCCTCTTGATTGGTTATAATGGATCAGATCAGCAATATGTAAAATTCTTTGTCTCTTACCAGAATCCATAACCACTTTGAGGTCACAATAGGACTTGCTTAAAGAATTTCCTGATCTGCCTCCATCGAATACCTCTTTTACTGATCCTTCTTCCTGCTTTTCCTAACTATAAATTGTACAGGTAAGTTCACAGGATCTGCAACACATTTTTGGTTCTATGTGTTTGTCTCTCTTATTCTCCTAGACATTGAGAGAAGTGCCTGGCACATAGTAGATGTTCAAAAAATATTCTATTGATTAATTGAATAAATCTAAATTTAAAAAAGGTTATCAATTGAAGGGCACTTGAGTAGCAATGGAGTGTGGGAAAATTAGGTAAAGTAGACACTGTCTAAGGGAGATCACTAAGCTGAAACAAGCACCCAGTTTCAGAGATAAGTATATCTCCCCCAAGGAGAGATGGATGCTGCAAGTCATTGCAGCATGGATTGAATTGGATTTACATTATACTAGTAATATCCTCTACTTTTATGCCATGCTTACATTTGAGACAGAACATACGATTAGCTCCCATGTACATTCTGGTCTCTTCCTCTTTGCTTAGACCCTGCTTTTCTGCCAGAGGACAATCCACTGATAATCACAGTAGCACTTCGCATGTATAACATCTGAACTCCATAAAATTATTTCACATCCCTTGCTGCATCATCCAGAAAGGCAACTTCTGTGGCATCCACCCATAAGTAATGATTTCTTGTCATTGTCTATCAGAGGAAGAGAAGCAATGGTGTGCTGGCTTTCACCTCTCTTTCAGATTTGATTTTTCAGTGCAGCTGAGATGCTGTTCAGTCTTCCCTCTCTCCTGACTCTACCCAACTCAGTCACTGCCTGAAACAGCACGGCTTCAGGCAAATATTCAGGCTTGTGACCACAGAAATCTGAGCAGAATGTTGATTTTCATGCACTCAAGGTGAACCAGGCTACTAATTCTCAGGAATTGTATGTTCTGCCAAATACCTGCCCCCATAGCAGCAAAGCAGCCTTTACTATCATCACAGCTGCTCAAGAGAGGGCTTGTGAGCTACAGTTTTTCACACCATTAATGCATTGCATGCACCAAAAATCACAGCTGGAAATGCTGGGATTGCATTAGAGGCTCTGGTGAGAACCCTGGAGATCTCACTATCAGGAGGAAGTGAAAGGTGATCACTGAGACTCCACCAGCTAACTCTGCAGGGAACTGCCACTATGTGTTTACCAGGGCTGTGCTGATGATTGCAATGCCCCCCTCTCCCCATCCCTCCCCCCACCCAGGAGCTGAAGGATTTTTGCATTGCTGCACTTTAGTGGGTCTAACAGGGTGCTGGCATCAGTTTTCAATGCCTTTCCTGATGACCCATGTAGAACAGCTTCCTGTGCATGGGCCTTAAGTATCCATGACTCACTTTGCAGCTGAAACTTGCAAGTTTCCAGAAATGCTATTTGTTGAAGAACCCTGTACACTCTAAATTTCTATTATGAGACTTAACAATATTGTTCATGGTTAGGAGCATTTACTTTCCAGTTATACTGCCTGCATTCAGATCTCAGTTCCTTAACTTTCTAATTGTAAGACTTCAGACAAGTTACTCTCTCAAAGCCTCAGATTCATTATCTTTAAAATGAGGATAATATTATCAACTACTTACAGTGACTACTAGATGAATGTACAGTGCTAGGTACAGTAAATTTTAACTACATTTTATTTGTCTTTTTTATATAACCCATGTTAGGGTTTTAGAAGATAGTAGAAAGATTAATCAATAGAAATTGCAGGAAATGAGATTTCAGTAAGATGTCTCATACACGTGCCAACCACTGTCCTGGAAGAAAATGCATGCCTTTGATATATACTTACTGAGGACCTACTATATATGAGCCACAAGGCTGCAGGTAGACAGGTTGTCTGTCACTGGATGTGTTTAAATGTTGGGCAGACAACTGCCTGGTGGGAGCCAGAGCCAGCTGAGTGCAAGCCCCACACCCAGAAAAACCAATGCAACCCTGTGGGCTATTCTTGGGTAGGGAGAGATTGATTAATCAGATTAATCTAGTTCATGAAATCAATTTACACACACTCGAATCAACCCAAATTTGTGTGTGTGGGCCACCTCATTCTGATAGATGTCTGTATTAATAAAGAAGAATAAAAGAGAAGGGGGAAGGGAGAGTTACCAGGAAAATTACATAATTGCCTATTCCAAATGGCTTGAAAGTCTTACCTGAAGAAACATACATCATAATTAAGGCCTCTGGATTCCATTTAAGAAAACTCTGGAACAGTTCAATTGCTTTGCTCCCCAGCACTCTTACAATGTTTTTCCTTGTTATTGCCATAATTATTTTACTGAAAAGTATTAATCATTAGTGTAGGCTCTTCTGTATCACAATATGAAAGGAGATATAGACTCTGTACCTGAGCTTCCTGTTTCATTTATATCGACACTTGAAAGGAGAGCTGGCTACAGAAAAGGGGTGGGCATTATGTAAATATACAAGTCACAGTCCCACACTGAGCAGTAAGTGCTTCAATAAAGCCCGGTCCTTGCCATCTGTCAATTCCCCACACTCTCCCTTGAGGACAAAGAGAACCTGGGGAATGAGCAACTGTGAGGCTGAGGAGGAGGCAAGGCAAGCTGACAGCAAGGCAGAGCATGCGGTTAGTGGGTGAGAACAACCAGAAGAAGGAATTGGCAAAGGAAGGAGAGACTGAAAAAGGCGCACAAGTTACACACTGAGAAGGCAGCCCACCCCAGTAAGCACGATACAATGTGCTCCCAGATGTCTCCTTTGTGTTATTCATGGGCAGTGGTTGTTCCAAACCTGAATATGCATGTGAGTCACCTGGAAATCTTATTAAAATACAGATCCTGATTCAGTAGGGTTGGAATACAGCCATGCCCATTTGTTTACCTATTGTCTAGAGCTGCTTTTGCACTGCAACAGCAGAGTTAAATAGTTGCTATGAAGAAATATGTTCCCTAAAGCCTAAAAATTATTTACTACCTGGCCCTTGTACAGGAAAATGTGTTGAACCTTGTCCTAAAGGATACTTATTATTGAAACTAAGAAAAAAAGACAAAATGATGTTGTGACCAGCTGAGGAAATTTATATTATGAATCTCAATGAGTAAGAGCAAAGTTCTTGTTTAACAAAAATGGTCCTTTTTATGGAGACTTAGAAGAGATCATAGTCTATAAGTGAATTGAAGGAGAAAAAATTCCAGAAATCCATGGTTCTAGAGGAGAGACCCCATCATTATTCTATAAGGTTGAAAAGAACTAGTAATAGTGTGTGTGTTGTCCAAAGTTGATCACAAATTAGGCCCAGAAACAGAAGAGTTTATATAGCCATGTTAGATCAGTTGAAAGTAACCTGCTTCTGCTCCTCACTTCTTCATCATGGTTTCTTTGGCTGCTAAGACAGTTCTTTTTCTTCAATGGTGAATGAGTAGCAACAACAACTCAAACTTAAGTTTTTGCATATCACAACATCTTTTCAAAATTTTTTTCCACATGCAATATAACATTTGATCTTCACATTAATCTTCCAATATGTACAAACTAACTCAGTTGGATGCAAAGAAGCAGTAATACAAAGTCTTCTCTAAAGGGGCAGACAGTCATAAAAATAAGCATAGGTGTAAGAAACACTGACACAGGGTATAAGGGACACAGGAGTAACTCAGAGGAGGGCATGGGATGTAGGGGGTTGCCATCACAGAATTTACTTTATAGTATTTAAATTGAGGGAGGGGTTGTAAGGAATGAGAAGATCGTAACTACACTGATGGTAGCAGCACCAAAACCTGAAAAGAAAAATGAAAGTCAATGGTTCTTATGAGTTATATAGCCTCTTCATATTGAAAATAAAACATTTGAGGTTTAGAATTAATATAGATTAATTACGTAAAGTAGAATTCATACTGAAGTCTTCTAACTCCAAACATTAGTTCTTTCTACTACTGTATTAGCTTTTCAGGGATAATTGTTTAAGGGTGATAATGTAATGTGGAATTATAATGATAGTTATGATGATAGACTAACATTTATATAGTGTGTTTTACATGTGCCAAACTCTGTTCTTCAAAGAACTAGCACTCATAGGTAGATAGGTGTTAGAAGATTCCAACTCAATATAATTATTTTTATTTCAAATCTTGGAGCTGTCCAGCAGAAGAATAGGCTATATCATTAAAAAAAATAATAAGAGGGGACTTCCAGTCAAGATAGATGCATAGATAAACACTGCTTTCCTCCTTGCACAAACACAACAAAATTACAACCAAACTACAGAACAGTTATTTGAGCTGTATGGAAGTGGGACAACTAAAAAATTAAAGAAACCACATTCATCCAGATGGATAGGATGGGGGAAGGAGTGGAGACTTGGAAAATTGGAGCATAGAACAGGCCAGTCCCACACCCATGTGTGGTGGGTAAAAATGAAGAAGGATATCTCAGGTGTGAGGGATTCCAGACTCACACCAGACCACCCAGACCAGGGTTCCAGTTCCAGAAAGATAAGGCCCCGTAACTTCTGGTTGTAAAAACCAGCGGGGGTTGGGTCAGCAGAAGAAACTGCAGGATTCTCAGGCCCCACCTCTTAAAGGGCCTCACACCACACATGGACTTACTCAGGCTTACTCCTTCCAGGCTCTAGCACTAGAGCAGCAGCTTGAAAGGTACCAGTGGCATACAGGGAGGAAATGAAGTGTCTAGCATCTGGGCAAGAGCTGGGGAACAGCTTCCTCCCAGACAGAACTGCATACCATTACTATTGTTCCTTTTTTGAGCCACAGTACAGTGGCACCATATCTGAGACTCAATCAACCTAGTTCACACATGCTGCCCTGGTGATTACCTAAAGCTCTGCCCCATTCAACTTATGGGCCCACCCAAACTGTTAATAGTAGCTTTTCCATATGAATTGTATGGCTGGACACAGGATTCAGACCTTCCTAAATCAGCTCAAACTAGCATCAGCTGAACCCAATCCTATACCCCCTCACTAAGTAACCCCAGCTCTAGCACCAGAAACAGCCATCTGCAGATCACTTTATAGTTATGGCAAGTGGCCCCAGGCAGAACAAAGGTGGTGACTGGTCTTAGCCTGCACCATCTGGGAAGCACCAGAGCCTGTATACCCAGTGGACAGCTATAGACTACATCAGAGCACCACCACCCAAAGACCTCCACAAGTCACAGAGGAAGGTGTTTGGTGGCCAGTGGTCACAGCCAAACTTATCAGCTGACTGGTTGGATGAATTTACCTACCAACTGCAATCAAGATTCAACTACAAGAGGAAGGTATACTCAGCCCACATGGAGAGTGTACCTTGAGCATTCAGCTTCCTTAATAGGGGAGGCTGATCCACTGAACCCTGTAGGATACCCACTGTATTAAGTCATGCTACCAAGACAGAGTTATAGCAGCTCTACCTAATATATAGAAACAAACACCAGAAGGCTGCAAAAATGAGGAGACAAAGAAATATGGCCCAAATGAAACAACTGAACAAAACTCCAGAAAAAGAAATAAATGAAGATAAGCAATCTATCCAATATAGACTTCAAAACACTGGTTATAAGGATACTCCAGGAACTCAATAGGTACTTCAACAGCATTAAAATGACCCAATCAGAAATTAAGGGTACACTAATTGCAATAAAGAATAATTTACAGGGAATCAACAGTGGAGTGGATGAAGCCAAGGATCAAATCAATGATTTTGAACATAAGGAAGCAAAGACATGCAATCAGAACAGCAAGAAGAAAAAAAATATAAAGAAAATGATAACAGGGTAAGGAGCCTCTGGGACAATTTCAAGTATACAAACATTGGCATCATAGGAATTCCAGAAGGAGAAGAGAAAGAGCAAGAAATTGGAAACCTATTTGAAAAAATAATGAAAGAAAACTTCCCTAATTTGATAAAAGAAATAGACATGAAAGTCTAGAAAGCCCAGAGGGTCCCAAACCAGTTGGACCCAAAGAGGACCACACTAAGACACATTATAATTAAATTGCCAAAAGTTAAAGATAAGAATAAAATTTTAAAAGCAACAAGAGAAAAGCAGATAGTTACCTACAAAGAAGTTCCCATAAGACTGTCAGCTGATTTCTCAAAATAAACTTTGTAGGCTGGAAGAGTTAGCAAGAAGTATTCAAAGTGATGAAAAGCAAGGACTACAATCTAGATTACTCTATCCAGCAAAGACATCATTTAGAATGAAGGGCAGATAAAGTGCTTCCAACACAAGATAAAGCTAAAGAAATTCATCATCACTAAGCCTTTATCATATGAAATATTAAAGGGACTTATCTTAAATAAAAGGAAAAAATCAAAACTATGAACATTAAAATGACAATAAACACATAAATATCAACAATTGACTCTAGCCACAAAGGAGGCATAGGTGGATATACCTTGCCTCCTCGCACAACCAAAAGAAGGACAACAACAAATTTATAAACAAAATATAACCAGAACTTTCAGAAAATCAAACTGTATGGAAGTCTGACAACCAAGGAGAAGAAACATTCATTCAGCCTGGCAGGAGTGATGGAGACTGGCAGTGGTGTGGAGAGTGGCAGGGTGATAGCTGCCAGACTGGGAAGTCCCACATTTTTGTGCAGATTAACATGGAGGAATAACTGGGGAGTGAGATAGACTGTGCAACCCAGGGTTTTAGCACAGGGAAATAAAGCCTCAAAACTTCTGGTTGTAAAAATCTGTGTGGTCTGAGGCAGTGGGAGAAACTCCCAGCATCATAGGGGTGTTTGTTGGAGAGACCCACAAGGTCCTAGAATATACAGACATCCCACCCATCCAGAAATCAGCACCAGAAGGTCCCAATTTGACTGTGGGGAGTAGAAGAAATGACTGAAAGTGGGGCAATTGCTGAGCAAGCAGCATTCTTCCCTCTCAGACCCCTCCCACACATACAGTGCCACAACCCAGCAACATGGGTTGCCGTGCTTTGGTGAATACCTAAGGTTCTGCCCCTTACAATGTAACAGGTACACCAAGACAAAGTAATATGGCCCTAAAGAAAAAACAGATCAAAACTCTGAAAATGGAACTAAGTGATGAAGAGATAGTCAACCTATCAAATGCAAAGTCCAAAACACTGGCAATCAAAATGTTCACAGAAATGGCTGAGTATGGTTGCAAAATAGAGGAAAAAGTGAAGGCTGTGCAAAGTGAAACAAGGAAAAATATACAAGGAAACAACAGTGAAGGGAAGGAAACTGGGACTCAAATCAATGATCTGGATCAGAAGG
Organism: Phyllostomus hastatus; assembly: GCF_019186645.2. NCBI lineage: Eukaryota > Metazoa > Chordata > Mammalia > Chiroptera > Phyllostomidae > Phyllostomus > Phyllostomus hastatus. The sequence continues at coordinate 4,492,989 of NW_025333857.1, forward strand.
AAGAAATAAACATTCAACCAGGACAGAATAAAAAAACGAGAATTTAAAAAACTGAGGAGAGGCTTAGGAACCTCTGTGACTATTGTAAACATTCCAACATCTGAATCATAGGGGTGCTAGAAGAATAAGAGGAAGAGCAACAAATTGAAAACTTATTTGAAAACATAGTGAAGGAGAACTTCCCCAATTTGGTAAAGGAAATAGACTTCCAGGCCAGGGAGCTCAGAGAGTCCCAAAGAAGTTGGACCCAAGGAAGTACACACCAAAGCACATTGTAATTACATTACCCAAGATGAAAGATAAGGAGAGAATCTTAAAAGCAGCAAGAGAAAAGAAAAGAAGACAGTTACCTACAAAGGAGTTCCCATAAGACTATCAGCTGATTTCTCAAAAGAAACCTTGCAGGCAAGAAGGGACTGGCAAGAAGTGTTCCAAGTCATGAAAGGCAAGGACCTACATCCAAGATTACTCTATCCAGCAAACATATCATTTAGAATGAAGAGCAGATAAAGTGCTTCCCAGATAAGGTCAAGTTACAGGAGTTCATCATCACCAAGGCCTTATTATGGGAAATGTTAAAGGAACTTATCTAAGAAAAAGAAGATGATCAAAACTCTGAACAGTAAAATGACAAAAAAAAACTCACAGCTATCAAAAACTGAACCTAAATAAAAACAAAAACAAACTAAGCAAACAACTAGATCAGGAATAGAATCACAGAAATGGAGATTACATGGAGGGTTATTAGCAGAGAGGGGAAGGAGGAGAATGGATAAAAAGGTACAGGGAACATGAAGCATAATTTGTAGGTACAAAATAGACAGTGGGAGGTTAAGAATAGAATAGGAAATGGAGAAGCCAAAGAATTTATATGTGTGACCCATGGACATGAACTAAGGAGGGAGAATGCTGGTGGGAGAAGGGGTGCAGAGCAGAGGGGAATAAAGGGGATAAAAATAAAGGGAGTGCTATAATAGTATAATCAATAAAATATACTTTTAAAAACAACTGAATGTAAAAAACAATCTAAGCAAAAAAGCAGAACAGAAACAGAATTGTAGATATGGAGAATGTTTGGATGGTTGCCAGACGGGAGAAGGGTTTGGGGGAATGGTGGAAAAGGTGAAGGGATAAAGAAGTACAAATTGGTAGTCACAGAATAGTCAGGGTGATGTTAAGAATCGTATAGGAAATGGAGAAGCCAAAGAATTTATATGCCAGACCCATGGACACAAACTAAGGAGGCGGGAATTTTCCTGAGGGAGTAGGGGGCACTAAGTGGGTCAAAGGAGGAAAAGTCGGGACTACTGTAATAGCATAATCAATAAAATATAATAAGAAAGAAAGAAAAAAGGAAGGAAGAAAGGAAAATTTAAAAATGAACTCTCATTTTCTTAAGGAAAGTGCCTACATTGAAGCTGAATCCACAAAAGGTTTTGCATCAGAGATGGCTTTTTGCTGGCTAGGAAGTCAAAATGGAATGACTTAGATCTTCCCCAACTCTCTATCTCCTCCAAAACAGCCATGTATTTCCCAAGACCACACAGGTGTTCAGGGGCTCAGCTGAAGTTAGAACCTACATCTCCAGCTCTCTTTCCTCTGCCTCCTGTTCAAGTGAGACTATCAACGATAGAGGTAACTGATGGATAATTGATGAAGAACCTAACATTGTATTCCAGAAATATGTCAAGATGCATAATTCTCAGTGGAATCCTGTGAGGAATTTACTGAACCTAACTTAAGCAATTGATTTTCTCATTCTCTTAGTTAAGATACCACTCTCCAATTACTTTTTTTTATGCAAGTGAGAGTTGTTCTTATGTCTTATTTGAAGTTCCACCCAAATAGAATACATTATACTTAGGTTATATTTGATTGGTACTTCTTTTTCTAATTCAGATACCATTGAATATCACTTCTTATATCACAGTAACTTAGCTAGAGAATACACATGAGGAATCTGAATGAGTGTGAAATAAGATACAGTGAAACCCCAGGGTTCGATGTGGTCTTTTAGTTTGCAGCATATTGTAATATTTTCTGATACCATGGATTCAGTCACATGTTTTCTTTATGGAATGACTTATCAACACGATACTCTTTCCAATGTAATTCAAAAAGCACTTACTTCAGATTTCAACTCTGAGCCTGGTTTCCACCAGGGAGGTGAGTAAAAGAAAAGTAATCTATAATGAGCTTGGTACTGTAATCTTGAGGGGTTTTACATTCATGGAGATGTGCAAACATGCAAGCAACTTCTAGAGAAAGAATGTAGCACCTTCTAAAGGGCCAAAAGGAGAAGCACTAGAAAGTAAGTACCAGAAGGGAGTTCAATGTTGAATGGAAATGTTAAAAACAATGTTTATGTTTCAGCCCCATTATAGTTTGACTAGAATACTCTGATGATTGTTTCATTTATTCTCTGTTCACAGCAATTCATATGTGCATCAGCTGCCATGCCCTGTAATCGGCATACAAGAACCTGTCCCATTTGAGTGGGAATTACTGTGGCTACGTTATGACCTCGGTCCTTGTTCCCAGTGATGCTTCTATAATACAAAACCTAATGATTTCTTTCTTTAACCTACCTAGTCTCCAGAGGTTGTGCATCTGAATCAGTCTCTAAAGTAAGGCAAACAGTGTGGTTTGGAGGTCAGTAGAGCAGGTTAGAAAGCAATAGAAATGGCTGCACAATCAAACAAAATGCTTCAGATTCTTCTGAAAATGACTTTAGACTTCAGTGCCAGAAGAGAAAAATGAAATCAAAAGTATTGGTGCTCTTCACCCTTATGCTAAATATAGATTTCATAAATTAGTCAGAGCTATAAGCACTGGTTTGTCTTGTGGTTTATCTCAGTTGAGAAACTAATGCTTAATTAACTTTAGTCAAGAGATGGCAGATATACTCCCTTTCTTTTTGTTTAATTGGAATCTAATTACAAATAGGTCACTCATTTGTTCATTCATTCAGCAAATATTTATTTAACTATCTGAAGCTTTTTTAAACTAAAACAAAACTCACTAGAAAGTTCCATGTTGCATTTATTTTCTTAATTTTAGATACTTGCCAAACTCCCCAGTGATACTACCCTTGTCTTGAGTATTTAAGGAATTTTACATTAAAATATTTGCTAACTATAGATACTTTCCAACTAGCAAAAATGCCAAGTTTGTGCCTTTGGAATTTGAAATGAGTTTGACATAAAGAAGAAACATTATGGATTAGTTTAATTAATCTTTAGGCTGGAAAACTTTCATCCACTCACAAATGGGCTTTGTCCCTAAATTGGTCATTTAACCCTCATTATGCCATACTGTTTTTTGTTCCTCAAGATCAGTGGTTCTCAGCCTTTCTTGTACATTGGAATCACCTGCAGAATTTAAAAGCTAGTGACACATGGTAGTCACTCCAGAGTTTTGTTTAAGTGACCTGGGTGTTGTAAATGTATAGCCAGGATTGAGAACTGCCATGCTAAATTATGAGAACATGCCCTTGCTTTGCTAAGAACCTTCTGGCAATTCAACAACCCTCATAACTGCAGGGCAAACTCCAGAATCCCTAATGTGACTGTCTCGCCCCCTCTTCCCAGACCATCAGTAGTGTGCTTTCTAAGCTTCAGACCTTTGAACCAGCCACTCATTTCTGACACTGGCCCTTGGACAAGCTGTCCCATTTCCTGGAACACTTCCCACCCCCCACTCTTCATCTGACTGATTTCTACTGACCTTTAGTTTGGAGTGAAGTGTCACTTGGTTAAGCAGAAAATTTTTGACCCTGCCCTATGAATTCCATCCTAAAACAGGTTTCCCTGCTATACCTAACATCTTGCTTTTCATTACACAAGAACTGTAAGGGCACTAAAGACTAGAGCCTTGTCTACCTTCCTTATTGCTGTGTCTCCAGTCCAGAGCACAAAGCCCCGTACATAACAGGAGCTCAGTAACTCTTTGTTATTGAATCAGCCAGAGTCCAGTCAGGAACAAGAAACCACATCAGGAATTTGAACAGGAAAGATTGATTATACAGGGAAAAAAAAGCTCAATGTTAGTGAAAAGCTATTAACTGCTAAATGGGCTAGAGAAGACTTAATGGCAAATGTTGGGAGCAGTTATACCCCCAGGTGAAAGAGAGCACCCAAAGAAGGAATTAAAAATTTGGAAGAGCACCAACTCACCCCCAAGGCTCAAACTGGACCTCACTGGAGAGAATACAACTACAACCTGCTGAGAAGCAGACATGTCACCAGGTACCGTGGGCCAGAGCTGATCTGTAGGAGGTCGTGTTTAGGAGGTGCTGGTGAAGTTCACTAGGGTGCAATGGAGTGAAGCTGACTCATAGGAACCTGCCCACTGGTGTGCCAACAGATTGTATTTGATCTACAGGAAGACTTCTATTGAAATGCTGGAGAATCTCAGTCAAAATTGAAGGCCATTTGACTGCCCACTAACCACTGGCAGCTGAGCAGCTAAAGATGTGAAAAGCACACAGGAAAATCCTCTTTGCTTTGCCAGAAGTGCCTCTCTAGCCCCCTCTATTGACAAAACCTAACCTTGAACCAGCTCTCAAATCACAAAGCAAAAAGCAGTGGATTTGGAGCTGAGAAGAAACCATTTGATAACTAGCACTGAGAAAGATAGATGATTGAAGATGATAGATAGATAGATAGATAGATAGATAGATAGATAGATAGATAGATAGATAGATGATAGATGGATAGATAGATGGATAGATAGATGATATATATATATATATATATATATATATATATAGATATATAGATATATAGATAGATATATAGATATATATATAAATACCCTCAATAAAAACAAAGAAAATATGTTAACAAATGTAAAAACCTTAACAAATGTAAAAACCAACACCATATTAAAAAAAAGATGAAAGCTTGATAGTCACTTTATCCTATTACATTTCTTAATGCTTTTTCATATCTCTGTTCACAGTTCAAAGACTGTGCCATATTGGTGATTGCCATTTCAACTACCCCTATTAGAGTTGTATCTCTTCCGCCATGGACCTGAAAAGCCACCTAACTTGGACAAAGGCAAATCCTCAATTAGAAATGTGGTGGTTTTGTTTATCTGCAAGATGGACATTAAGTCCCTTTAATTCCATGTCTCAGGAAATTCTGGTAGCTATGTTGCAAGCAATGAGAAAGTATAAATCATAGAAAATAAATTAATGAGGCTATTGCTGGTCATACATTCATATCCTAAGAAGATCTGAGTGCTCAGTGAAAGCTTTGATGAAAAAATTAGAGCACACAATTGCAAGATTCTTTTGATCCTTGATCAGTGCTTATAACTTCTGTGAAATGGTAACTGTGGCAAAGAATCATTAGTCTTCTGCTATATTTAAACTTCTGCTTTATTTAATAAGCAAATAGTGAAAATAAAATGCTCAGGAAGGTGGTCTTTAGCTGCTGTCAGGGACTGCATAAGAAACCCTCCATTCTAGTCTTTCTTTTCATACAATCAAGTACTTGAATCAGAATGAAGTAAATTTCTGAAAGCAATTAAATTTCCTTAAGAATACTCATTCATTTCTGGAGGTACAATTAATGGCACACCCCCTTTTGGAAACTTTCTAAAGAGCAATTAGACAATATGCATGATAAGGAAATAATCTGACATATAGAAAAAGCTTTATTCTAAAGATAAGGTCATGAAATATTTATAAGCTATTCCCATTACATTAATATAATGACCAATAGGTGAATTATGGTGCCATCTCATGACAGCCATTCATGTAGAAGACTTGATTAACAACACAGGGAATCAAATATGATCATCTTGTGTTAAATGAAAAAAGCAATACAAAATCATGTCCCTTGTATAATCATAACCAAAAAGTGCATAGAAGAAAGCCTGATAGGCTTTTTAAGAAATATTTTCTATAGAATAATTTTGTAGGAATAGAGATGCTAGATAAAGAGGAAATAAATTTAAAATTATGGTAGAATGCCAAATTGTGCTCCAAAGAGGTGTTACACCACACTTTTCCACTGACTGCATTGTCCGTATTTTCCACATATTCTTTAATGTGCACAGATAATGTTTACACTGGGAAAAAAAACAGCTTTTAGATTTTGCTTTAAAACTTTCACAATTCAGTACACTATCAATCTTTGATAAATTGAATAAAGACATTAAAATTGTCTACTTCTTTCATAGTCCCATATATCCTAAGAGTAAAAGGTCATGTCCTGGTGTCAAGCTGTGTGTAATTCATCCAGTCACCATATATAGTGGAGCAAATACAAGTGCAAATTGCTAACAGAGAAGCTGGGAGGGGAGGCATGAAAATAAACCAGAACTGAATTCTACCCTTAAATAACTCACAGTCTCACATCACGTACAGGCAATGGGCAGTGGTGACTCTGGATGGAATCATAGAAAACCTCTTACTACAAATGCAAAGAAAATCACAGCAGAACCTGAAGGATATGGTTCTACTTCTCATCTTTGTGAAAATGATAATCCAACTCCAGTGACACTAAAATTCAGGAGTAATTTTTATTGCCCACCTTTCAACTTTAGGATTAAAATTACTGTACAACTATCAGGATCCAGACATGACACTTGATTCTAGAAATATACATATTAGATAAAAAAAGATAAAATAAGATTTAAAAAGCAGTATTCCTATCCTTATAGGACTTACATTTACACTCTAATGAAATAAACATTCAAATAATCATAAATCAGAATGCAGTTTGAGTAGACATGTAGGAGCAGAATAGCTGAATCAAATGTTAGCTGTATGTTTAACTTTTTAAGAAACTACCACCTTGTTTTCTAATAGCCATATAAACACTTTCTCACTTTGATTTTAGTATCCCCTCATCATCAATGGTGTTCTGCATATTTTCATGTGTCATCCCTATATTTTATTTTATAAAGCACCTGTTCAAATCTTTTCATTTGTTATTGTGCTGTTTGTTTTCCTATTACCATGTTTTAAAGGTTCTTTCAACAGGGTCTGGCAGAAGTAACACCTGCTTGAGTGTGGTTCATAAGCTAATAATATGGGTGTAATAATTTATAGTTTTAATTTGAACATTTCATCTAAAATGGCATATGGTGTGCTTGAGTGTGATATTATTGTTACAGAATTATGTGCTTATGATTTTGTAATAGAAGATTTTGTCATAAGAAGAGGGCATTATTTGTGCCAGGCCCTGCATATCCTGGATAAAAGTCCCTTTACAGATATATGTTTTGCAATTATATTCTCCTCATCTATGGCTTACCTTTTCATCCACCTAAACTGTATATGAATATTCACAGCAGTTTGATTTGTACTAGCCAAAGACTTGAAGCAATATGTTTTTTTCTATTGACAGAGAATGGATACACAAATTAAGATATAACCATACAATAGAATACTACTCAGAAATAAAAATAAACTATTGGTATACATAACATTAATGAATCTCAAAATAATTATGCAAAGTGTAAGAAGCCAAACTAAAAAATACATCATGAATCATTCTATACATAAATAATACATAGTGAATAACTCTATTTAGATAAAACTTTTAATAATTCAAAATAACCTATGGCAACAGAAAGCATACCCGTGGTTGTTGGGGAGACCAGCAGCAGATGAATTGGCAGGAAGGGTTGCAAACGGACATAAGAAAGCTTTTGCAGGAGACATATATGTTTATTATCACGACAACTTATTTCATTTCTCAAAATTTATCATACTGTACAATTTAAATACGTAGGTCAGTTACAGCTCAATAACTAGTAAAAATGAAATTTGAGGAAAATAGCAATATAAATAATTACAGTTGTTATAGAAGTTCTGAGAAAGACCTTCTAGTCTTGATTCATGAGTGGCACAAGCTAAGCCCTGAAGAAAGGCACAGGGTAGGAAGGGCCACAGGCCACCTCGTCTGCATCTTGAGTATCAACAGACCTTGTCATCATTGTAGTATCTCTACCCTTGAGCCTGCCTGCAATTTGCCTCAGTCATTTTCTTTTTTTAAGTATATTTTATTGATTATGTTATTACAATTACCCTATTTTTTCTCCCTTATTCCCCTCCACCCTGCACCTGCTCTCCCACTGGCATCCCCACACCCCTTAGTTCATGTCCATGGGTCATATACATAAGTTCTTTGGCTTCTCCATTTCCTATACCATTCTTAGCCTCCCCCTTGTCTATTTTGTATCTACCATTTATGCTTCTTAATCCCTGTACCTTTTCTCCCACTCTACTCTCTCCCTCTCCCTGCTGATAATCCTCCATGTGATCTCCATATTTGTGATTCTGTTCCTGTTCTAGTTGCTTGCTTAGTTTGTTTTCCTTTTTGTTTTTTAGGTTCATTTCTTGATAGTTGTGAGTTTGTTGTCATTATACTACTCAAAGTTTTGATCTTCTTCTTTTTCTTAGATAAGTCCCTTTAACATTTCCCATAATAAGGCCTTGGTGATGATGAACTCCTGTAACTTGACCTTATCTGGGAAGCACTTTATCTGCCCTTCATTCTAAATGGTAGATTTGCTGGATAGAATAATATTGGATGTAGGTGCTTGCCTTTCATGACTTGGAATACTTCTTGCCAGTCCCTTCTTGCCTGCAAGATTTCTTTTGAGAAATCAGCTGATAGTCTTATGGAACTCCTTTGTAGGTAAGTGTCTCCTTTTCTCCTGCTGCTTTTAAGATTCTCTCCTTATCTTTCATCTTGGGTAATGTAATTATGATGTGCCTAGGTGTGTGCTTCCTTGGCCCCAACTTCTTTGGGACTCTCTGAGCTCCCTGGACTTCCTGGAAGTCTATTTCTTTTACCAAATTGGGGAAGTTCTCCTTCATTATGTTTCCAAATAAGTTTTCAATTTCTTGCTCTTCCTTTCCTCCTTCTAGCACCCCTATGATTCAGGTGTTGGAAAATTTAAAGTTGTCCCAGAGATTCCTAACTCTCTCACCATTTTTTTGAATCCTTGTTTTTTCATTCTGTTCTTGTTGAATGTTTATTTCTTCCCTCTGGTCCAAATCATTGATTTGAGTCCTGGTTTCCTTACCTTACTGTTGTTTCCCTGTATATTTTTCTTTGTTTCACTTTGCATAGCCTTCACTTCTTCCTCTATTTTGAAATCATACTCAACCATTTCTGTGAGCATTCTGGTTACCAGTGTTTTCAACTCTGAATCTGATAGGTTGGCTACCTCTTCATCACTTAGTTCTACTTTTGGAGTTTTGATCTGTTCTTTCATTTGTGTCATATTTCTTTGTCTCAGCACACCTATTACATAGTAAAGAGCCTTAGGTATTCACCAGGGTGGGGCAACCCACTTTGCTACATTGTTGCTCCATATGTGGGGTAGGAGTCTGAGAGGGAACAATGCTGCTTGCTTAGCTCTCAGCCAGCTTTCAGTCATTTTCCCCACCACCCACAAGCAAATTGGGCCCTTCTGGTGCTAATTCCCAGGGGGGTGCATCATGTGCATTCTTAGACATTGTGGGTCTCTTTAATGAACTCTCCCATGAGACTTGGAGTTTCTCCCGTCACCACAACCCCCATAGGTGTTTACAGCGAGAGGTTTTGAGGCTTTCTTTCTCCCAGCTGGAACTCTCAGCTGTGCAGTCTGTCTTGCACACAAACATGGACCTGCCAGGTCCATCAGCAGCCACCTTGCCATGAATCTTCTTTGTCTTCTTCACCCTCCTACCAGTCTGAAGGAATGTGTCTTCTTTAATTCCTTGGTTGTCAAACTTCCATACAGGTCAATTTTCTGGCAGTTATGGTTATTTTTTGTTTTTAAATTTATTGTTTTCCTTCTTTTGGTGGGCAAAGTGTATCTACCTACATGTCCATCTTGCCTGGAAGTCCCCACCTCAGTCATTTTCAACATAACATTTCAAGTACAGGATGCTAATTCGATAGTATTGGGGTGAGAGGTAAAATTGATTTGCCATCCCTAGAATGGGAATTATTCTGACAAAGAAGGGATTCAAGAATTTAGAATATTCTATCTCAATTCTAGTTACTCTTTGTCCCTTCATGAAACCTGTGCTAGTTGAGGACAGGACCACAGCTCTTCTTAAGGGTTCCTTTTCACAGTCACAGACAGCAACTTATTAGGTGGGATTTCCCAAAGGAGCCTACGGGGGAATTCCATGCAAGCCATTGATGGCAGGAGTTTTCCATCAGGAGAAAGCATGCTGAGAGCAAGGTAGGGCAGGAAAGCAGTTGAGCCAAGACAAGGCCTCCACTGAAGTCCTGTTTTAGCCTTACCCCACAGGAACTCTGGGACAAAAACTGCACAGCCAAGTTCCTCTCACCTTTGTGTCCTGGGTTAATCGGGCATTAGCTGAGGGCTATGGCTATGCAGTGTGTCTGGTGGGAGGGGCATGGGTCTGCAAGGGCAGAGACTTTCTCACCAAGGTGGAAGAGGTGATAAGGGGATCTCTGGGAGGTTAGCAGCCCACACTCAGGGCAGCTGGGGGTGGGAACCGGCCTGGAAAGGGCGATCTGGGCTGGACACAAAGCTTTTACCATAGTGACTCACCCTTTCCCCCTTCTCATGTTCTGATCATTCCATTTTAGAATAGGGTCCTAAACTTAAATGCATACAGGAAGATACATCCAAATGAATGAGATGGCTGTAGGTACAGAAGAATATTTCTCTACTTTGAGGAAAAAAACCCACAAATGCAATAACAAATAAGACTCAGATGACCCTGGCATGTGTTTTCATTCAGTAATATGAACCCAGCATTAGCAGATATTCCAAATGATTAAGAAAAGCCAACAATCTTAATTTCAATGTAAGAGTCTCCCCCATTTCTGACTATTGGCCCATTTAAAAATTATAGTAGTCATTTAACAAAACATGGTTCCCAGGTCAGTGTTGGCCCATGGATAATCAACATGCAGTCTCAATTTTAGAAAAATAATAAAAAAATAATAAAAACACAGTAGAAAAATAATAAAAAAATAATAAAAACAAAAGAATTTTGTAAATTCTTTACAAAATTTTGCCCATACTTTTCATCCAAGTCTACTAAGTAAGCAACAACAGGCATCCTTACTCCACTGTATAAAAGAGACCTAAAACTCTAATATAGTATGGAATACACAATAGAGACAAAATACTAGGAAAAGACCCAAAGCATACCAGAAACAATCTGCTCACCTGAGGGAAATTCTTAGAGCCACGCAACCTAAACTTTTGGTGGGATATGAGACCTTTTTGCGAATCTGATTAAAGCCATTGACCCTCTTTTTGGGAACATGTGCAATTTACAGGCAATTCCTGAGGGCTCATGGACCCTTAGAAGTGCATGGATGGACCCCAGTTAAGAGCTCCTGACATGAGACCCAGAGGAAGAATACAAAAAAGATGAAGGTCAGGATGCATCACCTAGAGAGAGGAACTGCAGTTTCCTCCTCTTTGCTTCACCAAGAAAGGTATGAACAGCTAGCTTCAGGAAGTTTCGAGGATATGTCAAAAACTTAAAAATGAATTTGCCTTTTGACCTAACTATCCCACTTCTGGGAATATATCTGAAGAAACTGAAAATACTAATTCAAAAGAACATAAGCACCCCTGTGTTCATTGCACTGTTGTTTACAATCACCAAGATATGGAAGCAGCCCAAGTGTCCATCAATGGATGAGTGGATAAAAAGTCTATGGGACATTTACACAATGGAATACTACTTGGCTGTAAAAAAAAAGAAAATTTCACTCTTCGTGTCAGTATGGATGGACCTGGAGAATGTTACACTAAGTGAAATAAACCAAATAAGCAGAAAAAGACAAATGCCATATGATCTCACTCATATGTGAAATCTAATGAACAAAATAATAAACTAATAAGGGAAACAGATAGACTCACAGATGGAGAGCCGGCTGACAGTTAGTGGGGGGAGGAGGGTAGGCAGTGGAGGGATTGAGCAGAAAAGAAAAAGTCTCATAGACGTGGACAACAGTGTGGTGATTGCTAGGGGCTGGAAGTTTAAGGTGACTAAATGGTAGTGGAAAAAACACAATAAACACTAAATTTAAAAACAAAAGCCTCCAGGAATGGAAGCCCCCACTGAAGATGCCACAAATGGGGAAGATGAGGAGGAATGAGGATGTTAAAGTTCTGGGGATAGAGCACTCAGGTGAGCTCCGAGAGGATGGGAGGATGGCTCCAAAGGCCGCCTACCAATGCGCGATTGAGGAGAGGATACCCTAGACGGGCATGTTAGTTAGTCTGGGGGGGTGGGATTCTACTTCCTTATGAAGCTGCTGATTTGATGTTTATTCTATTCCCAAAAGCTAAATAAGTCAATACAAATAAACTCTTTATTAGGGGATATTGATAGGGGTGAAGAGAAAGGAGTCCAGGCTCGCCCCAGCCACACCTGTGATGTCACACCCTACAAGTGCAGAGCAAAGGTTGCTATGGTCCCTTGCAGCACCTCACTCCTCTGTGCCCTCTCTGTGGAGGCAGAGCAGAAGAGCCACATACAGACCCTGCCACTCACTGGCCATGACTGGATTTTTCTGGGCTTGATTCTCTGCTCTGTGAAACACAGCTACAATAACCATCAAACAATTTATCAATTGTAAGAAATAGAGCACCGGAAAAAGTAGGGTTGTCCTCCCTCCATGACAAGGAATTTGCCCAGGCTTGACGAGCCTGCGGTGACCACCGTGGTGGGCCTGGGTCACTGTGCTGAAGGCTGCTGTGGTGAGACTGGCATCCGCCTGCCTCGGGTTAGCCCCCACCGCTCCCTTCCCTTCATTTAAACTGTGGGAAGGAAAGCCCTGCTTTACGTATTTTTAGAAAAACATGGAATGTTCTTCACTATTTGGTGTGTCCTCACTGAGACCCAAACATATAGATTTCTTAGGCTCTTTAATTGTGGAAGCAATTTGAAACTCTTCCAACATTGGCCTTATTAACCCAGATGGCATTCATCTGCACAGTTCTCTATTTAGCTTTGGTGTTTTCCTCTGCAGTAAACAGGAGTTGATTCCTTATTCCCAAACCGTCCCCTCCAATGAATGACACACTCTTTACCAACCTGTGTGGTATGTAGATGAATTGGTAGAGATGAATTGAAATCCCTCAGGAGGTGGAATAATGTAGCTTGAAGAAGCAGGCCTCCCACACAGGTTCCTGCATGCAGCGGGCCAGTGCCATTAAGGAACAGGCAATTCATACTGTGCTTCAGTATTGCTGTGCTTCTACGTGGTGTCCTAGCAAATACAGCTCCTGAAAGACACCTGTAAATGTCCAGCAGCTTCCATTGTTTTTATTTGCCATGAAACTGAGAGCTTGTTTCTCAGCAACCTCCCCAGGTCTCTTAAAGGCTATTTCAAAAAATTCAAGTTTCTCTCCTATAAAAATTTTTTCCTCCCAAAGTACAAGGTTTTGAATCAAGCCCAGGTTGGTAGCTGACTAGGAGGCATTTGTCTACATGCATTCTGACTGCTTAATGAGGGAGTGAAGATAAACCAACATTTCTTCAATACTTATTATGTGCAACTCTTTGTTTGAGGGCTTTATATTGCTATAAATGTGATCTTGTGCATTTTTATTCTCATAACCAACCTCAGTGCAGATTGATGCTGATCAACATCCTGTGGCATGGTGAAAACTCAGAGAAGTTACCTGTCCTTGAGCTCGTTAGAAAGAGCATGACTTGAGGGGTAGGCTTAAACCTTTGCTATGTGACCTAAAGCTGACATTTGGTTTCCTCAGGCCTAACGTGGGAACATGGGATAAGCTTGGGAGTAGGATTAGCACAGCTAATGAATGCAGAAGTGCACTGTCAGGCACATAAAGGTGGATCCTTTCTCAGAGATTTCTTTCTAAGGCTCATGGGCTGTGTGTATGCATAGTGTATGTAGGTTTGAAACCACTGTGCATGAAATTCTTGTGCATAACTGGCTAAAAACATAAGACATGGGGAGGTTCTTCTTTGGGCCTTTTTTTCATTCTCTACCTCCAATTTCATGCTTGTGTACCTCTCCTTGCTCTTCTTCTATATTCTTACCCTGCCCTTCCCCCACTTCTCTGTTCTACTTCCACACTTTTCCCTAACAAATGCACCTTCCTTCCAGATTGTCAATCTAATGCCCTCAGTTGGGGATTCTTTGTCCCCAAAGCATCTCAGTGACCTCCACAGTATAGAGCCTGAAGGACCTCCTCCATGGGCATCATGAAATCATGAGAGGCATTTGTGGAAGGCTGAACCCCAGTGACATAGTTGTGTTATAGAACAGACCCGGGGGCATAGTGAATGACATACTATTACCAAAAGGATCCTCCTTTTCTTCTCCAGGGGTTCCCCCCACCACACTAGCCCACTGCCAGGGGAAAGACATCTCTCGATGCCAGAGACTGGTAAAAAGGAAAGGAATTATTTATTTAAAAGCTATACAGACTTAGAGTAATGACTTAATGTCTTCATTAAAATGCTAAAGTCCTTTAGGATACCCACATATGCACACAGTCCTTCCTTCTCCCTCTGCCAGTCTGGGGTACCATATCTCAGGAAAAGAATTAGAAGTCTGTGATTCCAGCTCCTGGCACCATCAGCTGTGTTGCTGCCACAATCTCCAGTTAATCCAAAACCATGTGGCACCTTCTCATGATCCACCAGAAAGAGTCCTTTCACCTCTTTTCTTCCAGGCAAAGTCTCTCCTGCTTCCTAAGCCACATGGCAAAAGGGAGCACCCCAAAGCCATGTGGTTCTCCCCTTTGCATGGCTGCCACACCTAGATTTAAATCCCAGTACCAGTCTTCCTCTGCAGCCCCATTTCTGACTCCTCCTACAGTTACGCCTGCCAGCATTCCCATATTCCTCCAGCTTTACTGGGCTGCCATAGTAAGTCCAGGCAGGCATGGCCCCATGGCATGGAGCCAATCATCTTCAGGCACTCATGTAGATGCTGTAACCAGGAGGAGTTGCCTCCCAGTTACATCTTGGGTAGAAATCACTTCCATCCCCTTGTCTCAAAGCATGGCCACAGCTGTTTAACATATCTATGACACCAGTTAAAGGTTATAGATATGTTAAATGACCATGCCAGAAGTTACCTGCAAAGCTGTTGATATGCAAAACAACTCTCACTGGGCCTGCTCCATGTGGCCCATCCTCCAGCTAAGACTTGTGGGGGTGAGGAAATTATATATATATATTTCTAATATTTCCTGGACACCTTGAGTTCTGGACCCCATTACAAATCCCTACTTGGGGCCCCCCTCTTGGCTGCACCCTGTTATAGTTGGACTTATTGTCAAAACCCTGGGTAGCTTTTGTTTCTCTGAAACCACTTCATTGTGTGTGTATAACAGGCCCTTTACAAAACAGACCCTACTGAAATGAAGGTTTCAGGTCTACATGATCCCTCCTCATCCATTCAAAGACCATGCAGACAAGAGCAGTACTGACACCCTGAGGGCAGCAGATAATCACACTTGTGACTTCTTCTTGTTCTACTCAATTACTGCAATCACCTTGTTTCTCTGAGTATCGACATGCAATTTTCCATGCCTGCTTTCCTTTCTTGGTCTTTGTCTACTTATTGGCTGGAAAATCAATGTATGCACCCTACTCTTACACCTCATGAATCTGAGAAAATTGAGGAAAGTAAGACTTCTGTGGCAAAATTCCCGTAAGTGCTAAGAGGTCCGGCTGCAACCAAAGCACATTGTTTACCATGGCCTTTCTGTTTCATCTCAAATGTGACAGCTGTGATGGTGGGGACAATATGTGAGTGCTTTCTGCATGGCAGGCACTGTGCTAAGTCATTTTTCACAACAACCCCCCGAGGTTGGTAATATTTTCCTTATTCTATAGATGAGGAAACTGAGTTTAATCAGTCATGTCAGACCAGGTAGAAATTAAAAGGGAATAAAATATCTTCTAAAGCACAGATAAGGTATTATTGTGGAAAGATTATGAGCCTCAGACCAAATAATCCTATATTTAAATTTCTGGCACTCACCAACTAACACCCAAGGAAAATTGCTTCAACTCATGAATCCTCAGTTTTCTCACCCCTAAAATGGGAATGATAAATCCTATTATAAAGGGATCATTGGAAGAGTCATTGTAGGAGTAGGTAAGTTACATATACAGAATATTATCTGGACTGTAATAAACCTCTGTGAGTGTTTATTACCTTCCCTCCCTTATGATTGCCATGAGCACACATAAAGAATATGAGATTATATATATTTATATATATATACATACAAATATATAATATATGCATATATATATGTAAAATCTTCAGACATTTTGGCTATGTTAGCACATAACCCAGCCAGCTGGCCTTCCAGAATAATGAATGCTCATGGCTGGGTGCTAACCAATGTTTTAAATGCATGTTTATTGCCTAGACACTCTTCAGGGCCATTATAGTCTTATGGAGCTCTATCTATCTCAGTTCACGGACCATTGGTCCAAGCAATCATTAAAAGCTAATAAGGTGTGTTTTGTCAGTTCTGTTGTCATGCATGAGCACTAAGTCTTTGCACTACTAATCTTGCAACATTTTTTCTGACTCATTACATATTTCTTCAGTAGATTTTTATTCTACTTCTATTGTGCTTTCTGTTTAAGAGTGAGTGAGTCAGCTCCAATAACCCACCTCCCCTGCAGCGATTTAGGTCCTCTACATGAGCCTACCCTTGCCATACATGTCCTACATTGAGGTGATACCCAAGCTGAATCTGTATTTGCAGTCAAACTCACACCCTTGAAAATAATGGCTTAAAATAGGAATGCTGACACCACCTTAACTCAAACAGCACAAATGCAGAGCTATAATTTTCTATGCTACTTAATCTCCTGATACAAATACTGCTGTTGCTCAAGGGAATTCTTCATCCAATCCAGAGGAAAAAAAAAATTCTCTCAAGGATGTAATCAGTTAACAAACCAAATTAGCATGTAGTAGGGTTTTGTGGCTCTTATCATCCACATTAACCTCAGGGCTCCCCAAGGCTAATATCTTCAGTTGTGCTGTTTTTTGCTTGCTGTCTCCAGTCCACTAACCTTATTTCTCTATGGGGGAATTGAAAGCTCTGCTCTTTGCAAATCTCCCTCCGATTTCCGTTCTATTTGGTGGAGCGAAGCCTTCAGTTTCCAAGGTCAAATGAGCTAAGCCCCTTCGAAAGGAGCTTACTTCTGACTGACACAATAAGAGTCTACTCCTTTTAGCAGACCCTTGCAGGGGCATCATTAAAACACTTTCTTCTCTACATGCAGTTACGACCTCCAGAAGAGACACATGGAACGGCAACGCCACCTACTGGTTTCATCTGCATAATTTTTGTTGCACTGTTTTCTTTGGGTCTCTGCTTTCTCTGTAATGAATGAAAACCACTAATTCTGGGACTCTGTCACCCACGTTCAAGTGGAAAGCTGGGATTTCTTTAATACCCTTTATTTTTGATCCCCCTGCCTAATGAGATGCTTTATCTTTATCTCTGAGATGGAGGAGAAAGCCAAAATTAGAATTAGAAAAAATACTTCTTATTGATTCCTGATGGCATCTTGTCTAGACCCTCTGTGGGTGTTTCTGTTCAACCCAATGTGTCACGTTAGCTTATCAGGGACCTATTTGCATAGTTGACACCATGCCATATGGTCAACTTCTGCCTCTGCATCAAAGTGAGAAAACAATGGTCCAATAAGTGATTTTTACATAGTAGAAAAAGTCTGTTTTCACTTAAGTTTCAGGAAAGCTCTGAATAAATATAACACCATGACAAAAATACCTCAGAATAGGAGCTGCCTGTGACATTATGGATGGCTGGTCAGTTGGACTAGTGCTGTCAAGGAGGCCATGGTGAGGAATCTGACATGAAGGACAAGTTTAGAAAAGTTCCAGTCCATGGAGAGTGCACTACCAACGAATCAATGAGCTAGGCATCATTACCTTCATGTACAAATGAGGAAACCGAGGTTCCAGAGATTAAGCATTTACTAAGGCAGCAAGTATCAGATCCATATCTGTCTGAATTGAAATCCTATGTTCTCAACACCACAAATGCGCCTTATGCCCAGCTGGCTGTCTTGAAAACAGGTCCCCTGGTCACAAGAGGCGCCATGTGAGAAGTACAAGGCATGCTTCAAAAGCCTTGTCCTGTTATGCAGAAACAACTCCATGGGCCTGCTTCTAGGTGATAAGTTGCATCACCTTCATTAGTGACAGAAAAAAATCAATAGCTACAGCAAAGGAAGTTATAATGCGCCTTTCCCAGAGGAAAAACTACAATGCATTCTGAAACCTGGAATGAAGCCATTTTGCCCTACCTACCTCACCCTCAGGCATGGCCTTATACTGGCCATATTATATGATTTTTATATCCAGAAAAACAAAAAGATGTTCCACATCCTCAAGGTTTTAAAAGGATTCATTCCTCTAGAAGACTAGACAGGCATAACTTGGAGATATCATGGGTTTAGTTCTAGACCACGACAAGAAAGTATCTTGATGAAGTGAACCATGATCCTTTTGCTGGTGGAGGGTCTTGCCTTCAATTTGAAAAAACAAACAAACAAAAAGCAACATCTGTAAAGCAGAATGAAGCAAACACAATAAAACAGTATTTTCTACAGTCCATAAGTATGTATGTACATATATGCACTTGGAGGTCAGAACTTTCCCTGCTACTGTGTTGAAACATCTCTTTCAAAGTCACCGAAAACCTCCTCCTGTCAAATTCAAGGGTCTGTTAGTTCTGTGTCCTTAACAGCTCAGACAGGAGAAATGAAGATCACAATGAACTAGGCCAGATGAGGCCTCAGCTCCACTGCATAACAGCAGTGCGTTCCCTGTGACAACAGGTGGGCATTTGCATGCCTCATTACAACCCCTCTTACATTTTAGATATATTTGAAAGATTTTGGTCTTTCAAAATAATACATGTATAAGTGCAAAAACTGCATGCAGTAAAGGACAATTGCCAAGATTGTTAACATTTTGATTTCCTGTGTATGTGACAGAGAGAGACAGAAACAAAGAGACAGAGAGAGAGGGAGAATATTTTATATTTTTCTATTTGGGATTTCCCCCATATATGTATTCACATGATCTATATTATGAGACTTGGTCACTGAAGGCTTCTGGCAGCTAAACAACCTTTAGTAGAGATTGTAAATATATCCTCCAAAATGTGGATATACTTACTGTTATAGATAGTGAATAAGTGAGTCATACATGAAGAACTGGAAATCTAGGATTTTTTGAACCTATCAAAATCTCAAGAGAGATTCTTCTCCCAAGAGCTATAGAGTATCCAGTTCTCTTTCCATCTGTCATATGTGTGTCTGTGCTTCTGTGTCAGACAAGTTATTAATGTGCTGACATTGACATTAAGGGTCTAAGGGTATCTTGTAATATTGCAGATGTGAGATATCAAGTGCTTGAGTCAGGATGTGCAACAGGAAAAAAGACAAATATATAAAACCTGTTATGGAGGAAAATATAACTTTGTGAGCAACCATCTGTACCATTATGGAAGAATGAGGAATGAAATATGACTTCATATTTCCCAGCCTGGGAGTTGAGAATGAGTAACAGGAGTAGAGAAGATGGGGTGACTGGTGTGGACACAGGGCATTAAGACTGTTTTATTATGGTGAAGTTTCCAGCTAAGGCCAGGCCAGTGGAAATGGCCTGTAGTCGGAAAGAAGTGTGGGGCTGAAGGTGAGAAGCCAGGGCCAGGGCTACAGGCTGGGGAAACTCCCATGTGGGTCGATTGAAGTCAATAGGGTAGGTTAGACCTCTGAAGGAAAGAGTGAAGCAAACACTTCATACACATTTCACTTACTTGAAGAATTTATTCCTTTTCTCCTTTTCAAAAAGAGTTGTTGGCAAAAGGCATGGAAGGGTTTAAGAGATTTCATTTCTCTTTATATGACAGCCATCCAACTTCAGTTCTAGGATTTCTGGAGTGCTTGATTAAGGGGACACAGACCCTCTCATCAGAATTGCAGGAGGACAAGGAAGAAATCTTTAAAGTTAGAGCCCTGGGGCATGCTTTGGATCTTCTACCCACCCCCTTCCAAAAATGTGCCCTTTTAGCAGAAAATAAAAATGTCACTTGATACCTTCCCTTCTGCCCCAAAATGAAAGAAACAATTTAGAGTGCTAGAAGAAAGTGTCTTGTTCTTTAAGCAAATGGACCTTTCTAGAACCTGAGTCAATCTCTCTCTGACAAAAAGGAAAAAAAAGGGAATACAAGTGAAAGGTACACCAGAGATGGAAATTGCGAAGGTCAAACATTGATCTTACTGCCATGAAGACCTCTGAGAACATTAATTCAGAACACTCGCTTTTGGAGTTGTGTGGGGAAGATAACACATCTCTAAAAATAAATGTGCATACACACACACACACACACACACACACACATCGTATATATACACACATACACATATGCTTACAAAGTCCTTGGTAAACTTTATTTTTTCCTTAAAAATGGTTCCGCACCCCTAAATTATGTTACCAGTCACATTGCTCTAAATGTGGACCTCCTGAATCAGAATCCTTGGGATGCTTGTTTAAAACATGTATCCTTATAGACCAGAGATCTGTTCATTCTGTTTTCAACAAGCAATTCACGGAATCCTTTTACACATTCAAATTTCAGGAATACTATATTAAAAATCCTTGCTCTCCAGGGACTCTGAGCCCCAGATATTTAAAAAGAAATCCAGTTTCCCCATGTCCTTTATGTCAAACTGGCATAATAAACATTAGGTACTGTACAAAGTTGTGGGAACAGAGTAACTCAATAGGCTATGCTTCTTAGTCTGAGTGGATATAATCTTAGGTCTAGAAAAATTTTGCAGTCCTCCAGTTTGATGGCTTACCCAATTGTGAGAGGGGTCCTGAAATGAAATCCCAGAAATAAATGATTACATCTATTAAATACACACACACAGGCACACGCCTTTGGGATGAAGACAACATGTTTGTGGATTTCCTAAATGATAGCACTAGTGGGGTGTGTGCGTGTGTTTACTGCTACTTTTAATAAAGTACATTTATAATTGTATTTTTATACCTTGCTGAAAAAGAAAAGATAACAATTTTGGAAAAAGGAACACAGAAAATATGGAAGGTGGATAAATGGTTAAAATAAACACACATAAAAATTAGACATTTTCAATCCCATAGAAAAAAAATAATTCAACGCAGTTCTCATGTTGTGGTCCCATGTGCATGTACCAAGTAGGTCTGCTGAGGAATGTGTTTTATCTTCTTCATTTCCAAATTCATAAAGCTCAAGGCCCTTTAAAAAAACTGTTACTTAAACCAAGACTTTTTCCAAATAAGGTAGCTTTTCACAAAACCATTTTCCCTCCTACATCTGTATTCCCAGTGTCAGCAAGCCATAGAGACTGTTCTTTCCTGAGCTGTCATTATATTCTGTAACAAAGCACCCTTCCCTTTAGCTGAGATGAACACTAGAAATGCTTTCAAACTAAAGCTTTCAAAGGATCTAGGCATTTTGTACCTTTAGCTATGGGGTCTGATTTAAGCAATTTCCTCCTCCTTGGCTGAAGCTCATTTTAAGATTAAGGAACAGTAACTGTAGTCCCAATTATCCTTCAAGGATTCTGGAAATGATGCAAACAGTATCACTTGATTCTTGGGGTAATAGTCCATGATGTCACAGGACATCAGTAGGTACAGAGGCATCTGGGAGCCAAGGAAACTCAGTGAACACACAGCAAATAATCAACCGGGTCAACAGTGCAAACTTGTGGTCTTCCGTCAGAACTTGCTGGGAGGATTGTATCTAGGATGCTTCAGATGCTAAGGGCAGACATAACCAGATTTGGAAATTTGAGTCTCAACCCCTTGACAAACATGTGAACCAAATTGTCATAGAAACTGCGTAGGCTTTGTTTTGCTTCCTCCTAAACATGACCCTGTAGCAGTTCTTAGAACACAAATGCTTTATCAGATCTCTGAGGGTTGCTTATGCTGATTTTTTTGTATGTTACTCACTCTTAGTACCTAATGCAATACCAGACACTGTGCTAAGTATTAGGGATCTACATAAAAGAAACATAATAATGTATCCTCGAGTAACCAACAGATTTGTGGGGAAACCAGAAATCCTCATGTCATCCTCCACTGCTTGGCTCAGGTACTTCCTCTCATGAGATGTCTTCTTTGATCCACACCCTTGATAGAATAATTCTAGGATGGCCTTCAGTATCCTTGCCCCCTGGTATGTATAACTTGCCTAAGTCCCTCTCCTTGAAACTGGGCAGCACACACTCATGAACCATGAATATCAGGCCATGTCACTCTTGTATTTAGATTAGACTAGATTATTTGACAAAAGTGAAGAAACTGTACAGATATAATTAAGATCCCCAATCAGCTGACAATGAATTAATTGTGGGTGGGCCTGACTTAATCTGGTGCAGGCCATTATAAAGAGGAACTGGGCCCTTTCTGAAGGGAGAGATTCTTCTCCCTGTCTTTCTCCCTCCCTTCCTCTCTCTCATGTCTTGACAAAGAAGTGAGCTACCATGTTGTGAGAGGACTGCATGGCAAGAAACTGCACATCCTCTAGAAAATGAGAGCAGCTCGCAGCTGATAGCCAGCATGAAAACAGATGTTAATCCAACAACCACAAGAAACTAAGCTGCCAACAAGTACATGAACCTAAAAAAGGACCCTGAGCTCCATAAAGGAACACAGCCCATCCGATGTCTTGGCTGCAGCCTTGGGAGACCCTGAGCAGAAGCTCTAGCTAAATAGTGTTGTGACCTTTGACCCACAAAAACTATGAGATAATAAATGTGTGTTCTTTTAAGTCACTAAGTTTCTGGTAACTAGTTTCATAAAAATAGAAAACCAGAATAATTCCAATCTAAAAGTATACTTTGAATAAGAATGAGAAAGGAAGATAGGGCCCGGGGCAGACAAAAGTGGTACACATGTTGGAGAACATGATCATTAGCTATTAGGAGACCTCCCTTCTGGTCTTGGCTCGCCACTAATTCCAAGTATGATATTGGACAAATCACTACCTCTCTGGGTCTCACCCAGGTTACTTACACATAAAATGAAGTAATTGAGCCTTAGCTGGTATGGCTCAGTCAATTAAGCACTGGCCTGCAAACCAAAGGGTCGCTGGTTTGATTCCCAGTTGGGGTGCATGCCTGGGTTGCAGGCCAAGTCCCCAGTAGGGGGCATGCGAGAGGCAACCACACACTGGTGTTTCTCTCCCTGTCTTTCTCCCTCCCTTCCACTCTCTTTCAAAATAAATAAGTAAAAACTTTTTTAAAATGAAGTAGTTGAACTAAACAAACTTTGAGACTCCTTCAAACTCTAATATTCTTCAAGCTTATGGAACTATGCCCTCCATTGCACAGGCCGCTCACCTTCCAACCAACTCATAGTAAATGGTAGCTCTTAAGAAGTAGGTACTCGTGAAGTATGAGCTTTTGGAAGAGTAGAGGAAAGCCCTCTGTTTTTCCTCCTCTTTTAAATGTCTTTATAGTGGCATTGAGAGCAATACAGAGACACCTTAAAATGTACATAGTCTAGAAAGACTCTAGTCATAAAACTACACTAGACATCAAGAGCTGAAAAGGGTCTCTGTAACATTTGACAAAAAAATGCAAAAACATACAATGGGCTAAAGTTAGTCTAGTCAATAAATGCTGTTGGGAAAACTGGACAGATATGTGCAAAAAAAATGAGATTGGACCACCTTCTTATACCACACACAAGAATAAACTCAAAATGGATTGAAGGTTTAAGTGTAAAACTCAAAACCATAAAAATCCTAGAAGAAGACATAAGCAGTAAAATCTCAGACATTTCTTGTACTAATATTTTTTCTGATATACCTCCACAGGCAGGGAAACAAACAAACAAACAAATGGAACTACATCAAAATAAAAAATTTTTGCACAGCAAATGAAACCATTTACAAAAAGGAAAACACAGCTCATTGAATGGGAGAACATATTTGCCAACACGTCAGATACAGGGTTAATATCCAAAATTTATAAGGAATGCATAAAAGTCAACAAGTCAACACCTAAAAGCAAACAAACAATCCAATTTGAAAAATGGGCAAAGACCTGGATAGACACTTCTCCATAGATGACATCAGATGGCCAATGGATACATGAAAAGATGCTTAATGTTACTCAACATCAGAGAGATGCAAATTAAAACCACAATGAAGCATCACCTCACACCTGTCAGAATGGCTATCATCAATAAATCAACAAACAAGTGATGGCAAAGGTATGGAGAAAGAGGAGCCCTCATGCATTGTTGGTGGGAATGCAGATTGGTGCAGCCACTGTGGAAAGCAGTATGGAGTTACCTCAAAAAATTAAAAATGGAACTGCCATATGACCCAGCATTCCATTTCTGGGAATTTACCCAAGGAAATCTAAAACACTAATTGCAAAGAATATATGCACCCCTATGTTCATAGCAGAGTTAGTTACAATACCAAGGTTTGGAAGCAGCCCAAGTGTCCACCAGCAGACGAGTGGATAATACAAGTATTACATTGTACATTTAAACAATGGAATACTACTCAGTTGTAAAAAGGAAGAAAAGTTTACCCTTTCTGACTGCATGGATGGACCTGGAGAACATTGTGCTAACTGAAATAAGCCAATTAGAGAAAGAAAAGTGCCATATGATTTCACTGTAATGAACAAACTGCACTAATAAGCAAAATAGAGAGAGATTCACAGAGAGCAGTATGTACAAGGAAGCTGAAAGAGGTGGAAGGATCAAGCAAAAAAGGGGAAAAGAAGAAAAACTCATGGACATGGACAACAGTGTGGTAATTGAGGAGGGGAAGGAGGACAGGTGGAGGTGAAAGAGAGTATGGGGGGATAAATGGTGATAAAAAAATAAAACTTTTTTTAAATAAAAAATAAATATAGTTTTGAAAGGGGTCTCTGGTCTCATAGACATTTAGATCTCTGTCTAGCTTTTCAGAATCAGGAATAGCTGATTACAACTTTCTTGAAATTATCACTTTTATGTCTCAAATCATATAATAGCTACTATTTATTGGCACCTAATATTAAAGCACTATCTCATGTGTTTTATATACAACCCTGTCAGGGAGGATCAATAACTTGTTAAGGGTCACAGAGTAATTTGGGGTGAGAATTCTATCCCAGGTCCATCTCAGGCTAAGCTTGTGCTCCTCCCTCTGCAAACTTGTGCTGTTGTCATAGCACCTACTCACATGCCTTCGTCCATGCAATAAACATCTCATGAAATGTGCATTAATATGTCACATGATGGAGTAACCACTCATGTGGGTTTGCCTAGGACTGGGAGGTTTCCCAGAATGCTAGACATTTGGCGCTAAATGTGAAAAATCCCAGACAAACTGGGATGAACCAGTCACTGGAGCACCTATGCTCATGGCAGGTGATACAGAGCCAGAAGTTAAGGGACATATGCAGATATAAAGGGAAATCCTAAGTGCTGAGCTTTCCCTGAGAGTCAAACACTTTATTTCACTTCTTGGGCACAATCTCCAAGTACAACTTGTCCATGAAATCTGTTAAAAGAACCATGCTTGATACTCTAAATTACAGACTTCCCAGTCTCCTGGGAAGTCTCCAAAAACCTGGACACCAGGTTTCCTCAGCCATCTGCAGGCATGCAGTCATTCAATCTAGTGCTCTGCCTGAGATACAGGAGGGTTTCCAACTTAGTTGGTCTCCCTTTAGCCATTGCTGCTCCTCAATACACCTAATATTGTTGGGGAGCACCCTGGTCTCAGGAAGCTGTAACCCTCCGTAACTTAGGCTGAGTGAGAGACCTTCGAACCAGGAGCCACTAAGGAGACAAAACTTATTTCCCTGGCATGAACGCTGCTTGTTCTGTGCCTGACCTCCTAAGCTTGATCAGTTAGCCAATGATGGGTAAGATTTCCCATGGAGGGAATTGCCTAAGACAGGCATGATCACAGGAGGCCTCTGGGAAGATATTCGGGGCTGTGGAAATGAAGTTGTGATGGACATCAACCCTTGCCCCCTCGGCTTTGTCAAAGCCTGAGTCCTTGTTCTTAGAAGTGAGTAATCCAAGTCTCCAGTCTGCCTTTGTCTCCTCTGTTGACTCAGGCCTGCAGAAATAGCAGGGGCAGTGCAACCCATACCAGAAATGGCAGATCCCTGGGGTAATCAGGCCTGGGACACAGAATATGCAAGATCCTCTGAGATCTGTTTGCTGGAGAATGTTATTAGATTATAATTTGAAGGCACAGACAGGAAACCAAAACTAGCCCTTTGAGCCATATGTTAAAACTCCAAGCTCTGCCCAGAATCACAGCAGGGGTTCTATCTGCACCTTTGTAAGTCACCTACTTCTTTTGATCTTTTCTGCCAGACTGTGAATCCACAAACTAAGTCTGTATTCTCAATAAATATCTGCTTGGGAAAGGATACAGCATGCTCCCCACTAGATAGAGTGGCCGTTCCATTCCTACTTCCCCACAGAACCTGGTTGTCTCTGTGTATGTTTTTCTCATGTTTTGATGAGCCATCTGCAGTGTTCTGTGCTCACTGCAAGCTGGTGAGTGTGTGTCATAATATCTACATTCCCTGAGAACAATTAAGGACTTTCCTTGCAGTTGTTGTTATTCTGTTATCAGAGTCTAATCCCAAACTCATTAAATCTCTTAATGACCTAACAGCAGTGTCTTAACTCTGATGCAAGGCCCTTGGATTTCTCTTGGAACTTCATAATTCTATATGCTGGGGACAATAAAACAGGCAGATAAGGCTATTGACTGAAGAAATATTTAATCTAAAACTTATATTCTTAATCATGTGAATCCTGATTCTGTCCTCTCTGCTTCTAATGTGGAATTGAACATAGGGGTCTATTGCTGAGATGGGCTGGACTCTGGGGCCTTTGATCATGGTCAACTATAAGGCTCCCAGGAGCCTAATAAGGTTTCCAGAGCAGCCTCTCCAAGCAGCTGAACCTCTGACCGATTTTTATCAGAAGGAAGAGATAAATGTTCACAATGCCAAAACCAAGATGCCCTTTTTGGCCTGGATATTTGAACATCCAAAAGAATGATACCCAAGAGTTCTCCTTACCAGATGACCTTGTCTTGGTGCTGAGGGTCTACTTTGGAGTGGTCATATCTTGAGGTTTAGCCTATTCAAAATGGAGTGAGGTCCAGCAGGTGCAAAGGAACACCACCATTCACTTTGGGTAGCAGATGTCTCCTACCTCAGCCCACCTATGCCAAGGCCATCACTTTCTAGTTTTAGAGTCTCTAATAAATAACATCCCTTTTCATCATTCAAGCATGGAATAAATTAAAAATAAAACAAAGGAATGGCAGATTGAATCTCAAAATAATACCTTTATTATTGATAAAAGTTAAATTGGAGGATATAACTTTGTGAAAGAGCCACATATGGTGGAAAGTGAAACAGAATCAGGCAGATTTGCACACCCCTCCCCCACAAATTGAAGATTCATTCCTGGAGGAACAGTGGAGAATATTCTAGGCAACCAGGCTTGGGTGGTGGAGATGGAAGTATAGGAGGGGATTATGGCAGTGGGGAAATCTAGGTTGCTTGCAACCTGTTTGTTCTTGCTGAATTTACCAACCAGATAAATCACCCCCTTCCACATCTTCATGAATAAAGGGGCTGAAGGGTGGGGAGGAGTTAGATGAACTGGTTTTCTTCCACATGAAGAAAACATCGTATGCGGTAACTAAGTACAACTGCAGGTAGAAAGGGCCCTTGCTTCACTGAGGCAAGAATACTACTCAGATAATCAATGTGTACCAGAAAGAAAAAAAATAAACAAGTCCATCTAAATTGGGCTGTAAAAACTATAAGTGTTCTAAGATGAAAAAGGAGCAGATGGCAAGAACTTGGGGTAGGCTTCTCAGATGGGGAAGGACCACAGGTAGGACAAGAAGGAGGAGAATAATTTGAATAGCAAAAAGGAGGAAGGGGTGATACTCTTGATTAAAAAAAAACAACAAAAGGCAACCAGAATGGAGAAGTGCAATGTGGAGTAGAATCCCAACTCAGACAGGTGAGTTAGAAGGGTTTGTAAGGCTTCAGCCAACCCCAGCAGCTGAGGGGTTAGCCCTGGAAACAAAGGGAAGGCTTAGCCAGAAGTAATAGACTTAAACTGGTGTGAATGCATTTGGAAACCAAAATTCCAACTATCACTTAAAACATTTTCTTAAATACATAAGCATACATTTTATCATGCAGAGAGTTTTCACATCTAAGAAATCAAAATGGTGAATCTGTTGCAGGAGAAACTTGGTTCTTCTTGCCCATGCAGTAAAGAATTACAGATCAGCATGTGTATTAGTGTGCAAGCAGGGTTTATTAGTGATCAACATTTCATGGAAGAGAGCTAGCCTTGCTGAGGTCAGAGAGAGACACCAGAGCAAGGGTGACAAGAGCCCCAGGTCCTCTGTCTGAGAACTTACATAGTTGGCAGGGTCTGGGTGAAGAAGTTACATATTGATTGGTGCTTAAAGGTGAGGCCAGCTTGGGCGGAGGGGGAGGGGGGACATGTGATATCCCAAACGTAGGTATGTATGGGGGTCCTGAATCCTTGTCTTGCTCCAGACTCCATTTGTTCATCTTGTTGTAAAACAGATACATGACAGGATGCAGTTAATTAAAGCTGAGGCTGTTACCCAGAGTTTTTTATGGTCTCTTTCTGTAAGCATTAGGGACTCCCTCATAAAGGAAGTAGTGACCAGAGGTAGGCAATTAAACAAAGTTTTTATGGGCTTCTTTGTGCACTGCAGACCCCCTCCTCTTCCAGGCCTTGAGATGAATACACAGTTTCAAAGTCTTTCTTTCCCTGATATTGGAAATGATACATACCATTTCAAGGGCTTCCCTCCTCCTGTGCTAACATGGTGTTTCTCATGATATTGGAACATCTGGCAATATTATCAGACCAGGCTCAGGACTGCTGAGTTAGTGGGCGAGACATGCCTCCCTCCTGCTTGCCTTGGTTTACTATCTATCCTAACATTTCTACTATTCATAAAAAGAAAAAAAAAGTCAGGGAAAACATTTGTTGCAAGACCTTTCCATTTTGCAAGGAAATTAAAATTTCTGACAAGGCAAAGCCTTCAGTCTTTTTTGGGGTGGGGTGAGGTGCAGTAAATAGAAAGTCACTATTGGTGTCTGGCATGTGCTCCTTGAAGAAGGTCCCTCTGGCAGATGTTCGCAGTGGCTCTGATAAGGAGAGGCAGGAGCAGAGTGAGCTGTCTGCTGACACAATCAAAGAAGCTTTCTGGGTGCAGGGCTCTTCAGAATTCCTCGGGAGATCCTTGACAGTTGGCTAAATCTCCCAGGCACAGTTTACAGTGCTAAAATTTCAGAGAAAATCCTGAGGCATAAAGCAATTCAAAAATTCTACCTTCTTTAGTCAGTTCTACTGGATCTCTTTCAAATTGGAGTATTTCCACCTCCTCCCTCTAGCTAAGAAAAAAACTGTGTGAGAGAGAAATTTGTGGTCAGAAATCTCATTGCTCTTGTCATCCTGCAGCCTATTTTGATGTCCAACGCCTCTTTTCAGGGGTTCAGAGTATCCGCACCTTTACCCCACTTCTTCCCTTTATAACCTACCTCAGAGAGGTTCAACTTCATTTTAGCTTACATGATGATTAAGAGTTATTTGCCTTTTACACTTTGAGCTCTCAATGTATGATGAAGACTCTTTCCCTATGAAAGAATTTGAGCCCCTTGGAAGCCAAGTAGAGGAAGTTTTCTGTAAAGAGCCTTGCAGTACCTCAGACCTCACCTCAAGGACAGTAAGTTCCAGACCCCACCTCCAGCCTCCATCACTCCCTGGTAGGCACACGGCTTTGTAGGAACCTGTTCACTCCAGACCAGTCGGCTGTGCTACCCAAAAAGCTGAGTCTCTCCCTTCTGCCCCAGGTCAGGGATGTCTGCCTCCGATATAGAAACTGCATCCTACCAGGCTGCAAAATGGTCCTGTGAAGAGATCTTCTCTTCACAGGCTATGTGAGTGCCTGACAATACCTCTGCCCTTCAGGTTTCAGGGGCAGTGCTGAGCAACAGTCTCAGCCTGTCCATTAGAAAGGACACATGAATGAAACCAAGGGTGAGTAGGGTCAGGGGTGGGAGGTGGGGATGGCTGGGGTGGGGAGAGTGGGGAGGGAATGGAGACAACTGTACTTGAACAACAATAAAAAAAAGAAATGAGAGGTTGGACTGGGGAGAGAATGAGGAAAATATACTTTACGTACCTATTCCTGTTACTGCCACCCCAGTCATGGGGCCAGCCAGTCATTCATTTATTCAGTCAGCAGTACAGCAAAGCACTTAGCTAGGTGGGTTGTAAAATAGGATATCTACCTTCAAGACCTTTTGTTTTTAAAATTTTAGTATTAAGAGGAAAATAGGAGAACATCTGCCCAAATTCTTACCTACAACAGAAACCAACTTTCAACATGACTGACAGGTGTTGCTTCCTAGAAAGTGCTTCCTAGATAGGGTTAAGTTAAAGGAGTTCATCATTACTGAGCCCTTATTATATGAAATGTTAAAGGGACTTATCTAAAAAAAGAAGATGATCAAAAATATGAACATTAAAATAATAACAAACTCACAACTATCAACAACTGAACCTAAAAACAAAAACAAACTAAGCAAACAACTAGAACAGGAATGGAATCAAAGAAATGGAGATCATATGGAGGGTTATCAGCAAGGAAGGGGAGGAGGGAGAATGGGGGAAATGTTCAGGGAATAAGAAGCATAAATGGTAGGTGCAAAATAGACAGGGTAGGGGGATTAAAAATAGTATAAGAAATGGAGAAGCCAAAGAATTTATGTGTACAACCCATGAACATGAACTAAGGTTGGGGAATGCTGGTGGGAGGTGGAGTACAGGGTGGAGGGGAGTAAAGGGGAGAAAAAAAATGGGATACCTGTAAGAGCAAAATCAATAAAATATATTTAAAAAATAAAATTGAGATGTTAATGCTTTTCTTATCAGGTTGTTATGAAAATTATGGGATACGACATGTAAAAAGCATTGCATAAATTAAGAGAACAATTATTGGGAGCTATTTTCTTTGTAAGTACTACACAAGTGCCCAAAGGCCAGATTGTACTGGGGGGGGTGGGAAGAAAAGATGGTCTGTATTGCATTTTATGGTTTCCTATTGGTCTCTTCTTTCCAGTAGAGTCCTAGCCATCTGGATTTAAAGCTGTTCTCTCTCTTTCCCCTGCTGATGAGAAAAGAAAATAAACACAATTCCCTTGGTGTGTTAGATTTATATCCTTGGGAGAGCTCAGTCCCTGCCAGGAATGCTACTACTTCTCAGCAAGCTAGAGACTTGCTCTCTCTATGCCAGGATCCAGACTGCACTCTCATGGAGATTTGGATTCAGACATGATGAATACAGATGCAGAACCAGCACTCAACAATGCACCTCCTGCTGCTTTATATCCATATCCCCGTGGTCCCTGCATGACCTATTCATAGATGAGGTCATGTCACAGCCTATCCCATCAGTACCCATGGAATTTCCACTCCTCACCTTTAGCCACAGCCTCTGCTACAAACTCAAATATCAGAATGAGGCTAGAAATTGTTTCCTGAAAATGGTGGCAGTCACTGAGACATTGGGGAACATCACAGTTAGGTGTCTGCCTTGTCCCAAAGTGACCCATTCCCTGAGTCTTTGAACTCCTCTGAATTTAGGGAAAGATGCAAAAGACCTATAAACATAAAGAATGCCTGCAAGTCTCCTGTATGTGTGTTTGCATGTATGTATGTACATATGTATGTATGTATGTATGTATGTATCTGCCTGCCTAGTCCTACCAGGACGAGATTGCTATTCTGCATGCCTGTCCCTGGGAGAGACATAGAAACTAGGAGAAATGTCATCCATGTCTCAGAAGGATTTACAGCTTTTTTTCTCTGGGTCTCCCCCTCTCAAATCCAGACTCTATGAAGTTGAGGTGCTTATTTCTATGTTCCTGGCAGACAGCAGTATCTTGCAAATTGGACTCTCTGATTCCATATTCCATAGGTTTATTCCCCTTGGTGACCCTTTTGCTTTTACTAAACCCCACCCAGTTTATTAAGGAAAGGGGCATTTGTGCCATATCACTAGCCTGAGACCATACTGGAGGTGATCATAATCCCAGAAGAGCTTTGTCACCAGAAAAGCATGTTTTGTTTAGAAGTGACAGCCCTTCCTCCTGGTTGTTTCTGCTTTTCTTCATCATCTGTTCTCTAACTTATTTAAAACTTTAGTTTGGGAGAGAGGGATACTATTTATTTAGTCCATATTTTTAGGTTTCTTGTGAGTAAATTATTTTGGAGGAAATGTTCATCCCTGGGGGAGAGTGATCCCCAAGTTTCCCTTCCTTTATCCTGGAACAAACCCCAGGCCTCCCTTCCCCTTCACCACCTACCTCTCCATTCTCTCTTTTTCTGCCTCAAGTTAGGCCTTTATATTCCCCACGTGGTTTTCTGCCAGCCTCCTAACAGCATTCTCTGCCTCTAGTTTTCCTTTGCTTCTGTCACAAGCACACTGAGCCGCTGCCCTCTCCATTCAGCGGGCTGACACCAGAGTGGTCCACTTCCACTCCCAGGTAAAGTCTGGGTGTTTTCTCAAGGCATATGAAGTCCTTTGTGCAAAGCAGCAAGGACTGTTCTATTTCTTGATAGTGTGCTACTTTCTCTTTCCTGCTATCAAAACATGCTTCCCAGAGACTTCCACTCTACTGTGCCAACAGCCACCTCAGTCCTACCTCAAATAAAAACACCTCACCCTCGCCTTCCTTTCTTGCCTGCAGCTTATCTTTTCATGACATGTTTCAATGGCCTAAAACTTGGGCTATGGAAATTCAGCTACATGTGGCCCATGTTTCCTGGACCCACATTTCCCCAGAAGGTCCACTCCTCTCCTCTGCATTCACTTTGGCCTCCTTGGTCCCATAGGTGATTGTCTCCATCAGAAGAACAAATGGGGGCAAGGCTAAAAATAAAAAGAAGGGAAAAGAAAGAAAAAGACATTTTTAAAGGATACCAGGTCCTATTTCTGAAACTTTTCCTGAAAGGAACCCCAGGCCCTGGGAGCTCAGATGAAGGAGGAGGGTCTGCAGAACTGTAAACCAGACCTCCAGAGTCACAGTCTCAGGCACCAAGTGACAGGGATGCTTGCTGGTTATTTCTAAGTCCACTCTCCCTGCACCTGAGTGATTAGGGTTTGGGGCTCCCAGTAGGGTAACTCCATGGCACCCTCACCCCCAGCCTCCACACTCCCAGTCCCTCTCCCACCCCCTCTCCCCAGGTCACTTGCTGCCTCTCATACCTCTTTGTGCTTCGTCCTGAAAGAACACAGGTCTCCACAATCTCATGCTGTCCAAAGCCCTGGTCAAATCATAGCCCAATGCATCAGGCCTCTGCCAGTCTCTCTAGGCCACGCTGTTCATTAAAAAGATAACGAGAGGCCAACCCCCGATGGTAGCTGTCAGGGGGGGCACCAGAGCTGGGCAGAGGCGAGCAGCCCCTGGCCTGAAAATAGGGCACGGGCTTGCCTCCGACACAAGACAGAAAGAGAAAGGCTTTTTATTTTTTTCTTTCTCACAAAACATCAGTTCTTTTAAAAAGTGAAGGTGTTAAACTACATGATCTTTACCCCTCCTCTTTGTTCCCCTAATAGGCACAAACAGTAAAACACATGAAGGGGAAGGAATCTACTGAAATGAATGTGTGTCTATGTATGCGCAGGCTGGTTTGATACAGGGAACCCTGGAGGACCAGCCCTCAGAAGTCAGGCCCTGTGTTCTTCGTAGGTCCTGTGCTGCCTCACACATTTTGTGCCCTCAGAAAATACAATAATAGCCCCATCACCATGCCCACCCTCACCCCTACCGCCACCCTTATCCCAATACTTACTTCCCTTCACCACACACTGACAGGCCACAGTTCTTACCAATCCCTCTTTCTGAACAAGAGTCAGCTCAGTCCATCCCCATTTATACCTATTTGAGTGAAGGTGACAGTGCTGACCTCCAGGGAAGTTTCTCTCACCCCGTCTCCTTCCAGTTGCTCCCACTTTTGGCAACACTTTCTGGTTGTACTGGGGACCTGTATTTCTTAAACAGGTTCCTTAAGGTCTAGTCTTGCCCCTGAGCTGGAGTATTCTTTTAGCTCAGTGACACATCTGACCATGACCCTCCATGAACTGGGATAACAAGATTTACAAAATCCCCAAAGAATCTCCACTACTATCAGCCAGTGATAGCATTCCATCTCAGTGCATTCTCAAGGACTTTGAAACTCAAAACCTCCAGCCTCATCCAGGACACTGTCCCCAGATAAAGTGGACAGCCAGTGGATCTGGTATTCGCATCAGCGTCTCCAAGGACAATGGCAATTTTCCCACTGGAAAACTGATCCTTGAGCCACATTCAGTACATTTTTGCTTCAACTACATTTAAACATAAACATTTTGTTGGATTTTCTAGAAATTTTGTTTTTAACTCTCTGGAATTCTGCCAGTAACTGACCCCAGATTCCTGCAAAATAAAAGAGCAAAAAGTTACTGAACAGAGTAAACAAAATCTCAACTGGGTTGTCCTGATCAGGAAATAAAAATCACTAAAGTCTATTCACATATCCAATCCTCACTTTCTCCCAGGCTTTGTCAAAAATTCTCTAGTTGCATAGACATTAAAGAGCATTAAAAAGATTTTTAAAAAGAAAATCACCTACATTCCCATCACTTTCACAAAGTTGGTTTTCATTTTTCTTATCCTTGTCTATACTTTAAAATAAATGATACACAGTTGGATGTAACTAACATTGATACAATGTTGGTAGGTTTTTCTTTCATTTTATGTTACAAATATCTTTTTCCACTATTGCTACAAACTCTTCAATTATAACTCTTAATGCTTATAGAACAGCCCATTGATTTGATGAACTTAAAGTATTTCATACTTTGCTAACATTGGACTTGGCAATTTTCAGATTTTCTCCAAAACAAACAATGCTGCAATGAATATCGTGGTGCATGAAGTGTTGTCCCTTTAAAGGATTATTTCTTTAAGAACAATTCCCAGCAGGGAAATCCCTGTATCAAAGCATAAACTTTTTATGGCTCTTAAAATATTTTGTCCTATCCCTTCCAGTCAGGCAAAATTCTTGTCTCCCATCATTGCAATTTATGATCACAGAGCTAGAGGAATGTCTGTGTTGTGGGAACTCCTTAAAACAGATTTAGAAAGAAAAAAAACCTTTCTCCAAAATAGTAACCAAACACTCAAACTCAAACTCTATACCAAGGGAGTTTCAACCAATTCCCCTCAGTTCCCTTCTGTCCTTACTGATGCCATACGAAGCTCTTCTAACCTGACACTTCAGGGGTCATTTCTATACTCTCCCACCTCATGACCCAACATCAGGAGGGCAGCACCCAGTTGTCCCTGACACGGCATGGATAACTCAGACCAGCCCTCTGAGGGCAGACTTTCTGGGCCAGATCTTTGTTGTCCTGACTTTCCTTTCTACCAGTGCTTACTTTCCACCAGTATTAGTAGACTCCCCTCCTTCTTGGTCCAGATCAACCTTCTTTTTTCAGTTGCCTTGTCAATTCTGTACCTTATGGCACCTGTCTCTTCTTAGATTCTCTAGCTTCTTTAAGCCCAAATGCCTCTTCTATTATAGTTTTAACACATAGAGGGTAAATTAGCTTTTTACAAAGGAAATGGATGAGGGGACTAAAAGCATCATTCAAACTATCACTAAAAGCATAAAGCGGGAAAGGTCTGAGAAAAACAATAACAACAATAAAGTTGATATCCTCCCAAGCCCCTAGCCAAGAAAAAGAAATGAGTTTCCTTCTTTTAGCAAAGCTGGTAAGTTTGAAGATTAGTTTAATAAATGTAGATTTACATGCAGCTGAGGCTAGTGATGTACTTCAGCAGTCAGAAGTTCCAGAAACTGGAGAACCCTGGAGAATTAGTTGAAAACATCAAAGTTGCCTGAACTGAGATTCTCCATAAATATTCTACCATAACATCCTAGTTGAAGGATGGCCACAAAATCAAAAGACTGGTGGTGTGGAGGACAAGGTTTGACAGCCCAGCCACAAGTCAGTGCTTAGGCAACACTCAGGATAAGGCCAGAGCCACTTCCAGATAATTCCACATCATGAACAACACAGCATCTAATCTTTAGTCTTCTAGACCAGCGATTTTAAACCATCATGCTGCAAGAATTTTTAAGACATGTAATACCTCAATATTTACTCAGGGGCACTGACCTCTTTTTCCTTAGATTGTCAAGCAAAAAAAAAATTACAACAGCCAACACAAAAATAGCCATCTGGTGTGAATGAATCAAAATTATACCTATTTTTTTTGTCAGATCAGCCACAGAATTCTTGGTGTGCCACCAAATTTTAGTGATTAGTTTATAAGTGCCATGAGACAAAAAAGGGTGGAAATTGCTGCTGCAGAATGGAGCTACCCAGGCCAATTTAAAAAAGAAATAAAAAGTAAAGAAACCATGATATGCACTTGTTTAGCTTTCTTTTCAACCGTGCATATTAAAAATAATCTGCCTTCTTCAGTAGTACTTGACTAGAATATAGATAAAACACAAAAATGCATGTGCTAAGATGTGGGAGCAGAGTAAGCTGCAAATGCAGGCTTACTAATGCAGACTTAATAAAGATGACAATCTCATTTGGCATTTACTACTCTCCTCTAGCATATGATTCTCAATCACCATTCATTGGAAAAAGATATTAATATAAGGTCAAGGTAAAATCTCTGCCCTCTCTGTGTATAACATACAGTTAGTTCCCTGGATGTTGTAAACATTGATCCCTTTGTTTGAAAATCTATGGAATTTCCTCTTAAAATCTAGAAACTTGCAGCACTATGTCAGGAATTTCCAAAATGTGGAAATCAGTTTGGTGGAGAAAAGGCAGTGAGAAAGTAAAGAAGGAAAAATGGGGTTGTGGGGGGCGAGAATAGTATTACTCCTTATCAAGTATTTCACCAAAGGAAGGTGTTATTCATTAGCAGTAAATAAGGAAACCAAAACATCAGAGGATAAGTGAGCTGTTAAAACCATTCAAGAATAAGTGGCAGGACCACATCTGCACTTGGATTGGTGTTCCTCCCCATCCTACACAGCTGCACTCATACTCCAGAAGTCAACTCATGAGGTACCTGCAGAAATTCTAGAAGACAGACTCCACAGAAGAATGTGTGCAGCATGATTGCAGGAGCCATGCTCAATAAATATTAGCTATTACTATTAGCTTAATATATTGACTTGGTAAATAAATAAATTCTAATTCCCAGTGAACTTCATCCCATTGTAATAATGGCTACTATTTATTTTGTGTTTGTGCCAGGCACCATGGTAAGGGCTTTGCATGATTTTTATCTCATTTAATTCCCACAACATTTCTCTGAAGTAAAATTTATTATCCCCATTTTAAAAATGAGGGAGGTGAGGCCCAGAGAGAGAAAATCTTGGCCAAGTTTAGAAAGCCAACATGGGACAGAACTAGGCTTCTGATCTGGAAGTTGTCCTGTTTTCCTAACTCTCTTTATAATCCATGAACCAGAACAGGTGAATAGTTCAAGAGAGATGGGGGTTGATACACTTCTTCATATAAGGTAGTTCTCGCAATGAAGTTTCTCAGTAGAGGATCTTAGAGATGGAAAGAGAACAGCACTAGACTTTCAAGGCAGGCCAACTGCCTAGCACTGCTTGGGGCTCAGCTGTGTTATTATTGATTATAGCATGAACCTGAGCTTCTCTGGGATGCTCTGGTACACTTCAAAGGCAACATGAGCTTGAGAGACTTGCAGCTCAGGAAATCAGAGGTGAACAGGAATTTGTCAAATCTAAAGGCAGAAAGCAGGATGATTTCAAAAGCATGATGTTCCCATGGAAGTTTAAGATCCAAATAAAAAGTGAAGTCTTAGTCTCAAGGAAATGAAGTCTGAGTCCTATCTGCCAGTTTCAGAATAGATGGCCTTAAAAACATAAGAATACCAAGTTCCCAGAAAGGCAGACTGGAAGTGAGAAATACTTCCATTCAGGGAAGGAGTGGGAGAGAAGGGCTGGTTAAAAGGAAGACTACATTCTCAGTGACAGAGGGACCATCCATACCTGTCCCATTCCATAGTATGGATGTCAAACACAAACACCCACCTCCCGAACCAAAGCCTGAGCCAACAGAACATTTCCCAAGTGACAGGATGCCGATTAAACAGGCAGTACTACTGGAGCACCACTAAAGGGTCTTCTAAAATTACTGCAATGCCAGCAGCCCACAGCCAGCCCAGCCAGGGCAGGGAAATGGGGCTGGGGGTAAGACATGGGAGCAGTGCCACTGTCCTCTGGCAAGAACTGGAAAAGCAGTATTAGAGAAGGGAGAGAGAGCAATGTCGCAAAAAGTGCCTTTGACAGTATCCTTGGAGAAGAAGGTCAGGCCAAAGCACAAAGGAGAAAACGTC
Source organism: Phyllostomus hastatus (assembly GCF_019186645.2). Classification (NCBI taxonomy): domain Eukaryota; kingdom Metazoa; phylum Chordata; class Mammalia; order Chiroptera; family Phyllostomidae; genus Phyllostomus; species Phyllostomus hastatus. The sequence continues at coordinate 4,531,543 of NW_025333857.1, forward strand.
ATGGCCTAATGCCACTTGCTCTCCACCTCCAAAGTCACTTCATCACGCCAAAGGATACAGATGCATGAAGTTTCTACAGTCGTTCCTGTCCTTCAAAAGTGATCTGAGGCATTTGACTAAAATATATAGATATGTATGCTGAAAATTTAACATGCCATGGCATTTAAATTTATTAGCTGGCAAACATCCTGTTGTGCCATCTGCTACTCTGTACTAAAATGTCCTGTAACTTAAAGATGCATAAACCCTAGAGAATAAGCATTTGGTAAAAGAGATTCATTTTATATAATTGAACATAATTGTGCATGTAATGTTTAAACGTAATATTACTCAACAGCTGTGCAAATAATGAAAGGGTCATTCACCACAGACCATATGCTGGCAATGAGATATGAAGGCAGCACACTAACCAACCAGTGAACCCACAGCCTCAGTGGAATGATATGATGGCTTTCTTTAGAAATGAAAGTTCAGGATAAAAGCAGAAATGAAAGCAGAATGCCACCGAACTCAAAAGCAAAGGCATGGCATAACCCTGCCCCAACCCCAATGCAGAGAAGGGCAGTGTCCAAGCACGTTGTGAGCCTTGCTCGTGTTACCCTGTGCCCTTCCCATGGGCAGCCTTTTCTATACGTCCTCTCTTCCTTCTCCATAACTTTTATGATGGATTCTATCTTCCTCTTTTACAGCCATATATTGACTAATGGACGTGTCCATTAGTGTCCACAAATGGACACATCTTCTCTTGTTTTATAATCCAGTGGGACTATAAAATCCAATGGCAAATGAGCTCTAGAACCAGAATTCTACATCCCTAAATGACTTTTGTTGCCATCTCATTAAGCTTTCTGAAGTATCTTCACATGAATCATATATTTTTCTCATTATCTGAGTAGAATTTATTATGGCAATTTTAGGCATAAGAGAACTGAGGCTTGGTGTTTCAGTTACTCAATAGTGTCTACTGAGTACCTGGTATAAGCCAAATTCATATAAGCCATTTGCCTGTAGTGCTACAAATACATAATGGCAAGATTAAGGGTAAGAAAATAACCATTTGTTATTTACATTAGTTACTTTAGTAGCTCACTGCTAAACAACTTTGGACAAGCTATTTAATACCTCTGTGTCTCATGTTCAACATTTATGAAGGAAGACAAAAACATCAACTAATCAGAATGTATCTACACATACTCCTTTAATTATTTATCCAAAATTTTTATATCTGAAGAAAATAAGTCCATAAATATCTAGTCAAATATATTCCATTTCAGCCCTTAATTCCACACTTCCCTTTAAAACTTATAAGCATTTTTTTCTTCAAACCTACTTGGCTATAATGACTACTTCAACTTTGTTGAATAAGATGAGATATATATATATATATATTTTGGTGTATTATGCTAAAAGATGTCTTACCTACAAGCTAACTATTGTAAATTGCTTCAACATCCACTGTATTATACATTTCACATTGTTCTGCCTATAATATTAAAGTTCTGTCTTAGGAAAATATTATAATGGAATTTAACTATACATAAATAATAGGAATGATAAAATAAGAACAGCATAAAAGTATTTCAGTACTAGAAGTTAAATGTGTTGGAGCCTAAGGAGAATCTTTTACACTTTCCCAAAATGACTAAAGTCATTTTGTAAATGACTTTAAACTCACATAAGATGATGAAATTATAAAAGTGAAAATAATAAAATAAGCCCCAAAATTATTAAAATATCTTAAGGAGAGAAGTTAGTGGCTTAGAATGCCCCAAGATGACAAAGAAAAGTATAATAGTCTAGAATTTAAACAAGTCATCACAATTGCTCGAATACCTTTCTTTACCATAAATAGTATAATGACTTTTTTATGACCACTCAGACAGATCTCAAGCTATTTTAAGGTTGAGAGAAGGTTATATGAAAGAGTTACAGGCAATACATATCAAACTTAGAGCTGACATTTGGTCTGAGGCTACTAGTGTTTGCAAGAATTGCAGCACAGGTGGTAACTATGATCACTGTATGTTAAAACAAGAGCATCTGCAGAAACAGAACCAAAAGATTTTCAACTTAAATGCATGTTCTTTTTGGTAGGGAAAATAGTTATTTTAAGATCCAGTGAGAATAATTTAGCTTAATCCCAATTCACTTGAAAAGCTGAAGATGATTAACCCAATCTACCAAGTGAAATTCTGATTACTGAGTTTCATTTCTAAATACTTCAAAAGGATCTATAAAATTTGGATGAGGAGTTATGCTTAAAATTATAACTGCATTTAAAAGGGAGAGTTGATAATCACTCGATCACCCCGATCTTCAGTTTTCATAAATTCAGGAAATAGAAGGCTGACATGTGCCCACCTGCCTGCAGTGAGTGCGGAGCGCTGTGGATGGTTCGTCAAAACACGAGAAAGACATACACAGAGACAACCAGGTCCTGTGGGGGAATAGGGACAGAATGGCCACCCTCTCTCTAGTGGGGAGAGTGCCCCGTCCCCATACCCAAGCAGATTTTTATTGAGAAAACAGACTTAGTTTGTGGATTCACAGTCTGACAGAAAAGATCAAAAAATGTAGGCAACTTACAAAGGTGGGGAGAAAACGCCTGCTGTGATTCTGGGCAAGGTTGGGGTTTTATGTAACAGGGCTCAAAGGGCAATTTTGGTTTCCTGTCTGTGCCTTCAAATTCTAATATAATAACATCCTCCAGCAAACAGATCTCACAGGATCTTGCATATTCTATGTCCCAGGACTGATCACCCTGGGGGTCCACTATTTCTGGTCTTGCCTGTACCACCCCTGAAGGCCTGAGAAGGGCAGGAGACAGAGGCAGCCAGGAGACCTGGATTTCTCACAACTAAGAACAAAGACTTAGGCTTTGACAAAGCCAAGGGGGCAGGGGTTGATGTCGATCACCCCTTCATATCCACAGCCCCGTGAATTTCTTCCCTAGGCATTCCCACGTGATCCTGTCTGTCTTAGATTCATTCTCTTTCTTAGAGAACTGTTACCCCTCATTGACTGCCGATCATGCAAAAGCGAAGCCAGGCATTAGAACAGGCAGCGTTCATTCCAGGGAAATAAGTTTTGTCTCCTTAGTGGCTCCTGGTCCGGAGGTCTTTCACTCAACCTAAGTCACAGGGGTGGGGTGGGGGGGGGGGGGCGGTTACAGCTTCCTGAGACCAAGCAGGGTGGTTCCCAACAGAAGGTGAGTTATATCTTTATAACAATTCTATAATTTTCTGAAGATCATGAAAGTTCACAGAGCAGTGGTTGTGCTCTGACCTCTATGATATGGTGCTTTTAGGAACAATCAGCTGTGTTCTCCTTAACTTGACTCCTGTGAAACATGGATCCAGTGTTGAACCACATGACTTTGACCAACTAAGAGTAGACCTGTTTCATAACATTCTCAAGAAACACTCCAGTATTATAAGTGCATATCAGATGGAAACAGCAGTACAGCATGATTAGGAATTGAAGCAATTTTCTCCAGGATCTATGACAAAATGTGTAAACAAATGTTTAAACAAATCTCCCGCGCCCTTGGTGCAGTCTCAAAGGGATTCCATTTCCCTGTAAGGCTTCTCTCCTAAATGTCAACATTATTTTACATATATCAAGTTTATCTTCATAATTAAAATACAATCATTGTTGAATTATTTCTTTAAAAAACTGTCTCTTCAAACTAAAGCAATTGTTATTACTGATTTTGTGTATTTCTCTCCAATGTTACTACACAAAGTTTCTTTTATGTGTTTCACCATAGTTGCTGTTTTTTGTGTATATTTTTAGAATCTGGCTTTATTTCCTTTAACATTAGATCAGAAATAATTGACCCTGCTTTCACATAACCTTCATTTGTATCAGTTTTTCAAATCTGTATAACACTTCACCATTGTTGTCCATTTAGAAAACTCTAGAAGTCACTATAAAAAGGAATCTCTCTCCCCCTGCCTCTATTCCCACCTTTTCCCTCTTCATCTCTTTTGCTTTCTTCTTTTAACAGCTCCCATTATTCTGTGGAGAAAGCAACCACTGTTATGAGCATCTGGGTCAGTTTAGTTGAAGCTCAGACTCACGATGAAGGAGCTCTGTTATTAAAAACATATAAAAGTTTTCAACCTTTCATGATGTTGGGGAAATAAACATGGACAGTCCCAATATTAAAGATTTCCTTTAGCCCTGGTGTCACAGAGAGGTGACTGATGTTATCTACCCTTCAGCACAGCACTCTAAAGTTGGTAACATACTTTTTAGGGACACAGAAATAACTGTTTCTATGAAATTTATCATTATCACTTTAAGATAGCATTAATATTTTCCTCCTGAGCATTTTAACTAAACTGTTTTTAGTCATTTGCCTTATTCCACATATTTCTACCATTATTTATGTTTAGTTATTTTCTCTATAGATAACAGCAGCTTTGAGTAGAGTCAGTCAGTCATTCATAGAAGCATGGGAACTGACTACACGGAATTTATGTGTAAGACATGTGTCTGATCACAGTAAGCAACAACCAATACATTTTCAAATAAATTGTAAAAAACAAATGTTCATTAGGTGTCTACTATATACCAGCTACTAGGTTAGATACTAGAATTAAAACACATTTTACTTTACTCCTTCTTGAAAAAATATATAATTGGCTCTTGCTAAATGCAAGGTAAAAGATTTGAGCTTAAAAATACAGTGGATATACTTTATTCAGTAAGAAAACACCAGCTTCAATGCTTTCTCTAACTTGGTATCCATGTCTAATAGAGCCAATAAATTAAGCCCTAATGGTAAGGTAAAATATCTTGAGCAAAATTGAGACTAGGGAGGCACTATTAAATAGCAATCCATAAAATAACTGTAAACCTATTTATGAACTTCCTTTAAAGTCTTTTCAAGATAGTAGAGGAAAAAATTGATTACCAGAAACAGTAGCTGCTAGGATATTTTACACCAGTTCCCTATAAATGGGAGTCCCCTTAGCAATCTTCACCAGACTCCTACTGAAAAGAAAAGTAACTTGTATTTAAGATTTATATCTACTTAAAGGTGACTTGAGATGGAATTTGCTACTTCTTTAACATTCAACTTCACCAGGTCCAAAACACTGTGACACAGGGAATTCTACCAACTAACCCTAAATTGCCCTAAATGCTGTATCAATAAGTAGTCTTTCAGTTCTCAAGGCCAGTTGTAGTCTAAATCCCATTGGCCCCTGCCCTTGACTAACAAGAAGGTTTAGAAGGTTTTTAAGACTCACTCCCAGGCCCTAAGGATTTAATTAGCCATTTCATCATTAAGGTGAAGATGTCTTAGTTGCATGTAAGCCAATTCAGTGGGCTCGATGGCTATGAAATAGTTGGGATGGTCCTCAGTGTGGCAGCAGGATGGCGCTCTACCATGGAAGTGACTTCTCCACAGAGGTTAAGTGTTCTGGCCAAAGTATCAGCAGTTCCTTCTCAATCTTCTTACCTATAGGAAAGAGGAGGGCAGAGTCCTCTATTGTCGGCCATAGTCACATATCTCAAACCTCCCCAGGTGTATGTATCCTTTGACATTCAGAAGGTTTACAGTCAACAATCCTTTTAAACTAATTATTCTGTTTCCTCAGGATTCAACAAGATACACTATTCAATTAGACACACTATTGATTGGGTTTTTCTTTTTGTTTATAATCATGGTGGATAATCAAAAATTCCCATTTGGGAAATTATCTAAGATAAATACACTATGATAATGCTGCAATACAGAGCAAAACACTGGGACTTCATCACCTATTCAGACTTGTGTTAAAGAAGACAAGGCAGTTTTCAAAAAAGATTACAGCCCTAATTGTACATGCTCTGAGGCCCATCTCTAAATCTATGAGATGTGAGCACATATTCAGGTGCACATCTTAGTTAGATTCCTGTTTGGGCACTTTTCCACTCTATGGGATCTTGATTCAATGAACTGTTCCATTGATTGATTGTCCAAGCACATGTATCTGCCATACATAGTAATCACCATATCCAAGGTGCTAGCTTGGCAGCACCAATGTTACCCTAAACTTTGTTCTTCCCATCTTCCAAAAGCTTAGCTAACCAAATTCATGTTTGGGAAAGATACTAAAGCACATTCATATATTCATTGCTCCAAATATTCTAAAATGTGTCCTAAAGTCAGTAGTTCTCTACCTGATTAAAATGCCTTTCAGAATTTTAGTATTCTAAATAATTGTATACAAGACGGGAAAGAAGATTAAATGGAGCCTGTTACTACTAGTTATAGACAACTGGTGACTTTGACCTCCAGAAATCACTCCAGACTACTCTGGCATTACACAAACCCCAACTGACAGAAATTATGCTAGCGGGTAAGCCATAAAAACAGCCAAAGTGTCCACATAAAAATGCTCTTCCACACCACAAGTTGATTTCATAGTGGCATTACTTAGTATGTTTAATTTCTTTAGGTCTCATATTCTATATCTGTAAAATGAATATACTAAACCTTCCTTACTGGTCTCTGCTGAGAAATAGAATATTGAGCAGCAAGTATAACACTTCTTACTTATGTATTATGTCTAAATCTGCCCTCATCACTAATCTTTAGAATAGATTATTACCTGTAATCAAAACACATTAATTTTCTTATCACAATTTCATTTACATGTTAATTTATGTGTTTATTATCACCATTAGATTTTGAGCTCTGTAAGCTGTTGAACTATAGCTTCAACAGCTTAGTGTCTGTAATGTCCTCAATGACACTTACGTGACTGACCAAATAACTAAATAAGTGAATAAATGAATGAGTTAAAGTATTAACACTGAACAAAAACATTAAATAATAATAGCCACTTTTATTTTTTAGTATTACACAATTATGACCATTTGATATGCTGTCTTGTGAAAATTCTTACTGATTTTGTTACTTGTTAAAAATATTAAGCATTTGGAATATAGTGTTCAAATTCACCTGTATACTAGCCATGAATTTCAAAATTCATGCACTACTGTATTATTTTGCATTAAAATCCCCCATATATAAAAAATAACTTACATTTACAAGACCAAGTTCAGTAATAAAATCAGGTAAAAAATTATATAAGAGAGCTAACTGGTTTCATATATCTGTTTTATTTATGGATATTCACATACTATATATTTATTTAAAATATCAAATATCTACAACAAAATATTTATAGTGTTTGTGTACATATTTTTGGACTTTTATTCCCTACTATATTTATTACCTTCACTGCCTTTTCTTCTGTAACTATGGAAGATTACTGATATATTTAAATTTCTAAAATTTGAAGTGAAAGGTGCTTATTAACTTAATTTTTTTAATTGTTCAACTAAATACATTTTAGCATGCATTTAAAATTCATAAAATACTACTTTGTCAGCACACATGTGTTTTTAAAAATTTATTTGGAAAATAAGGGTTATATAACCATAGAGCCTTGGGGTCATTGACCCTATTTCCTCCATCTTGTTCTCAGTATACTTCTTACAAAGCAAAAACATTTCCACTGAAACACATTTCATTTTGATAAAGATGAATACATGTGAAAGATACATGTGAAACAAGTCCTATTCGCTTGCATCTAAAGAGTATAAGAATTATTCTGTGAAGCCTGTTTTATACAATACCTCGAGTCAGTGGTAATCAATAGGGCTGCTGGATTTTTCTCTAACTCTCCTGGGGCAAAGTTCATATTTCACATGTGTCTAAAGTCCCACTCCACAATTTATTTGTGGGTAACAGGGGAAGTGACTGAAAGCTGGCCAAGAGGAGAGCAAGCAGCATTGTTCCCTCTGGGACTCCTCCCCCACACACAGCACCACAACACAGAAAAGTGGGTTGCCTTGCCCTAGTGAATACCTAAGACTTTTCCCCTCACTACATAACAGGCATACTGAGACAAAAAAATATGGCCCAAATAAAAGAAGAGGTCAAAGCTCCAAAAATAGAACTAAGTGATGAAAAGAGATCCAACCTATCAGATGCAGGGTTCGAAACACAGTAATCAGGATGCTCACAGAAATGGTTGAGTATGGTCACAAAATACAGGAAAAATGAAGGCTATGCAAAGTGAAATAAAGGAAAATGTGTAAGGAACCAACAGTGAAGGGAAGGAAACTGGTCCTAGTTTCAAATCAACTATTTGGACCAGAAAGAAGAAATAAACATCCAACCGGAACAGAATGAAGAAATAAGAATTCAAAAAAAAATAAGGAGAGACTTAGGAACATCAAGGACAACGTTAAAACATTCCAATGTCTAAATCATAGGGTGCCAGAAGGAGAAAAGGAAGAGCAAGAAAGTGAAAACTTATTTGAAACATAATGGAGAACTTTCCTAATCTGGCAAAAGAAATTGACTTCCAGGAAGTCCACAGAGCCCCAAGGAAGCACAAACCAAGGCACATTGTAATTACATTACCCAAGATGAAAGATAAGGAGAGAATCTTAAAAGCAGCGAGAGAAAAGGAGACACTTACCTACAAAGAAGTTCCCATAAGGCTCTCAGCTGATTTCTCAAAAGAAATCTTGCAGGCCAGAAGGGGCTGGAAACAAGTATTCCAAGTCATGAAAGGCAAGGACCTACATCCAAGATTACTCTATCCAGCAAAGTTATCATTTAGAATGAAGGGCAGATAAAGTGCTTCCCAGATAAGTTCAAGTTAAAGGAGTTCATCATCATCACCAAGCCCTTATATGAAATGTTAAAGGGACTTATCTAAGAAAAAGAAGATCAAAACTTTGAATAGTATAATGACAACAAACTCGCAACTATCAACAACCGAACATTAAAAAAATAATGAACTAAGCAAAGAACTAGAACAGGAACAGATTCACAGAAATAGAGATCACATGGAGGGTTATCAGTGGAGAAGTGGGAGAATGGAGGAAAAGGTACAGCAAATAAGAGGCATAAATGGTAGGTACAAAATAGAGAGGGGGAGATTAAGAATAGTATGGGAAATGGAGAAGACAAAGAACTTATATGTATGATCCATGGACATGAACTAAGGTGGAGGAATGCTGGTGGGGGGGGCGGGTACAGGGTGGAGGGGAATAAAAGGGAGAACGAAATGCAACAACTGTAGTAGCATAATTAATAAAATATATTTTTAAAATTTAAGTAAAAAAATAATAAAAAAATAAAGACCCACTCCATGAAACTAATATATTATTGTATGTTAACTATACATTAACTAGAAGCAGAAGAAGAGAGAAGTAAAGAAAGAAAGTCCTGCTCCAACCATACCATTCTTCTCAAATGCACTGTTTTTCAAATGTGAAAGTGCTTCCTGACTTCCTGTGGACATGCACAGCACACCAACTAGAAATAATGGTTTAGTCCTAGAATAATAGGAATAATAACAGCAGATAACACTTGATCCTCATAAAAATCCCTATTTGGTAGATATAATTACCACCTCTATTTACAAATGAGGGGGCAGACAGAGGCCCAGGAAAAAAAGTGGCAGGCCTATCATCACACAATTAGTGGTGGAGTCAGGATTAGGACCTGAGGGGTTGACTCCATAACTTATACTCTTAACTGCTACTCTCTACGGCCTCCCAACTTCAATGAAACCAACATCCCTAAAAATACAAGCTACTCATGAAAGGATTACCAATGTTTCTATAAACCACAAAGATTTTTCTTTTACTTGAAAATAATGCCTTATATATACTCATTGTAGTTATTTTGATTAGATAATATCATGAAATCTTAACGTATTACTGTGTCTGACAGGATTTTTCCCTTTCTCTTTCAAATTTGTAACTATTCTACTTCTTCAGTTCAGGGAAGATAAAGAGTGTGAGCTCTTCAAAGACTAAGCCTGTAGGGGAGTTGCCAGATAAAACATTGGATGCCCAGTTAAATCTGAATTTCAGATAAATTACAAATCATTCTTTAGCATGAGTACAACCCATGCAAAATCTGGAACATATTTATATTAAAAAATACTGGGCATCTTCTATTTTTTATTTGCTAAACCTTATCATTAGGAAAACTTGGATTGTGCATGGAGGAAGTAAAAAGAAAGGAAACACAACAGGCAGAGAACCTTAGAAAAGAAAGGAAACACAACAGGAGGGAGGGTGTCTAGGCAGATGAAACCATAAGGAAACTGGCAAACGTCTCTTGTGTCCAAGGTTAGCAAGAAAGGAGAGAGGGCTGTCAGCCCTGAAGATGGTGGGGAGAGATGAGCCTGGCAGGCCTTTTACCATATACCTGTCGGTATTGGAGCCATGCTAGATCCCCAAGTTATACAACTAAGAAGCACAGTTTAGAAGGCTGGGCCAAAATAAAGGCACTGTGGATACAGAGGAATGTAATTGCATGAGAAAAAAATACATACTCCCTGGTTTTTAGTGAAGAAAATAAATACTAACCTTTAAGTCATAAGGACTGGGCTAGCTTAAAAATCCTCTTCTTCAGACATGGCCATCTCAGAAGCTGAAGCAGAATTACATCTGCCAATAAAGACTATCATCACACCAAATCTGAGCAATGAATTTGAAATACTGATTGAGTGCCCTGTGCCCAGACCTATACAGCAAACCAGAGAAACTGAGATGAAAAACACATAAGTCCTGCTTTCAGATTCTTACAGTCTGGCAGATGAAAGCAACAGGTAAATATGTAATTTCAACACTGCAGTTTTGCATGCACAATGAAAGTCTTCAAATGAGGGCAGGATTAACTGTCTGGGAAATAACAGGGAAAACTTCATAAAGGAAATCACTCCAAAGAGAGATCTTTAAAGACCAAGCTGGTATTTGTTGAGAGGACAGGGTTGAAAAGGATGATCCCTCTGAGATCTGTTTGATATTTCTGGAACACACAATGGCCAGGAGTAAAAAGGAAGAAAAGTAGGTGGGAGCCAGGTCATAAAAGACCTGTGACACTCAAGTACTTCCTAAACTTTATTGTGTACACCAGTAATCTAGGGATCTTGTTAAATGGAGGTTCTGGTTCAATAGGTGTGAAGTAGAACCTCTGAGAATCTGTATTTCTAATGAGCTGTCAGATGAGGCTAGTTTGAGAATTATACTTGGAGTAGTAAGGCTGCATTCCATGCTTTAGATCTTAAACATTTCCCAGCAGACAGTGGCGAGTCTTCTTGTGGCTTCTCTAGTCTGGGAGTGACTAGAATTTAAAAAGGCTAGAAGCAGGTACAAGACTATTTTTTTTATTGTTGTTCAAGTATAGCTGTCTCCATTTACCCACCACCACTTTCCTCTGCCCCACCCCCACCTCCTACCCACAATCCTTCCCCTCTTTGGTTTTGTCCATAGGTCCTTTATACGTATTCCTTGACAAACCTTCTCCTTCTTTCTCTCATAATCCCCCTCCGCCTCCCCTCAGGTTACTGTCAGTAAAATAAGCCAGGTGGTGAAAGACTAATACCATATAATCTCACCTATCAGTGGAACCTAATCAACAAAACAAGCAAGCAAAATATAACCAGAGACAGTGAAATAAATAACAAGACTACTTCTTTAGTCCAGGAAAGAAATGTCTAAACTAAAGACACTAAAGATAAAGAGAAGAGGATAAATTTAGTAATATTGAAAAGGTAAAATTAACATGAGTTAGTATTCAATGCAGGTACAGATAAGGGAAACAGGAGTTGATGGTTAAGCTATTTTTTTCACAATTATATGATATTATCTGAGGTATGTAACTCTCATTTAGAATTTAGAGTGTCCTACCATGATTAACTGTGCCACCCTTTTAACTACAAGGCATGACATTAAGGAGTTAATTTTAAATGTATTTTATAGAGTCAGCCATGTGGCTTTAAGGTCACCCCTGATATATGTTGGGTCTTTGCAGATAAAATATAAATTCCTCTCAGGCAGAAATTGTCTTCACTGTGCCCCTCAGCACTGAGCATGTGTCTGGTACTTGAGGCTTCCTCTCTAAATGCAGTTCTACTGATACACAAGACATCCCATTCACTCCTGATCAAACACTTTGTCTCGCAAATATGAAAACATGGGAAACTTCCAAAGCATCAGTCCCCACAGTTTCCTCATTTATTTTCTCTCTTCTCATTTTAAAAATAAGAAATAATAAGACATTTCAATTCCAGTACTATAATAAAACTGAGAGCTTATTCATTTTTCAAGTTCTGGAAATAATATCCTGAAGTACAGATCCCAATGGTCTTTCTTAATGACTGATTAGAGTTCATTTCTTCACCACCTACTTATGATTACTTGTTTTGATATCACAGATTGCTTAGCATAACTTAGCACCTGTGTTAATTGCTTCCTCTTGTAGAATCTGATTTTCAATGTGTTAAAATGTTAGCTTAAGCCAGTGGTTCTTAGCCTGGCTGTTAGCATAGATGGCTAGATAATAAAAGGAGAGAGCAAAGGGAATTAAATGTTATAAAGTATTATCAACTGGGGAGCATGAGTCTGCTTCTCTCACCAGGAAGCTATAGCTTCACACACTTTCCAGGGAAACACCAGTCTGTTTTCTGCAGATCACTGTGGGGAAGGGACAGAATGATAAATGGGGAGGTAAGCATATGCTCACTGTAAGTCAAAATGGGGAAGGGGGAGGTGTTTCTATGAGGCATGCACAATAAGAGCCAAGATAGCAACCATAGAGGCCTGTCAGTCTAGCCTAGGAAAAGATTGGATTGGCTAGAAGGCAAGCCCAGTGTAAATCCATGAAAGGTTGGGAAGTTGACTGGTTATTTTGAAAAAATATCTGATCCTTCCCAATGGAACAAATCCCTTCTCTCTTGCCCACCCTGTTTGATCTCATGTTCTCTCCATGGCAGTCATACGGGTTTAACTGCCACCTGGGGCTTGTGTCAGACTGGCAGACTGTACAGGCTCCAAAGGACTAAGCACTAATTTGAAACAGAAACTCTGGACACTGGCCTTTGTTTTGGCCTTGATGAAGATAAGAGTGGGCTTTTTTCATGGCAGGACAGATGAAGAAGGGACATTGGAAACCCAGGAATAGTCTTCTATTTCTGCCCAAATAATCTTACCACACCACATTCTCCCATGCATGGATCTGTGGAATACTTTCTTTGCAATCCTATGAAAGAACACAGTGTCCACCTAGGATCACCTAGGATCATTTTTAAATGCTCAGGCTCAACCCCCATGAATTTCAATTTAACTGGACTGAAGTGGGTCCCAGGTATCCTTAAGGTTTATAAGCTTCCCAGGTGATTGTAATGTATACCAGAGGCTGAAAACCACTGACATAACCAAATATAATTGGGGATTTTGTTTCCCTAATTCAGTGCCCAAATCTCCCTCCCTACACCATAGTCTAGCCAAGAAAAAAGTAAATGAAGACTTTGATAATATTCACCTAAGTCTATCTAAAGCAATCTCATCTATCAGGAGTACCAATAAGAACAGGAAGGAGTCCAAACCACCAAACAGGGTGGTATAAAGTCTACACAGAAAGGTGCTAAAGTAACAGAGCCCAGATTTAATGGTTAAAAACAAAACAAAGAACTGTTCTGCAATTTCACTGGTTACATAATATTAAAAAAATTATTCTCTGCCTCTCAGTTTTTTCACCCATTGGTCTGCATAAATCTTCCTCATGAAATTGTTAAGCAGATTTAATAAAGATTCTCTGTTAATATGCTTACAAAACAGCTTGTTCATGATTCAACTCCTTTTGAGATTTTTACATCACTCCAGGCATGTTATTTTCCTTTTTTGTCACATTCTCGGCATTTGTAGGATAATTTTTTAAAAGATTTTATATGTTTATTTTTAAAGAGAGGGAAAGGGAGGGAGAAAGAGAGGGAGAGAAACATTGATATGTGAGAGATACATCAATTGGCTGCCTCCTGCATGCCCTCAACCAGGGACGCAGCTCACAACCCAGTCATGTGCCCCAAATGGGAACTGAACCAGGAACCTTTCAGGTCACAGGCCAGCATTCAATCAGGCTCAGCAGCTGAAACTGAGCCATACCAACCAGGGCTGTACAATTATTTTACTCAATTAATCTAAGAGCATTTGCAACTTAATTTTATATTTCTCATGAGTACTTATCAAATGAGAAGCATGCCCTGGCTGGCGTAGCTCAGTGGATTGAGCTCAGGCTGCAAACCAAAGTGTCGCAAGTTTGATTCCCAGTCAGGGCACATGCCTGGGTTGCAGGCCACGGCCCCCAGCAACCACACATTGATGTTTCTCTCTCTCTAAAAAAAATAAAATAAATAAAATCTTTTAAAAAAATGAGAAGCATGACATGAATGGTGCTCTGTACCTTTGTTGGTATCTTAATCTCATGTATATATTTTAAATACTTTTGGGGGGGTGAGGTCTCTACATCAATAAGAAAACACTAACCAACAAAAGAATTCGTTTGACACATCCAATATAGTGTCCAATGTTGTGGACTGAATACCAAGAGTAATTGAGCAGCTTAATCATTTGGCACAGTGGCCTGATCCCACCATTTTTTCCAGAGGCAACCAGCACCTGGCCAGAGACCCACCAAATACAAGAACCCAAGGGCTAAGTGCCTGACGCACAGAGGAAGCTGGATAGGCACAGCCCAGTGTTCAATGGTAATGGTCAAGTCCAGGATCTTGAGAGGCCCAGAAGGGTTCTAATTGGGTGAGGCATGTAATAGTTCCTCATCACAAACAAACACAATCAATTTCTGAAATAGTGTGGCTTTGTATTTCTCTATAAACATTAAATCCCATTTGTTTCAAATTCTGCTTAGTTCAGTTCTTTTTCAAAAAAATATGAGTATGTATGATTTTCATAGCCACAAGCTCAGATCTGTAAATACAGAGGTTTCTCTTTCTGAAGTAATTTTTACCCCAAGACCTCATGTTTCCTGAGAGAAGATTGAAACTTGTCACTTGTAAGTTCTAAGTCAACCACTTCAGTATTTTCTAAATTATTTCAGTATTATATTGAATCAAATTATGGACTTTCCCCTTTATCTCCTCTCTCTATGGTTGAATCTAACTGAAGTGTTTACACACAGTAATGTAATATCTATGAGGAAGTGTTGCTGTGGCTGTCCAAGGCTGACACCCACTGATATAAGCAACAATAATATTTAGTTCTTAGTGCTGTCACCCTCCAAATGAGCATCCACTCATCTGATCTCAGGTTGAATATCCCATGCCATGACTTACAGTAGTCGTGACCTTGAGAAGCCTTTAGATAACCAGATTTCTCTCTTTGCATCCTTAAAAATATGCATCCTTATTTGGGACATGGGGAAAGTTCAATTGTTATCCCACATCTCCCTGGAGCAATAGGACAATTAAGATCCATCATCAAGCTCTACCTCTGACATGCTGTGTAGCCTTCTCTACTCCACTGCCCACATGCTGAATGGCATGAGAACATTTGTGATTTTACTCCCTTCCAGCCATCAACATAGAAAAGGGAGCATTTATCCTACTCAGGACAGAGTAGGTTATACTGCAGTAATAAATCCAAAAGGTCAACAAAATTTCACTCCTTACTCAAATAAAATTCAAGACAATACTCTCCACATCTGTCTTTCATGTGTTGGCTCATTCTTCCAGATTAGCAAGATAAGCAGGCTGGAAAGTTAAGCAACAGTAACTAGATGTTTGAACATGGAAATGACCCACATCATTTCCATTAACAATTTATTGGCCGAGTCACAAGATCATTTCTATCATCAAGAAAGAGGGGAAATAACAATGTCCATATGCAGTAGAGCAGGGCCCAAATATAAGTACACTGTAGCAATGTCTTCTACAGCATTGGTTCCCTCTACTGTTACATTTACTCCAGGGCTCTTACAGTCTCTTCGCCCATTGCTCAGCTCATCACTTGGTAGGTGGACCAAAGTGGGGACTCTGCCCTAATACCAGTGTCTGTTTCTTGTTTTTCAGTTACCAACCTCCTTCCCTCTCTTCAGTTGCGAGCATCTTTATCTAATGAAGAAGGTAAAAGAAAGAGGAGAGATAAAGGAAAAATATCAAAAGATGATTTGCAGCTTTTAACTTTAAAAGCCAGGACTTTGATATCTGTTTCTCTGTCTTCTCGACAGTCTCCAATGTCCTATGTACCCCTGCCTCACCATGTAGAATGTCAGCTTCACATATCTTCTAACATAATGAAATAGGGCAGTGTCTTGGGATCTGAAGTCGATAGAGGTAGGTAAGTACCAGTTAATACTTCATATGTTGTATTTCCATTAAAACCATGCAATACTTTCTTCTTTTGTAGACCATATGAGTGGACCTATGAAGGCTAGAAAGAAATGAAATACATTTAACTTATTAATACACAGATCAGAGAACAGGCCTGGGAAAATGTGCCCTTAAGTGCTGTGATAATTTGTGAAGAGGCCAGCAATTGTGCAATAATTTTGCTGGCACTTGCTGAAAATGAAAGGAGAGAAATGGGAGTAAAAATACATTCAATGTTAGACTAAGTAGCTCCATACAAAACTTTTAAAAGTAATGCATTCTGAATAGCACAGCACTTGTATGACATTCTTTCTCAGAAAATCACAGTGCCATTCATTTCTTCTTAACTATTAAAGGTGACTGAAGAGATGGGGTACCCTCCACAGGAGGCTTTTCATGCTGAAGATTCTGTTCACTTAAAATATATTTAGATTTGTGGCTTCTGGTCAAGATGGCAATGTAGGCAGACAGGGCTCACCTCCTTGCACAACTACATCCAAATTACAACTAAAATATAGAACAACCATCACTCAGAACCATCAGAAATCGAGTTAATGGAAATTTGACAACTACAGAATTAAAGAAACCACATCCATCCAGGCTGGTAGGAAGGGCAGAGATGTGGTTCAAGCTGGTCCCACACTCACATGTGGTGGATACATTTTCTGGAGAGATATCTTGGGAGTGAGGAGTCCTAGCCCCACACCAGGCCCCCAAGCCCAGAGTTCCAGTGCCAGAAATGTCAATCCCCACAACTTCTGGCTGCAAAAACCAGTGGGGATTGAGTTGAGTAGAGAGCCCCAAGCAGTTCCTCTTAAAGAACCCATACACAGACTTACTCAGATTCACTCCTTAGAGCTCCAGCACAGGGGAGCAGCTTGAAAGGCACCAATGGCATATGGAGAGTACTTGAACTATCTAGCATCAAGGTGAGCAGAGGCCATTGCCCCTTTCCTGAAACAACCCCCACAGAGCCACAGAGCCTCAGAGACTGGTGCCATATCTGAGACTCCATCAAACTGACTAACATTGTTTTCCCTACCCTTGGAGATCCCCAGAGACTCTGCCCCACCCAAATTATAAGCCTACCCAAGCTGCTTTTCCATATGAATAGCTGGTCTTGGCTCATGCTTCAAAACTTCCTAAATCCTCTCAAGCAAGCAACAGCAAGCCTCAGTGAGCCCCAAGCTCCCATATCTCTTGCTAAATGGCCCCAGGCATGGCACGAACAGCAGCCATCCTAGATTCACAACATGGCTTCACCTAGGAATCATCAAGCCCAGCAGAAGTAGCAGCTATCTCTGATTGCTCTATAGCTCATGCACAGTGGCCCTAGGCAAAACACAGATAGGGAATGAACTTAGTCTGCACTACTTGGGTAACCCCAGAGCATGCCCATCCAGTCGACATTTACAGACCACATCAGAGCACGACCACCATGCCCCCACACAACTGATCCTCCATGGAGGTTGGAGGTTGGTGGTCAGTGGTCACAGGGAGTCCTTGAAGCTGACTTGCCTGGGAAAATCCCTCCCATTGACCTTCCAGTAGCAACCAAGTCTCAAATACAAGAGGAGGGTGTACTTGGCCCACAAGAAGAGCATACCTCAAGTACCCAGCTTGAGGGGTAGAGGAAGCAGAGCCACTGGAACCTGCATATGCAACATCTACTACATTAGACCACACTATGAAGATGGGTAGTCATAGAAACTCAACCTAATACATAGAAACAAACACAGTAAGTCTGTGAAAATGAAAAAACAAAGAAATATGGCCCAAAGGAAAGAACAGATCAAAAATCAAAAAAAAAAACCTAAACAAAATGGAGATAAGCAATCTATCAGATGCAGAGTTCAAAACACTGGTTAGAAGGTTGCTCAAGGAGCACAGTGAGTACCTCAACAGTATAAAAAAGATCCAGTCAAAAAATGAAGGATACACTAATTGAAATAAAGAACAATTTATATGGAAACAACATTAGAGTGGATGAAGCTGAGAATCAGATCAATGACATGGAACATAAGGAAGCAAAAAACAACCAATCAGAAAAATAAGAGGAAAAAAGAATCAAAAAAAATGAGGATAGTATATGCAGCCTATGAGACAACTCTAGCATTCCAACATTCTCATCATAGGAGTGCCAAAAGCAGAAGAATATGAGCAAGAAATTGGAAATATATTTGAAAAAAATAATGAAATAAAAGCTCCATAATTTGGTGAAGGAAATAGACATGCAAACCCAAGGAGCACAGAGAATCCCAAACAAGATGGATGAAAAGAGGCCCACTCCAAGACACATCATAATTAAAATGCCAAAGATTAAAATGAAAGTAGAGATTCCTAAAAGCAGCAAGAGAAAAACAGTCACCTACAGGGGAATTCCCATAACACTGTCAGCTGATTTCTTAAAAGAAACCTTTCAGGCTAGAAGGCATTGGCAAGAAATCTTCAAAGTCATGAAAAGTAGGGACTTACAGTCAATATTGCTCTACCCAGTAAAGCCACCATTTAGAATCAAGGGGCAGATACAGAGACTCCCAGACCATAAAAAATTAAAGGAATGCATCATCAGGAAACCATTCTTTTTTTTTTTAAGATTTTATTTATTTATTTTTTGGAGAGGGAAGGGAGAGAGAGAAAGAGAAACATCAATGTGTGGTTGCTGGGGTCATGGCCTGCAACCCAGGCATGTACCCTGACTGGGAATCAAACCTGCGACACTTTGGTTCACAGCCCAAGCTCAATCCACTGACACCAGCCAGGGCAGGAAACCATTCTTATATGAAATATTAAAAGGACTTATTTAAGAAAAAGATCAAAATATGAACAATAAAATGACAATAAATATGCACCCATCAACAACTGAATCTAAAAAAACATACAACGCAAACAAGAAAAACAGACAGAATCATGGATACAGAGAGCATTTTGATGATTGCCAGATGGGAGTCAGTTGAGGGGAATGAGTGAAGATGTGAGGGGATTAAAAAATACAAATAGGCCCTGGCTGGTGTGGCTAAGTGGATTAAGCTCTGGCCTGGAAACCAAATTATTACCAGTTCAATTCCCAATCAGGGCACATGCCTGGGTTGCAGGCCAGGTCCCCTGTGAGGGGCACGTGGGAGACAACCACACATTGATATTTCTCTCCCTGTCTTCCTCCCTCCCTCCCCCTCTCTCTCTAAAAAAAAAAAGTACAAATAGGTAGATACAGAATAGCCATGGAGATGTAAAATACAGTATAGGAAATGGGGTAACCAAAGATCCTATATGCATGACCCATGGACATAAACAATGGTGGGGGGATTGCCTCAAAGAATGGGAGATACTTTTGGAGGGGGGCTAAGAGGCAAAAATCAGGACAACTGTAATACTATAATCAATAAAATATAATTTTAAAAATTGTAATAAAAATGAAATATATTTAATATCACTTTAGTTATTGATTCCCTAGACCTTTACTAATTATGGAACTTCAGTTTTTCCTATCATGATACATTTACAGGATCATAAGCTTTGATACTACTATCCTTGAAGCCACAGACTCAAATGGTTATGGCACCTACTTTATTTGATTTTATTGCTATAATGAAAGTGTGTAGCAAACAACCACAAAACTTGAGAATTACACAGCAATAAATGTTTGTGCTCACATTCTTTGGATGTCAGTTAGGTGGATGTACTGATCTGGGCAGGAAATGCTGACCTATTTAGGGTCAGCTGGTTGTTGGCTGATACAGTCTAGCTTCAAAGGGAATGACTGAACATTCCAGTATAGTTCATGTGTCCCTCTTCCTTGTCCTGAGACCAGCAGCCTAATCTGGGCATACTCACATGGTATTTTTTAAACATGTTTTATTTGTTATGCTATTACAGATTTCCCATCTTTTCCCCTTTATTCCCCTCCACCCTGCACCCACTCCCACCAGGATTCCTCTCACATAGTTTATGTGTACGGGTCATACATATAAGTTCTTTGGCTTCTCCATTTCCTATACTATTCTTAACCTCGCCTTCTCTATTTTATACCTACCATATATGCTTCTTTTTTAATATTTTTTATTTTCATTGTTGTTGCAGTACAATTTTCTATCTTTTACTCCCATCCCAACCCACTGACCCAGCCCTCCTCTCCTCCCTCCCATTTCCACCCACACCTAGTTTTTATCCATGTGTCCTTTATACTTCATCCTGTAAGCCCTTCCCCTTTTCCCCTGAAATTCCCCTGAAATTCCCTCTCCTCTCCCCTCTGAACTCTGTCAGACTGTTCTCTATTTCAGTGTCTTTGGTTATATTTTGCTTGTTTCTTTGTTTTGTTCTTTAGGTTCCTGTTAAAGGTGAGATCATATGGTATTTGTCTTTCACCACCTGGCTTATTTCACTTAGCATAATGCTTTCCAGTTGCATCCATGCTGTTGCAAAGGGTATGAGCTCCTTCTTTCGTTCTGCTGCATAGAATTCCATTGTGTAAATGTACCATAGTTTCTTGATCCGTTCATTTACTGATGGGCAACTAGGTTCCTTCCAACAATTGGCTATTGTAAATTGTGCTGCTATGAACATTGGGGTGCATAGGTTCATTTGGATTGGTGTTTCAGGGTTCTTAGGATATAATCCTAACAGTGGAATTGCTGGGCCAAAAGGCAAATCCATTTTTAGTTTTCTGAGAAAATTCCATACTTTTTTCCATAGTGCTTGTATCAGTCTACAATCCCACCAACAGTGCACTAGGGTCCCCTTTTCTCCAGCCTCTCCAACACTTGTTTGTTGTTTTGTTTATGATGGCCATTCTGACTGGTGTAAAGTGGTATCTCATTGTGGTTTTAATTTGCATCTGTCTGATGGCTAGCGATATTGAGCATCTTTTCATGTGTCTCTGGATCCTCTGTATGTCCTCCTTGGAGAAGTGTCTGTTCAAGTCCTTTACCCTTTTTTTAATTGGGTTGTTTGTCTTCTTAGAATGGAGTAATGTAAATTCTTTATATGCTTTGGAGATTAAACCCTTGTCTGAGGTATCATTGGCAAATATGTTTTCCCATACAGTTAGTTCTCTTTTTATTTTGATACTGTTTTCTTTAGCTGTGTAGAAGCTTTCTATTTTGATGAGATCCCATTTGTTTATTCTTTCCTTTATGTTCCTTGCTCTGGGGACGTATGAGTAAAAAAGTTTCTGCATGAAATATCTGAGATTTCCCTGACTATGTTCTCCTCTAGGACTTTAATGGTGACATGGCTTATATTTAAGTCTTTTATCCACCTTGAATTTATTTTTGTGTATGATGTAAGATGGTGCTCGAGTTTTATTTTTTTGCATATAGCTGCCCAGTTCTCCCAACACCATTTGTTGAAGAGACTGTTTTTACTGCATTTTATGTTGTTGCTCCCTTTGTCAAATATTAATTGGCCGTAGAGACTTAGGCTTATTTCTGGGCCCTCTATTCTGTTCCATTGGTCCATATGTCTGTTCTTATGCCAGTATCAGGCTCTTTTACAGTGGCCTTATAATACAGTTTGATATCAGGCATTGTGATCCCTCCTACTTTGCTTTTCTTTCTCAAAATTGCAGCAGCTATTCGGGGTCATTTATGGTTCCATATAAATTTTTGAAATGTTTGTTCTATGTCTGTGAAATATGCCATTGGTATTTTAATAGGTATTGCATTGAATCTGTAAATTGTTTTGGGTAGTAGGGACATTTTGATGATGTTAATTCTTCCAATCCATGAACACGGTATATGTTTCCATTTGTTTGTGTCTTCCTTAATTTCTTTCTTCAGTATTGTGTAGTTTTCTATATACAGGTCTTTTACTTCCTTGCTTAAATTTATTCCTAGGTATTTTATTTTTCTTGTTGCTATATCAAATGGGATTTTTTTTTTACTTCTGCTTCTGTTGTTTCATTGCTGGTATACAAAAATGCCTTTGATTTCTGGATATTGACTTTGTATCCCACTGTTTTGCCAAATTCGTTTATTAGGTCAAGCAGTTTTTTGGTAGGGTCTATAGGAGTTTCTATGTACACTATCATGTCATCTGCAAACAATGACAATTTTGTTTCCTCCTTTCCAATTTGGATGCCTTTTATTTCTTTTTCTTGTCTGATCACTGTGGCTTCCAGTACTATACTAAAACTTCCAGTACTATATTGAATAAAAGTGGTGAAAGTGGACAACATTGTCTTGTTCCTGATCCTAGTGGAAAAGATTTTAGTTTTGCTCATTGAATATGATGTTGGCTGTAGGTCTCTCATATATGGCCTTTATTATGTTGAGAAATGCTCCCTCTATTCCCACTTTGCAGAGTGTTTTTATCATAAATGGGTACTGTACTTTATCAAATGCTTTTTCTGCATCTATTGATATGATCATGTGGTTTTTGTCTTTGCTTTTGTTTATGTGATGTATTACATTTACTGATTTGTGAATATTGAACCATCCTTGCATCCCTGGGATAAATGCCACCTGGTCATGATGTATGATCTTTTTAATGTGTTGTTGGATGCAGTTTGCCAGTATTTTGTTAAGGATTTTAGCACCAATGTTCATCAGTGATATTGGCCTGAAGTTTTCTTTCTTTGTTGTGTTTTTATCTGGTTTGGGGATTAGGATGATGCTGGCTTCATAAAAAGAATTTGGGAGTGTTCCATCATTCTGGATTTTTTGGAATAGTCTGTGGAGGATAGGGGTTAGCTCTTCCTTAAATGCTTTGTAGAATTCTCCTGTGAAACCATCTGTCCAGGGCTTTTGTGTGTTGGGAGTTTTTTGATCACTGCTTCAATTTCTTTTGTTGTTATTGGTCTGTTCAGGCTTTCTGCTTCTTTTTTCATTGAGTTTTGGAAGATTATATTTTTCTAGAAATTTTTCCATTTCACCTAGGTTTTCAGATTTCTTGGCATACAGTTCTTTGTAGTAATTTCTTACAATCCTTTGTATTTCTGTGGTATCAGTTGTAATCTCTCCTCTTTCATTTCTGATTGTGTTTATTTGGATCCTCTCTCTCTCTCTCTCTCTCTCTCTCTCTTTTTATGAGCCTGCTTAAAGGCTTGTCAATTTTGCTTAACTTTTCAAAGAACTAGCTCCTGGATCCTTAGAATCAACTAGCTTCATTGATCCTTAGAATTGTGCTTTTAGTCTCTATGTCATTTAATTCTGCTCTGATCTGGGTTATTTCCTTCCTTCTGCTTGCTCTGTGCTGTTTTTGTTGTTGTTCCTTGTGTTCTTGTAGATGTAGGGTTAGGTTGTTTGTTTGAAATATTTCTATCTTTTTTAGGTAGGCCTGTAACACTATGAATTTCTCTCTCAGGACTGCCTTGGCTGTGTCCCATAAGTTTTGGTTTAATGTGAGTTCATTTTCGTTTGTTTCCAGAAACTTTTTGATTTCTTCCTTTATTTCATTCTTGACCCATTCATTATTTAATAGTGTGCTATTAAATCTCCATGATTTTAAGTGTTTCGGGTTTCTTCCTTTGGGGTTGGTTTCTAGTTTCAGTCCTTTGTGGTCAGAGAAAATGCTTGGTATACTTTCAATTTTCTTTAATTTGATGAGGCTTGCTTTGTGTCCTATCATGTGGTCTATCTTTGAAAATATTCCTTGTGCATTTGAAATGAATGTGTATTTTGCTTCTTTGGGATGAAGGGCTCTATATGTATCAGTTAAGTGCATTTCCCCTAGGGCATTATTCAATGCCCAATATCTTTGTTGATATTTTGTTTGGAAGATCTGTCCATTTTTGACAGTGGAGTGTTAAACCCCCCTACTATAACTGTGTTGCTGCCAATATCTCTCTTGAAGTCCTCTAAGATTTTCTTTATGTATTTGGGTGCTCCTATGTTGGGTGCATATATATTTACAATGTTTAAGTCTTCTTGGTGTGTTCTTCCCTTGAGCATTATGAAGTGACCTTCTGGGTCTCTTTTTATGGCCCTTTTTTTGAAGTCTATTTTGTCTGACACGAGTATTGCTACCCTGGCTTTTTTTCCCTGTCCATTTGCTTGGAAAATTTGTTTCCAGCCCTTCACTTTTAGCCTGTGTATATCTTTTGTCCTGAGGTGGGTATCTTGTAGGCAACATATGTGTGGGTTATGCTTTGTTATCCATTCAGCTATTCTATGTCTTTTGATTGGAGCATTTAATCCATTTACGTTTAAGGTTATTACTGATAGGTACTTATTCATTGCCATTTTTGTACCTATGTGTTCTCTTTCTCTCTCTCTCTCTCTCTCTCTCTCTCTCTCTCTCTCTCTCTCTCTCTCTCTTTTCCTTCTTTTTCTTAAAGCAGACCCTTTAGCATCTCTTGCAGAGCTGGTTTGGTGGAGGTGTATTCTTTTAGACTTCTTTTATCTGCGAAGTTTCTTATTTGGCCTTTTATCTTGATTGAGGGACTTGCTGGGTAAAGTAGCCTTGGTTGGAGACCTCTGGTTCTCATTACTTGGAATATGTTTTGCCATTCTCTTCTGGCTTGGAGTGTTTCCATTGAGAAGTCAGGTGCTAACCTTATTGCGGCTCCCTTGTATATTACTTCTTGTTTCTCCCTTGCTGCTTTTAAGATTCTATCTTTGTCTTGGTATTTTGCCATTTTAATGATGATATGTCTTGAAGTGACCCTGTTTGGGTTCCTCTTGATTGGAACTCTCTGTGTTTCCTGGATTTGTTTGACTTTTTTCTCATCAAATTAGGGAAGTTTTCCATCATTACTTTTTCAAATAGGTTTTCTATCCCTCGCTCTTCCTCTTCTCCTTCTGGTATTTCTATTATATGGATATTATTATGTTTCATATTGTCTTGCATTTCTCTTAATCCTTCTTTATTCTTTTTGAGCCTCTTTTCTTTTTGTTGCTCCTTCTGGGTGATTTCTCCTATTTTGTTTTCTAGCTTGCTGATCCAATCTTCTGCTTCATCAGTCCTGCTTTTGATTCCTTCTACTGTGTTCTTCAGTTCAGAAATTGTATTCTTCATTTTCTCTTGGCCCTTGTTGAGAGTTTCTATTTTCTTTTTCATGTTGATATAGTTTGCAGTGAGCTCACTGTAGCTTCCCTGTAGTTTCTGGTAGCTCATTGTGAGCTCATTGAGTTTCCTGACGATCATTGCTTTGAACTCAATATCTGATAGTTGAATTGCCTCTATTTCATTTAGCATTCTTTCTGAGGCTTCCTCCTTTCCTTTCATTTGGGGATTGTTTCTTTGTCTTCCCATTGTTTGTGAGACTCTTCTTGTTGGCCTCAGCTTCTTAAATTGATCTGTTCTGGCTCCCTGGGTTTGTGGTGTGAACTTCTTCAGTAGAATAGCAGTGAGTTTCAGTGATGCAGATTCCTTGGTCACCCAAGCTCACTGGTCTTGGGCAGCCATTTAAGTTGGCTTTGTGTTTGCCTTTGGGTTTTGATTGTTGTTGAATCTTTCTTTGGTGGTTCCTTCCCACCAGCTGGTTAAATGAGGGTCACTCTGTCCCTCACCTCCTGTATTTTGTTGTGCTGGTGAGAACAGGTTGTGTTAAGGCTGGTTCTTCTGTGTGTATAAGGTTTAAAGAATTCTCTCTTGCTCTTGTTCAGTTGTTTGTATTGGGTACTGTCTCTACTATTTAGTTGTATTTCCAGATAGATCTTGGATTGAGGTTTGTGTGGTTTCCACTCCCTCCTTCACCTTCTTCTGTTGTTATCTGTTAGTGGTTCCTTTGTTGTTGGGTTTCCTCTTCCAGTTGGTATCCTGGTGTTCACTGCTTCCACCAACATTTTTTTGTGATCTGTTGGAGGGGGAAGGCAAAATATTTTAAGACAGAAAGAGAGTATTCTATGATATTTACATTAGCAGCCAGAAGAGAAGAGATAGGAGATCCTTTCACTACGTATAGTATTAACCATGATTTTCCACCGAGCTACCTGATTTTTAGAAAGGATGGAAAGAAGGTAAGACTCTTGTTGGGAAAGGAAGGATTGTGAGTTGGATCTATAAAGTAGTGTGGTTGTGGGAGTTCAGATTCTGAGGTAAGGTGAGAGTAAAGGATAGTAAATGGATGTAGTGTGTGAGAGAATAGAGTTAACCACTACAGTAGTAGAGTTCAGGAAATTTTGAAGTGGGCTAAGATCTGGGAGGGCTGTTTTGAAGTACTTACAATTACATGGAACAGCTATTATTTACAATAATATCAGAGCAACAATCATATGACAGAATCTATGAGATCTAGATAACAAGAATAGGGAGTATAGAATCTTGAGTAGTGTGCTAATGGGACACAGGTGAGGTGATGGACAGTACGTTAGCAATACACTATAAAAGAGATATCAGGGGAAACCTGCCAAGTAATACAATATACGAGCCTAGCAAAGCATACGATACAGAAAAAAGAGGAATACAAAAATAGTATTAAAAAAAGATGTAAGAATAATAGAAAAATAATAATACAAATATGCAATAACTTGCAGGTTCTCTAATGGCAGAGTGAAATTTGTCCCACTCTCCCAGCTGTTGTGATTCCCCTTCTTTGGGTTCAACTCTGGCCTTTTTGTTACAGGGTGCAGCCAAGAGGGGGGACCCCAAATGGGCATTTGAAATGGGGTCCAGAACTTAAGGTGTCCAGGAGATTTTAAGATGTCTCCACCCCCCCCCCGCAGTGTGGGTTGGGGGAAGGGACAAATGGAGCAGGGCCATTGAGAGCTGTTTTGCATAGCAACAGCCTTGCAGCTACCCTCTGGTGTGGTCATTTAACATATATATAGCCTTTGGCTGGTCGCTTAGATATGTTAAATAGGTGTGGCTATGCCCTGAGCCAGGGGAATGGAAGTAACTTCCCCACCAAGACTTAAGGGGGGGGGGTAGGTCCCCCAAGCTACAGAGCCTGCATGGGAGCTCAGAGAAGATTGGCTCCAGGACCTGGGGCCACACCTGCCCAGACTCATGATGGCAGCCCAGTAAAGCTGGAAGGATATGAATTCTGGCATGTGAAGCCGAGTGTGGGAGGAGTCGGAAATGAGGCTGCAGAGGAAGATTGGCCGTGGGGATTTAAAACCCAGACTTGGCGGCCATTGGGGGGGAGAGAACCATGTGGCTGTGGAGGTGCAGAGAGGATCATGGTCATTGTAGAGAGAGCCACACAGCTTTAGCAGAGTGAAGACTCCCGCATCCCTGAGAGAGGGAGAACCACGCGGCCTGGACAGAGTGGGAACCCCCACAGCTTTAGAAGGGGAACCACCACCTGGTTTTAGCAGAGATCCCGGCGACTCAGAGGAGGGTGCCGGGAACCCAGGGAGGTCTCCCAGTCAAGATGGAGGACTAACTGGGAAGAACCAGAGGACTGCCTGAGCCATGGACTTCTATTTCCTTTCCTGAGTTACGGTACTCTGGACTGGGCAAAGGGGGAAGGAAGGAAGGACTGTGTCTGTTTGTGGGTGTTTTAAGGGACTTTAGGATTTTTGATGAAGACATTAGGTCACTACTTGAAGTCTGTATAGCATCAAATAAACATTTCCTTTCCTTTTCACGAATCTCTGGCATTGAGAGACGTCTTTCCTAGGGCGGCAGACATGACGGACCTGGGGGCCTTTTAAATAATAGTATATCGTCCCAGGCCACCCTTGTCTGTTCTGTAACATTTTCACAGATCCAGGTTTTTGTCTCACTTGTAGGTATTTAAAAAATAAAAATAAAAAAGGCAAGTGAAGGAAGGAAGGAGAGATAAAATTGGAGGTAAGAAAGGAGGAAGGAATAAAACAAGAAAGCAGGAAAGCGAGGAAAAAGAAATTAAAAGAGAATAAAAAGAATAAAAATTAAAAAATTAAGAATTGTTTAAAAAATAGAATAAAATTAAAAAGTCTCTTGGTTTCAAAGTGGCCAAACTGGTTTTTCTGGTCTTGTTGGCTGCAGCAGGCTGAGGGGTGACTGGTATGGCTTTTCTTCCTTCGGAATTGGGGTGGCACTTGGTCAGGGGTGTTCACTGTCTGGGGAGCTATCATGGCTCTTGGGCCCTATGTCCTGGCTGTGGGAATCAGTTCTTTCTGCAGGGTTACTGCTGTGGACTGGGGTGCTGCTATGCGCTCCCACACGCAAGCGAGCGCGCACCCATGGCCAACCACCTCACCCTTCCCATCGCCATGGAGGTGTGCAGTTCCTTCACTCAAGCACAAGCCTCTGTGCAAACAGGATTGCTACCTGGCTGGGTGGCACGGAGGCCGGCGATTGCTATAGGAGAATTCCCCAAACAGTGTCTGTCTTTTCACTCCTTCCTCTTGAGAAATTCCTCCTATTCAAGCCTGCCGCTCCATAGGGTGGCCTGGCTTCTCCTGCAGCCCAACTCTCCAGCCTGACTGGTGACTGTGGGGGTCAGGGCCAATTGTGCGACCCAACCCCACCAGTGTCCACAGACTCTGAGGGTGCTCACAGCCCTTGTGTGTTTGCTAGCAACTGGGTTCTTCTCAGTGCCACTCAGACCCTGTTTGGCTGGGGAGGAAGCAGTTGTCCCTGCTTTCTCCCAAGGACTCTGTGGCAAACTCGGCAAAGGGTGTTGGTCCTGGGGCTGCAGCCCCCTGACCCTGCGCTGGTCCCTGGGACCCTACTGTATTGCAGCACTCCTCTCACTGACGGGTTTTTTGGTTCCACCACAATCCTTGGTTGACGCATGCCCACCTGCCTGCAGTGAGCATGGAATGCTGTGGATGGCTTGTAACACGCGAGAAAAACATACACAG
The DNA here is from genome assembly GCF_019186645.2 of Phyllostomus hastatus. Lineage (NCBI taxonomy): Eukaryota > Metazoa > Chordata > Mammalia > Chiroptera > Phyllostomidae > Phyllostomus > Phyllostomus hastatus. The sequence continues at coordinate 4,560,413 of NW_025333857.1, forward strand.
AGACAACCAGGTCCTGTGGGGAAGTAGGAACAAAATGGCCACTCTCTCTGGTGGGGAGAGTGCCTCATTCCCCCTCTGGAGAGGCTTTTTATTGGTTTCCTTTGAATAAGAATTCAGGTAAAAGCTCATTACTCATTGCTAGGAAGTAAGGATCAAACAATAGATAACAAGGAAGTCTGAGGGCCTATTTTGAGTCAGGGTCAAAGACCTGTAAAACTCTGGGGAACAAACTTACATCTTCCTTGGACCCTTATCATTCAACTGAGAGCATGCTAAACAAAGCAGGTTTCACAGGATTTTACATATTCTTTCTAAGGCCTGATCACCCAGGGAACCCGTCCTTTTCAGCACAGAGCTGCACCACCCTGTCATTGTTTCAGGCTTAGGTGGAGCAAGGGAAGTAAGGCAACAAAGAGATAAGGAGATTTTCTCCCAGATGATGAGGACTCAGGGTATGTCAAAGCCGAGGAGCCAGGGTCCATCACCCCCTTTTGCTGTAGCCCCCAAAGTCCTTCCTTGGGGTCCTCCCACGTGATTGTGCCTGTCTTAGGTCATTCCCCCCTTGGGGATTCTTACTGTCACTGGCTAACTGACCAAGCATTGGGGTTCAGTTATGGATGAAGCAGCAGAAGCAGCACTCCTGCCAGGGAGATAAGCTTTTGTCTCTTTGCTGGCTTACAGTCCAAGGCCAATCCCTCAGCCTTAGCCTTGGTGCAGGTTACAGCTTCTGATACCAGGAAGAGCAGTTCCCAACACTTGGTCCCCTATTTTCACATATGCTGAGGTGTGTTGGTTGCTTGCTCCTCCACTCTGTAAATCAGCCAGGATTCTCTCCTGCGTGCAGAGGGAAGCCGAATGTACTGCTTCCTACTCTGATGCCATTTTCTTTCCCCCCATCTATGCTTCTAATTCCCTGTGTATTTTCCTGCATTCTCCCCCAACCGCACTGATAACCCTCCACGTGATCTCTATTTCTATGAATCTGTTCCTGTTCTCATTGTTGGCTTAGTTCATTTTTGTTTTTGTTTGTTTTGTTTTGTTTCAGTTCAGTTGTTGATAGTTGTGAGTTTTTTGTTATTTTACTGTTCACAGTTTTGATCATCTTCTCTTTCTTAGATAAGTCCCTTTAACATTTCACATAGTAAGGGCTTGGTGATGATGAACTCCTTTACCTTGACCTTATCTGGGAAGCACTTTATCTGCCCTTCCATTCTAAATGATAACTTTGCTGGATAGAGTAATCTTGGATGTAGGTCCTTGCCTTTCATGACTTGGAATACTTCTTTCCAGCCCCCTTCTGGCCTGCAAGGTTTCTTTTGGGAAATCAGCCGATAGCCTTATGGGAACTTCTTTGTAGGTAAGTGTCTGCTTTTCTCTTGCTGCTTCTAAGATCCTCTTCTTCTCTTTAATCTCGGATAATGTAATTATGATTTGTCTTGGTGTGTTCCTCCTTGGGTCCAACTTCTTTGGGATTCTGTGTATGAGCTTCCTGGACTTCCTAGAAGTCTTTTCCTTTGCCAGATTGAGGAAATTCTCCTTCATTATGTTTTCAAATAAGTTTTCAATTTCTTGCTTCCTCTTCTCCTTCTGGCCCCCCCCCCTGTGATTCAGATGTTTAAATGTTTAGATGGAATGTTTAAAGTAGTCCCAGAGGTTCCTAAGCCTCTTCTCATTTTTCTGAATTCTTGTTTCTTCATTCTGTTCTGGTTGAATGTTCCTTTCTTCCTTCTGGTCCAAATTGTTGAAATGAGTCCTGGTTTCCTTCCCTTCATTGTTGGTTCCCAGTACATTTCCCTTTATTTCACTTGCATAGCCTTCACTTTTTCATCTATTTTGTGACCATACTGAACCATTTCTGTGAGCATCTTGATTACCAGTGGTTTGAACTCTGCCTCTGATAGATTGGCTATCTCTTCATCACTTAGTTTTATTTTGGGGGGGACTTTCATCTATTCTTTCATTTGGCCCATGTTTTGTTTTGTTTTGTTTTGTTTTGTTTTGTTTTGTTTGTCTCCCCATGCCTGTTACATAGTAAAGGGAAGAAACTTAGATATTCACCATGGTGGGGCAACCCACATTGCTGCATTGTGGCCCTGTATTGGGGGAGGTGTCTGAGAAGGAACAAGGACACTTGCTCAGCTCTCCACCAGCTTTCAGTCATGTCCCCCACTACCCACAAGCAAATTGGGCCCTCTGGTGCTGATTCCTGGGTGGGTGGGTTTATGTATGTTCTAGGATCCTGTGGGTCTCTCCAACACACTCTCCTGTGAGGCTAGGAGTTTCCACTACTGCTGCAATCCTCATGTGTTTTTACAGTCAGAGGTTTTGAGGCTTTATTTCCCTGTGCTGGAACCCTGGGTTGTACAGTCTGTCTTTCTTCCCAGATGTTCCTCCCAGTTTATCTGCACACAAACTTGGGACTGTGCAGTCCACCAGCTGCCACCTCACCTGCCCAGTTATCCAGCTGCCACCTTGTTGCACATCCTCTCAGCTCAGGCTGCCAGTCTCTGCCCCTCCTACCAGTGTGAATGAATGTTTCTTCTTTAATTCCTTGGTTGTCAGATTTCTATACAGTTCCTTTTTCTGGCAGTTCTGGTTATTTTTTGTTTTTAAATTTGTTATTGTACTTATTTTGGTTGTATGAATAGGCAAAGTATATCTACCCACACCTCCATCTTGACTGGAAGTCCTCCCACATGGTATTAACAAATTCATGAGCAAGCAAGTCCAGTCACAGAGTTTCAAGGCTCTGCTTCCATCACAACTCCTATCCCATGGACCAAAGCAAATCCCAAGAATATACCTGGAATCAAGGCAAATAATAAATGAGATGAAACATACAGGCCAAGTGATACTATTTACCACATATAAGATGCTGTCCACCAAGAATGCCTAGATAGGGCTGGAGCACTGATTGCCCTGGGAATAGCTAAAAGTTGAATGAAAACTAAAGCAGGGACCAGCTCCTGAGTGAGTACTCAGGGGAAAGACTGAGTAAAAGAAATGGGACATGGCACTGAGGCTTGTGAGCATAAACAGGAATTCAAAAACCTCTAATTACAGAAATTAAAGTATTGCTATTGAGCATGACCAGAGTATATAATTCTTGGCTCTACTTTGCCTGAGTTTATACTACCTTCTATTTTATAAAGTGCTTCACACAGTTCATCTCAATCATTCCTAAAAATAGTCCCTCATCAGTAGCAAAGTGCACATGGCCACCCAGTTTTAAAAGTGGGGGCATTGAGGACCGCAGAGGTAAAATGAGGCACCTAAGGTAATAAAACTAGTAAGTGATCCAGCTGAGACTCAAATCCAAGGCTGGGTCTCTTTTTCCAACTATATAATAAAAATTTTGAAAAATAGTCTTAGGAACAGTAACATTTAAAACATGTCTTCTATAATTCTCCAGCATAAAGGCCAAAGTGCCAAGTGTCCTCTAACTTAGAAAAGAATAAGCAAATTGGTGGTTGCTATGGAGCCACTTTTGCATTTCCTTGCTATTGAAGTTGGTGTTGACACTGAAGGCTATTAAAAGTTATCATGAGCCAATGTTTACATAATCTCTAAATAATGACAAAAACATGACATGATTCACATAAAGCTTGAGGGAAAATTGTTCACAATGCTAATGGAGAAAGTTGGAGGAGGTGATTCAATGTGAGAATCAGAATCAATCAGCAGATGGAAAAAGATCACTTTGAAAAATGGGGTATAAAATGCTCTGGCAGGCTGGCTCAGTTTTTTGGAGAACCACCCCACACATCAATAGTTGTGGGTTCAATCTCCAGTCAGGGCACATGGCTAGGTTGCAAGTTTGATCCTAGACAGGGTATGTGAGGGAGGCAGCTACTCAATGCTGCTCTCTCACATCAATGTTTCTTTCTTTCTCTCTGTCTCTCTCTCCTTTCTCCCTAAAACCAATAAAAACATTTTCTATGGTGAGGATTTTAAAAATGAAGTAAAGTAAAAGCTATAAATCATGAATATAAAATCAATACTTATTGTTAGCAAAGAGGGAAATTAGAGATCACAAAAGGTAGATAGGAGATCCAAAAGATTAAAAATTGTGCAAAAACATAGATTATTGTCAATCACACAGAAGATAAGAAATCATTCTAAAGCTTACAGAAAAACCTAAAGCCATTGATAATTTTTTCTTTTGAAACTGAAATGTTATTCTGGAAAGGCATTCATTAATGTGCCTAGATGCAGCCCATATTATAAGTCTGTTGGAAAATAAACAGAAAAACTACAATCTGTCCCACATTTAATATCAGAGTTGTATTTTTATTTAAAATGGCCTGAACAATAAGGAATAAAGAAATTGGGATTGTTCTCATTTCTGTGACTTGATACCAGGTGTGAGCTGGGTTTTTCAGAAACCATTGGGGGGTTAGGAGGGAAATAAGATGTGCTTCAAAGGGGTTGCAAGAAGAAAACAACTCCCAATTAACTAGAAGACCTTTAATAGAAGGGCCTGTGGAGTAACAGTCCAAGAGAAAAAATGCTCTACTGTGAGACAAAACCTCATGAAAAGAGCATGAAGAGTGGACATTCAGAAATCAGGAATCAGAGGTGCAGTCAGGCTGCTGCTGGTTGAGAACAGCAGATTATCTAGACATTAATACTCTTTCAGCCTGAGAGAAACCTGAGAAACCTGGGAGGAAGTGAAATGCAAAGGAGACACCGATTTTGCAAACCATTTTCATAGCTATTACTGTCCCCCAGGTCAGCCCTCATTTTCAGCACTGATTTAGATAAAGATCAAGAGAGAATGCTGATCATATTATTTAAGCGAATAGCAAATATGTTAGTAGAGTTGTGCTGATGAAAAGAAATGGCCTCGAAACAGATGGAACTACTAAGACAAATTCAGCAGGTGTAAGTGTTCTGGGCTTAAGGTGGGTCCAGGAAACCAGTTACACATATGAAGGAAGATATTTAAGAGCAGTATATGGAAAAATGAATTTGGTGTATGAATTAACTACAAGCTCAATGTCAAGTCTACCTTTAACACAATTATTCTTAACCTCTATGGGGTCAAGGATTCCTTTGACAGCCTAATAAAAATCAAGTACCTTTATCTTAGAAGCAAGTACAATTTTCACTTTGTTTCAAGAAGTTCACAGAGGACCCAGGGGTCATCGATATGTAGCCAGCAGTTTAGAACATGGTGCTTGCTCTAAACAACTCTACCATAAGTCCAAGATCCAATCATGTCTCCACCATGCACTTTTTATTAAAGTTTGAAATTTTTTTAGGTTTTTAAAAACAACTTCATTGAGATATATTGATAATTCAGATACCATACAATTTAGTGGGTTTTTATATTTTCACAGAGTATGCTACCATCAACACTATTAATTTTAGCACATTTTCATTATCCTCCAGAGAAAACCCATACCCTTTGGCAGTCACTCCCACTTTCCTCCCAAGCTCCCCAGCCCTAAGCTATTTCCTACCACTAATCTTCTTTCTGTTTGTTGCTATTGTTTGTCTAATTTAATGAAAGTTTATTCCATTATCATTTCAGTTGTGTTGATAAATTGGGCCAAAGGTGTTATGACACATTCTTATTAAGCCTTTTCAAAGGTAACATAACCACTCTGAGTTTCCTCATCTGTTCTTATCTCCTTCCAGTGTTAATTGTAAGAGATTTATAAGCTAAAACACTAAGAACTTTTTATTTTTGTTATACTTACATTTGATTATATTTAAAATATATTAATATATTTTGTTATATGTATGGTTATTGTACATATATTTTATTAAATGTATATTACCAAAGTCAGTTTTTAGCTTATACAATTTTTAAAAACATTTACATTTAGTATACAGGACAGAAGAGGGGATTGTTCCTCTGGGGCTGCTTGCCACTTGAAATAATTACTAGGATATTGAGTTCTGACATGGGCATCTCATTGTAAGAGAGACAAGTGTCAGCTAGAATACAAGCAAGAAAGGCTAGCCAGGAAGGTGAGGAGATGTGTGAGCTAGGCAAAGAAAGACACATGAAAGAACTAAGCATATTTAGCCTAGATGGGAAAACAAAAGATATTTAGCTTAAAGAATGGAAGATTTAACCAAACACTTACAAGGTTGTATTGTAGTGGAAGAAAAGGAGCTATTCTGAATAAACTCCAGGGTCAAAATTTGAACCAACAAAGAAGATAATGTCAGCTGAATATAAAGAATGTCTTAACAATTAGATATTGTTTGTTTTTTATTACTAAGGGGTCAATGTACTCATTTATTCAGCAAACATTTATTGAGCACCTACTGTGTGCCAAAGAACATGAAAGGTACTAGAAATAAAAAAAATAATTAAGACACAGAACTTGTTTCTTTAACAAGTTCCCAGTTTGGTGGGATCACAGACAAAATAGAGAATTGCAATATAAAGGGAGGGAATGGTATGTATCGCCAGGAGAATAAAACAGTGCACCCATCTAGCTTGAAGGAAATGGCCTGATGGCTGTGGCACTAGAACTGAGACATAATAACTGAAGAACTAGCAAGGTGTCCAGGCATGCTAGGCAGAGCGCCCTGACTCAAAGGTAAGAAACAGCATGGTGAGTCCAAGGGGAGCTGGGCACAAAGGACAAAATCAAGAGGAGAGGGAAAGAACAACTTAGATGTGAATCTATAAACTGGATGGAGTCATTAAAATATTTCAAGCAGAAAAGTGACCTGGTCATATCTATGCTTTAGACAGAGAGATATCATTATTAAAATGTTGAAGTGAGACCTGGTAGCACAGACCCCATGCTCATGATGGTCCTGTGTCTCCCTATGAGAGGTCATTGACTGAGTAAGCATTTTTTCAGTGGGTTATTTAGTCTTGTATAATACAAGAATGTTTCAAATAGGATACTTGTTTGTGGTATTAGGGGAACACTGGAAATTAAAGATACTATAAGGCTGAGTTAAGAATTCAAGAAATGTGGGGGCCTGGTATAGGTCTGTAAAATTGTGGAGATTAGGAGATAAAAGCAATCTTCTCAAGGGCCTTTTAAAGCTCAAACCCTATGAAATTTGGCCTTAAAACCATCACAGAATTGTATGGTAATAGGGACATTGAGACCATCTCATCCAACTCTTCCATTGTAGAAACTAAATTCCAGGAAGAAAAAGTGGTTTTCTCACTTACTGATAGAGTGAGCTAATGAAAGAGTGAAGAACAAGACACAAAACCCTGAAAAGCACTACCTTTCAACTGGATCCAGTGAATCACCTTTTATTTTACCATATCATTCATCTTTATTCTCTTTTCTGTAGCAAATATACTTTCATTATTAAGTCTACAAAAATAGGGTTCTAGGACATATGCTTTTTATCAAAAGGAAATCAGCATAGAATTTAAATGTTACCATGGATGACAGATACCTTATGGAGTAAGAAGGGTCTCCTACATAAACCCTCCAGAATGGTGGGAAGAACATAACTCGATTCAAAGCCGAGTTTAACTTTGAATTTTGAGTTTTCTCAAATGTAAGATGAAAAAAATAGCCCTGACTGGTGTCACTCAGTGGATTGAGTGTTGGCCTGTGAACTAAAGGGTCACTCATCCAATTCCCAGTCAGGGCACATGCCTGGGTTGTGGGCCAGTTCTCCAGTAGGGTGCAGACAAGAGGCAACCACACATTGATGTTTCTCTCCTATTCTTTCTCCCTCCCTTCCCATCTCTAAAAATAAATGAATAAAATATTTTAAAAATAATTGTTATCTTAAAGACTTTTAGATATATAAATTGCCTTTACAGTACTTGGAGCTCAGCAAATATTAAGTAGGTTTTTCCTCTTTCAGTTCCCTTTCCTGTCCCCTCCCCATCAAGACATGTAAGGAGATGTTATCTCTCATGTTTTCCAACCTACTAGAGACAATAAGGACACTTAAGTGGTTAAAGTTTGGCCAGTGGGGTAAGGCTGACTAAGTGATGACTCTTAGACACAATCTATAATCTCTCTGAACCTATCTAGAAACCCATGATAATTTGAAAATAATTATTCCTTCCCTCATAGAGTTATTGTAAGGATTAAATGTGCTAAGTACATAAAAGGTGTTTAGAGCAATGCCTGGCATATAGCAAACACCCAAACCGATAGCTACGATTATGTTGACTTTATACCCAAAAAAACAGGTTACATTATAATTTCCCTTGTCTTCTATCCCCAAAGCTAATGATCTGCTCTTTCATGTGAAACTTTATCTTTTCAAGAAAACAGTTGCATGCATTTCTCTTCAGACATACAAGAAACTGAAAAGCATTCTCTCCAAAGTAGCTGAGGTAAATGGAATTAATAAATCCAACTGACCACCAGAAGTGGAGTGGTGGAATCTTAATATCACCAATTCAAGGTGTTGGACACACCCCCATTGATGTGTCCCCCTTCTTTGATTAGAAGCCAATAGCTCCACATCCCTCGTTCTGTAGCCTAGAGAGACAGCGAAGCACTTTCTATGGTTGAGTGTTTGATATGCTCTTGTGAAGAAAGTCAGATGAGGGTTAGAACTGGCCTATGTTTGTACCACCCTCAATACCAAACACAATAGATACTTAAAACATCCACTGAACAAGCCAACCAGTGAAACTCCCTTCACTAAGTGCCTTGGAAATACATAATTAACTCTAGGGGCACCTAACATTATATTTGAGAGCACAGGACTAGAGCAATGGCAAAATGTAGTTAATAAGAGATTGGACTCTGGGGTAAGATTGTTTGAAACTTGGATCCATTACCTTTGTGGCTTTGTCTATATCGCTTAAACTCTCAATTTCTGGACTTCTGACCAAGATGGAGGCATAGGTAGATACACTTTGCCTGCTCTCACAACCAAAAGAAGGACAACAACAAATTTAAAAATAAAAAATAACCAGAACTGCCAGAAAATCAAACTATATGGAACTCTGATAACCAGGGAGTTAAAGAAGAAACATTCATCCAGACTGGTAGGAGGGGTGGAGATGAGCAACTAGGGTGGAGTGGAGTCACAGCAAGGAGACAGCTGGAGGACAGGGGTGGGCAAGGCAAGGGCTGGTGGAGTGGGTGGTACCACATTTTCATGTGGATAAACCAGGAGGAAGAACTGGGAAGTAAGATAGACCACACAACCCAGGGTTCCAGTGCAGGGAAATAAAGCTTCAAAACCTCTGAGTTAAAAAACCTGTGGGGGTTGAGGAGGCAGGAGAGACTCCAGCCCCAAAGGAGAGTTTGTTAGAGAGACCCAGAAGGTCCTAGAACATACACAAAATCACCCACCTGGGAATCAGCACCAGAAGGGCCCAGTTTGCTTGCAGGTAGTGGGAGATGTGACTGAAAGCAAGTGGAGAGCTGAGCAAGCAGCATAGTTCCCTCTTGGACCCCTTCAACACATACAGCATTACAATGCAGCGAAGTGGGTTGCTCCACCATGGTGAATATCTAAGGCTCCAATCCTTACCATATAACAGGCACGTGGAGAAAAAAAAAACATAACCCAAACGAAAGAATAGATCAAAGCCCCCCCCCCGCAAAAAAATAAAATAAAACTAAGTGATGAAGAGGTAGCCAATCTATCAGAGGCAGAATTCAAACCACCGGTAATCAAGATGCTCACAGAAATGGTTCAGTATGGTCACAAAATAGATGAAAAAGTGAAGGCTATGCAAGTGAAATAAAGGGAAATGTACTGGGAACCAACAATGAAGGGAAGGAAACCAGGACTCATTTCAACAATTTGGACCAGAAGGAAGAAAGGAACATTCAACCAGAACAGAATGAAGAAACAAGAATTCAGAAAAATGAGAAGAGGCTTAGGAACCTCTGGGACTACTTTAAACATTCCAACATCTAAACATTTAAACATCTGAATCACAGGGGGGCCAGAAGGAGAAGAGGAAGCAAGAAATTGAAAACTTATTTGAAAACATAATGAAGGAGAATTTCCTCAATCTGGCAAAGGAAAAGACTTCTAGGAAGTCCAGGAAGCTCATACACAGAATCCCAAAGAAGTTGGACCCAAGGAGGAACACACCAAGACAAATCATAATTACATTATCCGAGATTAAAGAGAAGAAGAGGATCTTAGAAGCAGCAAGAGAAAAGCAGACACTTACCTACAAAGAAGTTCCCATAAGGCTATCGGCTGATTTCCCAAAAGAAACCTTGCAGGCCAGAAGGGGCTGGAAAGAAGTATTCCAAGTCATGAAAGGCAAGGACCTACATCCAAGATTACTCTATCCAGCAAAGTTATCATTTAGAATGGAAGGGCAGATAAAGTGCTTCCCAGATAAGGTCAAGGTAAAGGAGTTCATCATCACCAAGCCCTTACTATGTGAAATGTTAATGGGACTTATCTAAGAAAAAAAAAGATCAAAACTGTGAACAGTAAAATAACAAAAAACTCACAACTATCAACAACTGAACTGAAACAAAACAAAACAAAAACAAAAATGAACTAAGCCAACAATGAGAACAGGAACAGATTCATAGAAATAGAGATCACGTGGAGGGTTATCAGCGGGGGGAGGCACGAATATACAGGAATGTATGGGAAAATGTACAGGGAATTAGAAACATAGATGGTAGGTACAAAATAGACAGGGAGAGATTAAGAATGATATAAGAAATAGAGAAGCCAAAGAACTTATATGTATGACCCATGCACATGAACTAAGGTGGGGGAATGATGGTGTGAGGGGGATAATGAGCAGAGGGTAATAAAGGGGAGAACTAAATGGGATAACTGTAATAGCACAATCAATAAAATAAATTAAAATTAAAAAACTCTCAATTTCCTTGTCTATAAAATGAAAAGCATAATTGATGTACCTCACTAATAAGGGTCTCATGACATTGAGTGAGGTGATGCTTGTAAAGGTTTTAGTACCAAGCAACTTTTCAATAATGTCATCATGATGATGATGATGATGATTTCAATGTAAAAATGACTAAGTACTATGCAATGTTGTACTGCTTTAACTTGCATAAACAAGAATTCACTAAAGGGGAGATCAGTGTGGAACTAGGCATAATATGCACCGTCACTCCCAGCAGATATTTCTGAGGCTCAGGTAAGAAGATAGGTTGTGAGCCTGATCTTAGAGAAAGGATAGGTTTAGATTTGCAAGGGACACTTCTCATAGACAAAGAGGCTGAAGAATGTGATCCCTGAATATGTAGAAAACACAAGAGTGAGTAAATCAACAGCCAAAAGTTTGAGTAAGTGCCAAAGGTGGTAGAAAAGGGAATATTTTAAAATTTAGTGTGGAAGTGACAGGTGACTTCAAAAAAGATGAGTTATTTGGTGGTAATAACTGACTGATCAAAAAGCACAGGGTGGAAGGTAAACACAGCCTTTAGTGGCAGACAGACCTAACTCTGACTCTTAAGACATATACCTAAAATTTGTAAGCCTCACTAGTTTCATATTTTGCCACGCTCTCTTCCAATCATGTTTTTTGACAAGGTCTGAACAGGGAAAGAGGGCATTCAAGGAATCCATCTTCCTGGAAGAGAGCGTGGCATACAAAGGGGGTGGTAATTTTTCTGGGGATTGCTTTTAATAATTTCCTTGCTAATATTAATCATGGTCTTATTTTGTACCCTGATTCCCATAAGAACAGGCCATGAGAAGAAAGAGGCTCGAAAAGAGTCAATGATTGATTTTGAGGGAAATTCTGAAGGGACAACTAGTTCTCCCTAGACTATTGAATCATGCCCAGATTGTTTTAAATAAAGTGTTTATAAACCTGAGTAAGAAATTATCCCCGATTGTTCCTATAAAAGAATTCATAAATCAGTTACAATAGGTTGAATTATTGGCAGACTTTCCCACGGCTGTTCCTTACCCATAGATACAAAGAGTCTTTCTAGAAAACAAGAAAAAACTATATAGACCCTTACCCACAGCCCAGGGATACCCCTGGGTAGCATATTAGATTATTGGCAAATTATGGTATCCCCCAAAAGGAGCTAATGGTCTCCAGAGGGTTCCAGATCTCCCATTGCCTTATACAGGAGCATATAATGAGGGTGGCATTAGAATGGTCAATTAGGATGAAGTTCAAGTGTTTTATAATAGTCTAAATTTCATGGAAAGGCTAGCTCAAAGCAGACCTCCCTGGTGTTTATTAACTAAGAAATAAAAAGAGTTTATTGTAGCTGAATTTCCTGTTTATCTCTCCTTACCTGTTTGTTTTGGAGTTAAAAGGTGGTGGGATTGTTAGATACCTATATCTCAGGTTTATTGATTCATATAATTCCTATGAAGCTGTATAAAATAATTTCTTGACCAAAGAATAAAATCCCCTCTAATGAAATAGCCCCTGAATGTCTAAAAGTTGTTGGAGTAATAGCCCCGCCTTTACCTTGAATAGAAATATATATCAAGTAGAATTAGACAGGCAAAGAAATAAGAAAAGCTGGTTAATTATTATAAATTAAGTATGTAGAAACAGTTACCAGGGAGTTAGAGTTCATGGTACATAGAGAAATATTTTAGACAGAAAAGGTAAATAGGTAAGTTGGATATCACAAAGGCCTTATAATAAATTTCCTGTAACCTCTATTCAATTTAGCATATCCTTTTGCCCCATGATAAATTCTGAGAACTTTAATAAACAATAAGATATTCAAATTCTGTATGTACAGATATTTCTGATTGTCTGATTTATGGCTCTCCTGGTTAAAATAATCTTTGTTTAATATAACTGAATCTATGGGAATTTTTGTATTTTTCCTGGTTACCTTTGTATTAACTTTTTTCTGCTTTACCTAATCGCAAATGTCAATCACTGCTAAAAATGAAAGTATAAAAACCTGCTTGTACTTGCAATAAACGGAACAGAGCATCACTGTCCTCTGAGGCATGTTGTCATCTGTCTCCCATCGCCGATGCCTTACCCACCTTTCAGGAAACCCTGGACCTAGCTGCGGCTGGACCGCGGCAATATTTGCTATCGAGATATTTTCACCTATTTGCAGAATTCTGAGGAGGACTAAATGATCTATTGAAGGTAAATGAGTCACCTCAGGGTCTGTCTCAAAGTCAGCTAGTATGATCATCTAGTGATACTCCATGAAAAACACTGAAAGGAATAATATAAATTCACCTGGACAAACATCTAACTGCTGGACAATCAGAGAAATCTTGTTTACCTTTAATGTCCTAAACTTCCTTACTGGTTTCTGTAGATATGTCAAAACCTACGGTAAATCCCAGCTATCATCATTATCATTGGTTAGATAGAGCCTTAATTATCTCATTTAATCCTCACACAATACTAGACAAAGATAATTTTATTTGCCCCAGATTAAAAATACAAAAGTTTAGGTTTAGACAGATTAATCCCTTGTCTAAACTCACAGACAAAATCAGGATTTGAACCAGGGTAGTTTGGTTCCAAAGACTATATGCTTTGTGTATCTCTATAGACAGCTGGCAACCACTTTGAAACCTTTACACATGTTTCTCCTGACCTGGACCTGCTGTGACAGCACAGACCCACTATCTGGATTCAAAAAAAGAAAAACAGCCCTGTAGGAAAAATGCACACGATTAGATATGTGGCTAGACAGAGGGCTCCTACAAATTTCATTTAAATCTTCCTCTGTAGTTTAATTCTCATTTTCATTCACAGTAAATAAACCCTTGCATTTAAGGGTGCTGCAGATTTGGCCCCTGCTGCCAGAAGTGCTTGTTGGAGATGTTGTCCTATAATGGCAGAGACAGAATGCCTCCGAAGAACAGAACCCTTAAAAAACAGGTTTGATTTTGTCAAGTGACATTAATTGCAGAACCCAGACTAGCACTATCAATTGCAATCTTGTCTAGAAGAAGAAGAGCTTGCCCTCACAGGTACTACTTAGAAACTATTTTCTCCTTCTGGCCTAAATAATTGAAAATTAAATTCAAGAATGTTACAGAAAATCTGAAGAGGATTCAGTGAAGAGCAGAAAAAAGATTAAAATATAAAATTATTGGTTCTCAATTTGTTTTTTTCTCATCTGTCTCCATAATTCTCTTCTCTGCACATCTCATATAACCAGTGTAACCTCCCTGACCCTAATTTCTCAAAGGGAAGAAGGGAGAGGGAGGTAATGAGAAAGGGATAAAATAAGAGGAAGGAGAGTAGAAAAAGCACAGAGGAGAAAAGGGAAGAAAGAATCAGGGAGGTAGGTGTCTATATGTTTGAGGTCTTTGTGAGGTCGAAAACCAGATAGCTAGAATAAAACAGGAGAGCAGGAAATATGGAAAGGTCTCAGGATTTTGGCCAAGGAGCATCCTTGTGTACTGACAGGGCCCAAGAGAATGAGTGGGTTTCAAGTGTGTTAAAATAAAAATACAGAGGTTTCTTGCCTTACAATGGGATTACATCCCTATAAGTTGAAAATAAGTAAAAAATGCACTTAATACACCTAATCTACCAAACATCACAACTTAGCCTAACCTCTTTCTACTGAATGTAAATGGCTTTCTTATTATCATAAAGTCAAAAGGTCATAAATCAAACCATCGTAAGTAAGGGACCATCTGTATTAAAAACCAAGAAATGGGAGAGATATACCATGCATCACTCATGCTGTTAGTAGCTAAACATTCACCAAGAAACCTTGTGACACCTCCCCTAGACACAGGGCATCTTGCCCTCTGGGCTCCCTTGGTGTTAGTCATGTTGTCAAGTAAGAGGAAGGCAAACCCCCAGCATAGGGCTGATCACACTACAGTGTGTATTTATTTAGAGCTGTACTGAGAGTCTTTGGGGCAGATACTATATTCTATTTGTGTGTGCACATAGTTGATCTCTAACAAATGTTGCTGGAAAGAAGGGAAGAAAAGTAGGAGAAAGGTCAGGGAAGGAAGAAAGAATGGAGTCAAAGAAACATTTAGGAAACAACCCCTCCTGATCTCAATCAGCATAAATCAACTCATCCTTTCAAATCTAGCATATATTCACCCTGATTCATTATCAGGAAAGAGGGAGAAAAGGCAAGTGATTCATATTATATCTTTTCACTAAAAGTTTGAAAATTAGCAACTGCCAGTACTGTCAATAACTAAAACTCAAGGGCAGATATTATTATAGCCAAAAGCAGGTCCGGCTGCCTGCTTCTAGGAAAGCCAATACTCAAAAGAAAAGTGGTTTATTTTGGGGTGCCAGCCACCTGGAAGATGGAGGGCTCATGTCACAAAGCCCATTTCCTGGGAAGATGAGAGGCTCTGGACTCAAAGTTCATCTCTACCTCATGGAGGCAGAGTTTTTTATAAGGAGGGAGAGGGGAACAGAACAAAGAGATCAAGGAATGGAGTTGAAAAGTTCTCTACATGCAGACTAGCACAGTCCATTTTGTGAAGGCAAGTGGTAGGTAGTCCAGAGTGGATCATCCTGGTTTAGTCATCCTGGATTCACATCATCCTAGCCCCATGGATGGAGGTCAGCAAATCTCCCGGAGCTGGGATGCATAAAGGTTGAAGTCTTTGTCTTTTGAAATTAATTCCTAGGATTCTTACACAAACATGTTGTTCATCTTCAAGCTACCTATTAGTCAAGAGTCAACACTTACAGAAACAATGTCAAAAGAATAGTGGGGTGGGTTACAGTTTCCTACCATTACAATTTTCCACTATTGCATTATGAATTTAATAAACCATTATCGCTAAAGTAATTGTTCTAAGTAAGTTCTTAAAAATGGTTTTATGCCTTTTATAGCCCCATCTGTCCCATGCTAAAATACACTCAATGCAATATTTGCCTTTGAAATCTTAAGGCATTTCAATTAATTACTAAAAAAAAAAAAACAAACAGAAAACTCAGTGTAACAATACCTTATTTTTAGCCATGTTCATTTTATCTTGGTTTCTTTTCATCATCACACAAGGTCTGAGGTTAGTAGAGCAAGCACTATTATCTCAAGACCATAGATGTGGAAACTGAGGAAGGAGAAACACCAGTACACAGTAGATTCATGTCTGACCAAAAATGAAAATCTAGGACTTTTAAGTCTGAGCTTAACTCTCATCCTGCAGCAATGCTTAGAGTAGGGCCATTCTAGAATGTTCTTTGGATATTTCTTTAGAAGCAGAGAAAGAAGCAAATATTTCTGAATTTTTAATATATCAGACATGTTCTTACATGCACTAATGTCTTTATATTATAAGGTAGATTTTTATTGTTCTCGCGCAGCTGTGGTTTTCAAATGTCTTTTAGCAGCAGAACCTTTTTAACCAAAGTTTCATGCCAAAGCCACCTATGTAAACCAGAGAAAAGTGGAGATGCATCTCTTTCCAGCTCAGAGAGCTGGCAAAGTGTTAGAGATAGAGGCCTCTGGCCTTAACCTCAATACTAAACACATGAAAAACTCCAGGACATCACGAAACACAGACTAAAGACTATGTCACAGAGGATGTCTGACTTTTAGTAGAGTGAAAAGAGCAAGAACTTCGAGTCCAGCTGATTCCAATTTCAGGTCTACCACTCGCTCACTGTGTACACTGTGTACAAAGTAACCCTCAGTTTGCCCACCTGTAAAAGAGTCATCGTAACACGTGTGAGGCAAGTCGGCTGTGAGGATTAACTCAGGCACCCTAAGTGAATCACGGTGCACAGTACTCAGCACACGGTAGATACTCAGGCAGTTTCTTTCAGGAAGACCCTTGCTGAACCAACATAGTTTCCTCGTAAAACAGAAAGAGGGCATAAATTTTCTCTTTGTTTTCTTAAATCCAGCTCATGCTTTTAGCACTTGAGGGCCTGTACTATTCCCTCCAACAATTAGCATGTTCTATTCAGTTAGCACAGCATCAAGACTTTAAAAGCAACTTGAAAATAAACTTGATTCCAAATATGATTTATAATGTCCCAAGCAACAGCTCATTTACCCAAGAAAGCTCCATCAATTATTGACAGACGTATCCTCAGAGGAGAAATAGAATTAAGACTAAGAAACAAAGGGAAAAGCATGCTTTAAGCCCTTAAGCCAATTATCCAAGGTGATTTTGAGCATTAAATCCTTAGATATGCTTAATTTATTGTACTTGCCTGTGATCACAGAGAGAAATGTGAGGAGGGGAAATGCTAAGCTATTTAGGACTGCTTTTAAAAAACAAAAAGAAACAATAGCATAGGGGGAAAAATATAGAGGAGGCAGTATGTGGGTGTTGGACACGTGTGGGTTTATAGATTGAGCATTCCCAGCCCTTACATATTTTGCCCTCTCACTGTAGAACCTTTTACTCCCCACCTGTCTTTATTCAGTACAAAAATAATTGTGCTTACCTGCTTCTGACCTAATAATTACAGCAGTGCCTGATTTTATTCTCAGCATGTTTATTGTGGTCAAATTTCCTCAATTCTCAGTGCAAAAGCCTTACCAAGTATGTTAGTATTATTTGCTTTAACATCAAACTAGTGATAAGTCTATGTACATAAGGTTCAATAAAAAGTCAAGAGGCCAGTGTGAATCCAGCCCATGGGGGCTTGTAATCTGCATTTGACATGCCAATATTAGGTATCCTTGGCAAGATTACAAAGTTTACATGTGAGGGGAGAAAGGGAAAGCATGAGGCCAATAAATTAGAGGATGCTAATACATTTCTCCATTGTTTTCTCAAAAGGAAAAATAGAGAAACTTTTTTCCTCTAAAATCCAAGTTATATGGCAAAAGGTGACCAATTATGCCTACTTAACTTTAATTTTATGTGCTGAATAGTGTGCTCGTGTGTGAATATGCACACATATGTGCACTGCATGTATCCTATGGATGAGCATTGGTAGATGGAAATAAACTCAGAGCATGTAGAAGCCATCTAACCTATGTAGAAATTTTGCATTGCAAATAGAACATTTCTATATTGAAAAAATAAATCCTACCACGGGAGACCTGAAAATTACTACCTTGACTTAATGCAATCTATGTTTTAAAGCACAGTTATAGAACATTCTAAAATTACCTGCTAGTACCTCATGATCTAGGAGAATAATTATAGGCTGAATTCTCTCATCTTTTTATATGTTTTTCATTATCAATTAAGAGATTCACTGTGTTGGGTTATTAAAAGCCTGACCTCTTACAGCACATATTTTTTATCCTATCGTTAAACTGTATATATAAAATATAGTAAGCCTTGACTTTTTAAAGCTTTAACTTCTAAATTTCAAATTCAAAATCAGCATTTAAGTGCCAATTGGTCGTTGGGTACTGTACATGTGCTTTCAAAGGCAATGTCTCATGATCAGTACCCAGATCCCAAACCAGGTCTTCTGATTCCAACTTTACAGGCATCCCACCAAATCACAGCCTTCTATCATTGCATGCCATCAAGTCTCTGAGGGATTATAGACGGGATGGAAATAGAGGAACAGTGGCAAACTCATTGGTAACATAGAATGGTAGTCACTGGCTTGCTCTTAAATCTATATGCCTTTATCATTTTGAGACTCTCATTTCCCTAAATACGGAACTGAAGAAAGAATGCAGGATCCTTGATCAATTCACAACAATGTCAAGGATCTGAAGTACTTCACACCCTTCTCCTTGAGATTTTCTCCATATTCCAGATGTGACTCTAAACAACAAGGAATGTGTACCCTTGGTAAGAGATGAATTTTTGGTGACGAGTTATTTAAACAATGCTGCAGTTGCTTCAAATCCTTTATCAGAGGAGAAGAGCAGTCTGGGGCAGTGGCTGTTCTCTTTAGAACTACCATCATCTTTGGAACACATCCTCAAAGTTTCACTCTTTAAGAAATGAAAATTTAGAAGCACATTTGAAATAGCCAAAAGTTATTCTGAGCTAAGGATAATAAAGCAAGGGATCAAACTGGATAATACCATTTAGTATCAACATAAAGATGTGACTATAAAGTACCTTATTATCTTGAGTACCTGGTAAGTTGTTTTTGAACACAATTGCCAAAGAGAATTCCAATATATTTTAGGTTAGTGCACACACACATTCATAAGATTTCCTCCTCAAAACGCTTAGATATTTAAAACAGAGAGCAAATTTCAAGAGCATGTTTCTTCCATTAAGTAGATGAGAAAACTGATTTTTAAAAAATGATCCTTGGCCTGAACTACATGTACTCACATGTATGTGTACATGCACATGTGTGTATGCTACAGATGGGAATTGCCCTGGTTTACACATCACTCTCTAAGAGCTGTTATTTACCTAGGCTGTTTACTTGGGCACTGAATCTTGAGTATGGCTGTCATGCCTCCCTAGAGCAGGTTTATAGCTTCATATTCTTGGAAGAAAACTATTGTTCTTGACTTTAACAACTCTAAAGGAATTATGTCACAACTTCTACTTTTTACTTAGAACAATATACTTTCCAAAACAGTAAAGTATTAAAACATACAATAAACTATGCATTAAATACAATGTTTCTGATATGAACTTACAAATAACACTTACTAGATAAAAAGATGTTTTTTAAATTTTTAGTAAATGGAATGAAGGAGATGAAGCACCCTCTTCTGTCTGTAAGGGAATACTTTTTGCAAAGGATTTCTTCCCTTTAGAAGAGGGAGCCAAAAATCATAATGATAACAATTAACATTCAGATAGTGAGTGTGATTTAGTACAAAATGTGTTATGAACTTTAAAAATCATGAGCTAATACTATGCTCTAGTCAGTAAATCTGTTTGTCACAAAGATATGGGCTAGCAATTCTGACACCACTTTATTTTTTACTAGGGTTGAATGAAATAATTAAGTATATTTTAGATAATAAGGACCAACTCTTATGCTCAGGAAAGAAGTCACAATAGGAAAGAAGGGAAATGAACAACACCCTAGTGGCAGTCAGCACACCTAGTGCCCAGATCTTAGTTTCTAAAAACCATTCTCCAATAAAAGGACACAGAGGGTTTCTTTGAAGAAGTGGTTGATTCTAAGGCTGATGCAAGGGAAATACAAGATGAGTCTGGAGAATCTTCTAACTCTAAAAATTAAAGAAGTGCTCCAGAAAGGATGGAGGGGTGTAAAGGTCACAGGAGCCAACTTGAAAGAGCTCTCAATAGCCCAAAACAAAACAATGCGAGCAACAAAATAATCAATACATTACAACCCATAGAACAAAGTAAGTTAATTTACCTGAATTTATACTGATATATGGAACATTTACATGATGGAATACTACGCAGCAGAAAGAAAGAAGGAGCTCCTACCTTTCTTTCAAAGCCTTTTGAAGGCTTTTCCTCAATTTGGTTTTATCTGATGTTTTCCCATGATTAAATCGAGGTTATATGTTATTAAGGAGAATAGCATGAATGGAACTGAAGAGCATTATGCTAAGCATGAATGGAACTGAAGAGCATTATGCTAAGTGAAATAAGCCAGGTGGTGAAAGACAAATACTGTATGATCTCAGCTACATGTGGAATCTAATCAACAAAACAAACAAGCAAGCAAATATAACCAGAGACATTGAAATTAAGAACAAACTGACAGTAACCAGAGGGGAGGTGGGAGGGGATAGTGGTGGAAAAGGGAGGAGGGTGTCAGGAACATGTATAAAGGACACATGGATAAAGCCAAAGGGGGGTAGGATCAAGAGTGGGTGGTGGTTATGGGTGGGATGGGAGAATGTGGTGGGGGAAAATGGAAACAACTGTACTTAAATAATAATAGTAAAAAGAAATTAGTAAATAAGTAAATGGAGGAGATAAGAGAGCTCTTTCTTCAGATTAATTCTAATTAACAAATGGAGGAGGGATAAGACGTTAGAGAGTCATTCTTAAAACACACAAATGGTTTCAGGCAGGACCCACAAATGAACACTAAAACTATTAGATGTCAGTTTAAGGAGAAACAAGTCATTTGCATACACTCAAAGTATCTCTCTCCAAGATACTGATTGATTACAAAAGGGAAAATAATAATGGCAGAGACACCTGGCAGCCACTACCTTAATCAAGTAATCAAGGTTCACATCACCAATAATAACATATATTGACATCATGTACCTTCTGTTATTTTGCAATGAAAAGGGCTCACCACTCAGTTATTCTCCTTAATAACACATAACCTCGATTTAATCATGGGAAAACATCAGATAAAACCAAATTGAGGGAAAGCCTTCAAAATAGCAACTGACCAGTTTTTTCAAAATTATCAAGGGCACAAAAAACAAGGAAAGACAGAAAAACTGCTGCAGATTGGAGGAGACCTACAGAGATATGACAACTAAATACAATGTGGGACATTGGATAAGATACCAGAACAGGTAAAGGACATTAGTGGAAAGACTGGTAAAATCAAAACAAAGTCTGTACTTTAGTTAATAGTATTGTGCTAATGTTGATTCATCGGTTTCAATCATTTTACTGTGATTATGTAAGATCCTAACCTTAAGGTAACCTGGGTGAAGAGTATACAAGAAATATCTGTACTATCTTTGCAACTTTTCTAAAGTCTAAAGTTAAAAATTAAAAAATAATATAAACTGACCAACACAATCTAGTCAGAAGAATATTATGATTTATTAAACTTTACTTCCATTTCATGTAAAATAGTAAGCTAATTATCATTAGAGATCTTTGGGTCTTAGAGAAAATAATACAAAGATATATCATCTTCCTGCTTCTGACTCAGCAGCCATGAGAGAAAAGAACTGAGCAATGATGGTTTTGGTCTGATAGGCAGGAACACCCTGAAAAGTCTGAGTCCTGGTCCTAGCACACATGCTAATGTGTTTGGCATTTAAGTGACATCCTGGGACTCTACCTTATTCCTCTTTTTTCCCTTATGGGAAAAACTGGGACCTGTGAATCTGACCCAATTTCATAAGAAATGAGAGGCTGGTGATGACAAAATTATCACTTCTTAAGAGCTCACTACAGGCCAGATAGTGTGCCAAACTCTTTACATCCATTGACTCATTTTCACAAAACCCTATTAAGTAAATATTATTATCCCCATTCTATGGATAAGAAAACTGAGGTGCAGAAAGGGGAAATGAGGCTCTGAAAAGGTATATTGCTGAGAAAACTGTGTCAAAAATTGTCTGTCTCTCCCCTCTAACCATCTATTTACCAATCCTGCACAGGTGTGTTTTAGCTGCCTAACCCAAATATATTCTATTTTAATTAATTGGACTGTCTTCACACTGAAAATAGAGCAAGTAGAGGGAAGAGCCATGTATGGGGAGATATTTCCTCTGGCTGGCCCCTGGGTCCCAGAGCCCAAACTACCTGCCACCTACATCAAAAGAACTGGTATCACCTTCCCTATCAATAGTATTCTAGTCAGCTTATGGCAGAAAATGTGTTAAGCTCTGGAGGAGTCTTCTCTGGCTAGGCTGGTCACCTGATGAGACTTCACTCTCAGAAAATAAGTAATTACTTGTCAAGCTGTGTATTTACTTCCTGAGAGAACAGAAGTTGACACATATTTTCCTAGGTTCCTCTATGCCTGTGAAAATAATAATTATCATAATTATTTTCACATTTGTATATGCTTTTGGGTTAAAAATTTCCCTTACATACCATACCTGGTCTTTAAACTACACTTGAGATTAGTTCATATATCAGTCAACAAAAGTATTAAGAGCCTGCTCTGTGTCAGGCCCTTGGAATGAAACAGTGAGCAAGACCAATGTGATCTTTTCCCACCCACCTAGAGTCAATATTACAATAGGGAATGAAAGCCCCCAAAAAGGAAAACATATAAAAATAAAATAAGTACAAAAAATGAAGTTATAAAGAGTAAGAAGACTGTAAAGCAAAAAAATATAACGAAGAATGACATGTAGAAATCTGCTTTAGAAAGGGGATTAGTCAGTCACTCTGAGGAGGTGACATTTGATGAGAAGCAGGCAACAAAGTTTTGGATAACACCTCTCATTCAGAAGAATCAGAAAATGTAAGGGTGGTTTGTGCATCGGAGCTGGGGCAGGTGTTGTACAAAGAGCTTGGCACATTCTGGAAACCATAAGAAGGCAAATTCCTTTGGAAAATTAAGAGAGATAAGGGCCTGAAATGAGGTCCCAGAGGAAAGCAAACAGCAGATGACACCTGGGGCTGATGCTAAAAAGCTGTATATGAACAGTTTTATTCTAAATGAAATGGAAAGAGTTGATAATGTAATTGTCATTTTACAGGTGAGTAAAATTAAGCTCAGAGAGGTTACATGTCTTGTTAGAGTTCTCATACCTGGTAAGCATATAGCTCCATCCCAGATCTTTCCTTTCCCCTTTCCATAAATACATGTTAAGTGCATGCTAGATGCCAAGCACATAATTGCTTGCTAGATAAAATAATCTTAATCTCAATTAGATTAAGTCTGGAAGTGAGAAATGGCCATGTGAACAAATACAATAAAATACAACAGGCACTGTGCCCATAAGTCTCTACGGAATACAGAGGGGACTTGAAGGTGAAAAAGTCAGTTGTGTGTGGGTGGGGAAGGGCAAGTCAGAGCATTAATATTGAACTCAGTCTAGAAAATAAATGCTTTAAAAAAAGGGGGGGGTAGGGAGGATAATCAAAGCAGATTGAGCAAAGATCCAGAGAATCTGTCATAGGGTGAGGGTGGGGGCTAAAGGGTAAGGTTGAAAAAAATAGAAATGGCCAAAGATCAGAGAATGAGCCCAAAGCCTGAACTTCATTCTCTGAGCAACAGAAGCCAGTTTTTCAAGTAAGGGTGTCACCTAAACTAATTTGTTTCAGATAGAAATAAATCTGTAGTTTTGAACTGTAGAGGTGATTTGGGGATGGGGAGTATGGAGGAACAATTTTGGCCACAGGGAGTCCAGTTAGAAGATTTGCAAGGTCTAGTAAAGAGGAAATGGAAGCATGAAATAAGACTATGGGTGTGGGTTGGAAGCTGAGAAAAAATTGAACAGATAGTAAGGAGGAAGAAGGTGCAGAAATTACAAAACCAAGTGTTTCGGTGAAGGAGACAGGGGATTGAGTGAATTCCGGGTTTTTACAACCTTTGTATTGACTCTAAGTTCAATACAATACTTTTGAGATAAAAAGCTTTTCCACCTTATACAAAAGAATGCCTTTTATTTGTTGCTAACAGTTTAACATGTCTTCTCTGCCAGCTAAGAAAACCTCAATTGGGATTATTCTTAAGTTGTTTTCAAAGAAAAAATATGCATTTTCTGACAAACTATTGTTTAGAAGATGATGAAACTTTTTTAAACCTAAAATGATCAGCATAATGAACTCTACTGAGATAAAGAACAAATTTCCACATTGTCGCATGCAGGACAGATACATACAAAAAAAGGAGAAGAAGAAGAGGAGGAGAAGAAGAAGAAGGTAGGTTCTAATGAATGGAATCATTTTTCAATTCCAGTTTCTATCTAAAGAAAAATATCAGTACCCTCTTTAAGGAGCTAGTTGTGTCTCCAGGATACTTAGAAATGTGAAATAACAACCCCCTGTATGTGCAGACCTGTCCTGACATGGCCCACTACCACCATAAACACAGTGCACAGAAGTTCAATTTTAGATTCAAATCTGAGATTTGACTTGAAAGATATATTAATGTATCATAGATGGTACCTGAAGAATAAAATATTTTAAAATTATTTTTAAAGACTTTTCAAACACATTTGGCTCTAGGGAACAAATTGTGGCAACATTTATACACTAAGTATTCTAAGAGACTATGTAAGACAGCTTGCATATACATCCTGCTCTCATTGAAGTTTTCTTCCCCATGTCCCTCCTCTCTTGCCCATTTCCTTTTGTTATTCTTTTTCTGTTTGAGAAGTATAAAAACTTTGATATTGCTTAGGGGGAGAAATGGTCTGACATTCCTGTTACCTTAGTATTTTTACATAGAATGTGCTATGTGTGTGGAGAACTATCAAAGAAAATGAGTTAAGACCTTGAACTATCTTGGTAAAAATGCCACCATTGATGGTTATTTAGGAGAACCATTCTACATACTTTAAAAAGTCAAGATAGATGCCATTATCATATCACTGTGGTAAAGATGAGAAGACTAAAGTAAGAGAAGTAAAGTAAACTCACTAAACATCACACAAACCAGTAAATGATGGAATTGTGATTCCAACTCAGCTCTGTGACTTCAGAGCTGAGGAAATATGTAGCCATTACTAATTCCAGTAAACCTCAGAACACTAAGCATTTGGGGGTGGGGAGAGAATTTTACAAATGCCCTCCAGATCATTTTTTCTCTCACAAGCACAAATGTGGAAAATAATTTTAATTTATATGCATGTATCCTTAATTGGCTGTCCTGCTTATTTATTTCAGAATGCAAAAGCACATTTATTTATTAAACCTCTGGGTGCTTTCACAAATTGGCAAAGGAAACAGAAATAATGGACATAAGAAGTTTCTTACAAAAGCCAGCAATTAATGGAAAGGGCTCTCATCGCTGTAGTTAACTCAGTTGTAAACTCATATTCTTCCAATCTAACTGCAGAAGCACATTTCTGAGTAAACAAATGAGTTAATTTGCTCTCTGAGCTAAAGTGGACCTAGGAGAGGCAATTCTCTATTGAGTAAGTAGTGTTAGAATTTGTTAATGACAGCCTTTAAGTAGCCTAACACTATGGTTTCATGTGACAAATCTTAGTTTTCTAAATCTAAATTGCAGACTGCTAAAACTCAATTGCTTACAGGGAAAGAGGTTGTCAGCAGAAAGTATGAAGGTGTGAAGGAGACAGCATATTTTAAAATAGATTTTGATATAATTCAGTCGCTTGCCAGAGATACGGTTTACTTGGATCAGATGAGTGATCTCTTTAGCCATGCTTCCTACCTCTCTGCAGACTCATTTTGTGTCTATGATGAAAGTGGCAGGCTATTATAGGATGTTATAAGAATTATGTGTGTATTGTAGAAGTCATAGGATGCTAATGGATCCTATAATGAGTTACAGGATGGTACAGCAACTCAAAGGATGGGCTAACAGAAGAATTAAATTTAAATGATGAGGAATGCAAGACTTGGGAAGTAGATAACATATAAACAGTAGAAATACCAGAGCTATATATGGGGATCTCTCAGGAATGGATACTGTATTGTACTTTTATTGATGCTTTAAAATAGTGTCATAAATTCAGTGCCTTAAAAATGCAAATGTATTATCTCAGTTTCTAAAGGTCAAAAGTCTAGGTTGACTGAGCTGGGTCCTCTTCTTAGTGTCAAACAATACCCAAATGAAAGTGTTGGTAAGGCTGCATTCCTTACTCAAGCAGCTAGGGAAGAATCTGCTCCCAAGCTCATTCAGTTTGTTGGTAGTTGTAGGACGGAGATGCCCATGTCTTTGTTGCTATAGCCTAGGAGGTGGCTTCTCACAGCTGCCAGCACTCTTCCCCATGCTTTCCATGTGGTCCCTCTGGCAATGACACTAGAACCCCTGTCATGCTTTAAATTTGTCTGACTTCTTCTATCTGACTCCAGCAACTTCTCCAGAAAGTTGTCTACTTTTTATGGCTTGTATAATAAGGCTGCCTGGGTAATCAAGGATAAACTCTCTTCCTTAAGGTCCTAACCTTTACCACATTTGTAAATTCCCTTTTGCCATGTAATAACACACCCACGACATGCCATCAGAGGGCAAAGTTCTGTGGGGGCCAAAATTCTGCCTACCAACAGTGCCAATGTTTTCTGGAGGACCTGACTCACAAATACTCTGTTGAAAATGAGGCTGCCCAAAACATCAGGCTATCTTCAAATTTGTGAGTCTGGAAACCCTGTGCAGCAGTGTCTTTTTCTTTAGACAGTAACCAAATCAATTTAGTTTGTACCAAACTGTTTTGGACTCTGAAAGACAGAGTACTTAAAAGATGTGGACAAGTTAAGAGAAAACACACCCATCTTTTTTTTTTTTCAGGCAATGTCATCAGTAAACAGTGATGGTAGGTTTGGTAATAATAATAGCTATTATTTTCTTACTTTGTGCCATGTATTACATATCCTTTAAAACAGATAATTATGAACTTTCTTTATCAGTTCTCTGATAGAATGGGATAGAACTGTTCCTTGTGGACAATGGAGAAAAATATTTAAGTGACATCAGTACTGTAATGAAACATGTAGTACCAGTACAAGAGTACCAGACATTATTTCCTGTGCCCATGAAAGATTTCCATATATGACGTTTCAAACTGAACTTACATGTGCAAAACATGGATGAGATCGTGCATGGCATGATTCATTGCTGCCACAAGAATTGTTGAGCACTACAATCACCAACTGTTGTCACAAATTTCAAATCTGCTTTGACATCAGTCTGCTAATTATAGCCTATCAGCAGATAGCTTACTAGTCTCTACTCATTCATTTTCCCATGCAGTAAAATCACATCCCAGCAAGAATACTAACTACTACATGAGAGTCACTTTATAGTAAGACCCATCCAATACAGTAGTTAAGCTCCAGGGGTTTGTACAAATACAAATAAAGTCAGAATTTAAAAAACTTTTTGAGTTGATATTTAAAGAACCGGGGCATTTAATATTTCCAGACAATGAAACAATAACCTGATAAGTATAGAAGTTCTTTATTCCTAAGAATATTTAACATTAGCCTTAATGACAATGGTTTATATTTTAGATCTAGATCAATCCTGATTTAAATAATTAACACATGTGTTTATTCCCCTAGGAAAATTAGTTCAAAGCATACTGAATTAACACATGTTATGAGTGAAAGAGCTCAGTTGTGTGGCCTAGGTTTATTTTGAAGTTACCGCTTAATTTTGGTACACAATCACCCTCAGCATAAATCTCTGCCTTCCTTTTAACTACATTACTAGAGAATTGAAAATGGTAGGCAAACTAACCCATTCTGCATCTTTCCATGCTTTCTATTTTGTTCCTTCTGATTGACAACTGCTTTTAGAGACTAATACCCACTGAACTTTAGAACAAATTTAGAATGCCTGTCATTTTTATTAATATCCTTTAGAACATTTCCCTGTGCTATACTACCCCTTAAAAAGAAATAATTGATTAGAATATTTAGGAGATCAAATATTAATGCAGCTTTCACTCTGATTAAAATTAGAAAAAAAATAGGGTTCTTTAAATGTTTAGCATGGCACATTACAGATATAAGTAGAATACAACATATATACTTAATAAACCAAGATTTAAATACTGAATAAATCATGTTATTTTTCTCTCAAAAACAAGAGTATAAATCACTTTGAATTAAGTTACTTTACTACCCAAGTAAAAAATGAATTCACTAAAAACCACAATCAACTTCTATGTAAAATCTGCCAAATAGAAGCTGTCTAATGGAAAACTCTGTTACCTCTAACATAGTTTAAAAACCCACAATAAAATCTTATTTACATTCTCTATTCTATGTGTTACTTTATGCATTATCAGCCCAGAAGATTTTCTGTGACAATAATTTCATTGAAAGTGTCTTAATATAACCTATATTCAAATTCATTGAATGTCATGTATCATTTCTACAGCCTCTTTCTTAACATTATTTTCAAAATATTGCTTGCAACCAATCATTCTTTTCTACACTCACTCAAATTCATACTATAGTTGTTATAGAAGTAGCTAATTTACATATAGATTAAAAATTACCTTGAAGTCCATTTACACTCTGATGAGTTAAAGACAGAGGAAGTAAAAGCTGATAACTGGCTTTTACTAAACCTGAGTATTATGTCACATTAGACTAGTCAAAATAAAGGTTTCAGAATCATGGCTGGGATCCTAAAATATCAGAAAGTGTATTGGCAGCTGAGTTGACATAGCCAAATTTAGATATTTCCTACAATACTATTGCAGATCCCGAGAAACTACCCCTGAATTTGACTCATCTCTTTGCTGCTTCTATATGTTTCACCAAACACACTTTAGTAGTAGTTATTTTAAGTCAAATCAGTTAGCAGGCAATTAACCAATTTTATTTTATTTTTTAAAGTACATTTTATTGACTATACTATTACAGTTGTCCCATTTTTTCTCCCCTTTATTCCCCTCCACCCTGCATCCCCCATCCCCACCAACATCCCCCTACCCCTTATTTCATGTCCATGAGTCATACAAATAGGTTCCTTGGCTTCTCCATTCCCTATACTGTTCTTAACGCCCCCCCTTGTCTATTTTGTATATATGAATTCCTCTTCTTACTCCCTGTACCTTTTTCCCCATTCTTTTCCCTCCCCCTCCTCTCTAATAACCCTCCATATGATCTCCATTTCTCTGATTCTATTCCTATTCTAGTTGGCTTAGTTTGTTTTTGTTTTTAGGTTCAATTGCTAATAGTTGTGAGTCTGTTGTCATTTTACTGTTCATAGTTTTGATCTGCTTTTTCTTAGATGAGTTTCTTTAACGTTTCATATAGTAAGGGTTTTGTGGTGATGAACTCCTTTAACTTGACCTTACCTGGGAAGCATTTTATCTGCTCTTTCATTCTAAATGATAGCTTTGCTGGGTAGAGTAATCTTGGATGTAGGTCCTTGCCTTTCATGACTTGGAATACTTCTTTCCAGCCCCTTCTGGCCTGTAAGGTTTCTTTGGAGAAATCAGCTGATAGCCTTGTGGGAACTCCTTTGTCGGTAAGTGTTTCCTTTTCTCTTGCTGCTTTTAAGATTCTCTCCTTTTCTTTAATCTTGGGTAATATAATTATGATGTGCCTTGGTGTGTTCCTTCTTGGGTCCAACTTCTTTGGGACTCTCTGAGCTTTCTAGACTTCCTGGAAGCCTATTTCCTTTGCCAGACTGGGGAAGTTCTCCTTCATTATTTGTTCAAATAAGTTTTCCATTTCTTGCTCTTCCTCTTCACCTCCTGGCCACTATGATTCAGGTGTTGGAACATTTAAAGTAGTCCCAGACGTTTCTAAGCCTCTCCTTGTTTTTCTGAATTATTGTGTCTTCATTCTGTCCTGGTTGAATGTTTATTTATTCCTTCTGGTCCAGATCATTGATTTGAGTCCCAGTTCCCTTCCCTTCACTGTTGTTTCCCTGTATATTTTTCTTTATTTCACTTTGCATAGCCATCACTTCTTCCTCTATTTTTCATCCATGCTGAATCATTTCTGTGAGCATCCTGATTGCCAGTGTTTGAACTCTGCATCTGATAGGTTGTCTATCTCCTCATCACTTACTTGTTTTGTCTGGAGTTTTGATCTGTTCTTTCATTTGGGCCATATTTCTTTGCCTCAGCATAATTGTTATATTGTAAGGGGCAGTGCCTTAAATATTCTCCAGGATGGGGCAACCCACTTCGCTGCTTTGTGGTGCAGTCTGGATGAATATTTCTTAATTAACTCCTTGGTTGTTGGACTTCTATACAGTTTGGTGTTTTAGTGGTTCTGGTTGTTTTTTGTTTTTAAATTGGTTGTTTTCTTCTTTTGGTTGTATAAGGAGGCAAAGTGTATCTACCTATGTCTCCATCTTGGCCAGAACTCTCTGATTCTCCTAATCTTTTTTGTAGCCACATTTCAAGGACAGAAATATAAACAAAGCAAGCTCTGTAATTGATTGAATTACAAAGCTGGACGCAGACTTCGACTTTGTTTTGGAAATGTATTCTCAGGGCTTATAAGATCACTTTTCTGCTTTTCCTCATTATTTCTTATTTGCACAAAATATACTTTTGAAATTATAATTTTTCTTTCCTCTTATTAAAAACAAACACACAAAAGCAATTTCAGAAGTCGAAATACATTTGTGTACTAGTTCCAGGATATATCTGGTATTATGCTCATGCAATAACTTTGAAACATCAGGACAAAGTTAGAAGTTTAGCCACACTGAGAAAATGAAAGTAGTTAGACCCGCAGGACTCAGTGAGTGTCAGCATCACTTGGAAACTTAGAAATGCAGATTCTCTACTGTTATCTCAGGCCTACAGAATTAGGGACTCCAGAGGTTGGGGATAGTAACTGTATTTTATCAAGTTATACCAGGTTTAAGAATCACTGAGTTAGGTTAAGATACTATTGGCAAATGTTGGATTCAGTGAATTCTCTTTCTCTATTTCATTCCCTTTTCATTTGTTCTTCAAACCATGAATGGCTTTTGTAGTTCTTTACATCATGGGGCTACTAAGTTTGGAAAACATAACTTTTTCTTGTATACTTAATTAAAAAATATCTTCACAGTTTCTTCTCTTCTCAGACACAGCCTATATGCTGCTTTACACTAGGGCTGGTGTATAGTAACTACTCAGTAAATATTAGTTCCCTGTTTCTTGTCCCTCAGATATTTGTCTCCAATTCATTAACTGAGAGAGATGGAGATAAAATGTTGGTATCCCTAAATCACCCAAAGATAAATTTTAGTGAGTAAACTGATAATTATTTTTATTCAGTTATACTCTTAAATTTAAGATATTAAATATGGTAATTGTAAGAATAAAACAAATTATACATAATATATTCTTCATCATCCTAAATAAGCCAACCTTTCTTTATAGCAATAGTGAATAAAAATTAGGATTATAAACATCTCATTTTCTCCTGATATTTCTGTATTTTCCCTTAAAAGCAAAAATTAAATAATCTGTGTCCTCATCACCATTTAAAAATTTTCCAGTCCTTTCCCTTCTTTCATGGAAAATACTCATGTGAAGGCCGTGGATATCTGGAGAATGTCCCTACCAGGTTCCATTATTTTAGGGTCTGTAGCCTTTGAATGACCCCCATTTCAACTAAATGTCAGTAATACTGATTTGGCAGCATTCTATTCTATAGCAATGGTTCTCAGGCCTAGATCTGTGCAAAAATCATCTCATGACCTGATTAAAGAAATTCAAAATCTGTTCATCTCTCCAGATTATTGATTTACTGGTTGAGGAGTGGACTCCACAAGAAGAATATCATCAACTTAGCACCCAAGCATTCTTTGCAGATCTTCATTGGGGCACACAGACTGGGTCTCCCTTGATTCGGTGCCCATTGACATAAGTGTTGTTGGTATAATAGGGCTTGTTGCTAGTGCAGATACCCTCATCCCTACCACCATCCAGACATCACCCCAGGTGTCAGTGGGTGGAGGGATTAGAAGGATCATATAGATGGATGGTACCTTTCAAGGACCAGGTTTTTTTAATTGATTTTGAAATGCCATGAAAGAAGGACATCATGCCAAGAGCTTATTTTGTGAAATTCTCAGTACAATAAGCCCTATAGAACTCAGTGATAAATTGTGTCACAGACAGGCCTCCTTCTCTGATTTCTGGCTGCTTTAGGTTGGAAACTGGGAATGTTCAAAGACATCATCCTCCCTATGAAAAGTGTTGTGCCTAGTATGGTGATGAGGATGGAGTGGTCTACCCAGCTGACTCTGAAAAAGTGATTTGGGCGATGAGACTGGATTAGGAGAAGAAGAGTCTGGACTTTGTTTCTTATTTGGAGTACATTTGAAGGACTTCTTTGGAGACTCTCAAATAATAATGGGACTTGAGGAAAAGGCTAAATTCTTCTAATTATACTAGCTAGGTCTATTAAGGCAGGAAATATTTGAGCATCATACTTTATTTACAAAGTCCTGTGTTTTTATTTAGTTTAAGGACAGTTTTTGTATTGGAGGAGCATCATTCATTGACCTGGACATGGTTGCATATGTGCTTAGGTTTGTGTGTACTGTGAAAAATGTGGGCAATGTTATTTTGCATCAAGAGCCTTTACTGCATCTGGGCTCTTAAGGAGATGCATCAGTGACTGGCATTCCAAATCCTGGCCAACAGATGAATTCAGCCAATCAGGAGCCAGCAATGTCCTGGCGGCAGGTGACACACAGGAGTTCTTTACACCAGCTGCCAAAATTCAATAATTATGTTGTGTTCTTTAAGCAATTTATTAACATCACAGATCAATTTAGACAATGAATTATCTGGGGGTAATAACAAATAATATACTCATAAAATATAGAAAAAAAGTTCTTGTGCTATATAAGATCATGAGAAGGGCAGACTAAGGCTATTTGGAATAAAGCTTCCATGAACATTCTTGTACAAGTCTTTGTGTGGCCACATGTTTTTATTTTATTTTACTTTATTTTATTTTATTTTTTAGTAAATCCACAGAAGTGTAGTTGATGGGTAAAATTTTTTCTTTAAAATTTCTTTGTTTTATTTTGTGATTTAGTCTATTTTAGCCTCAAATAAATACCTTTGCATTTGTAGTACAGCCATTTGATTTAAGTTCTGGTAGAAAGGAGCCATAGTCTAATTTTCTTTTTTGTCTTGGTTGATGTTTAACTTGTTAGACTCTGGCAGTAGTCCAGATCTATTGCAATTTCTTTTGTAGTGTTGCCTATATTTATGGAAACTGGAAGTTTATCTTATGTTATAAGAAAAAAATAGTCTCTGTGGTAAACTTTAGAAAGACAAAAACTAGAGACAGAAGGACAGCTAAGTGTCAGATTCATCAGCAGAGGAACTGGGAGGAAAGACAGTGTTAGACAAAAGAAGTAAGATGACCACAGAGAAAAGAGGCTTAACTCTCGAGAATAAACATGTAAGTGTAAATATTGAGCACAGAACAAACTTAAAAGTTATCCCTCTTTAAAATCTTTCCAAACACATCTTAAGAGATCTTTCCATCTTTTAAAATACAAACATGTCATTTTACCCTGTGTTGGGGACTGCCCTGCCTGGTCTCAGGAAGCTGTAACCTCCCCGTGACTTAGGCTGAGTGAGAGACCTCCAGACCAGGAGCCACTAAGGAGACAAAACTTATTTCCCTGGCATGAACGCTGCCTGTTCTGTGCCTGACCTCCTAAGCTTGATCAGTTAGCCAATGATGGGTAAGATTTCCCATGGAGGGAATCGCCTAAGACGGGCATGATCACAGGAGGCCTCTGGGAAGAGACTTGGGGCTGTGGAAATGAAGGCGTGATGGAAATCAACCCCTGCCCCCTCAGCTTTGTCAAAGCCTGAGTCCTTGTTCTTAGAAGTGAGTAATCCACGTCTCCTGGCTGCATTTGTCTCCTCTGTTGACTCAGGCCTGCAGAAATAGCAGGGGTGGTGCAGCCTAGACCAGAAACGTTGGCCCCCTGGGGTAATCAGGCCTGGGACATAGAATATGCAAGATCCTGTGAGATCTGTTTGCTGGAGGATGTTATTAAATTAGAATATGAAGGCACAGACAGGAAACCTAACCTAGCTCTTTGAGCCATATGTTAAAACTTCAAGCTCTGCCCAGAATCATACCAGGGGTTCTGTCTGCACCTTTGTAAGTCACCCACTTCTTTTGATTTTTTCTGCCAGACTGTGAATCCACAAACTAAGTCTGTATTCTCAATAAAAATCTGCTTGGGAATGGAGACGAGGCACTCTCCACTAGAGATAGTGGCTGTTCTGCCCCAATTTCCCCACAGGACCTGGTTGTCTCTGTATATGTTTTTCTCCTGTTTCGACAAGCATCCGCAGCAGAGATGGATACTGCTGGCCGGTATCCGCCACAACCCTGGGTTCTTTAAAAACTATCAGAAGTGAGAACTTTTAGGTACATAGTACTTTCTTATGAAAAGAAAGCAGACACTGGGTATTTGTTTTTTAATAGCACATTGTGCTAGGTGTTAGATTAGAGAATTCTTCCATTTCAGGATGCCCAGAAATTGTTCTCTTCCCCTCTTTCTTTTTTTTTAAATATATGTATACTTTTCCTTTGCTTCTTTTAAATCCAAATATGTTAGTTGATCTACTGATATATCTTGAAAAATATGTATTTCCATGATATATCTTTCAACATGGTGTTGTAATCAGAGTTCGCTTGAAAGAAACAGACAAGTAAAAATGGGTACATGGAGAAGATATAAGGTTATGTCACTAATTTAGGGTAGTAAATACGATCAAGATTCATGGAAAGTGAGCCAGGAGATGCCAGTGGGAACTCAGGAGTTCTCTGTTTCTGACTCTGCCATTCTTTGAATTTTACTCTGTCCTTATTTCTCCTCCATTGTGCCTCTATGGTACAACATGTTCTTTCAACTTTATCATTCCCTGCAAGTCTCCGTCATTTTCTTATTTATTGGATGGTTTAACTTGCTTATCCATAGCCTCTGCTCCTTATTAACATGGATTTCCTTGACACCAGCTCTGGTCTCAACTCTACATGGCCTTTCTGCTTTTCCTGACAATAATCTATGTGGATAGAAGTTTAAATTCTTGAGAGAGACTATTCATTTGGTAACAGATAGGCCAATACTTTGCCGGACATAGGGACATAGGGAAAGCTGTCCATCTTTTGTCCAGTACTTAACGCCAAAACAGGGTAAGAGTCATACAGTTCTAATGTGTCCATCTATCCCTTCCTTTTTAAGTAGGGACCATGAGTCAGGGGACTTAAGGGGAAATTGGGCATGGCAAGTAAATTGAATGATATGTCCACTATGAATGGACTTCTGCTTACTGCAAGAAGGAAAGGTAGAAAACCTTTCTAAGCAGCAATTATCTAATACTTCTGTGAAGTCCATAGATGGACAAGAGGCAGGCCAATAGACCAGAGCTATCAAACTAGGCAGTTGGTCAAACTTCAAACTTGTCAGTCATTTTGAAAGGGCATTCCTTTCTTAGTCTAATAAATTGGGGACTTCTGGCTAAGATGGGGGCATAGGTACGCTTTGCCTCCTATCACAACCAAAAGAAGGACGATAACAGATTTAAAAACAACAACCAGAACTACCAGAAACTCAAACTGTATGGAAGTCTGACAAGTAAGGAATTAAAAAAGAAATATTCATCCAGACTTGAAAGAAAGGTGGAGATGGGTAGCTGGGGCAGAGAGGACATGTGGCAAGGAGGCATCTGGAGGGCTGGGTGAGTGAGATAGCTGCTGGTGGTCCCACATTTGCATGTGGATAAACTGGGAAGAATAACGGGGGAGTGAGAAAGACTGCACAACCCAGGGTTTCAGCATGGGAAAAGAAAAACTCAAAACCTCTGGCTGTAAACACCTGTGTGGGTTGTGTCAGTGGGAGAAAATGCCAACCTCATAGGAGAATTCGTTGGAGAGACCCACAAGGTCTTAGAATGTACAAAAACCCACCCACCAGGGAATCAAGCTAGAAGGTCCCAATTTGCTTGTGGGTAGTGGAAGAAGGGACTGTAAGTCAGCAAAAAGCTGAGTAAGTGGCATTATTCCCTCTTGGATCCCTCCCACATATCCAGCACCACAAAGCAGCAAAGTGGGTTGCCCCATCCTGGAGAATATTTAAGGCACTGCCCCTTACAATATAACAATTATGCTGAGGCAAAGAAATATGGCCCAAATGAAAGAACAGATCAAAACTCCAGACAAAACAAGTAAGTGATGAGGAGATAGACAACCTATCAGATGCAGAGTTCAAACACTGGCGATCAGGATGCTCACAGAAATGATTCAGCATGGATGCAAAAATAGAGGAAGAAGTGATGGCTATGCAAAGTGAAATAAAGAAAAAATATACAGGGAAACAACAGTGAAGGGAAGGGAACTGGGACTCAAATCAATGATCTGGACCAGAAGGAATAAATAAACATTCAACCAGGACAGAATGAAGACACAATAATTCAGAAAAACAAGGAGAGGCTTAGAAACGTCTGGGACTACTTTAAATGTTCCAACACCTGAATCATAGTGGCCAGGAGGTGAAGAGGAAGAGCAAGAAATGGAAAACTTATTTGAACAAATAACGAAGGAGAACTTCCCCAGTCTAGCCAAGGAAATAGGCTTCCAGGAAGTCTAGAAAGCTCAGAGAGTCCCAAAGAAGTTGGACCCAAGAAGGAACACACCAAGGCACATCATAATTATATTACCCAAGATTAAAGAAAAGGAGAGAATCTTAAAAGCAGCAAGAGAAAAGGAAACACTTACCGACAAAGGAGTTCCCACAAGGCTATCAGCTGATTTCTCCAAAGAAACCTTACAGGCCAGAAGGGGCTGGAAAGAAGTATTCCAAGTCATGAAAGGCAAGGACCTACATCCAAGATTACTCTACCCAGCAAAGCTATCATTTAGAATGAAAGAGCAGATAAAATGCTTCCCAGGTAAGGTCAAGTTAAAGGAGTTCATCACCACAAAACCCTTACTATATGAAACGTTAAAGAAACTTATCTAAGAAAAAGCAGATCAAAACTATGAACAGTAAAATGACAACAGACTCACAACTATTAGCAACTGAACCTAAAAACAAAAACAAACTAAGCCAACAACTAGAATAGGAATAGAATCAGAGAAATGGAGATCACATGGAGGGTTATTAGAGAGAAGGGGAAGGGAAAAGAATGGGGAAAAAGGTACAGGGAGTAAGAAGAGGAATTCGTATATACAAAATAGACAAGGGGGGGGCGTTAAGAACAGTATAGGGAATGGAGAAGCCAAGGAACCTATTTGTATGACTCATGGACATGAAATAAGGGGTAGGGGGATGTTGGTGGGGATGGGGGATGCAGGGTGGAGGGGAATAAAGGGGAGAAAAAATGGGACAACTGTAATAGTATAGTCAATAAAATATACTTTAAAAATGTAGCAGAATCATGAAATGGCTAACGAAAATTTGCCTTGTTTCTTGATGTTTTTCACTTACTTTTGCACTTTTTAGCAAAAGATACACCTTGAATCTAAAGCATATTATCCCCTTGCGCTATTTAGTTAAAAATTTTCTTACTCAGCTCCAATGTCTCTTGAAGAAATTGGCTTTAACACCCATAGGGAGTTCTACAGGATTCATCACCATCAAGTATCACAGTCCTTATGCTACTGGATACTTGAAACCCCAGTTAATAATTTTCTTAAAGACTTTTATTATTTTCTAGTAAAAAGCACATTACCATTTCACAAACATGAAATTTCAACCCAAACTTCACATCAGTGTATTGTCTCTTGCATCTTTTCCTTCTGGAAGGCAATTGCTATACCCAAAAGACTCCAATATTTTGTCATTTTTGTTCTTATCTCCAGATATTTTGAAGGCTGATTAGCACGATATCAAGAAGCAAATCTGAGCCATGAAATGTACTAATTATTAGAGTCATGGGATAGATGTCTATTATGATTTCTCTTGTTGTATTTATTTTATTTACACAATTAATCAATAAATATATCAGATCCTTAATATTCCAGGGATGTTATAATAAAAGTGGTATCTGTTTCAGAAACAAAAATCTGGCATTTTGTCAGTATTAGAGAATTGTAACAAATAGTATAAATAAAAGCTTGGTTACAAAACAAACACACAGCTGATTTCAGAAGTGTCAGAACCCAAGAAATGCAAGGAAGATTGGCAGAGTGGTGTGGCTGGAATAGGATTGTTAACGTATGGGGAAGTTGACAAGGGTGCCCACAGCTGGGAAGAGGAAGGGTGTGTTCAGGGGTAATGGCAGCTAGGGATGTCTGAGCCTGTGTGGGGTGAAGAGGGTATCATTGTGGGGAACACAACAGCAATGTGAGATTGGTCAAATACAGAGCAATGGATCAAATAATATGGAAAGCTAATGGAAACCAGATTTCTCACTGTTGAAAAAGGTAGTTACAAATATGCAAAGAGAAAAAACTAGAATAAACTTTATGGTACTGAGTTTGGAAGTATATGTGTGACCTCATAATATTTGATATAATAGATATGGAAATATAGATTTAAATATGAGGATAGATAAACAAATATTCCCTAACTTTATCCACTAAGAGATCCTCAGAGCAGCAATACCTCAATAGCAATGAGAATGACTCGTGTCCAGGTCTTGCCTTCTAAATACCTTTTGCCACTGATCCAGGACATCTTGGAGTAAGAGGTGATATCAGCACCAGGCAAGGGAAGTACATGAGCCTGGAGGATCTTATTGTTCAGAAACTAAGGAACTACTCAAGGAATAATAGAAATATGTTGAAATAACACAATTTGAATGGGTTTCCAATGGATAAATCTAGGCTGATTTGGGCATCAAAATAAATAATTATAGTAATGGATTACAACCCATTGAATGAAATAGGAAACCATAACTCCACACTGAATAGATACATATAAATTGATTAAAAAATGGATGAGGAATGAAATATTTCTATAGCTTTAAAGTACTTCTCCACAAAATACCAACTAATTACAAAAGGGAAAAGAGTAACTTTACACTGGAGAAGCCCTAGCAGATATCATTTAATTCAAATGATCAAAATGAACATATATAGTGGGCCAAACTGATATAGTGATCCACTAAATACGATGCAATAAAAACAATTTAATATCTGTAGTATTCTGGAAGAAGTTCCTTAACTTGACTATGATCATTAGGAAATGATCAGTCAAGCCCAAATTGCAGAAGATTCTAAAAAGTAATCTTCAAAACAGCAAGATCATTGTAACAGACAGAACCTAAAGTGAACAACATAATCCCTACCCCTTGGTGTTTATGCCTTTGTATAATCCTATCCCTTGAGTTCAGGCACGACCAAAAAGATGAGGCAAAGATGATGGTATATCACTCCCATATTACATTATGATATGTATAAGACTGCATCTTGCTAGCAGAGGTACTAGGCTCGGCCTCATGTGCTTGAAGAAGTAAGCTGCCATAAAGTAGGAGGTCATGTTGAAGAAACCCACATGGCAAGAAACTGCAGGAACTGAGGGTGGTCTCCAGCAATAAACTGAAGCCATGGTCCTGCAGTAGCAAAGAAATAAATGCTGCCACAATCTGAGGAAGCTAAGAAGCAGATCTTTGCCCAGTGAAGCCTCTGATGAGACCAGAGCAGTCTGATACATGGATCCTGATCCTGAGGCAGATAATCCAGGTAAGCCACGTCTGGACTCCTGACCTCCAGAAACTGAAATAATAAATGTGTGTTGTTTCAAGCTGCTAAATGTGTGGTAATATTTTATGTAGCATAGAAAAGAAGTATAGTCGTTAAAGTCCATGAAAGATGAGAAACTTCCATACTAAAAGAAATATGAGAACCAGAAACTTCCAGAGACAAAAGAAATATGACAACCAAATGCAGTGCATCATTCTGTACTGGATCATTTCAATCATTATTAAGACAACTGGTAAAACTTGAACACAGTCTGAGAATTAAATGGTAGAACTATATCAATGTTATTTTTCTAATTTTGATGAATTTTTTTACAGTTATATAGGAGATATCCTTGTTAGTAGGAGATACAATATAAATAGTAAGTAAATACTTTGAACATAAATACTTTGATTAGTAAATAAATATTTCAAATACTTTAAATTAGTAAATAAATAATTTGAATACTAAAGTATTCAGGTTGGCAACTTACAAATGGTTCAGAAAAAACGTCACTTGTTTTATATTCACGATTAGCTTTGTAAATTTGAGACTGTTACAAAAATAATTTAAAAAAAAGAAAAATTATTTCTACCCTATTCTTAAATGGCATCCTTATTTCCCCAGTTGCTCATGTCAAAAACCTAGATATCATCCTTGATCTCTCTATTTTCTGACATTATTAAAAGAATCACACTATATGATAAGCATTGATCACCACCTCCACTATTGTCACCTTAGTTGAAGCCAACATCTTGTTTCCTGCTATTTCAACACATACTTAATTGGTCTCCCTGTTCACTCTTGCTCTGCAATTGTCCCTCCACCTTTACCTACACCCCCCAAACAGTTCTCCACACAGTAGCCAGAGTAATTTTTTTTTAATTTCAATTCACATCCTGTCATACCCTTACTCAAAATCTTCAATGGCTGCCCTTGGTACTCCTTTCTGTGGTCCACTTGCTCCCTGCTCACCTCTCAGACTTATTTCCTACCACTCTCCTTAATCACTCCTAATCAGACCTTACAGCCTTCTTGCTGCTTCTTGAGGTCAAGCTTTTGCATTTTCTGTTTCCTCTGTGTAGGTTTTCCCCAGACAGCAACATGGCTTCCCTTCAGTCTGAGCTCTACCAAACATTACCTCCTCAAACAACTCTTACTCGAGTATCATACTGAAAATGCACCTTCCTTCCCATCATAATGTGTATTTATCTCTCTTTCTACTTTATTTCTTTTCATAGTACTCATCATCACCTGAGATTATTTATTTGCTTGTTTATTATCTATCTCCTCCATGGGGGCAAGGTCTATTAATCTCTGAATCTCTAGGAATAGAATGCTACCTGATAAACAAATAAACACAGCAATGTTAATATTCAGATGCTGAGTAGTTAGCCAGATTTACTCACTAGTTACATGCTTCAGCCCACAAGCCTTGCAGTACTTTTGGCTGAAATGTCTGCCTCAGAAAAATAAACTACTACCTGTGCAGGAGCTCTCAGGTCACACAAAATTGGCAGAACCATAACCTTTAAATAACAAGAGTATATCAATCTTCACCTTTGTTTATCCTAGAAAATCCCACCTGTTTGACACTGATGCATTTTGCAGCAGGTCTGAGTCTTCTGTTTTACGTATCCATCAACAATTATTTGCTGTGTATAAAGTACTGAACAAGAAGAAAATCTATGGAATAGGAAGAGGAAATGCATTATTGAGTTAATAAAATAAGATATAGAACTTGTGGATGAGTCAAACAAAATGGAAAGAAAAAACAAGGAGAGAAAATAAGACTATAGAATTATTTGCATTCTTTTGAGTAAGAGTAGCTGAAACCACGAGGATATTGGGTAAGCAGAGTTAAAAATCTTTATCAAACAGATGTGGGGGGGATTAAGCAGGTGGAGGTGATAAAATATATGGTGGCCAAAGGAGACTAGGCTTCACATGGTGAGCATACAGAGGATACAGGTGTTGTATACCTGAAATTCATAATATTATTAACCAATGTTACCCCAATAAATTTAATAAAAATAAATAAATGGGGGAAAAATCTTTGTCAAAACTCTATGGCACATATTCCAATCCAGGTTACCCCGGCAATAGTTCCCCACCTTATGGAAATGACCTTGTGGTGGAGAAAAATAATCATGCAAATGAAGTAAACAATACTTAGAGAAGGCTATTTTCAGTATGTTCACAAAAGAGGGTTGGATAGAAATTTGGAGAGGTTTGAGCTGCAAAAGATGCTGTCATTAAGAGAAAGAATGTTAGGGTCATAAAAGGATCACTTTGAGCATGAGCACTTGAGAGAACCCACCAGTACTACTTACCCATGGCTTCTTTCACTCACTCTGTTTATGTCAGGTAGATAATAAATCATGTAGATGCAGTTCTTTTATCCTATCTAGTCTACTCCTTATCATCTCTGCTTAGAAGGAAACTCCAGATTAGAGCTGCCATATAAAAGATAGGATGCCCAATTGAATTCAGATTTCAGATAAACAACAACATTTTTTCAGTATAGATATGCCCCATGCAGTATTTGGAACATATACTAAAAAACATTTGTTATTTATCTGAAATTCAAATCTAACCAGTGTCCTGAACTTATATTTGCTAAATCTGGCAATTTGAATCTACATCAGGGGCCCAGGAGTGACAAAGGGTGGACTCGGACTTTTCTGATACCCTGATTAGGGATTCAGAGCAATTAGAAGTCCCACTGCTTGGATGTCTCTCCCTGCAGTCTTCACCATACTGGACTGCTGTATCTTCCCAGGGAAAGTCAAAATTTTGTGTATGTTTCTATATTCATGTTTGCCTATCTGTCTCTGGGCCTGAAAAGAGCTGCTATTCATTCATTGTTTCTTTTCACTGAGTCTTTTCTTATTCTGATGTATTCTGATTCCAAAAGAAATCTATCCAGATAGGATCTCCAGGGGCAATGAAATGCTTGTCTTACTCACTTATAAATTTCCTTATTTATATTTATATAAATATAAATGCAATTTTCAGGAAAATTGCATTTTCCTGAAAATGCAATAACATGCATTTTCATTACTGAAAACTGTGTGGCAGAAGAATTTTTTCTTGCAAGTGCTAGTAAATTCTTTTTTGATTCCTAAATGACCCTCTTATTTATAAATAAAGACACTGAGGGGTGGGGTATTGTGCTGTTAATTGCTAATGTAACCAAAAAAAGAAAAAAATACACTAAAGTTAAAACTCCAGTAGTAAGAACTCTGTAAAGAAGAAAACAGCAATGCGAAGTCTGAGAAATGGTAACACTTCTGTCCCAGTGGATAGGCAGAGCACAGTAAAGGGCAATTTTGAGAAACAATTCTTCAGCTTTCCAGTAGCCAGAAGGCAGTCAGCCTTCTGGAGAACTTTCATTCTAATAAACACTACAGTTTGGGGACAGGGAGTTGTAGGAACGAAACCTTGTGATGTAGGTGAGAATCCAGATCACACCTGAAATGTGCTAGTAGAATCTCAATTAGCTTTAGTTCAAGAGTAACTTGTCACAAAGCCTTGGTGTCAGTATAGATAAGCATTTCTAAACCTTGGCATTTTAGACATTTCGGGCCAGAATATTCTTTGTTGTGGAGCAGTGCCCTATGCAATGTAGACTGTTTAACAGCAGTTGAGTTTTCTTCTCACTACATACCAGTAGTGCCCTCCCAATTATGACAACCAAACATGTCTCAAAAAATTACCAAATGTCCCCTGGAGGGCAAAAACTACCCCTACTGGAGAGCCGCTGGTATGGAATATTAGAGTAGTATTTAACCCTGCTGGAATATTGAAAGAGCCTGGGCATCTTTTAAAAATACTGATTCCCTAGCTTCACTCCCAAAGCTTCAGATTTAATTGGTCTGGGGTGGAGCCCAGGCACTGATTTTGTAAAAGCTCCTTTCCTGTATTTCACATTCAATTAGGGCAAAGAACTATTGTGCTAGACTTTGTTAAGAATAAAAATGAGAAAGAAAAGGAGAGGGAGAAGAAGAAGAAAAAGGAGAAGGAGGAAGGAGAGAAGGAGGAGGAGGAGGAGGAGAAGGAAAATCCTGTCTTCAGAAGGATCACTACTCTTGGAAACTAGGAGCAGGACCCAGTGCTGTATCCACAGATTTGGATCAAATGCCCTCAGTTGTTGAAAAGCCTAGGAGACTAGGCTGTCACATAGCATCCACTTACCCCAATTTAATGTGTCTTAACCACACATTTAAAAAAAAATCTTAGAATTTTAGGCTATAGTTATATTAATACAGTTCCAAGACAGGAAAAGGAACAGAAAAAAATTGAGAAGTTGCAGAAGTATGGTTTTTTAAAATTTTGTGTGTGTATGTGTGTGTGTGTTTAAAAAAGAAGAAGTTTCCCACTTGGTCCTTTTTCACTTTTTAGAAGGCTTCCATTATGCCTACTTCATGAGACTGCCAGTTACTGATTGGGACCATAAATAGTTATTGGGAGCACCCTGTGGTGTTCTTCAAATATTTGAAGACAGTACCATGCCTGACCTTCCTAAATTCCACATAGAATATGCAGTAAAGAATTCAAGGCCTGCCTGCTGCCCAGCTCTGGGGTTCAAGGGCAGGCAAGCGTTTGCTTCTGCAGTGCTCTTCTGAGGAAGTAAATCTAGAGGCAATCTAAAGAAAAGTTTTCCTTTTTTAGTGAGAATGATCTTCCTAGAAATGTCTTGCAAGGCACAGAAGATCCCTCTTACTGTGCAAAGGGAACATGTGACCAGAATATGCAAATTTAGTATAGAAATAGGTGGCCCCATGAGGGCTTCCAAAATAAGTGATACTTACTAATGGTTGAACTGCAGCCACATTGCTATGATATTTGAACAGGCCTCATATTTAGTTTTATAATATCACCAAGTCCTGATGAAATAAATGCTAGACAATAAAATATGACTTCATTATGAGTGATTGGTAATATGCGCACTGGTCTTCAAGGAGCAGAGTTAGTGACTATGCCTTGCTTGATCATTTACACTAAAACTCTCAGGTAGTCTCTTACATATGGATGGTACTTTCTTTTCTTGTCCACTATAGAAACCTTTAATGTCCACTTCAGTTCCACCACTGTGAGAGGACTCTGGAGTAAGAACTTAGATCTCAAATATCTCCTTGGGAT
Source organism: Phyllostomus hastatus (assembly GCF_019186645.2). NCBI lineage: Eukaryota > Metazoa > Chordata > Mammalia > Chiroptera > Phyllostomidae > Phyllostomus > Phyllostomus hastatus. Next base: position 4,605,221 of record NW_025333857.1, read on the forward strand.
TCACTTGCTTCTCAACTCAATCAAAGTAAGTGCAACAGAATAAGGAAGTGAATCCAGTGAGATGTGGGCAGCCTAGGGCACAGGGAGAAGTCTTGGGGAAAACCAGGGCAACAGAGATGCAGAGGAGCACTGAAAATGCCCAATGTGAAGCTGTATGAGAGAGAAATTAAAGGAAAAATGAATGTATTATGAAAGTCAGGGGAGAAAGAAAATTCAATTTTAAGGATTTAGAGCTAACAGGATAAAGTCCAAGTAATGCAACACTGGAGACTATTGGTAGTCATACTCACAGGTATAAGGAAATGGATTTTCTTAAATGCTTCCTCTTACTCTTTCTGGAGTCTGGAACCTCTGGTAATAAGGCAACTGAATGGGGACCAATTGTATAACCCAACTCTGAAGAAAACACTATCTTAGCACAATAGCTGGAGACAATTCTTCATGGTCTAAAAGATTCAATGATGTGTTAGATATTTAGATAGTGTCCTGAGGTCCAGGCAAGAAGGGCCACTTCTCTGTGCCCTGTGCCTTAGAGGGCCTGGCATATCCCAAACTTGCACAAATATACTTATCAAAGAATACACAGAGGCCTCTGTCACCTGGGATCCAATGCTCAGTGCCAACCCAGCACACACACAACTATAATATCTGCTTCTAGGACCCATGCCATTCAGGCCACTGAGAAAGCTTTTCCATGTATCTGACCCCATAACCTCAAAACAAAAGGCAAATGCACCTGAACTCTGTGAAGGTCTGTGGGTTGTACCACTGCTGAAATCAGAGACAAACATTGATTAGGTGGGGAGTGTTTGAGTGGCAGAAACACTTAGGTAAGGTAAAAGACAAATTAACTTGTCAAATCCTTCATCTCAGATAATATGAATGTAATACATTCTTACATAATCAAATATAGTTTCCCAGGTATGCCATGCATTTATTTTGTTGCTTTTCTTCATGTTTCAAATCCCAGTTCTGGAGTTGCCTGTGAATTAAATCAGAAATATTAAACTTAGTTTTTTAAATCATTTTTATTATTATTCTACAACATTTGTCCCAAAAACAAAACAAACTAAGCAAACAACTAGAACAGGAACAGAATCACAGAAATGGAGATCACATGGAGGGTTATCAGTAGGGAAGGGGAGATGGGAGAATGAGGGAAAAGGTACAGAGAATAAGAAACATAAATGATAGGTACAAAATAGACAGGGGGAGGTGAAGAATAGTATAAGAAATATAGAAGCTAAAGAACTTATATGTACAACCCATGGACATGAACTAAGGTGGGGCGATGATGGTGGGAGGGGTAGTGCAGGGCAGAGGAGAGTAAGGGTGTGGGGGAAAATGGGACAACTGTAATAGCATATTCAATAAAATATATTTTTTAAAAAGGTGTCATTTCCTCAAAAATAGTTTTTTTAAGAAACTGCTAAGTGGTTTTATAGAATACCTGTACCATTTATATTCCCACCAGCCATGTAAAAATGAAAAAAGAGAGAAACAGAGAGAGAGAGAGAGAGAGGGAGAGAGAGAGAGAAGGAACTGACAGTAACTAGAGGGGAGGGGAAGAAGGAGGGGATAACAGGAAAAACAGGAAGGGTAGTCAAGGAACACGTATAAAGGACTTGTGGGCAAAGCCAAAGTAGGTGGGATAAAGGGTAGGAGGTGGGGATGGATGGGGCAGAGTGGGAGTGGTGGGGGGAAAATGGAGACAACTGTACTTGAACAACAAGGAAAAAGAGAAAAAATGTGTCTAAATATTACACACCTTTAATGTAATTGTGTTTGTTTGATTCTTTAGTATTAATTTTCTATTGCAACTGTAACAAATTACCACAGTTGAGTGGCTTAAAACAGTACACATTCATTATCTTACTATTCTGTAAGCCACAAGTCCACCAAGGCTGCATTCAAGGACTGCATTTCTTTTTTGAGACTCTAGGGGGAATCCATTCCTTGTCTTTTCCAGTTCCTAGAGGCTGTTTCCATTCCTTGCTTCATAATGTCCTTCCTTCCATCTTCAAAGCCAGCAGGTTGGTGTCTCACATCACATCTTTCTGATTTTTATTTCATGACCTTATTCACTCTTTGTCTGCAGCTGAGAAAAGTTCTCCACTTTGAAGAACTCATATGATTAGACTGCACCCACCTCAATAATATGGGCTACTTTTTCATCTAAAGCACCTTAACTTTAATCATATATGCAAAGTCCCTTTTGCCATGTAAAAGGGTTCAAGGTTTAGACATGGAGATCTTTAGAGGGTAATTATTCTACCTTCCACAATCACTGAGAATGATTACAAGTCAAGATGATAATAGCAATAGAATATATAACTATGAAGCTCAAAAAGAAAAGAAAAAAGAAACTAAAAATCTTTCAAGAAATGTGAACCTGCTTAAATGTTTAAAAACTGACAATAGGAGTGAACAGACATCTGTTGAGCATGAGACATTTAAATTTGTGAACAGAGCATAACAAATTCCTTATATAATGGGGAAAATTACTGATCAAAACAATAAAAATAAGCAAGAGAATTATTATAATCAAATCCATAACATGAAAAGGTCAGACAAAATTCCAACAGCTTGGCATTAAATTATCATTCCAAACCATGAGACTGCATAAGAGTCTCCATCTATACTCTTTCTGGAAATCTGAAAAAAATAGGGGTAGGTGGCCTTCACCTTGAGGCTGACTCATAGAAAGAGCACCTCCCCTCCTCCACCCACAGGTCCCGGGTTCCAACTCTCTCCAGCATCAGACTCAACTGGACTCAAGTGAAGACCAAATGTAGAGGAGAGGGCAAAGAGTAGAAAAAGGAGCTGGGGGTTGTGGGGAGAGAACATAAGAGAGAGGATCTCAAGGATAATTCTGCTGTTGGAAGGGTGGCCACAGGGTATGTGGATTCCAAGAGTCAGAAGCAAGCTGGGAGAACAGAGTAGCCATAACCAGTTGATGCCACTCTGTGGATTCTGTGTTGGTTAAAAAATATCACCAGCCAAAGGTTCCCCTACAACATTTTCCTTGATTCCATATAGGTGCTTGCCCAGTGAATGGTGATGTCATTTTGTTTTAGACTATACCATTCCCTGTTCCAAGCGATGGGTTTATATTGTTAATTTCCTACCTTATTAAAATGGGAAAGTAAAAAAGCTAAGCACAATGAAGAGCCCAGAGTTTTACTTTATCATCTCTGTCCACAGAATGTTTGCTAATTCCTTGTCAAGGAATGAATGACAAAGCTAGCTCACACTTTGTGTAGGATAGGTTTAAATATAAATAAATGTTTATGAATTTGGTTAATTATTTACTTATAGTGGAAATGAACCATTCTCTGGAAAACAATTTTTGTATTACAAATTCCAGATAAAAATCATAAAATGACACTTATTATAGCACAAATAACTATATCTGGATGGAACTCTAATCAACAGCTATTGACTCAATGCCCAGAGGACAGTTCATCTTTTGTTTCAGTCATTATCAAGTGCCTGCTCAAATCTCTAAATCATTTTCTACTGGATTGTTTTCATTTTCTTAAGTTGTAAAAGCTCTTTATACATTCTGGATAAAAAGCCTTTATTTGATATGCATTTTGTTAATATTTTCCTCAGTCTAGGGGGTTTATCTTTTCATTTTCTTGGTAGTATCTTTCAAGGAATAGTTTGTAATTCTATGAAATCCTATTTATCAATTCTTTTCTTTCATGGTTTTGTGTGTATGTATGTGACATTTTTGTCCTAATAAATCTTCACTTAGTTTAAGTCTAATCAAACTAATCAAAGGGATTAGTTCCTATACTTTCTTCCAGAAGTTTTATAGTTTTAAGTTTTGATTTTAGGTCTCTGATCCATTGAAGACAGCAAATAAGCATATAGAAAGAGGTTCACTATAACTAATTATTAGGGAAATGCATATTAAAACCACAAGTATATGCTACTATACATATATTAGAAAGGCTAAAATTAAGAAAAAAAAAAAAACACTTGACCATACCAAGTGCCAACAAGGATGAAGAGCAACTGAGATTCTCCTGTAGTTCTGGAGGAAATGCTAAATGATACAAAATTGGAAAACATTTGGGGAGCAGCTATACTGACATGTAATTTTTAGTTGAAAAAATATTAGAGGAAAAAAAGTATTTCACCCTCCCCATCTCTCCACCCTGAGTAGCTTTCAGATGAGAAAAATGTGGGTCAAGGAGAAACTATTTGTATCATCTTGCAGCTTCCCCACAGCTATTATTATCTTAATGGTATCATAACCATTACCCATTACTACTGGCTGTCTAGTGTGGGTATTTTTCTCTCTCTATTGTTTTCCTTATTGCACAATTATTATAAGTGTATATTGACACTGTAAAGATTTAGCAATACAAAAATAATAGAATAAATTATGAAAGGTGCCCCTTCACCCTTACCCTATCCAATTCTCATCTCTTCATGAGAATAATTCACTATTTTAGTTTGATAAGTGCTATCCTAGCTCTTTTACAATATTTTTAGCTATATGTATGCATATATGTGTAAATAGGTAGATAGATAGACAGACAAACATGTGATTTTTTAACACAAGCAATTTTGTTCTATGATTTGCTTTTTCAACCAAATTACATGTCTTGGGGAAATATATATAAAGACACTTAGGGAAGAATTTGTTTGTAACCTCTAGTATATCTCCTCTCTCTCTCTATATATATATATATATTTATAACCCAATCTTTATAAAGTTTTCAGGGTATTCCAAAATATGGTTGGGCCATTTATTTACTCATTCCCCATTTAATAGGGATTTAGTTTTTTCTATTTTTTCATATTTAAAAACTGTACTTAACATACATACCTCTTTGTAAATCTTTTTGCAATATGTATATTTCTTTAGCATGGGTTCCCAGCAGTGCAGCTGTAAAGAGGTCAAAGGGTTATAATATTTTTCTTTTGTTAAGTACAGTTATAGTTTTATAACATACCAAAAAGCTATAACAGTTTACATATACATCAACAGTATAAGAGTGTCTATTTCACTGTTTCTGCCAATACTTGTAATTAATACCAATTTGAGAGGTGAAAGATAATATCACATTGTTGTTTTAATTTTCATTTGCTCAATCACTGATGAGGTTGAACATTTATTCTCTTGTTTTATGGATCATTGGCTTTGCTTCTGTGAATTTCCTGTTCATATCCTCTGGTTTCTGCTCTTTGGATGTCTTTTTCATTTTTATTTATATGAGCTCTTTATTTATTCATGGTATTATGTCTTTTATATATGTGGCACACATTTTTTCCTAGACCGATGCATTTTATTCTTGTTTATGGTATCTTTTATCCAATAGATACTTTATCTTTATGTTGCTTTATTCTTTATGTAAATCTCAGTCACATCTAAGTTACTTTAATATCCTTAAAACCAAGTGCTGTATACAAATTTACTTCATTTGCATTCCCAATAGATTCCTGACAAACACATCAAAAGTACAAACTCTAAAACTTTGTTTAGTTCTTTTTAGGTGATAATCAATCATTAGAGAATTCCACAGTCATTTTAAAGGAATTCTTCTGATTAATAACTGACTTAGAGATGTTTCTTAAGTCAGAGCATGGGTTGGTTAATATACTCAGGAGCAATGGACTGGGTAGACACAGAGCTACAGGTATTGGAGGAGACTCCAGTAATATCAAGAATTCACAAAGATCATCAAAGCAGATGACTGAAGACAAACTAGGGGAGGCACCAGCTTTGCGCCATCTGAGATGATGTCAAGGTATCAAAATAGTAAATCCAAAATAGTGAATGCTAATTTAGGAGCAGGCAATACTGATAAAGATTAGAAAAGCAGGGGAACTGGTAGTCACTATCAGAGAAGTATGTACCCCAAGACAGGTTCAAGACTATAGGTAGTCACTAGGGTGAAGAGTGGGAACTGCATTCTGTACCAGCGCATGTCAAACATTGATGTACATACAAATCACCTGGGAACCTGATCAAAAATGAAGATTCTGATTCAGTGGGTCTGAGGTGGGGCTTAAGATTCAACATTTCCTACAAAATCCCAGATGACATGGACACTTGCAGGTCCCTGAACCACACTTTGAGCAGCAGTGTTCTAGAAGATCTATGTCACTAGGCACAAAGAAGCCCCATTTTTCAGATCAGTGGTGAAATGGGATAAGAATTTGAAAGTAATGTAACATAGATAGCAGAGAATGAGATAACCACTGTCCTCCTAGGCTATATTTCAAATAGCTCCCAAAATTAGGGTAAAGCTGATGTTATATATGGAGTCCAAGAGGTTTAGGATATAAAAAGAGTAGAACTGCACAGACTGGAAATGCTCAGGGATAGTGACATCTTCTGCTTTTGAATTTGTACATAAAAAGCAGTAAAATGCTACACAATACCTGTGTTCTCAGCACCTTAAAGCCTTTTCACAGATTGTTACTTCCATTAATGGGGCCCTTTGCCACTATTTCTAATTTTCCCTCCAGCTATCCACATTTTGGCTTTTTGTACCTCCATCAAAAGGTGGCCAGAGGAAATAAAATGTGCTGGAATGAAAATATGCTCATTTGTCTACTTGTTGCCAAGACTAAATAGGGAAGAAACTAAATGTATTTTTATGAGAAAAAATTTCAAACTTTTTTGTCCTTGTGGTTCATATAAGTAAACTAGTAGACCTAAGATCCACCTATAATGTGGGCTCCCACTTTTCAATAGGGAAAGAACTCAGTGTTTGTTTGGTTTGTTTAATGACATTTTAAAAAAGGAAAAAGAAAGGCAAACATATAGAAGATGGTATGTAGTACCAAAATTTTGTATCCTATAACACAAACAGATCACAATTTAAGTGGCTTTTAGTGACATTGAGGGAAGATTAAAATCTACAAAAATTGACTCCCGGCCAAGATGGAGGCATAGGTAGACACACTGTGCCTCCTCACACAACCAAAATAAGGACGACACCAATTTAGAAACAAAAAAGCCACTAGTACTGACAGAAAATTGAACTGTATGGAAGTCTGACAACCAAGGAGTTAAAGTAGACACATTCATCCAGACCCGTAGGAGGGGTGGAGTCGGGCAGCCGGGCAGAAAGGGGTCAGCAAAAAAAAGGAAAAAGCGGTGGCTGGCGGAGCCCAGGAACACAAGGCAGCAGCTGGTGGACCCAGGGCACACAGGCAGCAGCAGGCATACCCAGCCAGGCGGCAGATTGTGGAGAGGTGTGGTGCAAAGGCAGCTGGCCAACCGGGCAGTCCCACATTCATGCACACATAAACCAGGCGAAACTAGGGAGCAAGACATATCACACAACCCAGGGTGGCAGCACAGGGAAATAAAGACTCAAAACACCAATTGAAAACACCTGTGGGGGTTGAGGTTCCAGGAGGAACTCCCAGCCTCACAGGAGAGTTCACTGGAGAAACCCATAGGGTCCTAGAATGTACACAAACCCACCCACATGGGAATCAGCACCAGAAGGGCCCAGTTTGCTTGTGGGAAGCAGGGGAAGTAACTGAAATCCCACAGAAAGTAGAACAAATGTAAATTGTTCCCTCTCAGACTGTCCCCCACAAACAGTATCACAATCCAGCGATTGGGTTACCCTACCCTGCTGAACACCTAAGGCTCCACCCCTCATACATAACCAGCATGTCAAGACAGAAAAAAAAAAATGGCCCAAATGAAAGAACAGATCAAAGCTCCAGAAAAAATACAACTAAGTGACGAAGAGATAGCCAACCTATCAGATGCACAGTTCAAAACACTGGTAATCAGGATACTCACAGAATTGGTTGAATTTGGTAGCAAATTAGATGAAAAAATGAAGGCTACACTAAGGGAAATAAAGGAAAATGTACAGGGAACCAATAGTGATGGGAAGGAAACTAGGACTCAACTCAATGGAGTGGACCAGAAGGAAGAAAGAAACATCCAATCAGAAAAGAATGAAGCCCTGGCTGGCATAGCTCAGTGGATTGAGCGCGGGCTGTGAACCAAAGTGTTGCAGATTTGATTCCCAGTCAGGGTACATGCCTGGGTTGCAGGCCATGACCCCCAGCAACTGCACATTGATGTTTCTCTCTCTCTCTCTTTCTCCCTCCCTTCCCTCTCTAAAAAATAAATAAATAAAATCTTTTAAAAAATTATTTAAAAAAAAAGAAAAGAAAAGAATGAAGAAACAAGGATTCAAAAAAAATGAGGAGAGGCTTAGGAACCTCCAGGACATCTTTAAATGTTCCAACATCCAAATTATGTGGATACCAGAAGGAGAAGAGGACAAGCAAAAAGTGGAAAAGTTATTTAAAAAAATAATAAAGAAGAACTTACCCATTCTCTCAAAGGAAATAGACTTCCAGGAAGTCTAGAAAGCTCAGAGAGTCCCAAAAAAGTTGGACCCCAGGAGGAACACACCAAGGCACATCATAATTACATTACGCAAGGTTAAAGATAAGGAGAGAATCTTAAAAGCAGCAAGAGAAAAGAAGACAGTTACCTACAAAGGAGTTCCCATCAGAATGTCAGCTGACTTCTCAAAAGAGACCTTACAGACCAGAAAGGGCTGGAAAGAAGTATTCCAAGTCATGAAAGGCAAGGACCTACATCCAAGATTGCTCTATCCAGCAAAGCTTTCATTTAGAATGGAAGGGCAGAGAAAGTGCTTCTCAGATAAGGTCAAGTTAAAGGAGTTCATCATTACCAAGCCCTTATTATATGAAATGCTAAAGGGACTTATCTAAGAAAAAGAAGATAAAAAACATGTACAGTAAAATGACAGCAAACTCACAATTATTAACAACCACACCTAAAACAAACTAAGCAAACAACTAGAACAGGAACAGAACCACAGGAATGGAGATCACATGGAGGGTTAGAAACAGGGGAGTGGGAGGAGGAGAGAGGGGGAAAAGGTACAGAGAATAAGTAGCACAGAACATTGGTAGAAAATAGACAGTGGGAGGGTAAGAATAGTATGGGAAATGTATAAGCTAAAGAACTTATAAGTATGACACATGGACCTGAACTAAAGAGGGGGAATGTGGGTGGGAGAGGGTGTGCAGGGTGGAGGGGAGTGAAGGAGGAAAATGGGACAAATGTAATAGTGTAATCAGTAAAATACATTTTTTAAAAATCTATAAAAATTTGCACTATTTTCTTATGACAATGATCACTTCACAGTTCATCAAGAGGAAGCCCATGGCCCCAAGGAACCCATGGATCACATGCTAACTGGAATGAGGTAGAGGCTCCAGAACTTTGTTCTGAGAAACTGTGAGGCTCCTTGGAAGTTCCTTGTGGCCTAAAGAAGCAAGAGTTTTCAGCTTACAGTGCTTGTTTGAATCGAAGCAGCTCACTTTCATGAGGCTAATGCACAACATTGAGCTATGAAAATAGACTCCAGGGCTGATGCAAAGTTTGAGAATCACTGATTCAGAGTTAGATTTCTGCATGTTTTCTTTGTCCTTGACTTATTCACACATACATGTGGTATGAATACAGACGTATGTATACGAATATAGATAATACAGAATTAACTACTTAAGTTTACAGAGAGGATATTTTCAAATTACTTTATGAAGTAAACTTGTGCTGCAAATTACTTGGATCAAAAACTAATACACAAATGCCAAGAACAGTACAATGGGGATAATATATATACACAAAAGTGAAGCATCTTGAGAGGGAAGAGTCTCAGTTATTCTGAGAGTTTAAATACTCAAATGTAATGCTCCTGGCTATGATTGCTATTTTCAAATACAATTTAAAAATAAATCTGCATCCAGAATTATGAAGGGTTTCTGTAGGAAGAACAAGATGCTATAAAGATCAGGAGTGTCCAAGGGTGCAGCCCAGGATGGGCTATGAATGCAGCCCAACACAAAATGGTAAGTTTACTTAAAACCTTTTTTTCTGTTCATTAGTTTTCTTTAGTGTTTGTGTATTTAATGTGTGGCCCAAGACAACTCTTCTTCTTCCAGTGTGGATCAGAGATGCCAAAGATGGGACACCCCTGCTATAGATAATGGGTCTAAATGAGAAACTATACGTAATGACACAGACTCTCACATCTTATTGTTCATGGGAAGAAGTAAATAAAGTATGGTACAATATACTAGAGCAATTACTAAATGTTTTCCAGACTTGTTTATATAACAGCCACAGTATCAAACAAAGGAAGATTCTAGTAGTAAAATGACCAAAGCACAGTAATTGCAAAGGTGAACCTTGAAAGGTTTCCCTGCCTCCTCTTTTTTCTCCAGTTGAACACCCTAAACTGCAACATTTGGCAGAAAGTTAGTGGTTATGAGCTTTTCTTAAGGTATCACTTTCCAATTAAAATTTATTTCACAAAGACCTACATCCTTGCCACTCTTCAGTGAGAACAGTTGATTTAGCCCTTGCTCCAATAGCAACAGTAAATGAAATTCTCACTCTCAGAATCAACTGAGCACTTGTGATATAGTTTTGTCTTGACATTACTTGCTGATTATTGCTTTCATGCTATCCTCCCATCAGACTGTAAATCTTAAGAGAACTGGATCAGCTCTGTCTTCATCATTGTATACTCATTACTAACACAGTGCCTGGCAGATGGTCACTGCATAAATACTCAAAAACTGTTGAGAGAATAGATATACTTATCAGTAGAACATTTGACCTTCAGCCAAGTACAAAGTCCTAATAGCTTCAGCTGCAGGGGTCCCTCTCCTTTCAGTCCTCTATTATACATTTGCTTGGACTATGTTATTTGCATCTCCTCCTCAATATCAAGTTTTTTGATGACAGGGCTCTTTTTTTAGTGCATGTATAAGCTTTAAAATACCTAAGATAATATTTTATACATAACAAAGCCTCAATAAATATTAATAAACAAATGAGTGATATTACTAGGTTTTCTAAGATGTTATAGCTATTCTGAAGATATTTAACACATTTGATAAAAAAACTATAGTTAATTATAGAATACTGTATAGAAGTGGTTGTACTTTTGTTATTTTTATTAGTAATAAGCACATGTGTTAATCAGTGTGCCCAGTTTTCAGTCTGAGTCTGTTTTGCTTCCCTGCACGTAGACCACAAAAATTCTAAGAGACAAACTGCCACCCCAAAGCTAGTGCCTAACACAGGCATTTTTAATCTTTGAGTTTTTTCAATAGCTAAGCAATATTTTTTTCAAATGCAATTACACTCTTAGGATGACATATTTATTGTCCATTCAGAAAACCATTGCTCAGTGTGATTATGATATGCCTTCCTAGATGTCATTAAAAACCCAGGTCTTATTTTACTAGGATAGGTTAGCTGAAGTTCTTCATGAAAGCAGATAATGGAAAATGTGATTTCTCAAGTCCTCTCTTGTATTTTGATTCTGTGACACAACATTACTAGTCCACTTCCAAAGTCACCTTATGCTTCTTGCAAAACCAAAAAATCTTTTGGGTAATTTGTTTTGTTCTTAACACATGTTCCCAGGAGTTTAATAAATATTATTTTTACAACTTGTTTAGTGGCAAAATAATGAGTCCTTGGTGCATTCTTATCCTCTGTTTTGCTCTTAGAGAAGATAGATTAGGACTATTTTAGTCAAAATTCAATTCAAGGACAGAAAGCAGTCAGTCCTAAAAAGAGTTAAAATTCAAATATCTGGTAAATATATGTATAACATGTGCATTCTAGAAAGGGTAACCATTTTAAAAGAAAAATTGCACCTTGTTGATAATTCCAGATATCACCTGAATATAATAATAGCTGAAATGCTCCCAAGTTTATCAAGAGCTCCCAGTGATATCACAACCTTGTAAAGACAAGCAGCCATGGAGGAGCAGTTTTGAAACCATGTCTTCTTTTATTTCTTCATGGGATCTACGACAATGCTAGAGCATTAAAGCTGCCGAGTGGATCACACTACAACTTTTCCAGCCTGTACTGCATTCCATGTGCACATATATCAAGCTTCACAGAGGTAAGAGATTTTATGCTTTACATCATTGTCTTCTGATTGCTTCCTTTGGTTCCTCCTTTACCTAGCAAATTTTTGTTTTACTGGTGGAAAAAGCTACATATTTATATTCTGGTATTTAATTTCACATATGTCATAGGCTTTATTTCAAGTTGCTATATAGTCATTAATTTTCATTTTTAATAATTACATTATAATATATCATTTTGGTATGTCATCAATTACTTAATCATTTATCTCTTATCGGATATTGGATCATATAAAATTGTTGCTATTTTGAATAATGGTTCAATGAAAAATTTTGTACATATAACTTTTTTTGTTGAGATATTTCCTTGGTATACACCCCAGAAGTATAATTACTTTAAAACATAATTATTCAAAAGAGTAATAACTCAACACACAATCCTAATAAAAGAAAAAAATTTTAAGTGGCCAACCTTCTTAACCCAGTAAAGAGGTTGCATTTACATTTGGATTTAGAGACCATTTGGTGGTTATACCTTCACCAAGTTTTTATAGATACTATTGTTAAATAGCTAAGTGATTATTTAAATCTAATTTCCCTGAGTTTTAGATTCTTTGTATTGGACAAGACTAAACTATGTGTTTCAGCTCTTCACACTTAGTTATCAACCACCACACTAGGAAAGTGAATTGACATGAGGCCTATTATTATTACAACTGGAATGTAAACCCCCTTCAAGTGTCTTCATATATGCAGTGACCAGAAACTAACCATGATTAATTGATTGAAGTATAACACATGCTGGAAGTACCATTGAAATATCAGGATCATGGGGCTCTGGACAGGGTATTAATGGGAAAAAAGTCACTGATGGATCATAGTGAAATACCCAATTACCTGGTGTCTTCTCAAATAATCCATTAGCAGTCAAGATTTGTAAAAGAGATGATGGCTTTAGGAGAGGTCAACCTACTGGACTTAATGACTAGAAGCAAATAGGCTCAAGAAAGAACCTTTCAGAAGAATTCAATAGAATTCAGATTTTTGGTCCAAAAAATAAGTAACAACTCACTAGAATAATGAAAGATAAAAATGAGGGCATATCAATGAGAATATATGTCTGAGAATATTAATATTTAAAAAGCCTTATAGAAATTTAATATTTATACTCAATTGAAGGACATCACAATATAAGGCAAAACACTCTGGTCCTGGCCTTCCCCTTCTTCATATCTTTTGGTTCTTGGGATCTCAGTTTCAATGTTAATCTTAAAATAGGAGGCACCTGGAAGAGCAGAATAGTTCAAGATATTCAAATTCTAATAAGTATACTGATAGCACTATATATCGTGAAATAATACATAGAGACAAAAATCCTACCCTCCTCCCCTAGGCAAACTTTCTTGAAGACCTTATAGGAGATGTAATGTAATGTTAATGAGAAAGGACAGAACTTTGAGGATATGGGGGAAGATAATATGGGAAATCATCTGGAAAATCTTCATAAGTTACTTTGGTTCAGGTTTAGAATAAAACCTAGCTTGTTCCTGCATTGCCACCAGGCATCATAAAGCCCATGACCTCAGTGTTCTCCATGCCATCCTCGGATCCTACACCTTTCCACCTTTCATACCAGTATTTTCTCATATACAGTACTATATTTTTAATATTTCAAGTGTGATGACTCATCTCCCAAAGGATATTGCAAAATTAATGAGTTCATGTTTGGGGATTAATTTACATGTTTTAGTCAGATTTTAGAGAGTCAAACTCCCTGATTTCTTTAACAGCACTGTTTGTCTTTTGTATAAAAGTATCTTTCTCTATCAAAGACAGTATGAGGTAGGTCAGAAGAGAGCTTGATTTCAAAATTTCTGGACTGTCAAACAACCATAGCAGATTTCCGAGTCCCCATAGCAAATGGCTAATATACACCTATTATTTAGGTACTTACGATAGAATTTTTAATACAAAATCAAATGGCCTCTATCACTATTCACTCTTTAGAATGGCAAATTAAGAGCAGGTCACCCATTATAGATCTCTCATAGAATCTACTGAAATAAGCTTGTACTTGCTTAAGCTGTGTCTCTTCACTGGTTTTATTTCCTACTACCTCAGAGGAAATAAAACTGCTTAAAAGATTAACATAGACTACATTTTACAGTCCTCTGGCAGAGATAATACTATGTATTCACCAAACCACATACTTTCTTCCCTGAAAATAAGGATTATTCATAGCCCTTTCAGCACCAAGGACAATGACTAGAACACAAAATACATTTTACATTCCAGAAAGGCTTGTGGAATGGTAAGTTTCTTAATGGATGCAGGGACCAGCTTCGGGCAAACAAGGGCAACTTTATTTTTCATGAAAATGATTATTGCCCTGCTATATTTCCCCTGGTATCCAGGGCTCTGTGTGTCCTGCTTCTCCCCTATGAAAATCTCTGTGGGGAAGGTGTGGATGAAGAATCTCTTCCCTACTCTATACACTAAGCAATAAAATTAGTGTCTCTCAAGTGACCTATGACCAAGGACTCATTGAAGACTAGTATTTTTGCAAAATGAAACAAAAGCAAATTATTAGAAAATTAAATTTAAAAAATCACAGATATAAAAACACAAGTCTTAATTTTTTATTACTGGCTTTAAAACACTTAAAATTACATTTCAAGAAATAAAATAAAAGCAAATGTAACATAGGAAGTATTAAGCATCACAAACTGGCCCATCCTGCAGACTATACTTTGCCAAACACTAGCATAAATTACTAAGAAGCAAAATCTTCCCCCTGTGGACATCTTCCTTTCCATTAGCAAACTATGTAGGCAAAAGAGAAATATCTTTGTTTCAGAATTCCAGTTATCAGCTAACTAGTGGCAAGTGCATGTTGAGTCAGGGGAACCTTCCAGTCCCCTCAGAAGTCAGCACATACAGGTCCAGGTCTGTGCTCAGGATTAAAGAGTTGGCCAGGGCATGAGCAGCACCCACAGGTCCAGAGAGAAATATGTAAGAAGCAAATGTTGGACAGAATTTTCACAACTTCAGTGACAGTAAATTCCATGAGCCCTTCATTTGAAGCAATGTGGGCCCTAACTCGTACCTTTGCTTTCGTTGAACTAGCTGTGATATTAAGACCCTGTTGTTTCAATTTACATTCCCACCAGTGAAATAAGTCAGATGGAAAAGGACAAGAACCATATGACTTACTCATACATGGGATATAAAACAGAAAGCAATGAACCAACAAAGAAACTCATAGACACAGACAACAGAAGGGTGGTTACCAGAGGGAAAAAGGGGTGGGAGGAAGATGAATAGGTAGAGGGGGTCAAATATATGGTTACAAAGGGAGACTAGACTGAATGGCGAGCACACAAAGAAATATATAGATGATATAGAATTGCGCACTTAAAATTTATATAATGTTATTGACCAATGTCACCCCAATACATTTAATAGTAAAAAGGACCCTGTTGTCAAAATGTTACATGTTAATGTGGCATTAACATGTGAAGGTACCAAATGTTTAAAATGTGGAAACTTTCAAATGTAAATTTAAGCCAAGTTAGGCAGTTCTATTCAGTAACAGATATACTTACTATCATATGAGGAGAAAGTTAACAGAGAACTAAGATTAACATTACCAATAAGAAACAAAAACAAGACTTTAAAATTAAATAAATGGGCCAATTAGAGACCGAATGAAAGATTCTTAATAAAGACTGTAAGATGTGTTAAACATTAGACTGTATGGAGATAACATTTGTAATTTTAATGTGACAATTTTATGTGACGAGAAAAATCATGGACTTTGATTTGTTGTTTATGGCACAAGTCTACAACTATAATTCCAGCATTCTGACTTGAGACCTTTGTCTTAAATTAAATTGATGAGAGGGCTAGAAATAGTACACATCAGTGCATCATTGATAAAACTGTGTACAAAAAGGTTTGTACTCTCCTCCTGCTTCCTCCCCTTTAGGCACATGTGACAGAATCTGAAACCCACCTCATAATATCCTTGTACTTCAGGCCCTCCATCTGACCTTGGAGTCTCTAGGATTTCCATCCCTGTCCAACAACCTTCCCTTGCTGAAATTTTACAAGCTATTTCTATCCTAGTGATTTGGTTTCAGCTTGTAAAACTGTGTCTTTGTCATTATGGAATCAAGTTGAAGAGCCTCTACTTCAGAGTTGGGTCTTATTACCAGAAGACTGTCTTTGGTCAGTCCCTGGTAAGAAAGTCAAAAAGAGCAATAAAGACAGTTATTCCATTGATTTCAGCTGTAAATTTTATTTTGCCTGAGTTGTCTGAATTATGAGTATTCTGTGAAAATGCTGCTCTCTAGTGCAATAGAACTGCAAATAGTGCACATCTATTTCTTATAATCCCACCCAACATACTCCCAAATGTTCAAATATAACAAAACACATATAATATGACAATTGAATTATAATGTAAGTATAGATAAGAGGAGAAAAATTTCGAGCATGAGGATACTGTGGTGGGAATAAGTATGCTTAAGTAATATCATGCTAACTTAAACAGAGGTCAGCTATAAGAAAAGTATTACCAATTCATCAACAGGCAATTACTAATAGCTTACTGCACAGTCATGAATACAATGTGAAGACAGAGGAAGTTGCTTCTAATTTGGTCTAGGTGAAAAAAGATATGAAATAAGAAAATACATATTTGAGAGAGCGAGAATGTGATACACACTATAAACCTATATTCAACACAGTATTTACTAGCCACATTGTGCACTTGAAATGTGGCTAGTCCAAACTGGGATGTGCTGAAATTATAAAATGTAAACCAGGTTTCTAAGATTTTTTAAAAATGAAAATATTTCATTAATAATTTTAAATTGATCATATGTAAAATAAAAATGTTTTGGAAATATTAGAATAAATAAAGTATAGTATTAAAATTTATTTTTACATGTTTTTAGAAAATGTAAAAATACATGCATGGCTTGTGTTTTATTTCCATTAGATAATATAGCTTTAACAACTGTAATTTAGAGGAATGGGAGCTCAGTAGAGAATGGAGTAATCTGGATTGCCTAGAAGAAAGAGACCTTTAATAAGTCCTACTGAACTTGAAGAGGCAGAGAGAGTAAAAAGAAAGTCAAGTCTGAGAAATGCATTGATAGAATGAAAATGGAGAGGGAAGGTAAGAAAAGGGACAGAGGGAGCATAGATGCAGTTTGGGGTAGACTACAGAGAACAAGGGGAGAAGGAGATGGGAGAGATGCAAAGAAATTAAGTCTTTGAAGCCAGGCAGAGGTTTGCAGGTTCCTCGGAAGTAAGTAAGGCAGCCTTTGAAAGCTTTTGAGTTAGGGAGGTTTGGGATGAAAGTTGAAGTTAAAGAAGAAAATTCTAGTACTTAAGAGGTACTTAAAAACATTTATCATATTAGAAAGTTGTTATATAAACATTAAATTCAGATTTCCAAATAACACTACAAAACTGTACAGATCAGCCACCCAACTCGGTAAGAAATAACAGCACGTTCTGACACATCCAATTATCTCTGGCCTTTAGTCAAAGGTGTTTGCTTGTTTGTATTAGTCATTTTCAATCCTATTGTTCACGTCCTATTGTATAGATGTGCAGGAAATTCTAATAGGGAGGGGAATAAGAAAATGGAAACTAGCCCTGGCTGGTGTAGCTCAGTGGATTGAGCGCAGGCTGCGAACAAAAGTGTCACTGGTTTGATTCCCAGTTTGCGTACATGCCTGGGTTGCAGGCCATGACCCCCAGCAACCGCACGTTGATGTTTCTCTCTCTCTATCTCCCTCCCTTCCCTCTCTAAAAAAATAAATAAATAAAATCTTAAAAAAAAAGAAAATGGAAACTAAAGTAAAAAGGGAATTGGAAAAGCTTTCATACAATGCTGAGTTAACTTGAAAGCCCTTTGAAATGATGAAGTGCTCATTGGTGAACATCTATTCCTTTTAAATCATAATGTTTTCCAGTTGGTCTTCCTCTGTCTAATCATTTATGTTAGTTCAGAATGTGATGGTCGCAAATATCTGGGTAAACAAGATTGCAAAATGTAGTAGTAAAATAAGTGACTATTTCTAAACTGATCTTTGTCACATTGTAATGCCCCACAAAGCACCTTTCTCTGGGCTATGTTTCATTTGAATTGATCCCACCAGCACTATATACCCTCAGGATATCTATATCCTGAGTCACTTCACAATACCCTCTATTTCAAGAGAAACCAATCAGGTAATGGGTTTTTCAGTAATAAAAATTACAAAGGAACAGTCTGTGGATGATAAGAACAATACAAATTTTAAAGAGAAATAATAAGAGAAATAATGAGCATCTTCCTCTCTTCTTGAAAATAAGCAATTACCAGCTCCCTCAAGCAACACTTAACCTATCATATTAAATGATAATGGACAAATATTAAAAATGTCAACATCAGCTTTTAGACTCTTTTGGCATTAAAAAGTCATTTAAAAGTTAAATTTTCCCAAGTATTCTTTGCCAAGTTTTTTTCTACAGTATTCTTTCCTGCTTAGGACAGAGTTAATCATAGAATAATTATGCTCTTGCTTTAATGATTTGTTTACTGGTTCATTCCAGAGTGTGAACTGGAAAGGGGTGAAGTGTCATAAACAAACTTTTGTGCCCCATGATTTTTCACTTTATTACTATTGGTAGCACTTTCCATTGCCAAAACTATTTGCAGAGCCTAGTAAATGAGCATTCCGCAAGCTGCTATGAAGACTTCAGCACTAGCAAATCACAGGCCTCACACATTGTACCTTCACCCCAGCCTCCTTGAGCACGAATCTGCTAAACCTTTGTGACATATTACAAAGCAAGGAAAGTGATCAGTGATTAGCCCTAATTACACAGGGAGCTCTTCTCTCTCTCTCTCAATAAGAAGAATTAGTTGGACTGGAAGGTGAGTTCTTTGAGGGGACTGAGAAAGAAGTGATAGAATCAGAAAAGCCTGAGAGGGTTTCCTTTTCAGAGACTGTTCTAGGATGTAAAATAGACTTCATGAATATAATTTACTTGAACTGAATGTAAAGGGCTCTTTTATGGAATAAGTCCATGCTGAACTGGAGGTACCCTGCAAAACATAGATTCTGGCAAGCTAAGAGGGATTGATTGGTGAAGGGGAGGCAGGAGCTACTACCTGTCAAATTTGCAGTACAGGCTTTTTCCCTCCCACACTTGGGGCAGACAGAATGAAACATCATTATTACATGCCTTCTCGATGAAGAGATCCAGGCACCACTACTGATAAATGGGCATTGGCACTTGAGCTGAACTATATGTCATACTTGCTTAACTTCAGGCTTAAAAGTAAAAGGAATCACCCATTGTTGGGGACCACCCTGCCTGGTCTCAGGAAGCTGTAACCCCCAGTGACTTAGGCTGAGTGAAAGACCTCCAGACCAGGAGCCACTAAGGAGACAAAACTTATTTCCCTGGCATGATCGGCAGCCAATGACAGGTAACAATTCTCTAAGAAAGAGAATGAATCTAACAGATGCAATCACATGAGAATGCCTAAGGGAAGAGACTCACGGGGCTGTGGAAATGAAGGGGTGATAGACAGCAACCCCTGCCCCCTCAGCTTTGCCAAAGCCTGAGTCCTTGCTTTTTGTTGTGAGAAATCCAAGTCTCCTGGCTGCCTTTGTCTTCTCTGTTAACTCAGGCCTGCAGGGACGGCCCAGACCAGAAACGGCGGACCCCCAGGGTAATCAGGCCTGGGACATAGAATATGCAAGATCCTGTGAGATCTGTTTGCTGGAGGATGTTATTAGATTAGCATTTGAAGGCACAAGACAGGAAACCAAAACTGCCCTTTGAGCCCTGTTAGATAAAACCCTAATCTCTGCCCAAAATCACAGCAGGAGTTTTGTCTGCACCTTTGTAAGACACCTACTTCTTTTGATCTTTTCTGCCAGACTGTGAATCCACAAACTAAATTTGTTTTCTCAATAAAAATCTGCTTGGGAATGGATATGGAGCGCCCTCCAGGAGAGAGGGTGGCCAAGCGCACTCTCTACTAGAGAGAGTGTCCATGGAGCTCTCCCCACTAGAGAGAGTGGCCCTTCTGTTCCTATTTCCCCACAGGACCCAGTTGTCCCTGTGTATGTTTTTTTCTCGTGTTTTGACGCGCATCCACAGCCAAGATGGATAATGCAGGCCGGTATCCTCCACAGCCCATTTCCTTTTTTAGCTTCATTCATCCAATGTCACTTGGAGAAAAGAAGGAAAAGCTTCAAAGGAAAGCAAAGATGAACAACAAGTTGATACACTAAGGACATAATTATAAAAATAGTTATCAACTCCTGGCTGGTGTGGCTCAGTGGATTGAGTATCAGCCTGTAAACCAAGGGTCACTGGTTCATTCCCAGTCAGGGCACATGCCTGGGTTGTGGGCCAGGCCCCCAGTGAGGGGCGAACAAGAGCCAACTACACACTAATGTTTCTCTCCTTCTCTTTCTCCTTCCCTTCCCCTCTCTCAAAACTTAAATAAATAAAATATTTTTAAAAATAATAAATACATGAATAAATAAATAAAAATAGTTATCAAATTCTAAGTGAGCCCCTACATTTAAAATGTGCAAGGTATCATAAGTGTCATTTCTCTATTTTTTTAATCCTCACTCTAGGATATTTCATTATTTATTTGAGAGAGAGAGAAAAAGAGACAGAGAAGGAGAAAGAAAAAAAATCAGTGAGGGAGAAACATCGATTGGTTGCCTCCTGTACTCACCCCAACAGGATCAAACCCACAACAACCCAGGTGTGTGCCCTGACTGGAAATAGAACCTGCAGCCTTTCTGTACAGGATGATGCTCCAACCGAGCCACCAGGCCAGAGCTCTACATGTCATTTCTAACCCCTATAATAACCCTTTGTAGTGGGCATTATTATCACTTCCTTTTTTGTTGTTACTATTAAAAAAAAACTGGGATTCAGCCCTGCCTGGCGTAGCTCAGTGGATTGAGCGCGGACTGGGAAACAAAGTGTCCCAGGTTCGATTCCCAGCCAGGGTACATGCCTGGGTTGCAGGCTATAACCCCCAGCAACCGCACATTGATGTTTCTCTCTCTCTCTCTGTCTATCTCCCTCCCTTCCCCTCTAAAAATAAACAAATAAAATCTTAAAAACAAACAAAAAAACTGGGATTCAGAGAAATTAAGTAATTTTTTCCAAACCAGAGAACTTCAAGTAGCAGAGCTGAGAACTCTGATCCTTTGATTCCAAACCCCAATTCCCTCTTCTAAGGCATTTCCCAAAGTGGGAGATGGTTTTAAAAGTATGTACTTATTTAATATTTACCTTTTATTTATGGAAAGTAATAGTGGTTTTGTTTTCATAGAAGTGATACAAAATCTATCTTTAAAATAAATTACATTTCAAAAATTAACATTGATTTTTAAGAAAGTAATAGATCCAATATTTATGTGGCAGATGACACTGTGTAAAACACATCCATGTATTAGAAAGTCAAAGTGAAGCAGCTCAAAATAAGTGATTTTTACTGACTATTCCTTAAAGCTCACACAAAAGAGGTAGTACTCAGACTTAGACATACAAGGTGAAGAAATAGCTTCCTCAGCCAGCCACTGTGCTTACTCTTCTCCACTCTTGGGAAATTTCCTTTGTGTTAGTCAAGCACTCGCAGGCCTTGGAGGGAGTTTTCTATTCTCTGTAAACTAAGATTGCAGTTGGGAAGTTAAGAGCTATCTTCCCTGCACTTCATTCCCACCAAGTCAAGATTTGTGCTTCTAATAGTGACAATTAGCTAACACATACAATTAGGCCAGGCAAATGAACTAAGTGAAAGCCAGAGGGGAAACCCAGGAGTCAGTTCCGGCACAATTTAGAGGAACAGTACTCAAAGCATGACTTAATGGTGGGGATATTAAGGTAGTAGGAAGGAAGGGGAGAAAGGGACAAATGTTTAAGGGCAAGTGGAGCTTTTACTGAACTCTTGAGACGACGTGATGCACAAATGTCCCTGTACCCCCTAATGGTAGCTTGTTCTTATCTCCAGCAACCATGGATGGACAGCAGTATAAATTTCCAGAGTGACTTTTGATATTTTTTTTACTTTATTTTTAGAGGAAATTCTATCAATATCAGTCAAGCTCTAGTCAATATCATCATCTGCTAATATCATCCTCAAATGGCACTAATATGATATTTGAATCCTAACATGAATGTTTCCACCCACATTTCAAGATTTCTGCAACTAGACTATAACATTAAATGTGGCCTTTCTTTTTCCCTTTTAATTGTATCTCACTCTTCATTTCTCCTTATAATTGAGTGAATATAATGTTCACATGTGTTCATGGGAATTAGGGTCAGTCATAATTTTAGAAGTATGTCACCAAATATAAGCCTGTCTACATACTATTGGCTTTGAAGTCATTTCTTTTTATAACTATTAAATACTAGAACAGTTCATTAGGAAAAATGTGTTTGAATAAGAAACCAAGCTGGTAGAAAAAAATAAAAATAAAGATAATCAAGAGAATGCTACTAGTCCCAACAGTTAGAGTCACCTTAATATCAAGAAAGACTAGAGCAAGGATAAGCAGATAATTCATAAATTGAATATTTTGATGCTCATTTATCTTTATTTTTAATAATTCCATTTGTGTTTATATGGTTAGATCACAAGTTCATGAGGTTACTCTTCATGCTGACTTCTCATGTAAATTACAAATAAATTTTTATGATAATGATTTAGGATAGCTATTTATGACAATGATGAGGTTAGCTATTCCTTTTCCCAACAGAGAGTTACCTACAAAGAAACAATTATTCTACTTTTGAGATGAGATGTCATGAAAGGAATGGTTTCCAAATACTTTGATTAAAAATGGATTATAGAATAATGCAACATAAAATTCCAAAGCAGGCAAAACTAATCCTGGTAGCAGTCAAGTCTATGGCTACTTTTGCTGAGACAAGAGTGGTGAATGATAGAGAAGAGACTCCAAGGACCCTCCTGGGGAGGGGTAGTCTGATAATGTTCTTTTTCTTGACTTAGATAGTGATTACACAGGTGTGTTTATTTTGTAATAATTCAGTGTGCTGTGTACGTATGAATTGTGCATTCTTCTGTATTTGTGCTATAGTTTTCAATTTAAAAGGAATTTTACAAAATAAATGCAACAGATATAGGACTTCTTATAAAATATTATTTTGTTGACAAAACAGGAGGATTTATTCTGCCTTCAGGTAAACTGTACTACTGGCTTTAATATTACATTGACTAGGGGGTAAATGTTGACTCTAAGAACATTAATTTTGATGTTCTCCCAAGGCATTGCTTATTTCCTGGCATTATCAGAATAGAACACATTTCTATATAAATGACAGTTTTTGGTCATTCTCAAAGAATAACAGGGAGTGTGAAAATCAGAAACATTGATCTCACATTGTATAATGATGTTTCTATTGATGTGAAATAGTTTCTATAAAATTGTAGGCTTGCTGTTCTAATACACATAACTGGTCCTGGAACTGCACTGTTTGGAAGACATTCACAACTGGAAATGACTTCCTTCAGGAAGCAGGTTCCAACAGGATAGTTTAGGGCCATGATGCTGGATTCCTCTGTCTCAGGTTACTCAGGTTACCCAGGTTACTGAGGGCCAAAAGAAGTTCAGTAAGTATTAATACTACCCTCTTCCTGCCCCAACCCATAACAGGGAGGATTCAGTGAATAAGGCTTTGAGCAGGGGCGATAAAAAGGAAATAGAGTAGGTGAGAACTTCTGTCCCTGGGAACCAGTCAAAATGGGAGCACTAGAAACATCTGTTTGAAATTCTGGTACCCACCAACAAGTGGGGAGCATAAAATTGTCTTGGGTGCCAAATTTGCTTGCTTCACCACTGAATTTGGGTGGTGTCTGTTAAGGATGGGCACAAGGATGTAAGAGCCTCCATATCTCTTCCCGTCCCAGAGTAAGTAGACTCATGTCAGTGGTTAAGGGCTGGTAAACCCCAAGAAGGGTCTGTACTCCTGTTGAATAATGCTTACCACCATCACTCCAAACCCCCGCAAAGGTATATCCATGTCCAAATTACTAGAAACTATGAATGTCACTTATTTAAGAGTCCTTGAAAATGTGATTAATTTAAGGATGGTGAAATGAGATTATCCTGGATTATTCAGATGGAGCCTAAATTCAATGACAAATGTCCTTATAAGAGATAAAACGTGAGAGTTGAGTGGCAGAGGTTAGAGTGATGTGATCATGGCTAAGGAAGCCAAGAAATGCCTACCACCACCAGAAGCTGGAAGAGGCAAGAAAGGACTGTTCCCTAGAGACCCCAGAGCAAGTACAGCTCTGCCAAAACCCTGATGTGCTTCTGGCCTTCTGAATGGTGAGAAAATCGATTTCCGTTATTTTTAGCCATCCAGTTTGTAATAATTTTTTAGAACAGCCCTAGAAAACAAATACAACTCTTAAATATACCTTTAAAGACACTACTAGTTCATCAAGAAGCCCACAGTTCCTCCCTGATTGAGAAATATTCTTTTTTTTTTTTTGGTAAATTCTGGACATTTGTTTTGTCTCTAGGTAGCAAGTGATAGTGTATCTCCCCAGAGGAACACAAGGGGACAAAACATGCCAGGGACAAGTAATTGCCCTAGCTGCCCCCTGCACACCGCCCTCTAACAGAGAAGGTGTATGTACTCCCTTGAACAATTTTATCTCCAAATTATTGCATTAAATTAATCATCACACAAATCTGATGGCTCCAAACAGTCTAAAGTAGATGATAACTGGTTTCTGACTTGTTAAAGGAACCTAACTGATATTGGCAATTAGGAAATTGCAATAGTAATGTACTTGAACTCAATATTACTGAAAATGGAACTTATGCTGAAGTTATGGTGCCTCCTTTGCCTTTCCTGCATCTGCACCATTCTCTCTTACTTATCTCAGGCAAAACTGCTAGTTTCTGCCCCCTTTCTTTGCTCACTCAGTTCACTCTAGTCCTCATCACTCACAGCAACCTCTGCAGCTGCTGGGTACATAGAAGGGTTCAGCCTTTCTGTCTCCTTTGTACCCGCATAACTGGACCTATGTCTCTTCCACCCTTCTTCAACACAGTCTGGGTCCTGCTCATCACCCTTACTCTAGTCCACAACACAGAACCTCTTGGAAATGCAAATCAAAACCACAACAATGAAATATCACCTCAGCCCAGCAAGATGGCTACTATCCCAAAAACAAACAAACAAGAAACAGAAGATAGCAAGTGCTAGCAAAGGAGATAGAGAAATTGGAAACCTTGTGCACTATTGGTGGGAATGTACAATGATGCAGCTCCAGTGGAAAACAGTATGACAGTTCCTCAAAAAAAAAAAAAGAAAATAGAATTACCATATGATCCAGTAATTCCATTCCTGGGTATATACCCAAGAGACCTGAAAGTAAGGTCTATAAGAGATAGTTGTACCAATGTTCACTGCAGCATTATTCACAATCACCAAAACATAGAAGCAACCCCAAGTGTCCTTTGAAGCATAAATGGATAAATAAAATGTGGTTTACTCATACAAAGGAAAATTATTCAGCCTTAGAAAAAGAAAGAAATTATGATGCGTGTTACAACATGCATGAATCCAGAGGACATAATGCTAAGTAAAATAAGCCAATCACACCCTGGCTGGTGTAGCTCAGTGGATTGAGTGCAGGCTGCAAACCAAAGCATCGTGGGTTTGATTCCCACTCAGGGCACATGCCTGGATTGCAGGCCAGATCCCCAGAGCAGGCCACATGAGACGCAACCACACACTGATGTTTCTCTCCCTCTCTTCCTCCTTCTCCCTCTCTCTAAAAATAAATTAATAAAAAATATTTATTTTTAAAAATAAGCTGGTCATAAAAATACAAATACTGTATAATTTTACTTATATGAGTTATGTTGGATAATCAAATTCAAAGAACAGAAAGTAGAATAGAGGTTGCCAGGGGCTGGAAAGAAGGGGAAATGGGGACTTATTTAATGGTTTTAGAGTTTCAATTTTGCAGGATACAAAATTCTGGAGATTGGTTGTACAACAATGTGATTATACTTAACACTACTGAACTGAACCCTTGAAAATGGTTAAGACGGGCCCTGACTGGTGTGGCTCAGTGGATTCAGTGTGGCCTGTGAACCAAAACATTACCAGTTCAATTCCCAGTCAGGGCACATGCCTGGGTTGTGGGCCAGGTCCCCAGTTGGGGGCATGGTGAGAGGCAACAGATCCATGCATATCACACATCAATGATTCTCTCCCTCTCTTTCTCCCTCTCTTTCCCTTTCTCTAAAGATAAATAAATAAAATCTTTAAGAAAATGGTTAAAATGATATATTTTATTATGTGTGTTTTACCACAATTAAAAATAAAAATTACAAGATACATAAGATACAGAAAAGTAAAGAGACTAATACAACCACCCATCCAAATTTAAAGCTACACTGTCAACCTCTGCATCTCATTCCCCTCCTTCTCCCACAATTGGTGTGTATCTGGATCATGCATAATTTTCTACTCATAATTCTCCTTCTATCTACCCCAAACAATATGTAGTATTATCTTAATATATCTCAAAAACATAATGTTGATATGGAAGAAGCAACTTGTAAATGATGTTATTAATGTAAATTTTAAAGGCATTTTAAGGTAAATTTTAAGTAGCAGAATGGCTGTCTCCACACCGACAGACAAAAATCACAAAAGCATGCTGTTCTTAGATTTAAGTTCCTAAAACATTTGAAATAACCCACCTCCTTCTTAAGGGGCAGCATCTATATTTCACTCAAGGTCCTACTTTTGTTCCCTTGGCTACTTGGTCAGGTTGCTCACTGGCTGCCCCTCCCATTAAGCCTGGCTAAGACCTCAGCTATCCTCCCAAGTGTGGGGTCACCTCCTGTCTGTGTGTTCACTGCCACAGATGCCTTCATTCCTGGTCTACCACAGCCTAACTGGAGTGGGGGGGTGAGCTCCATAAACTTTGAGGATTAACATAATTTTGAAAATATGCAGTTCTATTTGAGGCTTATGCTAAAACATAGCTTTATGCATTATGAAAATACATGAACAATTCAACCATCAAAGAAAGAAACAAAACATCGAAACAAGACACAAAGCTGAGAATTTGAGTTCTTTTTTATGTTAAGAAACTCTATAAGAAAATTCCAATAAATACCATTCTTTGAATTTAAACTCTGAAAACTACACTATATGTAATGAAAATTTTACATGTAATTTATTTTGCACTCCTTTCCACTTCAAGCATAACACAGCAAGTTCCCTGGTCAGTATTAACATTATTTTCCTTTTTATATTCACCCTCAAGTCAGTCAATATGTAACATGGATCACCCATTCCTGATGATGAAAAATTTATTTCACTTTTGTATAGATTAGACCTTCAATTTTAATGAAGGCATCATCATCAAGCAATCTGACATAATTTGAGCAGAAAGCCCAAAAGATATGTAACAAGCTTAAATGTTCTGCTTTTCTGCATAAGTAAATTAAGTTTTGAAAGCAACTACAGTGCCCTCTGTATTAGGCCATTTTTTATTTTACCATGTAAATGGTAACTGTACAATTAGACTGTACAAATGCAGTAGCATTGGTAAGCAAAGCAAGGTTGTTGTGGTTTTGCCTGTATCTAACTATACATATATCATTTTTCTATCAGGAATCCTTATTTCCCTTGCATATACCTCAGACAATGTAACTCACTGTTTTCTGGCATACCCAGATTCAAAACTCTGCTCTGACACTTTCTAATGATGAGTTCAAAGCAAATAACATCACTCCTCTGAGGCTCAGCTTCTCATAGTTAAAATGAAGTTAATAAAACCTACTTAACATGGAACTGGGTGGGTTAGAAGTAACACAAGTGAAGCACCTAGCACTGTGCCTGGCATCTCAGTAGTTATTATTGAGGTTTAACAGAACTCTTTTTAAATCATTTCATGCAGATCAAATAGAGATTAATAATAAACACAAAGAATATGTTGATTTGGTTTTGTTGGTTTGTTTCTCATTTTGCTTATTTGATCAGTTGTTTCTCTGAATTAGCCAAATCAACTACTGGTTTGGAAATTAATATGGTCACAACCATCTATAATCAATCCATGTTTATGGATTTCTACTGGGTGACTTTCCAGGAAAAAATATGTAAAGTTGGATTCCCCACTTTCACACTATATACCAGGATAACTGCAAATGGATCAAGGGCTTAAAATAACTTATAAAAGGTCTATAAGAAATGGGAAATTTTTATAACCTTGGAGTAGGACAGACCTTTCCAGCTATGATTCATACTTCAGATATCATAAAACAAGAAAAGATCAACCAATTCAACTGCATAAAAATAATACCAAAAAAAAGAACTTTGGCAAAATCAAAAGTCAAAATACTGGGAAATTATTCGCTCATTCTACAGACAAAGGGCTGATCTCCATAATATGTAATACATTGTTGAAAATTTTTAAAAAGACCAATAATCCAATAGAAAAAAAAATGGGCAAAATATGACTAGAAAAATACAAATGATCATTAAATATATGAAAAGATTTCAATTGTAGTCATGATAAAAAAGCAATGTGAAAAGAATATCAAACTAAGTTAGTATTTCTTGCCTATCATATTTACAAACATCCAAAAGTTTGATTAACCACTTGGCTGACAAATTTGTGGGGAAATCTGGACTCTTCATGCACTATCAGGGTAGTGAAAATGATACCACACTTATGGAAGAAATTTGGAAATATCTTTGAAAATTATAAATGCACTTATCCTGGCAATCTTACTTCTGGGGATTTATCTTAAGGGTATACTTTGCACATTTACAGAATTGTTTGCAATAGCAACAACCTGGAAGCAACTCACATGTCCATCTAAAGACTAGTTTTATCACTGTGGTTCACCCACAGAATGGAATACTCTGCAGCCCTTAAAAAGAATAAAGAAGCCCTTTATGTATATAAAGGAAGACAGATAGTTGAGTAAAACATATATATATTGTTTTTATATACTCTGCAGCAATTGGCTGCAGAGTATTAGATTTTTTATCTAAGAAAGGAAAGTGACTTGATTACATATTTATATGTGGTTGCATTTATATAAAGAGGTATTGGAAAGATACAAAAATTAAATGGAAGAAAGTGGTCTCCTACAAAGGGAAGAGGTAAAGAGTCAATGAGAACTGCAATGGGAGCTAGACTTCCCACTGTATTCAGTTTAATATAATTTTGATTTTTTAACATGTGAATGTGTTACTGATTCATAAAGTTAAACTCAAGATATATTTATCAATTACCTGCTATTTAGAAAGCCCTGTGATCAGTACTATAATAGTAGTGCTTTTAAACAAGCTACAGTGAATATTTTTGGCATCTATTTGTTAGATATGGTATTTTGCATTGGCTCATGGGGGTGAGATAGGAAGAGATCTCGTGGTTTATAAGTTATATTAGAGTAAAGTTCCCACCTTTGATTTTACACCTCCCTCCCTCATGGCCTAGTATGAATATGATATCTTTCTGACAGAACACATGTAGATACAAAGAGAAATTTCAATAGTGCAGAATAGTACTAAATAAATACCAAGGAAAAATGCTCTAGATCAGAGAGGAAAATTCCCATTGAACTAATCCAGAAAAGCTTCATAGGAAATAAAACATAAAATGAGTTTTAGGTATCATGTACAATAAATTTTTTTCACAAAAAGTTCTTCTACAGAACATTTTCTGTAGAAAAAGTTTTTTTTTACAATTGCTCTGATTATATTGATTTTCTAAAGGGGTGAGTGGGATACAGGAAGGACATGCTTCATTATTTCTACATTATTTCTAATCATTTCCATTCAATTATCAAAAAGTGGATAACCTTAAAAAACTTGTTTTTCCTGTCATCTTAGTTCTTCCTTAAAACAAAAATAGTACATGGAAATAAGAGTTGGATTGAAACTCACAATTTAAAAAAGTCTCTCTTCTTTATTTTATTCCTTTCTAGTTTAAAATTTTAACCATCTCAGGACGCATGTCTCTGACAGATTTCATAGACAATTTCTCCGCAGTTTTTGTTCCTGTCCTACATTACAAAGAAGTTTCATATTGTAAATACTCTTATGGCCCCAGTGATGAAAAGGGAGCACATCCGTGAAAAATCATTTGTCACAGCTCTCAGGATTGGAACTGCCCCTCTAGTACCTGCATGGCC
Organism: Phyllostomus hastatus; assembly: GCF_019186645.2. Lineage (NCBI taxonomy): Eukaryota > Metazoa > Chordata > Mammalia > Chiroptera > Phyllostomidae > Phyllostomus > Phyllostomus hastatus. The sequence continues at coordinate 4,635,403 of NW_025333857.1, forward strand.
TCTTTGGCACTTCCAGCCCATCCTCACCACTTACCCATAGGAACTCACTGCCACTGTCATCTTAATGCAGCTGTAACTGCTGCCAAAAGTTCTTATGCTGGGAGAGAAAGTCTCCTATCTTCAACCCACTGGTCCCACTGCTAGCCTCGGAGCCCTGCAGATGAGGCAAAGTCATCTCATGAGAGTTAAAGTCGTCACTCCAAAAGAATCATTCTGCCTTACATTAGTTTGAAGTTAGGTTGGGGAGTGGGGGGAAGGGAAGTGAACAACGTTTTCTCATTGTCATTGTTAGTTTCATTCTAAACAAACCTTTATAACTTTTACATTTAAAACAATTGGTTAGATTAATAACTAATAGTTAGATTAACTGTAAAATACAATTTTACAACATATAGGCTCCAGCACAAATAAAGTCCCTTCTTTATTACAAAATCATAAACATATTATTCTGTGACATAACAATATCGCATTCAAGCACACCATATGACATTTTAGGTGAAATGTTCAAATTAAAACTATAAATTATTACACCCATATTATTACCCTACCAACCACACTCACACAAGCCTTACTTTTGCCATACCATGTATATTAGATGTATTATTTAATCATCTAGTTGACCAAGTTCACTTGAAAAATAACATTTTCAATATCATGTTAGATGTGGAAAATAAGTAGAACAAGTGTCTTCTAAGCAACATTGAAATCTTTCAGTTGCCCCCACTATTGTAGAACCAAGGTGTTCAAAGAAACATTGACTACTGTACTGATAAGATCAAACCTAACTCTTTTTCTACCAACGTTACGTGCGGCAAAAGATGTATAAAGTGCTGTCACCTAAGTTAGTAATAACCCCAGCAAGTTTGGCTATGTAAGGAAAGAATTAGCCTACTCATTTGGGAATTTAGTGGTTTTTGGAAAGCAGAAAGTGACAATGAAGCTGGAAATGGAGTGGCTTAGGGGCTTGTTCTGCTTTATAAATAATAATAAACCTTTTCTAACATGAAGTAATATGAAATGAAAACAATGTCCCTAGAGTATAAAATTACCTCATAACCTAATTTGCATTTCTCCACTCCAAGCATATTTTCTTTGAGTTCTACTTAGAAAGCAAAAGGTGCTGTGTGATAATTAATTTTAACAAGTACCTGGCAGCCTAAGCTAGACAGCATACAAGTTGCCCTAGACCAAGTAAGAATTTCAACTGCATTTTTTTATGGTGCCCCCCTCCCCACGATGACATTATTTAGGCATTTAAAAGCATCTGGAATGCAACTTTATGTGTTTTTTTTTCTTAATTTGTATTTCTTCCTTTTATTTCTACTTGAATACATAAGCAGTTTGTAAAAACTGTTAAGAAATGTGGGAGATAATTGAATCTTGGTGTAGCAAAACTAGAAAGGTATTAGGTATTTGCTATTCATCAAAGGGACCACATTTTTCTTGTCTTTTTCCCCAGTGTTCAGAAAAGAAATGTGCACATCTGACTTGTAATGTGGAATTCATTAGTAAAAAAAAAAAGTGCTGTAGGATCAGATCTTTCTGTCATTTCCCATGCAGTGTTCTCATTCTTTTCTTAAAGCACTATTTGGTAAAAGTGATGGTTTTCATTTGTGATCAACCCTGTTCAAGCGCTATTTCTCTTTTATATCCCTACACATGGAACATAGAAAGGCAAATAATGAACCATTTCTGAGGACAAAGATAAATTTTGAAAGAACTCATATCATGATTTGATAGTAATAACTTACCTCTTATCTATTCATCTGTTTATTATTCTATACTAAATTATTTATGTATATTTTTGTTCAGAATTTATATGAAAAGTTATAAAATCTTAATTATGGCATAAAAGACATTCAGTAATTTCCCAAGCAAGCCACTAAAAAGATGAATAGCTTTCTGAGTATTTTCAGATCAAAAACAATGATATGACAATTTATCCCTTTTTACATTTTTTTTTATTTTATTTATTTATTTTTAGAGAGGGAAAGGAGGGAGAGAGAGAGAGAGAGAGAGAGAGAGAGAGAGAGAGAGAGAAACATCAATGTGCGGTTGCTGGGGGCTATGGCCTGCAACCCAGGAATGTACCCTGGCTGGGAATTGAACCTGGGACACTTTGGTTCCCAGCCCATGCTCAATCCACTGAGCTACGCCAGCCAGGGATCCTTTTTACATTTTTTAAAACAGACTTACTGCATGCAACTCAGTTGCTTGCTCTCACAAAGAGTCCCAATTAACTTTCATGATAAAAACTTGTCAAATTCCACTACTTCTACAAAGGCAATACTATCTTATGTTTCATAATCAAGGTTTAAACTGATGGTTAATGCCATGGGAACAATAACAGGTTACAAATAATGTGTCTAAATTTAGAGTTCTTTTCTCTTGCTAGTATATAAAATGTTTACTTTTACCTACCTGGCAATCTTGATGCTTATGTGGTCTGTTGTTTGTGTCACCTAAAAATATAATAACATTCAAATTAAACTTTTCCTCATTAATGTCACTTGAGATGATGTGCCATACTTAGAGCTTAGTAAAATTCTGCAGTCAAATCTATGCACTGACTAAACAAATTTACTTAATTTTTGTTTCTGATGGGAACTTAAGTTAAATTGCATTCAACATTTATTAAGATCTAACATAAGCAAGGCATTATGCTTAGAGGTGAAGGACAGACAAGGGTGAATCAGACAAGGCCCCTGTCCTCAGGAAGCAGTTGAGTGAGGAGATTAAGACTTACATGCACCTTATGTGGATAAAGCAGAAAAAGCTCTCACCTGGTTACTAGCACACAAAGTTGTTAGTTACAGATCTGCCCCAAGCTAAAGATATGAACTTGAGCAAGTCTCTTTTCTTTGCCCTCTTAATATCTTCATCTGTAAATTAGGAATAGACTTATTCAACAAACATAAAATGAGCATCTACCATCTGACAGTAGTAGCCAACCTTAACAAGAAATTACCATATGGCAAGTATCACAGTAAACATTTTACCTTGATCATCCCCTTTAATCCTCAAAGCAAACCCATTTTCAAAAGGACAAAACTGAGATTCAAAGATGTTAAGTAACTCCCCCAAGGTTACGTAGTGGTTGAGCTGGATTCAAACCTAGGTTGATTCAAGCCTAAAACTGATGCGTTTAAATCCTACAACCATCTCTAATAGCTTCTATATTATGTGACCATTATTTTTTTGCAAAATGTAGATTATAAATACAAAGAGTTTGTTTTTTATGTTAATAATGGAGATTAAGGGTGTACAATAGAATGATACATTGCTTCAACCAGGGGAAATCTAGGAAGACTTCTTGGATGAGGCAACATGTAGCGGAAGACTTCCTCACACAGAGGGACAGTAAGAACACTCCAGGCTGAGAGAGCTATGTGAGTGGTTACAGAGCAGTAAACACTACCGGATCTGCAGGGTACAAGGGGGAAGGGCAGTAAGAATGAAGCCCTGAAAAGTCATCTGTGATCAGGTATTGGAGAGCCTTCAGAGTCATGTTGAGGACCCTAGATACTACTGAAAATTTGCATCTTCTGAAAGTTGAAGAATATGAGAGTGAAATAATTGGTATTCTTTAGTTTAGGGATTACATCTTTGTTTCTTTGGGAGTATTTTTTTTTTCTCGTTGCTGTTGTTTTCATTAAGTACAAGCAATAGGAACAGTTATCAAGATTGCCAAGTACAAGATGCAAATACAAAACTGGTGTGACTCAACTAGCAACAAATAATTTAAAATGTCATTTTTAGATGACACAATTTTCAGTAGCAGCACAATTTAAATATAACTTAGGAAAATATTACAAAAGGTGTGAATTTTTTTCTGAGAAAATTATAAAACCTAATTAACAAAAGTAAGAAGTTGTTTGTAGAAAAACATTAAATGGATTTATAAATTCAATGCAACTCCAATGAAAATCTCACAAAGGTTATTTGTGGAATTTTACAGGCCAGTCAGTCCTTACATTCACAGGGAGGAAAGTGGGCCAAGTCTGTCAAGACAATTTGGAAGAAGAAAAAGAGTTGATGTCAAAAGTCCTCAGATGTCAAAGCATTTTAAAACTAAGTGACCTGAGAATGGCCCAGAAACATTAGTTGTGGTTTTATATTTCTTTGATGAATTAAAGAAAGAGTGTGGAGAAGGGAGATGGGATAGATTATACACACAACAAAGGAGAGATGAGTTCCACAGTGCTTCACCCACTTTGAGTCAGAGTGACCCTGATCCTTAAAAAAGTGACCCAAACTCTTAAATATAGACAAAAGCTATTTTCAAAAGAAGCACTTGGATCATGGGAGCCTGGCCTTAAGGATAATAATTCTTAGTAGTTGGAGTAAGTTTCAAAAAGCCACCTGGCATTTGCCAATCATCTGCTATATGCTTAAAACAAAGGAGTCAGAAGGTGAAATTGTAAGCAAACTGTCCTGGATCTCAAATAGCCTGTGACAGAGTTGAGAGGGCAGAAGTCACACAGTAGTACTTTAGTTGACTAAAGACCTAAAGAACTAGTAATACTAAACTAAAGAACTACTTACATAGCAGCATACTAGTAAGTAGAATAAAGTATAAGTATAAATGAAAAAAATACTGAGAGTTGAAGGAGAACAGTAACCACACCACAGGCAGATAAGCTCAAGGAGGTATTCTGAGGTGAGTCTGGGAAGTATATGGCTCTGAGAAGGAGTCATTGACATTGAGAGCATGACCATTCATCTGCCATGACTCAGCATGACTCAGGCACCAAAACCATCAATGTGCATTGTTGACTGCATATAAATTCTGTCATGTTATGACCAAATTTGTTAAGATACATCTTCAAAAGCTGCCTTCCTCTTTAAAAAATTAACTAACAATCCTAAGATTTTTAAAAATGGCTGATTTGTCTTCCTACTTCCTGTCCTCTTTTTGCTGTGCATTTCATGATGCTGCAGAGAGCTAGGAATTTCCTCCCCCTGGGGACTCTTTATTTTGGGACTTAAATCACTCACAACTGTTGCTTTTTGCAGAGCACCAACTTGGAAAGAACACATGATTTTATATAATCATGAATCCCCAGTGATGTTCTCTTTCAGAGCTTTTGCCTACCTTGTGCATCATTAGAACGATAGACTATTAGCTCTAAATATAGACTCACTAGAGCTTTCTAAACTATTTCCATAAAACTAGCTCACAGAACTAACTTTATATATCCAGGAACCAAGATTCCAACTCAATGTACTATAATCCAACCAAAAGGTAATGCATCATAAAGTTTATATTGATAAATTTGCAATGATGAAGGCAACCACATAAAATCTCATTACTCAAAAGAAATTAAACTCACTGTGGTTTATACAGCAATACTTCTCATCCATGTCTAACATTGGATCATTCACAAGCCAGTCCAGTTAAATATAATCTGCTGTAATCTTGGGAAATGGGAGGTAATCAACAAGTCCTCAGCTCCAGCTCTGAAGCAGCACATAATACATTTCTGAAATACATTAATAAACAGAGGATCGGGAAAAGGCTTCATCATAATAACTGACACTTGTGATGTAGCAAGAAGGTTCCCTAAGTTCTGATATTATACTTATCAGAATTATAAATAGGTGCACAGTTTAAGAAGTTTATAAGTTATTTGTTATTGCTTGTTATTCCTGCATAGTTACTAAAAAATGAGATTAAATCCACCATTTCTTGATGCGTTGTTCTAAATCCTTAACTTGCTTGACTTCAGGTGATCCTCACAGCAACCCCGTGAAAAATTACTCTGCTTGCATTTTGCAGCTAAGGAAACTGAGGCATGGAGAAGTACTGTCCCATAGGCAGAGACAATACTTACACCAGCTCTGTCTGATTCCAGAGCCCAGGCTTTTAACCATCTGCTTCACTGCTCACTAGTTGTGGAGCATTTGTATATGATTACTAATTAATTATAAGTGGAAAGGTAGGTAGCTCAAAAATTTCTAAGTAGAGAGTTAAGGGTATCACTCTGCTTGGAAATGGTGCATTGGGGCTCTTGCCTGAAGATATATTTCAATAGCAAAACCTATTTTAACTTAGATGGTACAGTCATTTGGGGTGGTTTATTTGGGCTGATTAACAGAGTTTGAAGGGAAGAAGTGTTAAACCCCTCAAGTCATCCTTTAGTACTGTTAATATGGATCACATTACTGCATACTTACATCATTTTCTCTTTGGTTTCCTGAAAAGGGGATGAGTGCTAGGAATTATCCTCCCCTTTACACATTTGAACTTACATGTGCTATGGACCACAATATTAAGTCATAATTATTTTTCCCTCACAATATTTTTATCTGATCCATCGAAAGACATACAAACTACTGCTACACAATATCTAAAAAATTGTTTAATTAGATGTGGGGAAAATATTCATGTTCACTAGCTACAAAGCATCATGCATACAGAGCCACTTGCTTTATACAGTGGTACCTCGGTACTCATCGTTAATTTGTTCCAAAACTCTTGATGACTGCCAAATGATGAAGCATTTTGTCATGTGGGCAGCATAGTAACTCATACAAGTTCTAGCAAGTGTGACAAGTCTCGAGCAAGGTCTGAGTGTTGAAACATTTTTTTTTTTTTGCATCAAAATGCAAAAGTACAGGGTTTGACGAGTTCTGAAGCTGACAAGTACTGAGGTATGACTATATTTTATTTCTTATGGTCATGGAGAATTTAGACCTAGGTGTTTCGTTATTTTTCTCTTAGGAGACATAGTTGTTCTGGATTGATATTGCAGGAAACCAGAAACCTGTTGGAGAACAAAGAAAATTGTTTTGCCTCTAGGCAAAATTTTGAAGTAGAAAAACTCTTCTTGGTGGTGTACCAGTTGGCTCCAAGGCACTTCATCCAGTCCCAGTCTTACCCTGAAGTGGGGGTGTTAATGTATCGCCCCACTAGGTGTCATCTGAGAAAGCAACTCAGGACAGACTGGCGTCCCCAGGACTCTGTGGGCTCTGGTGCTGCACTAAACTGGCCTGAGTCAGCCAGCTAGGCACCTTTACGTAAATAATTTAATCTCTCTGAATGCGAGTTATAGCCTACGTAAAACAGGGATGACGCTATCTATATCGTAAATATGTTGGGGATAAGGCATAATTCTTCCTGTAAACTGAGGAGCACAGCATCAAACACACAGTAGGAACCAGATGATCAGTAGCTATTTGATGTTATAAGCATACATCAGTGGGTAAGGGATCTATATCTATGCCTGAGGGAGTCATTTCTATTTTTATTCCTCCCTTTCTTCCTTTGTGAATGATAAAAATGTGCTGCGTGATTTTTAAAGATAAAAAATGTTAAGTGCTACCCATCTGTAGTGAATAACCTGAATACACACAGTTGCAGAACAAAGGTTGGTTTAATTCGAGGTTTAAAAAAATATTACAGCATATCAAATAAAATGGTCAAGTACCTTTCAAAGGTTAAAAAAATTCACTTCGTGCAACTAGCAAAGATGATTTTTAAAGGTGTGAAAATAATGCGTGAGAGAACGTTTTACATGTAAAGCATACAAAATTGTGATGAATATGTCTTGTGCGAAAAAGAAATTACCTAACTGGATTTGGGGTGAAATTACAGTATACTTAATTGTGCCATTAGGGAAAAAAAATACATTCATTTATCAAATGTTTGTTGAACGCCAATACGTGCCAAGCTCAAACAAAACAATACACAACCACCAGCTCCGCTTCGTTTTATCAGGTCCCAGCAGCCTTTCCCCAGAAGGAATAGCATTGTCTATCTTGGTTAATACCTTAGGCCAACATTTTTACAGGGCGCGTCATTGTGCAAAAGGACAGAGCAGGTCAGCACCCGCCCCCCGCCCTTACTCAATCCTCATTCGTCCACGTCACAGCAAATCGAAAATGCTAAGACGTTACTACGGTGTCCCACGAGAAAAATGAAGCTGCCTCACGCAACTACTTGTTCCGCCCACGTAAAAGATGGCGCTCGACGTATCAGTTATCCTGGCTGTCCTGTTCCTTCCCGTAGGAGGCGGGGTTTAGAGAGGGCGAGAGGTACGAGTTTCAACTGTGTTTTGCGACTTCCGCATTTTCCCTCCTCCCCTTGCTTTCACAGTATTTGCCATAGGTGAAAAAGGAAAGATTAGATAAAAATTTAACAAGAAAAACCCAAAGCCGGGCTCAGTAGTGCAACTCCTGGATCGACTCCCGCGTTGGGTCGGGCTTGGGGGCGGGACCGGAGGCGGGGTGGGGGCGGGGCTGCGGTTGCGGTCCCCGCGCCTGCGGCAGCGGAGGCGCAGGCGGTGGCGAGTGGGTGAGTGAGAAGCCGGCGGGCTGGCGGCGGCTTTTTGAGGTCGGGGTCCCAAGACCGCACGGGGGTGGCGGCGGGGGCTCTGCCCCGGGTTTGCCTCGTCCTCTCTTTTCCCGTCATAACCGAAACCGGGCGTCGTCGGGCTTCCCTGTCTGGCAGTGGAGTTGCTTGCATCCGGGTCCCTGTCTTCCCGGAGCGGCAGCGCGAAGATCAGGGGATCGGGATCGAGCCCTTTTGCCGCTTTCCCTACCGCATTACCCGAGCTGGCTGATTCCTGGGGACCTGGCCTGAGACCCGGAGGGACCCATCGGACGCGCGGTTATGCGCGCAGGTTCCACGGGAAGGGGCCTTGGGCTCGGAGAGACCTGGCGCGGGCGAAGGCCAGAGGGCGAGCGGCGCACAGCTGCTGCGGACCAAGTTGGGGGCATAGAGGAGATAAGGTGATTTGGGAGGGCGGTGAGGACAAGATATGCCCACAGAACTGAAAATTTGGGCGGCAGTTCTAGGCTGGGTTGTGCTCCATTCTGTGGGACATGACCTAATTGTTTCACAGTTCTGTGGTTACACATACTTACTTAAAGGAAGTGACCACTGTGACTTGGGCATCGCTTGACTGATGGTATCAGTATCAGTTTCAGAAAGAAGTGCACTGATTATATTATAGGTCTGCTATGTCCAGCCACACGGGGTCTGAGTGGCTATGGTGAACTTTTCTAGGCTTCTGTGCTCAGGAGACAGAGAAGCAGATGAGGCACTTGCCCAAGAGAGATGGCCGTATCAGAAACAATGAAGATTGTTAGGCTCTAGCAAAGTACTAGTCTGATTTTGACCAGTGGACAAGTTCCAATTCTTATTAGAATTCCCATTCCTGACCTGTGATGCACAGCAAGGGGACACAGTACTTTTGGCGTTGCTTTTGATTTGTACAAAAGGAGCTGGAAAGTACTGTTTGATATGATCTTTCACAGACTTAGGAAAAGTTAACATGATGGGAACATCACGGAAGCAAGAATGTAATATAACGGAGATTAGTCATATGGAGTCCAAATACTTGAAATATGGTGTTATGTGATGTAGATACTGTTGCCAGCACCTCAGCCGAACCCTGCTACTCTTGAGGGAAGAAAATCAGTTGGATTTGCCTTATGATAACTGTGCTCTTTTATACATTATGAAAAAATGAGAAAGATTATAGACTGCATTGCAGATTGTGTAGTAAGCTGGCCCTAACTTGTTCCAGAAAACAATTACATAGAGGCTAAAGATTTTTTCCCCATAATACTCCAAAGTGGATAAAATAGTCTCTTTATTTGACTCTGTTATCAGTCCAAAAGTTTCCTTTCAGAGAAAGAAGTAGAAAACCCATAAGTCTCCTATCCTTCAAGCCTGCCCTTGGACTCATTATCTGAGAAATTTGAAGCTGTGAGAGAGATGGCCTGATAGTGGTATCTTGAACATATCTGAGTGTTGCCTAATGAAAATTTAGAAAGTGTCGCAAACTTTTTGGTGTTACAAGCAGTTCACTGTGGATAAAGTTTGTCTGACAGGTCCCTGTTTCCTAAAGTGGGTTGATTTAGGACCACCTTAAGGCTGGGAGGCAATACACAGAAAGGATGATCACAAGAAGTGTGAGTCTTACTATGGTTAAATGCTGATTTACAATTGCAGTGGATCAACCCACTTTCTAAATACCAGTCAGAGAAGGGGTGGTTGATTTTTAGTAAAGGATTAAGGAAAAGCAAATATTCAGATCTTCTCTGCCAGTTTTAGTAAATGATAGTTAATATAATCTGCATTTGTTGGGCTATTTTCAGAATGTGTGTTGGGTACATTTCATCAGTGCTATACTTTGTCTACAGAATCACCCAGTTTGGATCCTGGCTTCCCTCAAAAGATGCTTAAGGCTAATGTTTAATAACCCTCTGGGGAAGCCAACATTGTATATAAATAGATACATAGATTAAAAAAAAAGACTACTGGTTTTGAACTGATTTTTTTTTCAGCCACGTTTGTATATTTGGGTTTTCTTTACAAGAATGATGATTTTAAAAAGTATTAGATCATCTTTACAATTCCTAGTTATACTTCTCTGTGACATTTCATTTCTCAGGTTATTTCTTTTGGCAGGATTTAAAGCTAAGCAATCAACATGATCCTTGTCGTTTGGTTTCTTTCTAATGATACTAGCAGTGAGACTGAATGTAATTAGTAAGTCTCTCATAGTTTGATTTCAATATCAGTTAAAAAGTTTTCGTATAACCCAACCAGATTTTGCCTTAGGACTCAATTCAATTTTAGGAAATGTTTTTATTTTCAATGCAATGATGAAATGCCTGAGTTGCTACCTTGCTTTTATGATTGATTATCCACCCTTTTTATAAAAAAAAAAGAGCAAAACAAAAATATATTACTATACTGTTTTATGCCTGTGTGTTTACTTAATTCATATCCATCGCCTCCAGTTTGCTGTTGTTAATGATAACAATAGCATCATTACAGTTTCAATTCAAATTATGTTCTTGTATTCTGTCATTGTAACTGCCTAAATTGTGTCCAAAACAATGAATACTTTAAACAAGCTATAATATAGCTTATATCGACTTACAGTGTAATATAACACATTAAAAAATAAACATTTCTTAAATGAATTTCTAAAATAAAAGGTACACACATAAGAACTGTCTTGGTGTTAAACCATTTTTGCATCTACTTAAAGAGTTTACCAAACTGTAATACTTATTCTTGAAATCGTGATAAAAGTGTGCTCCTAATACTCTAAAAATAGAAGTTGCTGCTTTTCATCAGTCTCTGAACTCTCTTGACAAGATGTAGATAAAATCGTTTAAGTAAAATGGTTTCTTTGACATGAATTTAGTTATAGGTCAAATGTGTTCTCCTGAAGCAATCATATAGGCAAAGATAGGTATATCATATTTCAGCTAATAACTGTTATCTTTTACAATTTCGATGAATAGATTTTACAATTTAAACTTGCTTAAATGAAATTGTCATTTTTTAAAATTTTCTGTCTTTGAATTAAAATACTCAGTTTTAATGTTAAAAATGATTCCTTTTGCACTAACATCAAATTGAATATGCACCCTCAGATTGATATATTTGAGTAGTTTAAGATATATAACTGACCTGGGTTCTGGCCTGACTCTGTGACCTTGGGCAGTTCATTCTTCTTTCTGTGTCTGTTTTCTCAGTAGATTGAAAGGCTTGAAAAGGGTCCATCCAGTTGTGGTGTTCTCTACATGTTCTACGTAACTGAAGCTTTTTTATTTCAGCCATTTAGAACTCCTTGTAGTGATAAAATGCTATACAGCTGTCTTGAATAGCATATTAAATGTTTTATCTTTGTGTTTCAGTGTCATTTTAGACACCTGTAGTGAACTTTAGTACCCAGATACCTAGAGAATTAATTGAGAATGATAGGATGTGTGATCATTTTTTCTTCCTGGTCCACTGCTGAGTTTTGGCTTTTTTTTTTTTCCCCTTTCAGTAGCCTTTACAGTGTTCCTACTGCCAGGTGTTTTGCTACTTTCCTAGGAATGCTATAACAAAGTACACAAAAATTTATTCTCTCATAGTTCTGGAAACTAGGAGTCTGAAATAAGGTGTGAACAGGGACCTGCTCCTCTGAAGGCAGGAGGGAAGAATCCTTGCTTGCCTCCTCTTGGCTTCTTGTGGCTACCAGCAGTCCTTGGCACTCCTTGCTTTGTATCTGCATCACTTTAATTTCTATCTCCAACTTTACATGGCCCTATACCCTCTTATGTCTGTATCTTCAAATCTTTCTCTCTTTATAAGGACAACCAGACATTGGATTAGTACTCTCCCTAATCCATATGATCCCATTTTAACTTGATTATGCCTATTTTCAAATAAGGCCACATTTGCAGATACTGGGGATTAGGACTTGAACAGATTTTGGTGGGGACTCACAGTTCAACCCCCAGTAAGCATCAGTGTCTCTAACTGACTCCTCCCCTTCCTCATTTAGTTGATATGGTTTAGGAACCAAATACCCAATTATCTTAGAATTGCATATAGAATGGACATTTGGGAACAGTGAGGATCTATTCTATGAGCTTTAGTTTATAATTATTTCCTCTGAATGTTAATAAGCTCTTTTTAGTTCATTGTTACTTGGGATTTCTAAGTATATTTCTGGGTATACTTAGATACACGGTGATAAGTAACTATGTATCATAAAATTTTATCAGTAAATACTTACTGTGTACCCATCAATGCTAGTTGAATGTCTCTATCCTGGTTGGAGACATGCTTCCAAGTCTTTTTTGACTGAAGAGGAGAAAACTGCAGGTGCCAAAATTATTTGGGTTTTTGATGGATGGGTTTAAAATTGTTGAACCTAATTATTGATTTTATATGTCCTTGTTTAGATATCCCTGGAGCATTTGGATAATATGACAGTTGGGACATAGTGATGTCGACTCTCTGTCCTCCACCATCTCCAGCTGTTGCCAAGACAGAGATTGCTTTAAGTGGTGAATCACCTTTATTAGCAGCTACCTTTGCTTACTGGGACAACATTCTTGGTCCTAGAGTAAGACACATTTGGGCTCCGAAGACAGAACAGGTACTTCTCAGCGATGGAGAAATAACTTTTCTTGCCAACCACACCCTAAATGGAGAAATCCTTCGAAATGCAGAGAGTGGGGCTATAGACGTCAAATTTTTTGTCTTGTCCGAAAAGGGAGTAATTATTGTTTCATTAATCTTTGATGGAAACTGGAATGGGGATAGGAGCACATATGGACTATCAATTATACTTCCACAGACAGAACTTAGCTTCTACCTCCCACTTCACAGAGTGTGTGTTGATAGATTAACACACATTATCCGGAAAGGAAGGATATGGATGCATAAGGTGAGTGGTTTTGAGCTTATTAATCAGGTTAACTTAGCCATTGAAAGTTTATCTTCTGACTTGTGTATATAAAATTTTTTAGAAATAATACACAGTTAACTTCAGACAGTAGCTCTTGTTTACATCCACGCTATTAGATACAGATAAATCTAGTCTGATGTCTGTAATATTCATAATGATCCTAGAAGGTAGGAGGTGATGGCTCTACATTACAAATAAAACACAAAAGCTTAGAGTAAATAGGGAATGGCAGTTTTAAAGTCCATATTTGTCTTGAGATCCTTTGACTCTAAAAGTTTTTTTGTGGGGGTGGGGAGCATTGCATGACTGTTTGGCTCACTACTGTGTGTGGGTGCAAGCATTTCAAAAGAGTTTCATAAGCAATCAGCCACGAAGCTTTTGATCCCTTTAACTTTGCCAAGTTCCCACATTGGTAAAATAAGGAGATTGGACCAAATGGTTTTTAGGAAGTGCTCCTTTCATTTCATTTTCATATCATAAATATTTCTATTGATTTAATTCCTTCTGCAGAAGAAATTGTTGTTATTCCCTAAAGCCTATAGTTTAACATATATTGATACTTACATTTCCATATACTTTTGGCAGAACTGAAGAATAAATTTATTTCTCCTTTCTGCTTTGCAGTTTGGTACTAACATAGAAATCCATTAAACAATTGTTAATTTTATGAGGCTTTTATTAGCTAGTAAGGAAAAAATAATATCTTTTAAAGGAGTAGTTTCTTACCCTGTTTGCAGGCTAGCCTCATTAATTTTCACATGCATATGAAAATCATTTAAAATCAGGAAGCTCCATATTCTCCAGGTTCAACATGGTCTTAGTGAATTTGAAGAATGAAAATCATTATTTTTGTGAAACTGTATATATATTTCATTGACTATTTTCTGCTAAATTAAGTTTTCAACTACAAAAAAGAGGGGTGGTGGTTTTATTTTATATTGTCTAGGAGAGCATGGATTTGTTTGGTTAATTTTCTCATCCCCTTTTTTTCTTCCCTAAAGTGGAAAGTATTTTTCCCATGAACTAAATTACACATGAACATGTCTACTATTTAACTTTATTGTAAAAAATATGTATCAAATATTAATTATTTTAATTATTTTAATGAATTTTCCCTTGGTCAGGAAAGGCAAGAGAATGTTCAGAAGATAGTATTAGAAGGCACAGAGAGAATGGAAGATCAGGTAAGGTGGCTATTGCATGCTGTCAAACACCACCAGTATATGTCTGTTTGAGGCTCAGGGCCACTTTTGTTAAGGCCTTGAAGCCATATGACTTTGACAGAGTGAGCCTAAAAGTCAGCAGAGCCTTTATGGAGAATTACGGAATAAACTGGATAAAAACTTGCATATCTTATCTTAGACCTAAATAGTTAAATGTAAAATCTAATTGTAATTGCACCTACAGATTAATATTTTGCTACCTTTTTTCTGTATGCACAGAGTAAGTTTTGAGTAATGTTTATAGTCAGAATTAAAAATTGTATGTGAGATTTTCTTTAAAGCAGTTTCTTAAACATTTGTACAAAAGCATTTGTAACAGGAGGAAAGTGAGTACTCCAAAGGTATTTATAGTTGTAGGCACAGCTCTAAGCATAGTATATCTTTGAAATTTTATCTTTAAAATGCATGCAAGTTACATTTTATTCTATGATGTATCTATTTGTTTTCATTGTAATTTGCCACTGATCCTTCTCACCTTAGTACTGATTAGGCTTCTTGTAACATCAAGTTTCTAGGAAACTGTGCTGTGTCTATCTCATGACTTTGAATACCCTTAGGGAGCAGGCACCAGAGTTTCAAAAGCATGATTGCAAAGATTGGGCTTCCCCTGTGGAAATGAAGTACAAACCATTTCAGCATAAAGCAAAGTTCTTCTGAAGGGGACTCTCCAATGGAGGAAGGGTTATTTACTTTTACTCCTATTGCACACCTCCACCCCCCACCCCCGCACCTTCTTTGTTCCTGTTGAAACTGCAGTATAAATGTCAAGGCTAGATTGCCTTTTCTCTGGTTCTCTTCACCATGCCCGAGACAGAATGCTATTTTAAACAAAAACTTTTCTAAAGGTTTGTGAAATACAGGGATATTAACGAAGGAAAATACAAACCCTGTAAAATGACCTCCTTCATAATATTTTTATGTCTCTACTTCTGTAAATAACTTTCCAGGATAGAGAAAGTAATTTTGGGGAAAGGTCTGAGACTTAAAAGAAAATATTTCCTTAACCCAGGGAAGCCCAGCCTTTGCTTGTTGGTCATTAAGCAGGGTTTCAAAGAATGGGTTGACTTTTGCCAATCTCTGCTTATGAACTAATTAGAGTTATTGCAAGATAAGGAAATTTAGGACCCAACAAAATTCTGCTTTTACTGGTGTGTTTTTCAAACCAGAAGCCTGACCTTACAAAGTTACCACTGTTAATGAATTCTATCTTCCTTTTAAGGGCTCTGGAAGATGTCCTACCCCTTCCAAGTCATAAGGAAAGTATACTGGGGACAAGCTATGTTCTTAGAGGGGAGACATTGTCCTCAGAAGTATAAGTTAAAGAAGTTTAAGGAGAAAAGGAAACTTAAGGGATTTTTTGTTAAGTTTCAATAAGGATATTCATTTGTTTTTGATGATAAATATCAGATATGTTTATGAACTACTATATATGCCTAAACCTAAGGGAAGATATTTTCTTACAACTATCCTTTCCGGAAAGGAGTTGCCTGATAATTGAGTCCTTGCAAATCTCACATGATGTGCTTTCAGTGACTTTATTTTGTACAGTGAATACTTTTTGGGGATGACAGAACTTCAGTCAGTGCTTGCTCTGGATGCTTATAAAAGCATCCAGAGCAAGGTGTCAGCTGATAAAATTGCTATTTAAGGAAGCAAATGCAATAGCTTCAGTCATCATTCTTGTTGATTCTCAGTATTATTGATTGTAATTGTAAACAAGCATTTAAAAATTATTTTAAAGCCTTGGCTGGTGTGGCTCAGTTGGAGCATTGTCCTGTTCCAAAACGGTGCATGTTCAATGCCCAGTTAAGGCACTTACCTAGGTCACAGGTTCTGTCCTCAGTAGGGCATGTTTGAGAGTCAACCAGTCGATTTCTCTCTCCCATCAGTGTTTCTCTTTTTCATCATTGTTTCTTTGTCTCTTTCTCTTTTACTCTCTTTCCCTCTCCCTCTTTCCATCTCCCCTTCCCCTCTCCTCTAAAATTAATGAACATATCCTCGGGTGAGGATTTATAAAAAGGTAGAGAAGTATTATCTTAAAAGAACTCTTAAGGGAAACTTATGTTGTATTGATTATTAAAATATACATAAGCGGTGATTTTGATTTGCATTTGGGTACATTAAAGCTTATTATGAATGTGGAGGTTCAATATTGATTCACACTTTACTACTGTGTTAATTGTTGAGGATTTCAGAGTCTTATCCTTCGCTTTCCTGACTTTTAAATATAAAATACATTGATGACCTTTAATTAATAAGATCTATCTTATCTTATAAGACATTTAAGACATTTCAAAAGGAGATCCTTTTTAAATTTGGCATGATGATTTAATTATTGCATTGAACAGTAAATGATAAACCAATGTTTCTGACTAAAGAAAATTATTTCCAAAAGAATAAAAATGGGTTTTCAACAGCATGTAAATCCTTTAAAAATATTTTAGAGTAGTAGACTTGTTTAGATAATTGGAAAATTATCAATATTCCTGTCAAAGGGCATTATTCTTTGCTTTCATTATTGACTTTTTATTGTCCAACTTACGTTATTTTCTTCACCTCACTTTACTTTTTTGTGCAGGGTCAGAGTATTATTCCAATGCTTACTGGAGAAGTAATTCCTGTAATGGAGCTGCTTTCATCTATGAAATCACACAGTGTTCCTGAAGAAATAGATGTAAGTTTTTATTTCATTAAATAGGGGCAGTGGTATGCTTTATCAATTTTTTTAGTTAATTTACTCTTATGTATATTACTAGTATTCCCATTTAATTGTATGCATTTTTTATCATATATACTATTTGTATGAAGTATTAGATACTTTAACAAAAACACAATTATAGAGGCATTTTGGTCAGTGATAATTAAGATAACATTAAAATTTACGTGGCCTCTTTTGTGTTTCTTAAAATTGGGAGAATTTCAGACCTTATGGAAGTAATCAGTGTTTTAATTCAGTACTTTTGGTAACAAAACAATATACAAATGGAAGTTTATTCACATTCACTAACATAGTTTCCCTAATCATTTGTTCAGGACATTTTGAGTCACACACTATGCATGCATGGAGAAGTTTTTAAGAAACTCCCCTTGTTGCTTTCTGACATTTTTGTCATTAAGATTTGCCTCCTGACTCTGACAGCTCAGAAGAGGAAGTTGTTCTTGTAAAAATTGTTGCTTAACTTGCCTGACGAGCTTTTGCATTTGTTCTCCTAAAAGTTTATGCTAGTGCTCAGAGATTGTTTTATGGGGATTCTTGATGCTTAGAAATGAGGGCAATGTGTTACATTGAACTTAGATTTCAGAAACGTTGTGTATTAAAAATGTTTTTCAATATTATGTTATGCCAGAATAATTTTTTTGGTGCATTTTAGATTGCTGATACAGTTCTCAATGATGATGATATCGGTGATAGTTGTCATGAAGGCTTTCTTCTCAAGTAAGAATTTTGTTTCTTTTCATAAAAGCTGAAAGAAGATACAAATCTTATGCTCACCTGTGACAGGAACATCATGAAAGGAAATCAATAACAGAATGGCTAGTCCACCTTATTCTAGGGACAACATTGCACATTTGAACCATTGCTTAGCTTTGTGTTATTTTTTCATTTATTACAAGCCTGTGATATATTTGAGGTTATTCTTTTTTTTTAATATTTAAAGAAGCTGAGTTTCCACAGCACCCAGATAAGAGATCTTGGTCTCTTGTTTGGTTCTCATTTCTTGTTTTACTTCTCATTAAAGCTGAAACTAAGAATCCTTTCAAAATAAGTTGCATTGTGGATGCACTTGCGTTATTTGGGACTAGAAAAGAAAATTATTTCTATTTTTCCTGATCCTCTCCATCATACAGTAGATTTCAACGCTTAAAGGTGTGGGCCCTAAAACCAGATTTGCTGGGTTACTGCTCTGTAACCCTGGGCAAGAAGCTACTTGAGCTTTGTGTACCTCCATTTCCTCATCTGTAAAATGGGAATAAAAATAGTACCTCCTTTATGGGATTGTTCTAAGCATTGAATGAGGTAAATCAGATTAAGCATTTAAAACAGTGCCTGGCACATGTAAGCACATAACAATAGCTAATAGCTAACATTTCCTATTTGTATTTCTTCTAAGGAAAATAATAATAGCCAGTATTTATTGAGTGTCTACATGTTAGTCCCCAGTCTAAATGCTGTCTCTACATTTAGAGTCTCATACTCTGCTTTAATGTTTCTTTACAATTGCAGGTTACCTTGAAATTTTATTTTTTAAAACAAGAAGTGAGAGAATAAGGCACATGCTATTATGCCCCACAGTCATTTCCCTTTAGGTGTGTGATAGAACTGGAGAAGCAAGGGTGTGGCTAGCCTAGAAGCCTTAAATGGCTTGAATCAGAAGCTCATTAATCCTGATTCTGTCCAGCAGGAACCACTCTTAGCATTATTTTTAATCTTCTTTGTCTTTACGTAAATCGCTTAATATCTCTCAACACTGCAGTTTCTTCCTCTAAAAATGGTGATATTTTTACTAAATGGGTAGTTTTAAGGTTCAAATGAGAGAATATCTGTGAAAGGCATGTAGAAATAAAGGTGACACTACACTTTTGTAGCTTTGATGCTCTTCATGTAAAGTTATTCTAAATTATCTGAAGCTCACTTGTCTTTTTTTTTTAAGTTTGTGAAATTGTTTTAATTTTTTTTCTTCAATTCACAGTGCCATTAGCTCACACCTGCAAACCTGTGGCTGTTCTGTCGTAGTAGGTAGCAGTGCAGAGAAAGTAAATAAGGTAATTTATTTTGTAACCCAGCAAATAATCTGAGTTTTGAATACTGCTAACATGTCATGGATTGCAATTTAAAAGTCAGGTCGCAGTCACAATGACCAAATAGTGTAAGGAAGCAATATAATCTGACAAAATTACTATGACACCCTAAGCAAAAGAGTTCAGAATAAACTGAATAGGAAGTCATTTATCGGTTACATTTTGATAATTCATAAATAGTGGTCTCAGTATTTTATAAATGTTTTTGAGAATATTTTAAAATTAGATATTTTTTAAATTCTTTTATTTATTGATGTTACCTTGAATAAATATGAAGATGACTATGTACTTTTCATAGAAATTCCAATGAAATTTTATCTGATCACCTCAATTTCATTTTCTTTTTTTCCCCCTGTAAATCTGCCCCTGTTTGGGACCTATTTACAGTAAGTGGTCAGTGGAGGTTGTATATTATTCAGTGACATTTGTGACCACTTCCTTCATGCTATGTGAGTTAGTAAAGAATTAATGAGCAGTTAAACTTTTAAGGCAGTAGGCAACAAACTTCAGGGATTTGGGGCACTTTTCCTCACTGATCATTAATTAGAAAAGTATGCATATCTATCAATTTAAGCAAACCTATTTTTTTAAGTTTTACATAGGAGATATGTTAGGAATGATTATTTGTTTGACAAATATTTTCCTTTTTTCTGTAATAAGCTACCCTATATATTTACATGAGCCTTAATTTACCAAAATTATATTTCTAATACAACCATTTGTGTATGATGTTTACTTGTATTATTATGCTGCATCTAGTGATTAGTGATGTTATTTCTGTTACTCCAAGAAAGTAGCTTTCCATCTGCATCCCCCAAAGTCTTCCAGTTTCACAGAGAGACTTTTTAGTTACTTCTTGAGGGAAAGAGACTCTGTGGTAGGGACTGTGTGTTTTTAAAACAGTTTTCTCATCCCACGTTGTCTTTAGCTTAATAGCTTCCCTTTTGAAACCAGAAAAGACACCTGCGTTCAGGCTGCCTGTCACTACCAAACCCCATAAGCAATGACAGTGATTGAATCTTTATGAGCGCTTTATTCAGATGGCCAGCGATCTGAGAAGATGATAGATTCATACCCTAACAGACCACCTTGTCTTCTCTTTCCAGATCAGACTTTTTATAACAGGAAATAAACAAGGTGCAGTGAAGGGTTTTGAAATTCAGAGAGGATTAGATAGAAGAAACTGCAACATTCCTGCCCTAGGCAGTTAGCTGTTCCCAGGGATGGGTGGTCATTTGTCCCTCCCTGAAACCCTATGGCTCGGATGCCTCCACTTGTCCCCAGGCCATAATCTTTAGTGGTGCTCTGGAGGTCAGCTCTTTTCTTTGCAGGAGCCAGGATGGGCCTTACCTATCTGTAGTTTTTTAAACAAAAGCTTTAACATATACATTACTTGCTATGCTTATAATTTTTTACGTTAAATTAAAATTTTCCAACTCTTGAGTCCCCTATCACTTTGACCTTATTTGAGAAAAAGGTTGCCCCTGTTCTAGATTGTAAACCAAAACCTCTAAATGTAGTCTGAATTCCAACACAGTTACATGGTGTAGAGGAGGATAATTAATGTTCCCTCTCCTTCTAGCTTTTTGGCTGAGATCCCTTTGTAATTAGGCAGATTCGTTAACAGGGGAAAACAAGTTTAATAAACATGTATACCTGCTGTATACGTGGGAGTTATGCACCAAAACTGAGCACCTCCAAAAATAACCCATGCTTTTACCTAAAACACCATCTTCAGCTAATGACCAAAGGAGATTTTGAAAGGGCATTACAGGATAAGGGAAGGTTAGGCAGGCCTTGCCTCTCCATTGATAAGCTTTCTAGAGATTATGTTGTCCTTCTCTTGATGGAGATTTTCCTTATAAATGTAAATGTATCTTACAAAAGGGTCACTTTCAGGGTTTCTCCCATATCTACTGTTTCTTAAAAATAATCAGCCTAAAATAATCCTGTCAAAAAGGCATATTTGGGGGTGGCAAATTCTGTGCCCTTTCAATGGCTTTTTTGTTTCCTTAATAGATCTGTAGATCAAATTCTATTAGAATCATAGGTTTCTGAGCCCCAAACAGTGACTCACTTATTTTAAATAGAATATGATGGAATTAATTCATCTTCTCTTAAAGGATTTGGACAATTATTGATACTCATTGTAATGGGATTTCACATATAGAACTATTAAAAGCCATAATTCTGTCTAATTTTACTGTATTTAATTTTCTTGTCCTGAATTGTTTGTTTGTTTGTTTGCTTGTTTGAGAAGCACTTGCTGCTCAGTGAAGCTACTAGGTCATTACTTCCTGCTGAAATAAGGACCCCTTGGTCGAAGTAACTTTAGATCAGTCACCTAGAGAGTCACAGTGTGTATTCAAATGTTAAAAGTTTTGAGATACACTACACTGTAAGTTTACCAACATTTCCCAAACTTACTTGATCACAGAATTCCTCTTTTACCCACAAGTGTTACAGCCCATGGACTATTCTGGGTGACTAAGGAATACTTATTTCTCAGGATGTATTTTATTGGCAAAAACAATTAAAATTTCTATTATAATTTCTTTCATAAAACAATAATATTTTTTACATTATATTTTAATGCTAAAATCTTTTCTCTTACAGATAGTAAAAACATTATGCCTTTTTCTGACTCCAGCAGAGAGAAAATGCTCCAGATTATGTGAAGCAGAATCATCATTTAAATATGAGTCAGGGCTCTTTGTCCAAGGCCTGCTAAAGGTATGGTGTACGTTTGTCACAGGTGAAACCAATTTTTGAGACTTTTTGTAAGTGTATTTTGAACATTAGTATTAAATTTTTCTCATGCTTATATGCCAAGGGGCTGACTTCCTTGACACAGATCTGAGCACAGAGTATATGCCTTATGGATTTATAGTTAGTATCAGTGAAATACCACAGAATATCTTTCTTTGTGTTTTTCTTTGGATTCCTGTAGCTGCCTATCTGGCCTTATGATTTTCTTTTACTATGTGCTTGAATTTGTTTGCATACCTAAAATAGGAACGTTTTTATTTTACTGAACAGATTTGAATTTTTGTGTTACCATTATATGTTTATGTGCGATATGCATCTATTGAAAACATTTTAAGCTGCCTTCTAACTAAAAAAAGTGTGTAAGATTTGATCAATCCTATGCGTATGTATGAGAAAAATTATTTTACATTTTTTTTGTTTGCTTAAGTTTACTTTTGAAGGAATAAAACAGATAAATGTAAATTAGTCATTTTTTTAATAATTATGGGGAAGACAGTTATGCACTTTATTGCATCTGTTACTGTTTTGATTATAATCAAACACATGAAGATGTAGATTTCCTACTGCTTATGTGATTCTGTCATAGTGGATGCTTTCTTGAGGATACAGACATAACAAAAGGAAAGAAAAATGATAAAAAGTGTTGCAAATGAAAATTATATTCAGCTTTTGCATTTTTTTCTTTTTAATTTTTTTTAAGATTTTATTTATTTTTAAACAGAGGGGAAGGGAGGGAGCAGGGGAAAGAGAGACACATCAGTGTGTGGTTGCCTCTCATGCGCCCCCAACTGGGGTCCTGTCCTGCAACCAAGGCATATACCCTGACAGGTAATCAAACCCGCAACTCTTTGATTCACAGGCCCATGCTCAATCTACTGAGCTACACCAGCCAGGGAAGCTTTTGCATTTTCAATAATGTGCATTCTGTGAGCTCAGAATATTAATATTTATATACCAAAACTCGTTAAGGGAAATCATTTCTTTTTTAAAATATTTTATTTATTCATTTTTAGAGGAGGAAGGAGGGAGAAAGACAGGGAAGGAAACATCGATGTACAAGAGGAATATTGATCGGTTCTTTCACATGCCCCCAGCTGGGGACCTGGCCCACAACCCAGGCATGTGCCTGGGAATTGAACCAGCAACTTCTCAGTCTGCCGGATGATGCTCAATCCACTGAGGCACACCAGCCAGGGCCGGAAACCATTTCTAATTTGAATTATACAAATCTGAAAATTAGAACTTCTTAGCAAAGGCATAAGGTACTTAGTACTTTTATTTCCTCAGCAACCTCTCATTTAATTATATGATTTTATCCTTGAAAGGTTTTATACTAGATGCGTAGAGGAAAATTTCAAACTATGAATGATAATATGTTAAGAATTTTCCATGCAATTATAAATTCTGTAGCCTTTCAGAAATGCTTTGATATTATGTATCAAGCGCCTTACAAATATTTAAAGATTTAAATTGCAATTTCTACCTCTGGAAATTCATCCTAAGGAAGCAATTATAAATGCTGAATATTTACTTATAAAGATGATCATCACAGCATTGTAAGAGTGAAAATATTAAAACAGCCTTTGTCTTCTGTTCTCTTCAGTCTAATAACAATGCTGTATACACAGTATATCCTTGTTCCATGGCAACCCAACTGACTACACCTAGAAAGAAGTGAATTTTTTCTTACTATAAAAATACATATATTGAAATTTAAAAGAGCATATGAATAGTTCAAGAGGAAGAAAAAGTTACTTGTAATCTCACAATCCATTGAATAACTACTGTTAATATTTGGCATGTATCTTTTTGGTCTTTTTTTCTTCTGCATGTTTTTTTTTCCACATCTCTCCCCACCAGAAAACTTTTTTTTATTATGTTTTGCATGTTCTAAACTGCTTTGTTCACAATATATTGTGAATATCTTTAAAAATTAACACATAAACATGAGCAGCTTAATTTTAATTGCTTTGTTGGATGCTTAGGTTGTTTCTGTCATCAAAATTTTACACACAATCATGATTAATATCCTAGTATAAATTCCTAGAGATGGATTTGCTATATCAAAGGCAGTTTTTCTTTTTTAATTTAAAAAATAATTCTTGCCCTGGGCAGCATGGTTCGGTTGGTTGGAAGGTTGTCCCATAACCAAAAGGTCGTGGGTTTAAAACCCAATCAGGGCACATGCCTAAGTTCAGTCCTCAGTCCAGGTGCATGTGAGAGGCAACCAATTGATATTTCTCTTCTACATCAGTGTTTCTCTCTCTCCTGGCCTTTCTCTATAAAAGCAATGAAAAAATGTCCTCAGGTGAGGATAAAAAAGAAGTCTTTATATCTTTTGGCATGTAAGACAGTTTTCCTTTCATTATCACAGGATTCCACTGGCAGCTTTGTACTACCTTTTCGGCAAGTTATGTATGCCCCCTATCCCAGCACACACATAGATGTAGATGTGAACACCGTCAAGCAGATGCCACCCTGTCATGAACATATTTATAATCAGCGTAGATACATGAGGTCAGAGCTGACAGCCTTCTGGAGAGCCACTTCAGAAGAAGACATGGCTCAGGATTCTTTCATCTACACAGACGAAAACTTCACTCCTGATTTGTAAGTAATGCCCTGCCTTTTGATATTGTCATTAAGCAATATTATGAAATCGTATCTTTTATGAGTAAGAACAAAACAAATGGGTCTGCATTTAAAAAGAAAGAAACATTCTAGGAGAATTATGTTTGAAGAAATAATTTGGTTAATCAAGCATTTTTTTTCTTGAATGTCTTTTCTTACTATAATTGTGTTTCCCATAAGATAAATTAGTTCTTAAAAATAAATATTTAAATATTTATATACCAAATATATATTGAGCTCCTAGGCACAGTACTAGGTACTAAGGTCAATCAATAGTGGCCAGATAGCCCAACTCTGACATTGCTTGTAGTCTAATGTGTATGAGTCAGTCAAAAGCGTATTCAGGCCCTGGCCTGGTAGCTCAGTTGATTAGAGCATCGTCATGATACACCAAGATTTAAGGTTCGATCTCCAGTCAAGGAACATAAAAGAATCAGCCAAATGATTGCATAAACAAGTGAAACAGCAAATCGATGTCTTTCTCTCTCACACTCAATAAATAAAATTTTTTTTAAAAGTGTATCAAGTAAACCAAAGAGTAATTCTGAGTCTTTTCTTTATTGATATATGACGATAAACTACAACAAAACTGTCAAAAATATTAACACATCATTCTTTTACTTTGCATTTTATACTGTGGTATTTGTTCCTTACCATAAAGTCTGATTAGTAAATTAAAAAAAATAAAAGTAACGATGATAAAATATTCAATGTGGACCCAATTAGGGAAAAAAATGATAAATCTGAATTATAAAACCCTAAGAAAACAGTTAAATGATGTTCTGAAATCAGGGAAACATTTGTAGTATGCTATGATGACTCTCTCTAATTAATTTAAAGTGTCTGGCACATAGAAGGTGCTCAATAAATGTTAACTAGAATAATACAGGTTTGCGCATACAAGCGAGCAGCACAGTTGGAGCCAGCAGCCCTGTCCTGTGCTATTGAGAAAAGTTGTGAGCCGAGGCAACAGACATGCGGAGCCCCAGTAGTCACGCAGAGGGCATTGACCAAAACGTAGAAAAGGAAATCCAAGACCAAGGTGTCCCTAGCTTCATGTTCAGGCGCAGAAGGATGATGTCCTTAGGACCCTTCTTTCCCCGCCTCTCCAGTGTTCTTGTTGATTCCTTAGAAAGCTTTAGGGAAATTGGTTTAGAATGTGAAGTGGTCAGAATTAGAATTCCAGGTCACAAAGTTTTCACATACAGTATTGTTAATTTTGGTACATATGTAGAAATTCCCAGAATTAATCCGTTCCTTCAAATATTTTCTTTCCTGAAGTATTTAGTATTTGTTTTCTTTTTTATTAGTTGCTTCAGAGCTATTGGGGAAATTTGTTGAACTTTAGAATAGGATTACAATCATCTAGAATTTTTTGGAAAATATATATGTATACTTTAACATTTCTTACTCATTTTAACCAGTTATGTTTGCTTCACTGATTTGACAAACTATGATCAGCCAGCTGTTCTTATTTTGCTAATCATAACAAAATAATGTTATAATAAAATGTTTTTCTAGCACTAAGTAAATTTTTGGATTATAAAACTGTCCAAATATATTTTAGACACTAGATTGTATATTGTTAAATTTTACATATTTTAGAGATATTTTACTTTTTAGTTTATTTTAAAAATATGTAATTTTAAGATATTTTTTAATTTTAAAAAATAATTTCGGTCACTGGCAATAACAAATGAAAAATCAGTCACTGGAAATATTTTTAAACTTGCTTCATCTGATTCACTGTGCCCAAGATATTCATTGAGAGAAACAGGTATGTTCAGAACAGTGGACTTAAATAAATAACCTTATTCTCTCTCCAAAGCCAGAGAATGGTGCTGTCAGTGTCCATATTAATTGGACACCCAGTAATCATGAAATGCTGGTTTCCACCATCCCCCTTTGGGTTTCCTTCTGTTGTTTGATATACCTTTCTTGTAGAACTAGGAAATTTTAGGTACTTTCCTATTTACCTCTGCACATACAGCTTTTTCCTGCCACTCCTCTAAGCCAGTACTTTCAGTAAAAATTGCTTATCGTATTAAATGTTACATTTCCCCTTTGACTTGAGTATAACCTAGCATCTCAGGAAATTCTTTAGGGAAGTAGAATGCAAGGAGAGGAAAGGAAGAAGAGAAAAGCTCAAAGGGACCTGGGACAAGGGAAAAGAGCATTCTTTTTTATAAGCATCTATTATATCCTAGGTGGTGTGTTAGATCCACATTCTCTCAGGTGTGCATTACATCTTAATTTCTTTCTCTTGTTGTCACGGTAGGTAATACTTTCCTAGATTACTAGCTGGTTCATGTTACTTGCCAGATGATGGGCTTTGTTGATGAAGAACCCAGTGGTTGCAATATCCATATAGCCATCTAGCTGTGTTCCTTATTCATACTCAAGTGATTCTTAGCATTGTCCTTTTATCTTTTTTCATCCTAAAATGTTCTCTAGAAGTTACAGTACATAAATTTATCCTTTTGTTTTGGCTTTTTGTGGTAGTAGCGTGTGTCTATTTTTATTGCTGTTTTATTTTTGAGATGTCAGGAATTGGCTCTTGATATCTTTTTGTAAGCTAAGGGTACTAAAGTAGGTTATAGATATTACATATCAATCTTGGGACTGCTTATATCTTTAAGAGAAAAATGATTACACAGTGGTCTGATAAACTACAGTAATAAAGATCTTGTTAAAATATATATTTATATCTTTAAATACATCTTATATTTGTAAAAAATGATTATATATACTATCCCATTTCAAAAAAATTAATTTATTGACTAGAGTATAGAATTATGGAAAGTAGCATTGTGCAGCCATTTCAACATTTGGACTATTTTCTTCATAGGAATATTTTTCAAGATGTCTTACACAGAGACACGCTAGTAAAAGCCTTCCTGGATCAGGTAAATGTTAAACCTGAGATTATTGGCATGAATGATATGATGTGTGTGTTTGTTTTTTAAATATATCCTGCATTGGCTGTACTCTATGTATATAACATCATAGAACTGAGTCATCACCTTTTTGTAGTGTCTCTGCTGTTTCTTAAAGGTATCTAAATGATTTTTCTTTTGAATTGTTAATGAGTAATCATCTAAATATTAATAATTAAAGATGTATCATTCCCCAGTTCAAATAATAAATGTTTTAATTCTGAGCAGTAACCTGTAACTTACAGTGTTTTCTTTTGGGGGGATGAAGGGAGCACATAAATGTTTTTTATTGCCTTAATTGAGTCAAAATGACTTTAAATCTTATACCTCTGTGATAGCATCTTAATTGCCTCCTTTTGAAAAAAAATCTGCTTAATTATACATTTGAAGAAAATTATAGATTATAAGGGACCTATTTTTTTTTTATTTATTTTTTAGAGAGGGAAGGGAGGGAGATGGAGAGAGAGAGAGAAACATCAATGTGCGGTTGCTGGGGGTTATGGCCTGCAACCCAGGAATGTACCCTGGCTGGGAATCGAACCTGGGACACTTTGGTTCCCAGCCCGCGCTCAATCCACTGAGCTACGCCAGCCAGGGGGATAAGGGACCTATTTCTTAATCTAATAGAGCTTTGCCTTAGTATTCTGAGGCTGAGATCAGGAAACATTGTCATACATGTGGCTCTGAATAATGAGTTCCTTAGGTTAACTAGAATTTTTTTTTGAGGGATGGCTTCTTAATAATATTTATAGTGAGTAAGGACATTAAAATATGTGAACACAGCCTGTGGTATGTGTTTTGGTGGACAAGGGACTCCAGCCAGGATTTGGGCTCTGTCCAGCTCAGCAGCTTTAGGTGTCCAAAGTTTTTCACAAACAGGAATTTGCCCCTTTCAAAAATCTTGTATGTATAACATGATAAGTGAATAAAGTACACAGAGACTTTTTATTGACACAGTGGTTAGCACATAGTCAACATCCAGGGCTGTGTGGCCTGTAATATTTCAAAGTTTAAGAATAATAGGTAGTCATGTAATTCTGTGCTTCTCAATCTGAAATAAAACCCTTCTACCGCTAGGCCTGCACCCTCTCCCACATCATCCCGCTCCCTTCCAGAACAAGAGCACTACAGGGATATGGATATCTCAAAATCACTAGCTAAGCATGGCTCTGCTTCTGGGAACTTCATTTAAAGATGTGGGCAAAAAAGTTGAGTAACACAACTGGAAGAAACTTGTAATTGTGATTTTTAATTAAATAGATATGCATATATTCTTAGGAAGAATGCAAAATGCCAACTTTTAAATATAAAATAGAACTGTCAGGCTCTTTCCAGGCTTAATATCTCTGCCATACTCCAGCCCGTTAGGAGACACCAATAGAAATGATTGAGGGGAACTCCTCTAATGTGTGTTTCCTGCCAGGTGCTGTTAATGCTGTGATTAAAACATGCGGTATAAGTAGAATGAGAGCAAAATATCTTTTTAAATATTTCATTTTTCTGTAGGTTTTTCATTTGAAACCTGGTTTATCTCTCAGGAGTACTTTCCTTGCACAGTTTCTACTTGTCCTTCACAGAAAAGCCTTGACACTAGTAAAATATATAGAAGATGATACGTAAGTAAAACTATATGGAAGACAAACCTTTGTGCATTATTTTGTTTTGTTTTCTTCCCTTTGGACATTTTCTATATTACATGTACATATTTTTTATTTGTAGGCAAAAAGGGAAAAAGCCGTTTAAATCTCTTCGGAATTTGAAGATAGACCTTGATTTAACAGCAGAGGGCGATCTTAACATAATAATGGCTCTGGCTGAGAAAATTAAACCAGGCCTACACTCCTTCGTCTTTGGAAGACCTTTCTATACTAGTGTACAAGAACGAGATGTTCTGATGACTTTTTAAATGTGAAATTTACCAAGTATATTTGTCACAATCATGATTGCTGCTAAAGTAGCTCAGTGGGATGGCACACATCAATCCCTGGGATCATTCCCTAGAGTTCTGCTCAGCAGTGGCAGTTACACTTAGTTACACTACAGTTGTCACAAGAAGTCTGCAAGGGGTGTCAGGTGCATTGTTAAGAATGAATGGATCTTTTCCTACTTGTGCTCACTTGGGATACAGACTTATGTTTACAATTATAATAAATATTGCTATCTTTAAAAAAATGTAATAATAGGATAGAATCTTGACCACAACTACTGTTTTTTGAAACTTAGGCTTCATGGTTTACACATATCAAAGTGAAATTTTTGTTAGCTTCCACAGACATAATACTAGTTGGCTTTCCGTTTTTGGTGTTTCTCGGAATATGAAGTAACTGTAATTGGTTGCAATCAGCTGGAAACTAGAACATCTAACTCATTTCAGTTCTATATACAGGAAGTTAACTTGAATCTAGGGTAAGTTTTAGAAAGAAAATACTGCTCAGGCAGGTGTTTAGTTAAAATTAGTAATTAGAGCCTACTCTGTAGACTTAGTCATTCAGATTCAGTCTGTGTAGAAATGTCAGTGTGTTTAGTCCGGATTGTGATGAACCTCAGTCGGGATAGCTTTTGTTTGTTTGTTAAGCTCTGTCAAAAAAATATATAGGAAATTGGATTTGTTTTAGTAGTTCTTGACAACTATATAACTTAATTTTCATTATTTTTGAGACAAGTGGAAAAGTGTACCTCTTGTGTCTTTTGTTCTCTTGGAAAAATACAATTACTTGGAAGAAGTTTGGATTTCACTAGTCAGTCACGGTCATCTTATTTTCTTCTCGTAGAATCTTACCTTCACTTGGCAATCATTGTAACTATGAGATTATTAAATAGAGAATATACTAATTATCTTTTTTCAGGAATAGAGAATATCTTTTTATATTTCTGCACATATTTTTATAGTTGTTGCTGTGTGTCTTTGCCTGCAACATATGAGGAAGAGCAGGAGAAACTTTACTGACATATTTTTTACTAGGTGTTACTTTGGCAGAACTGCCAAAGTTTTCTTAATATGCTTGGACCATTTTGCTGGCTATAAAATAACTGATTAACATAACTGTGTGCTAGAACAGTGTTGACATAGTAGTAGTATATGTGAACATATTGGGGTTTTTTAGTCTAAGACTGTGGAAGTAACTCAAAAGGGAAAAATACTTATAAGGGATAAAAGTGATAGAGCCCCTCTGCCCTGACTCAAAGTTACCCAAGAATATGTTCTGTTCTAAAAAGTCCTAATAGCCTTTCACATCTCTAATAAGAAAGATGTAGACATCTTGATTTTCACCCACATGGAACTAGGTGACTGACGCTCTGTAGCTCAGGCATGAAAAGATATACACATACCACCTCTTTGTACCCTGTACTCAGTGTTTTTTTTAATGATAGATTATTTAAGTATGGACATATTTTTTTTCTTTTTTGCTGGTTTATTGTATTGTTATACAGAATGCAAGTTGTATAGTGAAATAAGTTATTAAAGCATGTGCAAACATTGCTACATACATTTTCTCCTAGAAGGAGAATTTTGAATAAAATATCTTTGAAATTTTGTCTCTTATGATTACTTGTTTAGAAAAACAATGCTGTGATAATGAAAGACTGGTTTCACGTTCATGACAGTCATATTGAATCTAACCTTTTTATTTTTTTTTTTAGGAAAATACGTGTAAAATTGTATTTAATGCTGGTAATGGGAAACAGAGTTTGCCACCCCAAAACAGGCCTTTTGGGATCTTGATTATTTTAGGCTGAATATTTTTAAGAAACAAAAGACTCATAAAGAACCTTTGACCGTCCTCCTAACTGCCCCCCAAAATTAAGAGAACCTGCACCAGTGAGGGAAATATCATCGTAATGAAACCTCAGTTTCATATTAACTAAGTGTGGTAAGCCAGGAGGAACCTAGCAAGGCCCTTTTGATCCAGGTCTGTATCCCATAGTTAAAGATGGCCCAGCAGACATTTACAGACATTTGCTTTCCCATCTTCATGTGAATTGTTTTCCTGCTCTTTGTTTGAAGTCCCAAGCCACCACCCTACCCACTTTCTCCTTAGCTCAAGATAGCATATAAGCCTCAACTGCCTATATTCTGGGATCTTGTTTTTTATGGAACCCTAATCTGTCTCATGTTAATTTGGTTATTAGTCCAGCCAGAAGAACTTAGAAGGTAGAAGGAAAGGTTTTCTTTCTTTTTTTTTTTAACAAAAAGTCTTTCTGCTTAATTTCCAGGATTGCATTTTGATTTTTAAATCTATATATTAATATTTCAAGTACAAGATAATTGTTGGATAAATACTTATTTAAAATTCCTATAATGATATTAATATAACTTAAACCAAAGTTATTCCTTCCAGATATCTGGAAAACAAATAAGATTTGACATTTTTTACACCAGGAAAAAAATTCATAAATATGAACGCTGGCTCATTAGCTGTAACTCTGTTATTTTAGTGATTGCTTTAGGGTTATAGCAAGTGATATACTATTTGTCCTATATAAGAAACATAGTGTAAGAACCTTATGATATACTTAAGGTAACATTTCTCCCTTCTCATCTCTATGCCTTGTGACTTCACATTTTTCTTCTACATGTTATAAGCTCCACACTTTATTCATATTTTTGCTTAAACAGTTGTATTTTAAAGGTGTTTAAATATTCTAAACATCCCAATGAAAACTCAGAGTTTATCAGATTGGATTAAAAATATATCCAGTTATATTCTATGAACAAGAAACTCATAAAAATATAGAACAAACATTAAAAGTAAAAGGATGGGAAAAGGTACACCATTCTAACACTAATCAAAAGAAAGTCAAAGTGGCTATCTTGTTAATATCAAAGTAGATTTCAGAGCAAAGACTATTACCATGGATAAAGATAATTTTATAATGCCAACCATCTTGCTGATGTTCAGCAGGAAGCCATAACAGTCCTAAGTGTTTATTCACCTAACATCATTTTCAAAAATACATGCAGCAAAAACTGATAGAACTGTAAGGAGAAATACACAAATCTACAATTAATATTTAGAAATTTGAATATCACTCCATCAGTGTAGAACAAGAAAACACAAAATAGGGATATAAAGTACTCGAACAAGACTGTCAATCAATTTGATGTGATATTTGTAGAACAGCGCAGTACCTAACTATAATAGATTACACATTCTTTTCAAGAGCACAAGGAACATGGTCTAAGATCATATTCTGAGCCATAAAACAAGTCTCAAACCAAGTTATGTGAAGTGTAGTCTCTACTTTGGAACACAGCCTCTGATCACATGGAATTAAATTAGAAATGAGTAACATATCTAAGGAAACCTAAAATAGTTGGAAACTAACACTTCTAAAAGATGAGCTAATTTCTAAATTGTGTGTTGAGCAATAAGAGGAATGGCTTGGAAATCAAAAAAGAAATCAGTACTATGGAATGATTTTTTAAAAGTATATTTTATTGATTATGCTATTACAATTTTCCCAATTTTTCCCCTTTTATCCCCCCTCTGCCCTGCACCTCCAACCCTCCAGATTCCATCCCCTTAGTTCATGTTCATGGGTTGTACATATAGATTCTTTGACTTCTCTGTTTCCTATACCATACTTAACCTCTCATCATCTATTTTATGCCTATCAATTATGCTTCTTATTCCCTGTACCTTTTCCCCCTATTCTTCCCCTCCCCATCCCCACTGAAAACCCTCCATGTGATGTCCATTTCTCTGATTCTGTTGCTGTTCTAGTCATTAGTTTTTGTTTTTGTTGTTTTTCTTTTTTTTTAGGTTCATTTGTTCATAGTTGTGAGTTTGTTGTCATTTTACTGTTCATAGTTTTTGATCTTCAATTTCTTAGATAAGTCCTTTTAATATTTCATGTAATAAGGGCTGGGTGATTATGAACTCCTTTAACTTGATCTTATCTGGGAAGCTCTTTATCTGCCCTTCCATTCTAAATGATAGTTTTGCTGGATAGAGCAATCTTGGATGTAAGTCCTTGCCTTTCATGGCTTGGAATACTTCTTTCCAGACCTTTCTGGCCTGTAAGGTCTCTGTTGAGAAATCAGCTGATAGTCTTATGGGCACTCCTTTGTAGGCAACTCGCTCCTTTCCTCTTGCTGCTTTTGAGATTCTCTCTTTATCTTTAATCCTGGGTAGCTTAACGATGATGTGCCTTGGTGTGTTCCTCTTTGGGTCCACTTCTTTGGGACTCGGCTTCCTGGACTTCCTGGAAATCTATTTCCTTCACCAGATTGGGGAAGTTCTTCTTCATTATTTGTTCAAATAAGTTTTCAGTTTCTTGCTCTTGTTCTTCTCCTTCTGACACCCCTATAATTCAGATATTGAAACATTTAGTTGTCCCAGGGGTTCCTAAGCTTCATTTTTTTGAATTCTTGTTTCTTACTCTCTTCCGGTTAGATGTTTATTTCTTCCTTTTCTTCCAAATTGTTGGTTTGAGTCCTGGTTTTCTTCCTGTCACTGTTGGTTCCCTGAATATTTTGCTCTATTTCACTTTGGATATCTTTCCTTTGTTTTTTCATTTTTTGACCATGCTCAATCAGTTCTGTGAGCATTTTGATTACCAGGGCTTTAAACTCTCCATCAGATAGGTTGGCTATCTCCTCATCACTTAGCTCTCTGGAGTTTTGCTCCGTTCTTTTATTTGGGCTGTATTTCTTTGTATCGGTGCAGATAATAAGTTGTAAGCGGGCAGGGCCTTAGGTATTCACCAGGGCAGGGCAACCCTCTTACTGCACTGCGCTGCTGCACTGCTTGGAAAGGAAGGGCCACAGAGGGAACAATGCAGCTTGCCTGCTCAGCTCTAGTCTCAGTTTCCTGTTCGTGCAGAGCCACCCTCGAGGTCCACTGCCTTGTAGACAGTTCTCTTGGCTAGCCCCCACCTCACCGTGGGTCCTTTTAGCCAGCCCCACCTGCACAGTCTACTGCCTTGCTGCGGGTTCTCTCCATCCTCTCATCTCCCTCCTACCAGTCTGGTTGGTCTGGTTTACTATTTCTTTAATTCCTTGGTTGCTGGAGTTCCATGTGGTTTGATTTTCTGGCACTTCTGGTTGTTGTTTTTAGATTGGCTGTTACCTTCCTTTTGGTTGTGTAAGGAAACTCAGGGTTTCTACCTATGCCTCCCTCTGGGCCAGAACCTCCTATGGGATTATTTTTAAGAGTGGAACTCATCCTGCCTTTGATGTCTGCCCCTTACACCCCATTCTTCACATGGATAGCAGCATGATCCTTGTAAAATTAAATGTAATGATCACATCTGTTTAATGGCACTGTATCATTTACAAAATTAAATCTGAAGTCCTTGCAACACAGTTTCTGTTCATCCCTGTAACCTCACTTTTCACTTTCTCACTCTCACTTCCTAGTACGTTCTTTTGTTGCATCTACTACACTATGCCTTTGCTTCTCTGCCTCCATCTCCACCACTAGGCTTCAGTATAACATCCACATCCTTTTCATTTTTGTGTCTCAGTGCCTAGCATGGTGCCAGCCACAAGGCAAAAGTTGAATACATATAGTGAGTATACTAGCATTATTTTCTTTATTCTCTCCAAAAAGAGTCAGTTCCTGAAAACTAAGGGAAATTGCTTTCTTTATGTAATCAGGAACTTCTTTCTCCCAGGAAGTCCTTTATTAAAATTGAGCTTATGTACAACCTAGCTCTAAAATTTCGAAGATTTTAAGGCAGTGATTTTCAGTCTTTTCTAAGTAATAATACCCTATTATTTTCTGTTTCTGTATTTGTACCTCACTATCTCATCTCTTGCTGAAATAGTCTTTTTAAATTAATAGCTTGATAAATTGCTAAGCAGTTTTCATCAGACCAATTAGAACAGTGAGAAGATTCTATCTTTGGAGTGTGGACATTTAAGAAATTTGATCCTGTATTTAGAAAATCATTCCTGAGCTCTGAGTTAGCACAAACGGTCACCTTCTGGCATTTGCTTCTGGGTGGGGAATGTGGAATGCTTTGAAAGCTGAATGGATTTGTCAAGTTTCAAAATACCCGCATGGCTAAAGGAAAACCACATTCATTGTTTAAAAACACCATTGTTTGTTTTTTCTGCTTTTCTATTCTTTGGAACCTGAATCTGCAAAAACATTCACACCTAGCATTTTGCTTCATGTACCTCTTCCAATACATTTCTGGAAACATGAGAGGCATAGAAACTTTGTTCAGTGATTGTTCAGAATGTTCAGAACCAATTGAAAAAGTCCATTTTAATGCTTATAGTGAACTTTATGGAGAAGGAACATGTTTCTGTTATTATAAATAGACAGTAGAGTTGATAGGAGAATGGGTCCTGGAGACAGACTTCCAACACTCAAATTCCTGATCTTCTCAGCTGTGTCACCTTGGACAAGGTATTCACTCTCTCTGCTGCCTCGATATCCTCATTTATTAAATAGGAATAAGAACAGAACTTAAACCATTAGGTTGTGTGAAGAATAAGTGGGTTAACACATGCAGAATGCCTGGGTAACTGGCACCAAATAAGTGAACAATAAAATTTAATGGTGGCTGTTATCATTTTGTCATTGTCATCACTAAGCAACTGAATGTAGAATTCCCAACATCTGATTATTAAATCACAATAATTCTACAGTCATGATTCTAGGTGATGCCATATCAGTAGCAGGATTATTTTATGAGCTTGAACCCATCCCTACCTCATAGCAGAGAGTATTGCCTCAGGAGAAAGTCATTCTAGGGCATGAGAGAAAGTGCTTGTGATGAACTATCCAGAGGACTCATCCTGTTTTTCAAATCTGTTCACTCCATTTCCACTGCCACTATTAAAACCTCATCATTTCTTATCCAGATTAACACCACAGCTTTCTCCCTTTTGGCCTCCGTAATTTCACCCAATAGCCCTCATTCCTCCTGCCCAATCTATTTTCTCCACAGAAGGCAGAGTGTTCTTTCTAATGTAATCTCCTGTTTGATACCCTCACTCACATACTTTTAAAAAATCCTGAGTCACCATCTGACACAATATAAAACCTGCACTTCATGATGAAGCACAGGGCTTTAGGGACTGACCCCAGCAAACCTCCCACTCTTTCCTCTTGCCATTCAACCGGTCTGGGAACCCTGATGAACTACCTGCAGTTTCCCAGATCACCTTGCTCTCATCACTGGCCTACATTCATGTGACTCACTGCTTGAAATAACCCCTTCACCTGGATAAATTTGCACTTTTCAGTCAGGATTCACCTTAGGTAGGTGTCATGTTTTTATAGGCCCCTCCCTCAACTTCAGATTTAAAGCATTACAGACGTCAAGCTCCATAAGGCAAGGACCATGTTTGTGCATTAGTTTATACCTAATTGCCTGGGACACCATGTTTATTAAATACGTGTTGAATTTATTACCTTCTATTCAGGTCTCTTGTAGGCTTCTGTGCTTATAGTCCTAGCATCCCACTTAAATTATTATGCATCATTATTACACATCATTATGCATCATTATATATATATATCATATATGTCATATATATGATATATATATATATATCATGTAGCCCCAGTTTTTACCACAGTGCCTACCATGAGACAGGAGCTCAGGAAGTTCTGAAAGGGTGAATAATAATTTACAGACCATTAGTCTCCAGCTTAAAATTTCCCCAAACTCTGAAGCAAGAGGTTTCAGGGATCATCTTGGCAATTCATGACGTTATCCCAATGATACCACTGACATTTTAAGCAAAAGTTTGCATGTATGTACATTTTTCTGGGCAGTGGGTCCATAGCCACCTTCAGATTCTCAGAGGAGTTTCTGATTCCCCCAAAAGGTAAGAATGTATGTCCTAAAGAGTTATTTAAAAAAAAAAATCAAGGTGGATGAGGAGTAAGAAGAAGCTAAAATAACCTCCCAGGACCAATCTGGAATTACAACTAAATTGTAGAGAAATCATCCTGAATAACCAACTGAACACTAGCTGGAGAGAAGCCTTATAACCAAGGACAAACAGAAGAAACCACTTCACCACAATGTGACTAGTAGGGAGTGCAGAGATGATGCAAGAGGGCTGGCTGGGCTTCCATGGGTGGCAGCTGAAGTGCTGGAGGGATACTTCAGTGGCCATGGGGTTACCCCTGAGAAGTGTGTGGTCTAAATCCCAAGTTGGGTCCCCCAGCCTACAGCACTAGAGCCAGAAAGGAACCCAGATAACACCCAGCTGTGAAAAGCAGCAGGGGTTCTGTGGACAAGGGAGAGATGGCTGGAGATGCAGAGAACCACTTAAGGGTGGAAGCACAAAATATCATTTGTAGCCATTTACCCTGAGTGCTGGCAAAGGAAGAACAGAATGGACTAGAGACGCTTGTTGGTGGCTCTGGGCAGAGAACTGAGGGAACAGCTGCCAGGCCCCATGTGCTGAGTCATTTCCCATACTGCAGGAGCCATTCTCTCAGGCAGAGCACTCCTCTCTGAATGGCATCAGCCTGAGGGGAAGCAATAGCCTTGCTCACAAGAATTACTCTGCCCCACACTGTAGTGCTTAAGCCTGACTGCCAATTACAGATTGATTAGATTAACAACCACTTGGTTTAGCAGCTGATTAGTTTAACATCTAAGGCAGAAAATACAAAGAAGGAGCCAAAATGGGAAGACAAAGAAATAGCCCAAAAGAAAGAATAAGACAATTTTCCAGATGAACTAGATGAAAAAGAAGTAAGTAGTTTTATCAGATAGTTTATAGTAATGGTTATAAGGATACTCAACAACATGAAAAAAGACATAGAAACCCTAAAAAAGGATCAGTCAGAAGTAAAGGATGCAATATCTGAGATAAATAATACACTGGAAGGAATAAACAGTAGGTTAGAAGGACTGAGGATCAAATCAGTGTTTTGGACAAACACTGGTAGAAAGACAAGATAGAAAAAAAAATCAGGCAGATCAGCAAAAAGAAAACAATTTAAAAAAATGAGGAGAGCTTAAGAAACATCTTGGACAACATGAAGTATAACAATATCCGCATCATGGGAATACCAGAAGGAAAAGAGAGTGAGCAAGGGATCGAGAACATATTTGAAGAAATAATAATCAAAAACTTCCCTAATCTGGTGAATGAAAAATGTCACACAAGCACAGGAAGCTCAGAGAGTCCTAAACAAGTTGGATCCAAAGAGGCCTATACTTCGAGACACATCATAATTAAAGTGACAAGGTTTAAAGATAAGGAGAGATTCCTAAAAGCCCCAAGAAACAAACAGGTAGTGACCTACAAGGGGGTACTAATTAGACTATCATCTGATTACTCATCAGAAACATTTCAGGCCAGAAGGGAGTGGCATGAAATATTCAAGATGATGAAAAGCAAGGACCTATAACCAAGGCTACTTTACCTAGCAAGTCTGTCATTTAAAATTAAAGAAAACATAAGGAGCTTCCCAGACAAGAAAAAGCTAAACAAGTGTGTTAACACCAAAACAGTACTGCAACAGCTGTTAAGGGGCTTGCTAGGAGAAGGAGAAAGGAGAAAGAGGAGGAGGAGAGGGAAGAAGGAGAAGGAAGAGGAAAACAGTCTTAGCAATAAATGACACTTCATACATATCTATCAATAATCACCTTAAATGTAAAGGGCTTAAATGCTCCAACCGAAAGGTATAGGGTCGTGGAATGGATAAGAAAACAAGACCCATATATATATGCTGCCTCCAAGGGACCCATCTCAGATTGAAAGATACACACAGACTAAAAATTAAGGGTTGGAAAATGGTATTTTGTGCAAATGAGGGGGAAAAGCTCAGGTTGCAGTACTTATATCCAACAAAATAGACTTTAAATCCAAGGCTATAGTAAGAGACAAAGGACACTACATAACGATAAAGGGAACAATCCAACAAGAGAATATAATGCTAGTAAATATTTACACACCCAACATAGGAGCTCATAAATATGGAAAGCAAATCTAGATGGATGTAAAAGGAGATCCACAGAAATACAGTCACGGTGGGGGATTTTAACACCCAATTTGACTTCAATGAATACATCTTCCAGGCAGAAAATCAACAAGAGAGCAGCTTTAAACCACACACTAGATCAAATGGATTTAATTGATTTCTTCAGAGCATTTCACCCCAAAGCAGCAGTGTATACATACTTTTCAAGTGCACATGGAATGTTTTCTAGGATAAATCACATGCTAGGTCACAAAACAGGTCTCAAAAAATTTAAGAAGGTTAAAATCATATCAAGCATCTTCTCTGACCACAATGCTATGAAACTAGAAATCAATCACAAGAACACTGAAAAACATGCAAAGACTTGGAACCTAAATAACATGTTATTAAATGATGAATGGGTCAACAATGAGATCAAGGAACAAATCAAAAGATACCTTGAAAGAAATGAAAATGAGGACACAACAATCCAAAATCTGTGGGAACACTGGGAAAGCAATCCTAAGACGGAAAATCATAGCATTACAGGCCTATCTCAAGTAAACAAACAAGAAAAAGCTCAAATAAAAAATCTAACTTTACATTTAAAAGAACTTGAAAAAGAACAACAAACAAAGCCCAAAATGAGTAGAACAAAGAAAATAATCAAGATCAGATCAGAAATAAATGAAACAGAATCTAAAAAAGTGATATAAAAGATCAATGAATCCAAGATCTGGTTCTTTTGAAAAGATAAATGAGATTGACAAACCTTTAACCTGACTCATCAAGAAAAAGACAAAGGACCCAAGTGAATAAAATCAGAAATGAGAGAGGAGAAATAACAACTGACACCAAGAAATAAAAAAGATTGTAAGAAAATATCATGAACAATTATACACCAACAAACTGCACAACCCAAATGAAATAGATAAATTCCTAGAAATATACAACTTTCCAAAAATAAATCAGGAAGAATCAGAGAATCTGAATAGACAGATTGCACCTAGTGAAACTGAAGCAGTAATAAAAAAACTCCCAACAAAGCCCTGGACCAGGTGGCTTCACAGGAGAATTTTACCAAACATTCTAAGAGCTAACACCTCTCCTTCTTGAACTATTTCATAAAATTCAGAGGAGGGAAGGCTCCCAAACTCATTTTATGAGGCCAGCATTATCCTAATTCCAAAACAAGATAAAGACACTACAAAGAAAGGAAATTATAGGCCAATATCACTGATGAATGTTGATCCTAAAATCTTCAACAAAATGTTAGCAAACCAAATACAGAAATCCATCAAAAACATTATACACCATTATCAAGTGGGACTTATTCCAGGAATGCAAGGTTGGTACAACATTCATAAATCAATATATGTGATTCACTGTGTAAACAAAATAAAGGATGAAAACCGCATGATTATATCAATAGATGCAGAAAAAGCTTTTGATAAAATCCAGCACCCACTTACAATAAAAACTCGGAGCGAAGTGGGAGCAGAGGTAACATACCTAAACATAATAAAGGCCTTTATATGATAATCCCACTGTCAGCATCACACTCAATGGGCAAAAACTACAAGTGTTCCCCTTAAGAATGAGAAAAAGACAGGGATTTTAAGTGGAATTCTTTCATCTCCTTTCATCTCTGGGATGTCCTCTTTCATTTCTGTTATTCAGCATTGCACTGGAAGTCCTAGCCACAGCAATGAGACAAGAAGAAGAAATAAAAGGCATCCAAATAGGAAAGGAAGCAGTAAAACTGTCTTTATTTGAAGATAACATGATACAACAGATAGAGAACCCCAAAGATTCCACCAAGAAACTGCTAGAACTGATAAATAAAATCCCCAAAGTAGCAGGATACAAAATTAATATTCAGAAATCAGTTGCATTTTTATATGCCAATAATGAACTAACAGAAAGGGAAAATAAAAAAAAAACAATCCTATTCACAATTGCTCCAAAAATAATAAAATATCTAGGAATAAACCTAAGCAAGGATGTAAAAGACCTATATTTGGAAAATTATAAGACACTGAAGAAAGAAATTGAAGAAGACACAAGTAAGTGGAAGCACATACCATGTTAATGAATTGGAAGTATTAACATCATCAAAATGTCCATACTACTCAAAGCAATATGTAGATTCAACACAATTAATATGAATATTCCAGTGACATATTTAACAAAACTAGAACAAATAATTCAGAAATTTGTATGGAACCACAAAAGGCCCCACACAGCAATAGCAATCCTGAGGAAAAAGAACAAAGTTAGAGGAATCACGCTACCTAATGTCAAAACATATTATAAGGTCATAGTAATCAAAACATCATGGTACTATCATAAAAACAGACACATAGATCAATGGAACAGAATAGAGAGCCCAGAAATAAACCCAAACCTTTATAGTCAATTAATATTTGACAGAAGCAGCAAGTACAAGTATATGCAATGGGTTAAAGATAGTTTATTCAATAAATGGTGTTG
The DNA here is from genome assembly GCF_019186645.2 of Phyllostomus hastatus. NCBI lineage: Eukaryota > Metazoa > Chordata > Mammalia > Chiroptera > Phyllostomidae > Phyllostomus > Phyllostomus hastatus. The sequence goes on from NW_025333857.1 coordinate 4,677,354, forward strand.
GGGATATTGGACAGATACATGCAGAAAAATGAAACTAGACCATCTTCTTACACCACACACAAGAATAAATTAAAAATGGGTCAAAGACCTAAATGTTAGACCTGAAGCCAAAAAAAAATCCTAGAAAAAAACATAGGCAATAAAATCTTGGACATTGTTCATATCAATATATTACAGATATATCTCCCCAGGCAAGGGAAACAAAAGAAAAGGTAAACAAATGGGACTTCATCAAACTAAAAAGTTTTTGCACAGCAAAGGAAATCGTCAGCAAAATAAAAGGACAACCCACAGAATGGAAGAACATATTCACTGATACATCTGATAAGGGGTTAATATCCAAGATTTATAAAGTATTTAAAAACTCAGCACCAAAAAAACAACAATCCAATTAAACAATGGGCAAAGGACCTGAAGAGACACTTCTCCAAAGAGGACATACAGATGGCCAATAGACATATGAAAAGATGCTCAATGACAGTAGTCATCAGTAAAATGCAAATATAAACCACAATGAGATGACCATCTCATACCTGTCAGAATGGCTATCACCAATAAATCAATAAACAACAAGTGCTGGCAAGGATGTGGAGAAAGAGGAACACTTTCTCACTGTTGGTGGAAATGCAGACTGGTGCAGCCACTGTGGAAAGCCATATGTAGACAACTCAAAAAATTAAAAATGGATCTGCCTTTTGACCCAGCAATTCTACTTCTGGTGTGGCAGGAAAAGAAAACCCCATGAAAAAAGTTTCTATGCTCTGTAGCTTCTTTGATAAGCAGTGCTCTCTGTAACGCTTGCAAAATGTCAGTGCCTTTGTTTTTATATGATGAGGAGCTGACTAGCAGCTGTCACCAAGGTAACAGTTATCTCAAGGCCAAAATACTGACCTTTGCTCACTTCTGCTTCTGTATGCTTGCTTTAGCAGATGACTCACCACCCCCCCTTTCTGCCTGTATAACTAGTATATAAAGAAAACCCCAGCTTAAGCTCATTTTCTCAGAATTTGGGGAATTTAACCCCTCTGAGCCCCTGGGTAATAAAGTTTGTGCTTCGTCATCTCTCCGTGTGTAAGTGATTTTCGGCAACACTGGGAATATATCTGAATGAACCCAAAATACTAATTTGAAAGAATATAACCCCTATATTCACTGCAGCATTATTTACAATCACCAAGATATGGTAGCAGCCCAAGTGTCCATCAATAGATGAATGGATAAAACAACTATGGGACATTTACACAATAGAATACTACTCGGACATAAAAAAGAAGAAAAGTTTACCCTTTGCAACAGTATGGATGGACCTGGAGAACATTATGCTAAATGAATAAGCCAGTCAGAGAAAGACAAGTGCCATATGATTTCTTTCATTGGTGGAATCCAATGAACAAACTGAACTAACAAGCAGAACAGAAACAGAATGGAGAACAGAAACTCAAAATGGAGAGCAGATGAGTGCCAACGATGGTGGGGTTGGGTGGTTAGAGGGTAGGTGGATTGAACAAAAAGGAAAAAGGACTCATGGACATGGACAACAGTGTGGTGATTGCTGGAGGGAGGGAAGTATAAGGGGACTAAATGGTAATGGAAAAAATACGCAGTAAAGATTAAATTTTAAAAAATTGAATAAAAAAACAGTTGTGAAATAAAATGTTTACAAGGTAGTTTGTTTGACCAAGCAACCCATTTGATTGAGATAAGGTAGCATGTTTGTCTCTGCAATTCTACTACCCCCAGCAGTCTCCCTGCATCTGGACTGGCAATTCCAATTGGCTGCAGCGGGTGTTTCTCCTAGACGAACATCAGTTTGTGGTGTTCCCTTTCACACAGATGAAGGAGCAGTTGAGACTCACTTACATGGCCTTCTTCACCTAGAAGCTTCAAGGATTTCAGCCCCTGGAACCAGCACCACAGTGTTTTAACCCAGCTTTCAGGGAGTCAAGGCTTTTCTGTTCAAACCAGAAACCTTCTTTGATCCACTTTGACTAGACATTTTCTCTGGCTTTCATCAAGACACATGGCATTTTTTTTTCTGGCCTAAACCCGCACAAACATGGAGACCAGAGCTTCTCTAAGAAGCTAAGAAAAACACATTTTTAAAATAACTTGAGTAAATTAATTCATTCTAGTGAAAGCAACCCAGTTACATAAAATAAACTTCTTTGGAGTTTTGCAATAGCAGTTCCTGAAAATGTAAACAACCCCAAGGTCCACGTGAACTGAGCCACTTGGCTGAACAGAAAGAGTCCCTGGCTCAAATTCTGCTGAAATAAAGAGCACCTGATAAAACGAGGAGTCAGTGATCAGTATGTGAGAACAAGAGGGCAACGAGCAGGATGACCCAACCCAAGGGCAAAGAGAGAGTCCCTTGCCTAGATAGATATTCAAAATCCTGGCTTTCTAAACCAAAGCTAGGATGCTGAGGGATGGGAGATACCCTATGCCTCAAGCCCTTGCTCAGACCCAACAAGCCCCTCTCCTTCCCTAGGAAAAGCCAGAGTCTACTCACTTGAGTCAGAGGAAGCCCCTGCAGGCCTTCCATGTGTTCTGTTGACAAGATAACGGTTTCACTGAGATTATAATAACATACTTGGCCAAAGGAGTCCACAGTATTATAATAACTTTATATTTAGCCCTAGTTTTTTAGCATAATAAAATAATAATAATAATAGTAATAATAATAATAATAATAAATTTCTCTAATGAAGCCCATGATGTTTTAATGAACTTAGGCTATGTTTACCTGTGTACTAGAATAATACTTGCTATAAATAGTAAACACAGTGATGATCACTCTATCTTGTGTAGCTCCCTTCAAAACAAAGTATTTTCTCTGTCCTTAGTAGTAATCAGGTCCTTTCTATGTGGGGAGCACTGTGCTGGAATCCATACCTTAGAATGGGCAGAACTTGTAGAAATTCCAAGAAAGGGCACAGGAAACATCTTTAGAAACTAGAAAATACAACCTATGAAAAAAGGTTCAAGAACTTGCTATTATTTATCTCAGAGAAGTGGTAAGTATTAGGGTAAACCTTAATATTATGTTTCAGGTATACAAAAGATTTTATGATCAGTTTGGCAGCATTTATTGAGTAGTGGCTATGTGCCGGGTACTTTATGAGCAAATTCTCAATTGACCCTCACAACAATGTTGTAAAGCTAATACCCCTGTGGTATGTGGGGAGGACACTGGAGGTTCGATGGTTGTCAAAATGGGATAGACATTTTCTACAACTACTCTACTTTTTTCCTCTTTATTTTCTCACCTGAAAGTTAGATTGTACTTTTTCCCTTTCAGTGGAACTCAGGAGTGACCACATGACTTTCTTTAGCCAATAAAATTTGAGCAAGTGGAAGCTATTACTTTCAAAAGGAAGGTAAGAGAGTCATTTGAGCTGTGACTCTTTTTCTGTCTCAGCAATCATTAACATGCCCAAGAATGGCTGCTCCTCAGCCTCAGTCCTGCAGTGAGAGCCCAACCCCCTTTCCTACCTCTGTCAAATTTTGATGAGAAAGACATCAACCTTTGTTTTAACTTTGAAGCTTTGAGCTTTGAAGTATGAAGCTTTAAACCTCAGCTCTAAGCCATTGAATTTGGGAGATTGTTTTTGTAGCAAAACCTGACAGATAGACCAACTCACCCAGCTGATGAGAACTTGACCTGCCTCTATTGCCCACAGCTTGTTCTGAACTGACATGTTGTGCTGCTTTCCACACAGAGAATGATGGCTAAGTGTCTTCTACCTAGTTTGAGGAGCAGGAAAAATATTGATAGGTATTATCACCAGAGATAGGAATTGAGATTCCCTAGGGGGCAGTCAAGACTGATAGATAAAGATGAGGGAGGAAGATCAAAGGAACTTCCATTGAAGATTTACTCAGGAAAAAAAAACCAGTTAAAGTTTTGATGCATTTCTTTTTTTCTTTTTTTAAAAAAGATTAGTGTTTTTTTTATTTATTCACTTTTTAGAGAGGGAAGGGAGGGAAGGGGAGAGAGAGAGAGAGAGAGAGAGAGAGAGAGAGAGAGAGAGAGAGAGACATCAATGTGCGGTTGCTGGGGGTTATGGCCTGCAACCCAAGCATGTACCCTGGCTGGGAATCGAACCTGCGACACTTCGCTTCACAGCCCACGCTCAATCCACTGAGCTACGCCATCCAGGGCTGATGCATTTCTTTCTAGGTAGTTTACTGAACACTTTGCATATATTTCCTCAAGGAGAGTTCTAACTAAGGAAAACTTTCTTAATCGAGTTTAAAAGCTTGGAATAGTTTTCTCTGTTTCAGGGCCTCTCTCTGGTTTAGTCTAAACTTATTTTCTTACAGTCCTCACAACAATAACCTTCTTCTCTACTGTTTGGTACACAGGATATTCTTTATCTCCCATCTACTAAGAATCCAGTTATCATGCTTTGGTTGTGAGTGCAGTTAGTTTATTTGGGAGGTGATTCCAGGAAGCAGAAGTGAGAGAGCAGGCTGACCAGAACAATAAGGAAGAAAAGCCAAAATAAGAATGAACTGACAACTGGCTAATTCAGGCTTGGGTCTATAAGACACATCAAGAATGCCTCCCATAATTGTCCAACTCAAGGCCAAAAAGACAGAGCATTTTCTCAGTGTCTCTCATTCCCATTGATTATCCCTACAGTACAGACACTGTGCTGAGCAGGTTCCTGCAGCTGTGGAAACAGCCTTAAGGCAGACAGTGAAATGATGCCTGGTGTACGCCTGAGATCTGGGAAACAAGCCACCATAAATGCACTGGAATAAGACATGTGACAAGGATCATCAAGGATGTCTATCAAACCCTGACCCTAAACACTAGTCTCAGTTCTTACAGGCCTGATGGATGTGAGGTGATACAAAGATGGGACCAAGAGCATCAAAGAAGACCTGCATGAATCCAGAGCAAGTTTCCTAGTATCTGTGAGAATTAGATGAGCTAATACCCAGCACAACTCCTAGCACATAATAAGCACTTAATAAATGTGAGTTCCCTGCCCTCCATCTTCTGTAAACATTCTTGAGCTGTGCTAAATACGGAGGCAAATGGTCTCCAGGGACCTTCCAACTCTTACCTGTACTTTCCTTTTGGCTTCTGGTGCTGACTGTTCCCAATTTAATCTGCAATGAGGAGCAACTTCAAATGAAAACCTGGTTTAGCAACTGCTGAGATAAATAGAAAAGAACACATGAAAGCAGAAAGACAAGAAAAAAGAGTGAAAGTATAATTCTATTTTATTTAAAAAGGAGAATTGTTTTACTGGGATATTGGGTAGAAATCTTGATGACTTATTTAGCTGTCATAAATCCTCTTCAGGACAAAGTAAGAAAGGGAGGAAGGAAAAGAAAAGAGGAAGGGAAAAGGGAGGGATGAAGAGAAGAAGGAAAGAATAAATAAAAGAAGGAAGAAAATTATCCATTCACTTCTTCAGTGATTCTGTTGAACATTAAGCAATAAGATTTGAAGGGAGATTTAACTGAAACTTTTCTGAAAACCTTCAGGGAAAGATTTTTCCTCAGAAAAGCATTATCAGGGTTGTTCAATACCTAAGGCAAATCTCTTTCTTATTCCTGGGTGTGAAACACTATCACCTTTGAGACTAGCAGAGGCCATTTAGAAATTCAATAATTATTCCACTCAAGGGATTTTCCAAATGGTGTAGTAACTTCTTAGGAGGAAATTAATATTGAGCAGGTTATCAAATCTAATTGGAACCTTGAGAAAATAAGGTCCTGAGAAGGTAAAACAGCTGGAGGCTAAAGTAGGTCAGGATAAGTGATACCTTCACTTTTGTGTCTTGCATTAATTATGATGTGAAAATAAGAGTTTTGTTTATTTTTTTTTCTTTTATCCTATACCATCCTTTACCTCCACCCATCTATTTTATGCCTACCAGTGGTGCTTCTTATTACCTCTACCTTACTTCCCCTCATTTTTTCTCTCCCCCTCCCCACTGATAACCCTCCATGTGATCTCCATTTCTCTAGCTCTATTCCTGTTCTAGTTGTTTGCTTAGTTTTTATTTTTGTTTTTTAGGTACAGTTGTTGATAGTTATGAGTTTGTTGTCATTTTAATCTTCATGGTTTTTGATCTTCTATTTCTTAGATAAGCCCCTTTAACATTTCATATACTAAGGGCTTCGTGATGATGAACTCCTTTAACTTGACCTTACCTGGGAAGTATTTTATCTGTGCTTCCATTCTACATGATAGCTTTGCTGGATAGAGTAATCTTGGATGCAGGTCTTTGCCTTTCATGACTTCAAAATACTTCTTTCCATCCCCTTTTTGCCCATAGGTTGTTTTTTAGAAATCAGCTGACTGTCTTATGGGAACTCTTTTGTAGATAACTGTCTCCTTTTCTCTTGCTGCTTTTAAGATTCTCTTTCTATTTTTAATCTTGGGTAACTTAATGATGATGTACCTTGGTGTGTGCTTTCTTGGGTCCAATTTCTTTGGGACTCTCTGGACTTCCTTGGTTTCCTGGACTTCCTGGAAGTCTGTTTCCTTTGCCATATTGGGAAAGTTTTCCTTCATTATTTTTTTAACATAAGTTTTCAATTTCTTGCTCTTGTTCTTCACCTGGCAAATCTCCGTATGATTTGGATGTTGGAACATTTAAAGTTGTACCACAGGTTCCTACACCTCTCCTCATTTTTTTGAATTCTTGTTTCTTCATTCTGTTCCGGATGGATGGTTATTTCTTCCTTCTGCTCCAAATGGTTGATTTGGGTTCAGTGTCCTTCCTATCACTGTTGGTTCCCTGTATATTTTGCTTTACTTCACTTTGCATAGTCTTCATTTCTCCCTTCATTTTGTGACCAAGCTCAATCAGTTCTTTAAGCATCCTGATTACTAATGTTTTGAATTCTGCATCAGATAGGTTGGCTATCTCCTCATCACTTAGCTCTTTTTTTCTGGAGTTTTGATCTGTTCTTTCATTTGGACCATCTTTCTTTGTCTCAGCACACCTGTTATGTTGTAAGGGGCAGAGCCTTAGGTATTTACTAGGTCAAGGCAACCCTCTTTGCTGCATTGTGGGGTAGAGCTCAGAGAGGGAACAATTCTGGTCACTTGCTCCACTCTAGCCCCACTATTCAATGACCTCTCCTGTGAGACTGGGATTTTCTCCTGCCATAGCAATCCCCACAATATTTTACAGCTAGTTTTGAGTCTTTAGTTTCTTGTTCAACTAGCCCTACCTCCAAAAATCATGTTTATTTTTATGCCAAGAAGGCAAGGGGTTGTTTGGAGAGGCTCCCCATTCATCAACAGCCACCTTCAGTGTAACAATAGAAAAATTTATTTCTTTTATTTCTTTTTGCAGACCTTCAAGAATAGCTGAGGAGGCACAAAAGACTTTTCTTGGTTTGCCATATGAGCCATTTGGGACTTATTGACCTTGATAGTGAGCATTGAAGACAAAGGTAGTCAAGATATGTTTTTCCCCCCTTCAAGCGGAAGTCCACTTAAGATCCTCATTCTTTTTCCTATTTGGAAAAGGGAGGGAGCTGGGATCCAGTTGGGAGCATCTGCGACATACCACTCTTATCTTTCCTCGTATAGTCTGAATTTCCCTTTTCTGGAAGGTGGCGAAGTCTCACTTTAAATTGATTTTTGGGACTCATGCTTTGATGTCTTTAAGTGAGAGTACCTTAAACTGTCCTTCTCCTGGCAACTAACCCTTCTTGGGACACATCTAAGCTGCCCTGTTTTGTGATGAGACACTTTCTTCCCATTATTGAGAGTACTGAGGCTGAGCATAAATGTATCACATAGTGTGTGCCAGGCCAGAGCAAAACATCAGACTCATCTCCTGAGAAGAGTCACTTATTAAAAAATTAAAAATTAAAAAAAAAAGTTTGGTAGGGAGATCTGAAAAGGTTTTGGGTCACTATGAAATATACAAAGGGATCCTCCGAGCAGGAGGAAAGAATACAGCCTCATTTCAGTAAAATTAATTTTAAAATAACTTGTAAAAGAAAGTTCACTCTATTCTTATAGAACTGAAGCAGATAAAAGGCTATTATGATTCCAGAGGGTGCCATCTTGTTCAGCGGCACTGGTACAACTTTGAACAGTGTCATGGATTCTATAAGCCCCCAAACTCTGTCACCTTCCTATGCCTCAGTTCCACTCCTCAAAATGAGATTGATCTAATGTGGATTCAGAGAAAATGTGTCTAGTGTCATTGTAAATGGTAAGAATTATGCTGGCAGAAAACATACATTAATATAACATGGATTCTTTAATGGTTTGAAATATCTTAAAAAATTATATACATGTTTTGTATAACTAGTATCTATTTTATGTATCTATATATTGATTTTTATATATCTAATATTTATCAATATATATTTACATTTCTAATATATATATGTATATTTTTTTGAATTGCCTTATTTCAGTGCTTAGGGGAAACCATGCACATTCATTTCCAGCACCCAGAGGTTTCTCACAAAGCATTGGGACAATTTCTTCAGCTTTCTGACTAGTCAGGATTTTGAAAACAAAATCAAAGAAGGAGGAAGTGTGCCTTACTTTACAACATTTTTCAGGTAGACACTTAGATCTGTGAACTCTCAGTGCTTGGGATGAAAAGAAGAACTCTGAGGAAGAATGTCTGCTGCTTGTTGCTAATCTGCCCTGTAACAATTGAAGTTAGTGTACAATGACATTGGGTAATCAGACTCAATCAAAATAAACAGGAATGTCCTCTCACCAAATCTAATTTGAATAGCCCTTGAACTCTGAGCACTACTCTCTGGAGCGATATAATTGTGAGTCTGTTTGTCAGTGACTGTAAACATGCTCTTCTACTTTTACTATATTGCAATCTGTTATGATGTTGCCATGGGGACACCCTTCCAGTACCCTTTTGCTCTTTGGTACCCTCTCAGAAGAAGGAGGTGGTTTGGCAGCAGAATATGGGATTTTTCATGTATACCATTGAAGACCAGCATGGCTTTCCTTTTACAGGGAAATGTATAGACCATGAATTGAAATTGATGAAAAGTAATTTGTACTGACTTGAGCAAAGAATGTGAATGTTATTCATTACATATCAAACTACCCAGAAGTATTCTTTCTGTTGCCAATTACAGAAAATGACATCCTAAGGGACAGTGAGGCTTCTGAATTCATGTGAAGTGTAACACATGCTTGGTTCTAGTTTTTTTTTTCTTTCCTACCTTTGTGAGGATGGTGTGGTATGCTGCAAAGAAAAGGAGGAGTTGGTATTTCTTGAGCATTTACCATGTGACAAACTCTGTGCTAAGCACCTTACATACCTACCTTCAATGAATCCATATAGCCCTGGCGGGTAGCTCAGTTGATTAGCACATCCTCCCAATACACTAGGGTTGTGGGTTTGATCCTTAGTCAGGGCACAAACAAGAGTCAACCAATGGGTGCATGGTGAGTGGAACAACAAATTGATTTTTCTCTCTCTCTCCGTCAAATCAGTAAAGAGTCCATACAACTACCTATATTATTATCCCTATTTCATAAGATAAGGTAGCTGAGACCCAGAGACATTAGGCACAGCTACTATGAACCTTGCAGACTCTGAAGCCCACTCTCTTAATCACCATGCACCTTGTCTTCTTGTAATACATCTATCAGGTGATCCTGATTCCTCTATTGTCCCTAGAAGAGCTTGGAAGGGATATTCATGAGTGCCCCCCTCCATAGTCCTCAGACTTATTTTATTAGAATCTGGAGAGGATTATCTGAAGCAGCCTAAAGGCTGAAAACTTTGCCTTGGAAAATGCACCACTGTGGCCTTTTCCTTTTATATATCAGGATACACAGAGCACTAATGGTCATGAGACTCAGAATCAATGTCCCAGTCTTACTAGTTGCATAATCTAGGGCAAGTCACTTAATCTTTCCTGCCTTAGTTACTTCATCTCTGAATGGAAATGGCAAAAACAATTCCTGTCCAAAGGTTGGAAGTAGTCCAGTTGTCCTATTATCTATTTTTGATCTTGTTCAGAACCTTTTGAGTCTGAGAAATATGAGACTGTACCCTGGACCCTAAATTATGGGTCCATTGGTGCCCTTTATTAATGTGGTAAACAGAGCAGTATCTGAAAACATCTTACTCAGCAAGAAATTCATGTTTCTATTCTATTTGTTGCCTTTTGAGTTACAGCTTCAGACATTACTTTGACAGCATCCTCAGGTTTTTCTCTGTTAATATCTGTAAACAAAAAGTATTAAATTTTCTTTGGAATCCTAGCCCTTATCATCTCACTGCACATCTTGTCCTCATACCTGCTTCATTAATCTTGATTTCCAGAATACATCTATAACTTTTCTAGTTTCTTTTTTAAAATATATGTTATTGATTATGCTATTACAGTTGTCCCATTTTCCCCCTTTATCCCCTTCTGCCCTGCACACCCCCCCCACCAACATTCCCCCCCCCTTTAGTTCATATCCATGTGTCATACTTATAAGTTCTTTAGCTTCTACATTTCTCATACTATTCTTACCCTCCCACTGTCTATTTTCTGCCTACCATCTATGCTACTTATTCTTTCTACCTTTTCCCCCTCTCTCCTCCTCCCACTCACCTGTTGCTAACTCACCCTCCATGTGATCTCCATTTCTGTGGTTCTGTTCCTGTTCCAGTTGTTTGCTTTTGCTTTTGTTTTAGGTGTGGTTGTGAGTTTGCTGTCATTTTACTGTTCATATTTTTTATCTTCTTTTTCTTAGATAAATCCCTTTAACATTTCATATAATAAGGGCTTGGTGATGATGAACTCCTTTACCTTGACCTTATCTGAGAAGCACTTTATCTGCCCTTCCATTCTAAATGAAAGCTTTGCTGGATAGAGCAATCTTAGATGGAGGTCCTTGCCTTTCATGACTTGGAATACTTCTTTCCAGGCCCTTCTTGCCTGCAAGGTCTCTTTTGAGAAATGAGCTGACAGTCTTATGGGAACTCCTTTGTAGGTAACTGTCTTCTTTTCTCTTGCTGCTTCTAAGATTTTCTCCTAATTTTTAATCTTGGCTAATGTAATTATAATTATAATGTTCCTTGATGTCTTCCTTCTTGGGTCCAACTTCTTTGGGACTCTCTGAGCTCCCTGGACTTCCTGGAAGTCTGTTTCCTTTGCCAGACTGGTGAAGTTCTCCTTCATTATTTGTTCAAATAAGTTTTCAATTTGTTGCTCTTCCTCTTCTCTTTGTGGTACCCCTATAATTCGGATGTTGAAACATTTAAAGTTGTCTTGGAGGTTCCTAAGCCTGTCCTCATTTTTTTGAATTCTTGTTACTTCATTCTTTTCTTGTTGAATGTTTTTTTCTTCCTTCTGGTCTACGCCATTGATTAGAGTGAATCCCAGTTTCCTTCCCATCACTGTTCGTTCCTTGTACATTTTCCTTTATTTCTCTTAGCATTGCCTTCATTTTTTCATCTAATTTGTGACCAAATTCAACCACTCCTGTGAGCATCCTGATTACCAGTGTTTTGAACTGTGCATCTGATAGGTTGGCTATCTCTTCACTGCCTAGTTGTATTTTTACTAGAGCTTTGATCTGTTCTTTCATTTGGGCCATGTTTTTTGTTGTTGTTGTTTTTGTTTTTGTTTTTGTTTCTGCATGCTTGCTATGTATAAGGGGCAGAACCTTAGGTGTTCACCAGAGCGGGGCAATTCACATCGCTGCTTTGTGATGCTGTATGTGGGGAAGGGGTTTAGAGGGAACAATGGTGCTTGCTCTGTTCTCTGCTGGATTTCAGTCACTTCCCCTGCTATCCACAAGCAAAGTGGGCCCTTCTGGTGCTGATTGCTGGGTGGGTTGACTTGTGTACATTCTAGGGCGCTGTGGGTTTCTCCAGTTAACTCTCCTGTAAGGCTGAGAGTTTCTCCCACTGCCACCTCAACCCCCGAAAGTGTTTTCAATAGGTGGTTTGAGTCTTTATTTCCCTGCCCTGGGACCCCAGGTTGCATGGTCTGTCTTGCTCTCCAGGTGTTACTCCAGGTTTATCCGGACATGAATGTGGGACTACCACCACCTTGCCTGGTCTACCAGCTGCTGCCTTGCTGGCCAGCTGCAGCCTTGCCCACCCTGCTCCACAATCCACTGCTTCACTGGGTCTGCCAGTCACCACCTTGTCCATCCTGGTCCTGTACCACTGCTTTGCCACAAGTCCTCTCTGCCCAGCTGCCTGTCTCCACCCCTCTTACGGATCTTGATGGATACTTCTTCCTTAACTCCTTGGTTGTCGGACTTCCATACAGTTCGATTTTCTGTCAGTTCTGGTTGTTTTTTGTTTTTAAATTGTTGTTGTCCTTCTTTTGGTTGTGTGAGGAGGCACAGTGTGTCTACCTACACCTCCATCTTGGCCGGAAGTCACTTTTCTAGGTTCTTGTATCTTTACTCCTGTGGTTCTCTCTATCTGAACAAAACTTCTAACTCTGACAATGTATACCATCTTTAAGTCCAGCTCAAATGTCACATTGTCCCTGAAACTCCCTACAATCAACCTAACCTGGAATTAACCTTTCCCTTTTTTACAATCCACCAAAATGTCTTGGCCTCTTCTATATTACCCACTATAGTCTTCTTCATATTATTGCTATTTGTGTGTCTCTTGTCATCCTTATTATGCTGTAAGTATCTTGAGGGCAAGATCCTGAGGTACCCATCAACACATTAGATAGTGGTAGGGGAAGATCAGGATTACAGCCATGGGCTTTAGTCACATTGCCAAATCTAAAACCTGCTTACACAATGTACTGGCTGCATGACCTTAAGCAATTACTTTAACTTTCTAGTCTGTGATTTTTCTCACCTGTACCTACCCATAGGGATCTTGTGGGAATTCAGTGAGCTATTCCATATATAGTGCTTAACAAGTACCTAGCAAATTGTAGGTGCATAATAGATGTTCACTATTTACTGTGCTTGTGATGAGGTCTTCTCATTACTTATTCAATAAATGTTTATTGAGTGCTGCATTAGTCTACAGGTTGTTATTAAAAATATACCAGAGACTGGATGGCTTAAACAGTAAACATTTGATTTTTACAGTTCTGGAGGCTGGGAAGTCTAAGATCATGGTGGCTGCCAATTTGGCTTCTGGGGAGGATTCTCTTCTTGCCTTGTAGATGGCCCTTTTTGTGCTGTGTCCTCACATGGAAGAAAGAGGAAGATCCCTCTCCTTTCTTTTGTCTTCTTGTAGACCCACTAATCTCGTCAGCTTATCTAACCCCAATTACCTACTGAAGCCACCATCTCCAAATACTATCACATTGAGGATTAGGGTTTCAATATGTGTGTTTTGGGGAAGGTGGACACATTTCAGTCTACAGCAAGTACCTATACATTTATTGAGCTAGTGTAAGGATAGAACAATAAGCCAAACAGGCAAAAATTCATGTCTTGTGAAATTTATATTCTAATGGAAAGAGAAAGGCTGTGTGTTAAACAAAACAATGGACCCCAAAAATGTCCATATTCTTATCTCCAAGACCTATGAATATGGTACATTATGTGGCAATGGAAATTAGGTTACAGGTGGAATTAAGGTTGCTAATATACTGATCTTAACATATGGAGATACTCCTGGATTATTTGGATGGCTTTGGGGTAATCACCAGAGGCCTTGGAAGAAGAAGAAGAAGAAGAAGAAGAAGAAGAAGAAGAAGAAGAAGAAGGAAACAGAATAGCCAGATTGATGCAATATGGAAAGGGCTCTACCTGCTGTTGATGGTTTTGAACGCAGAAAGGGGACCATGAGTCCCAAAATGCAGGAGGCCTCTAGAAGCTGATAAAAACAAGGAAACTGATTCTCCACTATAGATTTCAGAAGGAATGTATCCCTGCCAACACCTTGATTTTAGCCCTATGAGAACTGAGACTTTTAACCTTCTGAACTATAAGATAATAGATCTGAATTGTTTTAAGCTGCTAAATTTGTGGTAATTTGTTATAGCAGCCATAGAAACACAGGCAGTATATGTATCAGATGTCAGATGCAATAAATTCTATGGAGAATATTGGAGCCGGGAATGTGGATAGGGAGTGTTAGAAGAGGCTGACTATAATTTTAAATAGAGTTGAAAGGGGAAGCCTCTGGTGACTTTTGACAAAGAGCTTAAGGAGGTAAGCTAGTAAGTAATAATGTATCTGAGGAAAGTGTTTCTGGTAGAAGGCACAGCAAATATAAAGGCCCTGCAGCAGGAGCTTACCTGGCACTCTGGGAATCACAGAGAGAAGAGTGGGTATAGTGGAATTCATGATGAGGAAGGTGTTAGGAGACAAAGTCAGTGAGAAAGGAGTGCCTGTTGGTGTTGGTTTTACTCTGAGTAAGATAGGAAGTGCAAGGCAGATTTTGAGTAGCAGAGGGACATAATGTGGCATACTGAATTGCACTGGCGGCTGTAGTGAGAACAGAACATACAAGGCAGGAAAGAAGCAGGGGGACTAGTTAGGAGGCTACTGGCATTTGTGGCTTAGACCAGGGTGGTAACTGTGGAAGTGGTAAAAAGAGCAGAGCTCTATTTAGGTCTGCTCTTGGGTATCTTTTGAAGGTAAAACCAACAAGATCTGCTGATAGATAAGAGGTAGATAATCAAAGGAGAAAAGTTAAAGATGATTCTGTAATTTGGGCCTTAAGTAACTGAAAGGTTGGAGTGGCCATTCAGTGAGAGGGGGAAAACAGCAGCTGGAATGAGTTTGAAGTGGAGGATCCATTCATTTTGGGTGAACTTTGGTACCTGAATCTCCCTGTCCCCCATTCTTTCCCTTCAGATTGCTTTTCTACAGAAGCAAACAAGCATACTCATAAGGATTAATAGTCAGTGAGAAATGTATCTTATTTGGTGCACAATGAAGCCAATTTGCTGTATAACACCCATGCAAGGTGCTGATTAAAGCTGGATTTGAGATTGAGATTTAGCCAGGATGCTGTAGATTAAAAATTTGTGTCCTCCCCAAATTTGTATGTTAATTTCTAACCCCATCGTAGTGGCTTTTGGAGGCAAGGCCTTTGGAAGGTCATGAGGTCAGAGCACTTATAACTGGGCTTGGTGCCTGTATAAATAAGAACCAAGAAAGCTTCTCTGCCCTCTTCTGTGTCAGGTTATAGCAAAAAGGTGCCTGTGAAGAAACAGGCCTTTACCAAACACTGAATTTGCTGATAACTTGATCTTGAACTTCTCAGCCTCCAGAACTGTGAGGAATAAATTTCTCTTGCCTATAAAGTCACCCAGTCCATGGTATGTGGTTATAGCAGCCTGAACAAACTAAGACATGGGATGATTTAGGATGGTTTGAATTTTAAATGCTGGCCCACCCTCTTCCAGCCACCAGGTACAGGCTGAGCTGCTGGACAGAGAGTAGTTGAGAGCTGGGGCACCATTCATCACACTGACCCCTCTCACTGGCGGAAATTACCCAGGAAATACCTAAGTTCCTCACAGCTTTACTTTCCTCCCCAGGGAAGGAGCCACTTAGGCCTATGGGTATGAACATGGGAAAGAAGTTTTCTTATCCCTACAAACAAGATTCAAATGCTCTCTTTGCCCTGAAAACCCTGAAAGTTGGATCTCAATGTTCAGCCTTAGTTTCTTAGACAAGAAACTTTATTTTTCCTCTTTTCTGGACAGGACAGAAAAGATCATATAATGACAATTCTCAGGCAGGCAACAGCCTCTTCCCAATTAGAGATTACTGAGTGACAGAAAAGGACTATTAAAGGTAAACCAGAGTAGTTAAGAGACACTTCCTTTCTAATAGTTCTGCATGATGAAGAGTTCACTGATTGCCATGAGGCTAAAAGATCAAAAGGAGCTTTAAAAGCACTGACTAGGATTTGAGGGAGTTTGGAAATAAGATTGCATTACCAAATGATGAATAGAGACGTTGCTTAGTGGCTGGATTCTTGTACCTGACTTTTTTTTTCCTCTTCATGTTCGAGTTTTATATTCACAACCTCCAATATCTGTATTCCCCAAGTGACACAGAATTAAATGGAATCATTTAATCCAGGGTTGATGTCATTAGACCATGATTATTTATTAAATATTTCTTACAATACCAGAAATAACTTGATATTGCAAAGGATGTATGTGGTTTTAGAGGCTCTCATGTACTAGTAGTGGAAACCACTTTTGGGGGAGGGATGTTTTCTCTACATATTCTAATTTCTATTTATATATTTTCATAATTCTTTAAATT
Source organism: Phyllostomus hastatus (assembly GCF_019186645.2). Lineage (NCBI taxonomy): Eukaryota > Metazoa > Chordata > Mammalia > Chiroptera > Phyllostomidae > Phyllostomus > Phyllostomus hastatus. Next base: position 4,693,552 of record NW_025333857.1, read on the forward strand.
GTGTAGTAAGAATTGCAAAATGCAATACTTAGTCATTTGGTACTCCTTAATTGACATGCATTAACATGCAATCATACAGGAAATAAGAGATGTGGAGGACATGTTTTTCTTCAGGAAGTTTACTTAGTTTTTAATGACTCCCACTGTGAACTACAAATACTTTCTACAGTTAGTTTACCCCTTACAACCACCTTGCAAGGTATGACCTTATAGGTCATAGACCAAGATGACACAAGTCACAAGTAGAAAGTGGGAGGCTGTGGGTTGGGTTTCAAAGTCCTTGCTCATTTCATGACTCCCATCCTGTTCTAATAAATTCGGTAGAATCTCAAAGTATTTTTCAGTGATTAATGTTCCCCTTGTTAGTCAGTCAGAATATGGGATTTTTCAAGTCAGAACATCTTGGAGAAGATAAGGGATTTCCCTTCTCTAGGTAGCTTGGTGCCTTGGATGCGCCCTTGTGGACCCAGAACATAGCCTTCTTGATCCAATATCTTCCTCGACCCCCTGGCCAGAGTGTCAATGTCTTCTCCTTAAGGCTGTGAGCCCGGTAGATTGTCCATGCCCCACCTCTTTGTCCTGAGGGTAGATGACCCAAGGGCGACCCGATTTCTTTCCCCCATGGAGCTGCCATTCCCCCAGCGGCCGCCAGGAGGTCCCCCTCTCGCCGCCCCGGGGCACCGCCGCCTCGAGTGCAAGTCGGGGCTACTCTGGAGCAGAGGCAGCGGCAGCTGGAGCCTAGCGCTCTCTCCGCGCGCTCACTGGCCCCGGAGCCCCTGGCGTGGATCCGTAAGAGTCGCTCCTCCTGTCCCAAGCTCACCCGCTTCCTTTCGTGCCGGCTGCAGTTTACCCAGCTCAGGAAGCCGACAGGGCCCCGGGCTGAAGGTGAAACCCCACGGTGAGTGAGAAGCTGCTCCAAGCGAGGGTGGTGGCGCCGCCCGGCTGCTGCTCGCTCCCGGTCGCGCCCAGGCTGGCAGAGGTGCTGGGCACACCTGGGGGCGGGTGCATCGGAGGAGCGGGAGGCGGCGGACCCCGCTTCCCCGCCCGCCTTCCTCGCGTTTCCGGGCTTGGAGTGTGCTTCAGACCCCTGTCCGCGGCTCGGCTTCTGGCCGGCTCCCCCCGCGCCTTTCCTGGGCAGTGGGGCCTTGATTTTAGAGGATATATCAATAAAATCCTAGTACCTTTGGGGTACATGTCTGTCCCCGAACACACCCCGAATGGAAGGTGACTGCAGGGTGCGTGTTGGGCTGTGTGGGTGGTGGGAAGACAAACTTTTACGAAAGTGCTTCTGGGCCCGGGGACAACGTTCAGGGCGTCTGGATCTTGAAGGAGGAGGCTCGGTTTGGGGCTGCGAAGCGGAGCTCTGCTCCGTCGGGCAGGTCACCCCCTATACTGTTGGTGCTTCTGGTGGGGAGGTGTGTAAAGGACGTACAAATCCTGCTGAACCCCAGAGCCAACAACTGTCAAAACATCTGGAATGCCAGCCCCTCCCTGTCCCTCTACTGAGGAAAAAGGTGAAAACCCTTTAACATTCCTTTGATTTTGCCTCCCTGCCTTTGGGCCCCTCTCCGAAGGGTAAAAGGGCTGACAAGTACCAGAGACCTCGAACTCCTCAGGACCCTCCTTCACCCACCTTCCTGACCACCCCGCTCCCTAACCCCCCCAGACGTCCTTTCTGAGGGGACCAGGCGAGGGAGCCGATTAAGATCCTGGCGAATGGCCTTTTGTTTCTCCGCCTTCCCCTATTGTGTGCCTTTCCAACACTTGGCGGGGCTGGGGGGAGAAAGAAACCCCTAGGGTCCTAAACTCTTGCTCCCCACGTCAGCCCCCCCGCCAGCTCCAGCCCAGGGTCCCGACCCCATCGTGGCCACCCCACCCCTGCCTTGCGGCTTCGGGCGTAGGGAAAGTTGTTTCTGCCCAACCTCTTCTGCTGCCTGTGGCCCAGGGCGCATTTCTCAGATCTTATCCAATGCGCACCGCAAAGGGCGCACATTTGAAAGGGGTGCCGTTTGCAGAGAGTGGAAGCGAGGTTCCGCTCCATTCCAGGGTGTCCTTGGGTGGGTTCCAGAGGATTTCCATCTCCTCCTAAAGGTACAGGACAGGATCAGGGCACTTCGGGCAGGCAGAAAGCCTAGGTCCTGGGATCTGCGAGTTTCCAAGGGCTGGTGAGCCAGCGAGTCGCCTTAAAAAAGAATGATGAGGGAAATAATCTAGGAAGCCTCAAGTCTTTGCCTAGAAATAATGGTAAGGTGGGCCCCCTCCAGAATGAACGTGGGATTCTGACTTCGAGTAGAGTCAGAATCCCCAACTTTAAATCCCAGGTCCCCTCTCTGCATTTAGAAAAGGAAGGCCCTGAGGACACAGCGCAGATGCCGCCAAGGGAGTGTTTACGCTTCCAAGCCCTAGGAACCGGTGGCTTGGAACTAGCCCCTAGTTTCCCTGTTGGTGTGTGCCTGTTAGATTACAGGTGGCCCTATTGCCCTGCCTTCCCTCACAAATTAGATTTCTTGCACGTAGTACCTGTTCTTAGTGAGTGTGGATTATTTATTAAGGAACCAGGGCAAAAACGAAGTGGCCACTTTGAGAAAGCAGGGTCCTCCTTGGATAGTGCCCAGAAAGTCGTTCTGACTGTGAAAGGAGGTGAGTCTGCACCTGTGGCTATTCCTTCTGGTAGCGTATATATACCAGAGCCACCAGCTTTTTCTGTGGGATCCCCCCAATCAGCCCCTCTTCCGAGGAGACTCAGTTACATTCTTTATCCTTACCCCAAGCCAGAAGAAGGAGGAAGTTTCCATCTGAACACTTGCCACCTATGTACCCGCTCAGGCATTTTAAGTGCACTTGGCTCTGCAGTTCTAAGGGTACGCCCTTTGCCCAAGTTAACAGAACTTTGGAGCTTACACTTAATGAAGAAAAACAGGGGAACTGCTAAATCAGGAAGATAGACACATAGTGCACTTTCTCCAGCAATTTCTGGAAAGTAGGAGTGGGACCAACAAAAGAAAAAGTAAAGTCTTTGAAGCACCTGAAGTCACTTCAAACACTTCATTTTGAAAATAATCCCCAAAGAAGGGTTTCTTTGAAAAATAGTGGCAGTAGCAGGGGAGAAGTGGCAAAAAGGACCTGGGTTGCTCAAGAAGTGCCCACAGGCACCTTCAACAAAGTGAAACGGCAGTGCTGGTCCCAGCTGCTACCCCAGTAAGGAAAACAGGGTAATTGTAGTAGACAATAAATTTCTATTTTTTGCTTTTTTGACAATAAATTTCTTTAATCTTAGAATTAAAAAAATACCCCCCCCCCCAATTTTTGTAGGAAATAGAAAATACAGAGAGGTGACGGTGAAAGCAAAGGGAAGAGGATTATTATAAACAAGGCTCCAGTAAACAATCTTAACCAATTACTTCCTTGGAATAAATTTCTGAAGATAGGATAACTGGGTCAAAGGAGTTGCTGACTTTTTAGAATATTTAATATTGCCTTGCCCTGGCCAGCATGACTCAGCTGGTTGAAGCATCGTCCACTGCACTGATTATTCACTGGTTGGTTTCCTGGTCAGGGCACATTTGTAGGTTGCCGGTTCAGGGTTTGGGTTCCCTGTCAGAGTGTGTACAGAAAGCAACCAATCAATGTTTCTCAAATCCATGTTTCTTTCTCTCTCCCTTTCTCTTTTGCTAAAATCAATTAAAAAAAAAGATTGCCTTATTGTCCCGGAGGAAACATGTGCCAGTTTACCCTCTCCCCAGCAACAAACAGAGGATTTTTTCCTATATGTTATACGCTACTCACACTCTATAGTATCATTTTTTTTCATCTTTGCCAGATGAATGGGAGGGGAGTATCTCAGTGTCTTCTTTTGCACATTGTCTGTATTTCTTCCTTAGGGATGATGCCAGTTTGTCTCCTTACCTATTTTTCAGTGGTCATGTTCTTTTTGTGGCTAGAAGTGTTCTTAGTAAAAGCATACTGTTCTGACTTCTTCCCCTGCTGCTACAACCAGACAATCTTTATTGACTTGAAGTGCCAATTCTCTTCCTTCTTGTATAGCAAACATTTGGCAAGACTACAGACATAAATTACTAAGGTAACTGACATGATCCTAATAGAGTTATGAGGGAGATCACACAAAGACTTTATTAAAGAGACTCATGGGAAATATCAAGTTCATACTTTCTGCTCAGTAGCTTGCATGCCCCATCTCTTTTACAGTTTCTAATGCTGTTGTTTGTTTGTTTGCTTGCTTGTTTTCCATGTAGAGCAACTCTGTTGAGCAGTTTTTACTAAATAGGTGATACTAACTCATTTTATGGTCTGACCCTTACGCTGATAACTAGCAGACCATGATCCACTACTTGTTCTCATCCTTTAATCATTTCTTCTAACTTTCTGACTGAAGGTTGCCTCCGTTTTATCATAAGACTTTCTCTGTTTGGCTATGAATTTTGAGTCCTGCATTTGGATGAATCTTGAATCTAAACAATAGAGCAGCACACTGTTAAAACAAATAGCAGGAGGTGTCTCCCAGGGGCTGAAAACAGGTACATTTCACCCTTTTTGTGAATTTGTGTAGCCTCAATTTTGATGTTAGTTCTTGCTCGAAGGTAGATAGATGATTCTGAAATGGGTTGGAGGAGAATGAAGAAGAGGCTCATTTCAGCTAGATGATGAATTAATACAGATGAGGGACCACATGAGAAAATTTAAGTAAATAATCTAGGTAATCTGGGTACAAAATAATTTTTTAAAAGGCAATCTGTATTAAAGTGTCATGTATTATTAAAATAACTAATTTCCTTAACAGACAGAAAGCGATCTTCTAATTGGGAAAATCCAATGTGAAATTCTTCTATAGGATGACTGTAGGCATTTCATTTCAGAGACACAAAACGATGAGGGCAGATACTGTACTTTTCTGCATCATTTTCCATGCCCTTGACTGTAGAAATCAAATAATGTGAATTGGGAATAAACAGTGCTTTCTGCATTAGAATCATAGGCTCTCAAAGGCTGAACATGAGATTAATGGTCATCTAATTCAAAGAACCCATATGAAAGAGTGGATCTTCATTCTCTTAAAATAATAGAACACCATTCTACAAACTTGGTATCATTTTAAACAAACCAAGCTGAGAAACAAATGGACCAGAAATGTCAACTTTTTGTGTGTGTGTGTGTGTAAGAAAGGGGAGAAAGGAAGGGTTTTAACTCTGTGGAAGTTTGTATAATTTCTTGAAACAGGCTTAATTTAAGACTAGAACACCTTAGCAGCAAGAGGTTAAGTCATTGAGGTGTTGTTACATTTGGAAACGTTCTCTGATCCATATTCTCTAGCCATTGCCTTAATAAAGTTCAAAGGTGAGGATCAAAGCACGTACAAAATAGCAAAAGGAAAGAGGAACAGAAAGTAGAAGATGGAGTGGGAATCTTACTGTCTTCAGGACTGTCTTCAGAACTTTGTAACAAAATTCTTGGTCACCCAGCAGACATTGGCATTACCTCTCTTAGAGAGGTGAATGTGGCTGATGTTGCTAGGCCAAACTGTAGAGAGAGTAAACATCACATAAACAACCAGCAATTCAGCCAAGAGCAGGCTTAACAGATATCACAGTAATTCTTAAAAAGAAGATAAAGGGGAAGGAGATTTGGAGAGAAATGGAATTTTATATTAAAAGTCTACCTTATTTTCTCCTGAGTAGTGCTGTGAATTTCTGAAAGTAGTAGAAACATCTCCTGATTTCTACTCGGACAATCTCCCAGGCACAGTGACTATATTTCTTGTCTTTCAAAAAACTGCCTATCCTGTGGAAATACCTCCTCAGTTCTAGGTGGTTCAGCTGGAGTACCAAAGCTCCTGGGTGTTTCTTCTCATCCTCTTCCACCTCTTTCTTGTCTTCATTTTCCTTCTCTTCCTCCAAGCATCGCTCTAGATACTGCAATTGCTTATCAAGTCCAATTTGGATTTTCTTCAGGTGTTTCTCTTCCCAAGTTGGTTGGAAGGTGGATGGAGTGAAGATATTGAAGGCCAACATGGACATTTCATAAAAAGCTTCTTTGATGCCTCTTTTCAGAGGCTGGGTGTATGACAGGATATCTTGGGGCAACTCAAAAGCTTTGTTTTCTCTTCGACACGCCACAGGAAATGAATTGCTCACAGTGCTCAAAAGTCTCAGATTTTTCCAGATGACTCTACGCAGGTGAACATGCAGTGAGTTACAGTCCACAGAGAGGGTGCCGGTGATGAATAGACCCACAAGGCACACACACTTTTGAATCACGTCAGGCTTGGTGTTCATTTTTCTCCCAAGCCAAAAGATTCACGAGACTCAAGGTTAATGATGATGTTCTAGGGCTTACGTATGCCTTTGTGTGCCTTTTATACACCTGAATTTCTTCAGCGGGGTGGAGTTTTCTCATTTGTCATTTTGTGGTTCTCAGGGTTTTGGCCCCTTTACCTCTGAGCTTTTTTTTTAAACTTTGGGTGACTATGCTGACTTTGGAAATTCCATCCTAGTACTATAGAATCATCATAACAAGATTGATGCAGAATATCACCCAACTTGATTACATAAGAGAAAGCAATCTCCCAAGAAAATTTGTTTTTGTACCTGACTCCATAGTGAAACATGTTGTCTCATTGAGTTAATTGTAGACATTGACCAAATGACTATGATTATTTGATGGTATGTCTAATCTTGTTAAATTAAGCTTCTATATTTGGATATTTTTTCTTTTATTTGATTTTTCCGGGTCTCAAAAAAGATAAAAAATGGAGTTGGTCAATTGATCGTGGCACTTATCAAATAGAAGACTAAGCTAGCCTGGTTTTCTGTTGCTTTTAGAAAATGCTGATACTCCCCAACTATCCTTGCTTTTCTCAAGATCGAGCCAGCACTTCTACCCCTGCCTAGCATTTCATACACTCTGATATCTTTCATAGAAGTCCTCTAGGCAGTTATATATTGAGTAATATTTTTCTGCTCTATTAACTTCTCTCTTATAGTATCATAGATTTCTTTTACTTTTAGATATGGCTTAGACAGTATTTTAAAAGTTCTGCTTGGCTATCTTTCCTTTTTCTTTGGAGGTTCTTGACACTGTAAAGATTTGTATTTGTTCCAGTTTGTTCTTCATTGAGGAGGTGAGTGATTAGGTGATTATCCATTTAGCCAAGCTACTTTCACCTGGACCAATATCTCTATGGTAATGATGGTTAGCCGCCATTTATGGTTTTCCCTTTGTTTGATCAAATAACCTTCTAGTTGTGGTCTAGGCCATATTCCTTTCTCCAGGAATGTGAGGTGGAATGTCATTAAATAAGGCTAGTTTAATTATCATCTTAAAAAAAGAAACACATTAATTTTTAATAAAGTCATTTTAGAATTGTAAGCAACCATAGTTCCACAAGTATGGCAGACTTTCCTTAAAAATTTGGCTTAAAATGTTATTGTTTAAAGGAGTTGGCTGTACCAAAGGCTAATTGTGGACAAGTGAGATTTCTCAAAATCCTAATTTTTGGACTGGTTTCCAATGAAAAGAAAACTTACTACATATTTTTACTCTATATGCTCTCTCTCTGTAAATTCTGATTTCACAGATTTTGTGGAGTGACTAACTTGGAAAAATAATTGGGAAAAAGGGATCTTCTATATAAATTGACACAACCTTTGTAGAGAGCAAAATGGTGACATGAATCAATAGCCTTAAACATGTACATAATCTTTGACTCAGAATTTCTCTCATTAGGAATTCATACTCAAGAGAAAATAATGAATGACTTTAAAGACTTAGCTGTCAGGAAGTTTTTCACAGCAAAAAATGAAAAGCAGTTCAAATGTTTAGCAATATGTTCTTGGTTAAGTAATTCATCAGTTAAAATTTCTGTACAAGCATTAAAATTACATTGTAGGAACATATTTGTTTATTTGAATAGATTTACTTTGTAACTTAAAAACAAGCTTATATGGTAGTATATATAGTCCAACACCATATTTGTTATATATTTACATATGCTAGATATTTTCAAAATACGCATATCAGTGCAGAAAGCACCTAGAAATATATATACTACAAATATTTTGTCATTATTTCTGACTGGAAAAATAATGGGTGATTTTTATTTTTGTATTTTTATTTACCCAGGTTTTTAAAGTTTGGTCTAGTCCACGAGCATTTCTTTATTTAATAAGACAAATTATTTTAAAAATAAGGTACATTAAAAAAGAAAAATTATTCAACATCTTCAGTGGGACCAGTACTACTTTAGTTAAACATTTCTATTCTAGGGTATATACTTCAAAAGACTGTGAATTTTCTCTAAGACTGAGTTCCAGTACAGTTGATATGTATAACATAGACTACATGGGAGTTCAATGTACTATTCTTGCAACTTTTCATTTAAAAATACATGTGTTAATATAAATATGCACATGTGTTTATAATTACACACATGCACAGCCTCAACAATGTATAAAATCGAGGGCCAGACCTCCTTATATACCTCACAAAACAACTCCTAACTAGTGGTTGTTGTTAACTACCATTAAGTTCCTATATTTCCTGCCATGTACAGTTTTGTCAATTTATTTCCCTCACCCAAAATTTCCTCCTTTTATGGTCATTCCACATCATATCCTCATTTGTTCACAACTGTATTTCAAGCACCTAGCACATGCCAGTCATGAGCTAGGTCTTGAAGAAGGAGGAATAGGGTGAATTCTAGAATCTCAAGGAGTCATGATTGAAGAAGCAGGCATGTTCTAGTGTTTCCAGTAGCAGGAGTGATGGATAGCCTTCCATAAGCATGCACCTCATTCATTGCAGTCTGTAAATGTTAATTGATGCTGATGTTGACAATATTCATGACAAAGGAGGACAGATGATTGACATGCATATCTTCACCTCTTCTATCATTAGGATTGCCTGATTTAGCAAATAAAAATACTGAACACCCATGCAATATTTGTGATGTACCTACAAAATCATTTATTGTTTATTCAAAATTCAAATTTAACTGGGTTTCTCCTATTTTACCTATTCACCATGCAAGCTCCCCTTGACCTCTTAGAACAGAACTCAAATATGAAGTTCTCTGTGGGAAGCTTTCCCTGTTAGCTGTCCACTTCATGCAGAGGCACTTTCCATTGTATTTCTCTGCATTGGCTTTACTTGTGCACATACCCCTAACAACCATGCACACTCCAAAGAGGGACCCTGTCATATAGCAAAACAGTGCACACACATACATGTATGCTCACACATAATGGCTCTGATCAAAAACATTACTGGACGACCAGTCATTATTCACACCTCTGTTCTGTAAAAGCCACACTATCTGAATATATTTCAAACTACAATTAGAAAATTGAAAAGAATGACAGTGTAAGGAAACATTTTTGCCCCCAAATTTGTCACAACTGACCAGTCTGCCATTAGTAAGCTATGTGAGGACATGGCTAATGTTTGCATGATACCTGTTCTTATTTCCCTAGCATGTCTTGAGATTATTTACATGGCTAAGTTTTCCTCAGAGAGAAATCTGATTAGCAGGGGCTGCCCTGTTGTCAGTGGAGCAGTGGAAAGTCTATGTGGATTATACAGTTTATAGTAATGGGCAGGGCACAACTTGTTTGACAAAGTAGATATGAGACATTTCAGTCTAGACATAGTGACTGTGATTCAGCTTAGGGGCACTTGGCATCTTCTGGTAAGATTATTTTGCTGTTCATGGAAAGACAAGTTTCAAACCAATATTTGAGAGTAACATGTTGATCATCCATGTTACTCAGTACATGAGAGTAAGTCATTCCATTTGGGATCAGAAGATGATTAAGCCCAGTAGAGAGATCAGAAATGGGAAGTCTTGTGTCCATGCCTGGCAGTGCTTCCCACAGGACATGGAGACAACAGTCACCGTGAAGTTGTGTGCAGCTATGTTAGCTCCAGACCAACCCTGAAGCTCTAACAACTTGGCATTTCTCTCATTCTCCTTGATCCACATTGGGATCAGCCTCTCCCTTGGTCCCTTTCTTGATGTACCTGGTATAGAAGTGCATAATGACTGCACAAGTGATACATGGATATGTCCATACTGTAAAAATTCAAACAATTCAGATAAAGTGAAAGCTTGGTTTACCAGCTCAGTCTCGCCTCATGCCACCGTCCTGCCATGCAGGCACTACGGGTATCGGTTTGGTGTGTGTTCTTACTTGATATCTGTGAGTGCAAGTACAACAACTGGCTTGTTTGTTGTCACTCCTCCTTGAGTGCTCAGCAGACCCCAAAGAGATCAAGAAAGACCAAGATCACTTCCATGGATAATATGCAGCTTGGGATTTGGGGGACTTGTGTATATATTTTAAATTGCCAGAACAGGATTATAAAAATTGTAATATGCTTTGAAGTTTAATTCTATAAGCATATCTCTGTGACTGCATATATGATATAATTTGGAAAGAATTTAAAAATCTACACTAGAAACCCTTCATGAATATGAGGCTTAGGATAATTGTGTCATCAGACCTGGATTAGAAGGCACCTGGCATATAGTAGTTACTCAATAATTATTTGTTGGATGACTAAAAGAAGGTAAGGAAGCCATGTGTCTATAATAGTGAAGTTATTTTGTGGTTTAATCATTTTGGTGTAGGGACACGGAGAGAACACAGTCAGGTGTTGGGGATAGGTGAGTTCACAGAATGGTAGATGGCACCTCAAGCATCCATTCAGTGTCTTTTCTTACTCCCATTGTTTTTCTTTGGGATTCCCTGAGGCTGGGTAGGTCATGAGAACCTTTACTCTAGTAGTAACACATAGTTTTATACTGTCTGATTGACTCATATATCTTTCCCTTCAGATGAGAAATGTGTCTTTCCCTGGCAGGCAGCTTGGTTGGTTGGAGCATCATCCCATACACCAAAAAAGTTGTGGGTTTGATTCCTGGTCAGGGCATATACCTGAGTTGTGGCATCAATCCCTAGTCAGGGCACATTTGGGAGGCAACTGATTGATGTTTCTCTCTCTCTCTCTCCCCCTCCCTTCTTTTCTAAAGTCAATAAACATATTCTCAGGTGAGGATTAAAAAAAAGAAAAATGTGTCTTTACTGAGTTTTGTTCCCGTGGCATCTCGTACCTAAGACACTAACTGCTCATTGAATAAAAGGCTGCATGTGATTTCTTATGGTTCTCAAATTTGGATATTAACCTGTGATGAAAAACTTCTGAGAGGTTATAAGACGATCCTTTCCCCCTCGCCCCAACATTGCCACTTCTTTGTATTAGGTGCTCCCAGTAGTTGTCATTTTATCACTATCCTTAGGGAGGCACTTTGGACAAACTTATCCTTGGTTCTATTTTATAGCCCAGCTCTAGGATATATAAATAGTAACTTCCCACATGGAGAAATTTGAGCTTTTAGAAAATGATCCCTGATAAAAAGAGATTTAACATGGTGGAATAAGTATTTAAATAAATAAATACAAACTATCAGTAAAACCTACCCTCAGTTTTGGGATTCCCAGAAGAGCTTCCATTTATGTGCTTGCCCCACTATAGTTTGTCCTGGTTCATTCAGACCCTAACAGGGCTTTCATTTCTGAGAGGATAGAGTTTCAGATTGTGGCACTGAAGGATATCACTCACCAGAATAATCCTCTTTACCTAGTGAGTAGACGTGGATTTCTTCCTGGACAATATCCACAAGCACCTGGAGTCTAGAAAGAAGTAACAAGAGTGGAATGATGTCCATTTATGTAGCATAAATATTTTCTTTTCTTTAAGATTTAGTTTTCTAGACAATTTCAACATTGTAGAAACAAGGAGAATTAGGGGAAATAAAAAACTACATTGCATTGTCTTAAATTGGTGAAACTATCAGAGAAAGTTAGTTGCCTACCTCATTATTCAAATTCATTTTTAAAATATGTTTTATTAATTATGCTATTACAGTTATCCCATTTTTTTTCTGTTCTTTATTCTCTTCCATCCTGCAACCCGCCTCCCACCAGCATTCTCCCACCTTAATTCATGTCCATGGATCATACATGTAAGTTCTTTGGCTTCTCCATTTCTCACACTATTCTTAACCTCCCCATCTATTTTGTACCTACCATTTATGCTTCTTATTCCCTGTATCTTTCCCCCTCCCCACTGCTAACTCTCCATGTGATCTCCATTTTTCTAATAGTGTTCCTGTTTTAGTTTGCTACATTTGGTTTGTTTTTAGGATCAGCTGTTGATAGTTGTGAGTTTATTATCATTTTACTGCTCATAGTTTTGATCTTCTTCTGTTTCTTGGATAAGTCCCTTTAGCATTTCATATAATAAGGGCTTGGTGAGGAAGAACTCCTTTACCTTGCCCTTATCTGGGAAGCACTTTATCTGCCCTTCCATTCTAAATGAGAGCTTTACTGAATAGAGTAATCTTGGATGTAGGTCCTTGCCTTTCATGACTTGGAATACTTCTTTCCAGCCCCTTCTTCCCTGTAAGGTCTCTTTGGAGAAATCAGCTGATAGTTTGATGGGAACTCCTTTGTAGGTAACTGTCTTCTTTTCTCTTGCTGCTTGTAAGATTCTCTCCTTATTTTTAATCTTGGCTAATGTAATTATAATGTTCCTTGATGTGTACCTTCTTGGGTCCAACTTCTTTGGGACTCTCTGAGTTCCCTGGATTTCCTGAAAGTCCATTTCCTTTGCCAGATTGGGGAAGTTCTCCTTCATTATTTGTTCAAATAAGTTTTCAATTTTTTGCTCTTGTTCTTCTCCTTCTGGCACCCCTATAATTCGGATGTTGGAATATTTAAAGTTGTCCTGAAGGTTCCTAAGCCTCTCCTCATCTTTTTGAATTCTTATTTCTTTATTGTGTTCTTGATGAATGTTTATTTCTTCCTTCTAGTCCAAATCATTGATTTGAGCCTTGGTTTCCTTCCCATCACTGTTGGTTCCCTGTACATTTTCCTTTATTTCACTCTTCATAGCCTTCACTTTTTCCTCTATTTTGCAACCATATTCAACCATTTCTGTGAATATTCTGATTACCAGTGTTTTGAACTCTGCAGCTGATAGGTTGGCTATCTCTTCATCGCTTAGTTCTATTCTTGGAGCTTTGATCTGTTCTTTCATTTGGGTCATATTTTTTTTTGTCTCAGTGTGCCTGATACGTAGTAAAGGGTCAAGCCTTAGGTATTCACCAACACAGGCCAACCCACTTTGCTGCTTTGTTGCATCGTATGTGGGGGAGGCATCCAAGAGGGAATAATGTTGCTTGCTCTCCTCTTGGCTGGCTTTTGGTCACTTTCCACACTACCCACAAGCAAATTGGGCCCTTCTGGTGCTGATTCTCAGATGGGTGGTTTTGTGTACATTCTAGGACCCTGTGGGTCTCACCAAAGAACTCTCCTGTAAGGCTGGGAGTTTCTCTTGCCACCGCACCCCTCACAGGTTTTACAGTCAGAGGTTTTGAGTCTTTATTTCCCGACATTGGAACTCTGAGTCACATGGTCTGTCTCACTCCCCAGTTATTCTTATTTTAGAAGCACGTAAATGTGAGATCACCTGGTCTGCCAGCTACTGCCTCAGCTGGTCTGCCAGCAGCCCCCTTGCCCGCCCCAGTCCTTCATCCACTGCCTTGCCACAATTCCTCTCCTCCCCTCCTATCTGTCTGGATGAATGTTTCTTCTTTAACTCCTTGGTTGTCAGACTTTCATACAGTTCAATTTTCTGGCAGTTCTGGTTATATTTTGTTTTTAAATTTGTTGTCCTTCCTTTGGCTGTACAAGGAGGCAAAGTGTACCTACCTCTGCCTCCATCTTGGGCAGAAGTTTTAGGATAAATAATTTTAAAATTAGTTGCCACCATTACATGTATGAAGACGGTGTCTTCTTTCAACTACTATCAGCTTGTATGTGGTCATAAGGTTTCTTGACATTTATGAACAACAAAAAAGGCATTATTATAGAAAAATTGAAGTGAGCTTTTTTTAGACTGACAGAAGACTCACATACTCCAAGTTTTATGATTTTTTTAGTGTTTGAGCAATGTCTATGTTAGGGGGTGGTATCCTGGAAAAGGAACTGCAGGATGTATTAGTTTCCTAGAACTGCTGTAAAAAAAATCCCACAAACTGGGTGGTTTAAAACAATAGAAATCTGTTCTCTCAGAAGGCTGTAATCAAAGTCATTAGGACCATGTTTCTTCCAAACCTTCTAAGGGAGAATCTTTTCTCATCATGTCTTCTAGCTTCTTGTGATGTCTGATCCTTTGTGTTCCTTGGCCTGGAGATGCTGCAGTCTCATCTCTGCCTTCACAGCCACATGATGTTTCCCATGTGTCTGTGGCCCTGTGTCTTCCAGACCTTGTCTTTAGGTATTGACAATGTCTTCCAGACAGTTGTCTTCCATAAAAATCTGCATGATTAATAATAATAATAATAAAGGATAATATTTATTTAGTAATTACAAAGTACCAACTCTATATAAATTATCTTTACTTCTCACTGCCACTATATAATATAAATGTCATTATCTTTAATTTAAAAAGGAGGAAATGAAAGCTTAGAAATATTAAATGACTTGCCCAAGATCACATAGTTGAAAAGGCACAGAATCAGGATTCAAACTTAGGTTTGTCTGAGGCCACATTGTATTGTTATAGGATCTAGGATTGTAAAAGTTTTGATGTAAAATCCGCTGTGTATGTCTATGTAATAATAACCTATTTTACTCCCCCCAAAATTTCAAGCAGCTTATGAAATATACACAAGAAAATGAAAAGTAGTTAAATCAGAGTTGGGGGTAACAAGTGCAAGAAAACAAAATTAAGTCAGGGGTACAGTTAGAGCGTAAGAATGCATGTCATAATGTTCACTGTTGTCATTGCAATCTTCTATCTAGAAGCAAAGAGGAAACATAGTCTGTTAAAGTAATCACAGTATCCAAAAGATAAAACAAACCAGCAACAAAGCTAAATCCTCAGGAGAAGCAATACTTTTCTTGGTACTGAGTCCTTGGAAGAATTTTTCCTGTGAGCCTTCAAGAAAAGAGCCCTGTGGGATTTCTGGGGCAAAGAACCAAGTAACTTCCTTATTCATGTAATGCCATTACTGCCGCTATAGGAGTGGCAGGGCTGCATCTTGTAGCCTTCCTTTTTGTAGGTGGTTGTCACATTGCCAATGTGCAGTTCCTTGGCAAGCATTCTATAGGGACTTGTTGAGTTTTCTCATGTTGAGTGACAGAATGGAGTTCATAAGTTCAGCTGGATTGGGATAGCATTTCTTCATCGTGGCTCCAAGTGGGGAAAAGTGTGGTCACACATGCTGGCATTCTCAGAGGCATTCAGTATGGACGGCCTGCTTTGACATTTCCAGCATGCCTGCCCAGATCCAGTCCTGCATTTCCTATGATTTGTACAGAGGAACTTTTGGGAAAACTATTTGTGAGCATGACTCTCCTCCATTTAGTCAGAATAGGAAAAACTAGCTATTCTGTCATATTGACCCAGTGCCATAAGAAAAATTGAAATGTGTACTGGGCTTCCACATAGTCCTGGAGTTCATTTGCTGTTCCCTTGCATGGGCCATAACCCTAGATGTAGAAACCCAAGGAAGTGGCCTGTGGTTTGGTCCTATATTGAGATATCATTTTTTTTGTTTGTTTTCCTGAAGGGC
Source organism: Phyllostomus hastatus (assembly GCF_019186645.2). Lineage (NCBI taxonomy): Eukaryota > Metazoa > Chordata > Mammalia > Chiroptera > Phyllostomidae > Phyllostomus > Phyllostomus hastatus. The sequence goes on from NW_025333857.1 coordinate 4,709,207, forward strand.
TTCTTCAGAAGTTGGATAGTAAATTCAAAGCCAGGATAGCATTATGTGCCCAAATATTGTAGATAATGAAATATTAAGACATATCCTTTTGGGATTATTTATTTTGCAGACGTGGTATTTTTCCTTTAAGAGTAAAACTATGTGGAAATGGTCATATGGATGTCCCCAGAGCTAAATCTTCTATGTGTTCCCAAGAGAGATGAATGAAGAGAACAGAAATTGGGATTGCCCCCTTTCAGGGATGGTGTTACAGGCATTCAAAGTGGTCCAGCATTTGACCTACCATTGAAGCTGTCCTACAGTACAGCCTCTAACATAACATAACTAGGCTGTTCTGAACCCCTGGTAATAAAGTTGTTTACTTTTTTTTTTTAGTCCTCCCTGAGGACATGTTTTCATTGCTTTTAGAGAAAGAGAAAAGGAGAGAGGAAGGAAGAGAAGAACATCAACTGGTTGCATCTATATGTACCTGGACTGGGGTTGAACCTGCAATCTTTCAATTATGGGACAACGCTCCAACCAGCTAAGCAGAATTGTTTACCTTTGTACCAAGAAAATTGAGAAAGCACCAACATCTGCATCTGGCACATGCCCAGGCCAACTTTGCAGATTTCCTGCTGTGAGACCTAAAGTTCTAATGAGGTTGTCTAGAAATAGCAACAAAAACAACAACAAAACATGTCAGCAGGGCCTATGGTGTATCTATGTGTGCTATGTACCTATGACAGGATCAAGTGTCTTTCCTTAGTGAGGAGCAGAAAATCATTTTGAAAGTATCAAAGGTACAAGCACAGAGTCAGAAAGCTAAATAAAAAATAGATAAATACAGCTTTTTTGAGTAATAGAAGCAATTAAAAGACAAAGAAGAAATTAGGATTTCCCTATAACCATCCCCACAAGGACAGGGACTAGGACAGTAACACTTACTGCCAAATGTGATAATATAGGTTTTTATAGATGGTACATGGGGCATTCCATCCATCCATTCATCCATCCATCAGTCCATCCATCCATGTATCCACCAGTCTCTGAGGATATGATGCCTAAAACAAGGTAGTAAAAAAGGAAAAAAAAAGCCAGAAGATGTGGTTCAGTGGATTGAGCGATGGCAAACCAAAGAGTTGCCAGGGTTTGATTCCCAGTCAGGGCACATGCCTGGGTTTTGGGCCAGGTCCCCAGTTGGGGCCATGTGAAAGGCAACCACACATTGATGTTTCTCTCCCTCTCTTGCTCCCTCCCTTCTCCTCTCTCTAAAATAAGTAAATACTTCTTTTTTAAAAAAGTACATGTTCTCAAAGAGTATCCAGATTTTCAGATAGTAAAGACTAAAATTACAGGGTGTGGTAAGTGCTGTGAAGGAAATAAACAGGGCAAGAGGGCATCTGGGTAAGTGATGGCTGAATTGAGAGTTGAAGGATGAGGAAAAGTCAACAATGTAAAGAGTTGGAGGGAAAGCATTTCAGGTGGAGAGAACCGAAGTCTAAAAGCCCTGATGGAAAAGAGCTTGGGATATTCAAGGAATATAAAGGAGACCCTCTGGGTTCAGGTGAGGGGAATGGGGAGGTTGGTACTAGGACAGGTTGGGACTGACTAGGGCATGGCAGGCCATGATGGAGTTCCAATTTTACTCTAAGACCGATGCAGACACGTGAAAGAATTTGAAGCAAGAGAGTGATGTAATAGGCTATGTGCTTTAAAGAAGTTACTCTGGGAACTGTAAGGGGAACAGTTTGAAGATAGGGCAAGAATGGAAACATACAGCCTGGGTTAAAAGCAGATATTTCAGTAGGCCAGGCAAGAGGGGTGATCTAAATAAATATAGGAACAGTGCAAATAGAGAGAATCAACTGATTTGAAAGATATTTTTAGTAAGTTACTTATGATGCATTTGTGTCCAGGCTTGCTTCTGTGATGATCGAAGGTGGTTTTCCAGAAGTGCCATTGGTAATCCATTTGATATAAGGTCTTTACTATATTAACATGATCATTTTTGATAGCCAGTAAGTAATCTCATTCAGCATTACATCTTTAACTGTATGGCCTTAAACTAGGTTAGGTCTCTTACACTTTGGACAGCAAAATAAATAATTTACTTAATTGGACTTGGGTTGGGGTTGAGGCTTGAATTTCCCAGAGTTAGCCTGAGGATTAAATTTCTGAATATATCCCCTGATGTATTTCCTGTGGGTACACAGGACAAATGCATATCCATGTACATTTTAGCAATTGAATAAAACAGTGTATTTTATGATCCATTTAAAACAGGGATTACTATCTGTAATCATCTCATTATAGATATATAATCATACAATTCTGAAGTTATGAAGGTGATTTCACTGTTATTTACTAAATATAAATGACAGCCTATAGTTAATAACTCCAGTTCTCTTGAATTGATTTTTTTGAAGTCAGAAGTGTCTAATTGTCAGAAATGTCTGTCTGCACTAATGACCTGATGCAAACTATACTCCCATGAAACACTGGTGTTTAAGAGTCTGAATCAAGATGCTCCTGTCACTAAAGTCAAGCAATACTAGATTCTCTGTGTCAGAGAAAAATTAAATAAATGAAATGATTTTATATTTCAAGGTTTTCAACAGCATTTTTCTTAAACTTTTGGCACCTCTGATGGTTTACTTAGTGTAGAAGCTAGTTTTCTTAGTTCTAGAGTATCTTTTTTATTATTTTTTATGAGCTAGTATCTGATTTGGCACACAATAATTAGATTGATAATTTTACAAATACTGTAATTTATCAGTACTTCATAATTTTGCAAAAACCCCAGGACTTCCAGGTGCCTGAGGTACCAACTACTGTAACAAATACATGCAAAACAGTAAAGTGGCCCGTACATGACAGAAGCATGTGACATTCCGAACAGAGGTACTTGGCTTTCTTTGAACCAGTGATCAGAGACACAGATGCCTTCTATCTTGTGGCTCTGCTCTCTTCCACGTGGTAAGTATTAGGGTGTATCTTCAACAAGTGGGAGCAAAATGGCGACAGCTGGAGGGGTGTCCATATCAGCATTATCTGGGCTAGGCTTGGAGGGGCACACATCACTTCCAATTACATCCCACTGGTGGGAACTTAGTCACATAGGCACAGTTAAGTGCAAGGGGTTCCAGGAAATGTAGTCCAGCCATGTGCCTGGGAAGAAGAGGGAGTAGATTGATGAACAGCTAGCTCATCTCTGTTCTGGTATGTTTGGAAGAAAGAGTCCAGCAATCACAATGTGTTGGCATTGATATGAGTTGGCTGGGGCTGGCATGTTAATGATACAGTGTAGAGACCCAACAAAGATTTTTAAAAATTCATTTGAAGGGAATTGGGACTCTCAGTCATAGGCAGTTTTCTAGTGGGGTTATTTTCTCTTCTTTTTCTGAAGAGTAGAAGAAGAGGTACTGTTGAAATAAAAGAGTTTAAATTTCCTTTTTAAGGCTATACAAATAAGAACAGAAAGGATTAATTTGGTGTCTTTTTGAAAAATCATACTTTCCTTATAAGAAATCTATTGTGGTAGAAAGATACTGTCATTTACCTTCTTTAAAAAAAAGAACGTACGGAATTTATTCCATCATGTAGAAGGTCCTTCAGTATCATCCAGAGCTAATACTACACTGATCATTAACCACACATCAAGCACAGTGTTATTAAGTTTTCAGACTTATTATTTCATTTTATCAGGAAAAGAATCCTGCAAGATCCCATTATACAGTTTTGAGGAACCAAAGCTGCAGAAAGTTATATAACTTGGAAAGGTCCACACAAAACTAAGGTCTGCCTGATTTAACTGTTTTTGAAGTGTAAAATAAATGTCTATGTAATTTTTTTAATAGAGAAGGAAATTTGTTACCTAATAACATCACAACAGCAACCTCACAAAAACAGCTTTCTCAAGAAAGATTTTAAAGACTTCTCTGGCTTCTGACAAAATAAATTAAACACACTCGGGTCCCTTTTTCTGCCCAGGGAGAGCAAGGTCCTTTCCCCTGCTATGAAGTCAGTTTAGTTGCTGCAAGCTGTTTATGAGTCCCAGCAGCTTGACCAGACATAGGAGACCAGGCAAATGTGATTCCAGGGCACAGCTGGAATTCACTCCTGGCTTCTGTGGCAGAGGAAGGAAAAAGCACAGCTGCCCCTGTGTGAAGGGCTGAGAAATGGGCCTGCCAAAGTCTTCACAGCATCGAACTGAGCATCCCAGGGGCCACCCAAGTGGGCATGGCTCTTAATTCAAATTGACTTGAATTAGGTGGTCCTGTGTAGACATAGCCTGTGGGTAGAACCAGAGCATCATGCAATAAGAAGAGGAGACAGAGCAGTTTTGACACAGCATCTTCAGGTGCAGAAGTACTCAAATGAGTTTCTCCAAAGTTCGTTCCAATGAAATACTAAACTTCTTGCCCTCAGGAAATGAGTCACTTGAAATTATAACGTTTATTCTTTTCAGGAGATGTCTTAATATTCCATTGAAGGGCAACTAAAGGTAGTAGTAAAGTGCATATTATCCCTTAAAGGTGTTACATAAACTTACTGAGCTGATAATTTTATTTGCTGTTTCTTTAAATTTGGGAAACCTGAAATATATCATCTCTTCCTCTTTTCCTCCATCACTCCACCCCTTCCTCCCTCCTGCCTACCATCCTTCCCTTCCTTCCTTCCTATAGCAAATACTAAGGCTTGGCATTGTAACTACAAAACTCTATCTCTTAATGTGTGTATGTATGTATTATTGTTACTTGTTGAATAATACATTTATCTGTTATGTGAATAATGAACATTACCAAAATTTACACATTTGTATTAGTCACTGGGCAGTTTTGATTGTGTAGACTTTGACAGTGTGATATACTGGAGAGATGCAGACTAGCAGTACATGTACCAGGACTCATCATAATGCTATGCTAGATGTCTCTGACTGATCACAGCGCTCATTCACGTAACAGACTGGCAGTCACTGCAGAGCCACTGGAACTGGAGTTGTTTGCCTTCCCTGGAGTAGTGGAAGGACTGGAAGATTAGGAGACCTTGGTTTTGTTATAATGAGTTATTTGACCTCAGGAAATGGCCTCCCTGGGTTCTGTTTTCATTTTCTTTACATGTTTAGACCAAGAAATTTACTATCTTATTTTAAGCACCCACACTAATGTTGTTCCTTTGTCTACAAACAACTGTTTTGGTGGCAAATTTAATTAAACACAGCACATCAACATTTCTTATTGAGAGTTCAAGAGATGAAGTAAAAAGACAGAGCTCAATGATTTTTAAAAATTTTTTTCATCTCATGGCACACATAAACTAATTACTAAAATTCTGTAGCACACTATAATTTTGATTCATTCACATCAGATGGCTATTGTTGTATTGGCTATTGTCTTTTTTTAATTTAATAATCTAAGGGAAAAGAGGTCAGTGCCCCAGACTAAATAGTCAGGTATTGTATGTTTTAAAAATTCTTTATATATTTTGGAGATTAAACCCTTGTCTGAGGTGTCATTGGCAAATATGTTTTCCCATATAGTTGGTTCTCTTTTTATTTTGATACTGTTTTCTTTAACTGTGCAGAAGCTTTTAATTTTGATGAGGTCCCATTTGTTTATTCTTTCCTTTATGTCCCTTGCTCTAGGAGACATGTCAATAAAAAAGTTTCTGTGTGAAATATCTGAGATTTTCCTACCTACATTCTCCTCTAGGACTTTAATGGTGTCATGGTTTATATTTAAGTCTTTTATCCACCTTGAATTTATTTTTGTATAAGTTGTAAGCTGGTGCTCAAGTTTCATTTTTTTGCACGTAGCTGTCCAGTTCTCCCAAAATCATTTGTTGAAGAGGCTATTTTTACTCCATTTTATGTTGCTGCCTCCTTTGTCAAATATTAACTGACCATAGAGACTTAGGTTTATTTCTGGGCTCTCTGTTCTGTTCCATTGGTCCATGTGCCTGTTTTTATGCCAGTACCAGTCTGTTTTGATTACAGTGGCCTTGTAGTATAGTTTAGTGTCAGGTATTGTGATCCCTCTAACTTTACCCTTCTTTCTCAAAATTGTAGCAGCTATTCAGGGTCGTTTATGGTTCCATATAAAGTTTTGAAGTGTTTGTTCTATGTCTGTGAAATAAGCCATTGGTACTTTAAAAGGTATTGCATTGAATGTGTAAATTGCTTTGGGTAGTATGGACATTTTGATGATATTAATTCTTCCAATCCATGAACACAGTGTATGTTTCCATTTGTTTGTGTCTTCCTTGTTTCTTTCCTGAGTGTTATGTAGTTTTCTAAATACAGGTCTTTTACCTGTTTGGTTAGGTGTATTCCTAGGTATTTTATTTTTCTTTTTGCTATTTCAAATGGGATTTTTTTCTTGATTTCTGCTTCTGCTGTCTCATTGTTGGTGTACAGAAATGCCTTTGATTTCTGGATATTGACTTTGAATCCTGCTGTTTTGTCAGATTCATTTATTAGGTCAAGCAGTTTTTTGGTGGAGTCTATAGGATTTTGTATGTACACTACCGTGTCATCTGCAAACAGTGACAGTTTTGTTTCCTCCTTTCCGATTTGGATACATTTTATTTCCTTTTCTTGTCTGATCGCTGTGGCTAAAACTTCCAGTATAATATCGAATAGAAGTGGTGAAAGTGGACAACCTTGTCTTGTTCCTGATCTTAGTGGAAAAGATTTTAATTTTTGCCCATTGAGTATGGTGTTGGCTGTAGGTCTCTCATATATGGCCTTTATTATGTTGAGGAATGCTCCCTCTATTCCCACTTTGCTGAGTGTTTTTATCATAAATGGGTGCTGTACCTTATCAAATGCTTTTTCTGCATCTATTGATACAATCATGTGGTTTTTGTCTTTGCTTTCATTTATGTGATGTATTACATTTACTGATTTGCGAATATTGTACCATCCTTGCATCCCTGGAATAAATCCCACTTGGTCATTGGTGTATGATCTTTTTAATGTACTGTTGGATGCGGTTTGCCAGTATTTTGTTAAGGATTTTAGCGTCAATGTTCATCAGTGATATTGGCCTGAAGTTTTCTTTCTTTGTTGTGTCTTTATCTGGTTTTGGAATTAGGATGATGTTGGCCTCATAAAAAGAGTTTGCGAGTCTTCCATCTTTTTGGATTTTTTGGAATAGTCTGTGAAGGATAGGGGTTAGCTCTTCCTTAAATGCTTTGTAGAATTCTCCTGTGAAACCATTTGGTCCAGGGCTTTTGTGTGTTGGGAGTTTTTTGATTACCGCTTTAATTTCTTTTGCTGTTACTGGTTTGTTCAGGCTTTCTGCTTCTTCTTCATTGAGTTTTGGAAGATTATATTTTTCTAGAAATTTGTCCATTTCACCTAGGTTTTCAAATTTCTTGGCATACAGTTCTTCATAGTAATTTCTTACAATGCTTTGCATTTCTCTAGTATCTGTTGTAATCTCTCTTCTTTCATTTCTGATTTTGTTTATTTGGGCCTTCTCTCTTTTTTTCTTGATGAGTCTGCTTAAAGGCTTGTCGACTTTGTTTATCTTTTCAAAGAACCAGCTCCTGGATTCATTAATCCTTAGAATTGTGCTTTTAGTCTCTATGTCATTTAATTCTGCTCTGATCTTGGTTATTTCCTTCCTTCTACTTGCTCTGGGCTGTCTTTGTTGTTGTTCCTCAAGTTCTTGTAGACATAGGATTAGGTTGTTTGTTTGAAATGTTTCTAACTTTTTAGGTGGGCCTGTATCGCTATGAAATTCCCTCTCAGGACTGCCTTTGCTGTGTCCCATAAGTTTTGGGTTGTTGTGAGTTCATTTTCATTTGTTTCCTTTCTTCCCTAATTTTATTCTTGACCCATTTATTGTTTAATAGCATGCTATTTAATCTCCATGATTTTGAGTGTTTTGGGTTTTTTTTCCTTGGGGTTGGTTTCTAGCTTCAGTCCCTTGTGATCCGAGAAAATGCTTGGTATGATTTCAATTTTCTTGAAATTGTTGAGGCTTGTTTTGTGTCCTATCATGTGGTCTATCTTTGAAAATGTTCTGTGTACATTTGGAAAGAATGTGTATTTAGCTTCTTTGGGATGGAGGGTTCTGTATATATCAGTTAAGTCCATTTCATCTAGGGTATTGTTCAATGCCAGGATGTCTTTGTTGATATTTTGTTTGGAAAATCTGTCCATTTTTGACAGTGGGGTGTTAAAATCCCCCACTATAATTGTGTTGCTGTCAATATCTTTCTTGAAGTCCTCTAAGATTTTACTCGACTCCACTCTAAGAAGACAAGCAACCCAATTAAAAAATGGGTAAAGGACTTGAACAGACACTTTTCCAAGGAGGACATACAGAGGATCCAAAGACACATGAAATGATGTTCAATATTTCTAGCAACCAGAGAGATGCAAATTAAAATGACAGTGAGATACCACTTCACACCAGTCAGAATGGCCATTATAAACAAAGCAACAAACAAGTGTTGGAGAGGTTGTGGAGAAAAGGGGACCCTAGTGCACTGCTGGTGAGACTGCACACTGGTTCAACCACTATGGAAAACAGTATGGGTCTTCCTCAGAAAACTCAAAATGGATCTGCCTTTTGACCCAGCAATTCCACTGCTAGGATTATATCCTAAGAACCCTAAAACACCAATACAAAAGAACCTTTGCACCCCAATATTCATAGCAGCACAATTTTGCAATAGCCTACTGTTGGAAGCAACCTAGATGCCTATAAGTAAATGAATGGATCAAAAAACTATGGTACATTTACACAATGGAATTCTCTGCAGCAGAAAGAAAGAAGGAGCTCCTACCCTTTGCAACAGCATGGATGAAGCTGGAAAGCATTAAGCTAAGTGAAATAAGTCAGGCAGTGAAAGACAAATACCATATGATCTCACCTTTAACAAGAACCTTAAACAACAAAACAAAGAAACAAGCAATATATAGTCAAAGAAACTGAAATAGAGGACAATCTGACAGTGACCAGAGGAGAGAGAAGAGGGAATTTCAGGGGAGAATGGGAAGGGTTTACAGGAACAAATTTAAAGGACACATGGACAAAAACTAGGGGGAGGGTGTTACTGGGAGGGAAGTGGGGAGGGATGGGTGGGTGGGCTGGAATGGGAGTAAAAGGGAGAAAACTGTACTTGAACAATGATTAAAATAAAATTTAAAAAAATTCTTGCAGCATATCAGTGTGCTGCAGTACCCTGGTTGAAAATCACTGCTTTACCTGAAAGGTTTTTATTATGATATAGGTAAAATAGTTTCTTAACAAATTGTTCACAGTATTCGAATGTCCTAGTGCATATTGCCAAGATAGTCATATTTCTCAAATGTATGCCTTTGTTTTCCCAAAATGGTGTGGGGCTCTTGGTTGGAGCCAGTTCACAGTTCTCTATTGGTACTTTCTTCTTAACCTTCTAATGAGTAGCTTTAAATTTTTTAATAAAAAGCCCTGGCCAGGTGGCTCAGCTGGTTGGAGCATCATCCCATACACCAAAAGATTGTGGTTTTGATCCTGGGTTGGGACATGTACAGGAGGCAACCAGTTGATGTCTCTCTCTCTCTTTCTCTTTCTCTCTCTCTCCCCAACCCCTTACTCTCTCTCTAAAATCAATTAAACATATCCTCAGGAAAGCAAAGTCATCAGCTTGCCAAATTCAACTCAAAAGAAAAAAATAATTTATCATTATTTATCATTATCCATTATGACTACTTGAAGAACCTAAAGCTTCTCCTAGATGAATTATTTCTAAGAATTACTTTAGAGGTAAAGGAAGTTATAGTTTCTAAATGCTGAATCTGTAGGATATGTCTTTGTAATTGGTCATTTTAAAAAAGATATCAGTCGAGCACTTTGCTAAATGTTAGAGGTTCAACTTTGACTCAGAGATTCTTTCAACCTTGGCCTTGCTAGTAGATCTGAGAGGGTTCAATGTAACAGCCACTCACTCCCATGGTAGCTACAGCACTCATCAATGACAAACTACTCAGTTTAATGCCCTGTGCTAACTGCCATTGTGCAGCTGCTTCCCATAACAACCAAGAAATCAGCTGAGACCTGGAAACCCTTTATGAGACACAGGTTTTCTTGCCAATCCTGATTGCTGTAAGATTTATTGTAGAATAGTTTATGTTTATAGAGTGTGTGTGATGAACAGCACACTACAGGATGCACAGTAGTGAAGATATGCCCAGTGAGGAAAAATCAGGCCCTGTGCAGAATATGACCAGTAACAAGAGTAGGATGATGAATAAATGCTCTACAAATTCAAAAATATACAGAGGACCCTTCTGGCCAGAAAGACAATGGAGAGAAGGAAGGTGTGAAGGATGAGCAGAAGATACTTGTGGGTGTGTATCCTAGCCCTGCCTGTTACTAGCTATGTGACTGTGAGTGAATTTTTTACCATGTGGAAAACTCAGTTTCTTCTTTTGTGAGAAGGAACCATAACATCTACTCATAGACGTGACAGCAAAAATATCAAGTGCTTAGGTTAGCACTTTAGTGTCTGAGATGGGGAAAACACTCAGTAAATCATATCAGTAAATACAGCAAAACATTCAGTAAATAGTTTTGTGTGTTTATCTGTAAAGTAGCAGTATTACATCATCATAGGGCAGTGGTCAAGATGAAATAAAGTGACATAAATAAAAGGTTTGGTACAGTGTCTACCGTTAGGCATGTGATAGTATTTTCTATTTTTATTAATGAAAAATGTGGTTTGAGAGAAGCCATCTCAGACACAGGAAAAGGGACATAGCCTGGCCTAGGCTTGGAAAGTTACCCAGGCTCTTGGACACAGGATTTTTTCAGTTGAATAGTAATTGAAAAATAGATGATGGTTGTAAAACGTGTAAAACATACATTAAGTGCCTTTTAGAGATAGTGTTGGAAGATTCCAGGATCCAGAAGAAAATCAAATGACCAATCTCTCAGTTTTTCTGATGCTGAGATTCTGTGGTTCCTCCAAAACGTCTAGAAAGATTCCTGAGAAAGACTCCACTGGGTGAAATCTCTCCTTCAGTAGAGCTTCTGGGTCTGCTTGGAACACACCAGTGATAAGATAATAAGTGCACTCTTCTTGATTTTGACAATAGCAGCCCTTTTGCTCAAAGGAGTAGATGTTTTAGTTTTCATGTGGCAATCTGCCTAAGTATTTGATTTGACAGGTAAGAGAGAAAAGTGAAGCCCATTAATATATTTGGTGACTTGTTATTTCCTGGTCATTTTCTGTCCTGTTTAGTTTGAGATCTAGAGTCAAGGAGAGGAAAAAGAGAAAGAGAGGGGAAAAAAACCCCAGTTCTTCAGGAAATGAGTCTTAAGGCAGGCAGAACTCAGACACATGAAGAATATGTGACTTTATCTACTTCATGCATGTGAGTCAGTAGGCAGGTTTTGGGTTTGCCAAAGTGCACCTGAGGGCTGGTACAGGAGAACCACTCCTTCACGGCAAGGGCACTACCCACAGTCCACTCTTAAGAGGAGCCTGGGAGGTGTGCAACTTCCTGCAGAACAGTGCAGCATTTCCACAGTGTCCCATGAAATGTTATATGAAAAATAAATTGCAGCCCTGGCCACGTGGCTCGGTTAATCAAGCACCACCCCATACACCAAAATGTTGCAGGTTTGTTTTTCACTCAGGGTATGTATATAGGTTACGAGTTTGATCTTTGGTTGAGGCGCCTATGGAAGGCAATGGAATGATGTCTTCTCTCTCTGTCTCTCTTCCTTCTTCTCTCTCTAAAATCAATAAACATATCCTTGGGTAAGGACTTAAAAATAAATACATACATACATACATTGCAAAATTCAGAGTTAAACATGTTAAAGAGGTTTATTACTGCAGGACCTGTCAAGATCTCTGATATGCTATTAAGAACTGAGAGTATTCAAGGGTGGGGGCACTGAATGCAACACTTCCCAGACCTACTGGAAAGTATCCTTTTAGATGTGGAATGTATGTAGGGACTAGAAGCTTGAGCAGCCATTTGGGCAAAGCTAACTCAGGGTTGGGAACATCAGTGGAAATCATTTCTTTATTATTGCCCCTTCCCATGGAGTCCAGATACAGACACAGAGGTTTGCAGACCTCTTTCCCTTTGTGGTAGCCAAATGGGATCACTCTCTAGGAGAGCACTGTCATTTGGAAAAACCCAGTGGGATTGGTGGGCAGAATTATGAGCCTCCAAGCTTGTCCATGTTGTAATCCCAAGAACCTGTGAATGTGTTGCCTGATGTGGCCACAGGGATTTAGCACATGTGATTCAGTTGAAGATATGGACGTGGACAATTATCCTGGATTATCAGGCTGGGACCACTGTGATCACAGAGGGCTTTAAAAGGAGGAAGCAGGTGGGTGGGGTCTGCGGAGGTACAAGGACTGAAGCAGTGGTCAGAGTGAGGGGGGGCCATGAGTCAGGGAACATGGACAGCCTCTAGAAGCCGGAAAAGGAGAGGAAATGTATTCTCCCCTAGAACCTCCAGAAGGAGCACAACCCGGCCACCCATTTTAGCTTTCTGACCTATAAACTGAAATATGATAAACTTGTGGTCTTTCAAGCCACTAAGTTTGTGGTAACTTGTTATAACCACCATAGGAAACTAACATCTGGGCCTGACACTGGTCCCATTTTTCCTGTGTTTGAAGTGGATGGAATAACATACCTTCTAAGACCCTGTGCTTTTCAAGACACTGACCCTTGAGGGGAAGACCTGCCAGTAACCACCATCTAGCCAAGTGGGTTCTGCTCTCTGGCTGTCCTTCCTCTACTATCCAATCCCTGGGCCCAAACATCACACTGTCTCTTGCTTGTACTGCTCCCATGTACAGTGACTGAGCACTGACAGGGTGGGAAAGAAGCAATGTGACTAGTCACTGGTCATGATCCAAACCTTCTATTCACATAGTGATTTGTGGACTGAAGGGCTACCTGCCAACTTTGTACTTCATGCAATTACTAATATACTATGGTAACTGAAATCTGAACTGGCTGTTGTGGGGTTGGTGTTATTTAAGTAAACTATGGTCGGTGAAATACATGTATATCAAGAACCACGCAAAAGTGAGGGAGGACTGCATGTATTAAACCTGTGGCACAAATCCTGTAGTCTAGTTATAACTGGACTGGTGGGCACCTGGCCAGGTCTCCATGTGTCTGCTCAATACCAAAGTCTGAATGTGGCTGATGCAAGGGTCAGGGGTTCAACAAACAATGTATGAATTTAAAGTACAGCAAAGGATAGTGAAGGACTATTTGTACCTTGTTTCTGATTATTGCAGCTTAGTTCTCCGGGAAGCAGATACTGAGGTACCGATATTTGCATGTAGGAGGTTTATTAGGGACCACTGATGATGACAATGCCTTACAGAGAAATGAGAGCAGCAGAACTGGGCAGAAGAAGAAGTTGAGTGGAGAAGTTAAAGCAAGGGGACCAGGCTTTAATGCTTGTTTCTCCATCAGTCCAGCCATTGGAGGAGAGCTGTCCAAACCCCAGCGGATAACACCCTTCAGCCAGGCACTTCCCTATAACTAAGTCCTGGAGAGGCACTCAGCCAAGAGCTGGCAGCCTCCAGTACTCCCAGCAATGGGTGGGGTTGGGGAGGACAATGTCCTAAAGGGATCTGGGCAGCACATCTAGGTAGTGTCCACTACCTCAATGATTCTATGATTCTGGTGCCACTGGGCAGCCAAATTTCATTTTATTTAAAGATTTTATTTATTTACTTTTCAAGAGAGGAGGAGGGAGGGAGAAAGAGTGAGAGAAACATTGATGTGAGAAACATCGATCAGTTGCCTCTCACATGTGCCCTCTCTGGTGAACCCAAACACAGGCATATGCCTCTACCAGGAAATCAAACTGGACACCTTTTGCTTTGTGGAATGATGCCCAACCAATTGAGCCATACTGGTCAGGACATGGGCAGCCAAATTTTAGAGGGGTCCAATAACCATGTCAAGCAAGGTTAAGTCAGATTCTGGGGCAAAATAAACAGGGAGAAGAGACAGAGGTGCAGGGGAGCTGACAGGCTGCTGGGCCCAGGTCAGGACTGCTGGACGGACAGGGCAGGGCCACCTTCCAGGCCAGTTCCCCTTCCCAGAGTGAAGAGCAGCCGTCTGCTGGGCCTGGATCGCCTCCACTTTTGTTTTCACTTATGATAACTTGTTAATTTGAGAGAAGTTGAAGATCTTGTTACTTGGTCTTGTCTTAGTCTTGTAGGGCACTTTGGCTCTGAATTAGAAAAGATGGAGAGAATGATAAAAATGAGATGGAAAATTGCTAAGTTTGATATTTGTGGTTGATTTTTCTCTTCAAGTAAAATGTAGGTATCTTGTAAAGAAAAGATTAGATTCACTTTTTTTATCCCCTTCTCTCTCTACCCTGCTTTTTCCTGTGGGTTTTTAGGCTCCACATATATATCAGATTCACTGTCCAATTTAGTCATCCCAGGCTGTTCATTTCTGAGGAATTAGGTGGCTGGAGTCTGGCTTCCACTGCCCTGAATTGGGAAACAATGGGGTCAACACCTCTGATTCTCTGAAGAGACTGATCAGCTCACACTTATGGCTTTGAGACCAGCCCCACCACCCACCCACCAAACAAACAAAAACAGGTTAGCAGGTCCCTGAGGGAGGTTGCCAAGAAATAAGTAGGGAGATAAACTAGATTAATGGAAGACTTTGTCACAAAACTTAGGTAAAATATGAAATAAAAAGATTTTATTTTTATTTGGTGCCTATTACTCTGTGATATTCTCTTTCAAAAGGCTGAAGATGCCCCTGTCTGTGAAAGTTTAGTTTTGGCATCCTGGTGGACTGAGGGTTTGGAGGCCACCTAACAAAGGCTTTGATCCATCTGGAGTGCTGGCCTGGAGAGGCTGAGTTAAGAAAGATTCTGAAGGCAGTAAGAGCCTCTATCTGATTGGCTGTGGCTGCCCTGCCTGTGCACCTGGAGAGGAGTGGGATGCCTGCTATGTATTTGGTCCTTTCTGGACTAGAGTTTTCATCAACAGCCCTCAGTTGGCTAAAGGATGTTTTGTTTTTTAAAATGATATCTAATGCTTACCTTTAATCTAGTATGGGATATAGTATAGTTGTTGTGTTACTCATAGGTAAAATGCTGCAGGTAGGATATAAGTTAAAGAGATAACTCTCTATTCCTTGGACTTTAGGGAAAAAGTGAAGGGTAATTCAGTCCCTAAATGAGCATTCAAATAGGAAAGAGATAGTGGAATTTGAATATATAAGTGTTATTTGGTTTTTATATTATGTAGGAGACTATCATTAGTGATCCCACCAAGATAGGTCTAGGTCTTGTGTGGCTGAACCTGCTTGTTTGGGGTTTGAAATGGAGAATTCTCTTATTATCTCATTTGATCTGATAGCAGGCAATGAAACATGAGAGTAGAGCTTGCAGCACCATGCTTAGCAAAACATGATTGGAAACTGGAGATCTACCCAGTTGGTAGGAAGAGGGATAGTATGTGTTTGGAAGAAATAAGGCAGCTGAGCTGGTGGCACAAAAGTGAAGGACAAACAGGGTTTTATTCCAGTGTTTGTCCTTTTTGTGGAGGGTACTTTCCCTGAAAGAGCAATAAGGTTTTTCAGTTTCCTTTTCCCTGACAACTTCTCTTTTGCTCAAGTAAAAAACCAAAGGCTGCCCTATCAATCCTCTGACACTTTCCCATGCTGGAAGAATATTACTTTGTTCAAAAGACGGCTTCATCTCAAAAAGAGCACATTTTTGAAGGTCCTATTGCTGTAACTGGAGCTTTAAACAAGGATTTTTTCCATCTCTCAAGTAAGGACACCTGTCCGTGCTTTTGCAGTTTGGGTTGCATACTAAAGCAGCTTTGCAAAGGAACTGTGCATCTCACAAGATACCTTATAGGTAAGTCACAGTTTTGTTCCAATTTAGGGAATCTGAGACAGAGATAAAAAGAAACCAAAGAAGGTGAACCAAATTCAAAGGAAATGTAGTCCCTCTGTTCTGGATTTCTGGTTTCTGGTGTATTCACTTTAGTGGTGACTTTTCAACCATTATTTGAAAGTTCTCAGTAGTTCCCCAGCCTGGTCATATATGCCCCAGCACTTAAGAACAAGATGCAGTTAGGTTAGGTGTGAAAAACAGAAATTTAACTCAAGGCTGCTTTTGTAAAAGACTGATTGACTGGCTGATTTTTAAATGAAAAATTCATAAACATTGAGTGATATCTATGTATTATAAATCATTTCAGCATAATACTTAATGGCAAAATTATAATTCAATCCAGTATAAGATAGTTCTGAAACTTACAAACAATATCTAGAAAAATGATACCCCAATGTTGAGATCCTTCAGTATTAGAATATTCTGTTTTCCTGTACCTACACATACACTCACAAAAGCATTCATTTCATGCTTTACCTTGTCCCTCAGAAGGTGAATGAGTAGATGGTGTGACTCATTTCCCTCACAAACTGAATGTTCTTAGTCTAATGTGAAATGGCATGGATGGAAAGCAAATTAATAAATGGCATGTATGGAAATGTACATTGGATTAGATGTGATTAATGTTCCAGTTATTAAAGACAGATGTCTTAGCCTCACATATTTCCTTTCTGTGTGTTCAAAATGAGAACCTGAGTTCCCCTTGCTGGGACTATAAGAAGAGTAATTTGTTTATATGATGACTTGCTTCATAAGCCTACATGGTTAGTAGGCTTGCATTTCTGGTCATCCTTTAGAGAAGGGTCTTATTTGATCAAGGAGACAGGACTCTTGGCTTCCAGCCTCATCCTCTGACTTCTATGTAATTTCCCCTGTTCCAGTTTTTTCATACATAAAAGGAATGTCATTAGCAGAGTTTCTTAAGTATAAAAATAAATGCACTTGCTCTTTTAAGTCCTTGGGTAAAATATATAGATTATAAAACTGTGGTATATGATTCCTATTTTAATAAAAGGAGGAAAACAAAGGAGGCTGATTAGGGTAAATTGGTCAGGCAGTTTATAATTTAAATGTAGATTTTTTTCTAGCCCATGTATTGGAGGGTAGTTTATGCATATGCAGGTACATTTATTAACTCGTACTTGGTAAATCCTGTGTTACAGTCTTGTTCTTCTGAATCAGAGGTTGCAAACTGGCATTCCAGGGGCCTGTTTTGGCCCTCAGAAATGTTTTGTTTGCTCACAGAAAGCATTGATTTTCCTTTTTAGTTGTCAACCTGTAAAAACACACTTTTACATAAAAATCTGGATTACCAGTTATTCTAGGAAAATCAAAAGATCCGGCAGTTCTGGGTTTTTCTCTCTGTATCGGCAACTGCTGTGGTGCTAAGTATCTGTCCCTTCTGGCGAGGTGTGTGCCCTGGCACAGGGCTGGTTGTCTTCTTCGTCTCCAGCTACAAGCACGTGAATAGAGACCCTGACACTACAAATCAGGGTTTTCTCTGCTGGTCTAGATGAGAAAATTCTGGCATTAAGAGTAAATAATTTAAGCACTGTTAAGTGGTATTTATATTCAAAGAGATTAGGTACTTGAGCAAAAATTTAGGGTATGGGGGTCTTAAACTTTTTTAGTAAGGAGTTCTCCTAACTTTCTTCTACTTTGTCTTAAGTTTGTCGAAAGGGACATTTGCAAATGGTTTTCCAAGACCATGACATAACCAGCCTTCTCCCCGACTCCCAACATACATATCACAGACTTCATTTCAACATCCTCTCTAATTAATGGTCTAGCACAGCTCATAAGATTCCTGAAGCCAATTAAACTGTGTTCACCCATGTTCCTCCCAAGAGGTTGGGGAGTAGCTTGGCAAATGCTGTGATTAATATGAAAAGTAGCAACACGTATTCTTAGGCACTTTGAGCCCTGTCGTTATTCTATGAGGCACAAGCTTTCAACACAGTGGCCTTTTATCCTCTGTGCTTCTAGAGTGTGACACCACAGCGTCCCTGCGGGGTGGGAATCAAGGCCCTGAAAGGGGGCAGGCAGAGGGGATGACCGTGTGAAGAGAGAGCTGGCAGCTGTCATTTGAATAGCATTTCCCTCTCCCTTTATCCTGGCGTCCAAAAGCTCCATCCATTCATATTCATGGTTTCCACCTCTGTGTACAGCCAACGCCAGCTTCCTTTGCACATTTTATTTCCTTGTGTCCCTTGAATTTTCATTTGGATTTACTAGGAATCTTTGAATTGCTTCAGAAAAAGGATCAGCTAGTACAAATTGGAGCTAGTTGGTAGAGAATCTACAGAGCAGAGGAATTTATTTAAATATAAGAAGTTAATGACAAATCTATGTAGTAGATTCTCTATATGTTCTCTAATCTTTTTTATTTCCTGCTAATCTAGAAATTAATTAGTTCTACATATATGAAAGTTATATTCATGCTGATAAGAGGAAAGAATGAGGAAAATACCTCATATTTGAATTACAAAAACAGGGCATATTTAGTGTAAAAAATATAAAGCTATGAAAATTCAGGAAAGTACAAAAGAAAAAATTTAAACTCACCCTATTCTACTATCTAGAGATAATCATTCACTTTTGAGTTTATTTTTTTTTGTCAAATATAATTTTTAGAAAATTGAGATAATTCTAGAAATGCTATTTCATTATGTACTTATTTGTGGAATACTAAATCATAAATATTTTTATATTTTTAAATATTGCATTAAAGCTTTTCAAAGGTCTCTATAGAATTACAGTACATGGGTACTCCATAGTTGATCTATTTTTGGAAAGGGGTTCTCCCAAATTTGAATGATAAACATTGTTGCAATACAGAAATTCATAAACTTTCACATCCAAGTTTTGTGCACATCTATCTATAAATTTTCCACTTGCAAAAATTCCCCAAAGTGACTTGTGAGTCAAAGATTTTAGTTAAGCTTTATGGTGGCTTTCAGAAAGTTTGTAGGAATGGACCCTCCCTATGGTATTCTAAGGAGAGCCCGAAATAGGGAGCTTTTCTAAGAATGTCTTTCTGGGAAACTACTCGGAATATTCTTCGACTGCTTTTACCTAGATATTTTTACCCACTGAAGAAGACTAACCATTTAAGTTTCTTGGGTTATGGGAAGAAGAAAATGGAGAGCTGCCAACTATGAAAATATTTGGAAATAGTCTGGGCTATCTTAACCATCATCCTAGTGAACACTTGTTTTGTATCATGAATGGGCAACTAACTCTGCTGTAAGAAAACATAAATGTCTGCTAGGGAACATATATTTTCATTGACAACCTTTGGAACTAAGAAAATAAAATGCATAATGAGGCCACAGGGGAACTGAAAGCATTAATTAATGAATGATCTTAAAGTCTGTCAGAAGCCTAGGGAGAGTGTTTACCCTCTAGAAGTGTTCCATCCAGAAAAGGCAGATGCCTTTACTGACAAAGGTTAACATGTCTGACTACCTTGGGTGACTTGACTAAATTGAAGCTGGATTTTATTTTTTAAGGACACCTAAATAAGGTTTTCTCTATTATAAATGTAATG
This sequence comes from Phyllostomus hastatus, assembly GCF_019186645.2. Taxonomy (NCBI): domain Eukaryota; kingdom Metazoa; phylum Chordata; class Mammalia; order Chiroptera; family Phyllostomidae; genus Phyllostomus; species Phyllostomus hastatus. The sequence continues at coordinate 4,728,662 of NW_025333857.1, forward strand.
TACTGCTTCTCTGAGTCCCCTTATTCTATTGAGAAGATGAACTGTAGCCAACAACACTCATGTTTTTGAACATTTAGGCTGCTGAACTAACATTTTTAACGTGTGTGGAGAGGTTGAGAAACAGATGCTATACTGTCCACATGCAGTGTCCCAGTCTGCAACAAAAGGGCCAAATGAAGACAGGCCCTGAACTGACCAGTTAAATTAGAACTTGAGGTTCTCATGAAAGGAATTATGTTATGTAAATAGATTAAATTTGAAGTGCTTCTTTTTGTTATCTAATGAAACTTAAATTTCAGCCGCCCTCCTAACAACAACACTAGACTTTGCTATATTAGTGTACTTAGCAAGTGTAATCTCCAGTTGTCCACGCAGTGAGATGAACCATGGAAAGAATATATGACTTGATTGTACAAGCTGATGCTGATATAAGGCCCCAGCTGGAAAACTTGTTATACTTTGTCATAAAAACAATGAATGGTTTTGTTGCTTTTTAGTGACCCTTAATTACCTAGAAGACCTACACACTAGAGTAGCAAGGGATAAATCTGTTAGATGCCCAAAAGAGAATCTAGGCTAATTTGGGTAACGTGCTGCCGGCATGACTGTTTTGCTGCCCTTTTCTGTTGCAATACAGAAATTCATAAGCTTTGAGGTACTGGGAACTGTGGTGACTGTTCCCTGAGGACAAGTGACTTCACTTGAAAGGAGAATGGGGCCCTGGATCTTTCTTGTGTTATAGTAAGGGGAGATCTTGAAACTTTATATTTCTAGAGTGAATGCCCAAGATTAGTCTTTTCTGATGGTTCTTTTGCTTGAATATCAAGCTTAATGAAGAACTTAATTCCAACAACATGAATAATATATGAAGTTAGCCTAGTAATTAAAAAATAAGAAATTCAAACCCATTTGGCTTTTAACATGAATCAAGAGCAATTTCTCTGAATGTCATTCATTTGCCACATTCACGGATAAATTCCTTCATTGTCTCATTGACTCCTACCTGAACTGAGTGTCCGAATTGAGTGCAGCAGCCACTCGGGGCCAAAAGGCTGGGCTCCTAGCCTTTCAGGAGCTGATAGCCCAGTAGAGCAGACAGGAGATCCCCAGTGGTGTGAGAAGTGCTGCACATGGAAGTGCACACGAAGTGTGCAGGCACCAGGACGGAGTGCTGACCCTGCCTCAAAGTCCATTTTATTCATAAGAGCTTTACCCTAGAGCTTTGCTACTCCGGTTGAGGCACACAGGTCCGCAGCATCTGCATTACCAGCAGTTTGTTTGAAATGCATCATCTCTCCAGACCTATTGAATCATAATTTGCATTTTAACAAGGTCCCCAGGATTCAAATTTTGTCACGTGATTAAAATTCCTCATTTGTGCATGGGGGAGGGGCACTGTTACAAATGTATGTTCCTGAAGAGTGAGCAGAGAGGGCCCACTCTTCATCAGTGAGTGTTAGAATGACTTAGTAATTATAGCTCCCTATCTTGTTGCTTACAAGGGTGGCTGCTAAGTGACTTAAATATATAACCTTACTCACTTCCCTCTACAACCTACAGAAAATGAATAGTTATCCCCATTTTGTGCACTGAAAACGTCCAAGGCCATGCAGCAAGTAGCAGAGGGCTGGAATGTAAAGGCAGGACTGCTTGGTTCCAAAGCCTTGCTCTTTTCCCTGCAGAACTCACACAGATTCCCAGGACTGGGACATGTCTCTGAAAGGCTGTGCTATACTTCATCCCCTTTATTTGTCAGTTTTATGTTAGAAATTTAGTGCCCTAAACCCAAGCAGTCTAAAACTGGACTGAATTTTCTTTTCCAGATACAGTTAAAAATTGCTAGCATAATGCCTGGTGGCTGCCAGTTACAAACACAGTTGTGGTCAGTGGTTGAATCCCATTGGCCTGCTTATTTACGGTACTAGATATTATTAGATGAATTACTTTTCTGAAAATCTTCAAGTACCTCTACCTTGGGAATCACGTGGGCAACATTTGGCTGGCAGACTATCTGTCAGATACCTGGGCCTTGAAAGACTATTTCTCTGCTATGGGATGTATTTTTCTCAGGGAATGTTTATTCAATCACTTTTTAAAAAATTTATTGTTCTACTTGTGGGATCTATTTTTCTTGTGAAGTTTTTTGTATTCATTTTTTTCTATTCAATTAGAGGAAAAGTGTTACATTTTATGGTTGTTTTAACAAGTGTGAGAATTATAGGAATATATAAAGAAAAGTGAACAATGTCTCCCTCTTTTTACTTCCCACTTCCTCCCTCCCACTTCCTCCACAGACTGGCTTCTATTGTTCCACACCTTTCTCCTTTTTTGTGCAAACATACACTAACAGCGGTTTGTGCTTATAAAAAATACTCTGCAATTTGCTTTTACTGTGTCATGGACAGCCCTCCCTCTACTCTCAAACCTCATTTGCAAATTTTATTTTTCACTGCAAGGGCTCCCAATTGAGTGGGGGGGGGAAAGAGAAGACTGCTTCCAGTTTAGGTATCTCAGAATGGAGTTTCAGGAGATATGCCTATAGAGGTGGTGATGTCAAATAGATGGTGCTCATAAAACAGGAGAATGCCTAGAATATAGAAAAAGAATGGTTGATACTGATACATGTCTTTACTTCCACTCTCAAAACTAAGCAGTTTGATTGACAGTGACTATTTTTGGAGTGAAAATAACCCTTATTCTGGGAGAAGTATTGTAGGGCCTAAAATGTCCAAAAACTGTGCTGTGCTCATTTCTCCATGCCTGCTGCTGTGCTGTCTTGCATAACTCCAAAGCCCACATCACTTGAAAGAGAAACATTTTCTTCCTTAGTAAACAGCCTGGGCACACCTCTGCTTTCTCTTTCTCTAACCTCCTGGTTTATGTGGAATTGGTGCCAAATCCCTCAGCATGAAGGCATCTGTTTATGTTTTGACACCAGTGATAGCCTCAAGTGAACAGTCATAAATAATAGATATTACTCTCTTTAGCTATGGATTACATACTAATTTTGTCCATACTATAGAATTATTCTTATGCTGAAATAATATACATAAAAGAGGATTTTATAAAGTACAAGGAGCATTTGTTGCAATCATTATCACTATTGTTATCACCTTCCTCTGCCCTGGTATACTTTATTTTCTTAATTAAGAAAAATGGCTATATGATGTGTTATTTGGTGCTTTGACCAATAATAATCTATTTGTTCAGGTTGTTGTCATCATTGTTATAAGCCACCTTCACATTCACTATTCTATGCTTTCATCCGGCATCTCCTTGAGCTTCCCACTGTGCCACAGCATCTGATGGCATTTACTGAAAATGATTCTAGTTTTCCATGGCTACATTCATTGGCAATAAAGGCATCAAGGCTCAGTGAAAATAGCACTGAAAGAAGAGTCAAGAAACCTGGTTAGGTAGACCTTGGAGCTATGTTACTTTGGAACCTTAGGGCAAGTCAGGTGACCTCTGTAGGCCCCCTCTCCCAGCCCTCTCTCCCATGCTTGAGCCACAGTAGCGTCTTCCCCAGCAGGTCCAGTACTTGCACACCACCTGCCTTTGCACGCGCTATTTCTTTTTCCCCAGATGCTCTTTCCTGTCTCCCATCAGACAAACTTCTACTCATCTTTAAATGACCAAGTTCAAATTTCATGTCTTATAGGAAGCTTCTCTCTTGTCTTATTACTTGCTTCTTCCTCTTTAAGAAAACTCATACTTCTGCAACTCAAGATAATATTTTTAATATGTCATTGTGTGTGTGTGTGTCTAAACCTCTCTCATAAGCCATGAGCACTTTTGAGGTAGGGACTGTGTGTCATTCACCTTTGTCTCCCTAGGGCAAAGTAGGTCTATTATAAGTTGGCCATTTGCTCACTGAAAACATGGGACTCTGTTTCCAAAAGAAAATAGATTTTTTTTCTTTCTTGTGTGACAGTTCCTTTCCTGGGGAGCCTATTCCCAGCCAGGGAAATGTGTGCTTTTTTTCTGAAGCTCTGGCACCTTGCAATCTACCCTCCCACACTCACCTCCCACCACTGCACTCCCCCCACCCACAGCTTGTGTTCATCTGATTAGTGAAATCTATGCCTCACCACCTCCAAGTTAAGCCACACTCTCTATACCAGCAACGTAATCATTCTCTCTTCTTATGATGAGAGAAATCAGCTTAGTGTTTTTGGAAAATGTTAAGGCAAGAGTGACTTGATTTCAAGAGGAGAGAGTTAATTCCCACCACACTTGTTTTTTGACTTAAGTCCATTTTACTGCTTTTAAGAGTGAAAGGCCAGGATTAGTAGCTGCTGGGTGTAGGTCTAAGGTTCAACCAAAGCCTTTGCAGAGGCACCTGCTGCCTTCAACACTGCCGGGAGAGAGGGACTCCCCCACACAAAACACTTCTGTTGGATTTCTGTGCATAGCTGAGAAAGCTTAACTGACAAGGGAAGAAAACCACAAGCAAAAGAAGAGGATGGACTAGGAGAAGTAAAAGGGAATGCTGTTGACACAAGGCCATGCTAAGGCAAAGAGATATGTGTTAAGTATGAAACAGAGAAAAGCTGAAAAATATGCCCAGAATGGCTAGATAGAAACCTGGTAGCAATATCCAAATTTTCCAAAACAGAGGTGGGAACCATAAGTATCTAAACTCCACACACCACACCATCATTTGAAACATGACAGCTCCCGTTTTTAGTCTGTGCAAGTCACTGGTCCTTCCAGAAGATGAACAATTCTGAGCCCCCTGCCATGAGATGGTGGTAACCCTATACCAGTCCTTCTCTTAGCCCTGGCTCAACTGTCAAGTTAAGTGGGCACAGACAGCCTTGGCTGGTGCATTATGTAAGTAAGCCTCACTTCCTTCCTGGGCTGACCACGACGTCATGGTATTCCACGCGGCAAGGCGAGGAGTCTCCTGTGTGGTTAGGTCAGTACTACTCAATGGGTTTATCATGAACCCTGTACAGATGTGATGCCAATCTTGAATCTCTGTGTAAAAATTGTGTTTGCCATTCACCATATCTGCTTGGCTCAGTGCTGAGCTGGGGTTATGTGGTTTGGTAACAGTTTAAAATCACCCATCTTGCTGCTATGACAGCAGCTGCTACCCTGGAATTGCTAAATGCAGGAAGATTTTGTGTTTATTCTGATGCTCTCCTTCCTCTGCCTCCAACAACCACAACTTAATGGGAAACCTGTTGGTAAGGGTGCTTGAGAAAATCACCTGCAAACTTCCAGCTCCAGGGGCAATACAAAGCAGAGTCTTGGAGGGCACATATGAGGCCGAGAGACCGCAGATACCCTGTGGATAAATATGGCATACTTCTTAGGACCTGTAACAAAGGATCTGAAGGAGCTAGAGTGATGGTGAAGGCAAGACCTAGAAAGCACTGCCTGCAGTGCTGTAAAGGAGTCACTGAAATATTCATTGTGCCTGGCTTAGGCTCTCTCACTGTCCAGTCCTAGTGCTCTGTAAGCTCCTCTCACTCTGACAAGCTGTCCTGGATTCCTGTGGTCTTCTTTGAAATGCATTCCTGGGCCACCATCTAAACTGGCCCTTGCCCCACTGTCCTTTCTGGTAGCAATGCTCTTCTTATTCTTAGCACACAGCACAGTTGGTTACTGTATATCATGTATGTGTTTAATGGCTTCTCCCCCAGTAGGCTCTAAGCTCCATTAGGATAAGAATCACGTCTGTTTGGTTCACCACAGCAAGCCCAGCCTGCCATAGCAGGTACTCAAGAAACACTGATTGAACAAATTAAATGTAGTTTTTGACCCTTTTATGGTAAAGGGGCTGGAATGTCAGCTCAGCAAGTCTGTACCTATATAGCTAGCAATAGCTAATAGTAACAAGTAAGTGACATATGGAAGTATTTGCTATGATTCTTCTTATTATTAACATTTTATCAGTATGTGGACTGGATGCTAATGAAACATCTGCAGAAACTGTCCAACTGGCAATGGAAAAGGCTGGCCTGGAGTTGGATGAGTGGTCTGCTTAAAAATAATGGCAAGGCCAGTTTTCCAGGTGGTTCATGTGCCACCAGAGGAGGTAAAGGCTAAGACTTAGGTTTCTATGAACTGAGGTGTAATAGTCACTGCTACTGTATGTCTCAGAGTCCTAGGCTAGTCCATCCAAGGTGGTACCTGGACCTGGCTATGTGAATGTAGATTAATGGCTGGTATCCTCATCAGCCTGATGCCTGGATGAGTGCCTGCAGAAAAAAGCCCCAGATGTATGGGACGCTGAGGAGAAAGAGAGAGAACAGAGGGATTGACTAATGCAGTCATCAGGCCCACAGAGCAGGTGCATGGCCCGGGAGGTAGGCAGACCTGAAATGCAGCAGAAACAACATCTGGAGCAATCAGAAGGGAATCATCCTGGGACCTCTGCCCATGGAGCCTTTACAGTAGCCTTTGACAAGCATGGGTTAAAATGACTCCAAAGTTGAGGCTAACAACAACTATTTTTTCAAGTTCTTCATGCTTTTTATTTAAAGTAGAAACAAGCCCAAAATAATGGATTTAGCCTGCTCTCTGCTGACCACTTCCCATCCATGAACTTTGCTCAGAGAGAAATGTTCACTTTCTATGGTTCCCTGCTCCACCTGGCTTTTTGTTTTGTTTCATTTTTTTTTAATTTTAGTTCATTATAACTGTGATCACAGATACTACCTTCTCAGCCCCACCTGTAGACAGCAAGCTGCTGTGATAGTACTGCGGGACCTGGTGGGGTCGAGGTCTTCTGTGCAGCACTTGACCAGCCCTTCTCCCTTCTCTTCTAATGAATGAGAATCTCTGAAGGGAAGCACTTAGGAAGGACCCCTGGTCACTTCTCTTTTTAACCCATCTTTAGCTCCAGACAACTGTGACAGGTTGTGTTTCAGAAGAGCATACACTAGGAAACACATGTAGCATTTCTCACTTGGGGGCATCCTTACCTCTCAAAGAATTTGGTAAAACTTGGTCTGAACCCTAATTCCTGGCACTGTGATTCAACATGGCCCCTTACCCTTTCTATGACCCCACTTTTTGACCTCTGCCCCTCTCATCCTTGCTGGCCCCTCTTCCTTCTCACTATTCCTCTCACCCCTGCTCTGGCCCCTCCTTTGCTCTCTGCACCCCCACACCTGCTCTGGTTCCCATTTTGTTCTTGTTTCCCCACCCCTGTTGGCCTCCACTTTGCTCTCTCCCCACCCCTGCTTTAGCTCCCTTTGGCTCTCTGCCCCCCTCATCTTTTTGTTTTTCTGTCCCCTCTGAATTGTGGAGTCTACTCACTTCCACTCAGAATCCGGTCTGGACTCCAACCCTTATCCTTTTACCATTTCTACAAGAAATCCAGTGGAAATCAGCATTTTCCTGGTTCTGTAGTTTCATGAATGATTTCATGAGAATTAGGGAGCAGAGGAGCGACCACCTCAGCCGTGAGCAAATATCTGCCATGTCCCCCTGCATCGCTTTTGCTTCTATCAGCTCTCCCTGGCCCTCTAGCTGTGCGGGACCTGGTTTTCATGACTTTCTGAGGTCCTGGGTCTTCTACCCACACACATACTGAACATGTCAGTAGGCACCCACACCCCATGTTAAATGTAAGTTTTTGCTTCAAGAAATGAAAAGTATTTTTATAATTTGTCTTTTGAAATTGACTATAAGTAACTCATTCAGCTTTGATTGGCTCTGATTTCTCAGGAGTTCTATAGCTGTGTGTTCTTAAAAAGTGAGAAAATTTAACCAATTGTTTTCATATAGAATAAAATATCTTTGAATATTGGATTTAACAATTAAGAAGTAAATACCATGTATTTGTAGACATTTACTTAAACATTTGTGGGGTTTTTTAATGTTTTTTTTTCCTTTGTATTCTGGAGATAATAATCTCTCTTAAGCCTTCAAATATTTACCTGAACCCATGAAGAAATTAGACCACAGGCCTATAGCTATGCTACAGTGGGTGAGACAGCTTCAACTGGAGGCCTGTCCTCAGGCAAGACCCCCTAGGAAAAGAGTCTAGTTCCCATAATGGCTGACCTCATTGCCAGGAGCTGGCGCCATCCAGCCAGCCCATTTATCCCTCGTGCCTTCTGGAATTATGATAAACACAATTTTCTTTGTCTCATTACACATACTTTTGCAGAGCCCAACTAAGTTTAAAAACAGCCATCTGGTGGATTCCTTATACAAAGATTTCATCAGGAACCTTAAGCAACCTTTAGAGAATGCTTCACTCTACAGAGGTTTTGGTTTGAAGTAGAGGGGGAAACAAAGGCAGAGGCACAAACCTGGATGAAGGTGTCTCTGGCATCGTGGTGGGGGCTGGGCTGGGCCAGGTCTGAAAGACCCTGGAACCTTACCTCATAGGCCATGGGGAAGAACTGCCATCCAGGACTAGTTCAGATAACAGAATCAGTAACAGAAGGTGAATATTGTTGATTTTTCTCCCCTCTCTGTTTTCTCTTTTCTGTCCTTCCAGACATTTTTAACATCACTATTTTTATTAACAGCTAGATTAATCCTAGTGCCCAGTAAGCCCCAGGGGAGACTTGGTGTAAGCAGAACTGATGGAACAAACATTATTTGGAGTTTTAGGTGACCACTGGTGCTCCATGTACTTTATGTTTGGAATATTCAATGTTTTCCCCAACCTTTAATGTTAGGTCTCTTCAGCCAAATGATAAGGTTGAACAGGATGGAAATTACAGGGTGTGGATCGCAGTGGTGTTTTAGTATAAGCCGTCACTTCCATTCATGTTACAAGGGTTTGCAAGGGTAGTCCTTTTTCTTTCTTTCTTTTTTTTTTTTTGTTGTTCAAGTACAGTTGTCTCCATTTTCCACCCATCACTCCCCTACCCCAGCCATTCCCACCTCCCACTCCTGATTCCATCCCCCCTTGGTTTTGTCTATGTGTCATTTATAGTTGTTCCTTAAAACCGCAAGGGTAGCCTTTTTGTCTTTAGTTTTATGTTTTTGAATTTTATGTACCATGCTCTTTGCATCTCCTGTTTCATTTCCCCCTACCTTCCTATCTACTGGATTGACAGCATTTTCTTTTCTTTTTTTTTTTTGAAGGAAACTATAAAACTTTATTGAGGGAGACACAACAATCTCTGTACATTTAGAAAGACTAAAAATGTTTTAACACAAAGAGGTAATTTATTTATAATTCATGTAAAATTTTAGAAAGTTCTGTTAGTATTCTCACAAGGAGTGCTTGTCTTAGAAATTAAAGAAAATAGTCTTACAGTTTATATGGAAGAATATATTTCTGTAAAAAAAATGAGAGGGAGGAGAGACCACCTTTAGCAGGTATTACAACCACTTTTTTAAACTTAAACTTTATTAATAAGTTTTTAATATATTTTATTGATTATGCTATTACAGTTGTCCCATTTTCCCCCGTTTATTCCCCTCCACCCTGCACACCCCCTCCCACCCTCATCCCCCCCCATTTAGTTCATGTCCATAGGTTGTACATATAAGTTCTTTGGCTACTACATCTCCCATACTATTTTTAGCCTCCTCCTGACAATTTTCTACCTACCATTTATGTTACTTGTTCTCTGTACCTTTTCCTCCTCTCTCCTCATCCAATTACCCCACTGATAACCATTCATATGATCTCCATTTCTGTGATTCTGTTCCTGTTCTAGTTGTTTACTTAGTTTGCTTTTTTTTTAGGTTTGGTTATTAATAGGTGTAAGTTTGTTGTCATTTTAGTGTTCATATTTTTTATCTTCTTTTTCTTAGATAAGTCCCTTTAACATTTCATATAATAAAGGCTTGGTGATGATGAACTCCTTTACCTTGATCTTATCTGGGAAGCACTTTATCTGCCCTTCCATTTTAAATGAGAGCTTTGGTGAATAGAGTAATCTTGGATGTAGGTCCTTGCCTTTCATTACTTGGAATACTTCTTTCCAGTCCCTTCTTGCCTGCAAGGTCTCTTTTGAGAAATCAGCTGACAGTCTTATGGGAACTCCTTTGTAGGTAATTCTCCTTTTCTCTTGCTGCTTTTAAGATTCTCTCCTTATCTATAATCTAGAGTAATGTAATTATGATGTGCCTTGATATGTCCATTCTTGGGTCCAACTTCTTTGGAAGCTCTTTGAGCTTCTTGGACTTTGTGGAAGTCTGTTTCCTTTGCCAGATTGGGCAAATTTTCCTTCATTATTTGTTCAAATAAGTTTTCCATTTATTGCTCTTCTTCTTCTCCTTCTGGCACCCCTATGATTCTAATGTTGGAACATTTAATGATGTCCTGGAGGTTCTCCTCATTTTTTTTGAATTCTTGTTTCTTCATTTTGTTCTGGCTGAATGTTTCTTTCTTCCTTCTACTCCAAACTGTTGATGTGAGTCCTACTTTCCTTCCCATCACTGTTGGTTCCCTATAGATTTTTTTTTAAGATTTTATTTATTATTTATTTATTTATTTATTTTATTTACAAAGTACGTGTTACCTCTCTTTTTTTTAAGATTTCATTTATTTATTTTTAGAGTGGGAAGGGAAGGAGATAGAGAGAGAGAGAAACATCAATGTGCGGTTGCTGGGGGTTATAGCCTACAACCCAGGCATGTACCCTAGTTGGGAATCGAACCTGCGACACTTTGTTTTTTTTTGTTGTTGTTTTTTAAGATTTTTTAAATTTATTTTTAGAGAGGGAAGGGAGGAAGAAAGAGAGAGAGAGAAACATCGATGTGCGGTTGCTGGGGGCTGTGGCCTGCAACCCAGGCATGTGCCCTGACTGGGAATCGAACCTGCGATGCTTTGGTTCGCAGCCTGCGCTCAATCCATTGAGCTATCCCAGCCAGGGCAGATTTTATTTATTTATTTATTTAGAGAGAGGAGGGGAGGGAGGAAGAGTGGGAGGGAAACATCAATGTGTGGTTGCCTCTTGCAAGCCCCCTACGGGGGGCCTGGTCTGCAACCTAGGCATGTGCGCTAGACTGCGAATCAAACCTGCAACCCTTTGATTCACAGGCCTGCACTCAACCAATGAGCCACACCAGCCAGGGCAGATTTTTATTTCACATAATGCAGCCTTCATTGCTGCCTAGGTCTTTTTTATGCTGTTGAAGTACCCAGTGAGTTCCTGGAGCATCCTGATAACCAGTGTTTTGAACTGTGCATCTGATAGTTTGGCTATCTCTTCATTGCTTAATTGTATTTTTCCTGGAGCTTTGATCTGTTCTTTCATTTGGGCCATTTTTTTTTTTTTAGTCTCGGCGCATCTGTTACGTAGTAAGCGGTGGAACCTTAGGTGTTCACCAGGGCAGGCCAACCCATATCCCTGTATTGTGATGCTGTTTGTGGGGAAGGGGTCTGAGAGGGAACAGTGCCACTTGCTCCACTCTCTGCTGGTTTTCAGTCACTTCCCCAACTACTCACAAGGAAACTGGGCCCTTCTGGTGCTGATTCCCGGGTGGGTGGTTTTGTATATATTCTGGGATCCTGTGGGTCTCTCCAACAAACTCTCCTATGAGGCTGGGAGTCTCTGCTGCTGCCACCTCAACACCCACAGGTGTTTTCAGTCAGAGAATTTGAGGCGTTATTTCCCGGAGCTGGAATCCTGGGTTGCACGGTCTGTCTCGCTCCCCAGGTGTTTCTCATGGTTTATCCACACACGAATGTGGGACTGCACATTCTGCAATCCGCTGCCTAGCTGGGTCCACCAGCCACCGCCTTGCCCTCCCCGTCCTCCATCAGCTGCCTTGTGGCGAATCCTCTCCACCTGGCTGACCATCTCCACCCCTCCCACCTGTCTGGATGAATGTTTCTTCTTTAACTCCTTGGTTGTTGGACTTTCATACAGTTTGGTTTTCTGACAGTTCTGATTGTTTGTTGTTTTCAAATTTGTTGTTGTCCTTTTGGTTGTGCAAGGAGGCACAGTGTGTCTACCTATGCCTCCATCTTGGCCGGAAGTCTGACAGCATGTTCTCTTTTTTTTTTTTAGTGGTTTTTTTCCTTTAAAAAATCAGTAGGCTATATTTAAAAATCAGATTTCCCACAAAGCACTGAATTTCCAGCTTTGTTGACATACTGGACACTGTGTTTGCATTCGTACATGGCTGCAAAAATCTGTAAGAGCTACCTTCTTCAGATGGATATACTCAGCAGTTTACCCCAGGGCCCACTATACTGTACTGTCTCCTGGACCATGAAGGAACATCAGCTGCCATTGCATTTGAGCTGTTGCTTTCCTAGACCTGCTGTTTACTCATTTATGTGACCTAGCCTGCCCAGGAGGCATTTGAATCTGTTACCATCTTTTACCTGGAGCATTTGGTGAATCTACATGTTATCATTACTGATGTATTTTAATCCATGTCTGTCATTGTGCTTTCTATTTGTCCCAAAATTTCTATCTGTCCTCTCTCTTTTCTTGTCTTCTTTTGGATTGATTGAAATTTTATTCTTACTCTACTTTTTCTTCCATACCACTCCAAAAATTATACTGCCTGTTTTTATTCTTTAATGGTTAACCTAGTAATTACAGAATGTATCTTTAACTCAGCCAATTCTAAAGTGACCAATATCTTTACCTTCCTCTGAACAATACCCGTCCCGCTTATGTTGCTCCAGTCCCTATGCTAGTCCTTTTGTGTACTTTAAAGCTATGTATTTTTTCTTTTTAAAATCCCACAAGGCATTGTTTCTTTTATTCTTTTATAGCATCAATACTTGTATTAATTTACCTATATATTTACCACTTTATGTGCTCTTAATTCTTTCTTATATTTCAGAATCTCATGTCTTTCTATAGCCCTGAAATTCCTTCTTTTGGCTCCTCTTATATGTCGTATATCTGTGATCAATTTCCTTTTGCTTAAACTGCATTTTTGTATATATTTCCTTTTGGGAGGAGCTGCTGGTGGCTCATTCTTTCTGTGTTTATTTGTCTGCACATATCTCATTTGAGTGTTCTTTTTTCCCTTTTTCTCCTCCACTACTACTTTGGAAGCTATGCATTCCATTTCTTCCTCATTTACCCTAAAATTACAATATGCATGCTTAGCTTTAAATTTTAAAAGTATTCAAAACTGGTATTCTCCTACTAAACAACACAAGGACCTTAGAATATTGTAATGTAATTGCCCTTACATATTATTGATATCTAATATTTTACCTCTAAGTTGTTTATAACTTCTTCCCCAAATAATCTTAGAATTTTTAAACAGTAGGAGTGTTTATAAATTGGCTGTCATGTTTATTACCTTCTTTGCTCATCATTATTTATTGTAATTTTTCTTAATGTAATTCACTTTATATTAAACATTATTGTGTAATTTGGGGGAGTGTATGAATTGGATATTGTCTTTGCTTTGTATGAAAATGTTTTTATTTCACATTCATTATAGAGTAGTAATTTAGTTAGGTGTAGAATAGCTATTTCAGATATTTCCTTTTACCACTTTGAATATATTATTCTGTTATTTCTAGACTTTATGTCGTTGATGAAAAGTCTGCTGCTAATCTGAATCCCCCCATGAGACTGGTAACCTATCTTTTTCTCTCTGATTGCTTCCACGCCTCTCTCTTTGCTTCTGGTATTCTTTAGTTTACCACAATGTGTCCAGTGTGTGTGTGTGTGTGTGTGTGTGTGTGTGTGTGTGTGTTTCTTTTGAATCCTGCTTGAGGCTTGTGAAGTTTCAAATGAAGAACATAAGTACTACTTTAATTCTGCTAAATTATCTCAGCCATTATCATTTTAATATTGCCTCTTTCACAATCTTCTACTCCTTCTTTCTGGAACTTCAATCAAATATATATTTTATTTTCTCAGCCTATTCTCTATGTCTTATAGCTTCTCAAATTTTCTGTCACTTTTTTCCTCTCTCTGCTACAGTATGAGTAATTTCTTCAGACCCATCCTTCATGGTACTAATTCTCTTGTTAGCTATATCTAAATAATATGCAACTGAACATTGTGTTTTTAATTTTCATTATCCTATTTACTTTTTTAAACATGACCTTTCTTTTTCCATAGAAGTTGACTATTTCATTTAAAAATACTTTTAAACATAATTAGTTTTTAGACTCATCATATTATTCTGTAACCATTAGTTTTGGGATGCTAGTTCTGCTTGTTGTGTATATGGCCTCTCCCCCTGATTGGTTTCTTCAACAGAAACTATTTATTCTGAGGGAGTCTTGTGAGTCCTGAGTTATGAAAATATTTTTACAGAGCAATTTGAGTTTGCTTCTATAGAGGTTACTGTGGTCCTAGGAACATTTTTATGGTGATTTATTAATTTAGGATTGTTGCGTAATCTTAAAACAATGTAAATTCGAGCAAGATACTTGTGAATGACACAAGCTTGGTGGGTTTTTTTTTTTTCCTTTACTAGATGCATTTTCTTTCACCCTGAGGCTGGGGCAGAATATAGACCTCCTTACTTCTTCCCTGAGCTACAAAGGAGCTCAGTGGTAGTTTTTCTAGTCCCATATTCATGAAGGTTTCAGGGAGGTTTTCAAGAATCCTAACTGTATGAAGTTATCTCAGTTCCAATTTCCTACTTTGCATGGGCTCAGGGCCACATCACCTGTTCTAACCTGGTCATTAAAATCCCTGGCCTAAGCAACTGTATCTGGATTCAGCCCCCCTGGTGAGGCAGCATTTGCTCTCATGCCTACTGCTTGAGCTTTGGCTTTGGATTCTCTATTCATTTTTGGCCTGTGTTTTTAAAAAGCTGTATTTTATATATCTGTGAAGCACATTCTTAAGATGGTCACTCTGGGTTATGTTTTATATGTTTGGAACTGAAGGAAGATCTGGGTGAACTTAGTATAACATTTATTTTTTAGTAAATTAATTTAGTCACAAACTATTGGCTACCTTTCACATGCCTGGCTCTGTTATCAGTGCTGGGGTTCAACAATAAACAAAAGTTTTTGTCTCTGTATATTAATAGTTTACCTCTTCAAGGAGAAGGTAAGACAAACAAAAAATAAAAACATACAGTGAAATCAGATGGAGCTATGAAGAACATTAAAGCAGAGTTATGGGAGACAGAGACAGGGTTAGGTAGGGTGTGCTTTCTGAGGATGGCAAAGGAGGCTTCTCGGAGGAGGTGACCAGAGTCATGGTGACATCTGGGGTGTCACTCTGAGTCCTCCAAGAAGACACCAAGACCAGATTAGCAATACAAGAGATGTAGTAAGGCAACCCCCTTGAGACCAGTGTCCACTACAAAAGCAGAATGTGGGTCCCTTTGTTCAGAAATAATATTTCAAGATTACTCCAGCAGAGTTCCACCAAGTACAGGGCCCTTTAGAGTGCTCTTCTCTGGGTGCCAGGAAAATGGGGGCAAATTGAAACTGGAGGGAGCCTGGGAGAGCCATCAGATTGTAACGCCAGTCTGAGGGAGGGAGGAAGGGTGAATGGCAGCAGCTTGGAGTGCTGTGATGTTCTTAGAGAGTTTGACATGGCTGTTGGAGAGTCCTTGAGCCAAAGACACCTGTCAGGCTCTTGTTATGGGTTGAAGCATATTCCCCACCCCCCAATTTGTATATGGAAGTCCTAAGCTCCAGTTACTCAGAATGTGACCTAATTTGGAAATACAGTTATTGCAATTATAATTAGTTGAGATAAGGTCATATTGGAGTAGGGTGGACCCTTAATCCATGCAAACTATTGTCCTCATAAACAGGAGAAGATTGGAGACAGACATGCACCTGGCAAGAGCACCATTGTTGGGGGTGATGTATCTGCAAGCCAAGTGATGCTGAAGATTGCTAGAAAACCACCAGAAGCAGAGAGAGAGACATGGGACAGAGCCTTTCCTAGAGGTTTCAAAAGAAGCTAACTGCCCTAACAACACCTTGATTTCAGACTTCTAACCTCCCAAACTGTGAGACAATAAATTTCTATTATTTAAGTCACACAGCTTTTGGTACTTTGTTATGGAAGCCCTAGCAAACTAATAGACCTCTCTAATGATAATGAACTTGGAGTGTTATTGACTTCAAGGAAGTAAATGTGGATAGATAAGTAAGAGGGAGAATTGTACAAGAAGTATTCAGGGGCCAGATCTGTTGGTTATGGCTTTGTCAATCAGTAAAGCAACTTTGTTTTTTTTTTCATTCTGACTGTGATGGAGAGCCTTTACAGGCTTTAAAGAGAGGACTGGCCTGATTCCACTGACACTTTTTTAAGTACCACTCTGGCTATTGTCTGGAAATAGATAGCAGGGGAGTAGATGTAACAGGGCAGTGAGTCACGTCCTTTGCAGCTGCTCCAGAAAGTCAGGATGGTAGCTTGGATGGAAAGAGTAACTGTGGAGGTGGTGACAAGGGTAGGATATGGTGGTAATTCAAAGGTAAACTGTGTAATTTACTGATGGATTAGATGAGCAGTTTGGGGGAAAGAAGAGAGTCAAGAATGATCTTTCTTTTTCTCCTCTATTTTTCTCTATTTTGTTCTTTTTCTATTTTGTTTTTGTCCATAGTAACTAGATAACTACAATTGTTATTTTCTGAGATGGAAAAAGTGGATCAGCAGCTTGTCTGGAGTTTACAGGTATGGAAATCTAGATATCTGCCATGTTTTAGAAGCATCACACATTTTGCAACTTTTTCATCTCCATGGACTTCTTTCAGTGTCAGTGCAGACCTATCGATCTCACTGCATTTAAGGCTGCCCCATATTTCTGGTATGGATGTTCCACTCTTGATTGAACTAGCTCCCTCCAAATGGACTTTTGGGGTTTTCCTTTTTTGGGTGTGATTATAAACAGTGATACTTAAAAGCTGTATTATTTATGTCATGCTACATAACATAATGCCCCAAAACTTGGTGGCTTAAAAGTAACAACGTGTATTATCTCAGTTTCTCTGGGTCAGGAATCAGAGCACAGCTTGGCTGTGCTCTCCTGGGCAGGGGCCTGCACAAGGCTGTCACTAAGGTCTGGACTGGGTCTGCAGTCATCTGGGGGATCAGCTGGGGAAGGAGATGAGCTTATTCAGTGGTTATTGGCAAGACTCAGTCCCATTGGCCTGAGGGCCCTTCTTCCTCACTGGCTATTGACTTGGAAGCCACCTTCAGTTCCTTGCCATGTGGGCCTCTCTGTAGGAGAGCTCACACATGGCAGCTGGCTACATCAAAGTGAACAAGTAGAGCAAAAGAGTATGTGATCAAGACAGAAGTCTTGATCTTTTATATCTTTTATATCTTGATCTTTTAGGCCTTTTATAACCTAATCCCTTTTGCTGTCTTCTCTTCACCTGGGGTCACTAGGTCTAGTCCTCATCCAGGTGGAGCCGATTATTCAAGGGCCATAGATACCAGGAGGCAGACATCAATGGGGCCATCTTAGAAGTCAGCCAGACACAATAGCCTACTCTCATTGTCCTTTGATAGATTGTTAAAGGTGGGTTTGGGTTTGCTGATGGAAAAGATATGCATTGTTTTAAACTTCAAATATAACACTAGAATTCTTTTTAAAAACTTCTCTCTAGAGCCCTGGTCGATGTGGTCCAGTTAGTTGGAGCATCATCCCATAGATGGAAAAATTGTGGGTTCAATTCCCGGTCATGGCACACACCCAGGTGACAGGTTTGTTCCCCGGTCATGGCGTCTATGAGATGGTTTTTCATATCAATGTCTCTCTCTCTCATTCTCTGTCCCCCTTTTTCTCTCTCTAAAAGCAATGAAAAAATATCCTTTGGTGAGGATAAAAAAATGCCTTCATTCTAGATTTCAAAGTTCATTTTGAAGGGATTATTTGCTACATAGCCTGAGAGAAGAACTATACATCCTCAAAGAGCCTTTGCCAGCTTTTGTCATGAATATCTCTTTCCTCCCTGTCTTCCTTTTCCTCGCCCCTCCAAAATTTCCAGGAGCAGGAAGTAGCTGTGTGTCTCCTAACAGAAATGGTAGGAAGGTTCTAATCAGCAGGCTCGTGCCATCCCTGTCATCATGGCAACTATCTTAGGGTACAATGATGTGGGTTGTGCCATTAAAAATGTCTTTGCCCTCACTTGTTTGCTGGCTTAGGTGAGGTTTATTCAGCCAGCCTTCATGAGAAGGATAAACAGATGACAGGAGAGGAGAGGAGATAAACAGATAAACAGGTGAGGAAAGGTGGGTTGGGCTGCAAAGGACTAGGGAAACTCCACTTGAGTCATTTCTCTAAATCCTGAGTCCTCAGGAGATTTTGTTGGGCCATGGAATGATGTGTACATTTATTCATCATTAGTCAGAAAGCACCTGTACTTAAAAGGTCCCTCTTATGTTTACTAGGATATGGTTGGAGGAAATGCAAATTATTATCAGAATTACATTATCTCCTTCCCACACACAATGTGAGGTGGCTTTATAAAATTAGGTACATCCTAAACCTAGACCAAAAGTGTCAAACTCATTTTCACTGGGGCCACAGCAGCCTTCAAAGGGTCTTCAAAGGGCCGAATGTAATTTTAGGACTGTATAATTGTAACTACTCCTTAAGTAGGGTCAAGGAGCTCAGCGCTGCCACTGGGTAGAAACAAGGTGCCGGGCTGGATAAAACAAGGTGGAGGGCTGGATTCAGCCCGCAGGCCTTGTGTTTGCCACCTGTGTCCTAGAGTATTATAAAAATGAAACAACTGATCTTCAGGTATCTATGGTTGCTCTCAGGTGAGGTGCCCCTAGGTGAAAGCTTAGACTATCTGGGAAGCTTCCCAAATGAATGCCAAGGTCCTTTCTTTCCCCTTACTCCTGAGAGCAGAGTAGGGTGGAGTAAGGAGCTGGGAAGAGGGCACGACCTTTAATGATGTTGAGGGAACATCTTCATGGGGTACATCTTTGACTTTCCCTGTTTTTGGCTAGCCCTTTGGGTCAAGAAGGGGCTGGAATTCCCCCGCATCGCTGCCCCTACTTTCTACCTTCAGGTCCCGTCATTGCTCCCAGAAGCCACAAGGCCCTCCTTGCTTTGTATAAGTTTAGGGACCTAGCTCTTCTGGCAGCTGATTCATTTCTGCTTGTGATGTCAGCTTGGAAAGCTTCCCTTACTGGACATCTTGAAGGCCAAGGCCTTGCCTTCTTCCTGTCTGGGCCCTTCGGCAAACCTGGTGCGACAGTCCACATGGAGTGACTCTGTATCCCAGCACTACCCCACCCTCCCCCTCTTCTCTCCCAGAGTCGCCAGCACAGGTTGTGCATAGAGTTCACAAGATCTCTCTGCCAGATGAGAAAAACGTGTATTGACTCAGGACACCGAGACCAGTCGTGTGGATTGCATTCTGGGCAGAAACAAAGATCCTGGTGCAGTAGCCTTTTAAAGCTGAAATAAATCAGAGCTCCTTGGTCATGCTGCGTGGTCTGTCAGGTTTTGTCTTTTTGCAGAAGCCACGCTGGGTTCTGGCAAATTAAGGGGAGACCAAATGATGACCAGTCCATTGTGCAATCACTTTCAATTTCTACAGTCTAGGAACAGCGGTCTTATGATTTAAAATATAAATATTTGCAAATGATGTCTCTTGATCAGTTTTGTAAAGGTCTGCATCTGAGATGTGCTAAAGTGGTTCAGATGAGTTTTATTCCTTTTTTTTTATATGGCTGTCTTACTTGCCTTTGTGGAACTCTGTATTTTTCCATCTTCAACTATATTAAGCCCTTGAACTTTTTTTAATTGACAACAGTTGATGGGAGAAATGTTCATGGTTATATGCTTATCAACATTTTTTTTATAAATCCCCACACTCCTTCTTCTAAAAGGAATTTGAGTCATCTGGCACTTATATAAAATCAAACACTAAACTTGGGGAGCTGCTTTCTTTTTGTGTGCATATGGAATAAAGTACAATTTAAAGAGAGAATAGGAGATAGCACACACCTGTTTTGGTCTCTTGACGGGTGGGCGCTGTTTTCCTAGGAATGATGTCTGTGTTTGTTTTTCCTGTTCTTTCTCAGCGTGAGTGGAGGGAATCTCTAATGGAGACTTTCTCAACAGGCTTATGGATGAACGTATAATCTGAAATGAAAAAGAAGTCAGTAGATTGGCTTCCTGGAGTCAGTGCTTGGACCAAAAATAAAGTGAGTGCTCACCACAGGGGCTGGCCCAGCCCAGTGCCAGCAGAGGCGGTTGTTTGCCATGCTCTGCTTGAGCAGTTCACTTCTCTGGGCAGAATTCCCCAGGCCTCTGGAGGCTCATATGGGCTTTTTTTCCCCCCTGTAGGTTTTATTGTTTTTAAGAAGAGTGGTGTCACCACCCTCACTTGTCATTAAAGAATAGTGTGGGAAGAATAAATAAAATATCTAAAGAAAACAATAGAAAAAACAAATAACACTCCCCTAAATGAATGAAAAAATTGACAGCCACATGCTTTTGTGAGGTAACTATTTCCATGCAAGCTGGTCTAGAAACGATGAGATTTTCTCTTTGATTTTTTTATTGTCTTCTATTTTTAACACTTTTGGCAAGTCTACACATTGTGGTTATATAAGAAAATCATAATTAAGCTGTTTGGTATCAAAAATGCACCCTTTTACTCAGGATGAGCTTTTCTGGCAGTGCCCTGACAGAGCTCAAATTCCCATCATAAAATAATAGGTATAAATGTCCAATCAACACAGGCTTTCTGGCCAGCTGCACCGTGTGGTGCCTGGAGAAGCCTTCTAAACCAGGCTCCTGTTTTTCCGAAGGGCTCTGCTGCCCAGTGGCTGAAGGGAGGTTGCAGTACATTAGACCTGCCGAGGGAAACCTGCTGTCCTGGTGCCCAGGTTGTGGTCAAGGTGGGTCAGCCTCCTTGATTATCACTACTACTGAGAGCCTGTAGTGTGCCAGACCTGCTGCTGACCTCTTTTTACTGACTGTCTTTTTTATTAATTAATTTATTATCCAATTACAGTTGACAAACAGTATTATGTTTCAGGTGTGTAACAGCAATTACATATTTACATACCTTATGAAGTAATTGATCACCCTGATAAATCTGGTATCCATCTGATACCATATATAGTTATTACAGCATTATTGCTATATTCCCTATGCTGTACTTGACACCACCATGACTATTTTTATAACTGTCATTTTGTACTTCCTTAATCCCTTTGACCTTTTTCACCCATTCCCCCAATCCTCCTCCCATCTGGTGATTATCAGTTCGTTCTTTGTCATCTATGAGTTTGTTTCTGTTTTGTTTGCTTACTGTCTTATTCATCATCACCACAATCCTGTGAGACATGATTTACTGAGTGTTTTTATAAGGGAGAGAAAGTAGAAAAAGCCTGTGGAATTTCCTGTTCAAAGAGGAGAATGCACATATAAATGAGTTAAGTTCAAGAAAGCAGTATGTGAATAATTAAAAATTAAAAGCTAATACTTATAGATTTTCCTTGTGCCTGGTGCTATGTCAAATGCTTTATTTGGACAGTGTCATTTAATTCTCACAATTTTATAAAAGAGGAAACTGAAGTTTAACGATGTTACATATTAAGCTCAAGAGATTACAGCTCTGAAAGCCATAGACCTGGGCATCAAACCCAGGCAGCGTGATCTCAGAGTCACTTAACTACCAGTCAGAACAGTACAAGGGCCAGCAGACACAGATGGCAGCAAGTGGGGATGAAGCAGCCTCTCCACTGATGGCGTAGCTGGTAGACCAGTCAGGGAAGAGCCACTCTCTAATCTCTGGTATGATTCAACTTTGTCTTCCTTTTCTCTAAGGATTTTTCTGACCTTTTTTCTGCTAGAAATTCAGTTCTTCTGAAGACCACATTTCTATCTGTCCATTCTCTTCCATAAATGACTGTTGGCACATGGACCCTGGATATGACAGGCCTGGAGTGTGAAACTCCCCATTTCAGGGAGTCCTTAAACATTAGAATGCATCACAATCACTTCCCTCTAACAGTGAGGGTGGAACCCAAAGGGTCAGCGTTTTAAACAAGTATCTGGTCAGTCAGTCCTGGTTTTCCCATCATTTCTGAGGCAAGTCCAGAGGCAGATCCAGTGGACAGACGGGTCAGGGTGAGGAGAGGTCATAGTTGCTTTCTTCAGCAGCCATCCCCTTCTTAGCAGAGACTCCAGGAGCTCAAGAGGAGAAAACTGAAAAAGAACAAATGGGAGACAGAGCTGGGGGACGAGTACAGAACTCAAGAAGAGCAAGTCAAACCCTATTCATGGGTTTGCTTAAGAAGCAGAAGTTCAAAATGAGTACAATAAGAATGAGCAGAAACAAAGCCAGATTAGGGAAGGGTCAGGAGAAGTTAGGGGGCATGCCAAACTTTCAGCCTAGTGGCAGTTGTGTTCAAAGCCTACTTTGATGGACCTGCAGGGGCTGCCAGTTAGGTGGGTGGGCCCTCATTATAAATGGGCCAGAAGGTGAGGGTGAGGCATAAAAATAAGAAATGATTCAGACTATTTGGGTAGAGAAGAAGGTTTAAATATTCAGGGCTTTGGAGCAAAGGAAAGACAAGAGTCACTTTCTAGCAGCATGGGCAGGAGAGGCTGCCTAGAGGTGGTGGCAACTCTCCAGGCCTTGAAGGCCAAAGGATGATGGCAGGTGGATGAGTGAGGAGAGGGCTGGGGCAGAGATTCAGTCACTAGCAAGTGCAATGGGCCTTGGGAACCCATGAGTTGCCTGATTGATAGAGTCAAACCTGAAGGTCATCAGAGGGGTCTTTGTGGTTGTTGGGAGGGGGTAGACTAAGAACGAGGGCCCTTCTCATGTGTAAAACTTCATTTAGGGAGAAAAAGTTATGTTGCTTAAAAAAAATAAAGCGTAAAACCCACCTAGGGGATGAATAAAACTGTGTGTATATGAAAGAGGTTTGTATTGAAAGAGATAAGTTAGATGCCGTTTGAAGGGCAGTTAGGTGTCAGGTTTGCTTAAGCCTTTAAGAAATTCGCGGGTTCGTGGAAGGAACACTGGCCCCAAAGGCGGGGGCTTTGCTGTCAGCTGCGTCTGTGCTGTGGGCCTCACCTCACTTATCTGGGAATTAGGTGTGGTTGCTTCTGTTTTTGTGTCTATACATTGAGAGTTGAATTAAATTAAGTGATTTTCCAGAATTCTTTCTGCTATAAAATGCTATCAGCAATGGTCTCATACTAGGCCTCCCTCACATTCACATGAGGGGGGTGTGGCAGGGTCATGGCTCGAGGAAGATGAATTTCATGGTGTTGTGCAGGGTGACTGAGGGACACAGGTTAGGGGCCAAGGAGACCTGCTGACACGTCCCAGCATGAAGGAGCACAGAGGGGAAGGGAGTGGATGCAGCAGAGGCAAAAGCCTGAGGATGGGCAAAAAACTCATAGAAGTAGTTTACAGTAAAGGAGGTGATGTGATACATTTTCTTCTCATGTTAGAGATAAAAAATTCCCCAGGCTGAATGACCTCCCTTCTAACCCATTATTTTTCCTTTGAGGCATGTTTTAAGGACATATTCTTTTAATAAAGTACACAGGTAGAGGTCTTTACAGCACCATGCAAAGATGTTCCAAAGATCTATCATGAATTTTTAAACATTCTTTTAAAGCTGGGCTTGCTTCTAAAGGAGCTGACTTTTCAGTGAATGCTGGAAAATGCAAAAGTGAGAGCTGTTTGGGTTTTTGGCCTGGGGAAGCACCTGTCAGTTGCTGCTGTTGATCTTTGCATGAAGCGTCTGTTTTCTGAGAAGGTTTCTTTTGTCGATTATGTCTCATCATGATTCCAGGAGCTTGGCCCTCTCAGCTGGAAAAGGAACTGTTTGTGCACTATTTTATTAGAAATAATTTAGACACATAGTTCTGCCACAGAACATGAGGTCCTATTTGTGCTGGGCCCTACGTTAGGTGTTAGTGCTGCACTGAAGGGTGTGATCAGCCCTGATAGACTGATGGAGTAGAAGCCAGTGAGCCCAGAAATGCAGCAAAGGGTGAGGTCATGGCATGAGAGTGAGAGAGGAGTGCATACCAGATGCAGATGTCACTGGCCAGGAACCATCAGCCATCCCTTCCACCTTCATTCTCCACCTCTTTTCCATTATTTAAACAGAGTTTTGAAGTTAAACCAGAGAGGAGTTTGAGAAATGAGGCTGGGTGAGGGAGAGGTTTCATCTGGGTGGAAGTGTTTAGATCCTCCATGAAGAGCACTGGCCCTGGACAGTAGCCACCTACAGGGCATGGGAGTATCAAACCAAATGCTCACTGATTCTTGTGGAATGTTTCAAAACACCTCACAGATGATGGGGTACTCTGTTCTGAGTATTCTTCCTCTTTGTGTCTGTGGCTGGACAGTAACTGAACATGGTCTCTCTAGCCTGAAAAACTCTTGAGAAGATTGTGCATGCTTGGTAGAGAGATGCAGAACTTCTGCAGGTAAGTAAGTTATGTTTGAATTGAGGTCATAATGAAACTCTTCTAAAAATTGGTGAACTTTGCATAGGATTGGGGTCTCTAAGAGGGCCTCCAATAAACAAATATTGTAATACCATTCTTCTCTACATGGCTTCAAAAGAAGTTGATTGAAACAACAGAAACAGATCATTTTTATTGCTTAGAGAAGCTAGGCTTGAGGATTTAGCTTTAGGTCTGTTAGTCAAGTGAGTGTGCTACATGTAAACGCTAGATTTACCCTCCTCTTCCCATGTAATAGTGGACAGGGATGGCTTTCTCCCTTCAGAAAGCCGTGGAAAGCAAACAGCACATTCCTGGAGGGCACACACCTCCCAGGGGGTAATGCTTGTAGCTGAGTATGCCCAGTTGGTTCTTCTCAAATTTACTGAGTAAATGAATTAGTTCCTCCACTTCCCCAGAGGCAACATTAGTAAAAGGACAGAGAAAGGCCAGTCATGTACTTAGGGAAAATTCTTCCTCATAAAAACCAACAGTGAGGAAATGGAGTTGTTCTCTAATATTTTCCAAGATTTTATACATTTTGGGGGTCAGGTGCTCAGATCTTATGGGAAAGAAGTCAAAGAATAGATCAGGTATGGTTGGAATCCCTATTGACCATGAAGCTAGTTAATAATATGAGAAATAACCTGGTAATATGAGAAATCTGGATTAATAAACATAGCACTGACATTGCCCCTCTTTGCTTACATTCTCCCACTTATCCCCCAAACATGTTGTGTTACTTGTATCAGTATTCTCATCTAACCAAAGAAGAAATTGAAACACAAAGATAATCTTTAGCCCAGGAGGGTAACTAGTTAACGGCAGAGCCTGGACTCAAGCCCACATCTTTCTGACTCAAGAGTTAGGGCCGGCTCCAGTCCTCCAGGTGGCCCCATGGTTTACAATTATTCCTTGGAGTCTATTTTATTTCCAACCTCTTTTGTAGTTGTGGACATGGTCAGGAATGTAGAGAGGATAGCATCACTAATTATTTGTCTTCAAGTTATCCTATTTGTCCATCTGTTTTCACCTCAGCAAATTAAAAAGCTCCCAGGTAGATGGTTGTCTTCTCTCTTGAGAGTTTCTGGAGATGCAGCCTTAATCCTCTTTCTGATTAGATAACTAATCAGAAAGTTATTCTCATTATCAGAACACAGAGATAGATCATAGCCACGTTATAACCTAAGGTATTGTATTAAATATAAAGCATTTTAAAATTTAAAACAAGAACTTTTATACATTATTCTAAAAGGTGTTTGCCCCAGTATATGAAAATTCATGAAATAATATTGCAATAGATTTTCTTACAGGAAAAAATATTGGAATTTTCTCACAATATTAAGCTAAATGGATTAGTTGAGGAATATCGACTCATTATCAAGTTACTCAGATTAATATTATTTCCTTTCTTGTGAGAATTGGAAGTCCATCCAAATGAAGCAAGAAGGAAGTATTGATTTTATTCTTTTCTTCTATCTAGGGGTCCAGTGTCTCCCCTTGTCCCTGCCCTGTCTCTTGCTTATAAACACGTTTGCATTGAAATGAGTTATTTTTCATTACTCATATCATTTCTTGGTATCATGTCAAAAGTCATAGTTCCCTTTGTTACCTATCACCATGTTAATAACTATATAATGGTTTTCTATTTATGAGGTACTCACACAGGCAATGTCTCTTTAAATTTTCATAATAATCTTGAGAAATAAGTACCATTATTTTTAAAGAAGTCCAAACTGAGGTTCATGAAGGGTTTCTTGCCCAAAGACATAGCCAGTTAGCATCATTGCCAGGACCTGAATCCAGGTCATCTGACTAGATCACAAAGGTTCAAGAAACATATATCTTTGGGAGAGGCATGTGACTATGCCTTAGGGCAAGGTCTAAGTTTCTCCCATAAATAGGTGTCTTAATTGAGGTTAAAGGTTTTGGAGTAAGCTACCCAGGACAAAGTTTCAATCTAGTTGTGTCTCAAGTTTCCCTAAGTATAAAATGGGGAAAATAGTAATGCCGAATTCACTGGGTTGTGAAAATCAAAATAAATATGAGTTATTGTTACTATTACATAAGTAACTTGAATAGAGTTTTAAGCATTCTAAGATTCTGGGTAGTCTCTCAATGATCTATTAAAAACTTGCATTATAATGTGATTTTAATTATGATGAGAGTGATGGCAACAACCATATTGGTCAGTACCTACTACATTCCAATCATTTCACAGATGCACTATGAAATTTTCACAGCAACCCTGCAGATGCTGTGCTCTTAGCTACTTGGCTATATTGTCTCTAAATCTTGCTTGCAATTGATGTTAATTATACCCACCCCACCCCAAGCTTAAAACAGTACCCTTTTGAAAATTAGAACTGTATTTTCTAGTTTTCAGTGTTCTAGCCCATTTTGTACTCTCTGCCCCTCTTCAACAGCCTCTTGCAATGGTTCCAGATGTCAGACAAAAGTTCCCATAGTGCCAGGGATAAAAATTTTCCAGACCCTCAGACTCAAATTCACTTAGGGTGGCTAAGACTAAATAAGTCTGTTGACAGTTACAGGAACCAACTTCCTTGAATTTGAACATTTTTCCTTTAAAATAAGACCTTTCCAAGAAAGAATTGGCATACCCTGTCTCAAAGAGAAAGAAGGAAATGGTAATTGACAGTGACCTTTATCCCAGCATCAGATGGAGTCTCTGAGTGACACCACATTAGCTAGTACAGCCCTGTGCTTGAAAAGTAAAAATATATATTTTATGCAGTAATTTTTTAAAAGTGTGTTTGCCTTATTTTTTAGTTTCTCCTATTATATTAGCTCAGTCTTTAGGTATTGTGTTCTCAAATCTTAAATCTTTTTTTTCTAAACCACAAAAATATTTTCTAGCTAGTCCAAAGATCTGCAAATAGTAGACTAAGTGATAACTTACTTGGAATTCTTTGAAAAAAATATTTTAAAAATTAGTATGTCTTTCATAAATTATAAGTGGGCCAACTGAGCATTTATCTTATAATAATTTTATTTTCACTACTTATTTTTAAAACTGTGGTAAGATTAGATCAACCTTATCCAAGGGTGAACCAAATATTTGCCATCTTCCTCATTATTGGGAATCCAGGCTAGTCTTTACTAACCTCAGGAAGGCCTTTATTTAAGAGAACTTTATTCTCTTTAAGAAAATATTTCTTTAAAAGTATATTTTCTTCAGAAAAACATGAATATGTAGCAAATTCTACCACACCAAATAAATCCCATCCCTTTCTATCCTTCCACTTTTTCTCCCCACTGATTGCCCTCTTCTGAGTGGCAGTTTTGAGTCTGTGAAATGGAGACTCATTATGAGTCTCTGCTGTAAACACCTGTGCACTGAGCAATCACTCCTGTTGCTGCTGCTGCAGTGTGCAAGGTTGCATGCAATGCTTTTATTTTTTACTCCTATTTTGATGCTGAAATGTTCTACTAAATAAATAAATATACAAATGAAACAGTGAGACTGCAACTTGAATGGACATTGGAGAACTAGAAAATGATGGGGGAGTGAAAATCATGTGACAGACCGCAGAGGTAGGTCTGCACCTCTTGGTCCTGACTTCATCTGTGTTCAAAAGTAACATGGACTTTTTAAAGCTCTTCAATCTGCCTATCTTTGAAGATTAAAATAAAGGCCACAATATTTCTGTTAACGAATCTAAAATGCAACAATATGGGAGCTCCAGGTTGAGGAGGTAGATTAGTTGGACAAAAAAATAGCAACACTGCTTCTCAGGCAGTAATCTCCAGTTCAGGGATTGACTTGTGAGCAAAGATAGCACCTAATGAGTAGGCTGGAGTAAAACAATACATAAATGTTGATAGAATCACATGAGTAGGTACATCCTTTATTGGAGCCTGGGAAAGTCAAATGATGTTCACTTTATTCACATACACATACTTCTTTAAAATAAAAACCTATTTTTATTTAATATTTGGGGTATGAGAAGAGGATTCCATGGGCTATTTCAGCCATAAGAGAAAAATACAGTGGGAAAATGGGAAATCAGAGTAGTCATTCTTCAGTTCTGAAGAGCTGGATTTTTTTTTGGTAACAGTGGAAAGGAATAGCCCATTTGAAAGATGTTGGACAGCTGTCTAGATCTTTCAGGAAGGGCCACTTCAGAGTAACCCAGCACCTGGTGACAGCCAACTTCAGTGAGTTGGCAGTGAGCTTACAGGTTGAGGTAGAACCCCAAAGGATTTCACTTTTGTGGGTTTAGTTTTACACAATGGGTTCTTCATTCACTATCATTTGCTCATTCATTCAGCGAGCATTCAGTGCAGTGGCTCTGTGCCAGGCACCATCCTAGCTCCGTGGGGCCCCAGCAATGATGATGACGTGGTATGTCCCTCAAGTGGGGTATTTCTGGAGCATTTCTCTTGTTTCTGGAGTGAGTTGTCCTCTGGCTGGTCCTGCCAGGAGGAATTCTTCATCCCACATATGAAATATTGAACATCTTTCCCCCCAGCTAATATCAGTGTTAGTCTTGCTCCTCTCTGTCCTGCCTACTATTCTATGCCACAAAGGTCTCTTTAGAAGTGGTCACAACTAGAAAAGATGGACCTCTCAGGACCAAATGGGAGATTTGTTTTATTTCTTCCTTATACTTGGCAAAGACTTTTATTTTTGAACTAATAAGGCAGAAGACATCCATAGGAAAAGAAAAATAAGAATTTTCCTTGCCAAAGTTGCTTAGTTACCTTGTCAACATTCCCCTCCAGTCTGGCTGAATTCTCTCTGCATATTTTTATAGTGCACATCATATTTTATTGCTATAATTGATCTATTAAGCAGAAAATATGGAGAACACATGGAGCTCCTGTCAATTTTATGCTGTTTATTTGGATTTCCACTTTTCTCTTTCCACAAGACCTCATTCCTTTTTTCATTCCTAACCTACATAATACTGTAAAGGAATCACATCATGGTTTACATTGGTGCATTTAACTTTGTACCTTAAAAAGCAAAAGCCAATAAACTAACCTCATAACTAGACATAAAACTGGATTTTTCAAAGTCAGGGTCCAAATTTTCAGTAGCTCTGTAGTCTTTGCACCTTAGCCTGGTGTCTGGCACATAAAAGGCCTTTAGTAAATGTTTATTGGTTAAAAGAGCTATTGGCTTCAAATATTTATTGAGAGCATTGTAGTGGGTGCTATTTATATCAGAATTTGCTTATAGTTTCTACGCGGTGGGCAAAACTTATGACTTGTTTTCTTCTTGGAGATGACAAGGACGGAGAATGTGACTGTGTTGTTGCTAGCACTACATTTAATCTAGCCAAAGAAGATTTTCTGCATGTGGCTGCAGCGGAAGTATCAGCAGCCACATTCCATCTGTTATTTATGGAAGGTATCCACTGGGAACCTCCTAGCTTCTGGGTGCTGTGCTGTCCAAATCAATCGAGATCAAAAGACCCAGTCTTTGTCACCATCTGTCAAGGCCATTGTATTCAAAACAGTGAATCCCTCCTTATTCTCTTTCTCAAACACACATATGCACACATAGCTGAAGACTATGTTTATGATTCCAGCTGTTGACAAAACAACAAATAGGAATTTATTTAATCATCCCTTTACCTAGCCTGTCAAACAGCCATCCAACTCAGTGTTCCTCAAAGCATATACTTCTCCTGAGATTTTATTAGATTGCAGACCTAGTCCTGCTAAGTCTGTGAAGAGTCCCAAGAGTTTGTATTTCTATTAAGATCTCTTTGTTAAATCAGGTCTTGATAGTTAAAGCATCACTCATGGATCAGTAGATTTGACACCACCTGGGAGCTTGTCAGGAATGCAGACTCTTTGGTGCCCTCCCAGACCTATTGGATCAGAACCTGGGTTTTAACGAGATCCCACATTAAATCTGAGAAGCACTGCTCTAACCATTTAATATGTCTACAGTATAAATCATAGGCAGGGGTCCTGATGAAGCTCTAGGTTGGATAATAAGACCAGCTAGATTTTCTGAGTTCCTTTCCATTTCAAAACTCTTGAGTACCCACCTCAGTATAACATCTACCACTCAGACAAAGACACAGACAGACACCTCTCTGTTTAGTCATACAGTGGCATGATGAATTTGTTATTAATCATCCTGTATTTCCATTGACCCACCAGCCAACCTTATCCCCTCTCCAGAGCACTTCATTCTAGACAAAAGTTTGACCAAAAGAGACATCCTCATGTCTGAGCATGTCAGAAAGATAACACATTTGGAACAAGCATTAGGAGATCAAAATTTCATCATCTGAGAAATGGAGATAATAGTGAGTGCCAGCCTGGGCAGGTCTTTGGAACCAGGAGGACTTGTTATGATTGTCCTGTCTCATTCACATGCTCTTATCAGAGGTGCCAGAGGGCCTGGCAGTGGTGTGGAGGAAGGTTCCACGTTGATGCCTATGCAAGCAGACACTCCGGGGCATGTTTAGTGATATTGAGGGTCACGTAAGGAGAGAGGAGTGCTCTGAAGACCCTGGAATTGATGGTACACTTATTATCAGAATAACAGACCAAGTCTTACTCACTACAGACATGAGGGTATGGCTGTTGGGTTGTTGCTGCTTTACTGTCAGCATTTAAGCATTTGTGATTCAGAAGGACTATTGCCCACTTTAAAAGGGGGGAAAATCAAACAAACAAAAACAAGGCTCACCATTCTTTCTCTAGCCTTCCTATCTCTAACTCATATTTTTATTTTGGAAATGCCCCTTTAAAGCCCTAAGTTTTCTTAAGCCTCTTTTCAGGTAGGACAAACTTTTGGGAAGGTGTAGTTTTGAAGAAGACTTTGTATAAAGTCAGGAAGACTTTGTTTTTCTAGAATTTCAGGGTTTCTGTGGGAATATCTTTCCTGATGAAACCCCAAATTACTCCAGAGTGGGACCTCACTGTCCCAGGCAGAGAATGTCACATGACCTGCCTTTCCACGTGGGTTTTTTGTGGGGTGTGTTTATGCTCAATGCCATGTGAAGAGGGGGAAAAACACCTCATCTCTGGAATTTCAGTGAAAACGTAATAGGAAGAGGGTGGCAATAAGATGGAGGAAGTGAACACAGAGACTGTAGGGAGTGGCCAGGGGAGACATTTAGCTGAATGATCCGCACTTCTGAGCAACAAGCAGAGTTTGTGAAAGGGAATCTGAATGTCTCAGCTGGTTTTTGTTTTGTTTTGTTTTTGTTTTGTTTTAAGAGGTAGTTTTGTTTTGCCTGAATAACTAAGGTTGAATATATCACCAACACATGTTTGAGCATAGGATGACAGAAGCCCTTCTAGGTAGGAAAAGAGCACTCCTGTGCACTTTAACTTGTTTAACTCCAAGTCCAGATCCCATGATGGAACCTCTGAATCTTGCCACAGCCCTTCGCCCATTTTGCTAGGGCTTGACCCATGAGTGGATCAGTTTATCTCCTCTCTGTTTCTATGCCAAGGACACAGTCTTTACCTCCAGCCAGTCCATACTTGTGATCTTTGGAGGTATGGGGATGGAATCTCTGGGTGAAGGAGCTTCATGAACCAGCAGGAAAGACAGTTTGAAGGGTATCACTTTTTGGATTATAAGGCCGTGTAGAAAGAACTTTTGCTAGGAGTCAAGAAACTGTATTTCAATCCTAACTATGCCCTCTACTAACTATGGGACCTTCTTAGTCAAATAATTTTATCTCTTGGAGACCCATGGGTAATGATAGCTACTGCAAATCTACTATACCTACTATAAATCTTCTATAAAACTCACTAGAATTTTGCAGGTGTCAAATGAGATAATGGAGAAGAAAGCATTGAAGATTTTGAGGCTGTACTGTCCAATATGGTAGCCACAAGCCATATATAGTGATTCAAATTTAATTAAAATGAGATAAAAGGAGAAATTCAGTTCCTCAGTCACATTAGTCACATTTCAAGTGCCTAATGGCCACATGTGGCTTGTGTGTACCATATTGGATAGCAAAGGTACAGAACATCTGCTTTATCACAGAATGTTTTATCAGACAGCTCTGCCTTGAAGTGCTATCTAGGTGTGTACTAAGGACATAAAGGATGGCAGATTTTAGGGGTGATAAATTCTGTCATAGTTAAGGATTCTTGGAAGGAAATAAGACCCACTCAAGTTAGCTAAAGTAAAACAAGGGATCTACAATATTTGATTAATTCAGGAAAAACTTATGGATCCCAAGGGCTGGAATCATAGCTAGGCTTTAAATGGAATTGGAACCAGTTCATAGAAGATTATCAGGAACTAAGGAAGTCACTCTTTCCTTCTCACTGTCTCTTTTTCCTCTCTGTGGTCACCTATGTTCTTGTCTCTGTTTCTTTGTATGTTGGTGGCTTCTTCCATCTCCTCTTCCTCCTTTTTTCTCCTCTTCCTTCCCTCATCCCTCCCCACTCTACAGACCAACTTTCCCAACTTCACTATACGTGGTCCAAGTAGGACTCAACTAGACCCAGTCTGATCACTTCTCAGGGGTAATGTGTAACAAAGGCTGGGTCCTGATTCCAAATTCCCAGGAGAAATATTGTTATTAGCCAGCATGGTGTGATAGCCACTAATCATGTGTGTTCAAGAGGAGGAGGGTAGTGGCCACCATGCTAACTGAATAGGGACAGAAGGGATGGGATGGGGTAGATGCTCTCAGAAGAAGCCTGTGTGGGAAGGGGATGTGTTATTGACTACCATACCATCCTGAATACCTTGGAGAGGTCCAGGAAGAGTAACCAGAGATATGATCATGTTCATGAAGAAAAGGAGTGTGATGCCTTTACTTATTTTGTTATTTTCATGGTTTGAATCATCAATACAGATTCCCAGGGGGTTGGCTTAACCTCCTCATCCACATACCTGGGCACAACCAAATGCAAGCTAGAAATCTGATCTAAGCCTTTGTCATTTCTTAAATGTAAACTGGGCACTTATAAGAACTTTTTCTCTCTTGCCATTAGGAAGAAACATGAGTTTCCCCTGGAAATCACTCAAGTGGAAGATGGAAGGGGCCATCTAAAATAGATTAGAAGCTGCAGGCTGCAACACTGGGGCCAGAGGGCTGGCAGTGGAAAACTCTGTTGGGTTGTGATCTCTCACGAAAGAGTTCCAGGTGTCTTTTTGCTTCCTGCAAGACAAAGGAAGAAAAGGAGAAGACCATGTCTATAGCATTGAAGCAGGTGTTCAACAAGGACAAGACCTTCCGGCCCAAGAGGAAATTTGAACCTGGCACACAGAGGTTTGAGCTCCACAAGAGGGCTCAGGCATCCCTCAACTCAGGCGTGGACCTAAAGGCAGCTGTGCAGCTGCCCAGTGGGGAGGACCAGAACGACTGGGTAGCCGTACACGTGGTGGACTTCTTCAATCGGATCAATCTTATCTATGGCACCATCTGCGAGTTCTGCACTGAGCGAACCTGCCCTGTGATGTCAGGGGGCCCCAAATATGAATATCGGTGGCAGGATGACCTCAAGTATAAGAAGCCGACTGCACTGCCAGCTCCTCAGTACATGAACCTTCTCATGGATTGGATCGAGGTCCAGATCAACAATGAAGACATATTTCCAACATGTGTGGGTAAGTCCATCAACAGCTTCTTGGTTATTTTGTCATATCTTATCCAAGCTCAGAGAGTTTACAGAGGCTTTTTCCAGGACTGCCTTTGAATGTAGATGCCACACATTCTCAATGTTCCCCCAAATTCCATTTCCACATACCTTCAGTTTCTTTTTCTATGTGTAGGAACCTCATTGAAATTTTGAAGCCCTGGCTGGCGTAGCTCAGTGGATTGAGCGCAGGCTGGGAGCCAAAGTGTCCCAGGTTCGATTCCCAGCCAGGGTACATTCCTGGGTTGCAGGCCATAACCCCCAGCAACTGCACATTGATGTTTCTCTCTCTCTCTCTCTGTCTCCCTCCCTTCTCTCCCTAAAAATAAATAAATAAAATCTTAAAAAAAAAGAAAGAACAGCACAAATCAGAATTAGAAAAGCTAAAAAAAAAGAAATTTTGAAAAATATCATTTGTGGACCACTTACAATAATTTCATGGACTTCAGTCATGAAATTATACATATCACATGTGAGGGAACATTGACTTGGTGAAATGTTAGACTTGATCTTGCTGGCTTCCTTAGGAATAGACTCCAAATCCATGTAGTCATTCTGGTAAGGTTCTTATTATTTGACTAATTAACTAGTTAAAGTTACATTATCTCTGGTGTAATTATTGGCATTTATCTCTCAGGTAAACAAATCTTAGTGTGAGAATCTATGGACTGGAGATCAATTGAGCAAGGGGTAGGCACTCCAGAAAAATAAAGAACCTGCCATTCTGTTCTTCCTTCCCCCAATCACAACACACTGTTAATGCTGGGCCCTTGTGTATGGTCTAGCAAGACCCACCAGGAGGCTCGAAATGTGAATGCTTTTGTTTCCCTTGTGCTGGGAATCACAAACCTCTTCAAGGGAAGGGCCAAACCTTTCCCATCCCTTTTATTTCTTTATGGTGCTGATGATTGGATTTTCCATGCACTGAAGGGCTGGATTTAAAATTTCACTTTTCAGGCCCTAGATTCAGCAAGAAAAAACACTCTCCCTACTTCCATGGTCATATCTCCAATGTCTTGCTAGCACAGTGCCCTGAAACCCTGGTAGGCACTCAGGAAATATTTGTGGAATGACTGAAAAAATACTTGTGCTGTTAGAAAGTATTATTAAAAAGCTCTGAGATGGTTGGGGTATGAAAGAAGTATTTGAAACACATTGTTGAAATCACCTCTAGTTGGATTGTGTGTCCCCATGTGGCATATGGAAAGATGAGGTGGGGTGTATGGAAGTAATTAAGTTAATACCAGGGAAAAAAGTGTATAAATTGATTAGGGCAGTACATCTTGAAATATTCAGCACACAAACCAATTTGCTCTGAATCATGGTGTTGCCTTGACTTGTCCAGTTCCCTCATGCTCTTGCTCTCTGCTATCCTTTGTTAAGGGAGGAGGTGGGGGTAGTACAGACCCTGACTCGCCAGAGGAGGGGGAAGAAGGCAGGTTTCTACCCTCCCACCCCAGACCTAAAATAGACACCTGCAAGGGGCAGGAATCTCTTAGGTTCTTGTCTTTTTGCACTTTCTTTGACTGTCAGAGGCTTCTTTTGTTGCCAGGAGGAATTTTTCTTTTTCAAAAGCATTGTAAGCCACTGCTAATGCTCCATGCAGAACACGTGATTGCAATAAAGATAAATAAATGTGGGCAGGGAGACCTTCTCTTTGTCCTTCCCCTTCTCTTCCTGCTCCTTGATGCTTTGAACTCCGGCACTTCTGCTCTCTCTGGCAGCTGTGGTTACCATGTAGAGTTTGTGACCAGAAATGTCACCACAAGCCATGGTATGTCACTTGAGAGTGAGGAAGCTTCTGGAGGTGGTTTTAGATTTTGCTTGGAGGAAATAGGTGGATGCCACCCTGTCTCCCAGAGTAACTGTCTTTGCTATCTTTTTTTTGACATTTCTTTAGCTATTCAATGGGATTAGAGACCATACTCACCTGATCAGAATCCTTCCCAATTTATGCTCCATAGTACACTTGTGTTCTGAGAAATCTTACTTAAGTGTACTGTGATTTTTTCCCCCCATGGAAAAATAAGTTTGAAAATGCCAGGTGAAACTGATTTCTTTACTGCAGGACTTCTAATATGCTAATGTGCATTATAAATCTCTAAGAAAGGAATAACACTTTACTATGTAGTATTTCCTAATTTGAACCTGCTGGCTTTTTTTCTTTTTTATTAAATGCAACACCCTTAGCATCTTCTGGAAAATATGGATCTATATAAATTAGAGTTGTGAAACTTTTGTTTCTATCAGAATTCTTTTAAAAATGTAAATTCCTTGGTTCTTTCTCTTAACAACTAAATTAGAATCTCTTAGGTAAGAACTAAGAATTTGCACCTTTAATAAGAATCCCCCACTCTGTCTCGTGTCTATTGTAATGCCCTGGAATGCTTTTTTTCTCCAGAACAGTCTGTTTCTTACTTCTCAGGGTTTATTCAGGTTGTTTTCTCCTGGAGTCACCATCTTTTCTATCTAGTGAATTCTCATGCATCCTTTATACCACGTCTTCTTTTCCTCATTGAGTGGAAGCCCCTAAAGTTATGGGATATGTCTTATTCATTATTCATTTGACTATCCCAGCACTAAGTCTAGTTTTGGTGCTTTATAAGTTACTTAATGAGTGGGTTGATGGGTGAATGGATGGAAGAAGGCTGGAGAAATAATTTTTATGAAGTCCCAGCATGTCTAGGGTGTTGGTGATCCAAGTGAAATTAAACAAATGTCTCTATCCCTTTATTACCATCCTGGGTATATTGTGTGCCTTGCCTCCATATAGTTTAATTTTCTCTGTTTAACTTTTCCAAGGTGAATTGTTAGGGGTCAGTAAAAACCACCACCATCCACTGCTACACTGAGGGTCTACATCTATTATTTGCCCTCGACCATATTTTTGCTATCTTTTGAAATAACTTATCCTCAGGAGCCACTTTCTTTGTTAGAATTCACTTCCTCCTCTTCTTCTTCCCCCTTATTCCAGCCTACTTTCTTCTTTTTGATCTTTGTGCTGCCTTGAGTCATCATTATCGTGAGAATGATCAAGACATCTGTCAGGGTAAAATAAAAGGAGAATTCTCAGCAAACAGCAGACCCTGGGTGGATGAGAAATGGAGACTTCTGCTTAGCATTACCGCTTTGAATCCTAGGCATATATCTGTGTTCTTGCTTGGGAATTGGGAGGGGTTCAAACTTTACCTCCTCCCCACTGTGATCCACGGAAATAGAACCGGAAAATACTGACAGATGTGAAGACTTCACCCTTAGTTAGGTATTAAAGGATATAAACAGCTGTTGATCAGTACCATTGAAACATGGAGGAAAGAAAAGCTTTCATCTGTTCCTAGATTCCAGTTTAACTAGGATACCCATGCTGTTTCAGAAGTTGAGCTTTCTCAGTTGGGAGAATACCAAACAGATGTGGCTCCCTTGTGAACCATAGTCTCCTGCACTTTCCCTTGATCCCCTCCAGCTTCCTTTGCTAAAAAGCCAACAGATGCCCCTGTTAAAGCTCCTAAGACAGCAGTAACTTCAGAAGCAAGGGCCATCTCCTTTTCCATTGTATCTCTATTCACTTTTAGAGATAACATCAGAAAAATAGGAAGCCTAGAAAGCCACAGCCTTTTTTCTTCTATTTTATAATTATAATAATTTTTATGTTCTAGCTCCTCAGCTTCCCTGGTTTTCTATTATATAATAGGATTTAATATCTTAGATCTGACATTCAGAAAAAAATGAGTAGAAAACTTAGAGCTCCTCCAACTCATGTTTTAAAGAAGTCTTTGAATAGGAGGAATAAGAACACTTAAAAAAATAATTACATGATCTCACCTACCTTTACAGTTTTAGAATAAATGGGTATTGGGAAAGGAAAGATCAAGGGAAGGAAAGGAGGGAAGTGAGGGAGGGAACTCAGATTTATTGAGCCTGCTAAGTGCCAGTGGTTATAAATCTTATTTTTTTTTACAATAACTCAATGAATTAAATATCTCATTTTACCAATGAGGAAACTGACATTTAAACAAGTTAAGGGGCTTTCTGGTTATATAGCTAATAAGTCATTTAGAAATCAGCATTTTATCTCAAGAGTGTCTGGCCAAAAATCTATGCCTTTGTCACCCACTACCATTCACAGCATATATCATTATTTTGTAAATTTTCCTTCATATAATTAAAGACTTCAGTGGTTTTAGGAAGTTGTCTAGGGTGAAGAAAGATTTGGAAAACCTGATTTTTGCTATAATTTTTAAAGAAATGATTTTTTTATTGCTCCTTTTTAAGGAACTACTTTTATAATGCTTGAAGAGTTTACTGCCACTATTACTGTGCTCATGTTGCATTCTAAGATTGGGCAGAGGATGATTTAGCCTCAAGAAAAATGCTTTGTGAGTTTACAACTACCTGTTACTGACATTCATTCATTCATTCATTTAATAAATATTTGTCTAGCACCTGCTTGGAAGCAGGCCCTATTTTAGGCACTGAGAGAGCAGAGCACACAGAGTCCAGGTGCTTGAGCAGTTTCCCTAATGTCCAGAATGTCTAGTTGCTCCAAATTACTTCATACATATTTCTAAAATGAGTAGTTTATTCAGTGGTCAAGTGCATTGTGGAAAGAGTTGCATCCCCTTGTCAACATTTCTCATGACACTACAGCTGAGTTTCCTCCTCTCTCAAAATACTGTAGCAGGAAACATGAGACTGTAAAAATGTCCAAAGGGATGAGCTGTTCAGTCATGGGATGTCAGAGAACTGAATTTATAATTAACCTTTACATTGTAACTTTTTATTTTCTATTGTATGTTTCCCTCGCCTTTTTATTTTGATATAAATTTACATGACACTGATAAGACAGAATGTACATCAACAAACTATATTTACAGCATGGTGGAACCAGCCCTGGGCAGCGTACGGAGATGTGGATGTAGTCAGCTAGCCCCGCCACTGCCATTGCAGCTGGTGTGTGATGGTAAACACGTAACCCCTGAGCCAGCATTTCTCTCTTAGTAAACTAAAGATTATAATTCTGGTCTCAAAAGGATGTTGTAAAGATTAAATGAAGCAGTTGTGAGTAAAAACACATGTCCCAGAGCCATAAGCACTGAGAAAAGTGAAGAGGTGGTGAAAACCAAATGTGTTAGTCACCTGTCTCACTGCATACAGTTCTACATAACTATCAACCAACACTCATGTGAACCACTGGACAATTTCTGAACCATATCCCCAGAAAAATAAAATGTGTTGTAAAAGACTCAACAAGATTTTTTTTTAATTAGCCATTTTCATTGCTGAATCACTCTGTGACAGGGGTTATAAATACTTCAGGTTTTTGTTACTGAAAGACTTTGGGAAATTTTAATGTTACTTTAGGAGCTAGACCGGCTCCTGGTTTCAGGGATGAGCACCAAACTCTTTAGAGAGAAAGCCAGGAGGACTCTTCTTGCTTCATTTTCAGAAGACCAAGTCATTAAACCTGCCCATGTCCAGTGTCAAACAAGCAGGTTAGCTGGAGCAGTGAGGAGAGAGCCTACTAGTCACCTCTAGGACAAGGCACTCGTTCAAATCAGTGTTGGGGAAGGTTGTCTGGATTTGATCTCTCAAGAGGATGGAAAAGGGTTTCTCAGACAACTCAGTGTCAAGAATGGAGCCCTCAGGAGAGCCCTGTGAACAGGTGAGTTTCTCCAAGGCTCTGGAAACATAATTTGCCTTTAAGATCTGATAAGCTGGCTCCCTAAGAACTTACTAGCTGGGAGGGCATGATAATAAAGCTGCCATTTTTGGAACATGTATTCCCTAAACACTTTAGCTGCATTGTGTCATTTAATCTGCAAAACAATACCATAAAGACAGGTAGTATGATTTCCATTTCACAGATGTGAAAGAGTAAGTAACTTGCCCAGGGTCACAGACACAAGGATTCAGACCCAAGGCTGCCCAACTCCACAGCTTCTTGCCCCAGAATTGATAGAATTCTTACCCTTGATTTACCCCTGCCTGTTGCCTCCAATGTTAAATCCTCTCCAACCAATGTCCTCAGACAAACCCAGCAGTCACAGTGAGGGACATGAAAATGCACAGGTCCTGCATCTGAGGCAAATTTTTATGGAGTCCCTACAGATAGGATCCCCAAGGCTCTGTTCTTTTTATATTTTGCCTCCACTAGATTCTGCAGCTATTCGAGTTTGTTCAGTTGTCTATTCATAGAAAACATGCAAAGACAGCTGAATCCACTCTTCCTTGCCTCCATCAGCCACTGGGGAATTGATGGTCTATTGTGATGGTCACAGTTCCCCACCCCCACCTTGTTAACCCAATACTTCAGTGAAGGGTGGCTGAGGTAATGA
This sequence comes from Phyllostomus hastatus, assembly GCF_019186645.2. Taxonomy (NCBI): domain Eukaryota; kingdom Metazoa; phylum Chordata; class Mammalia; order Chiroptera; family Phyllostomidae; genus Phyllostomus; species Phyllostomus hastatus. The sequence goes on from NW_025333857.1 coordinate 4,768,885, forward strand.
GAGCAGTGTTAAATAACCACCCCCACCCCACAAATCCCAAAAGACACCTCTGAGAAATGGTGAGGGTGTTCACATGCTAAGAAGCAGAGAGGAAGGGGAGTGAAGACAGGGAGCATAGAGGGACTAGAGGCAATCCTGTAAGTTAAGGCTAATTACCTGCTGTCCTGACCTGCACTGAGTTCTCCATTACCTATACTATGTAATTTTAATGGCCATATCTCAGGTGACAAGTCGTTACATCTCAGCATCAGCTGGGAAGGGAAATGGGGTATGTGATACTCAGTGGAAAGCAGAGATGGAAAACCAAGGCTGTAAGGGGGTGGGGGTAAGGGCATCTACTGCTTTTACTCAGTTGGTGGTTGTAGATGTGGGGCCATTCTGCAGCCAAGGGAGGAGACTGCATTGTGGGGGGTCAATGCTGTGTGGTGAGGCAGGTTCGCTCAGCATCAAACTTCAAGGATGTGGAAGTGTATCTAGAAGTCTGGAAGTGCAGCAGGATGAAGAGAAAGGACTTAACCAAACTCTTTCCCAGACCAGAATATAGATTTGGAAGGAATATTGTATAAGCCACTTGAAGTAGGAATGACATGCCCAAGGGCACACTGGGATTATCACTGAGCTCCTGACGGAGTTCTAAAGAGAGAACAGGTTTTTGTTTTCTTCACAGGGCATATCCACAGGGCCCAGACAGCAGAGCCTTCTTTCTCAGCCTCCCTTTAGACATAGTGTCTCAATACTTAAATGATGTCATTTTGAAGGGAGGCCAAATGATTAACCTGCACTAGACCTCCATGTGTGGAGAGTGATTCACAAGTTTTCCCTTAAATTTTCATTGTAGGTTCAGGACATGGATTTTCTTCAAGGCCTCTGCAGATGAGAACTTCTGGTATTTTAGCTCTAAAAAATTATGATAAATTTGTATTCTAAATGAATGATAACTCTATCCATGTTTTCCTTCATGTAATTATATTTTTTCCCTAAGTCTTTTTCTAGTACAATGGATGCTCTGGGAACATGAGCCAGTTTAGGCAGGAAGGGTGAGTGGAAAGGAACAAAAGCACTAGTCTAAGACCTGAGTTTGAATCCTAATTACCAACTCTTACTAGCAAACTTTCAGTCTCTCTAAACCAGTTCTTTGTCTATAAAATGATGGAAGGATTTTTGATAGTACAAAATAACATGCTACATTTAAAACACTTGGCACAAGTTGGTTATGCTCTCAACATTAGTTCCTTCAGCGTCATGCAGTATCAGTGTGATGAAATACATTGGTCAGGTGACCTGAGGTGAGAAAGAAAAGAACCTAGGGTGAAAATCCTTAATTACATGAAATATTTGGCTGTGGAGTTGATGATCCATGTTCCCTTCATCTTTGCTAGATGTTGTGAAACCAGCAGAAGAGAAGGTAAACACTCATGGGATGTGATTAACTTTGCATGGCCTTGACAGCCAGAACCAGGGACAGGCCCACAATTGAACTTCAGAAGAGTTTCACATGCATAGTTTATGTGGCCTGCATGAAGCCAGCCCCACTTTCTTGTTTCTGCTGTGGGACAAAGCACCCAGCATAACTCGCTGCACCAAGAGGACATGTGAACAAGTTTCTACCATGCACCTGTGAATTGGTTGACTGATGTCATATCATTCATATGGCAGAACAGATGTGTTCCTGAAAATTATGAGGCAGCAGAATTTTTCTTGGAAATGAAAAATTCATATTGGCTAATATTCTCATTTCTCAGAGTAAGTTCAATATTTAAAGAAAGATTGGCAAAGAACCCCTTCATATATGAACACCTCTTTAATGAGGTGTCTGATTGATCCCTAGTGCATGCCTTTGGATCAATAGTGTTTGTCTTCGTGGAGTACAAACTGAAGTTGTTAGCTGTTTGTCAGAAAAAGGAGAAATCTTTCTTCAAAGGAAGCAATAGGTTTCTGGTGTTTCTCCATCATCCAGCCCAGGATCCCAGGACTGGAAAGCAGTGATGATATAAGGAAGAAACTCCAGCCAATAGTTGTGTTTTTGTTTTGTTGTCAACCCATATCATACTCTCTGGAATCTGCCAGCAATGGCAGGCTCCTTCCTGGCTTCCAGTACAGCTGGTGTGAGGGAGCCCCACTGCCTGGTGTGGCAGTACAGGGAACTTCGGCATTTGGGGACCACCAGCACCACCTTGATTGCCCACCCCAGCCAAGGAATCCTCCCAGAGCCAGCAGGGGCAGAGGGAAGAAAGTTGTTGATAAATCATTTATATTTGGCCATCCCAAAATGGGATAGAAAAAACCTGCCTCTGAGGGCATCTGTCTTTCTATGCCATTGAAGAGAAATATGAATAAGTATATTAATTATAGGTACTAAGTCCCCTGGGAAACAACCTGTAAGCAGTAACTATTGGCAGGTTTAATTTCTGTTTTCCAGAAATAGGTTACAGGTCAGGGCTCATCTTCAAATCTGTTTCCAGGTTCAAATCTGTTTCTCTCATTATAGGCTATGTGATGTTAGCAAACCCGGAACCTCTCTGAGCCTGTAACCTCATCTGGAGAGGGGTAATAATAATAATAATAATAATAATAATAATAGACACTTTGTAAGGTTATGAGAATTAAGTGTCATAATGCATATAAAGCTCGTGCCGAGTACCAGGTAGAGAATTAAGCGCTGAATACATTTGAGCTTTATTTCCTTTTTACAGTGATGTGAAAAGGGAAGACCTCTGACTGATTGCAGTTTGTAACACTTAATTACATAGGAGAATTTCTCCTGCTGTATTCTCTGTGCATTCTTTTCCAACTGAAGTAAAAATTGAGAATAGCTATTGATTGTGTCTTAATTACAGTAGTTATCTTGGAAAAAATAATTACCATGTCCATTAAAATCTCAGTTAATAATAAAAACTTAAACACCAGCTGAAAGCAATAGATTTACTTTTTATGTAAGGAAGGCAGTAATTACAAAGTTTAAAATACACTAATAATTTTAACCAACATTTTTTACCTATCCTGGGCTGAGCAGTGTGCTAGGTTCTATGTACTTTTTTAATCTAATACTCACAGCAGCTCTGGTTGACCATTATTTTTATCCCTATTTTCAAATGAGGGAGCTGAAATAATTTTGTTCCCCTAAAGTGTAGGGACAGCTGAAAAGTCAAATTATTATGGTGAAGCAATCAGATAGTAATAACCAGAGCTGCAAACCACTATACCCTAGGATTAGACAAAGGAAGAGAGGGGATTCCTGGAGCCTGGGAGCCAGGGCTGCTCAACAGGAGCTGGGTGTGCAGAGGGTAGGCCTATCAGCAGGAACTGGAACCAAGGAGAAGCTGGAGTCCAAAGGAGAGGGAGGTGGAGAAACACCTGGGCTCAGCTCTTCTGCTTGAGGCTCCTGCCAGTGCTGCTTCTTGTTTTTGGCAAGGGATCCTGGGAAAGGTATGTTGCAGAGGAAGGGTAGGGAATGGATCTGGGAGTAGATTGACAAAGGACTGGCATATGAAGATAATGGATAAATAAAAATACATAATTTTAAGTAGTTATAAACTCTATGAAGGCAATTAAAATTACAGTGGTTCTCTCTCTCCCTCTCTTTTTGGTCTCCAAACTCCTTCATACTTAAAAATATTGAAAATCTCCAAGCTCTCTTTTTTAAAAAATGTGGATTATATCTATGAAAGAGTTCCCATAGTATGAATATTTTAAAATATATTAATATATATTTTATTATAAATATAAAATACTGATACATAAATATACAAATACAGTTACTTTTCATAAAAAATTATATTTATGTTACTTTTTGATAGGTTTATTAGTATTTTTCAATGAATTAATCAGTATTTTTGTATTTATGTATTTACATAAATATACTGATAAAAATTTTATACTGATAAATTTTTATATTTATGTATTTACATAAATATACTGATAAAAATACTGATTAATTCATTGAAAAATACTAATAAACCCATCAAAAAGTAACATAAATATAATTTTTTATGAAAAATAACTGTACCCCCACCCCCCAAGGAAAAAAACTGAGCAAGAAGTGTGGCATTATTTTAGCTTCTGCAAATCTTTTTGATGTCTGATTTACTAGAAAACACCTGGACTCTCTTATATTCTGCATTTCAATGTGTTGTGATATGTGTCTTACGTTCAAGTTTAGGTTCACACAGATATAGAGTTGGAAAGGGAAGAGCTTTGGGTACCCCTGAGAGGGGCCCCAGGGATCCCTACAGAACTTTATCCACTAGATAAAGAATGGGAAGGCCAGTCCTAGGTACCTAGCAGGCACTTGACGATTTTGGTTGAATGAACACAAATGAAGATTGCATTGAGGGTTTCACAGTGTCCCTTGTGATAAGTGGTGATGTTAGTGACACCATGGTAGTAGAAACCAGTTAGACGACACTGTTCTCAGGCTCCCATTGATCAGTTGGACACATACTTTGGGGTATTTACTCAGCTGTACTGGTGGCTTTTAACCTTAGTGTTTATAGTCATGCAGTTTTCCTATCACAGGCTTTTGTAGGACCACCAAAAGAAAGATGCTGATTAGTCTCGGAAAAAATGCACCTTCTCGTTTCCTTGGTACCATGTTCACACTTAACCTAATGAGCTAATTCAGACTAGACATTTAACTGATGGGACTTGATGTGTGCATAGAAGTATTTAAAAATTTGAATGGAGTTGCTGTAATATAATTGTTATATGACTATGATATGAGTACAATAGATAGTGGTAAAATAACACCAGTTATTCAGCTTGCAAAAATATGCAGCAGTATTCAAGTTTAAGGTAGCTTTGTATCTAGGTCAGAAAGGTTATGAGTTTCTCTTCGCCATCAATTGATATATATTCATACAGGATGCCATAGCCAAAGCCTAAGTCATATTTAAGGTAGTTATTATTAATAAGAAATTGAATGAATAATTTAGAAGGTATCTACCCTTTTGAATTATCTGTGACCCTGCAATTTATATCAGCATAGATATTTGAATTCAGCACTTACCAAGTCCCATGCATGCCAAGGTGACAGAGACGACCATCAGTCAGCTTTAGGTGGGCATGGCCACATTACTTCAACCATTACTCCAATGGACAGATATGAATTACCATCTGTGGGCACAGTAATTTTTGAATGAAGTTTATCACACATCTTCTGCCAGATGAAATGTGCCTTTACTGTGAGTGTCAGGGGCAAACCTCATACCTACTTGTTTCTAAGTGGATTGTGTCATATCTAGCTTTGATTTTATGCAATTGATGTAAAAACAATGTCTGCTGTTTACTGAGTGTCTACAATAGCTTAGGTACTTTACAAAGCTTGGTTACTTTTCACAATCTTTTTAAAAAGGTTTTTTTCCACCTCTATTCCAAATGGGGAAACTGAGTCTCAGAAAGGCACAGGTTACTCAGCTTATAAAGGCCTATGGCTTTCTGACACTTTTTTTCACTCTGCCAGGGACATCTGTGATACCCACATTCTAGGCACGTGCACACAAACCTTTGCATAAACTCATAGAATAATAGATTTAAAGACAGAGAGGAAAAATCAAAAGGATAATTTGAAGAAGCACAAGGTTTGGCTTCCCTCCGAGCATGAGGCCTTTGCAGAAGAAACCCTGCCTAGATGCAATAATATATTTCAAGTCATGGCTTTGTTATGTTTTGATTGTGCCTTCAATACAGTGCTTAGATTTTGATTTGTGGTCTGCTGAAACTAGGCAGATGGGTGCCAGTGGGACAAACCTTCCATGAATAAGGCAAGATGCATGCATGGCTTGATATAACTTTCATGTGTATGGTGAGGACTGATTGTGTATGTGTGTCTTTTAAAGATAAAAATTTCACTGGGTAGAAAGAAAAGGAGGAAAAAATAAACCAAAGAACATGAGGGTATGGGAACTAGCCACCTCTAACGCGCTGTAGTTTCACATTGAACAACTACGCAGACCAGTGTAATTCAGTCTTCACTTGTAACTTTTGGACCCTGTGACTCTGTCGCCTTCCCTTCTTACACCCTGGTCTGCTAACCCTGTTTCTTCTGCTGTAACAACACGAGACATGAGTCATAGGTCTCTGTGAAGTCATAACAAGATAATATGCTAGGCTTGATATGTATAAAGTGTTCAATATATAACAGCTAATGTGATTACTAATATTATTGATACTGTATTTCTGCAAAGTAGTTGCTAGGTTTTCTCCATGTGAAAAGCTGCACATACCAATGAGTCATGGGGGCTTCTGGAATAAAGACCCTGGAGGCCCCAGGCCCCTTGACAAGCAGGGTCAGAGGCAGGTTTCTGGACTTCCTGCAGTGATGTACTTTTCAGCCATGGTTTCTCAGTCACCCCCCAGACAATCGACACTTGGGGCCTATGAAATTTTCTTAGTTTTAAAACATGTTGACTCTTATAATAGCCATGGACTGTGGCTGCTCTTATCAGTCCTTGATGACTCACCATGGGCTGATTGGATGCTATGTTATTTCAGGTGCCACAGGTGTACATTTCACCTCTGGTAGCCCTGGCCTCCCGCAGTGCGACCCAGCAGCTGCCCTTTGAGGAAGGTCCATGGGGCACTCTGTCAGCTTGTGAGAAAAACAAGCCAAAGTGGGGCTCGAGGTTTTCAAATAAAATAGTGTAGCCTTTTCCAGAACAATTTGAAAGGGAAATGTTATTAAAGTAAACCTTTTAAATTGCCCTATAAATAGATCCATAGAGGTAGGTTTCTTAAGAAAGCTAGGTTTCAGAACCAAGGATGATTAATTCAACAACTATTTATGAAGCACCTACCTATTCCAAGCACTGTATTAGGCACTGGGATACAAAGACTGGTCTGCCTGGTCATTGTGCCTACCCCGTGGAGGCTCCTCCACAAGCCCTGAGAGCCCTCTGGAACCCTGTCCATAGGCTTAGACCCCCCAGAGGCTCTGAATTTCTTTGCAGGTTTTAGTAGCAGGATGGACTCTCCTAGTATTATTAATTATTGGCCAGCCTCATCCCCCAAGTTCTAAGATCAGGAAGTAGAATTTTATCTGGGACTCTAGTTGGTACCCCATCACTTAAGGCTGGCATCCGAACTTTTCTGCCCATTGTACCATATTGGAATCACACTTCTGGTGTCCAGACCAATGACAGGGTCCCACTATTTGATGCCAGCCTTTTCCATGCTGACCACTGACCAGACCCTGTGTCTTCTGCCAGCCAGCCCCCCATACTCCTGCCCAGCATGCTGCCATCTTTCAGGGCTCCCTCAGTTATCTCCTACTGAATTTGCTTCTGCGCCTGCCTCTTCCTCATGGGCCTGTTAGGGGTCCAGAACCTCCTGTCACTGATGAGGGCCTCCTTCTACCAACCTAGCAGCAGAAACTCTGGTCAGTCACAACCTCAGGCTGGATGCAACGCTTTGAGCAGGGAGCAAGTGAGGGCTCCCAGAGTTAGGCAGGAGTGTAGCCCTGACTCAAGTTCGATTCTCACTGCTAATACCCTGAAGTTACTGCTCAGTCTTTTCCTAAGATTAATGCTCTGCTCCTTTGTCCCAGCTGAAGCAGTTGTAAGAGGCTGACTGACTGAGTGTGGTGCAGCCCCTTCCTGGAAAGAATTCTCAGGGCTCTTGGCTTCTAAAAGGTAAAATGGCTTGTATCCCAATATCTTAATGACATGGCAACTAAATAAGAAATGAAAAAGAGCACCTGGCATGTTCCAGGAGGGCCTATGGGACAGGTCCCTGTTCATCCAGTGCAGCAGGCCGTCCCCTTCATTTAAGAAACGGCAGCATAGCTTCCATTCTTCCAGAGCCTCTTGATGTGTTTTTGTTTTCAGCAGGATTTAGGGAAGTCATTGTCCCCTGCTTTCAGAGGAAGGCTCCAGACCAAAAACAGTGTAATACACTTATTAAAATGACAAAATAAAAAACTTGGAGATAATCAGTTTCAGGTATAAGAAGGGCAGATGTGTCTGCGAGGATGACTCTCGCTTCTCTTGGGTAGCTCACTGCTCATAAATAATGAGTTTGACTCATGTAAGATGCATCAGTGAGTCTCAACAGAAAGGGCTCTGGTGATAATGTTGTGAACTTTTTGAGCTGAAGAAGGTGTTTATCAGACATCACTCTGTTTTTTTAATGTCCATCAAATGGATGATATTCATTAATGATCAGTAAATAAATAGATCTCAAATAAATAAATAAATTTGATAACATAGCCACGTCCCCTTACCTGACTACTCTTCGGTAAAGTGGGATATTTTTGTCTCACAGCTGTCAGGATTTGAAACTCATCAGAAAGGACTAAAGCCATCAAACACCTTTATAATTATATGATAGCCCCAAATGGAGTCAGACTTTTGATACCAAGACAATTTCATTTTTTCCTAGAGTAGTCTTTGATATTCTAAGAGGTTCTTAATGCCAGGAGGAGTACAGATCTTAGCCTATTCTTCACAGAGCAGACAGTCATTTGCTTAAAAATTATAAAGCAGAGCTGATCATTCTCTGCTTAAAAAACCCCAATATCTTCTCACTACAACCAGAAAAATACCCTAAATTCTTCCTTTGGCCCGCTGCCCCCTTTGTGGGCACGCCCCAGGCCACTTCTCTGACCTCCGTGGCCCATTTCCCCTGCCCACAGATTGCAGCTGCCCTAGCCTTCTTCATGCTTCTCAAACACCCTCGCCCCCAGCACACACATCCCTACCTCCAGGCCTTTGCACTTCCTGTCCCTTCTCTCTGGAAGCCTCCACCCTGGATTTTTGTAGAGCAGTCTCCTCCTTGTTATTCAGGTCTCAGCTCACATTTCCCCTCCTTGGAGAGGATCTTTTTGACCATTTGCTATAATGTGACATAAAACCCTTTGGTTTATCTCAGATCATCCTGTCTAATTTCCTTAGAATTATTTTTATTCTGAAATTATTTGTCTTGTTCCTTTATTCATTTATAATAGTTAACAAGTATAAGAGAACCAATAACTCCTAACTAAAAATCAAATAATAAAATGAAAGTTATCATCATAAATGTGAAATAATACCTTTTTCTATGGACATGATTACCTAAAAGAAGTTGCCTAATTCAACACATATTCACTTACCATGTGTCCAGTGTAGTGATAACTTCAGAAGGCTAATCAGTTAGCAAATATTTACTGAATGTTTCACATGTGCCAGACAGTGCCCATACACTAAACAAAACATGTGTACTTCTCCTCATAAACTTAAAAATCAAATAGTCAGTGAAACGTTAGAAAGGGCAGAAGCCCCTGAGTGCAGGAATCACCCCCATTCTTCGCTGCAGACCCAGTGCCTAGAGCAGTGCCTGGCACCAGCCGGTGCTCCATACAAGTCGGTGAATATACAAAGGAAATAAATCAATACCAGTGTGAAATGTTTGGCAGAAGACAGTGCAATGCACCAAACACACAAAATACAAATGCACACACAAATACTCCCAAATAACATCTCTAACTGGGGGAGCTCAGAAGTGATCTTTAAGGTGAGACCAAAGGGTGAGTGGGATTCAGTAAGGAAAAGGGTTGGGTAGGGAGGTGGTCAGAAAAGAGAGCAACCTGTGCAAAGGCTCTGGGGGCAGAAAAGTGCAGCATCTCCAAACGACTAACTGAAGACCATTGTGAGGCTCCAGTGAGTGAGGCAGGAGTGACACAGGAGCTCACAGAGGTGGCAGGGCCTTGGAGGTGGTGCCATGGACATCCACAATCATAGGAAGCCTCTGAAGGCAGGTAAGTGGCATGGTATGCCTGAAATGCATCAAGGATCACGGTGGCCACAGCTTGGGGAAGGGCAAGGTTGGGCACATGGAGTCTGGCAGGAGCCCATTGCTGTCGTCCAGATAAGAGGATGTGAGAGCTTAAACTCAAATGTGGAGAGAATTAGGTGGATTAGACAGGGAGAATCAGTGATGGGTTATATGGGGTTGGAGCAGGGAACAGAAAAAGTCAAAGGTAACTCCTGGGTTTCCAGCTTCAGCAACTGAGTTAGAGCCATTTACCAAGGTTGAGAATCTTTTGAGGAGGATTTGGGGATGGAGAGCTGGAAGTTTGGATAAATTGGTTTTAAGGTGCCTCTGAAACCTCCAAGTAGAATTGTAGACCTGGTAAGTAGACATACAGGTCTGGGACTCAATAAATAGGTGGACCATATAAAGGGTATTGAAGCCATCTGTGTGGCTGAGATCACTTTAAATATAGGAAAGGCCTGGGACAGAGCCCGAGGGACACCACATTTAATGGAGGGGCAGGCTAGGTGTATGCTGGTACAGGATTTTGAGGAGAGGTCAGTTCAGAGGAAAGCTTGGGGTTCTAGGAGCAGAGAAGGAGAGTGCTGCAAAGGGAAGGGTATCGAAGGATTAAGGAAGATGAGCCCAGCAAAGACAAGCACACCATAGGTCAACATAGTAAGAGGGGTGGGGAGAAGTCCAGGAGGGGCAAAAACACTTAAAAGCAGACTTGTCCTCTCAAAGATTTTCTGTTCTACCTACATCAGGGCCTATCGGAGCCCACCCACCTCCTCTGATTTCTCGTTCCAAAGCACAGGACGTCAGTGTACAAACAGGGTGAGGAATGAGAAGATATGATGCACCTTCAGAGAATGAGTGCTATTGGCCAGCTTTTCAGTCCCATTTCCATTCGCGCATGATGTTGGATGACATTTCCTGCTCTTGTTTTCTTCCACCAAATTACCCATGTTAGCTGATGCTCACTCAAGTGGTTTTCTCTTTTGTTCAACCAAAAATGCCTTGGGTAAGCCAAGAACTCTTTGACTGGCAGAAAAAAGGTTGCTTGACCTCTGCAGGCTGTGTTGGAGGTTACCCTTGGCAGTGATTCAGTAGCCTAGCAGGTTTACTGCTTTAGCCTGAAACTCCTAAACCATAAATTAAGAACCCCATGCACCTTCCACATGCATGGAAAGGCTTCCTTCTCGTCTATAAATCACAGGAATTCTAAAGGCCTTGACAATGCACGGAGCAGCCTCCCTTGGTTGTTCCACTTCCAGGAATTTTTTCAGACTTGATTAACTGAAAGGGTGGAGATAGGGCCTTGCAGGCAAGAAGTGAAAGAAATACTTCTCTTTTTAAGGCAGAAGTTATGAGATTGGTTAATCTCAGAGACTTTTTACATCTCTGATTTTTGTGGCAGTAAATGAGATTTGTACCCTCACTTTCACTGAACCACCTGACAGTGATTTCACCTCTGTGTGGCTTAAGTCATGGCTGCCTCTTGGCTTAGAATCATCTGTGGCCCCAGGTGGGTGAAGGTAGCAGCAGTAACATGGGGCAAACACAATTGGAGCCAGAAAAGAGGGGGCATTGGGACTGGAGCAATTTCTGATTTCAAATTTGGGAGATGTCTGGTTGAAAATCAGCAAATCTGTTATAGAATGCAATTTCCTAAAAAGGAAATGTTAACTTTTATTAAAGTCTGAGAGAAGAGAAAATGGGGTTTCTAATTGGATTCCCTGGCATCATTCTGTATCTCCCAGATGAGCCGAGAATTCAGTATAATTGGGAAATGTTTTTGTGTTTTAACAAAGGTTGGAAAACAGCTTTCTCTCTCCCTTTCCTACTTCACCTCTTCCTGGTGCCTTACTTTGATTCCATACCCCCTCTTCCTGCACTAGAGGGGATGGAACTGAGCAGGCAGAGGAGGGGTATCCTCCAGGGACACTGGTTAATGCAGTTTAGAATTGAAGCCCCACCCTTGGTAAGTTGGAAACTCTGTATTCCCAATACTGTTTTGGGATAAAAATTAGAAGACTTCAGGGTCCTCTCAGTAGCTAACATTCTATTAATGAAAAGGATTATCAATGACAGTACTGTTGGCCCTCTGTACCTGTGGCTTCCAATTCAACCAACCCTGAGTTGAAAATATTTGAAAATAATGTTGCATTGTTGCTGATATGCACTATGTAGTTAGGTCTACGAACTTGGTGTCTGTACAGAACGTGTATGACCTTTTTTCTTGTCATTATTTTGTAAATAGTACAGTACAACTATTTATATTGCATTTACATTGTATTAGGTATTATACATAATCTAGAGATTATTTAAAGTGTACAGGAGGGTGTGCATAGTTTATATGCAAATATTATGCCATTTTATACAAGGGATTGGAGCATCCTTATATTTTGGGATCCGAGTGGGGACCTGGAACCAATCCTTTGTGTATACTGAGGGACCACTGTACACACTGAGAGTGTGCCAGGGTCAAGGGTACGAGACCTTGGCTGGGATTCAGTTCAGTTTAAAAGAGACTTATTTTTGACTACCATGTGCTGGGCATGGGGTAGGACATGGCAGGGCGCAGAAAGAACAAAAAGTGCTCCCTGTTCTTGAGCTTACAATCTCACTATGAAAAAAGACCAGTAAAAATAAAAGATTTACCAAGGTAACAAAACTAAATACAGCTTTTTTAGTATACAGATTATTCTAACATGATATGGCAATGATTGTGTGATATAGTTATGCAGGAAAGGAAATTCAGTTCACAGAAAGAAAGACATCTTACAGAGTTGCCAAAGGAGAGTCCTATCTGGCTGGGTGATCCAAATAAATAAATTTCTAGAAAGGACTTTTAAAACCCTGGATCCACTACTCTTTCCTGTGGCCATTTTAATAACAGGCTGCCTTTCTCTCTCTAATTAATTTCTCTCTTCATTGTGCGAGTCCCTGCGTTCTTTTTCTGAAAATGGCTTTTGCTTTTGTGGGGCACAACACCCAATGAATGTTTCACTGTTTCTGATGTTACCTTCTTTTTCCAGGCCGGTGCTCCTGTATTCTAGCCCTAAAAAGTTTATTTAGCTCAGTCTAAACTGCTCTGCACCGTGATGCCTAAAAGATAGCTCAGCTCCTCAGTTCTGTGTGTGACACATCAGCCTGGTACCCGAGAGAGTTCAGGGGAATTTCTGGCCTGTTTTAGGTCTCCTGGTACATGGAGTTGTGTTTATCCCTCATGTTCATCTGTTGTGTACAGTTTAAATGGGAAAAGCATGACTTTACTGACCTTTGCTGAACAAATAAATTTACTTAAGGCTGCTTGGTGTCTTTTGGAAAAGAATGTTCTTTCTCTTCTTCCTCTGGGGCTGTCTCAAGAGTTTTCCATTTCAAAATTATTACATTCCCAGCCTCACACCTCCCCAGTCACAGGAATCCACTATTTTCAAAGCAGGCAAGAAGGGAGGGTGCAGAGGGGAGACACAGGGCTTGTGTGGCTGATAGTTTTCCGGGCTTTACTTCAGTTTGCAAGGGAGATTTCCATCACAAGTCCTCATGCTCCCTCCATAGTAGTTAGTTCCTGGTGCCACTCAAGGTCGAGCTCTACTTCCCAAGGGAAGTCTTGCCTTTCTAGAGAGTAAGTGAGGCTCTTCTGTTTATGGGGTTGGGCTCCCTCTGAATTCTGTGGAGATGGGAGGGAAGAAACATCCAAGAAGATTAATATGTCCCCTTTCCTGTCTCCACTTTCATCCTTACATATCCTTTCAAATGTGGTTATTAAATCGCTTAATCTCAAGGAGCTCAGGAGTTAGATTTAACAACTAAAATAAAACCACACATGTCTAGTTATGTGAAAAAATGTATTGTTTGCTTAACTTTTGATTCTTTGGATGTGATTCATGGGATTTGTTTGTTTTTTTAATTGTACAGTGACCTAGCATTTCCTTGGGGGAACATAGAGAATGTCCTTTCCATGGTGGAAAAAAACATATTGAAAAGTGAAAATTTCTTTCTTTATAAACAAATGTTGATTTTCCCACTTGTCATGGAAATCAGTTTTTCTAGCTATGCACAAAATCCTAGTCATGTACAAGTGGAGAAACCTGTTTAAGGAATGGCTAAATTAGCAGGAACCAAATTCCTAGGGCTTAAGAGTCTCAGGTGGAATCTGATCCTTGATGGGGAAATTTTTTTCTGGTAAGCAGGACCACAGCTTAGCACTCTGGGGAACCAAGTCCTGCGGTTAGTGTCTGAACAGGAGAGTTCAGAAGGTTAACACTGTGGTAGGAACCGGGAGTTGTTGTGCCAACTTTTATAGAAAATACTTAAAAAAAAGTGACTAGCACAAAAACCCTCACTTAATAGGCAAAATTGTTGGTCCAGTGAGCTTGTGTCTCATGGTGACCTCTTAGGAATTCCCATCCCCTTCGAGTTCCACCTGGACACAATGTGGTTCTCCCTCAGCTTCAGCCCTTTAGTTGCTTCACCTGTGACATACATGGTATGCTGTTATTGATTCAGGCACATCATTTTCCTGGCTCTAACCTGTTTATATATTTCAAACAAATAAAGACATAAAACCTCAAATAAAATGAGTAAAATTGGATCCGTGTTGGCTGCAGTGGTGGGCAGAAGGCTCTGAGTCCTGCCCCCACTCCTCCAGGGGGATGTACTTCCTCACTCATAAAGTTGGACCTTAACACTTTTAGGAACACAGTTTGAAAATCTAATCATTTGTCACTTATAATTTCCCTGGGGGCCTGCTTTGCTTCTTGTTGTTGGGGGTCAGGAAAGAGTCATAGACCAAGAGAGGCTGCATAAGATTGGAAGGAAGAGGCTGGGGGCTCAGATGCCTGCCTGTTATGTCTCAGCAGTTCCTCCAAGTTTCCCCATCCAACCTGAGAAGGTGTGCCTGGCCACAGTTGTGGATGGTGAAAGTAAATGGTCAGGGAGAAGCAGTGACTCCTTAAATCCAGAAAAACTGATCAATTAGTGGTTTAAAGAACCTCTCTGGGGCTCTGGCTGGGTGGCTCAGTTGTAGTGTCGTCCCATACACCAAAAGATTGTAAGTTCAAGTCCCAGTCAGGGCACATACCTAGGTAGGATGTGGTTCGATCCCCAGTCAGGGCCCTTACATAAGGGAGGCAACTGATCCATGTTTTTCTCTCACATTGATGTCTCTCTCTCTCTCTCTCTCTCTCTCTTTGTTTCTTGCTCCCCCACCTCTCTAAAATACATATCCTCTGGTGAGGATTATAAAAGAAATAATAAAATAAATTTAACAAAATAAAGAACCACTCTGGAAATTTCTTGCTAGGCAATTAACACCCTCAGGGTCCATCAAGGAAACCTGTTTGAGCCAAAGGGCTCCATAGAACTTTGTTGCATTCACTCCTGAGCTGCAAGCACTGATCTTGCTGCTCCAGACCCCTTTTTAGATCTAATCCTCAACACAGCCTTCTCTTTCCTGACACCTGGTCTCACAGTAACCATGAAAAAGGTCATTTGTGCTTCTACCTGGAGATTGTGTTTATTCCTTGAAAAGTAACCTGAAACTCATGGTTATGAAACTTCAGACTTACGACCTTGAATGGTAAGCCTGAAACTGGGAAACCTCCACCACTGGGGGGGCTGACTCAAGCTTCCCACCCATGCCTCAGCCATAGCATCCATATGCGTTTCCCTCTTTCCAGATTCCTAGCTCTCCAGTCCTTAGCCCAGCTTCTTCTTCCTGCTACAACAAATGTGAAAATGAATCATATTCTAGCTCTCAAGGGTATTTCCCCTGCTTATTTTAATGATTTAATGATTTGAAAAATATATCTTTAATGAAGATATATTTTTCTCTTAACTATTTACCATTCTCTGAAAAATTGCTCTGAGAGGGATTAAAATATTTTTAGGAGAGCTTCCCTACCCCTCCACCCCCACCTTATTCTCTTGTCCAGTGACTTCAGAGATCAGAGTTCAGCTGATGTCTACTGCAAGATACTATTGTTCACTCTGCATGTACCATCTCCGCTGATGGGGGCACTTCCAAGCATCATGCATTTCACTGTGGGGCAATGTGGTTCTTTGGTGTGTTGGCTGCTATAATTAACTGTGCTTTCCAAGTTGTTCATCTCACAACATTATTCTGGAGCTGTAAACTCAACTGAAACATACTAGTTGAAGTGAGTGTGACAAAAGTGTTCCTTGGGCTGGTGAAAACATTCAAAATGTTAACTCTTGGCCTTAACTCTTTCCCTTTGTGCTCTGGCATTTATAGTGTGGACCTAAAGCCAGAGTGTCTCCTTATGGCATGTACAGATTAAGCCATTCCTTAAGCTGCTGAAATGTGTGTGAATCAAGAACAAAAACTTGAATGTGAATGTCATGTTCACTTTCCTTACTTTTTTACCTTATATCTGAATACAGTCCCCTTCCACCAGGTGGTGGGAAACTCAGCCTTGGACATTACTGAGGCTCTCTACCCCTCCTCAAAGTTTGACAAAGCTTCCAGGACTTGACTTGGTGCCAAAGCCAGCCTGGACAGTCCTTTACCTAAACTAGTTACCACTGAGATGCTCATTGTCCCATCCCACATGGTCCTCTTGAGTGTGCTGTGTTTGTACCAATCTTGGGACGCAGGAATCTTGACAGAACTCTGAGCCTTGGGACCTGCCATCCAGCCATTTTAGATGCAACCTGAAGCCATTACCTTTGATAGGTTGACATCTCCCCTGGCAAAATGTGCTCAATAAACAAAGCACTTCCTTTTGTTCAGGCTTTGGGACTTCAGTGAACAGAAGTTCAACATCTTTACTTTCCTTTTTGCCGTTGCCACCCCTCATTTCTCCATATAGACCTACCAATCTATTTCTGGCCCACTCTTAATCATCCTCTGCGTCTCATCTGCAGTATCACTGGCCAAGTTAGAAGTACCTATTTTGGCACCCCCTGTACCTGCTCATTAACTTTCTGACTACCTCAAATTATACTCCAAGTATAATTTGCATCATGGTCACATGAGAAGTTGTTTAAATGCAGAATCTCAGGATCCAACTGAGATCAGATTAATGGAACAGAATCTTTAATAATATTCCCTGGTGGCCCATATACATGTCAAAGTATGTGAGAAGCACAGGCCTACTAGATCATGAGCTACTTGATCACCAATACATTTCTACTACATCCCCTTTCATGGTGCCTACTCCATAATACAGAAATAGCTGCTAAATGCATGGATAGCTTGTAATAAAGATATGATATAATATTCAGTTTGCAGTGATTATTACTAGAGGAGGAATTGTGTGACTTTGCAACTATTAAGCTAGACCAAGCTGGGGATGGCAGTAAGTTGAGACATCATTTGGTGGAGCCAGAAATAGTGGGCTGGGCTCAGGTTAGGTAGCCAGGCCCACAGGTATAATAACCAATGTAATAGGCATGCTGGGGCCAAGTGGATTTGGTTGGAGAATCTACTGGAGAGCCTGACCCAGGAAGGAGGGCAGCAAAGACTGAACCACAGAAATGGAAGAATGGGTAAAGCAACCTCTGTAAGGGTTCGTGAAGGGCATGGCAGGAAGTAAGTTTGGACAGATAGGCTGAAATTACAACAGCATTCATTTCCCACCCAATATTGAAACACAGATTCTAACTAGATCAAAGACAAGACAGAAATATGAACATAATCTTTATTGTTCTGTGCATTCCTTTTATGCATTTGAACTTGAGTGTTTGGAGAGAAGAGCCAAAACTTGGATGAAGTCCATTTTTCAGGTTAGCTCGGGAATCTGAGATTCTAGTAGTGGCTTCACACACTTATCACAAAGACATGACCACCTGGACTGACATTAAGGTACCATTAACATAGTGGGGCAGACAGGCTGCAGGCTATGAAAAGACTTTGGCTCTCTGTGCATATACTCCTCTTCAAACTGGTCACTCTGAGGGGATGTTTGAAGTCGGCCACATGGAAACTGTCTGGCAGGTGATATGGTTCGCTCTCACTGGCATTCACTATGAGATAACCAGATGCTCTTTTGGGATGCTTGTACATTGGCACCATATCAGTTATTGAAATTTCTCCTTTTGCAGAACCTAAACTCTGTGGATTGTACCAAAGAGGCTGGGCACTGGCTCTAGGCTGAGGTAAAAATGGAAGCAGCACTGTCTTAGGACTGTGCCCAGAAGCCCCAAACTCCACTGCAGATGGTGTGAAGGCAAAACTTGATGGCTTCCTGCACTCCCTGCCTGGGAGTGCCGGGATCTGCTTTTAGGGGTGTGTGTAGCACTTGCTCTGCCTTTGCTTGTGGCAAACTTGGATGCCCTCTGCTGAAGTTGGCACCTGGGATAATCCTGTGTGTGCTTACAAATCCTATCTTGCCTACACAAGCATGGGGTTCTGCAAGAAAAATCAAGTGTCTTTGCCATTCCATTCCCTTCCACCTCTCTGCTAGTAATGAACTCTGGGTTTGCTTCCAAGGCATTCATGGGGGAGGGGAGTCTATTTTACTTGAAGCCAGGCCTCCCTGTCTAGGCAGCTACAGAAAAAGGTATTCAAGCAAGCTGGGAAAATGAGGGCTGGGGACCTGGAGCAGTTCATTTTCCCCTTGACTTCTGAGTTGGGAGGGAGGAAGTGTCATGTATTATTCTGAGTTCAGAATTAAGCTGAGCTGAGATTATTTTTGAAGAAGCAGCAGCCGCTGCCTAAACATGAACTAGAGCTCTGTGACAGGCATGACACTGACATTCTCAGGTCAGCTCCCCAGATCCCCACAGGAATGGAATTATATGCCCAAATGAGAGATTCACTTCATAGCGCCTGGTCACCTGCCTGGACCTCTAGGTGCACTGATAGGGGCTCGCAAGACTGTATTTCTCCCCAAAACCCCTCCCACCTCTCAACACACACACCTCCTTGCCTGTCTGTGCCAAGCAAAACAAAAATGACAACAACAACAAAGATGCTTGTAACTGAGACAAATGGGTTTGAGTATCTCAGTGTAGATGATTTTATTTACAACAAGGTAAACAGATTAAATGTGGGCTCTAGTATAAACACAGTCTAGTTTAGAATTCCAGTCTTGCCAATTCCTGGTACGTTACTTAACCTTGTTGAGTCTCTATGTCTTCAGATAAAATGGGAATAATAATAGCACCTACCCCCTAAAATTTACTGAGAGAATGAAATAAAGCCTTATATTTAAAGGCTTAACACAGTCCTTTGAGGTGGACTTTTTTTTTTTTCTTTTCACAGAGGAGCAGATCCTCCCGCTCCTACTGCTCAATGAATCAGTGCTGTGTTGTCTAATGGACAGGCCAGTTTACAGTCAGTCTTCCTGGCTGATTCTGTGCCTTTTCTAGTCCCACATTTTGAGCTCTCTGTGGTTTGATTGATGAACGGATGGTAAAATGTATGCTTCATATACATTAAGTTTGAAAGTATCTTGGGATCAGGGGTGCTAGGAAAAGAGAAATGAAGTCTTAGTGTCTTTAAGAAGTCACAGAAACCTCTCTAAATGTCCTTTTTCCTATTTCCTTCTCTTAGCAAACAGTGTCACATATAGGCATAGGGATGTCAAAAGGCTAAATCAATTTGGGTGACAGTCAACTGTCAGGAAGCTGGAGCTTTGAAACATACACAGAAGGGCACAGATGTTCACCCTGCACTAGTGTGGTAGTGAAAGGGCACAGGCTCCGGAGCCAGCCTTCCTGATTTGCATCTTAGTTCTTCCACTTCACCTCAGAAAGTCACTTAACCTCTCTGTGAGGTTAATGTATAATTTATGCATTTCTTCACCTGGAAAGTGGGTCTACTGGCACATACTTCATCTAGTTGTGAGGTTTTGTTTTTTTAGAGATGAAGAGAGAGGTGGGGGGTTGTGGAGAGAGCAACATCGATGTGAAGGGGAAACATCGATCAGTTGCCTCCTACACATGCCTGGACGTGGGACTGAACCCGAAACCCAGGCATGTGTCCTGACCAGGAATCAAACCTGTGACCCTTCAGTCCACAGGATGACAGTCCATTCAACTGAGCCACACTAGCCAAGGCTCACTGTGAAGTTTAAATGAATTAATACATATGAAAACACATAGAAAGTACCTTGCATGTACGTTTTAGATAAATATTTGCCACTTTCCTATTATAAGTGTAAATAGAGGCTCATACTCATTCATTGAACAAATACTTTGTGTCTGCTATGTGAAGACACTGTGAACGAGTGACCAGTTCATGTATCTTCTAGTCTTGTGGTGAAGACAGATTTTAAACAAGTTATTACACATGCGATGAGTGCTATGACAAGCATTATGCTTTCTAAAGAGATTAACAGGAATCAAATTATAATAAGTTGACCTTTACTGTCTTTTCTTTTTAAATGCTCTGTGAATTCTCCAAGGATTGGGGTTTAAGTGGAGGTGAGTGTGTTTTAGAACAACAGTAATATCAATAGTTACTTGCTTGGGATAAATAGTAATTTAAAATATTGTATAAGTGTTTTTTAAAGTTATTGGCATACCTTGTTGTGGGGACCAAAGATATCTACAGAACAAGTGAAATTATTGTATTTACTTGTAATAATAATAACCAGAAGATTCATAATGATTAGTAGTTTATTCTTTACCCTTGATTGTCCCTACTATGACGTAAAGTCAGCAGGGCAGGATTTATGCACAGTTTACAGACAAGAAAACTAAAGTCCAAAGTAGTAAAAGGAGTGGCTGCAAGACTCAGGGTGAGTCCCTGATACTGATCAGCACCAGGAACGTTTGCTGGAGTGAATAGCACAGAGGCCCCCAGACCCTCCCTGGAGTGTTCTTTCTGGGTCTTGTGCAGAGCACGACCAAAACCTCCACTCTGTAGTGCTTTTAGAGTTCATGCTTTTTTAATTTTAGCAGATGGTTGATACCACTTCTTTGCAGATAACCGTTGAACAACACTTTTTTCCTGACCCTATCAAGAAACATCAGCTATATATCCTTATCTTTTTTCTGTCCAGAGATTCAGGACATAAAAAACTAACTTTCAAAACATATCTTTTAAAATTGTATAAGTACTCTTAATAATTTAAAAAATCACAATACACTGTTTCCTGACAAATTGCTTCTGTAACTGCAGTTTACAGGCCGAGAAGAATGAGTGGCGCACGTGCTCCAACCGGCCCCAGGATTAGCTCGTCCAGATGCAGGCTTCTCACAGTCATTGACATTCATCAGAGGCTGAGCTCACCAGGACTATCACACAAAAAACTCACGAAGTGCTTCACCCCCTGAATTTTTGGCGAGATAAAACTACATATTGCAAGGGCATGAAAAGAGAAAGATAAAATCTGTCTTCAGCTGTCTTCATTAAAAATGATGGCTCGGTTACATTCCACCAGTGTCTTTAACTTCTACGGGGTGCCTAATTTTAACCTAGGTCAGACTGTGTCAGCAGAATTAAAGAAATGACAACAAGATAGGTGTTCCACACATTTCACATTCACCAAACACCTCTGTTGCAAGTCTCCTCTGAAAGTGAGGAGTCAAGTTGGACTGAACTTAATCCATGCATGAAGTGGTGGTGGCTTAATTTATTCTAATGCAGAGAAGATAAAATACTGAACCCAGGAGACACTAGGAAATGGAAGCTCAAGTGTAAACTGCTGAGCCAGACATCTATTTGGAAAGCAGAATCAGCCCTAGATTTGTATGCTGAACTGAATATTTAGTCCTCACCATATTCCATTTGTAGTTTATTGCCCTGAGAGGAGGTAGCATTCATTCACCTACTCATGCATTTATTCACTCACTCACTCAGCACAGGTCCAGGCACCATTTTGACTTTTACAAGGATAAGTCCCCATTGTCATTGAGCTTATATCTGAGTGGGGTAGGGAGTCAGACTATAATCAAATATATAGCAAAAATAAGTTTACAGTAGTTCTTATGGAAAATAATACAATAGTTAACAAGTAATAATATAAGAATTAAACTCTGTGTTTTGTATACTCACAACTATAAACCCACTTTTGCCCCATCCTATAGTATGCCAGGTGATGATAAGTGTTATGAAGAAAAGTAACTAGAGAGTGATTGAATGCCATTTTATATGGTGGGAGCAGAAAAGCCACTCTGAGAAAATGATATTGGAGCAACATCTGAACGGCATGAGAGAGAGCATGTGAGAGGCAACCCCACATTGATGTGTCTTGCTTTGTCTCTCCCTTCCCCTCTCTCTAAAAATAAATAAATAAATAGTCTTTTAAAAAGAAAGTTTAAAAAAAAAAGATAAAACTTAGTGTGGCTCTCTCTTTAGTTTTCCTTTGCTTATTCTAACAATCATTAACACATTTAAAGATTTATGGTGGTGCTTGTCTTCTGTTTTATTTTACAAAAATTAAACAAAAAAGACTCCATGTCTTCTGTGCAACCCTTCCAATTATAGCCCACATGTGTAAGAATGCATTCTGTAGGTAGAATGTCTATAGCTGTATCAAATTATCAAAGGAATCTGGCACCCCACCATAACCCCAATTTAAGTACCAATCATTTTAAACTTCCTAAAATCCCAGAACATGGAGATTTGACCAGATGTTCTCTCAGGTCCCTCTACTATTGCCATTTCACCATTTTTGCTCATATTCAAATCTAAGAAAAGCTTTTTGCTCTGATATGCCACTTACTAGATTTCTGTTATTAACTGATCCTTAGGCATACCTGTAATAAAGTCTTGAGGTCCTTCGAGGTTATGAAGGGAAATCTTAATGCTTAATAGAAATACTTGATTTTTCCCCCGTAAGTGTAGTTTATTATTAAAGTCTAATTATTTATAATTCAATAATACTTGTACATTAAAAACTGTTACGTATAATACTTTTAGCAGTCAGAATAATGTATGAACGTAAAGTACACTTTTATCATGTAATAAGAGGATAAAAAGATATTGAAAGAGTTTAAAAACTATAGATAACTCAAAGGTGACAGCATATACAAAGCAAATCTAATCCTATGCTTGCATGAGTTAGCTAAATAAGTATGTAAAATCACAAATTAAAACTTATATGAGTACCATGGCCAGGTAGGTCAGTTGGTTACAGCGTTATCCCAATACACCAAGATTATAGGTTTGATCCCTGGTCAGGGCACATGCAAGAAGCAACCAATGAATGCATAAACAAGTGGAACAGCAAATCAATGTTTCTGTCTCTCTGTCTTTCTCCCTTCCTCTGTGTCTCTAAAATCAATCAATAAAAATGGTTTTAAAAACTATATGATTGATAGAATCCATTCGCCCTGCAGTTTAGATCCAAATGTGATGAAACTGTGCTTTCTGCAGCAAGGCCACACTTCAGAAAAGTAGGCGCATGTCTGTTTGTTGTTCCCTGATGAGGCAGTGATTTTCACATCTCAGGCCAAACCCCTTTGGATCAGCCAGGACTTTTTCCATGTGAAAGTGAAAATGAGGATCTTTTTCATACATCTGATGTTGCTCTGTTAGCATGTAGGATCAATTACTACAAAGTTTACACTGACATAAAATATAAGTGCCCACCTCATTTATTTTGTAATGAGCCCATGCAAAATGGATCAGATACTTTTTTGTAATCAGTGGGAAAGAGCACTTTTGGAGAGAGAAATCATGGATGAGAAAAGGCAGAAACCAATGAGAAAAGTCCTAATTTTTAAAATTTTATTTCATAATTTGACATAATTTTAGACTTGCAGATAAGTTACAGAAATAATGCATAGAGTTTCCACAAACCGTTCAGTAGACTTCCAGTGCTAACATACCACACAGCTGTAGAGCAATTTCCAAGCTCAGGAAGTTGACATTGATTAAGTCATAATTTTAAATAATTTCTCTGAAAGCAAATAATAAAATTTCACTTTTAGCTTATGTTTGAAAAAAAATTGGTATTTATCTTTGCAGATTCTGTACACACATAAAACTGTTTCATACAATTTCTTCATTCTGACTTTAGAAATCTAGAGTATAGTTCCACCCAGCTCTCTTATAGGATTTCTTCTTCATTTTGGTTACAAATTTTGAAGATCTGAATAGCAATTTCTACAAACAGCTGCTTGGAAGGCCAACATACATTTGACTTATTGGGGAGGAAAAAACCTTGTGACCAAGTCATCTCATGTTTATGTTGCTGATTTAAGTAGTGAGGCAGCACTTTGAAAATTACACCATGTGTAACTGGTTCTTTATCACCAAATCCAGGGCCAGAGGGAGTATAATCTCAGTAGCAGCAGCCAAGAAAAACTGCCTTTTGTTCAAGACTCTGACATTTTAAACCTAACCCCTGCAGTAGCTTTGCTAAGGCAAGAGGTGGGTCTTGCCTCATGTGGGGAATCCTCAGGGTCACCCACTGCCCAGCCCTAGTTGAACAGAGGCCATGAGTTTTGGAACGTGCTCTCAGCAGCTGCAAACATCTGTAACAATTTGGTGTCAAGATGAATGAGCCCCACGGGTTCGCAGCTGCCTGCATCCACCCAGCCCTTGTGGCTTTAGACAGATGTTTTTGCTCTACACACTAGGAAATGAATGTGCAGTTTCACTGCCTGTTGTTAGGGTTGATGGTTACTCACAGTCATGCTCTGAGGTCCTCTGAAGCCATTAAGTAGTATCTTTATAGGTTGGCATCTGTTGACAAGAGTAGGCAAACATTTGGTGCTTTGAAGAGCAAGGCCTTCTCTTGGGGAAGAAGCAGCACACTTGTGCACGGGAGAGGGGGAGGGAAAGAGAGAGAGAATAATGCATTTCTGCATCAGAACACAACCCAGCTCTGGCTGGGTAGCTCAGTTGGTTGGAGCATTGTCCCTATTGCTGGGGTTTCAGGTTTGATCCCTAGTCAGAGTACATATAGGAGTCAACCAATGAATGCATGAGTGGGTGGAGCAACAAGTCAATGTTTCTCTCTCTCTCTAATCAATTAAAAAAACTGCTTTTAAAGAACCCAATCCAGATTTATGGACCTGAGCATGGTGGGGAGATGTCACAGTATTCTTTGTTGCTTCCAAGTTAACTGAAAACTTGACTCCAGCCAACAAATATGTCAGTTTTTAAAATACATCTCAGAATCCAGCATTTGCCTTCTCTTTATTGACATACCTCAAAAAACCCAAAACTCTTCGGAAGACTAGTTTAAAGTAGCCTCAGCGACTTGCTAACACTTAAATTTATTAGGAATACCCCTTTCCTCCCTGTTCCAAACCTGCTTCTTCTGCCAGGTTCTCCAGCTCACAGTTCTGCCAAGATCTTCTACCCATTTGCTCAAGCCAGACACCTAAAAAAATCCTTCATACCTCCCTCTCCCTTGCTCCCACTTTCAATCTATCCTCAAATCCTGTACCTTCTAATGTGTTTCTTCCTTGCCATTTCTGTAATTGTCTCTCAAACAGAATGTGGCAGCACCCTCCAGTTTTGTTTCCCGCCGTTACTTATGACCCCCCCTCCAATTCATTCTCTTCAAAATAGCCAAGAGTAAGCCTCTAAACAAACCTAGCCATGTACATAACTAGTCCATTAGTGGGTATAAGTCGTGTTGTAGCCAAACTGTAATTCTATTCTTCATCTCCTGGTTTGTTTGTTTGTTTGTTTGTTTGTTTGTTTGTTTTTAAATGTATTCAGGGTGGTGATCCTCCCCTTGTTCTCAGACCAAATTCTTACAGGCCCTGGCTTTTCTCAGTCACTCTCAAGTAATAACAATCTTACATCACTTTAAATCACACACATGAAAAAGTCAGAATTCAGTAGTGTGAATAAATCCAATTCAAGATAATAACATTTCATAGTTAAGACTCCCCCGGCTACTTCCACCTCCCACCTCTCTGCTGCCATAAGTGTGCAGTTAGACTGCTTGCCTCAGGGGAGTGGAGCAATGGGAACACAGCAGGAGTCCTCTCCTGTTCCTCATCTTCCTTCTTCTCCCGCTAGGGACTGCTGTTCTGGACTCTGCCAGAGTCTGGTGGTTTTGTCCTCTTGTTACTTGGTTAGGTGGCTGTGTGCTTTCTGGCCCAATGCATTAAAGGGAAGATTTCAAAGGATAATCCATCTGAATGGACCATCCAGCTTGGTGCACTCGAGGTCCAATCAGCTGCAGCCGTGGAAGGGTGATGTCTCAATAGGTAGGGCTGCCATTGAGTTTATACACTAAAGTTATACATGTGGGTTATCAATGTAACTGAGAAATAGGCAGCTTACTAACTAACTGTAATAAGCTAAGCTAACCCATCAGAGCCACTACTTCTGTTTAAAACAGGATGGCCATAGCAGCCCTCACCTTCACCCCGAGATGGTGCTGTGAAACCTTCAGTACTAATTGTTGTCATTCTCTCCCTAAGTCAGAAATGAAAACATTGGCTTCTTCTTTGATTTGTGGCTATATGTAAATCCAGAAGGCCTGTGTTATGAAAGTAGAATTTAGCACTTTAATCACAAAGGAAGGAAAGGGAAGGGGGAAAAGAGGAAGGAAAGGGAAAAAACTCTAAAAACTACAGAAACAAAAAGAAAATTGACTTTGGTGTTGAATGTTACCTCGTGGCACTGAAGTATAGAAAAAGAATAAATGTCAAGAATGGCTTGCTGTGACAATAAAGCTTTTGAATCTGGAGAGATGGGGGCTTCATGGTGGAACTCCACTCCCTCCCTTGTTAGCAGTCAACTAGGGGTTTTCAGGATATTACACTGGCAAAGAATCCCAGGTAAGGAGATGAACCTCACCAAGCAGCCTGCCTTTATACCCTGGAACTCTGAGTAACCCCTATAACCACTGCACTGAACAGGGGTAGGTGTGCTGCTCCTCCTTGATTTTATGTTATTTTAAATTTTTTAATCAAAAGGGCAGATTTCAAGACGAAGCTATTTTTTATACCCTTTGCCCCATATTATCCTGCCACACACTACCTGAATTGTTTCATTTCACTTTGTTTGACTGCGTAAAACACAATAATAAATGGTTTGAGACTAACAAGCACCCTCTATTTTTATAATTCATAGCCTGTTTCTTTAAAGCAGTTCGAGGTTTACAGAAAATCGAGCAGCCAGTAGAGTTCTATTATGGCTCTTCTTCCCTCACAATCTCTCCTCCTGTTTCTGTCCCACATTAGTGTGGCACATTTGTTACAATGGAAGAACTGAGTCCGCAGTTTACATTGGGGTTCACTCTGCATTGCAGAGCCTGTTCATTTGGGGTTCACTCTGCGTAACACAGCCTGCTCATTTGACAAAGGCCTAATGTCATGTATCTGCCATTACGGTACCATACAGAATAGTTTCACTGCCCCCAAATACCCCTGATCTCTGCCTTTTCTTCCCTGTTTGTTTGTTTTTGTTTGTCATGCCTCTAGTGTGAACCAGACCCCTTCTGTTGGTTCCCTTAGTACAGCTGTCACTGCTTCAAATTTTCAAATGACTCTGCCAAATCCTGAGGGCAATCAACAAGGAAATACACAGACAGTTTAAGAGTCTAAAATTAGGCATAGGGTGTGCTCTGATGATGGCTGTCTGGCTCCTCCAGGCTCCCTTGCCCATCAAGACTTCACGCTGGCTTCTGATCTTCACACTGTAATCCAAAGAAGCTGGTATGAAATCTCCAAGTGCTTTGCTGGAAAGATTAGAGGGCACTGATTCACCACCTAGATGCTCCTTCCTAGAAATTTTGAAATTTCTATGGGATCAGGAGAGGGCTGGATTCGTCCACTGCAATAGTACCCTTCCCCAACCCAAATACTTCTCTAGACACAGATTCCAGACTGAAAGAATAATGTGCCTTTTCCCTTGAAGAGACACATCAACTAGGAGGGAAGTCACTAGTAGTTAGAAAAGACCCCACCCACTAGATCCAAGGCCCTGCTCCTAATACGTGCCCTAAATAATAACCGTATCAAAGCCTGTTATAAATATAGCATCCACATAATAAGAATCCCATGCATACAGGAACAACAGGATCATGCCACAGACTCACAGCAAAACCAAGTTTTTACCTGGCTTTTGCATTCTCATTCATAATATTGAATCGCATATTCATATGGTATAATTTTACATAGACATTATAAATTATGTTTTCAAAGGATATTTATGCAGTATAATGTTAAAGAAAAATGGGATAAAAGCTTATATATTACAATTCATGTGTATATAGTATAATTCATGTATATGTAGTATAATTCACATATATATGAGAGGGTGAAAGAGAAAATTAGATAACCAAGTTGGTTGAGCTGTGGTTATCTCTTGCTAATGTGATTATGAGCAATATTCTTTCTTTCTTTTTATGTTTCTGCATCTTCCAAATTTTCTGCAGTGATCATCATTAATTTACAAATAGGAAACAAGCATAATGGTTTTAAATTAGTCAACACTGGTCTGTGTGCTATTTCTAGTACATATGCCCAGCCTGAAGACCAACCAGGCAGCCTTATTGTCATTAGCAAGTCTCATTGGAAGTAGTGGGGATACAAAGCCCAGGTCAGAGTGTTCACCCTTGAATGGTCAGCTTGCTTGTGCTTAACTCCAGAAAGATGCAAAACATTCATTCATCACAAGAGCAACTGTGCTCTTATACAGAAAGAATTTCCAGAAACTCAAGGCAAAAAAATCTTTTTTTCTAAGCAATTTCCTAGCCAGGTACATCTAAAAACTCTTGAACTGGGTGACTGAAGTTTGCCAGTTTTCAATATCTCCTTCTCACCATCTTCATCAAACTGTATTCATTTTGTGTGCGTGATACTGACTGTACATTTAAGGATAAATGACCTCACGGGATGAAGGATGAGCAGAGTGAGGCCTTGTGGAAAGCTGCCATCTTTTCTTCCCTAAGTGTCTGGAGGCAGAAATGTTTGTTCACTTTGAAATCGAACAACAGAATAAATAGGCCCATGTTTCCCAACCTGAGGTCCTTCAATAATTAGCTGCTGAGTTCTTGTTCTGAGGCTTATTTCCTTTATGATCAACTTTTCAAAAAAAATCTTTTATTGTGGTAAAATATGCATAGTATAAAACAATTTTTTCCTATTTTTTCAGTTAAAATTGTTTTATTTTTTTATTCTTTTTAAGTTTTTTATTATTGACACTATTACAGATGTCTTCCATTTCCCCCTCCTTTGCCCACCTCCACCCAGCCCCACCTCCGCTTCCCCTGACCTTTGCCACACTGTTGTCTGTATCCGTGGGTTATGCACATATGTTATTTAGCTAAGACCTTCACCTTCGCTTTTCCTATTTTTAAGTGTAGAATTTCATGCATCATCATGTCATACATTCACAATTTGTTCAGCTATCACCACTATCCATTTCTAGAACTTTTTCATCACCCCAAACATGATCTCTGTACCCATTAAATGCTACCCCCCCTGTGATCCACTTTCTCCCAGCCCATGGTAACTTCTACTTTCTGTCTCTTCAAATTTGCCTACCTTAGATATCTCATATAAGTGGAATCATGTAATATTCTTTTGTGTCTAGCTTATTTCACTGAGCAATGTTTTCAAGGTTCATCCATGTTGGAACTTGTATCAGAATTTCATATCTTTTTTTTAGACTAAATATTATTCTATTGTATTTTGTACCACATTTTGCTTATCCATTCATCTTTTGATTGACATTTAGATTATTGTCACCTTTGGCTATAGAATGTAATACAACTATGAGCATTTGTGTATAAGTATCTGCTCAAGTCTCTACATTCAATTCTTTTGAGTATACAAGTATATCTATAAGTAACATGTGAGTATATGATAATTCTATGTTTAACTCTGAGGAACTGCCCAACTGTTGTCTCCAGCAACTGTACCACTTTACATGCCCACCAGCAACAGAGAAGGGTTCCAATTTCTCCATCCTCACTAACACTTGTCATTTTTCCTTTTTTAAAATAATAGCCATCCAATAAGTGTGAAATAGTATCTCACTGTGGTTGGATCAAACATTTAAAGCAGACTTTCTCTGTGGCCGTAACCTTCTCTGAACTATGTAGTGACCATTAATTTAACCATTATTTGACTTCAACTCTGGGGTCAAACAGCTTTGACTTTAAACTCCAGAAGGAAATCAGCTATGTGATGGAAGGAATTTTAGGCTGTCTTGTTTTCTATGCATCCCCAATCCCTAGAACAGAGACTGGCATATAGTAAGAGCTCAATAATATCTGTTAAATGGATGAATTCTAGCTCCATTGCTTACTAGTAATGTGACCTGATTTAAGTCAATAACCTAAGTCTCTGTTCACTTAACCAGGATTTAGGAAGAAAGATAGTGGTCTTTGCCATTGTTGTGTGAGGATGAAATTCCATGGTGCTCGTAAAGTGCTCGCACGCTTCCTGACCCATGGTGATAACCCTGTAAACGGTAGTGGCAGACAACCCTGTCTCTTACATAGGCCACTGCTGAGCCCTGGTCTACAGCACGCTGATGAATTTCCAGAGGCAGGCAGGATGCCATGGGTTCAGGGATCTGGGTGGCTTTCATGCTAAGCCAGAGCTTTATAGCAGGAAGGAAGGGGAAGTGCTGCAAAATCCATTAAGCCCAGAGCTCCCCAGAGCAAACGCACTCCCCAGCAATGATGCTGGGGGGCCCGGAGGCAAAGGGAGGAGAACCAGGAGGCGTGCTCTCACTGGGCTCGGCCAGCAGGATCTTAAGTGAGAACTGGCACAGTGAGGTTGCAGCAGAAGGAACACTCAGTGGGGATTAATGATCAGTGATTGATAGTGGGTCTTATAGGAACAGCTACCATGTTCTTTCGAGATGCATAATAATGCATTGGGAAAATGTTACTTCTTAGAAACAAATGTTAATGGAACACTAGGCCAGGAGGAAGTAGACTGGAGGATGAGAAAGCTGGGGACAATCTCCTCTGCTCAAGTGTTGATAGAAAAATTCATCTCCCTTCTGGGTGCAGAAATATGGATTCTTGGGAATTCAGTCAGGCTGAAGACTAAGTCCTGGTCTGGATAGTTAGTGTCAGGCAGATTTCTCTTAGGAGGAGGATCATTTTTACTTTCATGACCAGTAGGTTTCTCTGTGTTATCAACCTGCAGAGCCTGCTGGGATATTTCAGAAGTGGTACATGCATTATTTCAGCAGCACACTTGTCTATATATTAATCTTTTCAGCTTTCACAGGGTAGAAAGTCAACAGATCTTACTTGGTGCTTCCACATTCTTTCTTTTTTGTTTAAATATATTTTATTGATTATGCTAGTACAGTTGTCCCATTACCCCCCACTTCATTCCCCTCCACCCTGAATACCCTCTCCCACCCACATTCTCCCCATTTAGTTCATGTCCATGTGTAATAAGTTCTTTAGCTTCTTCATTTCCCATACTAGTCTTGCCCTCCCACTGTCTATTTCCTACCTGCCATTTATGCTACTTATTCTCTGTATCTTTTCCTCCTGTCTCCTTCTCCCACTCTGCTGCTGCTTACCCTCCATGTGATCTCCATTTCTGCAGTTCTGTTCCTGTTCTAGTTGTTTGCTTAGTTTTTGTTTTGTTTTTTTTTGTTTTGTTTTGTTTTGTTTTAGGTGTGGTTGTTAATAATTGTGAGTTTGCTGTCATTTTACTATACATGTTTTTTATCTTCTTTTTCTTAGATAAGTCCCTTTAACATTTCATAAAACAAGGGCTTGGTGATGATGAACTTCTTTAACTTGACCTTATCTGAGAAGCACTTGATCTGCCCTTCCATTCTAAATGAAAGCTTTGCTGGTTAGAGCAATCTTGGATGTGGGTCCTTGCCTTTCATGACTGGGAATACTTCTTTCCAACCCCTTCTTGCCTGTAAGGTCTCAGTTGAGAAATCAGCTGACAGTCTGATGGGAACTCCTTTGTAGGTTACTGTCTCCTTATCTCTTGCTGCTTCTAGGATTCTCTCCTTCATTTTAATCTTGGCTAATGTAATTATGATGTGCCTTGGTGTGTTCCTCCTTGGGTCCAACTTCTTTGGGACTCTCTGAGCTTCCTGGACTTCCTGGAAGTCTATTTCCTTTGTCAGATTGGGGAAGTTCTCCTTTATTATTTGTTCAAATAAGTTTTCCATTTGTTGCTTTTCTTCTTCTCTTTCTGGTACCCCTATAATTTGGATGTTGGAATGTTTAAATATGTCCTGGAGGTTCCTAAGCCTCTCCTCATTTTTCTGAATTTTTGTTTCTTCATTCTTTTCTGATTATATGTTTTTTTCTTCCTTCTGGTCCACTCCATTGATATGAGACCCAGCTTTTTTTCCATCACTATTGGTTTCCTGTGCATTTTCCTTTATTTCACTTATTGTAGCCTTTGTTTTTTCATCTAATTTGCGGCCAAATTCAACAAATTGTGTGAGCATCCTGATCACCAGTGTTTTGAACTGTGCATCTGATAGGTTGGCTATCTCTCAGTTGTTTTAAAGTGTTGGCTTTGGGGCAACATTTGTTTTTCTGTTTGAGCCATCTTTTTTTTTTGAGGGGGGTCTGGTCTGGAGCCTTAGGTGTTCACCAAGATGGGACAACCCAGTCACTGGGTTGTGACACTGAGTGTGGGGGCAGGGTCTGAGAGGGAACAGTGGTGCTTGCTCCACTCTCCATGGACTTCAGTCCCTTCTGTGCTTCCTCCAAGCAAACTGGGCCTTTCTGGTGCTAATTCCCATGTGGGTGGGCTTGTGTACCCTGTGGGTCTTTCCAATAACCTCTCCTGTGAGGCTGGGAGTCTCTCCTTGCACCTCAATCCCCACAGATGTTTTCAATCCATGCCTAATGCTCCATTTCCCAGCACTGGGGTCCTGGGTTGCGCACAGTGCCTTACTTCACAATCGCCACCTCTCAGGGTCTGCTGGTTGCCACCCCTCCCCTGGGGTCTGCCAGCCACCACTTGCATGCCCAGGGTCTGCCCACTGCAGTCTTGTGCCCCCAGGGTGCCTTACGCTCCCTGTCCCACCACTCTTAGTGCTGTGACCCATGCCCGGCTGCCAGACTCTGCCCCTCCTACCGGTCTGTGTGAACGTGTCTATTTTAACTCCTTGGTTGTCTCACTTTCATGCAGTTCAATTTTCTGTCAGTTCCGGTTGTTATTCTGTTTCTAAATTGTTCTTGTCCCTATCTTGGTTGTGCAAGGAGGCACAATGTGTCTACCTATGCCTCCATCTTGGCCAGAAGTCTCCACATTCTTTCATAGGCTCAGATTCAAGGCTGTGGTGTGTACCCTGGCCAGAAAGTAGCAGAACACTGAGGCACTGGCTGAGCTTCTGGTGATGGAGAGGCTTGTGAGGACTCAGGGAGGGTAGCAATGAGGACAGGGAGGACCAGGGCTTAGATCTCTGGAGCTAGTGGTGTGATGGATTGTCAAAGACTATGAAGCCCAAGTTTCAGTATCAGGGCCAAAAATGGGAGAAAAGCCAAGGAAAGAAGTTAAGGACCAGCAATATTAGAAGCAAATAGATCTTCCAAGGATCTCTGTCTTGCCAGAGACAGTCCCTGAGGCCTTGACCAGTTTCCCTGGAGGAGAAAGAAGTCCCCATAGGTAGGACAGTTGGCTGGGTAGCAGCACAGGACTTCCTTGCCTCCTCTGCCTCCAGTGCTTCTTTCTCTAAGAAGAGGGAAATGCAGGGCAGAATCCTGGCCTCCTGCCCACCCTGAGATCAGAGCTCTCCATGCCTCAAGGGTGCATGCACTGGCCCGAACCTACGCAGACCACTGGAATCCCAGCGAGAAGCAAGTGTCAGATTCACTCCACACCTCTGAGTGACTTGCTTCCTCCTCCTTTAAAGGAGGATTCAGACTCTCTTTATAACTAAACAAAACCCATAATTATAATCCTGTGGCAATGCTTCTGTAAACAGTAGCTTGAGTTGA
The DNA here is from genome assembly GCF_019186645.2 of Phyllostomus hastatus. Taxonomy (NCBI): domain Eukaryota; kingdom Metazoa; phylum Chordata; class Mammalia; order Chiroptera; family Phyllostomidae; genus Phyllostomus; species Phyllostomus hastatus. The sequence goes on from NW_025333857.1 coordinate 4,802,397, forward strand.
AAAGACCAGCTCTGCATCGTGAGAAATGGCAGCAGTCACCAGCCTCCTCTGGGAATGGTTCCCTGACTTCTGCACTAAGCTTTTTTCTAAACTCAGATGGTGAAATGCAGGGCACTTCCGCCCTTCCCAGACCGACCAGAAAACACAAGGAGTGGGCAGCAGTAAGCAGTGATGGAGGTTTTTTGGAGATAACATTGGCGTGTGGGTTTCTGTGGATGGACCTCATTTTTTCCTTCTTCCCATTTATCCATGCATGTGTGTAGTTTCCTGAAGGTTAAATAATTGAAAGTCACTGATTTTCTTCTAAATGTAACTACATTTTACCCTCATACTTTGTTCCTTCTTTATTTGTTGCCAAAACTAGAAAGAACATTTCCCTCCTCTAAAAGTGACTTCATACTAAAATCTAGACACGTAAACTGGCCATTTACCTGAAAATTTAAAGACATGTATGGCTGGGTGAAGTCTTCCCTTTACAATGTGGCTTTTTATCCCTGTCATCTTGATCACTCCAGACCCTCTCCTGCTCTCCTGGTGGTTGCCAGAGCCAGATACCAGATTCCCCACCTCCTCTCATACCCCCCACCCTTTTTTTTCAGGACTATTTTCTCTTCTGACTTGTTTTTCTCTAGGGAAGATTGCATGTTGATGAGAGATGCAGGGAATCAATTAAGCAGGCTCTTTGGACAAAAACTACATTAAGTAGCAGGAGCCACACACAGTGCCTTGGGACAGTCTTTTCCTATCTGAAGGCTTACCATGTGATGCAAGCTGTTGGCTGTGCCTGGGCAACAGCAGGATTTTGGAAGCTACATCGAACAATCTTAAACTTTCCTGGTTTGTCAGGCTGGACTTCAGCACTATGCCTTTCTCATTTGCCCAGAAGGCCACAAGGCCAAGTGAATCCTAATAATGTCCCCACAGCACCAAAAAGCCAGCTGGAAATGTAAAAATTAAGGCAAGCCACTCAGTGTTTTGTGATGACAATGACCAACACCCAGATTCAGAGCAGATTTTATTGACTTGATAGTTTCTTTCTTTGGTTTTCTAACTTATTGTCTTATAGATTTTTTAAATTAAAAATTTTTTCAATTATAGTTGACATTCAATATTATTAGTTTCAGGTGTACAGCATGGTGGTTAGACACCATGACACCATACATAGTTATTAACTGTATTCCCTATACTGTGTTTTGCATCCCTGTGGCAATTTTGTAACTGCCCATTTATCCTTCTAATCCCTTTACCTTTTTCACCCAGCCTCCTAAACCTCTTCCCATTTGGTAACCATCCATTTATTCTCTGTATCTATGAGCTAGTTTCTGTTTGGTTTGTTCTTTTATTTTGTTATTTTTAGATTCCTCATATAAGTGAAATAATATGGTATTTATCTTTCTCTGACTTTTTTCACTTAATATCCATGTTGTTGCAAATGGTAAGATATCATTCATTTTTATAGCTGAGTAATATTCCATTGTATACTTGTATATGCACCATTTCTTTTTATCTAGTAGTCTATTGGTAGGCACTTAGATTGCTTCCATATCTTGGCTATTGTAAGTGATGCTGCAGTGAACACAGGGGTACATATATCTTTTCAAATTAGTGTTTTAGATCATTTCAGATAAATACCCAGAAGTTACTATACCAATTTGCAATCCTACCAACAGTGCACTAGGGTTCCTTTTTCTCCACATCCTCGCCAACACTTGTTGTTTGTTGATTTATTGATAGCCATTCTGAAAGGTGTGAAGTGTTATCTCATTGTGGTTTTAAATTTCATCTCTCTGATGATTAGTCATCTTGAGCATAATTTCATATGTTTACTGGCCTTCTGTTGTTCTTTTTAGAGAAGTAACTATTGTAATTAATTTACTTGAGCCCTGGATGGTGTGGCTCAGTGGATTGAGTGCCAGCCTGTGAAACAAAGGGTCTCCACTTCCATTACCAATCTAGGGCACATGCCTGGGTTTCGGGACAGGTCCCCAGTAGGGGACCCACAAGAGGCAACCACAAATTGATGTTTCTTTCCTTCTCTCCCTCTTTTCCCCTCTCTAAAAATAAATAAATAAAATCTTTAAAAACCAGGAAATTCATTCACTTGTTCACTCATTTCACTTGTCATTTTTAATAGACACTTATTGTGGAATAGGGACTATATTGCCTATAATTGTCCCCAGATATAAGCAGTCCAAAAGAGGTGTCTCCATAATCATCACCATCTCTATCATTATCAACATTACTTTATTTAAAAAAAATATGGATGAACCACCTACTGTCTGCCAAGTCTTAGTCCAGACCCGGTGTGGGAAGCAAGATATGCAGAGTCCACACACTCATGAAGCTCATATTTTAATGATGAAAACATACAAATACACAAAGTAATAAAAAGTGATAACTCCTCTGATAGAGGAAGCATATGACATTAATTTGACCTACCAAAATGTCAAGTTCATATGATTCAGTGTAAAACTGTTTATTGACTATTATCTATATGGCAGGCATTCCTATGTTATATATATCATGATTAATATTCACAACAACCCTGCAGAGTAGATTTTATTATTTCCATTTTATAAATGAAGAAACTGACATAAAGAGGAAAGATGCCTTCTCTTGGTCACAAGTGCCGAGTAGCAAGACTCCATCTGATTTCTGTGTCTGTGCTGGCTTCTCTGTGGTATGGAGATATTGTCACATTGTACACCAGCCCCAGATGGGGGGGAGCAAAGAATAAGTAAGACACAATGGCTGCCTGGAATAGTGGATGAAATGAAGTTTTGCACAATTCTTGTGGCTCCTGTATTTCAAACATCTACTCTCAGATAGGAGGTAGATTGCTAAATTCACCATATGTTTCTAACTTCTGGCTCACCTGTATGTTTTTCTTTTGTTTTCCTCACTTTGATATTTCTTTAATCATTTTAATTCTCTACTGTATGAAGAGGATTTAACTTTCGGCATGTAGATGTGTTCTGTCTGGCACTCTTGGTGCTACGAAAGCAGCAGGCTGACAAATCTGCCAATAATTAGTCAGAAAGGTGTGGGCAAGTTTTTGGGGGGAAAGTGGGAGAATACATACCTTTGGAGGCAGCTATACTGCTTATGACCCTTCTCAGATTATCCATCTTTGCTCATAGCCCTACATGAGATCCCATGTGATCCCACTCCACCTTGACATGGGTGACTGGACCAGGGTGGACACCTGACCTGAGACAGGCCCACCAATATATTGGCTATGCCATGTAGCTTGCATGTCACCCCAAAGGAAAGCTGTGCCAACTCAAACTACTCTCTCATGCCCTTGTACTGTTAAAAGATAAACTGAGGTACATAAGAGTTTATCTGAATGAACATTGATTCCAACCTGGCAGTGCCAAACTGGTAGTGGTTAGAAGCACTGCACCAACAGGAGGCAGGGGAAAGACCTACAAGAGGCAAAAGCAAGGAAAGGAAGTTATTTGATTGATTATAGCTTGAGTGGTCACCTTATTTGGGATAGCTTAGTTGGCTGTGATTGGTTGTTCTTAGGTTCTAATTTCTTACTTTTCAGGCATTTTAGGCTTAGGTTTTTGTTTGTTTACATAGGCTACTAGGGCATGAAAGTCACCTCAGTCTAATGGCCTCCTGTTAAAATTAATTGGAAAGTACTTAGGCCCAGAGGGAAGTTGTTAGAACACTTGAGCTGAAAAGTGTTGGGAGCCAAGCTGATGCTGCCACTTGGGGTATGTCAAATGAAGAGAGAGTGAAGTCTCACAGGAGATGTATAAGAAAAGAAAGGCCTCAGAGACTAGCATGAAGTAGAGAAGTAAAGCCATGTGGCCCATGAGAAAAAAAGAGCACCCAGTCACCCCTATCACATTTCTTGGCCCAATTCTGTCTCTGTGCCTCACAGGCTACTCTCGGGTGCCATCTTATAAAACAATAAATCCCTCAGTTTGCTTAAATAGGTTTCTGTTCCTTGTAACAGAGAAATTAAAACATAAGTTCTCAAAGTAGGCAAGCAGTTTGTACCATAACTAAAAGGAACAGAGAAACCCGATGAGGTCCTACTTCTAGGTCTCAGATATTTCTGCCCTCTTCACAGAAGGCTAAGCTAAATATCTCATGTTATTATCTCCTAAGGTAACACTAAAAGAGGGAATAGAAAGCACATAAGAAAAACTGCCCCCTTTAAGTAATTATCTTTATACATTTAATGTAACACCAGAAGAACCATCATTACACTCAGGCCACTGGCCATCTCTCTCACTCATCCACACACAGACCTTCTCTAACTCAGGCTCCATGGCAGAGATGGGGCAGATGCAAGTGAGCACTCTAGCACCTGTCCTAGATGTGTTCACTGTGTAACATGGAGAGGACAGCAAATGTATAAAACACTTATAAAATGTGGGAGCCGCTATAGCAGAGGAATAAAAATATTCTTTTGAAAAGGAAGATGACTAATTTCATCTGAGGATTTTGAAGAAGGTTTCAACACCTACGAGATAATTTTTAAGCTGAGTCTTGAAAGCTGAGGAACTGCCTGGCAGTTCAGAAAGGAAGGAAGGAGGTAGACACACCAGGCAAAGGGAACAGAATGTGCAAAGGCAGGAAGCTGTAAAATGGCCTGTTGAGTTTGTTGAACCAGAAGGAAGTCAGTGCAGTTGAAAAAGTAGCTGTTTTGGGTGAGTTGCAGGAATAGGGTCAGGTTGGGGCCAGGTTTTGAAGAGCTACATACACAATTAACAATGCAATTAATAATTATAATAAGTACTATTTATTATTCTCTATCAGAGACAAAGAAAGTCATTTGTATATATTATTCTCATTTAGTTATGTGTTGTGGGAACGTGTTGTGAACAGTGTCCTAACAATATCAAGGTTTTAAAGCTACTTTTGAGGGATGGAAATCCTGGGAAAAATTGTGAGGAGAGACCAGTGTGAGAGAAGATGAGTAGGCTGCTGCAATTGTACAGGTGAGAAACGAGTACCTCATCCAAGACAGAGGCTGCAGGATTGAGAGGAACAACTGAGTCTGAGACACGCTTGAGGAAGAATTTCTTCAATGTATGGAGAGCATGAAACAGAACCTCAGGCAGCCTTTGAAGCAGGGGTGTCTAACCTTTTGGCATCTCTGGGCCACATTGGAAGAAGAAGAGTTGTCTCAGGCCACACATTAAATACATTACAACACATAATCACCAAAAATTCTTGTAATGTTTTAAGTAAATTTACAATTTTGTGTTGAGCCACATTCATAGCCATCTGAAGTTGCATACATGGGCCTCAAGTTGGACATCCCTGCTTTGAAGGATTACCTTTTTAGGGTGGAGTCCATAGTTGCAGCACTGAGACAGGTGCTATAGAAACAGTGGTAGGCAGGGATATGATTTCACTTAGGGACATTTTAAGTTTGAGATCCTAGTAAGAGAGCAACGTGGAGATCTGTGGCTGTCAAATAAGGGAGCCAGAATTTTGGGAAAGGAGTTAGACTGCATATACAGATTTGGGAGTTTTTATCACTCTGTCCTTCTGACTAGCAGAAGGATTCAGAGGTAGAAAGAAAGTTTTCAAAATTTTTATTAATGCAAGGGTGTCCTGGCCACATCAGTCAAGGGATAGTTGGTATATAAAATAGTCCAAAAAAGCCTATCCCAGTGACCTGCCTTTCTCAGTCAAGCCCTTGGAACTCTCATTTCTAATCTTTCTGCCTCCTTGCAAGGCAACTAGGTGGGAGTGAGCTTAGGGTGGGGGGGATGCTCACTAACCAAATCCATAATGGCCTGAGCTGCATTTCTATCTGCTATTTTGTGTAGTGTGGCCTCTGCCCTTGTGTGGCTCCAGTGTGGCCCTGGTGTGGCATACATATGCCATTTCTTATTTAAGAGCCTATTAGCAGTTTAAGATGAGTTATCCCTTCTCCCTGTGATTAATTCAGAGCCCTGCTGGAACTTAGGATCAAGCATCTGCCTCTTTTGCTGGAGGATCTTTTGGGAGCTCTGTAAATTATCATCTTGGGTTTATGAAAGAAAGATGGGAGTAAATAGATTTTCACCAATAATAATAGTATATCTTATGTGGGCTTGGCATCCTCAGAATTTTCCACACATAACTAAGAATGATTTATTTGACCTTTACTTGAGAACCTCACATTTGAAATATTTGAAAGTCTGTTTTCCCTACAAAATGTAGATTGGCGCCCCAAAGAAGTTACCATTTTGCAGATAAAAAATAGTTGAATATCACCAATTTCATGTGGTTCAACCGACTAGCAGCAAAAGATTGAGATGGTCAAGTAAAAGCAAGAAATATTTTATGTATCTCTGAGTAATTTGTCACAACAGGCAAAAATGCCTCCTTTTGTAAATTAAGATCACACATGACTTTAAAAGGCACTTTTTATATGAATTATATGTAATTTTTTATTTGAAAGACATGGCAGAATTGCAGAGATACTTCTGCTGCCAAAGTGCTTCCTGCCCCTCTGACCTGTTGAGCTTCCCTGTTCATCCAAATCTGTGGGGCATACACGCAGCTTGCTTTTCCACACAGCTCTGCTAGTCCTCATCGTGACTTCCTAATTAGACCATGTAGTGGCCCCAGATTGGATTCCCTATGAAGAGGGAATGACAGGCCTAACATTTGTCACTCACAGCTGCTATGTGCTAGACTGTGCTAAGTGCTTTATATACACTATTTTCTTCAATTCTGAGTAATGACCTTTTATGGTAGGAATTATCTTTGTCTTTATGAATTGGAAAATTGAGGGCCTAAGAGAAAGAGAGCGTGGCCAAAATTACCTAGAAGATGGTTACTCTTGGCTAGTTCTTGCTCTGAGCTCTGCAAGTCTCTAGTGCAGTTTACCTCCCCAAGGGGAGAAGGCAATAGACGAGGTGATGATTTCGCTGCCCTTACTGGGAGTTGGGGCATAGCCAAGAGGAGATACATTTCAGGAGATGCATTGTATGCCTGTCTCACTGTGTGACATTGGATTCTATTTCTCAACAATGAATTGATGATAACAAGTGAGCTCTTCCAAGGGATGCTGTGTGATTAAAGGTAAAATTGCTTTAACTTCTATTCAGATAACCCAGAAGGGTGATCTTTTGAAAAGGGATGAGGTTTGCCATAAAATGTGTCTTGGATTCATCTACCAAAAAAAAAAAAGGAGAGATTAGTGTGGAATAGAGGATTGGCGTAAATGGGTGTTCTCAGCTGAGAATGATTCTGCCCCTCAAGAGACATTTAGCAATATCTAGAGATATATTTTCCTTGTCACACTTAGGAGGTCACTTCTGGCATCTAGTTAGTAGATGCTACTAACCACCCTCCACTGCTCAGGACAGCCCCTTACTGCAGTTATCCAGCCTCAAAGGTGAATGGTGCTGAGGCTGAGAAACTCTGGTTCAAAGTGCACTTGCTGAGAAAATAGTTCAGCTGCTCTAGAAGAGCAAGTTAATTTCATGAACTATCAAGTATTTTGGAAGTACTTATTCGCATATAAAGAATTACTGTAATTACGAACTACAAAATATCTAGTCATAAAAGCAATTCTCAGGAGAGAGGTTCTATTATTATCATTATCATTATTATTACTATTATTAATATTGGATTCTTCGGAGGGTTCTATGAACTTTTTAAAAGTATATTTTAATAAGGAAAAAGGTGTAGTCAAACTTCGCAGGCTTATTATATTCATCAGAGAAAGGAGAGAAGGTAATCACTCAGAATTAGTGAAAGCTTCAAAATATTGAGATACTATTGATTTATTCCCTTGTAATGCATAACTCTACATAATAATTAGTGGAGACCCTATTGATTTGCATTTATTTGGCTATTGCTTTCTAATGTGTTATAATCCTAATTATGTTGTGATTCAATGGAGGAAAAATCTTGAATTAAGTGAGAATGTTAATAGTATCAATCTTGACCTTTTTCAGGGGGCACTTCTGTAAGACCCTGAGTCATAGTCCCTAATCCTAGGCCTGCCTTATGGGTTTTATTTCCACTTTGGAGATGATGTACAATTGAAGAGATCAAGGCTTAGCTCATGAACAGAGGAAAAGAAATACAATTTTGAGCTGGGATAGATGAAAAAATACTCCTACCCCACTCCACACTTGATGATATTTTTACTTCAATTATAGAGGTATAGAGTGAAATGTTATGGCAAGAGCCAGGTTAGATTACTGAAGTGTATGGGGATCCTCAGGACCCAGCTATACATTCTTGAGAACTAGGGGAAATTGATAGCTCAGGCATTCTATACAATTTTAGAACCATTTGTAACTGATACCTGTGGTTCTTCATTATGAATTTAGTAAGTTTATAATTAATGAACTTACTAAATAACAGAACTGTGGAAATTCTAGCTATTGGATAAGCAGGCATGAGTACCAGGACAGTTTGACAGGGAAATGTTTAGTGGAGTGTGTGTGTGTGTGTGTGTGTGTGTGTGTGTGTGTGTGTGTTTACCTGTGGGTTATGGCAGTTTGTTGTTCTGTGTTGAGAAGATTCTGAGACTTTTGGGTGTAACTGGAAAAGACTGCTGTAGTCAGCTGGTGATACCTGCTTTGGAAGTGTAGCAGGGATCCTGGTGACATGTAAACCATATATTTGACAATATATTGACAATCTGTTTGACAGTTGTTTATGTGTTTAACAGTTCAACATTATCCAAAGCCCTAAACTTAAAAGTTCTTTAGTTAGATCCAGTAAAAAAGATCCAGTAAAAAAATTCAGAAAGTTGTATGTGGCTATTTGCAACCGCCTTATACAAACATTTAATTTTGTGGTTAAAGTCAAGTGTGAAGATTGAGTTTAATTAATTTTTTTTGTTTTTTTTTTAAATTTTTATATATTTTTAATATATTTTATTGGTTATGCTATTACAGTTGTCTCATTGTCCCCCCTTGACTACCCTCCACCCTGCACACCCCCTCCTACTCACATTCTCCCGGCTTTAGTTCATGTCCATGTGTCATACTTATAAGTTCTTTAGCTTCTACATTTCTCATACTATTCTTACCCTCCCACTGTCTATTTTCTGCCTGCCATCTATGCTACTTATTCTTTCTACCTTTTCCCCCTCTCTCCTCCTCCCACTCACCAGTTGCTAACCCTCCATGTGTTCTCCATTTCTGTGGTCCTGTTCCTGTTCTAGTTGTTTGCTTAGTTTGCTTTTGTTTTTGTTTTAGGTGTGGTTGTTAATAATTGTGAGTTTGCTGTCATTTTACTGTACACATTTTTTACCTTCTTTTTCTTAGATAAGTCCCTTTAACATTTCATAAAACAAGGGCTTGGTGATGATGAACTCCTTTAACTTGACCTTATCTGAGAAGCACTTTCTCTGCCCTTCCATTCTAAATGAGAGCTTTGCTGGATAGAGCAATCTCAAATAGAGGTCCTTGCCTTTCATGACTTGGAATACTTCTTTCCAGCCCCTTCTTACCTGCAAGGTCTCTTTTGAGAAATCAGCTGACAGTCTGATGGGCACTCCTTTGTAGTTAGCTGTCTTCTTTTCTCTTGCTGCTTTTAAGATTCTCTCCTTATCTTTCATCTTGGGTAATGTGATTATGATGTGCCTTGCTGTGTTCCTCCTTGGGTCCAACTCCTTTGGGACTCTCTGAGCTTCCTAGACTTCCTGGAAGTCTATTTCCTTAGCCAGAATGGGGAAGTTCTCCTTTATTATTTGTTCAAATAACTTTTCCACTTGTTGCTCTTCCTCTTCTCCTTCTGGTACCCCTATAATTTAGATGTTGGAAAGTTTAAAGATGTCCTGGAGGTTCCTAAGCCTCTCCTCATTTTTTTTGAATTCTTGTTTCTTCATTCTTTTCTGATTGGATGTTTCTTTCTTCCTTCTGGTCCACTCCATTGATCCAAGTCCCAGTTTCCTTCCTATAACTATTGGTTCCCTGTACATTTCCCTTTATTTCATTTATTGTAGCCTTTGTTTTTTCATCTAATTGGTGACCAAATTCAACCAATTGTGTGAGCATCCTGATCACCAGTGTTTTGAACTGTGCATCTGATAGGTTGGCTATCTCTTCATCACTTAATTGTATTTTTTCTGGAGCTTGATCTGTTCTTTCATTTGGGCCATTTTTTTTTGTCTCAGTGTGCCTGTTACATAGTGAGGGGCAGAGCCTTAGGTGTTCACCAGGGTGGGGCAACCCACATCACAGGGCTGTGAAACTGTATGTTGGGAAGGAGCCTGAGAGGGAACAATGGCACTTGCTCCACTCTTTACCAGATTTCAGTCACTTCCTCCACTTCCCCCAAGCAAACTGGGCCCTTCTGGTGCTGATTCCCACGTGGTGGGCTTGTGTACATTCTAGGACCCTGTGGGTCTCTCCAACAAACTCTCCTGTGAGGCTGGGAGTCTCCCGGCACCTCAACCCCCACAGGTGTTTTCAATTGGTTTTTTGAGGTTTTATTTCCTCACGCTGGGACCCTGGGTTGCGTGGTCTGTCTTGCTCCCCAGTTTCACCTGGTTTATCTGCACGAAAATGTGGGACAGCCCAGTCTGCCAGTCGCCTTGTGCATCAGGCCCCTCTACAATACTCTGCTTCACTAGGGTCTGCCAGCCACCACTTTTCTGCGACCCCTCTCTCTCCATCCAGCTGCCTGACTCTACCCTTCCTACCAGTCTGGATGAATATGTCTACTTTAACTCCTTGGTTGTTGGACTTCCATACAGTTCAATTTTCTGCCGATAATAGTTGTTTTTGGTTTCTAAATTGTTGTTGTTCTTATTTTGGTTGTATGAGGAGGCTCAGTTTGTCTACCTATGCCTCCATCTTGGCCAGAAGTGAGTTTAATGCATTTTGAAGATTAATGTAACATGCTAGTTGCTATGTTAACCAACAACACCTGTGTCTAGAAAATATCTGCAAAGCAGCAGACTTTTAGATCAGAGAAATTTGAAGATAAGTATCATTGCTTTTGGTGTTACTACTTGGGGATCACAACATTTCAGTAGTTATCTAACAAAAAATTGGGGGGACCATGTATGTATTACACAGTGCATCTCTAAAGCTTCTGTATCTCCCTTCCATTTCCTTCATTCAGTCACTCAGGGAGCTTTAAAAGACTATGATTTCTTGTTCTTTGGGAATAAAAGAAAATTAAATATTTTATATATGAATTTAAAATAAAAGACTTTTATTGGTCCATTGCTTTGGGTTAATTATCCAATGCCCTTTTGGAAGGAGGGAGACCCTCAAATTTAAATTAGCTCACTGCACATAAGAGTTCACTATGCATTGGCTGCACCTCCCTGTAGAAGAAAAACAATCAGGCATTTTTCTTTCCCACACATCTCTCTCCTTCCTTTATTCCTTTCTTTCCCAAGTTCCCTATAATTTGAACAATTCTTAGATGTCTTTATTATGAGACTGCATTATAGATGTTACTGTTCTGTGACAAAGGCTTTATCCCCCCTACTTCACAAAGAAAATGTACTTGGATTTAGTCCAAAATATCTTTCCTCATAAGTGACCCAATAAGATGATGATAGCACCTCACCAATTATCAGGAGACTGCACTCTAATCTATCCTCTACCTGGTGATCTGGCCTTGCACAAGTCATTAAAAGTCTCTCTTCTTTCCACACTATAAAAGGAACAGAGTTAAAGCAGAAGGTAACCACTTTAGAGTACTTAAGATGCTAACACTTTGCTCAGCAAAAAATCAGGTTGACTTGCAGGTAAGTTAATTTCATGGAGCCACTGTGCTTATTAAGAGGAAAACTGAACTTATTAGAAAAAAGTGATATCATCCTTATTCACAGGGTGGAATAAATTCTGCCATGTTTAGTGAGGAAGGAGGTTGAATTTGTTGGTAGATGGTCAAGGAGACATATGTGAAACCATCCATGAAGTTGAAAAGAAACATGACTAGAGAGGAAAAAAAACAAGACAGGTATTAATTAGGGTCCTATGCTTACAAGCAACAGAAATGGACTCTGACTAACCTGAGTGGGGAAAAAGGATTTATGAGAAAGTAGGTAACCTCAGAGTCAAATAAATGATAATTCTGGGTATGTTTGTCCAGGAAAAAATCCAGCCATTATTAATATAATGAGAATGGTTTGCATGACATCAATGCAACCTGACAGCCAAGGAGAGTGGACTGGAATGTGTATGCATGAAGAATGACAACTTCACTGTACTAATCAGTGGGGGGTGGAAGTCACCTTTGAGTGAGTATGTGTACTGTGCAACCATCATATTCAAAGTGACTGAGCAAGTGGAGCAACAAATCTGCATCAAATTTTGTCTTAAGTGTGAACATTCCCCCACCAAAACGGTTCACATGATTCAGAAAGCTTTCAGGGACAATGCAGTGAGTGCAGCATGAATAAAAGTGTGTCACAAATGCTTCAAAGATAGTTGAGAATCCATTGAAAGTGATCCACCTGCAATAAGCAGAACACCTAAGAATGCTGAACATGTATGGGCTGTAATCAACAAAGATCAGAGACTGACAGTGAGAGAACTAGAAGCTGACCTGGGGATTCAAAAAACTACTGTGTCCAAGAATTTGACACAGGATCTTGGCATAAAATGTGTCATGACAAAATTCATTCCACGGCTTCTGCTACCAGAGCAGTAGGAAAATCATGCTGCAGTTGATAATGACTTGATTCAAACTGCTACCAATGAGACAGATTTTCTCCAGAAGATCATAACTGGAGATGACTTGTGGGTCTACGGCTATGATCTGGAAACGAAGATCCAGTCATCCTAAAGGAAGTCTCCTGGTTCTCCGTGCCAGAGAAGGCAAGACAAAGTTGCAGCAAGATCAAGACCATGTTAGCTATGTTTTTTGACTGGGAAGGTGTTGCCCATCATGAGTACACACCTCCAGGCCAAACAATTAATAAGGAGTACTACCTCAATGTTCTTCATTGGTTGAGAGATGCAATACAATGAAAATGACCACAGCTATGGGCAACTGGTGATTGGCAGCTTCATCACAACAATTCACCTGCTCCTGCATCACGTCCCGTGCAGATTTTTTGTGAAATATCAAATCACCCAAGTGACTCAGTCCCCCCTACAGCCCAGATTTGGTGCCCCATGACTTGTGGCTTTTCCCAAAACTAAAATCGCCTGTTAAAGGGAAGAGATTTCACCAACAATGTAATTCAGAAAAATTAAACAGGACAGCTGATAGTGATTCCAACAAAGGATTTTGTAGTGTTTTGTACAGTGGAAGAGACGCTGGGAGAACTGTATGAGGTTCCAAGTTGCCTACTTTGAAGGGGACTGAGGCTTCATTGTCCTATGTACAATGTTTCTTGTATCTTCTTCAAGAAATATCTTTATTTTTCATAGTATGTAGCTGAATACTTTCTGGACAGACCTCATTGTATATGAATTGGGGTGGGTAGGAATAGAGTGACAGGAATAACACATTGGTAAAATAACTGAGAGAAAAGGAGTTCTCTCAGGGCAGAAAGCTATGAAAAAGGAAGGGGGAAGTGAATGCTGAATATCAAAAATAATACAGGAAAGATAAATATGTCTAGAATAAGTAAAAAAATATATAGGAAAAAAATTGGACAGATCCATCCTGCTGTTGATGATACATCTGTTTAAAGCAAGAGAAAATATGGTTTAATATATTGAAGATAAAAAAAATAGGGGAAATGTACCAGGAAAGGAAAGTGGAATAAATCAAGCCAAATTAATTTATTCCTGAGCATATTTAAAGCTGCTCCTCTCCCTTGGGTGCTGGGGCACCTTGTGCTGGGGGTCTGAAAAAGGAAAGATATACATGACCCTTGCCCTCAAAGTTTCCAGCCCAGAGACAGTGTTGTGAATTCCTTCGTTTATTGAGTGCCCACTAGGTGCCAAGCTTGCTGAGAGCTTTAAAAGCATATCTCATTTAATACCCCAAGTGGCCTTGGCAGCTAGTCCTATTGTTATCTCTGTTAAGCAGATGCCTGCAGAGGAGCAAGAGAAGCAGCCTATAGTTAAGAAGCAGGCAGAGCACAGCAGGGGCCCAGCCCACTCAGTTTGTCTTCTTGGTGGAGGCTCTTGTTGCTGCTCTTTGTTGCCTATCTCAGGAAATAGAAGCGGAGAAATAAAACAGTAAGAAAAAGGAAAGGAACAGCTCAACCCGATGGTATCTCTGGTTTTTGAAATTCACTGAATGTTGTGATGCTTAGGGAATTGAATCACGTTCACTCCCTTTATGAGACTGCAATAAATTATTAAGGACAGCCAGGTACAGTCTGTGCACTGCAGCAGGCTGGCAGCCTCTGCAAAGCAGGACGGAACTTGCCTCTCTGTCCAGGGCAGACCAATTTATCCACGGTCTTTTCATGTTCACTGGTGGACATTCCCCCACCCCCAGACCCAAAGTTCAGACTATTGCAAGTCTAAAATTTTTATCCTACACCAGGATAAAAATGTATTGTCTCTTCTGGGCCTGGACCTATCAGCAGTGAATGGAAATCTTGATGATTATTAATATTTCCAATATAGTAGATTCACTGGCTCTCAGTCACTTGTCTTCAGACATCCCAAATGTCAAAGCGTGACTCTCGCAACATGACACTGTGTTCCCTGCTTTTAAGGTGATTTTCACCCCTTTTCAAAATATATTTTACTGTTACTTATTTAAAAGTATGCTTACTATTATGATAGAAAGAATGCATGTATTAAGAAAAATGCCTGATGTTATATGGTTAATCTGAAATTAATCACTTCTCTTCTACCTACGCCATTGTTTAGGAATGGTTCTATTGCAAGTGTGACTGTTAGATGCCGCTACACCAAATCTAAATAACTAAAAAAAGAAAGTATCCTCATATGAGATCAAGCCTGGCACATCCTGCTTTCCTTCCTTGCCACCATCCGCACTACACTTCTGTGGCTTTGGACCTTTTTTTCAAAACACCCTCTGGGCAGAATTTATTCCATGCCTGGTATCATATGGAGTTGTCAGCCTTTACAGCCCATTTGGGGCCACTGCTTTTGGAACTCTGGGCCTCTGCCTGTGTTTTCTTTTCCTTTAAAAAGTCATTGAAGTCCGGAGTGTCGGCAGTGACCTTTGGAAATGTTTTTACAGCTTACAGAGACTTCCTGACATGTTTTATTAGCTCTTGGTGGTAGCTAATAAAGTGAGTCTTAGCAAAGCTGCCTAACGTGACAGAGTAGAGCTATTTCCAAAGCAACCATTCCCAGCATTGCCTTGAAGGAGGCTTGATGACAGGATACTTGGCCACCACTTTCTGTCCAGTTCAGTGGGGCATGAGTGATTACTTCTGGAAGAAAGGGGGGGTCAATTACTTCTGGAAGAAAGGGAGGTCATCCCTTTAGGAAATAAAATGACCAGCTTATTCTGAGAGAGCTTCAAATAGAAGGCCCCCTACCTCAGGAAGACAGAGACATTGCTGCTCTAAAGATTAGTGAGTGAATTATTTTTTTTAAAAAAAAGCTCTTTTCTTCTACCTTCACAGAGGTAAACATAAGCCAAAACTGGCCAACTGCCTTTCAAGAAGAAGGAAAGAAGAGAAAGCAACCCTCCTCCCAGTTTAGAAATGCTACAAGATCTCTGTTCTCTATATTTTTTCATACTAAACAGTGTAGTTTAGCAAAATGGTCTGGAGTTTATGTTCTGGATTTCCTTGGACCTAGACTCACATTCTGCCTCTGCCATTGACCAGCTGGGTGATGTTGGGCAAGTGACCACTTAAGACCTGGTCTCCTCATATAGAAAGTGGGGGTAATAAACTCAGGGTGGATCTGAGGGATAAAATGTGATGATGCATGTAACATGCTTAGCATAATGCTGACATACAAGCACTCAAAAAAGTGTTAGCTATGAAATTGTTTTATTACCTTCTTTGTAATAAAGAATTTGTTTGTGGAACAATAGCTGCCAGTGAGCCTCCTTCTGCCCAGGTCTATCATTTTACACAACTCCTTGAGGCATGATTAACAGTGCGACACCATTCACAGAGAATACAGTATGAATGGTGCCCTGCAGCTGTGCCACCCGGCAGCTCTCCTCCTCACCCTCCACTATTCGGTCTCTCTCTCTCACACACACACACACACACACACACACACACACACCCCTGCACCATTTACAAATAATCACTGGGACTACTCCTACTTTGGGGAAATAATTTTCTCATAAATAGGCGTAATAGAAAAATCAAAAATTTTGATTTAATTGTGGCAGGGATTTACTTGTACCCCTTGTGTTTTGTGACAAACTAGACAGAGAACATATTTAAGATAGTTGGTAACAGGTTGTCTAATGTGAAACTCCACCTGGACCTAAAGCAAGAAAAGCTTAAAAAAAATCTAGGAACAGTTAGTTAGGTGGCCCTTTCCCCCTCCTTTTAATCTCAAGTCTTTATCTCACATCCAATAAGATTCTTAGTAGATTGCAAAGCCATAAGAGGAGAAAACCAGGGAAAGAAGACATCTTTTCAGTCCCTTCTATGTGATAACCCCCTCTTCAATTCATGTTAGATCATTCATGGTCATAATGACAGTTATCCTTATTTTACAGGTAAGCAAACTAGGATGAATCCGTTGTGTTAGTGGCACCCAAATCACACAACCCACAAGGGGCAGAGCTTAGATTGACTTTTGTCTCTGTGAACCCTGGTCTCTCTACTGCCTGAGAGCTCCCCGAATGTCAGTGGTGGAGCCAGTGCTCCCTGCGACAGAGTAGGAAAATGAGGATGTCGGAACAAATGCCTCATGCTTATCTCTAAATTTATTCCATGTAAAGGGCTGTCCTTTATTCTGACATTATGTTTTCCTGTTTGTTTTTTTTTTCAGTGTTTAAAATGCCCTTTCTTTTATTAAATGATATTGAGATAATGAGTCATTTTTAATTGCCCCAATAAGGGAGACAACTTATGTTTATTTATTTTGCCCAATTTTTAAAATTTTGCTGGATCTTAAAACCCAGAAGTCCAGCACTATTTTGCTCCCCTGAGAACACAGGCAAATGTCTTCAGTGACCCTGTATGCATTCTGTGACACTCCTCAGAGCCTATGGGCTGAGTATGTGATTGCAGCCTATACTTCTCATAAGATCTAATGATGTTCAAGAATTACCTGCTCCCAGATGTGATAAAGGAATGTTTCTCATAGTTTGTTCAAGTTCTACCAAAAATGGTTCCAATTAAGAATTCTCTGGGAAACATTAAAATTTCACATTCTGGAGTCCTGCCCTTAGAGATTGATTCAGTAATTCTGGGCGGGACCCAAATTTGAGTTTTCAGGACCCCTTTGAGAGGATGCTGATGCTGCTCATCTGGGAATAATACTTTCAGGAACTTTCATACAAAGACATTGGATCTCATGAAATGATCTCTGCTCTGCACGGAGAGTTCTTTTTTCTTACCATAGAGTTATGGCATCATGTCAAGCTCCATTTGTGAATTATATGAGATTTCTCCATCTATTTCTGGTTAAAATATTGGAAAGAACTATATGATTTGCTCTCATCACTTCCTTCCAAAATCAACTTAAATAAAATTAATCTTTTAAAAATTCCCAAATTTGAAATCACTTTTGTTTATCTAAGCATACGATACCTCCAAGCTGAGTACTGGGCCCATCGGGAAAGTCTTGGCCCTGTGTATGACACCGTCAGTTGCCATAGAGGTAAAGTCTGTGCTATAAATTTGATCTCCATGCAGATTTCCCTCCAGTGCAAATCAGCTGACAGTTCTTCCTTTGTTTTGGATTATATTCAGAGAGTATATTTAGTGTAAACACTTACTTTTATTAAAATGCTTTAATAATTTATGGTTTCCAAACATTTTCTGCCATCACATTTTTCACATGAACAGCATGCTTCCAACAATAACATAGTTCATTGCCTGAAAGGATTATTGGCTCAGGAGAGATGAATCAGATTAGCTGGGACATAAGTACAACTTGAAAAGCCCTGCCTCTGTCCCAGGAGACCTTTTAAGAACTGCCCAAACCCCTGCATTCATTTTACAAGTAACCTTTGCAGAGATCAGATAAGCTGCCACGTGCAAAAAGAAAGATTATCACTGAAGACTTTCCTGAGGTGAAAGTAGGCAGCAGCATCACCGCTGAATAGAATGCACTCAGCCAAACAGCCTGTGAGTTGAGCACATTTTATCAAAGTTCTCCTCTTCCCAACTAAGACCTCTTTTAATAAAGGAGTAAGTGTGAGTAAAGGGTTTATGCCTCTGTGTCCCCATTTTTTGCTCTCCATGCCTTTGATTCACTCATGCCTCAGAACTCCAACAGGATTGCCTCTGACCCTTCAGCTGGGGGAGGTGACCCCTGCTGGCTCTCACTGATGACCTGTGTCATGTACCATTTTGACTATAGCAGAAGGACTCAGCAATGAGTCCAGGCGCTGCAGTCAGGCTGTCCTGACTTTAGCTCCTCTCTTTGCTACTTACTGTGGGAACCTGGTCAGATGACATTATTTTACAGTTCAGTTTTTTAATCTCTAAGTGGAAGATATAATAATTATATCTTCCATATAGGGATCATATGACTGTTAAGATAATGCTTATGAAATGTTAGCATATTGATAGTACATAAATAATACTCACAATTAAATTATTATTAAAATATTGTTTAGAAAATTGATGTACTTGCTTCTTCACTTCCATTGCAAATAACAACTTTGTGTGTGTGTGTGTGTGTTTGTGTGTGAATGCTTAGAGTAAATTATCATGAAAAGTTCCAAAGTCATATCTAGGCATAAGTGGGAAATGCTAGAGATGAGTCATGTCTGCCTTATTCAAATGGTGAAGTGAGCACAGTATGCCATATATTTTCTCTTCATGTACTCTACTAGAAGCACCTCAAGGGTGTTAACACATTCATGCACTTAATCTATTCATTATCTATGTACCATGCACTGTGGTATTGTATGTATATTAACAAATAAAACAGACATGGCCCTGGCCTTGTGTGTATTACAGACTAGTGGAGGAGCCAGATAAGAACAAGCAATCCTGAAAATAAATAGAAAGCAACTAGTGATATGGAGTGCTGTGAATACAGCCCTCAGACTGTAGCTGGAGGGAATTAAGGACAGAGACAGAAATTTACCTTAGAGTCACAGGAGAAGGTATGTCAAGCTAAGACCTGGGTATGAGAACAGAGATGGGAAATATGTTCCAGACGGCAACAGCAGTCTATGTGAGGATCTGAAGTAGAAAAGACCTCGGCATGTGCAAGGAATTGGAAAGAAGCCCCTTTGGCTGGACTGTCATCTGAAAGGAGGAAGGCAAAGCAAGATGAGGAGGGTGAGGCAGGTAGGAGCCAGCTCACATAAACCAGTGGTTCTCAAACTTCAGCATGCATCACAACAGAAGAGCTCCTTAAAACCCAGGCTGCTGGGCCCTGCTCCAGGTGTTTCTGATCCAGTAGGTGTGGGGTGGATGGGGTCTGGGAATTTGCATTTCTATACAAGGGCCAGGTAATGCTGATTCTGCTGGTCTGAGGACCACTCTTTGATAGCCCCTAATATAAGGCTTTTTAAGGCCATGGTAAGGGGTTTGAATTTAATTTGAAGCATTAGTGGGAAACCATTAAAGGATGTCAAGTGTCATAGCCATTAATTATTATTTTTATACTGATGACTCAGAGCATTGTGTAGAGAATTAATTAGAAATTGTCAAGAATAAAAAGGCCATTATGGAAGTTATTCATGATGGTCGGGCAAGAGTAGTGGCAGTAGCGAGAAGATGCATTCAGGATGTATTTAAGAAGCTGGAAGCAACAGTATCTGCCTGAGCCTGGTATGTGATTGGTGAGAGAAAGAGAAGTGGAGGATATTGTCTCGGCTTCTGGCTTGTGAAACAGGGGAGGTGGTCAAGGCATTTACTGAGATGGGGAAGATTGGGGCAGGAGCATGCCCGAGAAGGAGAGAATAGTAATTAATTGAACATGTTTCAGACACATTAAATTTAAAGATTTTATTTACTTATTTTTAAAGAGAAGGGAAGGGAGGGAGAAAGAATGGGAGAGAAACATCGATGTGAGTAAGAAACATCTATCTGCCTCTTGCAAACCCCCACCCTGAAGGGAATAGACCCAACCTGCAACCCAGGCATGTGCCCTGACCTAGCAACCTTTCAAGCTTGACACATTAAACTTAAAAGACCAATT
The DNA here is from genome assembly GCF_019186645.2 of Phyllostomus hastatus. Taxonomy (NCBI): domain Eukaryota; kingdom Metazoa; phylum Chordata; class Mammalia; order Chiroptera; family Phyllostomidae; genus Phyllostomus; species Phyllostomus hastatus. The sequence continues at coordinate 4,822,529 of NW_025333857.1, forward strand.
TTGAAGGCTTAGAACCTCATATATGCAGATGTTTCAATGCATGAACTAAAAATATTTAAAGCAATAACTTCCTGGTCAGAGCTGAAATAGAAACTCTAAGTGTGCTTAGGGACTAAGCCAATATCTCGGTCTTTGCTCTCTGAGAACCAGGAATGCTTGGTAATAAATCACTACTGCACACAGGAGTAGCATTTAGTGTAAATGATTTTAAGTAGACCAGGCACCTTTGGAAACTAGCTTAGCTCCTGGGTAGCTGGAGGTTAACACTAAATCCAGTCTAAAGTAGAAACTCCTATGGGGCCAAGGTACTTTAGCCCAAGGTCTACCCTCACACAGGGTTTCTAAACTTTGGCACTATTGACATTTGGATTGGATAATTCTTTGCTGGGGGCAGGTGGAGAAGGAACCTGTCCTTAGCCTTTGATGAGTATAAATGTTCAGCAGTATCTCTGGCGTCTACCTACCAGATGCCAGTAGCTCCTCCTCCCCCCATTTATGACAACCAAAAATATCTCCAGACATTGCCAAATGTTCCCCAGAGAGCAAAATGACCTCCAGCTGAGAAGCACTACCCAACATATTAAACCCCTTGTGGTACCCCTTGCCATAACCAAACTGTATTCCCCACTTAATGTACCTGATTTTAATCCCAGCCTCTCAGAACTTCCTGTCTTTCAAGGTGACTTTCAGGCAGTCTAAAATGTTAATACAGGCCAGTGGTTGAGATGTTATAATGATCTTCTGGAGAGGACATCTCAGCCTGTAAAATGTTCTTGTTGTTACCAGACTAAAGAGGTTCATTTGCCTGCTGCATCAAAGCCCAATAAGACAGGACTTTATGACAAAGAAAGTAAGGGTTTATTTTTAGAACATGGCCCATCCCAGAGTCACCAGTGAGCTTATGCTCAAAGACCTTTACCCCTGATGGTTTCTAGGGGATGGGCTATATAGGGGACTGAATGAGTTAGAGTCATGGTCAGGGTCGTGGTCTCTACTGATTGATTGGCACTAGGGTATGGGGTGGTTGATCATTGTATCTGGTTCTGAGGCAGCCATGGCATCACTTTGTCTGGTTTTGCCACTTTTCTGGGTCTGGAGCTGAAACACACCTGAGGCCTAGATGTTATCTTCAGTTTGTTTGAAACTCTGTTTCTGTGATCAACAAGCTGGTGGCTTGGTTTCTAAGATTGTTTTGTTTTTGTTTTTGTTTTTTAATCTTAATTGTTGTTCAAGTACAGTCTTCTGCCTTTTACTACTGTCCCAGCCCACCACCCCAGCCCTTCCCACCTCCCTTCCATTTCCACGCCCCTCCCCCTTGTTTTTGTCCCTGTGTCCTTTATGCTTGTTCCTGTAAACCCTTCCCCTTTTCCCCTGAAATTCTGATTGTTTAGTGCTGACCAGGGCCTCGTTGTCCTGAGGGCTTAATGATAAGGGTGTGAATGGGTAAGGGAGAAGGAGACAGTTGAGTCAGGGCATAGGGTGAGAGGCCAGTATGAGTCAAAAGACAGGAAAGGAGACAAGGTTGTATTAAAGAAATGAAGTTCCTTCATGGTTACACTGTTAGTGTTTTATTGCAGGGAACTTTGGGGCAGTTCCTTCTGCAGGAGGAACAATGGGACAATCTGATGACAATCAGGATTAGTAACAACAACAACAACAACCATAATAATAATGATGACAGCTGCTAACATTTATATAGAACTGTGCCATATATAGATCTAAGTATTTCAAAACTATTACAGTCACACTATGGCATTAGTAGTATTAGTATCAACCCCATTTTACAGATGAGAAACTGAACTGTTGAGTTTACCCAAGCTCAACAGGTAGTTAAATAACAGCTGGGTTCAGACCCAGGCAATCTGTGCCCCTCCCCCAACCACCACAGTCCATTCTCATAACTTTGCTGTGTTTCCAAAGGAGGAGGGCATCTGCTGGGAGAGAATGGGAACACAGGGGTGTGAAATGATCAGCCTGCTAAGATGCATAACCTTTAATCCTTAATCACACTTACAAATTTACAAAATCTCTTCAGTAGAAAATTCCCACATTCCAAAGTATTTTAGAAATTGTGATTCCCACAGATGATAAATATTTTATGCAAGTATTCATTTATTCATCCACTTCTCCCCTTTCCTTCTGTTTAAGAGTCATCTAACTTTTTGTTGTTGTTAACACATCATTGAGATCACAGATTTTGTTAAGTCACAGGGATTCGCTTTTATAGGCATGTAACTTTATTTTGAGTGCCTAGAAGCAACTCTGCCACATTTTGCTGCCTCCTCCAGATGGCATGGAGTAGCCAACAGAAACATTTTCATGACTGTGGCAACTGCAGGCGGCTGTGATTTCACAGGTATGCTGAGTTCACGTGATTTACTAGGATGAACGCTCACACTCTTTCTCAGAACCCCTCCAGGAGCAAGTGGATTGCAGATGGAAATGTGTTTGGATGACAGATAGAACCTGAGTTATGAGCTGATTCTTTGATTGCTGCCTTGGAACCAGGAAAGATAAGCTCATGACATTTTTCTTCAAAACCTGTTTTGAAATGAAATTCCTGTAGTAATAAAACATGAGTGAAACTCTGTCCATCTGGGCCTTAAGGGCCATCAGGAATGTGATGGCAACTGTTAGAGGATTATACCTGACCCTGTTTTATATTTATAGATTTTGAAATTTATTTTGAAAGAGCTTCCATCTGATTTCTCTAAGCGGAGAAGTTTTTTGCATTTATGCATTCTAGCATCTATAATAAATTCTTTTTCATGATGTTCTTGAGAAGATAGTAAATTGTCATCAACACAGCAGTTCCTTCAGTCTGCTTTAGACTTTCATTCTGATGAGCTTTCCTTCCAGGTCCAGACTATCACATGGTTGTTGCCGTGTGGGACATTTCTGTGGGCCTTGTCCAGTCGTTCCTCTCAGATGTGTCCTTGGTAATGATAATACTAAAAATGGCTAAGAGATATCAGGTACTTACCTAATAGGTTCATCAGCTGCATTCATAATTTAATCCTTTCACCCCCATGGTGTAGGCATAATCACTGCTTTCTGATTTATAGATGAGAAAATACAGGCTTAAAGAGAGGGGTTGCCTGTTCCAGGTCACAAGTGTGGCAGCAGTGGGGCCAGGACTTGAACTTCTCACTCATTCTTGGGCACCCAGTGTCTTATATGTGCCTCCTCCCACCCATGAACACCACACGCCAAAAGAAAGGCAGCAGCAATTTGGGCTGCGAAGGTCTGTATGGGATTCCAGGTGTCCAGGTTGGGAGGTTAAAACCACCCTGGAATGTCTCTGGGAAAAGCATCTGAGAACCTTCTTCATTCCTGTGTACAAGGCCTGGAGGCACCCATCACCTTAACAGTTGGCACCAGAAGTCTTCAAACCTCAAGGTGCCGCTCCAGGGCCTGCCACAGCAAGCTGTCAAAGTGAGCTCGTAGATGCCTGGGGCTGTGCCAGGCCCAGCCAGTGCTCGGGCGTGCTCAAAAGCTGTCAGCAAACAATTAACTGTAAGTTAAGTGTGTATTCTCTGCCAGAACCCATTAGGACAGTCAATATTGGCATGTGTCTTTGCATGCTTAGTAAGAGTCATGTTCCTTGACCAGTCCTTCAGAAAGTACCTTCAAATATTCCCAAGGGGTTTCTAAACATCAAGACATTGAGCCTCCCAACAGTTCTCACTGCAAGGAGACAGAGAAGAGATCAAAGCAGACCTTCTTAAGCTGGTGAGGAGAGGATTAGAGAGAGGGCAGGACAGCACCCTGAGCTCAGCTTCTCATGCCCACGTGCCCCACCATGCATGGCCCCTTGGGCACATATGTAATGCCTGCAGAATACAGTTTCTAAACCGTTCCTCAGTCCTACCTCCTTTGTCAGGTTGACACTGTCTTACAGTGCCCAGCACAGGACCTGACACTGTGGAAGTGCTTAATATATTTTTAATTGCATTGACCTGAATTGGGGGGAAATAGTCTGTTCTTTTGCATGTCCTGTTTTGCCTAAAAACATGTTTTATGAACTCAGGTGCGTACTGTGCTAGAAAACACCCTCAGGGAAACATATTCTGCACTCTCTTTTTCCTCCTTTTCTTCCTCTTGCTCTCCTGCTTCCTGTCCTGGGGCAGCACAGTAAACAGTTTGTGCTTGATGCTAATTTCTAGGGCAATTGCCTATCTCTTTCTATTGGTGGTGTCCAGGCACTCATCCCGCCTCCCCTGACAGGGATCGCCTGGCTGACCTATGGATCTTGTGAGACGTGATCTGAGTTCCTGGAAGGATTAGTTGGAGGCTGGGGGGCTGCTGGCCGAAGACCAGGCTCACATTCCTTCTCTCACCCAAGTGGCCCTTCCCAGGTAATGGCTGGTGCAATGTGGCCAGAAAGACTGGTCTATTTAGCCTTCAGAACAGCCAGGGTGGGTTGTGGGAGGCTGCTAGGGGCATTTGGCTGGCCTCAGAGATGCCTCTGTCCAACGCTCATTGTGCCAGGGAAACGTTGGAGGGAGGTGTTGATGGAGAGAGCGTTGCTGTGGGTGTGGTCCCATCCTAACACATGCCCACCTGCACTATTATTTCCTGTGGAAGAATATGAGCCACGGCAGAACAATTGTGTTAATGAGACTGAGTCTACTTGCCAAATGACCAGATTTATTTTCATTAGCCCAATGAAGTGTGTGCCAGCTAGTTGTCATGATGATTGGAACCAACCCTCAGTGTCTGTCATCAGAGGTCAACTGTCTGGCCTGTTTCTTGGCTCAGACAGGTGTGCACTCAAATCATTCATGACGAAGGATAGTAGCTTGTTTCTGTGTTTATAGATTCTTAAGTTAGTAAACTTATGCCCACTCCCTGTTCCACTCCGACCAGCTAGCTCAGTGATTTTGGCCAAGTCACTTAATTCTTCTGATACTTAATTTTACCTATAAGTTTTAAACATGAAAAGCAAATGACAGTTTCTGAGATAATGGCTTTTCTAGCACAGAGTTTTGGAAATACGAGTATAGTAGTTGTCAATTCAGTACTTGTTCATTCATTCTGATGAGTGGCAAGCAAGTGAGGATTGCTGAAGCATTTTCTCTTGCGGGACAGCAGTGTGACTCTTCAAGTTCTAGCACGTGTGACAAGTAGCGAACAAACACGCAGTACTGAAACATTTTTTTCATCAAAATGCTATGATTACCAGGTTTGGCAAGTTCTGAAACTCACGAGTACCGAAGTACCACTGTATTCTTATTGTGGAGGCCAAGGATAGGCATGTAGAGGTGACTTCTCCACCTAATGGATGACTTTCTATTTTCTCATTTGGAAAGTGGAAAGTGGAAGTAATAACCCCTTGCTTACAAGGAAGTCAGATTTATTCAGGGAATTTCAATGTTCCCCAAAGTTTCTATTTATATAGAAAAGGGTTCTGTGACAAAGTAGATTTATGAAACATTGCATTAAAAGTAAACAGATTTATTTCCTGTAGAATTTTTGACAGCCTTTTTTATTATTCTTATATACACTAGGAAATTTCTTGGAAAGGACTACAATAAACAGCATTTTATTTAACCCAGATACCCTTAATTTTTTAAGTAACATCTAGCCATATAGGAGCAAACTTTGGGGAATGCTAGGCAATACATGAAAAGTGAACCTCACCCACACCAACACAGAGTAGTAAGTAAGGGTAATCACAGCCATGATGAGATGCCCACTGTGCTTTGGGTGAACTACAGTCTAACTAACAAGTGAAGAAAGCAGGCATCTAGCTCCAGAGCAGGAACTGTGTAGATTCATAAAGGTACCAGCCAATAAGTCTTATAATAAGAGTTGTTTTGTCCTCACCTGAAAGAAAAATACTCTGGTTCCTCAGATAAGTCCCCTCCCACAGCCACATCCGTGTCCTTCTAGACTTGACTCTGGAACCACCCACAGCCCCTTGGTTCGACCCCTTTGACGAGTGGTCTGGTCCTCTCTCAGGTAACCTTCCCAAATCCATGTTATTTGTTTTGGAATCATTTGAGCCTGAGTTTGTATCCCCAAACCTCCACTTACTACCCATGCGACCCTAGACATATTATTGTGTCCCAGTTTCTCCAACTGTAAAACTTGGACCTCACCCACCTCATAAAGATAAAAATGATGTGGAGAGATTAAATGAGAAACCTTATGAATAATAGCAAGTTCTTCTGTAGCATTTCCTATGTACCAGGCTCTATTGTGAGAGAGCCAACATATATAAATTTATTTTATCCTCCTCAAGTCTTGGAGGTGAGGTTCTGTTATTACCTCAATGGACGCACAAAGAGGTTACAAAATTCGTCAAGTGGCCGTATACCAGGATGTAAACTGGGGCAGGCTCCATCCCAGATCCCCGCTCTTACTATTTCACGTTCCTGCCTTTCCTGTAAAGTACCTGAGCAGTGCCTGGCACATAGTAGGTGTATATTGATGAACATGTTCTTCTCATCCACATCTGTTCTCTCTGTTCAGCTGCTATCTCTTATTATCTTATTATTCAGTGTATTCTCTTTCAGTACCTTCTTGCTTAATAAGGTTTTAGTTGTTCATATGTTTAACACATAAAGACCACATAGCACTAAGTCCTGCAAGTTCATGATGTGTTGTTGTAGGGCTTTGAATAGGATTTCAGTGGTGGGGGGGGGCTTATTTCACAGCTCTGGGGAAACTACAGGAAGTACCCTGTGTCTGCCAGCTCTGCTCTGTAGTGAATAACATTGGGACTGACCCCTGACTATCCTGCCGTCTCTCGTGGCACACTGGAGAACCAGCTATCAATCACTACAGATTCACATTTGTCAGGTTTTATTGTGTCCTAGGAGGGCATTGTCCAGGGAATATGTGGTACTGTCTTTCCTGAGGCCAGGTGGGAGCTGAGGAGGCATTTGCATGAGTTAGCATGAAGGAATGCATAATGTGCCTTGATTTATTAGGTGTTTTTTCCACCCTAAGGCTCGAGAGAAAGGGTTGGCTTGATCTTCTGAACAATGCACATAGTTTCTGGCTTCTGGGTGCAAAGAGTGAGTCAGGGCATGGGAATGACTGGGAACATTTGAATCTGTTCAGTGTGTTTTGGGGAGCCTGGGACTTTAGGGAGAGTAACCCTTGCAGAGAGAGAATTGATTTGATATCTGAGGCAGTGGGTATCCATTCGGCTGGGTCACTTTTAGCCCCTTAACTTTTTGGCTCTTTTTATTACTCATCATTTTAAGGCAGTACAGGTGTTGACCCGCTATGAAGTATAGCAACAGTAGCAAATAATAACATTTATAGTGCCAGACACTGTGCCAAGCTATCTATGCACAGGGTTACCTCATCACCCAGGTCACCTGTGAAAAAGCAGAGGCTCAGAAGATGAAGAGATGTGCTTGAGGACATATAACTCGAATGCGAGGGAGCCAAAGCTATAAACCTAGGGCTTTCTGAACTGAAGGCACCACACTAGGAAACACCCACTGCTCTTGGGTTATGCCCACCCCTCCTCAATTTTGTGTTACCTTCACACATACTTGGGGCAATACCTGAAAGGAAAACATTTTTGGTTCCATTGCAAATTAGGCAGTACCATGAGGGGCCCGGCCTGGGGTTTGATGCCGGAAGTAGTAGCCATTCCACTCAGACCCCTGCTGTCTGCAGCTTGCTTGGTTTGCACAGACACATGGCAGGATGCCAAGGCCACCAAGGGTCCGGCCTGGTCTCATTGTGCAGAAAATGGATGCTGCTTCTCAGTCACTCCACAGAGACAGACTTGTGGCCCTGGGGCTTCAAAGAAGAGTGGTTAACCCTCTAGCAGTCCTCAGAAGGGCATGGGCTAGAAGGCAACACCAAGAGATGACAGCTGTCTGTCTCTGAGAAATAGTATCAAATAGTATCAAATAGAATGTTATGTCTGGAAGAAACCTTAGAAATCACCCAGGCCAGGAGTTTTCAAACTTTAATTTTGTCAAGTGAAATCCTACTTAGAGCTCAAATGTCGACATGGAGAGGTAAGTGGAAGAAGGAGATCTCTTTTCCTCCCACTAGCTCAGCAGCACCTCAGCACCTGCATGAGGAGTTTGGGACACACCTGTCTCAGCCAAGCCTCTAGTTTGTCAGCTGAGGAGCCTGAAACCTAGAGAGGATAATCCCACTGAGTCCACCCCCGTTACCTCCGAAGTTCACACAGTTTGTTTGCCTGGTGCGAAGTTGTGAACTGGTATTTTTCAGGTGATTTCTGGGTCTCCAGGGTGACACTGGTTCTGCCTCTTCCCTCTTCCAGGTTAATTTGAGCTTCCTTAGACAGCATGAAAACCCCAGACGTCTCTGACTTGTTCATCCCATTGCAGCTGTTGCAACTCTCTTCTGTTTTAACCAATTTCACAAGGAGTTAACAAGTTTGAGAGAGAGGACAATTACATAGCCAGAAAAGCTTAAAAGCCCTGGGTTGGAAGCAAGAATAAGGGTGATTTGCAGTGCTGGGGGCAGGGGCATGGCTGTCAGAGAATGGACCACCTCTGCTCCTCCACCTGTGTACCCCCAAGTTGACTTTAATACAGGGGTTAGCTTAGCATTATAGCTAAGGCTTAGCTTTTGGGGAGGGTTAGCCCCCAGTGGCTTCAGCCCTCTTGGTAGAGAGATCCCATCTGCTTTCTTGTGCTGGGTCCTCCGAAGACTTTGAGATCTGCCCAGAGACAGGAAAAGAGAGAACACATTTGGTTGAGAAAGGCTCTGTGCTCAAGTTGCACTCCTGGTGGCTGCCTCTACACCATGTGTTTCCCAGAAAGGCCTGGGTGGGTTCTGTTGAATTAGCATATCAGGAGTTTCACTGCAGTTAATGTTTTAACCATTGTGTCAATATACTCAATGCCATTTTGTTTGAACGTTCTATTTTTAAGGAGCAAGTTTTGTTTTGTTTTTAAATGAGGAAATGGCCGTAAGAATTACCTGGGTATACTTTGTGCCATACTGAAAAGTTTAAATTTTAAAAACTGAGTCTATTACGTTTGGACCAAAGAGATGTCTAGACTTTCTGTCTGAGAGCTTTATAACTTTTTAGTTCTTAGAATCATTTCAAGGTCTGCCTGTCACACTCTCTTGGTCCTTCCTGTACTGAGCAGTTTTTGTTATATGGGGGATTAACTGCTGCTAGGTTTTATTTTTTTATTTTTTTAATATATTTTATTGATTATGCTATTACAGTTGTCCCATTTTTTCTCCCCTTTATTCCCCTCTGCCCTGCACCCCACCTCGCACCCACATCCCCCACCCTTTAGTTCATGTCCATGGGTCATACATATAAATTCTTTGGCTTCTCCATTTCCTATACTATTCTTAACCTCCCCCTGTCTATTTTGCACCTACCATCTATGCTTATTATTCCCTGTAACTTTCCCCCCATTCTCTCTCTTCCCCCTCCCTGCTGATAACCTCCATGTGATCTCTATTTCTGTGATTCTGTTCCTGTTCTAGTTGTTTGCTTAGTTTGTTTTTATTTTTTAGGTTTGGTTGTTGATAGTTGTGAGCTTGTCATTTTACTGTCCATATATTTTTTTAATATTTTATTTATTTCTTTTTAGAGAGAGGGGAAGGGAGGGAGAAAGAAAGAGAGAGAAACATCAAAGTGTGGTTGCCTCTCACGCACTCCCAACTAGGGACCTGGCCCGCAACCCAGGCATGTATCCTGAATTGGAATTGAACTAGCAACCTTTGGTTCTCAGACCCCCACTCAATCCACTGAGCTACACTAGCCAGGGCTACTGTTCATATTTTTGATAATCTTCTTCTCTTAAATAAGTTCCTTTAACATTTCATATAATAAGGGCTTGGTGATGATGAACTCCTTTAACTTGACCTTATCTGGGAAGCATTTTGTCTGCCTTTCCATTCTAAATGATAGCCTTGCTGGATAGAGTAATCTTGGATGTAGGTCCTTGCCTTTCATGATTTTGAACACTGCTTTCCAGCCCCTTCTTGCCTGTAAGGTTTCTTTTGAGAAATCAGCTGATAGCCTTATGGGAAATCCTTTGTAGGTAACTGTCTCCTTTTCTCTTGCTGCCTTTAAGATTCTCTCCTTATCTTTCATCTTGGGTAATGTAATTATGATGTGCCTTAGTGTGTTCCTTCTTGGGTCCAACTTCTTTGGGACTCGCTGAGCTTCCTAGACTTTGTGGAAGTCTGTTTCCTTTGCCAGATTGGGGAAGTTCTCCTTCATTGTTTGTTTCAAATAAGTTTTTAATTTCTTGCTCTTCCTCTTCTCCTTCTGGCACCCCTATGATTCAAATGTTGTAATGTTTAAAGGTGTCCTGGAGGTTCCTAAGCCTCTCCTCATTTTTCTAAATTCCTATTTCTTCATTCTGTTCTGATTGAATGCTTATTCCTTTCTTCTGGTCCAAATCACTGATGTGAGTCCTGGTTTCCTTCCCATCACTTTTGGTTCCCTGTACATTTTCCCTTATTTCATTTTGCATAGCTTTCACTTTTTCCTCCATTTTGCGACCATACTCTACCATTTCTGTGAGCATCTTGATTACCAGTGTTTTGAACTCTGCGTCTGATAGGTTGGCTATCTCTTCATTGCTTAGTTCTATTTTGGGGGTTTTGACCTGATCTTTCATTTGGGCCATATTTTTTTGTTTTGGCATACCTGTTACATTGTGAGGGGCAGGGCCTTAGGTATTCACCAGGGCAAGGCAACCCAGGTCACTGTGTTGTCACACTACATGTGGGAGAGAGGTCAGAGAGGGAACAATGCTGCTTACTCAGCTCTCAGGTAGCTTTCAGTCACTTTCCCCGCTACCTACAAGCAAATTGGGCCCTTCTGGTGCTGATTCTCCGGTGGGTGGGCTTGTGTATGTTCCAGGACTTCATGGGTCTCTCTAGTGAACTCTCCTGTGAGGCTGGGAGTATTTACCACTGCTGAAAACCCCCACAGATATTTACAGCCAGGGATTTTGAGACTTTATTTGCCTGCTCTGGAACCCTGGGTTATGTGATCTGTCTCTCTCCCCAGTTGTTCTTCCAGTTATCTGGTTATCTGCATGCATGAGGACTGCTGAGTCTGCCAGCCACCACCTCACCCAACCCAGTCCTTGCAGGTGGATTTTATTCAGAATCTGCCTTGAGTCAGGTCTCATTTGGTGCCTTCACCTCCTGTGTGACTGGGAGTGCAGATTGAGAGCCAGCCTGCTTGGGCTCGTAGCCCAGCTCCTCTGACTCCTTGTGGTGTGACCTGGGGAGGGAACTTAATCTTCTTCTGCCTGATTCCTCATCTGTAAAATGGGAATGACAGTGAGCCTGCCTCATGAGGCTGTTGTGAGGACTTCGTGATGTAATGCACCAATCTGACCCACAGTAACCACTCGACAGTTAGCTAGTATTGTTGTCACTGTTACACCTGCAGTGACATCACATGGCTGGCCCTCTCTTACACCAGAGTCTCCCTAATCATAGAACTTCACAGTTGAAGAGACCCCAGTGCTTTTTAAAGGCTGCCTTAGCATCCCTGAAGCTTCTTTTAAAAATTTACTATTCCCAAGCTGTACCTGTAACCCAGGAATCAGATGGAGGGCCTGGAAATCTGTCCTGTAACAAACAACATAGCTGATGGTAATGTGCAGCCAGTGATGGAAACCACCTTCTCTTTCTTGGATCTCCTCTCCCACAACACTAGCAAGGGGCCTCTATTTGGGCACCTCCTTTTATGAGGAGCTCTCTACCATCTGAGTCATTACTTCCCACTCTTGGACACTTCTGGCAATACAAAATTTGCCCTAAAGAAGGAAGGTCTGCCTCTGGCTATAAGAAGGTAGAACAGAGTAGAGGAAAGAGAACAAACTTAAGTCAGGAAGAAATGGGCTTGAATTCCATTGCAGTGCTTGTTAGCTTTTGGCCCTGGGCAGTGGCTTGCTATTTTCTTCTCCCTTTCATCCTCCAAATGACAGCCTTTCAGTATTTGAACCCTATCTTTCCAGTCTTCTCCTAGCCTCCCTACAGGATAAGACCTCATTTTCCCTTGTGACATTAGTCACATACCCAAGCTCTGTCCCTTCCAGGGCATATAATACAATACAAAGATGTGTGTGGTCCCCCACCCCCAGTGGGGCTCTGGGTCAGGGAATGCATCAGGACTGGCCAGGGCTGGGAAAGTGACCCAGAAAGCCAAAGAGTAAGCCAGCAGGTTGAGAGGGAAACAGACTCTGGCACATCAAATCCTCAGCCCTCAACCCCTGGTCATTCAGCTGTGACAACCTCTGATACTTTTGGGACTAATCCCTGTCTACGTCCTTTTGGACCTGGGACTGGGGGTAAATGTCATCGTCCAAGCCACATCCTTGAGGGTGGTGAGCAAAGAACTGGATGGAGTCAGGGCAACTGTCCCTCTTGCTCAGTTTGTCCAGATACTAAGACCAGAACTTGCTGGAGGACAGGTGAGGAATATGGGCTTTGCCCCTCTTACCCATGCCCAGATGCTAAGTCCACCCCCATTACCTCGGCCCACCCCAGCTCAGACTCAGGGTTGGAATCACACCACGCACATGGCATTTTTGGTCTTGAACCAAGGACTCTTTTTCCTACTATATGGGTCAGAAAGAGAAATGAAAAGGTTTCACTGAAGATCCTTATTACCATGTGTCTCCAGAAAAATTAATCTCTCTGAGTTTCAGTTCCTTCATCTGTAAAACTGATGGAAAAATATCTGTAAAACTGAGATAAGCATAGTAAGTCTCCACTTAATGTCATTGATAGGTTCTTAGAAACTGAAACTTTAACCATTTTTTCCATAGACAAATTGATATAAACAAGAGTTCAGTTTTTACAGTATATTTCTGTATATCAATTAGCCTATGGTAAAACTGGTTTCCTTATATTACCGTTTCACTTAAAGTTGCAGTTTCCAAGAGCCTATCAATAATGTTAAGTGAGGACTTTATTGTAATACCGACTTCAGAGGATTTCAGGAAAGACAAGATGGCATAGTGCATACAAACAGTTGTATACCAAGTGATTGATATGTGTCAGCTTCTTGGAAGGAGGAGGTGCCACTGGGAATGACTGACTTCCACCCTCAAGGGCAGGTGGAGGGCCGCAGCTGCCCTTTGCACTCCCTCGCCAGTAACCCACACACAACCTGGGGTTCAAATGAAAACATGGCCATCAGCACATGTGAGAAGGTGACCAGTTCTGTTCTAAGGCAAATGTGGAATTTGAACTTTACAGAAGTATGAAATTCTTGGAGAACATTACTTCCTTTCTTAAACTTATATAAGTGGCAGTTCAGTGTTTCATGAAATTTCAATTTAGCATAGAAGGTATGGTATATCAATCAGCTGCATGAGCATAACCTGGGAACTCATTAGAAATGCAAAGCCTCAGAACCCCCCTCACTCCAAACATGCTGACACTCAGGTACGGCCCAGCAATCTGTGGTTTAACAAGTATCCAGACGCTTCTTTTGGCCCCTGTTTGGGGACATTGGTCTAGGTGTCAGCAGAGCCCCTCTCCCGGCTCCCTTCCTCCTACCTCTGGCAGTTTTCAGACGCAGAGGACCAAGCCTCTGTCTCCAGTAGTGTATTTTCAGCACTTTCATGGTTTGAAGACAGCTCCTGGGAGAATGATTTACTTTCTCATCCTGGGACACACATCTGTTCATGCCAACAGGAGGTAGAATCTAGACCCAAGTCTGTACTAGAGAAAAGTCAGGAAACAAACGTCTGTTTTAGATGTTCAAGCCACCAGCTCAATTGGCTTTTTCCTCTTTCTAGGCTTCCTTTTTGATGTCCTGACCAATAATTATGGTATCTCTGAGGGGTAATGATAATAGCAAATGTTTATCAAGCCCTGCTTATGTTGGTAAATACTTTTTGTTTTTTTTTTTCCATTTAAACCTCATATTAACCCAATGAGGTTAGGTACTGTTAATGTTGCCCACATGCCCTGCTGGTGAAACCGGGCCTCAGAAAAGCTAATTCAGTTGCCCAGGATCACCTGGCTAGTAAGTGGCAGTCAAGAGACTTGAACTTGAATCTATCTGACAACAGATTCTGTGAATCTTCAACAAGCCTCCGTGCTTGGTTAAGCAGGCTAATCCTTGAGCCAGGATTATACACAAAAGAATATTCTAGACCAGGTGATCTTTAAACTTTAGCACAGATCAAGATTATATGAGGGCATCTTAAAACACAGACTACTGGGTCCTAGTCACAAAGAGTCAGATTCAGCTCCTCTAAGTTGAGGTATAGAATTTGTGTTTCTAATAAGTTCCCAGGTATTGCTGGCACTGCTGATGCAGTGCCAGCAATTCCTGGACCATGCTCTAAGAATCCTTGCTGTAGCCCATTGTTTTTCACTAGGGCTGCATGTTAGAACCATCTGGAGAGTTTCAGATTCAGTTGCTCTAGTGTGGGACATTGCAAATGCTTTTACATATGTAATATATGCTCCCCAGATAATTCTAATGTGTGGCCAGAGTTGAAAACCGCTAAACTCAAAGGAAGTCTACTAATTGCTGTTTACAGCTTTAGTCCTTGACTCCAATGTCAGTGCTTCTGCATCTGGGGCATTCACACCACTGGGGAGCTCTGGGTGTGCTGGGGAGTACCAACACTGCAGGATAAAGAGAGCCCATGCATTTTGTTCAAGACTTAGGGAAATGTTCATGTTCTCTATAAAACAAACAAATCTACTGTGGAGCAAAGTGCAAAATAAGCATAACTATTTATGTAAACTATGGCATTCAACACACTCCTAAGAATGTAACCAAGAAAAATTGTCAGAGACTAACTAAACTGCCAAAGATATGCTCAAGGAGAGTTAGCCAAATGTTATTTTGTCTTGATAATTTTTAAACCGTGTAATGGGTCTATGACAATTTATTGTTCAAAGAATATTTAATACTCATGATATTATGTTAAATGCAAAAAGGAGGGTAAAAACATGAATATATATATTTAAAACCCTCACCTAAGGATATGTTTATTGATTTTAGAGAAAGAGGAAGGTGGGGGAGAAGAAACAGAGAGAAACATTGATGGGTTGCCTCCCGTACATGCCCTGACGGGATTGAACCTTCAGCCTCGGTATGCTCTGACAGGGAATCAAACCTGCAACCTTTTGGTGTACAGGACAATGTTCTAACAAACTGATCCACCCTACCAGGGCTGATTCTAATCTTACTTTTAAAAGACTGTATATAACATATATGTGCAAAGTAAAAAGACTAGAAGGCAATCTCCCAAAATATTATCAGTGGTTATTTTTTGGTGGGATTATGAGTGATAATGATATTTATACTTAGCAGCATTTTATAATTTTTTAAACATTTCTTTTATGATTAGACCAAAAGAATTTAGGCAGTCACTTACTTTCATAAATGTATATTCCCAAATACCTGCATGAAATACAAATCATAGGTTTACAAGTCAGAAGTTTTTTTCAGAGAACTAGAAAACATTTAAAAATTGCTACTTACTGTCCCAGAATGTGTTAAATTTTTTGGACCTAGGAAGTGTGAGAACATTTGTAGGAACCCAGCAGAGCTGGTGCTGGGAGGGGCACACGTATTCTGCAAGTTGGTCCCTGGAGCTCCTAGGAGCCTCTCTCAGGATACATGTGTCAGGAGGGGGTGGGGCTTTTTTTCTCTTCTCCAGTGAGTACAGCTGGTCCACTGTGCTTCTGTGTGACATTGTTGAGACATCAATGTAGTTAGTTAATGTAGAATAGACAAACTGTGCCATACTAAAGGGACCTTTGCAATGTCCATGTATACTGTGCAAATATGCATGTGGTAGAAAGTCAAGCTGATGTAACTTGAAGACCCCCTATGCATGTTAACAAAAACAAAAAAACATAGGGAGAAAACTCCTATTTTGCAAAACACGAGTAGTACATTTTCCTTCTTCACCCCCTGGGGTCTGTCTGTCAATGCTCCCCCTGGGGTTGCCTTCAGAAAACAAGCAAACGTAGCCTTCTGTACATTTTGTCAAATGGAGCACTAGAAGGAGGACTGTCCCACTACAATGCTCAGAGGAGCTTGGAAGGAAGAAAGAATCTGAGAGTATTGCATATTCAGGGATAGTGTTACTAGGGTGATGATTTTCCAATAGGTATTTTCTATGCAACCAAGCCTTACTGGGTCTTATAAAACAAAACCACTGCTTCCACAGCAGCTGGGACTGATGGCCTGGTCTAGAGGTGCAGGTTGCAGGTCAGTGGTAACCATTCTGGAGTGACATGTTCTCCTTGAGAGACAGAAGCCCTATCCCAAGGAAGGGCACCTAACCAGAGTGCATACCATTTACTGCAATCAAATTTACAACCACACCCAACATTTTCTTTAAAGGATCTAGGATGGCAAAATAAATGAAATGAATGGGGCTTCCCAGGTGAATACAGCATCTTCCATTTGCAGGGAGCAGACATCACTTAGCCATTGCCAGGAGCAGATTTCAGTCTAGTTGTGCCAGGTCTCCCGAGTTTTTCCGAGAGAAGTCAGAATTCTTGATCTTTGAATTATAGTTCCCAATGTCTAAATGTTGCCAGCATTTCAGAAATACTAATGTGGTCTGAAGAAAACATGGCTGCTGGTAGACGTTGGCTTGCAGCCCTCACCTCTGCTTTAGAATCTGAAGTCCTAGAGAGGTAATTGCTTGAGTCATCTGTGCCGTCTCACTCCTCTTCCCACCCACCTCCACCAAATTCCAAAAGCAAATTTCCAAACTCTCAGATACTTCTCAAAAGTCATATTTCATCAGGAAACTTAAAATTGGCTAATGGTCTCACAGTAATTTATTTCAGCTGAGGATTTTTAAAACTAATTACAGGCACACCTGTCTATATCATTTTCACTGTATTGCACTTCATAAGTGTTGTGTTTTTTATGAACCGATGGCAAGCCCTCCACCAGCAAAAAGATTACAACTGCCTTTATTGCGATACTCGCTTTATTAGGGTGGGCTGGAACTGAACCCACAATATCTCTGAGGTATGTCTGTACTGAGAGGTACTTTCTCAAAGAAGAGGTTAATTTTAAAAATGACTTTGAAAGAACTGTTTTGGTGTTTGAGAGGCAGAGGGTAGAAAAATGTTTGCCTTAGAGGAGGATGGATCTGGGTTAAAATTTCAGCTCACCATCTATTGCCTAGATCAGCAGGCAAGTGGCTCCACCTCACTTAGCTTCCCATTTCTCATCTGCAGAGCCAGAGGGGGTGGGGGCATAACGGACCACAGGAACACACAGTCACACAAATACACACAGAAGACAATTCCTGGCTTTGTTTAGGATAATGAATGATATTTTAATATCTGGTGCCTGTAGGTGCTCAGGAAATGTGAAGTTTCTCTTAGGAGCCAATGTAATTGAACCTTGCTTGAAATGTTATAAAATGAGCCCCATAAAGCTTTTATATATTTAATATTAGAATTTGAAAACCCCACTTTCTTCAGAAATCTCATTGTGGTAGGCAGTGTGACAGTTGAGATGGGAGGAAAAGGGAAAATAGAGAGAGCGAGGGGATGAACCTCAGGGATGTCTGTACCTGGGAGAGGCCTAAGGGCCACCTTTCAGTGCCCAAGGTTGTAACATATAAGGTGATCTTATGATTTATCAGTCCAATTTAACCCCTTTGTTTATTTCTGAATCTCTCATGTCTAGCACATTACAAAATAAATAAATGCTTGCTAGTTATTTACATTGGCTAAGGAACAAATGAAGAGTGTATAGAGGGAGTTTTATCCAGCCGGGGCAACTCCCAGCTGGACAAGTAGAATGCCTGCTTCCCAGGGGTGGAACATGTAGGGTCCCACAGACCTTCCCTCAGAGGAGCCTTGTGCTTGGTTTAATGCTCTGTTGTCACCATCTTGAAATTCTTAATAATTTTTGAACAAGGGGCTCTGCAAATTATGTAGCTAGTCCTGATCAGAGAGTTTCATCAGTAAACATAGAAATGTCAGTGCATAAACTGAAGGGTACAAACTCATAGCCCCCAGACCTGATCAAATATTTTTGGCCCACTGAATGGTTATTTTTAATATAAATAAACTTTTTATTTAGAATACTTTTACATTTACCCAAACGTTGAAAAGATAATACATGGAGTTCCCCTGTATCCCTCACCCATGCTGGATTCCCATGTTGGTAACATCTTATATTACATTTACATTTACACTTATAATATATTCATCATAACTAAGGAATTAACATCAGTACATTCCTATTAACTAAATTCCACACAGTATTCAGATTTTACCAAATTTTCCCCAATGCCCTTTCCTGTCCCTGAGTTCCATCCAGGACACCGCATTACCTTTAGTCATCTATCTCCTTAGGCTTTTCTGAGCTGTGATGTTTTCTCATATTCTCCTTGATTTTGATGACTTTGACAATTTTGAGGAGTACTTGTCAGATATGTTGTAGGGTGTCCCTCAATTTATTATATGTTTATTTAATGTTTTTCTAGTGGTTTGATTTGGGTTATGGATTTATGGGAAGAAGATCATGGAGGTGAAGTAACATTTTCAACACGTGACATCAAAGGCATCGCCATAAACATGGCTTATCATTAAGGTTGTTGACCTCAACTGCTGGCCAATGTAGTGTTTACTGGTTTTCTCCACTATATTCTTCCTGCCTCCCTTTCCATCCTGTACTCTTTGGAAGCAAGTCCCCTAGTATACCCCACGGCCTGGGACGGGGAAGGAGGCCTCATCTCCTTTTTTTCTGGCGCTGCGGGGTGTTCCAGGCCATATCGTGTATTTCCTGCTGCAGCCCTAGCAGCAGCCATTCTCCAAGGGGCCATGATTCCCTTTACTGAAGAAGGTATAGAAACTAAGATCGGGATGTTGCTTGTGGTTATTGCTGCCAGGATGTTTTTCAATTGTTTTATTTTTTTAAATTAACTTTTTAATTAAAATTCAGCTGTCATCTTGTGGAGAGTCAGCTTTTCCTAGCTGAGTTAACTATGCATAAAAATAAATAATGTTAATAAATAAAATGTTTTAAATTTTTTCCTTAATATTTTTGAAGTACCAACATTTAAGTAAGAAGAGATTTGACATTAGAATCTAGGCTTCTGGACAGTCTTGAAAGACCAGAAAGTCCAGCAATCCTGGGCCCTCGTTCCTGCTCAACAGCAGTCAGCAAAGGCTGAGCGACTCTGTCCCTTTCCTGCACAAAGCATTCTCCAGGTTGCCACAGCCTGTACCAAGTTATACCCAGCTTACTTTACGGTGTTTGGATATGTGAGTCCTGGCTCAGATCATCTTCAAGTGTAAATTACACACACAGTAGTTCCCCCCTCCCTTTATGGGCAGTTTCCCTTTCCACCACTTTAGTTACCTGCGGTCAACTGGGGTATGAAAATATTAAATGGAAAATCCCAGAAGTAAACATTTTGTACATTTTAAATCGTGTGTCATTCTGAGTAGCATGATGAAATCTCATGTTGCCCACTCTGCCCTGACTGGGACTCGAACCACCCCTTCACCCAGCAAATCCACGCTCTACATGCTCCTTGCCTGTTAGTCACCTGGTAGCCATCTCAGTTGTCAGATAGTTGTCCCAGAGAGAGATCACATTTACATAACTTTTATTATAGTATGCTATTGTCATTGTTCTGTTTTATTAGTAGCTGTTGTTGTTAATCTCTTACTGTGCCTTATAAATTAAACTTTATCATAGGTATGTATGTATAGGCAAAAACCCATAGTACATACAGGGTTTGGTACTACCCAAGGTTTTAAGCATCCACTGGAGGATCTTAGACTGTATCTGGAGATAAGGGGCACTACTGTACACACTTAGTCAGTGAGTTTAGCTCTCATTTGACCCAGAAGTGAGCCAGTGAGAGGATCTTAGCTCTGGAGGACTGGAGTATTATATGCAAGTTGGGAGGACTCAGAGGTGATGATGGAGACACACACATGTGTGAAACCATAAAGGGTCTTTCCTGTCTAGTTAAATCTCTCTGATTCTATCTTGAAACAGTAAGACGCTGCTTTAGAATTCTATGCAGAAAGACAAATGTCCTGGTTAATTGTGCATATAGGAAGATCCTCAACCTACCAGGTGGAAGATGGAGAAATCCAAGAGCAGAGGAAGGGAGCTCAGTTAAGAGGGTGGTACAGCAAACCAGGAAGGAGGTGATGGCAGCTTGAGCTAGGGAAGGGGCCTCGGGGTTGGAGAAAAGTTTATAGATTAGAAACTCTTCAGACATGATTTGGTATTAATTCCCTTCAGATAATGGGAGAAATATTCTGCTGGAAAATAAAGAAAAGTTGTGTAGGTTAGGATATTTACAATACACCATCCATGACAAGGAGGCTGAGTAATTTTAAAATTCCGATCAAAGTACTGGTCCTTCTGCCTAACTTTCCAGTACCGATAAGCTTATTAACATCATGTTCTCAGCTAGCTCTTTCTTATTTGGCTTTTACTGTCAGTCCATAATGAATGAAGACCTTTCTCAGATTTTTGTGGATCTTGATCTCCCTCCACCTCCATGCAAGGACAGCAGAGGGTGAGGGCAGCCATCCTGGAGGTGGAGATGCAGATAAGGAGCAGGCTCCATTGCCCAGAAATAGCCCTGGGGAAGGACAGAGAAGTGTGACAACAGGCACACTGCATGTACAGTCGGTCCTTTCAGTGGCTGGAATAGTGCTTCGTCTGCCGGCAAATGGCATGGCTGAAAGAATTAACAATCTGCTTAGAACACATCATCACATGCTAGTCTATTTTTCTTTCTTTTGCTCTAGCCACTGACAATAGGTCGGAGGGTAACGCAGGGGGTGCTGGGGCAGGGCAGAGGGAGTTGCAGAACAGAGTGGTAGTCAGTTTATTTCTAACCATTTGCAGCTGTTGGCTTGTTTGGGGACTTTTTTTTAGGCAGATGAACAAAGTCTTGCTACACGGGGTTGTTTTCCTTGGCATGATGAACAGACACTTTCTTGAGGAGCTCCCTGAGATAACACAAAACATCTGTTTGGAGGAATCAGCAAGAGCAGGAGTCTCCCTTAAATAAACACGTACACATTTTACAGAAGGCAAGAGAATGTGCCAGGAGCGGGCAACACAGTAAACTATGAGGGGGAGGATGTGTATTTTTAAGAAACAGATCTGTGGTATTAGCTATTGTTTTTTTCCCCTTGTGATCCAATTGCATTTTGTTTTGCAAGTATTTTGGAAATGTTATGTTCTCAGCCACACTGCCAGAGGAGGACTGTTTTCTTTTCCCACATGGGTGGGATGTTGTTTTTATTCATGAGCTCTTGAGAATGAGTGACTTTTATGACTTGTGGAAGGATTTTCACTTGTGCACTCCTGCTGCTGGGCTCCAAAGACAAAAGGGACAGTATATATGATATCCAACATTTTTAAGGAGAAATGTGGGCATTTTTGGTTGTTGTAAACTGAAATGCCATAAGGAGTCCCCAACGGGTTGACCAGGACCTTAGGTTTCAGCTTGTGTCATGTGCAAACTGCTTGGACAGCTCAAGTAATGTTTCTGTATATCACATTGGCTCCAAACCTACTTCCCGGAAAAGAGCTTACCCTGTGGAGAAAGGCAGCCCCACCCCCCACTCTGGGCTTTGATGAGGAAGTGCTGTGTTTCGAAAAATGGTAACATAACTGCCCGTTACTGAAGGCCTTCAGAGTGCCTGCTGGCACTGTGCTCCTGTTTAATCCCTACAGTCTCTCTGTAGCTGGGGAGTATGATCCTTGCTCTTCAGGTAAGGTAATTGAGCCTTTTAAAAATGTGCAAACGTCCTCAAGGACCACTGGCACGCAAGTTCCACAGCTGGAATGAGAACCCAAGTGTAATTGGCTCCAGAGCCAGATGCTTAACCACTGCTGTCTACCCCAGTGACACATATGTTTGGGGAAGTAACCAAACCTCCCTTTTCCACCTTCGTCTTTTCACAAGTTCTGCTTCCTCAATTCTGCCAGTGGGATTGAGTGACATGAAAGGAGAGCCCTGTCTGGTTTCCTGGCCGAATGCAAGCTACAGAGGCCCTGGAATCAGACAGACTCAAATTTAGATTCCTTTGCAACCCAAACTGACTCAGTAAATCCTGAGCCAGTAACCCCTTGGCCTTTCTGAGCGTTCACTTCAGGGTAAACAAATGGCATAAGAGCTCATCTCTGAACCCAGGGGTCGGTAATTATTACACACACATCCCTGCTCCAGGCCCCATGCTGGGCACAAAGGACCCACCTGTGCAGAACCTAGATACTCCCCTGCCCTCCAGTGGTGTACAGTGCTAAGGGCAGACGTCAGTTCCACAGAGAGTGTGACTTACCATCTGGGATCTGTGCTCAGGGAAGTTTCAGGAGCAGATAGTAAACACCAGGGAACCCAAGTCTGGGAAAGAGGGCAGCCTCTGAGCTGAGCTTTTCAGAAAAAGGAGGCATTAACTGGGTGGACACAAGGTGGAATATCTCCCAACTGCTATGGACCTGGGCTGTTTGGGGGAAGTGCTCTCGTGTCCCTGCAGACAACCTTTTAGCCTTTACTCTCCATACCTCCACAGCCCAGGTTCAGCACAACATGACCACAGACCAGTCTCATCCCCCAGCACTGGGTTTTCTCTTCAGAAGAAAAGAGAGAAAATGAGGAAAACAGAACAAACTGTGGCAGACTTTGGGACCTTTGTCTCCAGTCTGCAGCACTCCATCCAAAACATTTCTGCATTCTCGGAGGAGCTTTTCCCTTTATGGCTTCTGCACAGGATAACAGAAAACGCAAGCCATTAGACATCTTTATTTCAGGGATGCTCAGAACGGGGCATCTGAGGGCTTTGGGGAAGAAAGGGAGTGAAAAAGAAAGAAAGAAAATGGATCAAAGCTCAGAAATTACTGGAATTTTTATGAAATTTTTGTTTGGGAGAAAGGAGATTTACTAAGTCAGAAATGAAAGGCAAATCAGCATGGGGCCCCCAAAATTATTATATTCCATGCTCGATTTAGCTCTCACACTGATTGTGGCTTGGAGATCAGAAAGCCGTGGTTAGACACATTCATAAACTCTGCAGGGCTCTGTCAGATGCTGGTTTCTGGCTGAGCACCAAGTCTTCATGAGGAACAGCAGGACAGCAATGGGGCTGCCTTGTCCGGCCTTCGAGAGAGACTCAAGGCTCCACAGACTCATCTCCTTGACTGGCTTCATCTCAACTCTCTAGTCTGCCTCCTCCTTGGCCCGATCACCCCACAGATGGAAGTCCTGCTTGGGGTCTCATTGTTGAGCGAATTCCTGCTGAAACTTCATACAAGTGATTGGTTTAGTATACTGACCTCTAACTGACCCAGGCCTCTTGCCTTGAGTCACTGTGGAATCTGAGCTCAGCCTGGCCCTGTTTTAGGTTCACTTACCCATTTCAGTACTGAAATGCAAAGACCAAGCCCCATTCCATAACCCAAGGCCATCCAGGTTCAAGGTCATCCTTGTTGTCTATCACCTACCCGTCGTCACCCCTTTGTGCGACACTCATCTGAACATATTTTCTCATCTTGATCCAACTTCTTGGAGTATGAAATTTCCATGCTTGAATCTGAGAGTCATAGGATGTGTCTCAGGGTGGGATGGAGAAAGGGGATGCTCAGATCAGTTCATGCTTACAAAGAGACCTTCTGATCAAAGGTTGTTTTCTATGTCATCAGTACATATCTGTGTGGGATTAGTATTGGATGGTTTGTCCAGGTTATTACAAGACTGGTCAAAGTTTAACTCCACATTCTTCAAACATGCAACCTATTAAGACTGCTGGTTAATATTGTCTGACATTAACTTTCTAATTGAGTACAAGACAAAATTAACTATTGCATTTGAAAAACTACATTGAAACGTGAAGAAGGGAAGATTTAATGAATAAAAAGAAAAGAGTTTCAGATTTCTTTCTTCCCACATTCTAAGCTAGGTCAAAATGTTCTTACCACAGAGTTCTCCCTTCACACCAAAAGCAGTGTGCAGCCTTCTGTGCCAGGACCATACCCAGGCCCTGGCAGAAAGCTATCATTTCTGCTGTAGTCTTTTTTCCTCCCCTAAATGGGAGATGATGGATTCACATCTTAACTAAATAAGATCACTACTTTTTTATGATTTAATTTTGATTGATGCATATTCCCTACCTAGCCCTCTGCCAGGTGCTTTTAAAGGTAGAAAAGAAGTATAAACTGTTCCTTTGTTCAGGGATCTTAAAGTAATACAAGACATAAATGTGAGAAATTTATAAAAAGTAATTCAAGGCAGAATATAATCCCATGCTTAATTGAGTACCCACCACACTAAGTTCTTTGCGAGTTCAGAATTGATGCATTAATACCAAGACTACAGTCCTGAAAATAAATATGCCAGAGGAATTTCATTCCAACATACATTACAAAGAACATTTGGTCTCCATGAGATACTAAAACTAAAAGTTCACAAAAGAGTGCTTACTATCTGCAACACATTAGCAAAGCCTTTTATATGCATGCATTTAATCTTCACATCAACCTCCTGAGCTACAGATAACATTATCATCTCTGTTTCTTTGGAGATGGGGAAACAGTCTTAGAGACACTATGCCACTTGCATTGGCTATATTGTTAACAGGTAGTAAAGCCAGAAATGAAACCTGAGATGTCTGATTACAGATTCTGTGTTTTAATCAATAGTTATTATTGGGGTAAGGAGGTTCCAGAGTTAAAGAGGACTTTTTCTCTGAAATCTCAGGACTTTTACTATGTTTAGGAATACTGTAAACCTCTATGAAAGTAGCATTTTTGCAAATATACTTGACCTCATAACCTTCTTATTTTAGCCATGGTTCTCCTAGGATTGGTGATTTTTAAAACATTACTAATGGTGAAGGCCCACAGTATCTTATGTACTCGACAGAAGGAGGGGGCTGGAGGTGGCCCTGGCTAGGTCTGTGGTGCCGTGGGGGCCACACCCATGGCCTCGGCCCTCAGCCCATACCCGGACATCGCCCAGCCCCCTCAGGTTCAGGCTGCCATTTGTAACTAGCCCAGTGTCCATTTGAAATGATTTACTAGACTTTTATTCTTCCTACTGCTGGACTATATTCAATTAAAACAAACAAACAGACATTATTTAAGCTTCTTCTACAAGCCAAGCACTGAACTAAGTGCAGGTCAAAAATGACCACCTGAGCAGTGAGTTCGCTGATGCGTGGAGCCTGTAGTATCAGGACATGGAAGGAAAAGCCTGCATTTTAGAGCTGCCTTTTAGCTGTGGGGCCAGGAGCAAATTTTTTAACTGAGCTAAGACTTAGTTACATCAAGAAACTAATAATAATGCCACTGCTCAGGGTAATTCAAGGACTAAACAACATCAAACACACACATATTAGGCCTTATTCAGCGTTCACTTTTCCATGGCTATATAACAGAGATTGGGTACTTCTTAGTGGCACCATAAGGCAGAAACCTCTCATGACATTCAATTTGTGTGATCTGGCCTCTCTGGAACCTGTCAGGGAAAGGAGTGGGTCAGCATGGCTGAGTCACCCTGTCTTGCTACAATGAGGCCAGTTATACATGGTGACAGTTTCAGAGTCCACAAGAGGGGTGACTATCAAGTTGTCTACATCCAGGGGTGAACTCTTCCATCTCCCACCTTCTGGAGAAGATTTATTGAAAACATACACAATATATATACACATGCATACACACAAATCTGAATTCCTGGAAGGCAGAAGAGAAGGGGAGAAAAGGGTTAAGAAGGTATACAAACTATATAATAAGTCCCTGAACCATCAATAATAATTGGATTAATTTCCCAAATGTCATGTAACTTTCTTATTCTTAACCTCATGTTCTGTGAGCTAAGATTTTATCTCTGGCTTAGCAGTGAACCTAGGCTCCCTAAGACTCCCTGTCTAGGACTTCTCAGCTCCCAGAGCTGGCCTGGGGTGATTATGGTACATACTAAGCATGTCCTCACTTGAGTCGTTTGCAATGTTCCTCTTTGAAGAATGAATTACAAGTGAAAGAGACAATGATGGAAGACTCAGACCCAACTCAGCAGCCAGAGCAAAGAGGTTATGAACCTGAGGTCCTACCTACCCAAGGAGTTCAGGTGGGAAATAACAAAAGTAGAACTTAGTCCTAAAGTTCCCACTAAGTGCCAGATATAGTACAGAAAAGAACATTGCTGAGTAAATGTTTTCTCCATAATGAAGTAGAGTGCTGAAGTGATTTGCCTAGACAACTAGTAAGTTATAGAGCTAGGATTTTAAAGAAGGTCTTCAGACTTCAAAACCAACTCCTCTCAACTACTCTAAAGATGATTCCCAGCCATAACCTAAAGGGGAGAGGCAAGAGCAAACCAAGGTCAAGGCCAAAGGCAAGGCCAGATATCAGATGTAGAATAGAGGGCAGAGCCAAGAGCTCAGAGCTTATCAGATGTAGAGATGCTAGTCTGTTTTTTCATCTCTGAGATGAGAACAGTAATAGTATTTATCTTCAAGTGTTGTTTAAGGACTCAATCAGGTAATCCATGTAAAGCACTTGCCACAGTCCCTAGAACATATGAGTACTCAGTAAATGTTGGTTTTACTTTTCATCTCAGATCTATGGTTTTAAGTCATTGACAGAGGAAATACATTTCTCCTTAAGGACTGCAGATTGTGTTAGCTGACCTCCATCACCTCACTTCTGTGGTTCCCTAGGGTGTAGACATTTTTTACCCTTCTCTCCCTTTTCTTTTCTTAACTTGTGTTTTCATACCACCAAACAGTAACCTTTAAATGCCTCATTGTTCTTAGCAGTTGAGCTATGCTTCTATCCCTGGTAGAGAGAACCACACAACCTGATCTTTTGCATTTTACAGGCAAGCTGACTTGGTCCAAATTCAAGCCCTGCAACTAGCTAAGTGGCCTGGAGCAAGTGAACCCATGGTTCCGAGCCTCAGTGCTGTCCATCTGTGACATGGGAGTAGGGAAGCCTACTTCACAGGCGGGCTGCGAAGGCAGCATACATCAGCCTGCTGGCACTGTTACTGTGTGGTTAAAGGACTCCCCTTCTGACGGGAACATACTTGTCATAGAGAATATTCTATCGCCTTTGGGACTTGAGCTTCTTGGAAGGTGCCAGACCCTCGTCCAGCCTGCAGCAGGGGTTTGCACTGGCCTCTCTTTGGGAGATGAAATAGCCCATAAACTCTCTGAGGGGCTGTCCTACACTTTCTCCCCAGCTTTACCTCTGCCTCCCCCCAGCATCTGTTGCTCAGACAGTCAGCTGCCAAGCTGTGGCCAAGTCTCTCCCTGGGTTCATTTGATATGTTACCACTTTGTTTTTGAAGAAAAGCCAGTGTCAGTGCCAGGCCCTGGGGAGGCAGATTCTGCCTCTACCAACTGCCAGCCATGTACCATCTCTTTTATCTTGCCCTGGGAGTCCCAGGTGATCCCATTACAGAGCATCTCTTACCAGACAGCTGCCACCAGGACCCTGTGGAGGCACAGACAGCAAATTCTAGGTTTTGTGGGACCAGGGCCACGCCCCGAGCACAGCTCTGTAATTCTGTTGAAAGGCCGGTGGTCATGTCTACATTTCTTGGTAAGGTTAATTATTTTCCTTATAACAACAGCTAGATGCTGTGAGCTTCCCTTGCAGAGAAAAGGGGGGCCATTCCCATTTAGTGAATACTTACTCTGCTTTGGGAATGGAGGAGGGTTTTACTTGTGTTAACACCTTCCTAGCCATGCAAGGGAGGCCTTATCATAATCCCCTTTTTACAGATGGGAAACCAAAGCTGTACAGGTTCCACTTCTAATCCTCACAACCACTGGATTTTTATCTGCATCCTGCATATAGAAAATCTGAAGGTCAGAGAGGTCAAGTACAGCTGGAAAAGGAGCAGAGTAGGGATTCAAAGTGTGTCTCTCTTAGGATTCCCTAACAACATGTCACCACTTAAGGACAGTGTGGACAACAAGAGCTTAAGCAGTATTTGAGAGGGAGAAAGGAAGTAGGCTTGCAAATCTGCTCTTTGCCCCCTGCCCAGGCTGGGAGCAGCAGTGGTCAGATGGGGAACCTGGGTGTCTGCGTCATGAAAAACATAGCCCTCAGCTCTTATCAACCTCAAGGTGATGGAGTGGTAGTGAATGTAATGTGAGGTATTTATGAAGTTTGTTGCCTTTGCCCACCTCAGGAACAGTGTATCTCAGGGTCTCAGGAAAAGTTTACATTAAAATTTGCATACTGGCAACCTGCAGGCAAATTGAACCTAGAAATATGTTTTGTTTTGTCCCGTGGTATCTTTAAAATTTCAGATTAATTGCTATTTTTTAATGCAGCAAGTCATATAGAGCTCCAAATTTCTTAATTGTCTCAAAAATCACAATCTGTAATGGCCCTGGGCCCCCATCTACACATGGCCCCATGGGCTGGAGCTGTGTCTGACGCCACAGTCTCCTCCACTCCCTAGTACCCTGTGACAGGGGGTGCTGGTCTCCCTGTAGCATCACCCTGCTCCCACCCATTTTCTTACACTAGAGGTAAGAGGGGAATGAACTTTCTTGGGATTTATAAAGTGGGAAAAAGATTAAAAGGCAATAAGGGAAAGTGCACGTTTCTATGTGAAAATAAGTATTTCTACACATTTATTCATACTAAAATAAGATACAACCAAAGATACAAACCAGACCCCCTTCCCTCTTTTTGGTTGTTGTTGGCATTTGATTTTAGCAGCATTCTAGCCACTTTTTTAAGACAGGGTCAGATGCAGCTGAATGTCTGCAGGCCAGCCTGGGAGCCTAGGCCCAGGACTGCTCCTTAGCCTCGCATGTGGTCCTGGGGGGCTGCCGAAGCTTTCCCATCATGGTTTTGCTCTCTTTTTTACACCTTCTCTAGGTGTTCCCTTCCCAAAGAACTTCCTTCAGATCTGCAAGAAGATCCTGTGCCGCCTTTTCCGGGTCTTTGTCCATGTCTACATCCACCACTTCGACCGGGTCATCGTGATGGGTGCAGAGGCCCATGTCAACACCTGCTACAAACACTTCTATTACTTCGTCACAGAGATGAACCTCATAGACCGCAAGGAGCTGGAGCCCTTGGTGAGTGTCACTGGGCAGAGATGTCACCCAGGTCACCCCAGGACCTGTGCAAAATGTGCACTAATGGGTAGTTGTTGGCTAGGGCTGCAGAATTCGATAGGCTTCAGAGGTCAGTTAAAGGTCAGAAGATGCCAAGATGTCCACAGCCACCAAATAAGTATTTTAAATTTCTCTCTGAGAGGTGGCAGAATATAATAGAATGATAGTGGTTTCATCCCAAAGGGAGTAGCTTTAATTCTCAGCTTCAAAACCAGTCACCTAATTACTTAATCTCTTCTATGGACATCTCTGATATTTGCTGTCATCTATTACACTGTTATCAAAAGAGATGATCAGAAGCATATAGTCAGTAAATACATTGTGAACATCTATTGTGTGGCAACTACTGTGCAGACAAAGTCAGGTAAAACTGCCTTTGAGCAGCTCTGATTCCAGCAATAGAGACAGAGGAAGCCCAGACTAGAGTGCAGCATCACAGGAACTTTGCTTTCATACTGAATCCCCTGGGACACAATTTTAATAGAATAATTAGGACCCAGAACATTTGATACAAAACTTTACTATTATCATTTAGGGGAATGGGGACTACATTTATTTTCTTCATACATTATTTTTATAGTTGGACTCAATCTGAGCTTTTGAAGTCAAGGACTTCAAAATCCACATCATATTTGTAACGTGTGGTATCTTCCTGGAATGCCCCATCACAGCTCATTCTAGTCGTCTCTGCTGAGTACTTTCGTAGCCAGTATAATGTACTGCTTTACAGTAAAATCACGCTTTTTTCCTGAAACAGTAAAAGTGTCACTTTTGCTAAATGTAGCTGATAGAGCAACTGCGTTTCATCCAAGCCCATGTGAGTGATGGTCAGAACGTGGGGGCAGGCTGTCATCTTTTACACCATATTCCTTTCCCTTTATGTACATGTTTCTAAAATATAGATTTTGTTATTATTTGTGTATGGAGAGGCCCACAAACCAAACTATCCAAAGACTGTTTGTTATGCTCACAGATCCCAAGAGAAAGGCACATTATGTCATGGGGGCCACACAGGGTAGCAGCCGGCTTGGTCAGAGGCAGAGGGAGCAGGAAGACATGGGCAAGAGCCTTTGTTGTAGTTTTCCTGGGAAGGAATGGGTAAGGCAGGCAAGCCAGCTTAAGATTAACTAGTTGGAATAATTTCAGTGGGCTCTGAGCCTAGGGGCTACCCTGGTTGTCTGGGACCTGGCTCTGGGGTGGTGACAGCAGGGGAATTGCAACCCTAAGTGTGAGAGGAGGTAGAGGAGGTGGTTGGGGTGTGCCTTCTGTTGGTTTGTATTGATTAGTGAGTGAGCTGCTTGAGGGTAAGTTATTTACTGTCTCGAGGAGTTGCTGGCCCTGGGACCTCCATGGTCAGCAAGACCCCAGATGATAAAGAATCCAAACACAAAAATTAAAAGACATGTTTAATACAGTGCAGTACCTGTACCTGGCAAAGATGTTGGTAAATGTCACGTATCGCCTTTAGAACCTGTGGACTTGAGATCTGTTACAATGCTATGAGAGTACATGGTAAAATACGTATACTTTTTGTGTCACTCAAGAATTCTGGAAGAAAGTAAGACTTTCTGGGTACACTTGAAGTATGTCATTGGCTAAAGAAGTGCCAATTTTCTTCATTTTTATTTACAACTGCTTTCTAGAAAGCTCGTGGAAGCAAGAACTAAGTTGTCTCTGAATTGGTTGGATAACTAGTGAGGAAAGAAGCAGAAATACATTTTGAGTGAGTATTACTAGTTTGTCCTCTATAATGGCTGCTGTGGGTAGACAGCTACTTGAAGAAGAAAAAGTTGTGCAAACAGCTCAAGGGAGTTAAAATCCTGGAAAGAGTGATAAAGCTAATTTTAGAAAATGTCAAGGACAAAGGAAAGAGTCCATAGGGGCCGTGGAAATGAAGAGAGTAGAGAAACCACTCTGATCTCCCAGAAATGGTTCTGGTTTTGGTGAGTTTAGTTTTGTTCTCATCAATTGACTTGTTCAGATGGAGGGGAAACACCTTCCCTAAAGGTCCACCAGGAGCAACAGGCTCTCCCAATCGTGCATGGTTCTGGTTGCACTGAGCCACAGCACAGGATAGATCTGAACACCAGTTTCTACTGATACAGAAACATAAAGGCCATTGTAGTGCAAAGCTGAGTGTAAGTCAGCAAGTAGAGAAGAAAGTTTTTCTCTTTGCCATAAGACAACTTTGTTATTTTCTAAAGAAGAGGCCACAGGGATTGCCTTGCCTGGCTGTGCCAGGAGCTGACCAAAGTCTCAGAGTCACAGAAAGGCCCCTCAAAACCCTACATTCTAGATAGGAGCCTCTTTGTGGGAAAAAACTATAACTGGATTAACCGAGAATGATTAACAATGAAAGTGAGCAAAAAGGGTATCAGTTTTGGTCCCTTCCCAGAAGCTTATATTTCTGTCTTGTTTCAAATAGTGTCCTTCCTACCTTTATGCTTTGTTAATTATTACTACAGGGAGACTAATTTTAATGCTTTTATATATTAATGGCAAGTGTTATTATTGCTTAATCGTCTGATATTATATATTCATTTTACACAAACCAAAACATATAAACAAAAAAGATATTGATTATACTTAGCAGTGTCCAGTGCCCACTAAGACTACTATACTTGTGGATTGTTATTACTGAAATGAGCACTTTCAATAGTGCTAGAACCCCTAACTTCTAAAACTGCTGTTGCATTGCACATGTTAAAATCAGTCACAGCATGTCAAATCAACACATTTTTATTTTTATTTGATTTGCATATATCAAGTACCCTATATATGCAAAGTAAGTTGCTCAGATGTTCTAAGTACAGAAGAAAGATATACTTTTGAGAATTTACAAAAGCACTCAAAAAATGTAAAACAATGACTGTCACTCATCTTAAGCCCTTGAAGGATGACAAAGAAGTCAGGCACTTGCTTCACATTCTAGTTGTACATTCTTTAGCCTCTACTGCAACTACAGGGACAGAGGACAGCGTTTGTTCCATCAGTTTCCCTCGGAACATCAGCATGCCCAGAGTTCCCACACCTCCAGTGGTACATTCCTGGTATCATGCCTTGGGATTCTGCAGTTCAGAATGTTTTTCTTTGCCATAGTTATACTATGGACTCCCACACTCTTCTCTCCCAGAGCCACCCATTTGCTTTTGTCTGATGTTGTATTGAGGGTCCAGCCCCCCAGTGAGGGTAGAGATTCAGTCTCAGACTGTGCTAGGGACAAAATTCAACTCTCTGGGTTCAGACTTTCTTTACTAACTTGTAATGATAAGCAAAATACTTGACTTTTCAAAGCTTCATCTTCCTCATTCATAGAATGAGTATAATGATAGAACTGTTGTAAAAATTAAATGGGTTAGTCACATGGTAAGTTCTTAAGAAATGTCAGCTATGAAGTGAGAGATAAAGAATGTAAAGTAGCTGGCATATAGTAAGCAGAGGCATCCCAGTGCTCTCTTCCTTAGATCCCACAGCCTTTTGTCATTTTAGTAATCCCCTAGATAGATAGCCTTGTAGTAGATAGAATTCATTGTATCAGTGTCTCCCTCTTTGAGGGCTGGCAGTGTACATGACATAAGCTTGCATTGCCTATGTTGCTTGGTACATAATAAATGCTAACTGTAGTTTTGAACTGAGAAGAGTAGTTTGTGGATGGCATACCTCCATTCAAAGGGACTACACATGAGATGTTGGTTCCTTGGTGCCTCCCTCATCTTAGAACATGCCTGCAGACCTACTCTCATCCATTATTAGAGGTAATGCTTCATCCTCTCAGATTACTCATAGAGATTAAAAGCAAAATAAGGTGCAGAGCAATGAAGATAGACCTCATCAGTCTTCAGCCTGACACAGAAAGGTGGGACCCTAACTCTACTCAGTTCTCTGTTCTAGATTCTAGCTAGATCACTCAGGGAATATTAAATGTTCTCACACTGCCTGTGTTTCATGGTGTGTCAGGCAAAAGGGGACCGACCCTCCAAAGCATTAGCACTAAAAATCTCATGTCCTGGGAAAACTCAGTCCTTGGCAAACTGAGATGAGTGGTCACTCCATCAGGCCTCTGAGTGGGAATACAAACTGGAATTCAGAAGCTGGGAAGATGTCCCCCTGGCCTGCACACTGAGAGCTTGCCTTATGGCTCCCTTTGGGACTTGCTGGTCAGCAGCAGCCTGGGAACCCAGGGAATCACATGCCATTTCATTTGGTCTCCAACAGGGAGGGGGGCTGGAGGACTGACACAGACACAGCCATGACTAATGATCCATTTCTCATGTAAATGCAAGTTGAACTCAAGCAAGTTCACAGTTGGAGGGAAGGAGTCCAAATGATGCTGGTAATTAGAAAATGGTCCAGGCCCTGATTGAATAAGCAGGCTGCTGTTGGCCTTTGGCAGTCTGGGAGTCAGCTTACAGAATTAAGCTAATCAGAATTATTGTTAGCAAATACAGGCAGCCAACAGGGTTTTGTTGGCCTTTCACTACAAACAAAGGCAGGCTCAGAGAGGGCTGTCAGTAAGGCAGTAGCCACTGAATAAGGAGCTGATTAGGGAGGAGGAAAGAGGGTGGAAAAGTGGGAGGGGTAGGGGAAAGACTGTAGGGTGCTTGTTTACCCTAATGCACCTGCTGACCCCTGAGTGACCTTGGTCTAGGGCCTTCACCTTCTCTCCAGGGCTTCATTTCCTTATTCCTAACAGTAAAGGTGATTATACCATCACCTGCCTTGTAGAAGTGCTGCTGTAAAACCCAGCAGGGCTGTTGGCTTTCATTCAACATCACAGGGCTGTTCTGTCACCTTATAGCAGGGTGCTTGGGCCAAGTCAGTGCTTCTCAGTAGGGCTCTGCACACCAGCTACATCAGAATTCCCTGGAGATTATTTAAAAATGTGCACCCCTAGACATTACCACAGATACACAGAAATCAGAATTATTGGGGCTAGTATCTGGTACAATGCACCCTCAGTCTGCATCTCAAACTTGAATGTGCCCACCTGGGCATCATGCCAAAATGCAGGCTCCATTTCAGTGCACCTGGGCCTGGGATGAGATGTGAGCATGTATATTTTGTTCCCAGGTGATATTGGTGCTGCCAGTTCCCAAACCACATCCTGAAGGGCAAGACTGTAGATGACAAATATGCTCATATTTGAGAATTACTACTTTTAGCACACATCATCTCTTCCCCTTTCTAGGAGTGTGGGTTGCTAGCTCATTGAGATGGGGAAATAAAGCAAAGAAGAAAAATCTAAGGATCAGCGCTGGCTAAAAGTATTCCTCAAAATGCCAGTCCTGAATAATGTTCAGTGAAAGCAGGCTTTTTTTCCTTGATCAGGTGAGTTTGTGAAAGGCTACATCATCTCCACCCTAGATACTCACAATGTGCAATCGCAGATGAAAGGCCTTGAGAAACCATTCAGTGGAGAAACTGGTTCAATTTTGTGTAGCCCACCTGAAATCTTTCTTCTGTTGTTATCACTCATTAACATCTTATACAGACCACAGTCCATGGATGTGATCCACAGTTTAGGCAACACTGTTTATCTTTGTGTGTGTCTCTAGAGTCAGAGTTCTGCCTCCCTGCCCCAACCCTGGCCCCAACCACACACCCACCACAGCTCCCTAGGGTGAGGAAGAGAGAAGGCTAAGAGGAAGATGGGAGGGAAGTGAAACTCATAAGGGAGGGCTTCACAGGAAAAAGAAACCCATCCCTGCTCACTCCTACCCCTCCCACGTCACTGTGTGACACTTCATTACTGAGTTCTGTTCTACTGAGTGCAAGGCACACAGGCATTTCCAAGAAATAAACACTAGCTTCATTTCTAGAGTCCCAGATGTTCTATTAAGCTCTTTTCATGTATTATATCATCTTTTCCTCACACTTATTATGTTTACTTCAAACAGATTTTACTTCTCAATGTCCAAACCACGTCCCTCTCCATTCCTCAAGATATTTCTTACTGCCATTTGGTCACACCAAAGCTTCCCCTCCTCCCCCAGTTTGCAATCAGTGCCTCTTGGGTCATGATTGAAGTTTGTGCTCCAAATGATTTTCAGCTTTAGCACCAAAACCATTCCTTTAAAAATGGTGAACCAGCTGGATGAAAAAGTTTGAATCCAAAGATTTGGGAAGCCTTGTCTCATAGAGACCCAGCACAGCCCATCCAGGTCCAAGCACATGCTCACCTTGTGTTCCCCTGAGAGGTGGCCCGGTCATGCCTGCACTTTCCTCGGAGACACTTGGGTGAGTGCGGCAGCCAAGGCTGGCCTATAGTGGTAAGATCAGGTCAGGACTGTGAAAAGAAGCAGAGCCTCTCTCATGAGCCGGAGCTGCTCCCCAAAATAGTCAGCAACGAAGAGCCGTTTTGGGGCTTTTAAAAGGACTTTTTTCTTCTAAAGCATCATCTGCAAAGGCCTTAGGGCTGCTTCTCATCAGACGGGTTCCTTGACTTCAAGCCACATGGCTCAGGTAGGAACACAGGCATCAAAAAGAAAGAGCTTCAGCCTGTGGGCCTGGCAGTTGGCCTTTACAATAAAGTTTCCATGACTTTATTACTACAACAGTTGTCTGACTCTGAGCAACTCATGTCATGTCTCTGTGCCTCAGTTTCCCCATCTATGAAAGAGATCATATCCAGAGCCTCCTCCCAGCTTGTCTCACTGAGATTATGATCGTTGACATGGTGTTTCACTAGCCTTGTCTTCTTTCTTTCAAGGAGACCTTCTTTCTTTGCTTAGAGAGGCCTTCATGAATTAAAGCTCACCAGCAGAGGGGGTATACCTGAGGCAGAGAGTAACTAGAGATTCCATTCAAGGGACTCTGACCATTTAGATGGGGTGTGAATATGTGTGTGTCCAGCATGGCATCAGCTGGTGGCAGTTGTTCAGGGCAACCCAAATGCCCAGGGGTGAGTGGGAAAGCCTGCCAGAGACCATTTTAGGAGCCTTGTGAAGTGTCAATGTGAAAAATAGCAAAGAAATTTGGGGTTATTTTCAATGAACTGCATTATGCTGGATTATTGAGAATGTGGCAGCATCAGCCACATGCCTTTGTCAGTCCTATTTACTCATCCTTTGCTAATGTCATATTTGTAAAATGGTAGGTGCTTGTTTTATTTGTTTGTTGGTTTTGGTATCTTTTTGGGGGAATAGTCAGGGTGAGATGTGGTCTGGCTTATCTCAGGGCCTAAAATATGATCAATCAGAGTCGAATGACCATGGGGATACTGTCAGCATATAATATTAAGTAATAAAAACATAATTTAAAACTGTATTGGAAAATCACTCTACTCATATGTCTATTTTTTAGTATTGTCTGTTAGTACCATAATAGATCAGAAATGAAATACAGAAAAAAGTGTCAAGAGTGGTTATTTGGAATTATGGGTAATGCTATTTTTTACATATACCTATATGGGCTTTTCAAGTTTTCTATTATAAACACATACCACTTTCATAATCATCATAAAAATCAA
Organism: Phyllostomus hastatus; assembly: GCF_019186645.2. Lineage (NCBI taxonomy): Eukaryota > Metazoa > Chordata > Mammalia > Chiroptera > Phyllostomidae > Phyllostomus > Phyllostomus hastatus. The sequence continues at coordinate 4,859,067 of NW_025333857.1, forward strand.
ACTGTGTGCTTTAAAAGGCCTTAACAACAAAGAACAACAACAATGCAAATGACAAGTGGCCTGTGTGCCCGGGACCAAGGGGCCGAGTGGCTCACTCCTATCTCTGACCATGGTCCTACTCCCCCCTGTACAGAGCTGTGGTGACAGAGGCTCAAAGGAGCAAGCCAGGCATCATGTAAACCCTTCGGTGGCTGTGGGAGGTGGGTGTGCACAATCCTCTTGGAAAACAATTCCACAGATGTGGAGTCCTCCTCCCTAGAAAGTGGAGTTTTGAAGCCCTGTTTTAAGTGGGCAAATCTCAATGATCCTACAGCACATGAAGAAGCCTGCAGGTTGCTCATCTGAGACATGCCCAGACCTGCAGGGACAGGTTTGTTCAGGCACCTCACTGCAAAGGCACCGTGACCTTGACTGAGAGTGTTGCTGGGCTTTTCCTATCCAGATTTCTCTACTTAACTGGATTTGAAGAGGTTTTGGTTTTTTAAAGCTTGAAGTTTTAAAAGAGAACAAAAGGAATTTGTTGAAAAGAGATTAATTCATACCATAGGGTGATCTATATACAATGTATTACACTTAAGCATAGTGTATGTACAATAACTACAAATAACTTTTAGAAACTATAGTGTTGGTCTAGAGTTAATTCTAACTCCTTATTACACAGATACAAGTGTTAGCAAACCTCAAGACCAGAAGTGACTAAGGAATATCTTAATCATATTCTTGTTGTATTTTTTTCTTCTCAAAGAGGACCATTCCCTTCTCCTATCCCCAGGAACTCCTGTGCCATCCTAATTTATAGCACCCATATCTCTCTGTCTTGTGATTCCTTTGCATGGGGATTGATATTCTAAACACAATGAATTCTCAGTGTCTAGCTGCTTGGTTTAAATTTTAAAATAAAGAGCCTTATAAAATTATTAATATATTCCCATAGCTCTTGTTATTTCTGTTCCACTTTTCTATTGCACACCTCCATCTAATTCTTACATGTCAGATTATGCTTTAGTTCTGCAGGAATGCACACTAAGGATGGCAGGCTTACAAGTCGCACACTGCCTCTCTGTTTACCTTCGCTGAGTGGGAAAGGTTTATAGGCTGCCTGTGGTTTTGACTGGCAGAGCCATTTCTAGATCATTCAGTAACATACATTGCTTGCTGACCATGTGCTGAAAATTGGGTTCTTACTTTCAAGGAATACAATGTAAGTTTTCCTCCTATACCTGTCTTTACTTCAGAATCTCCCAAAATAGTTTTCCCAGAATCTACTGGTTCTAAGGGATATTAAAGGATTATGTGAAAAGGGCTTCCGTGGCAAATAGCTGTGGAAGACAGTGAGTTGATAACTGTATTCCAGTTTCTTTAATACCCTGAAGGCAACCTAACCCTCCATGCAAGGCTTGTAGATATATATGCTCAGAAAATCCTTGCTCTCCAGAGCATTTTCTATACCTAAGGTTTTGAAATACCCTTTGGGAACTACTGACCACACAATATTATACAATCTACCTTCCATATTATAAACTCAGTCCTCTTGTGGTTGCAGAAGTTCTTCTAAGCATTTATTGAAAACCTACTCTATGTCAGTTATTGTGCTGAGTGCCAGAGTGACAGTCAAATAAGATCTATCTCCATTTTTTAAGAAGCTCAGTTTTAAAAGAATCATATCTTTTTACCCATCACTTAGAGCTGCATTGTCCAATACAGTAGCCACTAGCCACCTTTGACTACTTAACCTCAAATTAATTAAAATTAAATAAAAAATTAGTTTCTTAATTTCTCTAGCCACATTTCAAGTATCCAAAAGCCACATGTCTAGTGGCTATTGTAGTGGATAGACAGTGAACATTTTCATTATCATGGAACAATCTCTCGGTCAACACTGAATTAAAGGCTCTATCTTCAAGATTTACTTCCTAAAATACACTAACACCTTCTTCCACCATGTATGGCTGTCAGATATGTTCAAAATTGTCCCCATGTTGTTTCAATGAGGCATTGCCATTTAGTTCTTTAAGCTCCTAGGGTGATCTATTTCTCTTTGCTAGGCTACTTCTCTCCCAGTTTACAGATTAAGAACAGACTCAAAACCATCTATCTGTTCAATGTTTCTCCCTACTTCTCCTGTCAGAATCCCCATTTCAGGGAGGAGCTCAATACCTCATGCATGCTGTTGGCCTGTGGGGCACCAAATACTAATCACGCTTTACTATGTCTGCAGTGTTGGGAATTGCTGCAGAATGTCAATCACAGCAGGAATTAATTCATCTTCATAAACATTTACATGAAAATATGAGTAGTCAGGGTGGCTTAGTGCCCATATATAAATAAGCCTGCCAAATCTTGGCTGCTATGTGTGGTCTCAATTAGTTCAAATTTCCCAGCCAGATAAAAGTGGATTCTTTGGCTCCAAAAGATGTCAATGAGTATTAACGTGGGTATTGAATGTGGGAAGGTTTCACTTCTCTCCATACCCACCTGCCCACTATGATAAAAGCATGAGGATACGGTTATAGGTAATCCCTAATCTAGGGACTTGTGTCCCTAGACATAAGATACACTTAAGTGGTCTTAAGAATATCTCTCCCCATGGAATAATTTTATATATAAAGATCAGTTATATAAGCCACCAACAAAGCCAGTTCAGCCATTGTACTAGAACTTTGTGTTAATCAATATTAGTTTTTAGATGTTAGTGCTAATAGATTCTTATTACATCATGTCTGAGTATAACTGGACCAGTAAACAAAAATAAATGCCTACAGGTAGGTCTGGATGAAGAAAGAGAAATTTAGACTACTCCGAAGGGAACTCCACAGAGTTCCTTGAATGGGCCATGTCGTCTCACCTCCAGGCCATGGGATGTGCCAGTCCCTCCACTGTCATGTCCTCTCCAAGTCCTGCTTGTCCTGAAAGTCTCAGCTTAATCATCCCTTCTGCTGAGAGGACCTTATTCCACACCATACCAGCTTTCTGCTTATGGCTCCCGGAGTCTCCTGATCCCAAAGACGACAACTAAGATGGAAGCCACAGTGTCTTTAAGGAAAGATATCAGAAATGGTGAACCACCATTTCCTCCATTTTCTGTTCATCATACTTAAGTCACTAAATCCATTCCACCCTTAAGGGGAGTGATATTAAGCTCTACCTCTTGAAGAGAAGAATTTCAAAAAATTTTTGGATGTATTTTTTTAAACCACCACGGAGACCAAAAACGTATAAAAATATTTAACTGGTAATGTTTTGTTAGCAGCAAAACAGCAGCACCAGGTGTTAGACCTCCATCCAGCAACCACAGTTCTTGAGTTCTGGTAAGAGAAGAATTGGGAGCCAAGACTCAAATTATAAGGGAAAGTTTATTTAGAAAGTCACAAAGATAGAAGGAAGCCACAGGAGAAATGAGCTCAGGAAACAAGTTACAGAAAGGCTTGGAGTGGGGGGAGGTGGTAGATGGATTGAGCAAAAAAGGAAAAAAAGAAAAAAAATTCATGGATGGAGACAACAGTGTGGTGATTGCTGGGGAGGGGTTGGGGGGCAGGTAGAGGAGGTTATATGGGGGATAAATGGTGATGGATGGATACTTGACTTGGGGTGGTGAACACACAATACAGTGTACAGATGATGTATTGTGGAAAAGTGCACCTGAAACATCTATTATTTTGTTACCCAATGTCACCCCAATAAATTCAATAAAAAGGATTTTAAACAAGGAGGGCCCTTCAAGCTTAGGGAGGAGAGAGACATCCTTTGTGAGAGACAAAAGAGGAAGGAAATGCTCAGGTGTATACCCTACGGTGGTTCCTCCATCTGAGGGCTTTTATCTGATAGTCTCAGGGGAGGATCCCAACAAAATATTCACTAGCTTTCCGGGTGTGTCTCCTCAGGATCATGGTCTCCACTGATTGGCCGGTGCCAGAGCAAGGGTCATTAGTCAATGCAGCTGGTCCTATGCCAGCCATGGCATCATTCGGTCTGGCTTTGCTGCTTCTCTGGGCCTGGAGCTGAAACACAACTGAAGCCTAGATGTCAACTCCAGGCCTTAATGCTCCAGGGACTGGTTGTGCAAGGGCTTGTAGTTTTCCTGTTGCTAGGCACTGGGGGCTCTCTGCCCTGGTGACCTTTGCACCTTGCCCACCATTCCTGTTCTGCTCACACCTATCTACCAGCCTGAGAAGGTTTGCTTTTAACTCCTGGCATTTCCCTTTCTTCTCATTTCCCACATCCTACAGCTCAGGTCAGTGCTCTCCAAAGTGCTCATTGCTCCAGAAATCACCTGCCTCAAAGAAACCTCCCACTACCTCAGTATGGTCACTTCCTCTTCCCCTCCCTAGCCAAGCTCACTACGAAGGCAAACTAGCTAATTGCTGCCACTTTTTTACTTCCCTTTCATTTCACTGGAACTTGGCCTTGGTCGCTCTGGAAACCTACTCGCTCCTGAAGAGTCCTACCCTGCAGCCCTCTGTGCTTACTTTTGAAACAGAGAAATATAACTCACTAATAATTCTGGTTATGTATGAATAAATTTTAAAAACATTGTGCTGGACCAAAGAAACCAGACACAAAGAGTATACGCTATTTGATCCCATTTATATGAAATTCGAGAATAGTCTAAATGAATTCACAATGTCAGAAAGCATATCGGTGTTGCCTGAGACCAAGGGTGGAGGTAGGGGATTGGCTGCAAAGGAGCAGGAGGGAATTTTCAGGGATGACAGAAATGTTTCCTATCCTACTTGTGGTGGTTTCATGGGAACATAAATCTATCAAAATTCATTGAACTGTACATTTGAAGGGAAAATATGCCTCGATAAACTTCATTTTTAAAGTGTTCCTGGTAAATGCATCCAACTTACTTTACAAACAACCTCAGTATTCACAAGAGTAACGTTTTGACAGGTTTTTGTGGAAAACTGTTGTCTTCCTGCTGCCTGGGTGGTTAAGTAGACAAACTGAAAAGGAAAGTAGCAATGCATCTCTAAGGTCCAATCAGAATATCTTCATTTTCAGTAGGTTATAATAACAAAAGTAATTCAGGCCACAGGGACAGGTGGCTCTCCTTCCCCTCCGGCAATCAGTTATGAATGGTTGTAAATCATTCCACTGCACATCACCTGGGGAGATTTCAGAAACTATCTCAGTTCTCCGGTCTCTTCCCAGACCTGTGAAATCAGAATCTCCATGGGTGGGGCCCGAGCACAGCAAAGCTCTTGTGTGACACCACAGGAGAGCCCCAGTGAGACTAAGTGTGGTGCCTTCCAAACTTTTTCCTGCACAAAAGCACCTGGGGAGCTTGTGAAGGATGTAAATGCGTGGGTTCTATTACCAAAAATTCTGATCATGAACCTGCATTGTTAATAAGCAACCAGGTACTTCTGATGCAGGTGGTTAGGCATCACACTTTGAAACTACTATTAACTATTCCCAAATTTTTAAGAAGAATTGGAATCTAACAAAAATTTTTGCCCATCCTCACCCCCACCCCAGGCCTCACCTGTGTTACAGTCCCCAACACATCACTAGGGGCCCAGTGCTCCAGGCACTTGGCTAAGTGCAGGGGATGCAGTGACTGGCCTGTCTTGGCCTTGGCATGAGCCTTCCTAGCAATAGAGATATGAATGGTCTTAATTCTGGGAAAATGAGAGGCCAGGGCCTAGATTAGTGGTCCTTAGCAACAGCTTCTGTGAACGTTCTGGGTGAAGCCCAAGCCCAGTTTTGGGATTGCACCTCCTCTTCCACCAAAGCTACCCCATCTCTCTGAACAATGGCTTTCATGCATGTTATTCAAGTATTTCAGCATAGAACTTCAAGCGGTCGGTAATAACTATGTACTTTTTAAATTTGATATGTCCATCTTCTGAGGGTATAATAGGGAAAGTTTCTTTGACTACATCAAAGAAATGTTTCTGCCCCTAAAGTCAGTTGTAAATCCTCTAGATTAGGGTGGTTTAGATTTCTGTTCAGTACTGGCACATTGTGGATCCACAATGACATAGATGCCCTGCCTTTCTTTTTCTTTATGTGTTTCTATTGTATGTACACTTACTTTAGAACAAAGGTTTATGGTAGAAAATTATGTGTTATTCAAGTATTTCAGCATAGAACTTCAAGTGGTCGGTAATAACTATGTACTTTTTAAATTTGATATGTCCATCTTCTGAGGGTATAATAGGGAAGGTTTTGAGTGGAGCAATGGCTTGTTGCCAGACTATGGACTAGAGATGCGGTAGGAAATTTGTTCATGTATCACCTCATTTAATCTGCACTCAATTCTATGGGATGAATACTGTTCTTATCTTTACTTTAGAGAGGAAGAAAATCAGACAAGGAGTTAAAGTAACTTGTCCAATGCCACACAGCTCTGTGAAGGCAGGAGCTGACCACATGCAGTGTGACTCCAAAAGCCAGTTTCATCTGCCTTGGCATCTGCTGAGGAAATTCATGTGAGGTGGATTTTCGCTCAGGGACACGCTAACTCACAGGGGTCCTGATGCTCTACAGCAGCTGAATGATTCCCAACGTTCTGTCCTCTCAGCAGTATCTGGCTGGGAGGCCATGTCAAGTCACATCCACTCTCTGAGCCCATGGAGTGTGCCATGTTGTTGAATACGCCCAGTGTGCGTTGTTGAATAACTCAAATGAGTTGACAATGTGTAGGAGCTCATGCTAAGCACTGCAGCAACTGAAAAGACATGCCCCTTGCATTCAAAAGGTTACTATGTATAGATCAGAAGACCCAAACTCAAAGCCTACAGAGGCCAAGAGGATAGCAAATTGAATTAGCAAGTAGGTAGTGAGAAAGAGAAAACTGAAGGAGCAGCTAACATGCACCTGCAGCTAATGGCTTCAGTGGGGTGTGGAGACCCAGGGTTTCCAAATCAAAAGAAATTGGAGCTCTAACACCTCAGGTGAACTCTCCAGAGTTATAAATGACGACAACTGATTAGACCAAGGCACAAGCATAAGCACAAGCACAAGCACACACATTAATGCTCATTTCTTGTATTTTATTTTTAAATCTACAGGCCTAACAAACACTTTCTAACACACAATTTGCCTAAAGGCCATCATTTTGCCCTTCTGCCTTACATAGAGCCTATGGTGGGCAGCAGAGGGTCTGGCCCATTACAACCTGGCAACACATCCACAGTTTCTAAGCTTAAAGTGTTATTAGTAGAGTTTGTCCTCATCTTGAAAGCCCAGAACATCGAAGCACAGGAAGTGAAGCATCAGGGTGTGTGTGTGTGTGTGTGTGTGTGTGTGCGCACACGTGCATGTGCTGGGGGTATACGGGGTTTGTGTGAATCAAAAAGACAGTGGTCACGCGATTGACTGGATGACAACCTCATATCATGCTGCTCTGTGCTCCATCACCGTCACTGGTCTGCAGTGACTATGTTGTTGCAGGCACCAAGAGACACAGAGCACATCTGTTCTTTTGTCACTGGTTTCATTTGATACAACCAGTGTCATCGCCAGCTGGCATTTAGATTGCTGACCCTGTTGCTGCCTGGCCTGGACCGTAAGTGGCTGCTGCCATTGTATATGCTCACTGAAAACAGTAGAGCCTTCAGAAGCCTGCCACATACCACCTCTTCCCCGGGGAACTGGCACCAAGCACCAGAGTACTCCCAGTGCACACTCAGGGGTCGTATCCTATTAATCTTTGAAAAACATTGGCAAATGGACAGGAGTCAAATAAGATGTTTGCCCACATCCAGCACAGGCTGGCTTTAGTTTTATGACCTAACAATTGAAGAGGAAAACTTTCATTCAGCTTGGCAGTCCCTCTCATCTCTAAATTTCATTTATAATATAAGGTTTCTCTTGTGGTTTCCTCTTTCTTAGGAACTTGCTCTTGCCCTTGTGGTGACAGCAGCCTTTGAACGTGTACTACAGAAGAATCTTAATAGGCACTCACAGGATATGGGTTTTGTCTCTGGTGTCACTGGTGAGATGTTAGAGTTCTGAGAGGTTCTCAGATGTAGTTACTTTTCATTTTGGTTTCTATTGCTCACTGGTGCAAGGGTGGATGCTGTTTTGCATTCATAGAGAGAGATTATTCTAAATGGAAGGATTCTCGTAAACATTTTATTTCCAATATTGATAGTAAGAGCAGAGGGAATGTAATTAATCAGACATGAGTATTTTCTGAAAAGCATGTGCGTGAGCACACATGCACAGGCACAAGCATAAGCACAAGCACACACATTAATGCTCATTTCTTCCTCGTCATGCTTCACATGTTTCCAAACCCCTTCTCTGGGCTTCTTCTTCCTTCTTTCTTCTTCCTTCTTCTTCTTTCTTCTTCCTTCTTCTTCTTGTATTGGGGGATGGAATTATATGCAAAAACCTTCCTTGAGTTTTTTGAAAATTTTGTTTCCAAAATTGATACCTGTGGACCTTTTTTGTTATTTTCTTAAGTTTTACTTTAAATTGTGATAAACTATCCTTAACATAAAATTCACCATCTTAACTACCTTTCAGTGTACAACATTAAGCATACTCATCATTCACCTCCAGAACTCTTCATCTCAATAAGGACGAATTTTATTTTTTAGTATTTTTTCCCTGTGTGAGTCAGTTCTTTAGGAACAGTTGAGGAAGGGGAACAGAAGTATATAAAGGGAAAGGATATCTGCTCTTATTCCTCTGCAACTGAAGCAGCGCTGCTGCCTGCTGTCAATACACCAGACAAATTCCCTCTTAGACTGAGAGCAAAACACAGTGTGGCAACAGCCTGAAATGACCTCCTCTATTGCTGAAAGGTCTACAACTGCAGTTTCAAAATAAAATATCAAAAACAAGGGAGAGAACTTCCGGCCAAGATGGAGGCATAGGTAGACACACTGTGCCTCCTCCCACAACCAAAATAAGGACAACAACAATTTAGAAACAAAAACAGCCAGTACTGACAGAAAATTGAACTGTATGGAAGTCCAACAACCAAGGAGTTAAAGTAGACACACTCATCCAGACTGGTAGGAGGGGCAGAGTAGGGTGGCCAGGCAGAGAGGGGTCTTGGCAAAGTGGTGGCTGGCAGACCCCAGGGGTGCAAGGTGGCAGCGGGTGAACCTAGCCAGGTGGTGGATTGTGGAACAGGGTTCGGTGCGAAAGGTGGCTGGCAGATTGGGCAGTCCCACATTCACACGCAGATAAACCAGGCGAAACTGGGGAATGAGACAGACCATGCAACCCAGGGTCCCAGCACTCAGAAATAAAACCTCAAACCACCGATTGAAAACACCTGTGGGGGTTGAGGTGTCGGGAGAGACTCCCAGACTCACAGGAGAGTTCTTTGGAGAGACTTACAGGGTCCTAGAATGTACACAAACCCATCCACCTGGAAAACAGCTCCAGAAGGGCCCAGTTTGCTTGGGAGAAGCAGGGGAAGTGACTGAAATCTGGCAGATAGTGGAGCAAGTGCCATTGTTCCCTCTCAGGCCCCTGCCCCACATACAGCATCACAACCCATCGATGTGGGTTACCCTGCCTTGATGAACACCTAAGGCTCCACCCCTCACTACATAACAGGTACACTGAGACAAAAAAAAAATGGCTCAAATGAAAGAACAGATCAAAGTTCCAGAAAAAGTACAACTAAGTGATGAAGAGATAGCCAACCTATCAGATACACAGTTCAAGTACTGGTAATCAGGATGCTCACAGAATTGGTTGAATTTGGTCACAAATTAGATAAAAAAAATGAAGGCTACAAGGTGAAATAAGAACAATGTACAAGGAACCAATAGTGATGGGAAGGAAACTGGGACTCAGATCAATGGAGTGGACCAGAAGGAAGAAAGAAACATCCACTCAGAAAAGAATGAAGAAACAAGAATTCAAAAAAATGAGAAGAGGCTTAGGAACCTCCAGGACATATTTAAACATTCCAACATCCGAATTATAGGGGTACCAGAAGGAGAAGAGGAAGAGCAACAAGTGGAAAAGTTATTTGAACAAATAATAAAGGAGAACTTCCCCATTCTGGCTAAGGAAATAGACTTCCAGGAAGTCTAGGAAGCTCAGAGAGTCCCAAAGGAGTTGGACCCAAGGAGGAACACAGCAAGGCACATCATAATCACATTACCCAAGATGAAAGATAAGGAGAGAATCTTAAAGGCAGCAAGAGAAAAGAAGACAGCTAACTACAAAGGAGTGCCCATCAGACTGTCAGCTGATTTCTCAAAAGAGACCTTATAGGCAAGAAGGGACTGGAGAGAAGTATTCCAAGTCATGAAAGGCAAGGACCTGCATCCAAGATTGCTCTATCCAGCAAAGCTTTCATTTAGAATGGAAGGGCAGAGAAAGTGCTTCTCAGATAAGGTCAAGTTAAAGGAGTTCATCATCACCAAGCCCTTATTTTATGAAATGTTAAAGGGACTTATCTAAGAAAAAGAAGATAAAAAATGTGTAGAGTAAAATGACAGCAAACTCACAATTATTAACAACCACACCTAAAACAAAAAATAAATACAAACTAAGCAAACAACTAGAACAGGAACAGAACCACAGAAATGGAGATCACATGAAGGGTTAGCAACAGGCAAGTGGGAGGAGGAGAGAGGGGGAAAAGGTGCAGAGAATAAGTAGCATAGGTGGTAGGTAGAAAATAGACAGTGGGAGGATAAGAATAGTATGGGAAATGAAAAAGCTAAAGAACTTATAAGTATGACACATGGACATGAACTAAAGGGGGGAATGTGGGTGGGAGGAGGTGTGCGTGGTGGAGGAGAATGAAGGGGGAAAATGGGACAACTGTAATAGCATAACCAATAAAATATGTTAAAAAAAACAAGGGAGGAAGGAGCCCTAACAGGTCAAAGTTGCTTTAGTTATATGAAGCATATGCCCTTTATGTAAAATTTGTATTGTTTTTATGGTTCTTTAATTGAGAACCCAAGGATAAGAAAACAGGGCTTGCCTCCTCTGTGCTCTGAAAACCATTAAAGTTTAGTTTTAAGGGATGTAGGCAGAGTTTGCTCTTCTCTTGTTTTACATGTGTTTTCTTACTGATGTAGCATCACTGCTCCCCAAAGAAAGTAGAAATATTAGACTATTTATGGTCAGGTCAGTTTTGAAAAGGGTGCATGTGTAACTGCAGGGGCTATAAGCTTACAGTGTCACACTGCACATGGCATCTGCAAGGTGCAGAGTGGGGTTAACAAACTTTCTTTTTCTGTTGAGATTCAGATACTAAATGCCTTGGCTCAGGGGTTGTAAGTGGCCCCCGCCACAGCTCCAAGTTTCCAGCCCTGGACAGGGATGTAGCATACACAGCACATAAACAAAGGGATGTGGCTGTGTTCCTGTGCACAACTTCATTTATGGGGCTTGACATTTGAATGTCATATAGTGTTCATGTGTAGTGAAATACCACTCTTTTTATTTTTTTCAACTATTTAAAATGTAAAAATCATTCTTAGCTTATTGCCTATACAAAACAGATATGGACTGGACATGGGTCTACAGGCCATAGTTTTGAGGTTCCGGATAGAGAGGAGAAACAGGATTCTAAGGCCCATTGACAAGATCTTAGTTCAAATTCTCTCTACTAAGTATTAACCATATAACCTTTGGTAAGTCATTAACTTCTCCAAGTTTCAGGTTTCTCGGAGAAGCATAATGACCAAACCGTGGAGATGACAATCAGTGACAAAGTGGGACACAAAATGGGAATCAGTCCCTAAAGCTCTGAGGAGGCTAACTTTCTCTCTAAGGGAGCCTGAGAACACATTTCAATTGGTGGTAGTCAAACTCCTAGCAACAGATCTTACTTTATTAAAATGAAAGTTCAATTTGTTTCATGTCTATTTACTCCATCAACATAATCCTTTGTTCCCATCAAAGGAATGAGACTGCTAAGAAACTACAAACTTCCTAAATTACAGGCTCACTGAGGAAGAAAATTCTCCATATATTCTCATCAGATACACAATAGAGTCCTTATTAAGTGACGGCAAGCTCTGTCCTGTGGTGAATCCAGCTAGGCTGACCGGTTTCTGTGGAATTCTTTGTTTTCCCTGGGGAGGTGAATTCTTTATCCAGGGACCGTGCCCTGCAAGTTCGCAGCACAACCAAAATGACAAATCATGTTTTTTCAGGATTTCTTGGATGTCATTAAGAGTTGGATCTATTAAGCTTCTTTTAGAATAAATAAAATCTGTGCCTGCAGCCTTAGTGGGACTCTGCTTCACCAGCCAGTGCCCCACAGAAAGAAAGGCCAAGTGACGGAAGCAAATGGGGATCCCTTACTGTGCCCTCCTGCTCCAAGTTTTCAAAGAGGTGGGCAGGTGTGTTCTGGGCCACACAGGCTCTGGGCCACACCGACACCTGTTACATCCCACTAAGGGAGTGGGTGCATTCAGTCACCCTTTGCTCATCCCCAAACATGGGGCATAGGAGCATCTTCCAGACACCAGTCCAGCTGCTCTGACAAGTGCAGGGTTTGGGAAGGAGGGAGTCACACCCCTTAGAGCTGTGGGCACCTCAGGCCAGACTGTGGAGGAAGGAGATGGGCAGGCCGAATGGGGGAGGAGGAGGAAGGGTGGCTGACAGCCAGAGAGGGCCTACACTGTGCCTCACTGGATTACAGGTACATCACATTGAGCAGAAATCAGGTCGGATCCACACACTGACATGGTCAGGTACTAACAGTGCGCCACTGAGAAGAATGAGAGGTGGGCAACATGCTAGGTAGATCTGCAGAGTGAGTCAGATGTTAAAAAGCACAGAACAGGGCACTGTGGGGCTTTGGCAAGGAGATCCTGAGGAATGCAGTGACGAAAAACATTTCAGTCCAGGCTCTTGCTTTCATGATGTGTGGGGAGGCAGGCTGCCTGGTGTTCATAACCCATCTTCTGTGGTGAAGTGAAAAAGCTTCAAAAATGTGCAAATCTGCCTTTATAAGATCTGTGTAAATCAAGAGACTGAACATGTTTACACAAGGTGGCTTATTTTTAATGTTTTCAGGATTTGGGAAAAGAAAAGCAGTGTGATTCGTGTATCATCTGAATAAATATTCTCTGTGGGTGGCAGGTCTGTGTGTTTATCTATCCATACAGATGTATACATGTACTCAGGGTGTGCAAATATGTGCACATGTTCACACACACACACACCCCCCTCAGCTGCAGAATGCGCTCTGTGTCAGTAATGTGGGCTGCTGTTTAGGAACAGAATTAACCAAATTAATATTATTTTTTCATGTGGAGGGAGGTCTGGCCTGCCATGTTTCTATTTTTATTTCTTTTGGCTTATTTGCCACCCACATTCCTAAAAGAAAGCAGAAAAGACATTTTTAATTCCTGTGTGCTGGTTGGCTCCCATGTATACTTTAATTTGGGAGGATTTTTTAAAAAATGTTTGTAGTTTGGCTGCCCTGCCTGCCTTACAAGAATTCAGACTTTTGGTTGCTGGCAAGAAAAGACCAAAAATGGTTCCAGCAGCCAAGTCTCTACTCCAGTGACAGCCGCTGACTCAAAGAGACTCCCATGCGGGTATGAATGAAGATCCAGTCAGCATGGGCCTGATGTCTGGGGACATAGTGGACTCGTTAGGAAGACAGGTTTTCAAGTTTCAGCCTTGACTATCCTAATTCCTAGCTATGCACCTTTTACCAAGGTACTTAACCTCGGCTCTTTTATCTGTGAAATGAGGCTAACACCACTCACTACATAAGACCGCTGGAAGGACTGGGGGAAATAATGAATGTGAAGCATGGAGCACAGTGCCTGGCACATGGAAAAAGTGCAGAGAGTGATAGATGGGAACACAGTACATTTGCATTGATTATTTAAGACTCTTACACCACTTCCCCATCTTGTTCACTCCATTTTTTTGTGACCTGACACTCATTCATTTATTCATTCATTTATTCACCAACTTATTTATATGTATAAAGCCTTGTTCCAAAATGCACTTCAAGTGGCTGGTGTCAGTGTCCTATGAGGTTTCCTCCTCCCAATTCCTATTAAAGAGATGTAACTACATTAAGAAAAATAGTTGTAAAAACATATGTAGACCCTGTGCTTGACCCCCTGCTCAGGACACCTGCTCTGGCCTGCAGCCATATCCTCCTGGCTTCAAAGGCCCTGAGTACAGGAACAAAGTGTCTGAGCCCCGGGGGTCAGCAAACACAAAAACATCTCCAAGGTGAGCTTACAGAGCTCCTGACCTTCCAGGATCCAGGAACCAACTGGGGAGTCCAGTTCATCAGAGGAGATTTAGCTGGGTCCACGCTCCTGGAGAAGGTACTTGAGTAGCCTTGCTACAGGTGAACCAGAATCATCCTTCTCTCTGGGCCCTTCCCCCTGGGTGCACTGAGGGCTCCTGAGACTACCTTCCTAGCCAGGGGAGCTGGGGTTGGATGGCCAACCCCTGGAATTGTCAAGGCATTTGAGAAGAGACTGATGTTACTTCCTCTGGTACACGCAGCTGTTTGAAATCTAGAAAGCGGGAGGAGAGACTCCTCATTGAGGGGAACACTGGCCCCATGTGGAGACATAGGCCTCCCTGGGCCCCAGGGCAGGCAGGAGCTGCCCCTCCCCCATTATTCCTGCCTTCAAGGGTTCCAGCTGGGGAGTGGTTGGGGATGTTTTTCATTTGCTTGTTTTTTATTTTTTTCTCTCTTTTTCCAGCAATTTCCCTGCAGCAAGTAGCCTGCTTTTCCTGGGAGGCCTCTTAAAGGCAGAGTTTCACCCCTGACTGGGGGACAGCTAGCTTCCAGGCCTCGGTCTCAGTGATTGTCTCTGAGGTCGTTTCCCTTTCTCTGAGTCACTGTCTCCCATCTCCGCAGCTTGTAACCCTCACAGATGCGTAAACAGGGCATGAAAGGATGAACAGGAGTGTTCTGAGCAGGCGAAGGAATGGAAGTCACCATGCAGAAGAAATAAGCACAGGTCTTGGCTGGAGAAAGGGAGGCAGACCCCGAAATCCTTGCAGTCACTTGAACATCTTGGGACTTTATCTGGTGAGAGACAGATGAGTGGGAACAAAATTTATACCTCTCTGGATGTTCAGCAGCTCCTTTGCAGCCTGCTCTGTTGATACCAAGCAAAGATTAGAGAGGGCAGACCATTGACCTTGGAATCACAAGGCAGCCTGGTATCACAGGAAACTCTGAGTCCTTCAAACTGAAGGATTTGGAGACAACAGTGGATTTTGATTTTTATCAAATGCCTCAACACCCTATTGCTTCCTCTTTGGAATCACAGCTCCTAAACCATACCTGCCCATTCCTGGAATTCTTTTAACACCAGTATGGCCATGCTCCTCATAGTGCCCTGGTGCTAAAAGAAACTTCACTGAATCCCTGCCCCTGTCCACAATCAGAAATTACCACAAACTGACCCATGGAGTTTAACTGACTATCACACCATCCCTTGCTAATGCCAACTTGCATTTCTTTTGGTTCTTATGGTGAGGGAGGAGGAAAGTTTGCTCTCAAGGTTCTTTTGGCTGTTGTAATAATCAAATAGGCATGAGACAGATTAGCAAGAGAAAAAGACCAAATTTGATTACATACGTATGTATGGGAATCCACAGACATGAAAGAGTCAGGGATCCCACACACATGAGAGGTTTATAGACTGAAAGGGAGTGGGGGTGTGTACGGTATCTTGAGGTAGGGATGAGGTAAGATGCCTTGGGGCTTCTTCAAAGGGTCCTTGCAGGATGATATAAAGAGCACATATTTAGTAAATAGTAGTTTTCTTGCCCTATAGATAGGTTAAGGGAATTAAGGGAGGGATGGAAGTTTCTCTTGAGCCTGAGGCTGAAGTTGCCTTTAACTCAAACCAATCCACATACCACAGAGGCACATCTTGGGATGACTAGTTCTGACAGTTCCAAAGGGACTTGCTTTTGCTACCATGTAAGGAAATAGCAAAATATCTGCTTGACCTCCGTGTGCAAACATGTCCTCAGGGGTTTGCATGTAGTGGGGCTGAGGACCCTGGAGGGTGAGGGGTTGGGGTGGTTGTGATGAAACCTTGACAGAGGCATCACCAGCATGGTTGTTGGGAGTGGAGAAGGGAATGAGGGAGGACTCAGGAGAGAAATGGAATTTCACAATAGTCAACATTTTCAATCCACACAATTTTAGGGAAGGAGAAAAATTAGCCAATAACAAAAGAAACAAATGGGAAATAAAGATACAAATTGGTGGGTTTCAGGTCTTTTAAGAAATGGAATTTATAGGATGAAAGCTACCACAGAAAGCCTCTCTCTGAGCTGGCTACCACCCCAGAGGGCCTGACTTGGCTGTTGGAAAGGAAAGTCTTCCCAATTGCAGGGTTTTGGTGTTACCCACACCCCTCCCCCAGCCCAACCGGAAATGTCCCTGTACTTCATGCAGCCTTTCAAAGGGACACTCCCAAATCTGTCTCTATTTGAAAGAACACTGGTGGGTGATTCAAGGCTAGGCAGGGCCATGCTCCAGCTGGCAGGCCAGCAGGGAAGGGATGCTCCAGTAACTGAGGGCCTGAAGCTGTGCTACTCTCAGTGAGCAAGGAAGCACTTTATAAAAAGAGCACCACCTCTGGCGGCCTTTTCTGTGGACTCACCACTTTTCTTTTGTGTCTTCTCAGCAACCGTTAGCTTTTCGTTAGCTTTTTTTAAAAGTATATTTTATGATTACGCTACTACCGTTGTCCCACTTTTTCTCCCCTTTATTCCCCTCTGCCCTGCATTGCCCCTCCCATCAGAGTCCCCCCACCCTTAATTCATGTCTGTGGGTCCTATATATAAGTTCTTTAGCTTCTTCATTTCCTATACTATTCTTAACCTCCCCTTGTCTATTTTGTACCTACCATTTATACTTCTTATTCCCTGTACCTTTTCCCCCATTCTTCCCCTCCCCATCCCCACTGATAACCCTCCCTGTGATCTCCATTTCTCCAATTCTGCTCCTGTTCTGGTTGTTTGCTTAGTTTGCTTTTGCTTGTTTATTTTTTAGATTCAGTTGTTGATAGTTGTGAGTTTGTTGTCATTTTACTGCTCATAGTTTTGATCTTCTTTTTCTTAAATAAGTCCCTTTAACATTTCATATAATATGGGCTTGGTGATGAACTCCTTTAACTTAACCTTGTCTGGGAAGCACTTTATCTGCCCTTCCATTCTAAATGATAGCTTTGCTGGATAGAGTAATCTTGGATGCAGGCTCTTGCCTTTCATGACTTGTAATACTTCTTTCCAGCCTCTTCTTGCCTGCAAGTTTTCTTTCAAGAAATCAGCTGATAATTTTATGGGCACTCCTTTGTAGGTAACTCTCTCCTTCTCTCTTGCTGCTTTTAAGATTCTCTCCTTCTCTTTAATCTTGACTAATGTAATTATGATGTGCCTTGGTGTGTTCTTCCTTGGGTCCAATTTCTTTGGGACACTGAGCTTCATAGACTTCCTGGAAATCTATTTCCTTCTCCACATTGGGGAAGTTCTCCTTCATTATGTTTTCAAATAAATTTTCAATTTCTTGCTCTTCCTCTTCTCCTTCTGGTACCCCTGTGATTCAGATATCGGGGCATTTAAAGTTGTCCCAGAGGTTCCTAAGCCTCTCTGCATTTTTTTGAATTCTTGTTTATTCATTATGTTCTGGTTGCATGTTTATTTCTTCCTTCTGCTCCAAACTGTTGATTTAAGACCCAGTTTCCTTCCCTTCACTGTTGGTTTCCTGTATATTTATTTATCTTTATGTCACTTTGCATAGCCTTCACTTCTTCCTTTATTTTGCGACCACACTCAATCATTTCTGTGAGCACCCTGATCACCAGTGTTTTGAACTCTGTATCTGCTAGGTTAGCTATCTCCTTGTCGCTTAGTTCTTTTTCTGGTGTTGCGATCTGTTCTTTCATTTGGGGCATATTCCTTTGTCTAGGTACACTTGCTACATTGTAAGGGGAAGAGCCTTAGGTATTCACCAGGGCGGGGCAACCCTCTTCTCTGCTTTGTGGGGCTATATGTGAGGGAAAGGTCAGAGAGGGAACAATGTCCCTTGCTCGGCTCTTGCTCTGCTTTCAGTCACTTCCTCTGCTTTCCACAAGCAAATTATGCCCTTCTGGTGCTGATTCCAAGGTGGGTGGGAGCAACTGTTACCTTAAGATATTGCCATTAAAATGTGCTCATGAAGCACCCTTATTGGAGCAAGTGTGTGTGTGGTGTGCATGTGTGTGTTACTTTAGCTGAGAGGAAATTTACTTCCCTCTTAAGGCCAAATTTAACATTAAGTTGTGTACTTCAAACCACCCAGATTTAAGCCATTGGTTTTTTAATGGTGGCTAATGGGGGAAGGATCTCATTGACATAAAAGTCATTTTCAGAAAGCTCAGCAATATCATTCTCCCAATGACACTGCTGCACCTTCCAAACCCACCTTCCACCATGTCTTTATCCGGTATTTCTTTCTAAACTTCTCCCCTTCTTGTTTCACAGAATTAGCAGAAAGTTGATGAATTTAAAAAGACAAAAGAAATGAGGTATAAAATGCTGTTGTAGCACCACTAGTCCAGATATGTGTTAAAGGACTAGAAAAGCAAAGAGCTTCCCTCTCTCTTCTTTTTATTGGCCCCTGCAGCAGAGTAATGGAAACGGTAGGGTTTTTTGTTTATTTGTTTTTGTTCTTGAGTCATCCAAATGTGAGTGCAAATCCTTATTCTTTCCCTTGCCAGCTATGTGAAGTTGGGCAAGATACTTCGGTTCTCTTAGCCTCCATGTCCTCATCTGTAATTTAGAAAAAGCAATGTGTAGCTCACAGAGTTTTAAGAAAGTAGCTCACAGAGTTTTGAGAAAGAAGTGCATAAAATAAATATAAGTGCCTCCACCATAGTACATATTCATTGCCTATTTCTCTCTACTTCTCATTTTGCTGAGTCTCTAGACCTAGTAATTTTTCTCTGTTGTATTTCAGTCTAATTATCACATGTTTTTCAAGCACCTGGTATGTGCCAGATCTTTGCACCAGGATCCAAACAGAAACAAGATGTGGTTCATCTCTTCAAGAGCAACCTCTTACTGGAGCCAGGAAGTAATAAACTATCATGGGGAGACCAGGACAGGAATGCCTAATACTTCTTGGAGATGATGTGGGAGGTAGGAGGGGTTGTCCCTGATGAGGCAACACTGATCAAGAGCCTTGAGGGATATTGGAGTTGGGAGAAAGGTGTTCTGGGACAAGAGGAGCAAATGCAAGCATATATATGGAAACCACAGAGTTTAGCAGGAGAGTTGGAGAGTGCTGGGGTGTGAGGCTGCATAGCGGAGAGGAGTCCAGATCAAGAAGAGCTCTGTATGTTAAGCTTGGGACTCAGTTTGAAAACTGTGAAGAGCCTTTAAAGGAGTTTAGGTTAAGGAGAGCTGTTAACACAAGAAGGATTTTCCCTGAAGCACCCTGAGCCAACTCTAAGAAATACTGGTACTTGTTACACAAAGTGCTTCTTTCATATGAACATGAAGTACAGAGTTCATAGGCCAGGAGTCTTATCTCCGCCATTGGTTAATGGTGCCATCTTAGTCAAGTCACTTACCTTCTCATGGTCTAAGTTTTCACATCTCTGAAATGAAGATGTTGGACTAGATAATATCCAAGTGTCCTCCCTCCCATCTTTAACGTAGTCTATGATTTCATAATTTTGTCATTGTTTTTTGGAATTTATTTTATAATTTATATGCTAGCATGATTACTGGGACCTAATAAGTATCAATTACTTTTCTATATTTCATGTAAAAATTAGGTTGCTAAAATGTATGATGTTATAGTGTAATAATCTAGGAGTCAGATGTTTATTTTGTAGTCTGGGCTGGGTTAGAAATTATTTGTGCAACTTAGAATAAATTATTTTACTTTTCTGGACCACTTACCCCTGCCCTCCAATACCAGGTCTAAAAATGGGTAAACTGAGAGACAAGGGTAAGATTTGACTCTTAAGTTCATGCAACTTTGTTCTACTTCTTAGGATGACTAGAAAATATCCCTATTTCAATTTAAAAGTGTCTACATCAGAACTGAAGAGATTGAGTATCTTTTGCAAAAGATATGTTTATTTCATCTACCAACACTACACCCCACAAAAACTAAGCAAAAATCATTTTAACTTCGTTTTTAAAACTAAATATGATTTCAGTTTAGAGATTTGGTCTGTTGCTCTTTTTGTATTTTAAATTACTGGAAAAAATTACATGTGTATTAAAGATATCTAAAAACCCAAAGACTATGCACAGGACAAAAAATCAGAAATAGAAAACATGTAATTTCATTCACCCAAAAATAAACTCATTTTGTTTGTACTTTTTCCCAAAATAATTAATCAAACCATGTATACTCTTACATGACTTGACCAAAAGATCCCTCACCATACACTAAAATGCAATAAAGTTTTAAGGGTCTTCTCAGCTTCAGACTAAAAATGAAATGCTGAGGTGTAATACTGATAAAAAGTGATGTGATGTGAGTGTGTAAGAAGTGATGGGAAACCCAGGAAGGGAGCTAATGAACCCTTTCTGGGAGGGAGTTCACAGCTGAATCTGAAGGTCAGATGTCAAATCTGCCAGGCATAGGGGAGCAGAAAGCATGTCCCAGAAGAAACAGCCCATGAGAAACCTAAAAACCTTGATAGTCTGTGGCCTGTTGGAGGCCAAGAAGGACTTTAGTTTCCCTAGTGGGTGGGATGAGTGGGTTCATTCAACAGGAGGTGATGGGTGGAGGTTGTCCTGGTTATGAACAGCTCTGTTTTCCAGGTTGTGGAGTATGGAATTGCTTCTGATGACAGTGGGGAACCAGAGACTTTATAGAATCAGTAACTGCCTTATATTAAAGCAAATGTTATTGAGTGAGGACCACCAAAATCCGGCTTTACTCTTTT
Organism: Phyllostomus hastatus; assembly: GCF_019186645.2. Classification (NCBI taxonomy): domain Eukaryota; kingdom Metazoa; phylum Chordata; class Mammalia; order Chiroptera; family Phyllostomidae; genus Phyllostomus; species Phyllostomus hastatus. The sequence continues at coordinate 4,879,913 of NW_025333857.1, forward strand.
AAGGATAGATTTTTTTAATCTGGTGCTTAAAAGAAGTCTTCACAAGCCAAATACAGTCCTTATGAACATTTCTCAGAAAGCTCTCATAATCGCTGCAGAAGCCTTTTGAGTTCTTTAGTGGTGTGCCTTAATACATACTGCATTCTAATGACATCCTTAAAGAGCGGCCTGGGCAGGAGTTGTTTAGGCCACTTTCCTCCATAGGAAGAAATGTGTTTAGCTCTGTTAGGGCTCACGGAAAGGCTTTGATGAGGAGGAATGGTTTGGAAACCCTGTACTAGGGAGTTTGGAGTTCTGGGGATTTTCCAGAAGAGTCTGTTTTTCTAAACTAGCTCATTTGCGCCACCAAGTGGGAGAATTCTAGAATGCAGTCTTGAAGGTTTTTGAAGAGTGGATCCAGCTGAGCCTTCCTTACTGAAGTCTCTGATCTGCCATTTCAACTGTTCTTTCCCTATAAGAATGTTAGCAGACATCCCAGGACACAGTTTTTCTCCTGCATTTTGAGGCTGTATGGTGTGATGAGAAAAGCACTGGCTCTGGCTTTTCACAGAGTAACTCAATAACTTTGGGTAAGTCCCACATTCTCTCTCAAACTCTTCTCTCCTGCTTTTTTTTTTTAAGTATCTATAGTCTTTTAGTGACATATAATCTGTTTTAGTATTTACCATTACACCTGTTCAAAGTGGCATTAGTCTGGGTAATTAAAATCATCACTTTAGCATTGTGAAAATTTAGGGATGACTATGACCATCTATGATTAATATATGTACAATACATAAGTCGATATCATCTGAGTGCATATTCATAAGAATGTCTTAGATGCCTTAACCACAGTTACATGGTGGAGTACAAAAAGCTGACCTCTGCACCCTACCTGAGTTTAAACCTCAGCCCACCACCTCCTATGTGACAATGTTATGTTACTCTCCATCTTTGAGCCTATTTCCTCCTCAGTCCAACAGGGACTGCAAATCTTACTTCACAGGGTTAAGATGAGGGTTCCATGATGTAATTGTGTAGAGCAGTACCAGGCACAGACTGAGGGACAGTAGACCTCTGTTTGGTGGAAGCAAGTCTTACTGTTTAGTCTCTGCAGCTACCTGTTTACCCAGAGAAAACCACTTCTGCTCTGAGGCCCAGATTTCTCTTCTTTCAAACAGGGTCTTAGTTTCTTCTCCAGAGTTTTACAGATGGAATGAGGGAACACAAATTCCACCCCCTTCCCAAGTACCTGGCACCTCCTAGGGGCTTGACAAATGGTAGCTCATTTCTTTCCAAAAGTATTGACCCATTGCAAATAATTACAGAATTAGTTATAAAGCCAAAATTGTGTTTATCCTGTGATCTCTCCCTCACTCTCTCAAACAGACACACACACTCTGCATCCCCACCTTATTTTTCCTGCCTCTATCATCAGTTACTAAAAAGCACAAGAATCTTTGGCAGCTTAAAAAAGAGCAGATCCACTTCAAAATCATCAGCATTTATTTTCCTTCCTCACACCGAGTGCATGGGTCCTCATCTGAACAGCTGTGCATTTACCTGTCTCCCCACCTCTGCCCTCCCCATCCTGCCCAGGTCCCTCTGCTCAGTCACAGCAACTGCACATCACTGGCAGCCCCACCTCAGCCACTCTCCCCCCTACTGTGGCCCCTATACTCCAGTTCCTCTCCTCACCCCCGCCCCCCGACACTCCTTCTCTATGTTTTGGAGTTCTCAATGGGTATGTGATCAGAGAGGTTCTCTCAAGCCCCTTATCCCCAGCACAAGTGACTGCCACCAGGTGTGTGCTTCTGAAGAGATTAGGAAAGGGGATTCATGTATATTGAGTCCATGTACTTGTTAACACTTTTACTCTTTCCAGTCACTTTCCCAGGGAGCTATTGCCATTCTGTTTCAGGTGAGGAGACTGAGAGCCCATTGCTTCCTTGGTTAAACCACTTTTTATCAAACACCAATGGCCCGGAACTGAGAATACGACAGCGAATAGCAGCCACAGCGCCATCCTTCGTGGTGCTTACAGGATCTGATGTGGGATGAATTTGGGAGTCAGGAATGAAACAAATAGTGGACTGTGTGAAGAGGGGTAGAGGAGAAGGACATGCGTTGTCTTGGAGATTAGGGAAAGCACCCTAAAAAGGGAGCATTCCAGCCAAGACCTGAGAGCACAGAGAGGTCCCCTGAGGGCAGTGAAGGCAGATATGGGAGCTAAATGTGGGTGAATTCAGTTCTACTCTGCCTTATGGCCTCTCTTCCTCTGTATATTTATATTTATGTTATTTTATTGATAGCTTGCAATCTACAGCTCTTTCTCCAGGATAGATTGCAGCTTGTGAACAAGAAACTCATCTCCCAGATACCTGCTACATAGTAAAAATAATAAGCCTAAATAGATGCTAACTTTATATACATACACACACACACACACACACCATGCCTGTATTTAGTAATATTCTAGGGGCACAAAAGTGCCTAAATTCTTCCATGTATATTCTGTTACTTCTTTAACCAATATATTTTCTAAGAGTCTCTGAGCACCTGGGCACTCCCTTGTTCAGGCTCCTTTTACTCAGGTGTTTCCTATTTTATAAGCAGGGGTGGGTGACCCAGGATCAGTGCACAGGAAAGCTAGCAGCTGGCATCAGTTCTGCAGCAGGTGGATTTGGACACAGTTCATTCATCTAATAGAAATAGCATTAAAGGTGTCCTCCCAAATGCTGCATGGTACAGAGCTCATTCCAGCTTCCCAGACCATGTTTGATGAAGAAAGAGTTGCTGCTACCCTATGCCAGGCACTGTGCAGAGGGTGAGTGTACTCGGTGAAAGCATGTATAGTGGTTGAATGAGCGCTTCTTTTTTCTGACACTCAACAGCTCACAGTGGAGTAGGGCTAGCAGATATGCCCACAGTCCATGCACACACACAAAGTACATTCCAGCTCATTGCCTGCAAAGACTCCAGGTGGACGCAAGTGGAGGGAGTTGCTAATTTCATGGTGGGTTGAGCGAGAGTGTTGGCAGATCTGCCAGGTAGGTGAAAGTCCTCTTGCCTGACTGGGAAAGTGTATGGCATTTAGCCAAGGCAAGAGGGCAGGATGTGGTAGGAGCAGGCTTCAGGCAAGGGTCTTAGCCTATGCAGAGAGGCCCAGAGAAAGAGAATGGGTGGTGCATTTAGGACCCGTAAAAGCCCACAAGAGCCAGGCAGGTGGTAGGGGTGTGAAAGGCAAGGTGTTGACTGCATGTCAGACCATTGGTATAGTGTTCATTTCCATTAAGGAATGTCTTCCCTCCCGTTCTTCTTGACTTATACCATCTTTAGTGGCAACAGGTAAAGGGAAGTCACTCTCTAAGAAACACGGCATTCCAAATCCAATGATCCTGCCATACTGTATCAGGGGTGTCAAGCTCATTTTCACCGGGGGCCACATCAGCCTCACGGTTGCCTTCAAAGGGCTGAATGCAATTTTAAGACTGTAGAAATGTAACTATTCTTTAACAGTTAAGCAAGAGCTCAGTGCTGCCGCTGGGTAGAAGCAAGGTGCAGAGCTGGATTAAATAAGGTGGAGAGCCAGATTCAGCCCATGGGCGCTGTGTTTGCCACCTGTGCTCTAAGTGATACTTGGTTCCTGTTGGAGAGGCAGCTGGGAGTGGTGGGGTCTGGGGAAAACTAGAGAGCATAGTCTCCCTCTGAAGAGGACAGCCAGTTAACTCCAGCTGCCCAGAGGCTTCAGATCTTGCAATAGTTCAGAAAAAGCAAGCAACCCAGATTTTTGGCAAGTTAGCTGTGTTTTTAAACATTGATTTGATTTAAAAACAAAACAAAACAAACAGAAGACATCTGCAAGCTAAGCCTTTTTCATGGGCTATGCTTGCTAGCTCTTGTTTAAAGACTCCAGAGGTCACAAGGGTATTGGCAGAACCCTTCAACATGTCATCTCTGCTGTGAGTTTTCCCTAACCATCCTTCTCCCCCTGCTTTCCAGAAAGAGATGACGAGCAGGATGTGTCACTAAGACCCCATCTTACCCTTCGAAGAAAGAGGAAAGCTGTTTGTTCCTGAAGTTCCAGGTGGACAGGAGGGAGACCTCACGGGATGAAATGGCGTACAGACTTCCAGGAGCAGGCAAGCTGTAGACAAGGGGTGATTCCTGAGAGACGTCCCCCATCCCTTCCTGTGCTCTTAACCCTGAGTGCTGCTAGCCACGACCTGTGGGCCAGCTGTCCACAGCATGAGAGAAGGACTGCCCCTCCGCTCCTGGCTCTGGAGGAAGCTTCCTGATTGTGTGGCAGTTCTGCCTGGGACCTGTGCCCAAGCAGTGCTGGAATTCAGGTTGTGAGACCAAGATACTGTTTGTACTCTTCCACCTATCCACTGGCTGTCCACTGGCTGACTTTTCTGTATGTGTTTTCTAAGTACCAAGTGCTTTTAGATCTCTGGTTACAAAGCAAATTTTTCTACAACGAGCCTTCCTTTTGGGTCCCTGAGGACTCCCACCCCGATCATGTGTCTCAGCTGTGTGCGGGGCTGCGGAGCCTGGAGAGACCGGAGGCCCCACCGCAGCACTGGCACTGTCTTCCTAATGGGCGGTTTCATCAGGGACACCCTGAGGGGTGGCTGGTCTCTGCCCCCAACAGGGTCTACACCCTTTAACTACAGGGAAGAGACTGATTTCTAGCAAAATGCCACCACGTTGCCAGTTTACCCTGAGTGTTTTTTATAACCACTCCACTCCTTGTTTCTTCCATTCAAGATATTTTTCCTGTTTCCCAGAAGAGGAACAAAAGGAAGTTGTAAATGACTAAGGATGATCAGCAGAGGCCCTGAGCCAGATTAGTGCAGTGTTTGTTCTTAATTAGGGGGTAGGGAGTCATGGCTGTCTCTGCATAATACTAAAATTTCAGTGAAAAAGAAAAGTACAATTGCTTATTGATGCATGAAGCTCAGATTCTCCGAGCATTGACTTGGAACCTTCCTAGCTGGCCCTCTGAGCTTTTAAATGCAGTCCATGTTTTCTTCCTCTTCCTCCACACTTTCCTCTTTTCTGCTGTATTATATTATGGCATAAAATTACTTTCTGCCCCAGTGAATGTGCCACAGTTGCCAAGGTAACCGTGGAGCTGGAGCTCCTTCCTTCTTCCATCCTTCCCAAGTCTTGTGCTCCAGTAGACAGAGTAACACATTCTGTGCAACGCCCTGCCTGTTGGAACCTCCATGAGTTCTGCTTCAAGAATGTTGCCTTCTCTGATTCACCCTGAAGCTGTGGCTGCCCTGGGAGTCTGTGACTAGGCAGTGATAATACTTCCAGTGATCATTTGCATATGACAAAATCGCAATTGGTGGAGGGAAGTAGATAAGAATGTATTAGTGCATTTTAATGTAATACCGATTAAAGAATAACTAAACAACTCTGATTTTGTTTCATTTCATGTAATGTATTGAAGCCACTGGTGGCTGCCAGAGGCTAGAAAGCATGAAATCTTCTTGGTCCAAACTAAGAAAGGGCTGCCCGTCGGTATGGGGACATTCTGCCTCGACCCAACCTGGCGAGCCAACCCTTGCTTTGCATCTCGTCCAAGCTGTCTCATGGAATCCAAATCCTGCTACCTCTCTCCAAATTGTGCTCTCAACAGGCACTGCCCCATCCCCATTTTAGAGGCAAGGGAGGCAAAGATTTTTTTAGCATCATTTTTGGCAGAAAGAATATTTGACTGTCCTAAGAATCCAGAGAAAAATAAATTAGGAGCCCCCGCAATGCGCAGTAAGTACAGTACGTGGAACGCCGGAAGGAGGGACAGAGAGCGGCTGTGTGGAGCCCACGCCCTGGGAGGAGCTCGGAAGCGCTGCGCTGCGGAAAGCCTCAGGAGTCCTGCATTAAAAACTGACTGTTTTCCCGCATTTCAATCAAATAAGATGCTGGACTTGGAAGACATTTGACACTAATTCTTTCTAATGTTATTTCTGTTAACTGTTTGTGCATATAAAATTTTCATTCAACTTAAAAATCCAAACATTTTTTCAACTTCTTGAAACAGTTCCTTCCTGGTTGTATTGCTAATTGCTCTAATCAACTCCTCTAGGATAAGTTCTGGCACACTACTCTCATTTTTTAATTACAGAGTATTTTTATTCCCACAGACCTTGTTTGGCAAATCCTAAAGAAAATCATTACAGGCCGGTTTTTGGTTTTAATCTCCTTGGCCCAACTACATCATTAGTACATCTCATTGGGAGCGGAAAGTCTTCTGAGCTCCCGGCAGCCCGCAGGCACCAGCGGCTCTCTGGGTCTGAGACTGACACCTTGCTCCTTCCTCTGAACCTTGCTGGCTCCCCTTCATTTTCCATTATTGTTTCAGTTGAATTATACATGTAGCTACTATTATTTCTTTCTGAAAAATTTCAAAAAGGAGACATTTCAATGGACATCGATATACCCATCACTTACCTGCATCAATTGTTAACATTCACTTAATTGCTAGCATTTCCATATTTTGTCTGTCTCTGTAAATATACACATTCTTACTGATGGAACACTTCAAAATATGTTGCAGACATCATAAAACTTGAAAACACTTTATCAATTATCCCCAAAGTGTTTATATATTTTGTTTTAAATCCAAAATCCAATTAAGAATCATACATTGCTATTTAGTTGTCATTCTTCTGAGTTAATAGATTGGAGTTCCTGTGTGTGTGTGTGTGTGTGTGTGTGTGTGTGTGTGTGTGTAGTGTGTCCTTCATGACACTGCCTTAAAAAGTTAGGTCTGCTTTGTTTACAGACTGTCCACAGTCTGGGATTCTTTTTCTGTTTCATCCCTCATTATTAGATTCCGGATAAACATTTTTTTAGCAAGAATGTTATATATGTGACGTTGTCTCTTTTCTATTGCATTAAATCTGGAAGCATATAATGTCAAGTTGTCTCACAATGTTAAGCTTGATCAGTGGGTTCAGGTGTCAGGGGTCTGTCAGACCCACTCATTATAATGTTCTATAATTCATTATGAAACTCTGGAACTCAGCACACATACATTTTATAAATGTGCACAGCCTTATTTTTCTCAAGGAGGACCAGGATCTCCCAAGGATTGCAACCATTGCAGTTAGAAGATGTAGTAGTGACAAGGAATTCATCTCTTTCCATTTAACAGAGGTGAAGGGGAACCAAAATGTTCCCTGTGCGGGCAGTACATGAGCATGCTGGCTAATGAGAAGTTATATGGTCCAAAATCCAGAGTTGAAATGTATGTAATGTCTTTTTTTCCCACCCCCAATGACCCCCCATTCAGACCCATGTTTATTTTAGAGAGCATGTACTTTCATTGAAAAGCATGCATTTTGTGCCCAAGAGCAAAAAATTGGGGTGGTATAGATATTACAAAGGGACAAAGTTTGTACACCGATATGAAGTATATATGTGGTATGATCATTTCATGGGGGTAGAGGATGATTTTGAATTAAATGTCTAAAAATGCTTCTTAGGAGGGTAACGATGAAAAGGAACTTGGTTGGGAATACTCAGGTAGATTCAGTTTCTGCTTCCAAAAATGGTTAATTTTCTCTTCCTGGAGTGTTTTCTCATTTCTGAGGGGCAGAATGAATGAAAGCAACTTTTAGAGATTTCTTAATCCATTCCTTCTACCTTCCCAAACTATATGAGTAACATTCCAGGTGAAAAGAAAAAAAAAACAATTCTACTCTCAAAGACTGTCAGGTATAGAAATTCTACAGTGTCCTTGAGTATAATGCACTGAACACTTTATACCATCTGAAACTTCCATTCAACTTGAGCCAAACTATTAGCTTTGAGTTTCAGTTCACCTTTTTAGAATCTCACATTTTAAAAAGATCCAAAGATTAAATAGAATAAGTAAAAATATAATAAATGAGAGCTTTATTTGCATGCCTATTAAGTATTTGAAGACCAACACCAGTTGCCCTTCAGCCTTTTTTTCCTTTAACACTCTCCAATGGACAAAGTCCCCCAGAAGCCTTATTGCCCTCATACTAACATGTCTGTGGCCCCACTTGAAGCCTGCCAAAGCACTCCCTGTCACTGTGCACTAGGATGTAACCGGCAGTGAACATGGAGAAAATTATTGCACATTTTCTACAAATTATATTGTGCCTTTGCTAAATCCTGACTTGACTTTATACATTTATAAATTTTTGTTATATTTTCCCACACTAAATTCATATCTATATTATATTCAACTATTTTGATTCATCTTCTTTACCTTCCTTCCCTCCTACATTTAACATTTTTCATGAGATCACACTGTGTTGTCTGCTTTAAACACCTCTTTAATTGGCAGAATATTAAGGGACTTGGAGAGAGTTCTTCTCAGCTTGTGGGGGTGATTTATGCCAATTCATCATCCTGGTTGGTCATGGATGGAAGCACAGCAATTCCTATGGTCTCTAACTTTCCATAGCCACACCCATTAGGTATCACACAGAAGAAAAGAAAAGTCATAGGAAAAGCCTGGGCACATTGTGGAGAAATGTGTACAAAGGCAAAGTCCTAAAAGGAGTCAGGTGTGTCACTTAAACAACACTGTTGCCATTGGTTCTTGGATAATTTTGGTCCTTGATGATGTAGGTGATTCTCTCTTAGAATTAGCCAAACAAACTGTGTTTTGGAAATAATAGATTTTTGCTGCTTTAGAAAGTATATCAATTAAAAAAAAACCTTTTTATAACAGACTATTTCCCTCCTCTGGGCAGTTATTAATTCTGGGTAAGAAGATTTCAGTGAGCAAATAAGAATCTGTAACTTTTAGAGGGAAGAGTCCAGTTCTAGTCTGATAATTAAGCTGTTCTATTAGCTATTAGTGTTCTAATTCCAAAGTTTTCCAGTATCTTTTCTAATTGCATCAGAAAAAAACATGATCACCAAACTTTTAGCTCCATTTGTGATTAAATTAAGGGTTTGACTAGAAGAACATACTAATACAATTAAATCAGTTAGAAAAGCAAACTAAAACTAAAGGACATATCTGAAATCAATTCTATATGAGCTTAAGAATCCAAATGTCACAAATAAAGAACATAAAACCATCTCTTTTTCTGTGTGTGTGCTCAGTTTATTTCTTTTTTTTTAAGATTTTATTTATTTATTTTTAGAGAGGGAAGGGTGGGAGAAAGAGAGAGAAAGAGAAACATCAATGTGCGGTTGCTGGGGGTCATGGCCTGCAATCCAGGCATGTACCCTGATTGGGAATCGAACTGCGACACTTTGGTTTGCAGCCCGAGCTCAATCCTCTGAGCTACGCCAGCCAGGGCTTCAGTTTATTTCTTTATCTTGCAGTGCTCCTGGAACAGCAAAAATTGATACTACCATAACAAACTTACTTCCCACTCTGGCCAGGTGGCTCAGTTATTTGGAGTGTGGTCCCTTAAACCAAGAGGTTGCGGGTTTTATCCTCAGTCAGGGCATATACCTGGTTTGTAGGTTCAATCCTCAGTTGGGGTGCATACAGAAGGCAACTGATTGATGTTTCTCTTTCACAACAATGTCTCTCTCTCTCAAATCAATTAAGAAAAAAAGGAACTTACTTCCCATAGAAGTTAAGCTGATCATTACATCTATCCACTCTTTCACTTATCCTGAACTCTCAGCTCTGCTTCCAAGCAAACTTCATTGCCACATTGACCAAAATTACAAAGAAATGTCATTGAAAAGTGATGCTAGTGTCATCTACTATAATGATAATATATTTTATCCTACTCTTTTCTTCCTTTTGAAGTAGATTTTAGGATACATTATTTAACTGAAACTTATTATTTTAATGTGATATTCATTATCTGAGTTTCTATGATGACAAAAACCAAGCAAAAATTTCCAGTACTTAATAAGTTAATAAGTACCTGAAGAAATTCCATTCCATTCAATCTAGCTAAACTTTCACTGAGTTTTTAACTGTATTACTGCATATTCGATTAAGTTGAACATCTGCTCCAGAGGAAATCATATCATTCAGTTGAGACATGACCTCACATGTTATCAAATCAGCAAAGAGTAAGTCTAAACATTTTCAAGAAATATATAGAACATACAGGGAAAAGGTAGGAAAGAATGTTATATTTATTAACTTGGAAACAATATTATGGATAACTGTTCTCCATGACTTTGCATCCATATGTCTGTCCAAAGATGTATTTGGGATTGCTACAAATGACATGCTGACCAACTCCCACAAGAGGCAGCAGCACTTCGAACATTTATAAAATTGTGACTTGTTCATTTGTCTAAAGCCTAATTATTTCACTAAGGTTGTCTTAATCAAAAGTAAAATCATATGGAAGTACAATAGGGACCTTTGGCCCACATGAGTCTGTGGTTATGGCTGAACCTTGGGAAAGATGCTGAGGCTTTTGAACATTGGCTGGAAACAAGGAACTGTGCTGCCCATCCCACCCTATCTGTGGATGAGAAGATAGCCCCTTCTCTGCTCAGAACCCTGCAATGCTACTCTTTACACTCAGATTAAAAGCCTAAGCTCTCCCTTTATCTTCCATCCCACCCCCTGCATACCCACCCAGTCTCCACGCTGGCCTCATGCACACTATGCAGATGTTTATGGCTTTTGCATTGGCTGTTCCCCTGACTGGATGCTCTTCTCCCAGACAGCCTCATGGCTAACTCCTCCTCCTTGAAGTCTTTGCTTGAATGGCACCTTCTCAATAATGTCTCTGCTGATTGCAACCTGCCCACAAAAACTCACAGTCCCCTTTTGGCTGCTCAAATTTTCTTTTTTCCTAGCATTTACATTATATAATTTGTTTATTTATTAGGCTATTGTTTATTGTCTACCTCTTTGCACTAGAAATATAAACTCCATGACATTGAGGATCTTTGTCTATTTTGGTTATTGACATATCCCAAACATCTGGAAGACAGTGTCCCAAAGTAGGTGCTCAATAAACCTTTGATGAATAAATGAATGATTGAATAACTGACAGGTACCTAATTAATGTTTGCTGTCAGAGAGGTTAATTAAAGGTACTATATGATAATATCAATTTCATGATACACAAAAAGCATACGTTTATTGAGTGCATGCTACAGATTAAGTACACTATAAATATTTCATATGGATAATCTCATCTAATGTTCATGACCACCCTGTGAAGTTGGTTATCTATGTTATCCACATTTTATGATCAAGGTTACTTAAGTAATTTGCCCAACGTCATGGCAAGAAAGTGATGGAGCTGGATTTAAAGCCACAGGTGGGTTCAAGAGCCCACACTTTAGCTGTGGAAATCACCTTCACCTGGTAGGCATTGGGCTTTCTTTTCAATCAGGTCCCTTTTCAGTTGTGTCCCTTTTCAGTTGTTTCCCTTTCTATGGACATGGGCTCATGTGGTGTAGCAATCAGCTCTTAGTTTCTTCTCTGGATATTTGTTCATGTGTTTGCATTAGTGCTTCTATGATCATAAAGTATTTCTTTTCCAAGATGTGCATTCACAAATACAGAGTGGACCCTGGGCCAGAGATTAGTTGGGACAGCAGATCTAACAGGGGAAACCAAGGAGATCAGCACAACTAGTGCCAAGTGCTGTTGAGCGTGTGAGGGTGATGCCAGAGGCCAAGGTGGGGTTCCTGGGTAGAAAGGAGACAGGAAGACAATCTCAGTCCAGGAGGACTCACCCAGGGTGGGAGCAGGGTGTCCTGATGAGCAACAGAAAGGGTATATAAGAAATATTTAGGTTTTGTTCTTTGCTGTGAAGTGAGGGGAAAAAAAGCATGCATTTTATTCGTCCTTATAGGAAAACAAACAGACTTTTAAGAATGAATAAATAGAGTACCCAAAGTAGAAGATCTTAGCTTCGATAATAAGAGGTTTGCAGAACTATCACCATTAACTTTTTGCTAATTTTCCTTCTCAGCTAAAGAAATTAACTGGCATTAATTCTTCAGCCATAATACAAAATATGTAGGTTCATGAACAATTAGAAATATACAACTGAGAGGCTAGAGCCATGTGCAGCTGGGAACTTTATTAATGCATGTATTCTGTAAACTAAATTTAGAAATGAACAGGAGTCACATTGCCTTTTAAAAGCAGCATCTGTTCACCCACCTGACTTGTGCAGCTTCCTTTCAGGTCATCAGGAGTTATGCAGACCATAAGTGCCCTCCAGTTCCTGGTTCCATCGTGAGACCCCCTCATATGTCGGGAGGTAATGCTAGTCTATGTTTTAAGGTGGAAGAAATAAATATGCTGTGAGGAAGTGAGTGACTTTTACCCTCCCATTCCCAGTAATCTATGCAATGATTGACCTACAGAAGGTAGAAGGAGGTAGCATTTGTTTATAAAAAGGAGTAGGTAGGAGTGTTGTTGGGGTTTTAAAAAAATAGTAAACCATTAGATGCAGCAACTGTTGAACCAGGGAAGTTAAAGAAAATGTATTCAAAACACAAGTCCCATTTCACACTCCCAGGAATAAGCTTTAGCACATTCCCACCCTTAGCACAACATTGTGCCAATAACATAAGGTAGAGCTTTGAAATATTAAGTACTAGCAGAGCATTACCTGGACATTGAATTCAGCAAAACTCTGTGAGCTTATGGGTTTGAAAGAAAAGAAATAAAAAAGTACAACTCTAGAAAGTTTCTAAGAGCCACAAACTGGTTATTGGCATGTTGTCTGTCTTTTTTTTAGAAGAAAGATTGTGCTACCCTTGGGCTCATGACATTTAATTGGAATTTGCATTATATCTCCTAAGTGACTTCAAAATTGCTGGGTGACTCGGATAGAGGAATGGGGAAGAAAGGTTCTCAAGGTCCTCATCAATTGCCAAGAGGAAGGGAAGATAAATGAGGTAATTTTTAAATATCTATCCTCTGCTGCTCTCAGATTCCTGAGTTATTGTATTGGAAAAGACTAAAAGCGGAGCAGATGGGCATGCCAAGTGCTTGCAGGGAGAATACGAAGGCTTTTAAGGGGAAAAATAGCTGAGAATTTACTTACTGGGAATTTACTTTGTACCAAGCACTGTGCTTAGTATTGGGTTGGCCAAAAATTTTGTTTTTTTTCCATTAGATGGCCCTAGTAGTGCTTAGTTGTCTTTAACTTCATTAGAAACAATTTTGTTAGATTGTATTGTGACAGCTGTCATATAAGCATTCATTTAAGAAAAGATGCCAAATTTTTAAATTTTTATGTAGCCATTTTAATATAGAAGATGGAAGAAAATATGCAAAATTTTTGTATGTTATGCTTTATTATTTCAAGAAAGGTAAAAAAACAACTAAAACTCAAAAAAATTGTGCAAGTAGGGAGAAGGTGCTGTGACTGATCAAATGTGTCAAAAGTGGTTTGTGAAGTTTGTGCTGGAGATTTCCCACTGGATGATGCTCCTTGGTTGGGTAGACCAGTTGCAATTGATAGTGATCAAATCGAGACATTAATTGAGAACAACCAACATTCCACCATGCAGGAAATAGCTGACATACTGAAAATATCTAAATCAATAAAGTTACTAGTAAAAATGAAAAATTTGCCTTTTATTTTACAGAAAAAAACATCCAGACTTTTTGGCCAACCCAGTATTTGACCCATGTTCTCCCATGCCATCCTCACAACTGCTCATTGAGGTGGGTGTTGGTAACAGCGACCGTCACTGTCATCTGTTGCAAACACAGAGGCTGAGTCCCAGCTTGTAAACTGGGGGCTGTGGTGAGCTCATTCTCTGAGCCCTGCTCTCGTTTAGTGCTAGGCACTGTGCCAAGTGCTTTACTTGGTTTACCTGAATTAATCTGACCACAATTTTATGAGACAAATATCATTGTTTTTATTTCCATTTCACAGATGAAGAAATTGCAGTTTAGACACAAAAGTCTTATTCGAGGTCATGCAGATGGCTCGTGCTGGAGTTGGGATTTGAAACCAGGCAGTCTGCCTCCAGAGCCTCTGCTCTTAATGACTATGTTATGTCCCTTCAACACACACACTTTATTTATTAAAATATTATTCCTCCTTTTAGACTATTCCCCTGCTACCCTCATAACAAAACTTCTTTCACCATAAGGATCATAAAATTAGTTTCCCCTGGAAAGTCCAAAGGAACCTTGGGAAGCAATGATGAGGGAGTTACAGAAGGTGAAATGAATGTTTCCTTCACAGCATAGAGAGGGTGAGTCTGATGAAAATGCCACTGCAAACTAAGATGATCAAATCAGTGGATCAGAGGGGAGGAAACATGTAGGCTTGCTGCCCCTGTACAGGTGCTGCTGACCAGGCCACTGCCTGGGGAGGGCACACTGGCCGAGGCAGCCCAGTCTCTGCCCGTGTGAGAAGAGCGGTCACAGGTTCAGGAATGCTTGTGCTCTTTGATTCAGGGGGAGTCACACCTTCCAGTCACCCAAAAAATAATTTTGATAATAAACAGACTTAGTCTTCCAGGAAAGACTAGTGCAATGGTCTCCCCTTATCTATGGGGGATATGTTCTAAGACCCCCAGCAGTTGCCTGAAACCACAGATAGTACCAAACCCTATAGTGTATACTATGATTTCTCCTACATATAATACCTACAATAAAGTTTAATTTATAAATTAAGCACAGTAAAAGATTAATAACAACTAATAATAAAATAAAACAATGATCACAATATACCATAGTAAAGGTTATGTGAATGGCTTTGGGGCCATTATGAAGTAAAACGGGTTACTTCAACACAAGCACCACAATATGGTGGTGGTCACTCAGACAACTGAGACAGTGCTGAGTGACTAATGGGCAGGTGGTGTATGCAGTGTGGATACACTGGACAAAGAGATGATTCACATCCTCCACAGACAGTGTAAGATTTCATCATGTCACTCAGAATAGAGTACAACTTAAAGCTTATGAATTGTTTATTCTGAAATTCTCCATTTAATATTTTTGGACCATAGTAGACCACAAGTAACTGAAATTGCAGAAAGCAAAACTGTGGTGGATAAGGGAAACTACTGTATCTCCTAGTATAGACCCTTTCATGATACCAGTGAGGGGATATAGCAGCTTGCAAGTAGCTAGATGCTCATATGATTTGCTGGAATCAGGACAAGGTAAGTGTTAGTTAGGCTTTCCTGAGTGTAGCTGGAACAACCATTCTGCAGTGTTAATCTTGAGGGGCATTTCTTACATTGGAAGAAGAGAATGCATAGAATTGAGTTATAGGCATTTATAAAGTAAATGACTATTTGTTATTAGGTCATGGAGCAAAAGAACAGAAAACTGCAGAAAATTGACCTACTTGCAATTACATAAGTGAGGAGAGCCAAGAGTCAAGCAGGAGTCTGTGGTCTCTGGAGCTTCAACTGAGCAAGCACTCCCTTTGGTTACCCTGACAATAGGAAACTTTCTCATTTTTCAAAGTATATTATCATGTGGAAAAGTGCATACATGCAAAGTGAACAGTAAGTCAGTGCAGAGCGAAACTGTCAGGGAGGTATTTGGGAGGGGTTTGTGTAACAGATAAAGGATCAGACCATAAGAGAAAGAACTGCTTTTGTATTAAAGAGGTGATGTTCTCAGGACTTCTTGGGTTCTGCAGACCTGTTGTGTAGAGTGATGTGAGTGTGAAGAATACACTATACATCTGTGGTTTTATGTTGACTGATCTCTCTCTTCTGATGCTTTCACTGTGTGAAAGGAAAGCCTTGAGAAGCAGAATGGACAGGTCTAGAAGAGCCATGTCCAGGTGTCCATTTCCAGGCTCTCTCTGTCCCATGGTGGAAGAGGGACAGGATGGCATAATCCTGTCCCTCTGACCAGATCCACAGCACATTCCCCCAGGAGTCTGTGTTAGGATGGCCTTTTGCCAACACTTCAAACTTAGTGCCTAAATTACTTAGGCCTTCAGCTTGTAAGATGGATTGTTATTAGAATCAGTCATAGATTCTGGGAGCCATCCTGCCTGGTTTCATGGACTATAGCCTCATTAACAGACAAAAGAGTCCCATGACTAGTGCTGAGTGAAAAGGTCTTGGGGCCATGAGCCACTAAGGAGACAGAACCAATCGTCCTGGCAGGAGCACAGCCCCTGCCTCCCTTACCGCCCCCCCCCCCCCCCGCTTGGCCATGAAAGATGGCTGGTTAGTAAATGACAGGTAAGATCCCTCAAGGGAGGGACAACCTAAGCCAGGCACAGTCACAAAAAGAGCCATCAGGGAAGGACTTAAGGGACTATAGAGAAAGGGCAGAAAAACCCTCACTCCTCAGTTTTGTCATAGCCTGAGTCCTCATTCTATCTGTAAGCAGTCTCCTAATCTATTGGCTTCTTTGCTCCCCTTGCCTGACTCAGCCTGAAAACAATGACAGAGGCAGCTTCGGCCTTGTACTGGAACGGACAGCTCCTGGGGGCAATCTGGCCAGAGAAAGAATGTGCATTGTTTCCTTTGAGGCTTTCTCGATAGCCCTGTTGGTATGAACTAGATGTTTGTGCTCAAAGTGTAGGGAGTGAAACTCCCTACTTCATGATACACACTTCAACAACCTTCTGGCATCAGCATATCTCACTGACCCTGACCAGGGACAATCCCTGTGTTTCTTCAATTATTATCTGTAGATGATGTCAGTTTTTCATGACTGTAGCTTTTTGGACATTGATTAATGAGCTTTACATGCATAATATGTATCTGTGTGATCTGAACTCAATAAATATGCAGGGAAAGAGGTGTTTGAGGCTCTTTTTCTCTGAGAAACAAGCCAGCATTCTCTCCCCAGGCAGATCATGTCTTGGAAGACACATTTCATCCAAGACAGCCTGGAGTAGTCTGCCAGACGGAGACTCCCACACCTAGAAAATTCATTAATGAGCCCATCACAAATTTTGTAACATTTATTTTAGCACCTACTATGTGCTAGGGTCTGGGCATACAGCAATAAACAAGATATAAAGAGTCTTATAGTGTTTATATTCTAGCAAGCATAGACTTCTGGGAAGAAAAAAAAAACAGGCAAAAATTTCTTATGATTGTGATGAGTCTTCTAAGGATAAGCCCAAGGTACTATAAAAAAAAAAAAGACCTTGACCTAGCCTTGGGTCTGAAAAGGCATCCCTGGGGGAGTCGATACCTAGGCTTATACCTTCAGTTTTATCTGGACTTAGCCAGGCACATAGAAGGAAAAGAGCACTCCAAGCAAAGGAGCAACATGGCAAAAGACCCTTAGGGAGGAACAGGTGCGGTGTGTTTTGTTTAAGGGACTTAAAGAGTTTGGCTAGGACCCTAGCAAGAGAGG
Source organism: Phyllostomus hastatus (assembly GCF_019186645.2). NCBI lineage: Eukaryota > Metazoa > Chordata > Mammalia > Chiroptera > Phyllostomidae > Phyllostomus > Phyllostomus hastatus. The sequence goes on from NW_025333857.1 coordinate 4,897,149, forward strand.
CAGCAGGTGGCACAGATGCAGCTGAAGAGTTAAGCAGGGGTCAGATCACACAGAAAAACGAGCCTATCTGCTTCCAATGTCAAGAATAGGTGTTCATCCTACAAGAAAGAGTTCCTTATTTTTCTTAACACCATGGGTCATGTAACTGACAAGATTCTCCCTTTTGTTTGCTATGAAGGATAGACCTAATTCTATGCCAACCTTGAACATGATCATGGGAGTTTGCAATTGCATTTTTAAGCTTATTTCTGCTTAACTGGGAACCTGCACTTACTTTTCTAACCTACCCCCCTTTGCATTTTATTTATGCTATCCAGTTATTTCCTGTACCTCTTATAAACTTTTAAAAATCCTCTCTGGGATAAGATGGGCTAAAGATCAAATGAAATAAGTCTAAATATTATGATAACTTGTTCATTCAGTCAGCTTTGGTCACTTCCCAAGCTCCCAGTTACATTTGAAAGTGACCTTCACATTCTCACTTTTCTGAGGGGCAAATCACTTAATTTCAGTGGCTATTTTGAGGCCTCTAATCTTACTTAAAAGACTAGAGTCATTGACCTTTTAGAAAATGTGGACACTGATCATCACTCCAAAGTGAATGAGAATATATAAGGCAGGGGAGAAAGGAATTAGAACAGGATGTGTGGCAAGGGTGGTTACTGAGAAGAAAGAGAAAGGAGTGTTCAGAAGTTCTGAATGTCTCTGAGTCCACTGAATCTTGAAGTATCTACATTGTTATTTCCACCTTCACCTTCCTGAAAATTTTCATCCCAAAGCCTTTTGTAAGGTCAAACCCAGGAGTCATTTGTGCCTGGGTGGGGTAAAGGGAGCCCTGGTGGCCCAGAGTAGGGTGTCAGAACTCAAGCAAGGTGCGAAGGGTGTCTGAGTAGGAGCAGGGATACTTATGGATTGTTAGAACCAAATCAAGGTTAGGAGGAAATATATATATATTAAAAAGCATGAGTTCAGCCCATGTGGGCTCAATTCCTAGTCAGAGCACATACCTAGCTAGGTTACCGGTTCAATCCCCAGTCTGGGTGTATACAGGAGTCAACGATTGATATTTCTCTCTTACATCTCTTCTTCTCTCTCCATTCCTCTCCAATCAATAAACATATCCTGGAACTGTAAAGTATGATAATGATGTCCAAGTGCATGGCTTTGGATTGTTAAATTATATTAGAAGAAAAGAGTGTTGGCATCAGGATGTCAACCTGAGAGACCAAGAAGTTGGATGCATTGCCTATGTGGCCAATGAACTTCTCTAGGAGGTGTAAGACCTGGAAATGAGAAGAATAGTGGGAAACCGGTACAGGAGTCTTCAGTGAATTAGGACAGGTATAGAGAATGACAAAAGGTGATAGTGGCAGGTGGGGTGATAAAGAGTGGTATGGCTACATGGCATAAATCTTGTAGAACAGAGAGTATTTGAGAGCAGGGAAGTCAAGGTCTTAAAGCAGCAAAAATGCCAACCCCATCTCAAGGCACCCATACATACTGGGGTACATGAAACGTGGAAGTTCTAGAAGACAGCAGTGAAGGGCCAGCTAAAAGCTGTACTTATACTGGATCTAGATGTTGCATTTATAATTTAACATTTAATAAAAGTATTCTCATAAACTTAACTTTAACATCTATTCAACATCTAATTTAGTGAATATTCATAACAGTTTTGGTCAATTATCTTATTTGTTATTTAGGTTTTTTCAAATTTTTCTTATTATAAACAATGAAGTAATGAGCACATTTTGGACTAAAATTTTATTTTTTAAAATATTTTTTATTGATTATGCTATTACCATTAACCCATTTTTATTCTCCCTTTATTTCCCTCTCCTTGTACCTCCCTCACACCATCATTTTCCCTACTTTGGTTCATGTCCATGGGTCATACATATAAGTTCTTTCGTTTCTGAATTTCCCATGCTATTCTTAACCTTCCCCAGTCTATTTTGTACCTACCATTTATGTTTCTTATTGCCTGTACCTTCCCCCAACCCTTCCCACTGATAACCCTGCATGTGATCTCTATTTCTGTGATTCTGTTCCTGTTCTAGTTGTTTTCATAGTTTGATTTTGTCTTAGTTTTTGTTTTTTTTAGGTTTGGTTGTTTATAGTTGTGAGTTTCTTGTCATTTTACTGTTTGTGTTTTTGATCTTTTTCTTAGACAAGTCCCTTTAACATTTCATATAATAAGGGCTTGGAGATGATGAACTCCTTTACCTTGATCTTATCTGGGAAGCACATTACCTACCCTTCCATTCTAAATGATAGCTTTGCTGGATAGAGTAATCTTGGTTGTAGGTCCTTGCCTTTCATGACTTGGAATACTTCTTTCCAGCCCCTTCTTGACTGCAAGGTTTCTTTTGAGAAATCAGCTGATAGTCTTATGGGCACTCCTATGTAGGTGACTATCTCCTTTACCCTTGCTTTTTTAAAGATTCTCTCCTCTTTAATCTTGGGTAACTTAATTATGATGTGTCTTGGTGTGTTCCTCCTTAGGTCCAGCTTCTTTGGGGCTCTCTGAGCTTCCCAGATTTCCTTAAAGTCTATTTCCTTTGCCAGACTGTGGAAGTTCTCCATCATTTGTTCAAATAAGTTTTCAATTTTTTGCTCTTCCTCTTCTTCTGGCACCCCTATGATTCAGACATTGGAACATTTAAAGTTGCCCTGGAGGTTTCTAAGCCTCTTATTTATTTATTTATTTATTTATTTATTTATTTATTTATTTTTGTGGAGGGGGGGAATTCTTATTTCTTGGATGTTTATTTCTTCTGCTCCAAACCATTTATTTGAGTCCTGGTTTCCTTCCCATCACTGTTGGCTCCCTATACATTTTCCTTTATTTCACTTTGCATACTTCCACTTCTTCCTCTGTTTTGCAACCATACTCAACCATTTCTGTAACCATCCTGACTACCAGTGTTTCAAACTCCGCATCTGATAAGTTGGCTATCTCTTCATTGCTTAGTTCTGCTTTTGCAGGTTTGATCTGTTCTTTCATTTGGGCCCTATTTTTTTTTCTCGGTGTGCCTGTTGTGTAGTAAGGGGCAGAGCCTTAGGAATTCACCAGGGCTGTGAAACCCATTGCTGCATTGTGGTTCTGCATGCAGGGGAGGGGTCCAAGAGGGAATAATGCTGTTTGCTTGGCTTTCGTCTGGCTTTCAGTCACTTCCTCCACTACCCACGAGCAAATTGGTCCCCTCTAGTGCTGACTCCTTGGTGGGTGGGTTTGTGTACATTCCAGGACCCTGTGTGTCTCTCCAACAAAGTCTCCTGTGAGGATGGAAGTTTCTCCCACCACCACACACCCCACAGGTTTTTACAGTTAGAGGTTTTGAGGCTTTATTTCCCTGCGCTGGAACCTTGGGTTGTACAGTCTGTCTTGCTTCTCAGTTGTTCCTCCTGGTTTATCCACATGCAAACATAGGACCACCCAGTCCACCAGCCCCTACTCGCCCAACCTGCCAGCCACTGACTCACCCATCCTGATCCCCCAGCTGCCACCTTGCCAAAGTTCTCTCCAACCTGGCTGCCCATCTCTGGCCTTCCTACCAGTCTGGATGAATGTTTCTTCTTTAACTCCTTGGTTGTCGAACTTCCATACAATCCAACTTTCTGGCAGTTCTGGTTATTTTTTGTTTTTAAAGTTGTTGTCGTCCTTCTTTTGGTTGTATGAAGAGGGAAAGTGTATCTACCTATGTGTTCATCTTAGCCATGGACTAAAACTTTTCTAGCATTCATGATTATTTCATTTAGAGAATTTCCTAGAAGTGGAATTTCCAACTTAAAGCATGGGAACATTTTTTTAGGTTCTTGATACTCATTGTTCTATATATTCATCTTCAGGTGTCCCTGCCCCAGCCCTGGAACCAACCATTCACCAAGAATTCCTAGTTCCTTTTAGTGGAGAATAATAATCACATACCAACATCTGGGAACTAGATATGTTCATTGAATTAGCATATCGCCATCATCATGTCCTCCCAGTGGACAGAGAAGTAATTATTGTATGCACGAGTGTGTATGTGTATGTAATACATGCATTTATATGCATACACACATTTACATCTGGTTACCTTTAATGTTAGGCCAACACTTGTTTACATATCTATAACTCTCTCCTTTGACAGTGAGAAACCAAGCTTCCATTATATTTAAGTATTCAAGTCCTCTCTGCTTCCCCCTATCCCTTTATGCTATTAGACTTCCTTCAAGTTCATTCTGTAATTCATCAGATATATAGAGACCAAGTTGGACATAATTTATTACATCCCAACAATGAACCTTTATTACACTGAAAAAACTTTCATGTCTTTTTAAATTTATGCTTTTTATTAAACCAATGCTTGTGTCATTTTAGTTATAAATGTTCTCTAATACTGAGAGACCATTCATCAATAATAATTTAAATTAAGAAACTTAGTTGATCCTTTAATATCATAGACAGCAATATTAGTGATGGTGTCCATTTGATTTCTTGCCTTTATTGATTATTGTAGGTGTTATTATGAGAAATATATGGATAACATTATCTATATGAATGTCCTCTTTTGACTAAATAGTAGATAACTTTCTCAATCTCTATGTGAAGTAAAAGATGGGTTTCACTGAAAAAAATTTGAAGCAAAACAAATATTTTATGTTTTATAAATAAACACCCCCAAAAAGGTAAGTTTCAAAAAAACTTTTCCTAAAGAATTGTAGTTTAAATAGCCCATGAACCAGAACTTGCAGGACATTTGGATTGATCTTGGTGTCTCTGATGAGTTTTTAACAAACAGTTTCATTTCAGTTATCTAAAAAAGCATATAATATTGCAATGCTCTGAAAACTAAAAAAGTTCATTCTCATTCTACTGTCAAAAATATTAATTTTTTTTAATTTTCTGGCACTTCTGGCTGTTTATTATTTTTAATTGGTTGTTATCCTTTTGGTTGTGTGAAGAAGTAAAGTGTTTCTACCTACCTATGCCTACATCTTGGCCAGAAGTGCCATAAAATCAAACTGCATGGAACTCCAACAACCAAGGAGTTAAAGAAACATTCACCAAGACTAGTGTGCTGAGACAAAGAAATATGGGCCAAATGAAAGCATATCAAAACTCAAAAAAAAGAGCTAAGCAACAAGGAACTAGACAACCTGTCTAATGCAGAGTTCAAAACATTGGTAATCAGGATGCTCACAGAAATGTTTGAGCTTGGTCACAAAATGAAGGAAGAAATGAAGACAACCCAAAGTTAAATAAAGCAAAATATACAGGGAACTAATAGCAAAGGGAAGGAAACCAGGTTTCAAATCAAAAGATTTGAAACAGATTTGAAACAAAAGGAAAAAATAAACATCCAAGAAATAAGAAGTCAAAAAAAAAAAATGAGAGGCTTAGGAGCCTCTGGGACAACTTTAAATATTCCAACATCTGAATCATAGGGCTGCCAGGAGAAGAGGAAGAGCAAGAAATTAAAAACTTATTTGAAAAAATAATGAAGGAAAACTTCTCCAATCTAATGAAGGAAATAGACTTCCAGGAAGTCCAGAAAGCTCACAGAGTCCCAAAGAAGTTGGACCCAAGGAGGAACACACCAAGGCACATCATAATTACATTACCCAAGATGAAAGTTATGGAGAAAATATTAAAAGCAGCAAGAGAAAAGGAGACAGTTACCTACAAAGAAGTTCCCATAAGACTGTTAGCTGATTTCTCAAAGGAAAACTTGCAGGCCATAAGGGACTGGAGAGAAGTATTCCAAGTCATGAAAGGCAAGGACCTACATCCAATATTACTCTACCCAAAAAAGCTATCATTTAGAATGGGCAGATAAATTGCTTCCCAGATAAGATCAAGGTAAAGGAAGCCCTTATTATCATCATCTCCAAGCCCTTATTATATGAAATGTTAAAGGGACTTATCTAAGAAGAAGATAAAAAACTATAAACAGTAAAATGACAACTATCAACAACTGAACCCCCCCAAAAAACAAAAACAAAAACTAAGCAAACCACTAGAACAGGAAAAGAATCACAGAAATGGAGATCACATGGAGGGTTATTATCAGGGAGGTGGAAGGGGGAGAATGTGGGGAGAAAAAGGTACAGGGAATAAGAAGCATAAATGGTCAGTACGATATAGACAGAGGGAGGTTAAGAATAGTATAGAAAACAGAGAAGCCAAAGAACTTATATGTACAACCCATGGGCATGAACTAAGGGGGATGAACACTAGAGGGTAGGTATGTGGTGCAGGACAGATGGGGGAAAAGGGGAGAAATAAATTGGGACAATTGTAAGAGCATAATCAATAAAATATACTTTAAAAAAGAGTGAAAAAATGGTAGGTACAAAACAGACAGGGGGAGCTTAAGAATAGTATAGGAAATGTACAACACATGGACATGAACTAAGGTGGGATGCTGATGAAATTTGCAAGGTGGAGGGGAATAAAAGGGAGAAAAAATGAGAACTCTAACAGCAGAATTAATAACATATATTGAAAATTATTTTTTTTTAAATCTAGGAGACCTCAAGGATCATTTCATAAGTCACATAAATGTCTAACTCCCAAGTTGTGCATCTGAGAGTATTATAATATTAAATTACATATTGAAAAATAATGTTGAATTATATATAGAAAAATAATTGAAAAATATTTTTTAATTGAATAAAACTCTGGAACCATGAAAACACATTTTTTAACTTTTGAAGAAAATTTATAATGGTTTATTTTTTAAACTAAAGGCCATGATAACACCAACAATAAAGCAGACATCTGCCTGAGTCACAAGCGTTTGGAAACTGCTCCCAGCATTCTTTCACGCTGGTGGTGATGTCACAATTTCCCAGCCGTTCCAGCACTTGCTGGACAACAGAAAGGCAACGCTGAAGAGACACAGTTCACTAGTGATCCTGTCATCCCAATGAATTTTATGTTATTTACTTTTTTATTTGGGGTATTTTCCTCAGGCATTAGTGGTATGACTTCCAATAACAAAGGTGAGTAAGCATTTAAAGCTTTCACAGACATAACACAAGAAAGGTGACCAGTTGTCCTAGAAAACTGATATATAACAATCTTCTGTGGGATAACAAAGGAAATATGTAGAAATGTGGTATCATTTAGAATTGAAATCTCTGCCTCAAATTTTTTATGAAAAGAATGTGGTTAGAAAATCAAGTAGTAAAAGAAGTGAACATGCACTGAATCTACAGTGTGTCATATTTTTTTTTCAGAGTCTGATATGGTACCTATAATTGATGAAGAAAATAATGAGGAAGAAATTAAGGATAATGTTACTGATAATGAAAAAAATGACCATCATTTTACAGATACAAAACAATGTAAGTCTTTAAAGTGAATAGCAATACATATATAAAAGCTGATTATATTGGTTTGATTTAACTTTTTAAAAAAACTATAATCATATTATTTTTTCTACTTCTTAAATAGTAATTTACCTTATAGATGTTTCAGTATGTAAAATGAAATTTTTATTTTCTGCAACTTTTTCATGACATGTTATGAAGTTTTACAAGGTTCTCTTGGTAATTGCCCATAGTCACCATAGGCTTCATTATAGCATTATGGTTATTTATTCACATGCATAACAATTGACTTAATTCTGTGGCAAGTTAACCAAAATTTATTTGGAGTTGTATATGAATTTCCTAGGGCTGATAAACGAAGTAACACAAACGGGTGGCTCAAAGCTGCAGAAACTTATTCTCTCACAATTCCAGAGGCCAGAAATTCAGAATCAAAGTTTTTACTCCACCATGCTCTCTCCAAAGCCTTTAGGGGAGGGTCTTTCCTTGCCTCTTCCAGTTTCTGGTAGCTACAGGCATTCCTTGGCTGCAGCAGCAGAACTCCAATCTCCAACTCATTTTCATGCTGCATTCCTCCTGTGTCTCTGTGTCCAAATTTCCCTCTTCTCCTAAAAATACCATTTATCTCAGATTAGGAGCCCACCCTAATCCAGTGTGACTTCACCTTACCTAATTATATCTTAAATGACCCTATTCCCAAATCAGGTCATATTCAAGGTTTGGGGGGGTTAAGACTTCAGCATATGTTGTGGAGGATGGAGGGACAAATTTCAACCCATAACAACATGACTTTGAGGTGTGTGGGAGGACTATTAAAGTTCATTCACCCTCCTCATATAGGTTTTCTTTCCATGTTCTTATAAGGTCTACCATTCTAAAAAGTAAAAATTTAATAAGAAACTCTTGTTAAAATTATTTTAAATTAAGATTAAATCTAATTATTCTGGGTTCTTTATTAACATTAATCAAAGAAAAATTAGAAATACATATACACTCAAGTCCTTTGAAAACTATAGTCAATTTGTATTTTTTTTGGATGAATTGTTATCCCTTTTTTATATGTGGAAATAAACAACTCTAGTGCTCAGAGAGGTCAATGCCCAGGTTTCATAGATACCAAGAAGGCAGACAGGAGTGGTGTTGAATTGGGCTGTTTCTACTGTGTGCCAAACAGTTCAATCATTTCCTTTTCAGGGAAAAACTCTATCTGAAGTAACTAGAGGGTAAATAAATCAATAGATTGATGGTTACTTTGATTAAAGAAAAAATATTTCTTACACACACACATATTTATATAAAAATATAAATGGGCCCTGGCTGGTGTGGCTCAGTGGATTGAGCACTGCTCTGTGAACCAAAAGGTCACAGTTTCAATTCCCAGTCAGGGCACATGCCTGGGTTGCCAGCCAGGTCTCCAGTAGGGGGTGCGAGAGAGGCAACCACACATTGATGTTTCTCTCCCTCTGTCTCCTTCCTTTCCCCTCTCTCTAAAAATAAATAAATAAAATTTAAAAATATATATAAAAATTAATACCAGCATTTAAAAAAACATAAATGGAATCATAGTAAAGAATTGTGTTATGACTGACTCTTCTCATTTCACAACTCTGGAATTCTTTTCACATCTACCTCATTATTTTTAATGGACATATAATATTGCATAAAGTGATGTTCCATAATTTATCCACTGTCTTATAAAGAATTAAATTATGGGAAGCTTCTTCCTTGAATGCTCTTCTCATATACTCTCGGGTATATCTCTTTTTGGATATGTCAAATTTTGGGATTGCTGAACAAAGAATAAATCCTTTAAAATATTGATAGATATCACCAAATTATACCTACCAATTTGTATCCCCTGAGAATGCTCCATAATCTCACCTACAATAAATACTGTTAATGATATTTTGTGAAGAAGTGAGAAATTTCATTAGTGGTTTTAATTTGGACCCCAATTATTTGTGCAGTTGAATATTTTTCTCTGTACTTATTGGGCATTTAATTTATATTTCTGTGGTTTGTCTGTTTTTATCTTTGGCCCATTTTGCTATTAGATTGTATTTTCATTTATATGTAGGGGCTCCTTTATATTTGGTATATTAATCTCTATGGTAAAAGTAACAAGTATCTTTTTCTCAGGCTATTGCTTATTTTTAAACCTGTTTTGGTATCTTAGTCACACAGAAAATTTTAAACTTTATAAAATCAATTTTTTATTAATTCCTCTATAACTTCTATATTTTGTATCATGCTTAGAAAAGCCTTAATCAATTACATATTAAATTATTTTTGCCCTGGCTGGCATAGCTCAGTGGATTGAGCACGGGCTGGGAACCAAAGTGTCCCAGGTTCGATTCCCAGCCAGGGTACATTCCTGGGTTGCAGGCCATAACCCCCAGCAACCGCACATTGATGTGTTTCTCTCTCTCTCTCTCTCTTTCTCTCTCTCTCTCTCTCTCTCTCTCTCCCCCTCCCTCCCTTCTCTCTCTAAAAATGAATAAATAAAATCTTTAAAAAAATTATTTTCCTACTTTTTTGTTTTATATTTTTACTCTTAACTTAAATCCAGTTATTTTTATATATGGCATAAAATGTGTTTTTTTTTTTAAGGAGAATCACCAAATGTCAAACATCAATTCCCTACGATGCAAAATTCACACTTAATATAATCTAAATTCTCATTTGAAATTCAGTCAATTGCTACCTTTATGTTTCTTTGTTCTGTCATTCCTTGCAAAATACCACATGAATAGTAGGCTGAAATTTTCTTTTTTTCTCCATAGATCTAGCTCAAAAACTTCTTAAAAAATTATGATACATTAACAACACAGTTGTATGTGTGTGTGTGTGTGTTCTGAGAGTAATACTTATATACATATGTTTTGAATACATATACATATATACATTCATGTATATATAAAATTTTCTGTCATTTTATGAGATTTTGGAAAAAGGATATATATATATATATATATATATATATATATATATATAGTCAGCCATCTTTTTCTCATTTATTTGACTCTGGTTAGGTGAATATGCCCATTAATTTTGAATTATAATCAACCTCACTGACAACTCTTAAGAGCAGGATCCTTTATGTACATATTTAAATGTGAATGTACATAGGAAACCTTGGTTGTATTGAAAATATATGCTTTAAGCTGAACTGTTCCGTAGTTTAACAAGATTCAAGGGCAAATGAATGCTTCTTACTTGACTTTTTGATAATGTGAATTCATTATCAAATGTAGATGTGAAAATATTATACATCTACAAATATACTTCAGAACTAATTTTGCACTTCAATATGTTTTTCCATAAAGTCCTCAATAATTTCTTCTCAGAAAGTCATTAGCAAAAAGATACTAATTTAGCTCTTTTCTTCATGAATTGTGTTTTTAAACTTTGTCCTACTTCCTTATTTTATATATGAAGGATGTCCCAAATACCTTATTATTCTTTTCCTGCAATTAGTCATTGCATATGTTTTGTTTTATTTTGTTTTAAATCAGATGGACAAAAATGTAAAAGAACAAAAGGTGTAAACTTAGCTAGCAGCTGCAAACTTTTGTCTTATGATTTTAGATGTGTTCACAACACAAACTCCAAATGGCACCCAGTCTGAAATATCTGTGAAAGCAACAACTGATCTGAGGTTTGCTCTAAGAAACTGTAAGTACTGAAATGCAACACTGAAAATATGAAAAGCCCTTAAAGCAAGATTTCAAAACAGCAATACAGAATATTGCATAGAAAAAAGATTTTAAGAGGAGCTAATGTCAGAAGTCTTAGTTCCTAAATAAGGAGACTCCATGTCTATTGTACTGATAAATTCAGAAGGCAAGGAGGTTCTTATATTTCTTAGGCTCATATTTTTGGTTTGCATGAAAATAAAACTTAATTTAGGACTAAAAAAATTATATGTCTTTCTTAGACACATATTTTTACTGCTCTCTACTTTATACGCTCAGCTCCAAATGTTATTTCCTTTTTTTACCTTTCCACCAAGCCTAACTACTTGATAGATGAATTTGGAGGCCAGTAAAAGTCTCCAAAATACATATAACACATCTTTTACTTTGGTGTGTTTCTGGCAATGGAGATTTTAATTGGTAAAAGACAGACTCAGTAAGCCTAATTATTAGTACAGCTACTTGATAATAATGGAATATTTTGAGCAGTTTCAAACACTGGGACATTTCAAGGGCATACATTAATTAGACAGGTAACTCATGGGAATTTTGCTTGTACAAGCAAACATCTTGAGTTGTTTGGGACAAGACATAAAGAGTCTGTTTAAGAAACACACCATCTCCTTAGGAGATGGATTTTTGAGGACCCATGGAAATTATTCCCAAACCCTAACTTCTGTTCCCACAGTTCATGTCCCCAAAAGATTGTCAGAGAAAGTTGGATTGGGATCCGTTGCTGCCATGTTAAATGGGGCTCTGACAGTGGGAGACATGCTGATGTGGATGGGACATTCTAGAGGAGGAAGCCCCCAAGGAGAGTGGAATCTCCAGAATAATTCTGAATAACAATTCCTTCAGTCCCTGAAATTCTGAGGGAAAGTAGCTGAAGCAATCCAGACAGTCTTCCCCAATATGGCATAAGAGGATTGCATGCAGAACCTAAGGGTTTCTGACCAATTGTTCTAGTCCTGCCTGAGTCGATGTCAACTCTGGTAACATTCTCTTGTCCACCCTTTCATGCTGCAGTTTCGTGGGTAGACTCGGTCTGAATTCACTCTGCCTCTCTGTTGAACTCTGCCTCTGGTGGGATTGCCTGTACTGCATATCGGACATTGTTGAACCCTGTAATAAGCAAAGTTAACTGAAATTACAGGCCAATTTCATGGGGCGAAATACGGTCCTCCAGTCACAGCTGTCCCCAGATACTCTTTCACTGACGTACCTCCAGATGGACACATTACAGACTGAAATACGTACTAAATCAGGCCTGAAGATCCTCGACTTGTGGTCCCAAATCCTTGTTTCCATAACCCCGTTTTCGGTAGTAAACACGAATATGTTTCCAATTCACATGGAAACTGATGTTGCCTCCTTTTTCTTGTCTTTATGCTAACAGCAACCAAACTGTCCTGGGCTGACAGTATCATTTGAAGGTCTGTGCAGGGATGGTCGGAGACAAAGTATCTAACCCAATGGGTCTTTCTTACCTCCAAGGGGAGCTTGTCCCCCCCAATCCCGGCTTTTCCTCTTTCTTGCATATATTATAGGCATATGAATCGTACCTCAGGCAAAAACTTTATTTTTTCTTTCACCTCCTTTATCTAAAAAAATTGTCAACATCTTTCTCTGTTTTTTTTTCTCCTTTTCTTTATTCCACTTTTTAGCTTAAATACATGCCAAATAATAAATGTTGAGTCCATGTTTCTACATGCTGATAATCCATTATCCCTTTTCCTAGATAAACTCGTCAATGAAACAACTACACCACCTTCTGGAAAATCCAGTGAAGATCATTCTAAAAACAGATTTCAAAGTATTAAAGTTTCTACACTGTAGTCATACCTGGAGCATATCATAATATGAGTAATAATTTAAGTTGTTTCACTACTCTGAGTAGTTCATAACATAATTGCATGCTTAAAGAACTTGTACTGCTACAATTTAAAATCACTCTAAAATCTTTTAAACTGAAAATTTAAGGGTCAATTTTCAGATTATATGACAAGGCATACAAAGTAAGCTCTTTTTATGATACAATTTTATTTTAATAAAATGTATTTGATTTATACTTACACCTATAGTTAACATAAATATAGGTATAAGTTTATTTTATATAAATATGTAATACATTATAATATAACTTTTAATAATTACATAAAAATTTCTACCTACTTAAGGAATAAACTTTTCTCTGCATGAGTCAATTATTAGTGTTTCCGAAGATTATTTGGGGTGGGTGGGTGGGAGTAAGAGGTTGCAAAATCAAAATCATCATTTGACTTTCCTGCCAAGAGTATTGTCCCTTATAAGGTATTTGTGAAACCATAGCAACCCAGGATGGCTTGAATGAGTGGTATAATTGAGGACAATGAACATGTTGTTACATGAAACTCTATTTTCTCCAGTTCATGCAATACAAGTATGTTCCCAATATGATTACTGTAAATTCATTTGCATCTTTAATGCTACTAAAAATAAAAATAAAAACCTATTCAGTGTCTTTGATATATTTAAAAATAGAAATCTGATCATCCTGGTATCTATCTCCCTTCTTTAATATCTAGTAATTTACACTGAAGTTTTAATTTACTAGAAGTAAATGAAGAAAAAAAGGATAAAGAACCCTCTGAGGAAAAAATATTCAAAAATTTAAAGTTAAACACTGTGGGCATGCCTAGAGCATATCATTACATGAGTAAAAATATAAGTCTCACTACTTAAATATGGGATTACACTCTAACTTCTAACTAGGCGTTCAAGTCTGAAATGACCTGCATTAAAGAACTTTTCACTCTCATCTCTGGTCACATGCCTAATCCACATTCTTCCTTCTAGACCACCAGAAGTTTAAGAGCTTACACATCCTGCTCATGATTTTGAGTTTGCTCACAGTGGAACGACCACTGTTTCCCCTTGTTGCCTGGCAAACAATTCCTAGTCCTATGCACCTGTACTGAAGCATCATCTCCCTTCTGAAGGGTATCCAACTTTTGCAAGTTGATTTTTGTCCCTCCATGCATACTGCCTGTGTGTTCCCTTCAAAGCCATCATTATCCTGCAACATAATTTACAGTGATTCTTACTGCTTTCAAAGTCGAGAGTGTTCCTTGAGTGTTAAAACTGTCTTGTTCATTTCTGTAACTTCAGTACCAACCATAGGGTCTGGCACATAGTACAAGCTCAGGGTTTAACTATTAAATGTCTAAACTAACAAATGAGTGAATGAATGTTCTATCACAAATTTACTAAAGCCAAATTACCTTATTTTGTCATCCTGTTCTATTTTGTTTTTTTCAAACAGATTCAACCCAGGGTCCAAATGAGCCTGCATTTTGGACAATGTTAGCTAAAGGTAAACTCATAGTAGTTAGGTAACTGGGAAAATGTTTTGTTGTACTAAAGTCTTATGTAAAAAAGCCAAGATCTGTGTCAATAGTTCTAATACTAGCAATTAATGTCAACATTTTGCTGCCATCATGGCATGTAATAACAAAAGCAGAACAAATCCAGAATGTCAATCAAGTGCTTTGCTTCTAATTCTCCCACAACTAATTTTATGTTTCTACAGCTTATCAGTTTACAATCAATTTATTTATGATTAAAAATTTTAAATAAGGATCTTGCCCAATATAGTCCCTCTTTGTGTTTGGAGCACAAAAGCACATCGAAATGCAGGAATAAAGGCAAAGTAAATATCAAAACACATGCAAGCATAAAATTAATGTATGTATCATAAATATACAAGTATACATTATAAATGTAATGTGAATATCATATGTGTATATGCACAACATATGTATATGTAAATGTAATGTAAATGCATGTATAAATATATCACACATATATGTGTATGTATTACAAATGTAAAATATATACCATATCCAGTTGACTTTCATTATTTGCATATTCTGTATTTGGAAATTTACCAACACCTAAGGTTTATTTGTAGCCCCCCAAATTAATACCTGAAGCACTTTCCAAGTTACATGCAGACATGCTCAGAGCAGCCAAACATTTTAATTGCCTATTACTAACATTTGCAGCTGAGGTAGAAAAAGGCAACATTCTGCCTTCTTTTTTTTCAGTTCTCATATTGTAAATAAGTGTCATTTTTGTAATCTATTTAGTGCTACATGTATTTTCTGTTGGTGGTATTGCTCTTTAAAATGTCCCCTAAGTGTGGCATTAGATACTAGTTAGTGTTTCATAGGACAAGACAGCTGTGATGTATGCACCTCATGGAGAAAGTGTGTGTCAGGTGAGCTTTATTTAGGCGGAAGCTAGAGTGCTTGTTGACTGTGAGTGCAATTTAATGGATCAGCAATATATACTGAAATAAAATATCTTTAAACATAAGCACACATAAAACAAGGTTTTGTATTGATTGTTTGATGAAAATGTTGTGACCTCACAGGAACCCGACTAACCCTCTATTTCCCCTGGGATTATAAAAACATCTACCATAAATAATGAGAGTAAACTGTATATATTATACACACACACACACACACACACACACAATTTTAGTAAGTGAATTTTGTTTACCATAACACCAATTTACTGTTTTAACAGCTTTAAATGAAACAAAGGGGAATGAAGAAGCAAAAGATCAATTATTTCAACCAGTTCCAAGTAAGAACAAAATACTTCAATTAAATGAGAACATAAATACTTGCACACAGGTAGTGTCTGCACAGTGACACTGTGTTTCTGGTAAGGTGTATGTGTGTGGGCAGGGTGGTGGCTGACTGAAGCAGAGGACATTTACCATTTTAGGAAAGTTATGGTTGTTAAGCCTGTTCTCCGGTTACCATATTGCATTCTACTATTTCTGTCTTCCTGTTTTATAACTTATGTTCCTGAAGCAGATGAACCAAATAGAGGAGTGGGCAAGTGAATAAAATATAGAATACAGTTTGTTTCTTTAATTGATAGACTCTGCATTTAGAGTAGTTTTAGGAAAATTGAGCAGAAATTAAAGAGAGTTCTCATATATTCCCTGTGCTCAGTTTCCCCTTATTACCACCTTATACTGGTGTGGTTCAGTATTTATAATTTGTGAACCAATATTAATACTGTATTATTAACTAAAGTTCACAGTTTACATTAGGGTCCACTTTTTGTGTTATACAAATGTGTTTTTTTAAATTTTTTTATTGTTGCACAATTACGGTTTTTATTTTGTTGTTGTTGTTCAATTCCAGTCAAACCTATGGGTTTTGATTAATGGAAATATCATGTGTCCACCACTGTAGTATCACAAAGAATAGCATTCCTGCCCTAAAAACCCTCTGAGCTCCCTTGATCCTTGTATTCCTCAGCCCTGCTTCTGGCAACTACTGAAATTTTCATGTCTCCATAGTTTTGCCTTTCCCAGAATGTCATATATTTCGGAATACATATACATTATGTAGTCTTTTCAGACTGGCTTCTTTTGCTTAGTGACATGCACGTAAGATCCCTCTATAGATTCCCATGGCTTGGTAGTCCATGTCTTTTCACCACTGAATAATATTCCACTGTATGGAGAGGTACCAGTTTATCCAGTCACCTGCTAGAGGTCATTTGATTGCTTCCAAGTTTCAGCAATATAAATACATGTATAAACATTCAGATGTAGGTTTTGTGAGGACACAAATTTTCAACTCATTTGAAATAACCAAGGATTGTGCTGGCTGGATTGTATAGTAAGACTCTGTTTAGCTTTGTAAGAAACAACCGAACTATCTTCCAAAGTGGCTACACTGTGTTGCATTCTAGCCAGCAATGAAAGAGAATTCCTGCTGCTGAATGCAAAAATTTTCATTAATGGATTAATCATATTTATATGCATGAAAGAACTCCTGATCTGGATGGAAATTTCATGACAAGGTAATATATCACTTTTCCTCAAACTTCTGTTTTGCGAATAAACCACTGAGAAAGAAATAGCCTCTGGTGCTGCATGGAAGGCCTGGCCCGTCAGTTCCGCGCTGTATTACTCGACATGGGCCGCCACCACGTGCCTTGCAGAGCTTCAAAAAAGGGGAGTGAGACATCTTTGTCTTAGGAGAGCTAGACATGGAATGACAGATCCTGGGACACTTGAGAAAAATTTTTTCTTTTTAAGTAATTAAATTGAGCATAATTGATTTTTAATCGCATAGCCAGTGCTTTACATACATTATGTTAATCCTCACAGCAGCTCCATGAAGTTGGTATTATCTCCATTTTACAGGTGAGAAAACCAAGGCTTACAGAGAGACCCTGTTCAAACTTGCCATTAGAGTTTTTGTAATTTCCAGTGGGAAGGAATCCCAAATCCTTCTCTGGTTTTGCCCATCACCTCAACAAACATGCGTTCTTTCCAAAACCTTTTTAAAAAGTCGCAAAGCAATTCAGGAGAACAGCCCATTTTAACATTATTTGCTTATTCCCAAAATAATCTGCCTCAAAGTCAAGATGATATTCTTTGACAACTGTACACATTTCACTCCACTTTAACAATTACTATTTTAAAAAATCAGAGCATACAGACATGGGAGCTTGTCATTGCTTATTACCAAAAACAGCATTACCTAGAAGAAAAGGAACACCCTTGAAACTCTTCAAGGATGTTGGGGGAGAGGGGAGAAATATTAACATTATCATTTAAAGTATTTAAAACTATCATTAAATAAATGTCCATTAAGTCTGACATATATTTTAAAAATATAAAATTTGACAGTAAAGATATATTTTCATTAATAGATTTCATAAAAAGACTTTTGACATCTCTGGATCCAGACATAATTTTTATTATATAACTTATTTTAGAAAGTTAAATAAGTTTTAGTTTCTTCCTTTAACATCAAATACATGAGGTTTGATCTCAGTAATAAAATGGCAAGTTCAGTTCTTCAGTCTCATGGAGAAAGCATCTGATACACCATCATATCAGCTTAAAAGAAAAATCAATGCATTTCCCAAGAGTCTAATTGTATCTTTCTCTCTTGAACAATGTGTGTAAATTCACATTTTTAATAGTAATCTCTTTAGAGTTTTGAACTGGTTTTTATTAGGGAGGAAGTCTGCTACATACACATATTGGTAACCTGTGTTTGAAACCAGATTTTGCCACCTAATAGCTCTGTGTCATGGGAAAATTCATAACCTTCTGTCAATCTGTAAACTGGAGCTGAGGACAGTTTTTACAAGGTTTCTGTGAAAGTTAAACTAAATAAGGTACTTGGCTGCAGCAGGTAACCTAGATCCTTCTCCTTTGCATTGCCTGTGGGTAGGGGAGTGAGCAGTGAGTACTCAAGAGGGTGAGGGTCTTTCTGCATTGGCTTTGCAACCCTTACTCCTCCAGAAAAAAATATGCTGGACAAACACAATTACTCTTTTCCATTGCATTGTCTTTCTTTCCTCTTAGGCTCTGATTTTAATGCTACAAATGAAGAGGAAGGGGTAGAGCAGCAGGATAACAAGTTAAAATTAATGCTGGGCATTTCATTGATGACCCTCTGCCTTTTCGTCATCCTCCTGGCAGTATCTAGTTCCCTGCTATACAAACTGAAAACAAGGTAAGTCTACAGACCTCTGGAGTCTCTACAACATACATGGTCTTACCCATGTCTCTGACTGTCAGGAAAACATAACTTTCAAATGTATCTAGAAGGCATTCAGTTGGCTCCATTTCCCCTATTCAGAAAGAAAAATACACTGTCTCTTACAGAATATCCCTCTTGAACATTTCCTAATATTTTAAATAAGCATCTAGATACAGGAGTACAATCTTTTGGTGTCTCTGGGCCACACAGTAAACACATAATTTTGACACATAATCACAAATAAACTCAGTGTTGTAAGTAAATTTACAATTTTGTGTTGGGCCGCATTCACAGCCATCTTGGGACACATGCGGCCCTCGGGTTGCCTACTGGACACCCCTGATTCTAGAACAAGAAATTGCCCTAATTAACTGGAAAGAATATAGAGAATCTGGATATGCATCCTTTTTTCATAGCCTTGAACAAAAGGGCTCATCTGTCTCATTCTCAGTAGCACATCTGCTTAGGGTCTAACAGTTTTCATTCATTTACATAGTATTATACCAAGTAACTGATATATTGGACAGAATTCATACACTGTTTTGATTTTTGTGATGCTTTTTGGGGTTGTGCTGCAAACATACACAATCTAAAACAATTCTTGACATATGTTTTCATTTTTCAGTTTTATAAAGAAGCATGAACGCGAGTATGCCATCAACCCGCAGCTGGCAAACCTGTCCTATTTTCACCCAGCAGAAGGCATATCAGATTCATCTTTTTCTAGGAGTGGTGGCAGCAGCACGGTTTTGGGCACAAAATCTAAAACAATGGATGCGATTTCCACAGTCTCAGATGAAGACTGAGCCTTCAGAGTGAGGAAGTCACCAATGATGAATAGGGGACTTTAATTTTTTTGTCATTAAAAAAGTATCTTTCTTTGTGAATCATATTAATGGCATGATTTGGAAACTGCTGAGGCATTCGCATTTTTCTGGTGTCTTGAAGAGAGGACATATTCAATAAAATTCATCTATAAAAATTATTGAATGGAAAAATAAAATAATTTAAAGTGTGGAAAACTCATCAGGTAAAAATAATCCTAGAAAGTGACTTATGAATAGTATTAAGTCTAGGTTGTTTCATTTTTAAATGTGACCATAATAGATATTTATCTTTTACCTTACTCGAGGGCATTTTGAGGACTTTCAGGGTGATCACCACAACTTAACACACCTTCCCACCCACCAAAACAAAAAGAATACACCTGTTTATGTTTTACTGGCAAAACAGTTGTGTCATATCAAGAGATGAAACTAAATTAATATTAGAGACTCCCAGCAGTCTTGAATTGTTTAAAAGTCATCAAGGCTGCTCTGACTCAGTGGCTTAGTTGGTTAGAATGTCATCCCGAATACCAAAAGGTTGCAGGTTCAGTCTCTGGGCAGGACACATACGTAAGTTGCCAGTTCCATCCCCAGTTGGGGCATGCATATGGGAGACAACTGATTGATGTTTTTCTCTCACATCAGTTCTTCTCTCCCACCCTCTGTTGTTGGGAGCCATCCTGCCTGGTTTTAGGGACTGTAGCCTTTGTCTCACAGCTAGAGTTGAGTGAAAAGGCCTTGGGGACATGAGCCACTAAGGAGACAGAACATTACCTCCTGGCAGGAACGCAGTCCCTGCCTCCCTCACTTCTCCCTGCTTGGCCCCGAGTAGATGACTGGTTAGCTGATGACATGTAAGATCCCTCAAAGGAGAAGGGACAACCTAAGACAGGCATTGTTGCAAAGGGCCATCAGGAAAGGACTTAGAGGTCTTCAGAGAAGAGCCAGAAAGACCCTCACCCCTTAGCTTTGTCATAGCCTGAGTCCTCAGTCTTTCTGAAAAAGTTTCCTAGTCTCTTGGCTGCTTTGCTCTCCCTGCCTGACTCAGCCTGGGAACTATGCCAGCGGCAGCTGTGACCTTGTACTGGAACAGACGACTCCCAGGGGTGAATCTGGCCAGAGAAAGAATATACATTATTTCCTCTGAGACCTGCTCTGCCCTGCTGCTATGAAACAGACACTTAAGCTAAAGCCAATCCTGACCAGAGACAATCCCTGTGTTTCTTTAACTATTATCTGTAAATGATGTCAGTAGCATTTTGAGCATTGGTTGATGAGCTTTATGTGTGTATCTATGTGTGTACTATGTATCTCCCTGTGAGCTGAACTCAAAAAAATGCAGGGAAGAAGGTGTTTGGGACCTTTTCCCTTTGAGGGACTGGTCACATTTCCTCCCCAAGCAAACCACACATTGGGCATTTTTATTCTAATCCACAACGACTGGGGAGTTCTGCGGGCAGAGCCCCCCATCATTCCATCTCTAAAATCAATAAACATATCCTTGCATGAGGATTTTAAACATCATTGGGGCTATTCTCACTGAGCAAACAATAAGAAAAAAAGATTTTTTTCCATTTCTAAAGTATCCATAAACATTTGAGATAATGTGTTTCAAAAGAAAAGAAAAGAAGAAGGGGTCTCAGCACATAATTTCTTAGAAGGGGATTCATGGACCTCCTCGAGTGTTCCAGAGCTGAAGGGCCTGTCCCCCAAGCATCCAGGCTTATTGTGTTCTATTGAAAGCAAAGCAAAGCATCTCAAAGACTAATTCAAGTTTTAAGGGGTTCAGGAGGCTAGTCATCCCAAGACTATTTCAATTTACAAAGGAGACCAATGGAATGGGGATATTTTTTCCCTTTTATGAATTAGTTTCAACTGGAAGGATTCGGGGGACAAGTATCAGGTGGATATGTGTGGATATGTATGGATGGGGAAGAGGGGTAGCGCTCAGAATCCTAGAACGTGTGCACAGGTTTGCTGGTTGTAAGATGCATGTGCATGGTCTCATGGGGTTTTCTCCTTTTCCCTGTTACAAATCCCAGTATGAAATTATTGTCAGGGGTTTACTGCACTCTGGTGAAAAGCATTGGCGTGGGACCCAGGTTGGGCAAGGAATGATTACAAATCAAAAGGAGCTGTGTCCAATCACCTCTAGCCTGAGCGAAGATTCCACATGTGCCTTCCAACTTCAGAATTAGCCCTCCAAATCTAGCTTCCGATGGAGCAAAAGAAATATTACCTTGTGAAGTAAAGGGAAAGTATCACTTTTTTTTTTCAATTGCATCCCCAGAGCACAAACAGCTCTCTCTGAATCATGGCAACCAAATAAAACCCAGCTTTTGCCAAAAAGCAGTTCTGACTGGTTATCCAGAGTTTACTCCCCTTTCCAAGTTTATTTAAGGAGATATTAGATCCAGGAGTTTATGTTTGAATCCTAGGATAATTATCCCTATGCCCGCTCTTTCCCTTCTCTCTCCTCCATCAAAATGCCATTCACCTTATCATACAATTTGTTCTGGGTTTTAATGGAGATAGTTTCTTAGCAGACAATGAGTGATAAGTTAAAAGGCTGTGGAGCCAGGAGAAAGCTCACTGTATAAAGAGGAAGCACGTGTATGTTATCCAAACACATGAGACATCTAAAATAAAGTCAGAGTTCTAAGAAGTGTAATTTGGACCATGTCTCATATCTGAAATTTCTTGTTTGGAAGAAGGAGAAAGTGTGTAAATTATGCCATAACTGATACAGGAAAGTGTATCTTGGAAAGAAGGAAGAGGTGTGATTTCCTTAGTGAAAAGAAAGGAGCTTCCAGGTGTTGTGAGCAGCCAGCACTGCCAGCCTTATCTCTTGTTGTCAGCTTGGTTTTCCCTCCAAGTGTGGATCCAGCTGCTCTGGAGTTTAGTTTTATTTGTTGATTCTTTATGGTTGTTGGTGGGGCCATATCTTTTATTTTGTGTTTGAAACATTCTGTAGAACATCAGGGACCTTAGAATGTTAGGGCCAACTAAAGTAAGTAAAGTCTGCTGCTTTGAATAATAGTTCAGTGTAAGAAGCATTTAGCAATTTGAATTGTTTCCAAATTGTCATTGTTTGGTAAATAATAAGGTGAATAATGTGTATCCAAATTATGTCACATTTGACACAGTTTAATAATTATGTATAGATGTGCACTGTCTCACTGATGTATACTAAGTAATACATCACCCTAGTAATAAGGCACAAATGTACTTTATTAGGGGAAAAGCTAGACATTTGAAAGGCTTAAACAGTGAGTCATTGATTTCTCATTTTCTTTCCAAGAACTTCGATCAATTAGTACCACTCCCTGCATTTAAAGCTGCGTTTAGAAGAGCTAATGATAGGAAATACTTGTCCAGGATATCCTGGAGTTTGCATTTTATGTTATGTGATTTTTAAGGATAAAACAAAACTCACCTGCCATTGACAATACTAGACACAGCTGTGGCAGAATTGGAATGAATCAACAAAGAAATAGAGTCAGTCAGGACTGAAGTCAAAGCAGAAGAGGCTTTCTGAGTTTACTGCTTGAGGATCTATTGTGAAGCCCTACGGTCTCATTGAGTGACTCAAATGTGAGACATGATTTTCCTGAAAATAGCCTGGTTCTAAAGGAAAAGTGTAGTGAACCATCGAAGAATAAAGAGAGCCTGGAAAGTATGGGATGGACCACAAATGTCCAACAACTGACTTTGAATATGATCCTTTGCTCAATTATTCTACGGGCCTGCTAGGGGCATCTAAAGCCAAACAGGATGAGCCTGAAACTCAGCACTTCTGCCCCCTGAAAAATCTGGAACTGAAAATTTCCACACGTCCTGGAGAACCAAAGACCTATTTCAGGGACAAAAATTAAAACAAATGTTCAAGATTCTGATGAAGATGA
The DNA here is from genome assembly GCF_019186645.2 of Phyllostomus hastatus. NCBI lineage: Eukaryota > Metazoa > Chordata > Mammalia > Chiroptera > Phyllostomidae > Phyllostomus > Phyllostomus hastatus. The sequence goes on from NW_025333857.1 coordinate 4,920,470, forward strand.
CTGTGTGATACAAGAGGTAGATAGACGCCTACTTCCAAGAAAGCTAAACTATTTAGAGGCTTCAAACATCAGAATATGGAGGAAAGGGTCCATATACCATCCTAGGAGGAGAGATATCTTCAAATTAGATGCACAGAAGAGGAAAAAATACACAAAACCAACTAACTATATAAATGATGACTGTAACAAATTAGAACCACTAAAATCACTAATTAAAACCTCACTGAACATTAAAAATAATGTAAACTTGTATGGTGTTTAAGAAAAACTATTTCTAAGTTGGAAAGCTTTGGTGGTGATAAAAAGTACATATGTATTTCAGAAGAAAGTGTACCTCGTGCGTCTCTCAGTGACAAGGATAGACAGAATGAAAAGCATAATGAAAGTTATCCAAAGAGCAAAACACATGTGAAAATAGTTTATGATACTCAGAAAGAAGAAACTGAATGTCATTGTTCACGAACCCAACCCCAAATCTCTGCATCAGAATTTGATTTCAATAAGGAGCTCACTGAAGATGGCACTTCTGACTCTGATGGCACTGTGAAGGAATGTCTTCAAATTTTCAGTGAGTTCACAGAAAGTGAAAATTGTAAGGGAAAGAATGCTGAGCAGGTGGGTACGCTTTGCTTTTAATCCTTTTTCTAAATCTAAGGGAGTTAGTTTCCCTTAAACATATATTCTTTAGATATTCTAAACTTGATAGACTACATATATATATATATATATATATATATATATATGTAACATCCATATAGTATATTTATTCTATGCTTGTGATCAATAATATACGGGGGGGAAATAGGTTTACAGTTGTGAGTACATGGAACAGTTTATTCTTGTATTGTTATTTTATGATAATTGTGTTGTTTTCTATACAAAGGACTGTAAAGCTACTTTTGCCCCACCCTGTATTGGAATGACAAGGCAAAGGCCCTGATAATTGGTCAGCCAGTGTCTTGCAGACTGGCTGGTTTCCAGAGGCCATGATGTTACTTTACATACAGTAACTTTTCATTTCCCAACTTAGAGGAATCTTTTATAGGGACCTATGCATGTCAAATTATCCAAATTAAATTACATCGTGTGAGTTATTTCTTAATATATTGCCCAGTATTTTTTACTTTGGATTGCTGGGGCTCTCCACAACACATGCTAAATTTGCCTGTACTATGCTGAAATCAGATAATTTGTAGCTTTTTCCAACTAGGTTTCAGGAAGACAAATGGAATTAGTATTTTGTATTACAAAAAAGATCTGGCCCAAGAAAAAAAATTGCACACACTGCCAAGTTTGATGTAAGCCATTTAGTCTCAGCCCACCTCTCTCTCTCTCCATACATTATAAATGCATGAAATATAGTCTAATACTTATGTCCTGTTATCCACCAGGCGGTGCACGTAGGCAGTCAGTAAATTGATTCCCACATGTAAGCATTTTCTGTATCTATTATTTTTCCCAATATCTATTTTCATTAAAAATTGATGTATTATTATTGCATAGCCTTTTACTCATTAATTAGTAGATTGTTCTCATTATTTGCAGATTCTGTATTTTCAAATTCACCTACTCACTAAAATTAATTTGTAACCTCAAAATCAAGACTTGTGCTTTAGGGGTCCTTTGTAGACAAGCATAGTGGTAAAAAACTTGAATTGCCTGATGTGCACATTCCAAGAAAGGCTGCACAAGGCAACACTCACTGCCTTCTTGTGTCAGCTCTCATGCTGTTAACAAGAGTTCTTTTCTTAGTTTGTATACTGCCACATTTTTTGCATTTTTGTATTTTTAGTTAATGATGCTGTTTGAAATGGCCCCAAAGTATAGCACTGTCTAGCGTTCAAAGAATAAGAATGCTGTAAATGTGCCCTGACAGACAAACTATGTGTGTTAGGGAAGCTTTGTCCAGGCATTGGGTTATTGTGCTGTTGAACACAAGTTCAGTGTTAATGAATCTGCAATATATACTAAAGTGTCTTTAACTGGAAACACATAAAACAAGGTTATGCTGTTGACTGATTGAGAAGAATGTTGTAACCAGAGACTCACCCAAACTTAACTCCCTATTTGCCCTGGATTAATGCTTCAGTATTCACAAATTCATTGTTTCTGGGACTCTACAGAACATAACTATAGTGAATAAGAAAAATCGACTGTAGTTTTCAAAGTATTATAATTTGAACCTCTTGCCACTTATATTATAAATTCTGAAGGTCTTTTATGACATATAAAGAAATTGAAGAAGCACTCCAGTGAGTAGAATTCCTTCAACATTTTTGTTTTAAAAAGTGCTGTTTAACACAAACTTTCTCTGCTCTAGTCTCTGTATTATTTGCACCTGGTACATACTGACAACAGAATCCTCTTCAAGACATAAAAAGAGATTATGCTTTCAAGACACAACTAAAGAACCTAAATTCCGGTTTTCCACAGAATGATTGAATGTCCTGGGCAAGTTATTTAATTTCTCTGAGCTTAATTTTCTTTATCTGTGAATGGAGATACTGAATTGAGATATAATTCATATAACCTATACTTTACCAAGTTAACATGAACAGTTCAGTGACTTTCAGTATATTTATAGACTTGTACAACCACTATAATCGATTTTTAAACATGTCTACCACCCCCAAAGGGTACCCTGTGTCCCCAATCTGCCACTCCCCCAACCCTCTATATCTCCTGGCTCTAGGCAATCAGTAATTTACTTTCTGTTCTAGATTTGTCTGTTCATTTCATTAAAAAGGAATCATATGTGATTCTCTTGTGACTAGCTTAATGTTTTCACTAGTGTAACATTTTCAAAGGTTATCCATGTCATAGCATGTATCATTAATTTCCTATTATTGCCAAATAATGTGCTCAGTTTTGTGGTTATTCATTCATCAGTTGATGGGCATTTGGCTTATTTGCCTTTTACTGGCTATTATTAATCATTTATATTATTATTAATAATTTATTCATTTGTGTACTAGTTTTTGTGTGGACAAATGGTTACATTTCTTTTGAGCATATATCTAAAAGTGGAATTTTTGTGTCCTGTGCTTACTTTTTTATATTTAGCTTTTTGAGAAACGACTGAACTCTTTTCCAAAGTGGCTGCACTGTTTCACTTTCCAAGCAGCAGTGTATAAGGGTTTCAACTTCTCCACGTCTTCGCCAATACTTGTTATTGTCTCTTTTCATACAATCATTTTAGTGGGGAAAGTGGTGTCTGTCTCATGGTTTTGATTTGCAGTTCCCTAATGATATAATGGTGTTGAACATATTTTTATGTGCTTATTGGCCACTTGTGTATTTTCTTGGAGAAATATCTATTCAAATCCTTTGCCCCTACTTTCAGTTATTTGTCTTTTTATTTTAAGAGTTCTTTATAAGCCCTGGCTGGCATAGCTCAGTGGATTGAGCTCGGGCTGCGAACCAGAGTGTCGCAGGTTTGATTCTCAGTCAGGGTACATGCCTGGGTTGCAGGCCATGACGCCCAGCAACCGCACATTGGTGTTTCTCTCTCTCTCTCTTTCTCCCTCCCTTCCCTCTCTAAAAATAAATAAATAAAAGCTTTTTTTTTTTTAAAAAAGAGTTCTTTATATACTCTGTATACAAATTTCAGCAGATAAACAATTGCAAATATTTCTTTCTGATGGATTATCTTCTCACTTTCTTGGTAGTATAGTTTGCAGCATGAAAAGTTTTTTATTTTAATTTATTTCCATTTATTTTTCTTTTGCTGCTTGTGCTTATGGTGTCACATCTAAGAAACCAAGGTCACAAAGATTTATTCCTGTTTTTTTTTTCTCATAGTTTCACAGTTTTTGTTCTTACAGTTAGGTGTATGATCCATTTTGAATTGATATTTGTATAAGGCATATGGTAAGGCCCACATTCATTCTTTTACATGTAGATATCCAGTGGTCATAGAACCATTTGTTGAAAAGACTCATTTTCCCCATTTAAATTTCTTGCTGCCTTTGTCAAAAATCAGTTGCTAATATGTGTAAGCACAAATGATCATTAGTTCTAGACTCTAATTCTATTCCATTTATCTTTATTTCTATCCCACTCCAATATTTCACAGCCTTAATTACTGTAGCTTTGGAGTAAGTTTTCCAAATTTTTAAAAAATATATTTTATTGATTATGCTATTATAGTTGTCCCATTTCCTTCCCTTTATTCCCCTACACCCTGAACTCCCCCTCCCACTCACATCCCCCCTCCCCACTTTAATTCATGCCCATGGGTCATACATATAAGTTCTTTGGCTTCTCTATTTCCTATACTATTCTTAGCCTTCCCCTGTCTATTTTCTACCTACCATCTATGCTACTTATTCCCTGTACCTTTTCCCCCATTTCCCCCTCCCCTCCTCTGCTAATAATGCTCCATGTGATCTTTATTTCTGTCCATCTATTCCTGTTCTAGTTGTTTGCTTAGTTTATTTTTGGTGTGTTGTGTTGTGTTGTTTGTTTGTTTTTAGGTTTGGTTATTGGCAGTTGTGAAATTTGTTGTCATGTTACTGTTCATATTTTTTATCTTCTTTTTCTTAGATAAGTCCCTTTAACATTTTCTATAATAAAGGCTTGGTGATGATGAACTCCTATACCTTTATCTGGGAAGCACTTTATCTGCCCTTCCATTCTAAATGATAGCTTTGCTGGATAGAGTAATCTTGGATGCAGGTCCTTTCCTTTCATCACTTGGAATACTTCTTTCCAGCCCCTTCTTGCCTGTAAGATTTCTTTGGGAAATCAACTGATATTTTTGTGGGCACTCTGTTGTAAGTAACTGTCTCCTTTTCTCTTGCTGCTTTTAAGATTCTCTCCTTATCTTTCATCTTGGCTAATGTAATTATGATGTGCCTTGGTGTGTGCTTCCTTGGGTCCAACTTTTTTGGGACTCTCTGGGCTTCCTGAACTTCCCGGAAGTCTATTTCCTTTGCCAGATTGGGGAAGTTCTCCCTCATTATTTTTTCAAATAAGTTTTCAATTTCTTGCTCTTCCTCTTCTCCTTCCAATACCCCTATGATTTGGATATTGGAACGTTTAAGGTTGTCCCAGAGGTTCCTAAACCTCTCCTCATTTATCTGAGTTCTTATTTCTTTATTCTGTTCTGAGTGAATGTTTCTTTCTTCCTTCTGCTCCAAACTGTTAATTTGAGTCCTGGTTTCCTTCCTGTCATTGTTGGCTCCCTATACATTTTTTTTTATTTCACTTTTCATAGTCTTCACTTTTTCCTCTGTTTTGTAACCATACTCACCCAATTATGTGAGCATCCTGATTATCAGTGTTTTGAACTGTGCATCTGATAGGTTGTCTATCTCTTCATCACATAGTAGTTGTATTTTTCTGGAGCTTTGATCTGTTCTTTCATTGGGGCCATATTTTTTTTTTGGTCTCAGTGTACCTGTTACATAGTAAGGGGTGGAGCCTTAGATATTCACCAGGGTAGGCCAACCTGGGTTGCTGCATTGTGGTACTGTATATGAGGAAGTGGTCTGAGAGGGAACAATGCTTCTTGTTAAGCTCTTGGCAGGCTTTCAGTCACTTCCTCCGCTACCCACAAGCAAAGTAGGCCCTTCTGGTGCTGATTCCTCAGTTGGTGGTTTTATGTGTGATCTAGAACCCTGTGGTCTCTCCAATGATCTTTCCTGTGAGGCTGGGAGTTTCTGCCACCACCTCAAGCCCCACAGACTTTTTCAGTCAGAGGTTTTGAGGCTTTATTTCCTTGTGCTGGAACCCTGGGTTGCAGAGTCTGTCTCACTCTGCAGTTGTTCCTCCTGGTTTATCTGCATGCAAATGTGGGACCACCCACTCTGCCAGCCACCACCTCACACAGTCTGCCAGCTGCCACCTTGCCCACCCTGGTCCTCCAGCTGCCACCTTGCCTCAAGTCTCCTCTCCCAGATGCCTGACTCCACCCCTCCTACCAGTCTGGATGAATGTTTCTTCTTTAACTCCTTGGTTTTCAAATTTCCATACAGTTCAATTTTCTGTTACTTTTCTTTTGTTTATAATTTGTTGTTGTCCTTCTGTTGGTTGTGGGGGGAGGCACAGTGCGTCTACCTATGCCTCCATCTTGGCTGGAAGTTTTGGGGTAAGTTTGAAATTAGAACTCTGACTCCTTCAAATTTGTTCTTTTGCAAATTGTTTGGTCCCTGATAGTTCAATGTGACTTTTAGGATCAGCTTTGTATTTTCTGCAAAAATATTGTTAGAATTTTGATATAGATTGCCTTGAATCTTTAAATCAATTTATGGAGTATTGACATTTAACAATATTAAGTCTATCTTTCCATTTAATTACTTTCAATAGTGTTTTGTAGTTTTTGTGATACTAATCTTGAATTTTTTTCATTAAATGTATCCCTAAGTAGGTACTTTAATCTTTTAAATACTATTGTAAAATGAATTATTTTTGTAATTTTATTTTCAGATTGTTCATTGCTAGTGTGTAGAAATACAGTTGGTTTTTTAATTGTGTATCTTGCAGGCTTGCCATAATTATTTTATCAGTTCTAATAGTTTTTAGTGAAGTTTCTGGGATTTTCTTTACACAAGATCATATCGTCTACAAATAGAGATAATTTTACTTGTTCCTTTCCAAGATGGACATCTTTTATCTCATTTTCTTGCATAGTTTCCCTAGTGCAATCTTCTAGTACAGCATTGACTAGAGGTGGTCAAAGAGGGCGTCCTTGTCTTGTTCTGCTCTTTAGGGGAAAGTTTTCAGTCTTTCACCATTAAATTCAATAGTAACTGTTGTTTTGCTTTTAACATATCCTTAATGAAGTTGAGAAAGTTTCCTTTTATTACCAGTTTAAGTGTCTTATCATGTTAGAGGTTTTTAAAATGCTTTTTTCTTCATATCAAGATCTCATGTAGGTTTTTTTTCCCTTTATTCTATTAATTTTAGTGTATTGCCTTGATTGTTTTTTTTTTGGGGGGGGGTTGTTAAATAGACTTGCATTCCTTGGCTAAAACCCCTTTGGTAACAATGCATAATCCTTTTTTACATGTTGTTAGATTTAGTTTTCTAGAATTTTATTGAGGACTTTTCTATCTATATTCATCAGGAATACAGAAACTGGTCTATAGTTTTCTTATCTGGGTTTTAAATATTACTGACATTTTTATTGCAATAAAATACACATAACATAAAATTTATTATTTCTAGTGAGCAACTCAATGTTAAGTACATTCACAATGAGGTTTAACCATCACCACTATCCATTTCCAGAGTTTTTTCTTCATCCCAAACAGAAACTCTGTACCTACCAAAGAACAACTTCTCATTCTTTTTCCCTCACCCCCACCCCTGGGAATCTCTATTTTATTTTATATCTCTACAAATTTGCCTATTCTAGATACTTCATATAAATAGACTCATACAATTTAATTAGCATAATGTTTTCAAAATTCATTCATGTTGTAGCATATAGCATTTCTCTTGACAGCTGAAAAACATTGCCTTGCGTGTGCATAGAGTTATTTTCTTGTTCCATTCATCTCTTGATGGACTTTGCAATTTTTTTCTTGTGATAACTTTATCTCCTTTTGGATCTCAGGGCTAGCTTGGCTTCATAGAATGTGATGAATAAGGTCTCTTTTATTTTTGGAAGATTTTATTAATAATTTCTTTTAATTCTTCTTTAACTGGGAGAATTCATAAGTGAGTGTGAGCTTTGTGGAAATATTTTTTTAAATATATTTTATTGATTATGCTATTATAGTTGTCCCATTTCCCCCCTTCACTCCCCTCCACCCTGCACATTCTCTCCCACCCACATTCCCCCCTTTAGTTCATGTCCATGTGTCATACTTATAAGTTCTTTAGCTTCTACATTTCCCATACTATTCTTGCCACCCCCCCCCCCGTCTATTTTCTACCTACCTTCTATACTACTTATTTTCTGTACCTTTTCCCTCTCTCGGCCTCCCACTCCCCTGTTGATAACCCTCCATGTGATCTCCATTTCTGTGGTTCCATTCCTGTTCTAGTTGTTTGCTTAGTTTGTTTTTGCTTTTGTTTTCATTTTAGGTGTGGTTGTTAATAATTGTGAGTTTGCTGTCACTATACTGTAGATGTCTTTTATCTTCTTTTTCTTAGATAAGTCCCTTTAACATTTCATAAAAGAAGGGCTTAGTCATGATGAACTCCTTTAACTTGACCTTATCTGAGAAGCACTTGATCTGCCCTTCCATGCTAAATGACAGCTCTGCTGGATAGAGCAATCTTGGATGCAGGTCCTTGCCTTTCATGACTTGGAATACTTCTTTCCAACCCCTTCTTGCCTGCAAGGTCTCTTTTGAGAAATGAGCTGACAGTCTGATGGGAACTCCTTTGTAGGTAACTGCCTCCTTATCTCTTGCTGCTTCTAGGATTCTCTCCTTCATTTTAATCTTGGCTAATGTAATTATGATGTGCCTTGGTGTGTTACTCCTTGGGTCTAACTTCCTTGGGCTCTCTGAGCTTCCTGGATTTCCTAGAAGTCTATTTCCTTCACCAGATTGGGGAAGTTCTTCTTCATTATTTGTTCAAATAACTTTTCCACTTGTTGCTATTCCTCTTCTCCTTCTGGTACCCCTGTAATTTGGATGTTGGAATGTTAAAGGTGTCCTGGAGGTTCCTAAGCCTCTCCTCATTTTTTTGAATTTTTATTTCTTCATTCTTTTCTGATTGGATGTTTCTTTCCTCCTTCTGGTCCACTCTATTAAACTGAGTCCCAGTTTCCTTCCTATCACTATTGGTTCCCTGTACATTTTCCTTTATTTCACTCAGTGTAACTTTCATTTTCTCATCTAATTTGTGACCAAATTCAACCAATTCTGTAAGCATCCTGATTACCACTGTTTTGAACTGTGCATCTGATAGGTTGGCTATCTCTTTGTCACTTAGTTGTATTTTTTCTGGAGCTTTGATCTCTTCTTTCATTTGGGCAATTTTTTTTGTCTTGACATGCCTGTTACATAGTGAGGGGTAGAGCCTTAGGTGTTCACCCGGGGCAGGGCAACCTGGCCACTGGGTTGTGATGCTATATATGGGGAAGGTGTCCAAGAAGGAACAGTGGTACTTGCTCTCTCTCTCCCAAATTTCAGTCACTTCCCCTGCTTCCCCCAAGCAAACTGGGTCCTTCTGCTGCTGATTCCTGGGGAGGTTGGCTTTTTTACAGTCTAGGACCCTGTGGGTCTCTCCAATGAACTCTCCTGTGAGGCTGGGAGTTTCTCCCGGCACCTCAATCCCCACAGGTGTTTTTGATTGGTGTTTTGAGGCTTTATTTCCCCGCACTGGGACCCTGGGTTGTGCAGTCTATCTCGATCCCCAGTTTTGCCTGGTTTATCTGTGCATTAATATGGGACTGCCTGGTCTTCCAGCCACCTTGTGTGCCATGCCCCTCCACAATCTGCCGCCTCACTGGGTCCACCCACTGCTGCCTTGTGTGCCCACAGTTGCCAGTTGCTACTTGGCTGTGACCTTTCTTCGCCTGGCTTCCCAGCTCCACCCCTCTTACTGGTCTGGATGAATGTATCTTCTTTAACTCTTTGGTTGTCAGACTTCCATATAGTTCAATTTTCTGTCAGTACTGCTTGTTTTTTGTTTATAAATTGTTGTTTTCCTTATTTTGGTTGTGTGAGGAGGCACAGTGTGTCTGCCTATGCCTCCATCTTTGCCAGAAGTCCGAAATATTTTAAAATTACTAATTCATCTCTTTCTATAGGTTTACTTTCGAGTCAATTTCAACAGACTTTTGTCTTTCTAGGGATTTTCTTATTTCATCACAATTTTCAAAAATATAGTTGTTCAGATGAGAAGATGGCGTTGGGGTAGGAGGGAGCAGATTCCACTTCTCCCTACATATGGGAGAAAATCCTAGCTGGTCTACAGAGTAAAAGAGCAAACAGCCAACAGTACGTCAGCATATATGAAAATAAGAGACCAAAAATTATAGTGGATACTGACAAACCAGACAGTAAAGAGAGTACTTCAGGACAATAAAGTCCCAGACACCAGCACAGGGTCCAGGGCAGCTGCAGCCCCAGGCCTGGTGCCCGCTGAGTCTGCCATAGAGCCCTTGGGAGAGAGCCAGGGCAACTGCTCCCTCCCAAACAAACAAGGTCTGAGCAGCACAGGGAGAGACCTGGATGCTTAAAGTCTCAGAGAGGGGAATACAGTCTAAGTGGCAAACACACAGGGCCTGCGAACATCTACAGAGTCTATGGATGCCAGCAGAGTTCAGAGTCTCACAGCAATGGGTCTTGACCCTGATAATCACCAGTCTGGCTGGAGAATTGGCCTGTGGGAGAGGCCAGGCCACTGTATGGAGCAGCAGGTTTGAGTAGGAGGAATTTCTCAAAAACAAAAAGTGAGAAGACAGGCACTATTTGGGGAATTCTCCTGCAGCAATCACTCTGGCCTCCCCACCACCCCGCCGGGCAGTGATCCTGAGGTTATGCGGAAGGTTGTGCAGAAGACCCCGCACACCCCCATAACACTGGGAAGGGTGTGCACCCACAGGACTAGGGTGTGGACTGTGCACCCACACCCCAGCCCCTTGGGAAACCCCAGGGAAACAGCGCTAACCCCAGGGAAAGACCTAGATCCCACACCCAAGGCACTGGGGAGAGGCACCAGGATAGCTCCAGGGACAGTGCATGAGGCTGGCTGTGTGCAGATCGGGAAGGAAGAAAAGTCATACCAATCGCCCCTCAGCCTGCTGCAGCCGGCAAGACCAGAGAAACCAGTTTGGCCACTTTGAAACCAAGAGGCTTTTAAATTTTGTTCTATTTTTATTTTTTGAATAATAACTTTTTATTGAATTTTTATTATTTTTTATCTTTCAATTCCTTTTTCCTCTCTTTCCTTCTTGTTTTATTGCTTCTTCCTTTCTTTCCAATTTTATCTCTTCTTCCTTCCTTTTCTGCCTTCTTTTTTAACACCTACAAGTGAGACAAAAAATAAAAAACACGGAACTGTGAAAAGACCAGAGTTGGACCCAAAGAAGGGGCATCACAACAGCTGAGACGGTGAGACAAATTTCACTTTGCTATTACAGAGAACCTGCAAGTTATTGTATATTTGTATTATTAGTATTTTTTCATTATGCTTACATCTTATATTTTAATAGTATTTTTGTATTCCTCTTCTTTTGGTATAGTCTGCTTTGCTTGGCTGGTTATATTGTATCATTTGAAGGTTTCCCCTGATCTCTCTTTCATAGTGTATTGCTAATTTACTGTCCTTCACTTCACTTGTGTCCTATTAGCACACTACTCAAAGTCCTGTACTCCCTATTCTTGTTATCCAGATCACATACATTCTGTCATATGATTGTTGCTTTAATACTATTGCAAATAATAGCTGTTCTATACAATTGTAAATACTTCACAACACCCCTCCCAGATCTTAACCCACTTCACGGTTCCCTGAACACTATTACTGCAGTGGTTAACTCTATTTTCTCATGTACTACACCTATTTACTCTCCTTTACCTCACAATCTGACCTCCCACAACCTCACTGTTTTCTAGATCCAACTCACAATCCTTCCCTCCCCAATAAGAGTCTTATCTTCTTTCCATCCTTTCTAAAAATTATCTAGTTGGGTGGAAGATTACTGTTAACACTATACATAGCCAAAGGATCTCCTATATCTTATCTACCAGCTGCTACTGTAAATATTATAGAATACTCTCTTGCTGTTTTAAACCATTTTGCCTTCCCCCTCCAACTGATCACAAAAAAGAGTAGGTGAAATGGTAAACACCAGGATACCCACTGGAAGAGGAAACCCAACAACATAGGAACTCCCAACAGATAACAACAGAAGAAGGTGAAGGAGGGAGTGGAAACCACACAAACCTCAATCCAGGACCTATCTGGAAATACAACTAAATAGTGGAGAAACTACCCAGTACAAATAACTGAACAAGAGCAAGAGAGAATCCTCAAAACCTTGTATAAATGGAAGAACCAGCTTCAACACAACCTTCTCTCACCAGCACAACAAAATACAAGAGGTGGTGGACAGAGTGACCCTCAGTTAAGGAGCTGGCAGGAAGGACCCACCACAGAAAGACCCAAAAACAATCAAAACCCAAAGAAAAATACAGAGCCAACTTAAACAACAGCCCAAGACTAGTGAGCTCAGGAGATCAAGAAGACTGCACCACTGAATCTCACAGGTATTCTACCACAGAAGTTCACACCATCAACCCAGGGAGCCGGAACAAATCAATTTAAGAAGCTGAAGCTAACAAGAAGATCTCACAAACAATGGGAAGACAAAGAAACAATCCCCAAATGAAAGGAAAGGAGGAAGCCTCAGAAAGAATGCTAAATGAAATAGAGGCAACTCAACTATCAGATATTAAGTTCAAAGCAATGGTTATCAGGAAGCTCAATGAGCTCACAATGAGCTACCAGAAACTACAGAGAAACTACAATGAACTCACTGAAAACTATATCAACATGAAAAAGGAAATAGAAACTATCAATAAGGGCTAAGAGGAAATGAAGAATACAATTTCTGAACTGAAGAACACAGTAGAAGGACTGAAAAGCAGGATCGATGAAGCAGAAGATCAGATCAGTGAGCTAGAGGACAAAGTAGAAAAAACACCCAGAAAGAGCAAGAAAAGGAAAAGAGGCTCAGAAAGAATGAAAAAGGTTTAAGAGAATGCAAGACAATATGAAACATAATAATATCTGTATAATAGGGATACTAGAAGGAGAAGAAGAGCAAGAGATAGAAAACCTATTTGAAAAAGTAATAATGGAAAACTTCCCTAATTTGATGAGAGAAAAAGTCACACAAATCCAGGAAACACAGAGAGTCCCAATCAAGAGGAACCCAAAGAGGCCTACTTCAAGACATACCATAATTAAAATGGCAAAATACCAAGACAAAGAGAGAATCTTAAAAGCAGCGAGGGAGAAATAGGAAGTAACATACAAAGGAGCCCTGATAAGGCTAGCAGCTGACTTCTCAATGGAAACACTCCAAGCCAGAAGAGAATGGCAAGAAATATTCCAAGTAATGAGGACCAGAGGGCTGTAACCAAGGCTACTTTACCCAGCAAGCCTCTCAATCAAGATAGACAGTGAAATAAGAAGCTTCCCAGATAAAAGAAGTCTAAAAGAATACACCTCCACCAAACCAGCTCTGCAAGAGATACTAAAGGACTAAGGAAAGGAAAGGAAAGGAAAGGAAAGGAAAGGAAAGGAAAGGAAAGGAAAGGAAAGGAAAGGAAAGGAAAGGAAAGGAAAGGAAAGGAAAGGAAAGGAAAGGAAAGGAAAGGAAAGGAAAGGAAAGGAAAGGAAAGGAAAGGAAAGGAAAGGAAAGGAAAGGAAAGGAAGACAGAGAGAGAGAGAGAGAGAGAGAGAGAGAGAGAGAGGAACACAGGTACAAAAATGGCAATGAATAAATACCTACCAATAATAACTTTAAACATAAATGAATTAAATGCTCCAATCAAGACATAGAATACATGAATGGATAAGAAAGCATGACCCACACATATGCTGCCTACAACAGACCCATCTCAAAACAGAAGACCTACACAGACTGAAAGTGAAGGGCTAGAAACAAATATTCCAAGCAAATGGACAGGAAAAAATATATGGAGTAGCAATACACATAATAGACAAATTAGATTTCAAAAAAAGAGCTATAAAGAGAGACACAGAAGGTCACTACATAATACTGAAGGGAAGAATCCACCAAGAAGGCATAAATATTGTAAATATATATGCACCCAACATAAGAGCACCCAAATACATAAAGAAAATCTTAGAGACCTTCTAGAAAGATATTGACAGCAACACAATTATAGTATGGGATTTTAACATCCCACTATCAAAACTGGACAGATCTTCCAAACAAAATATCAACAAAGATATTGTGGCATTGAACAATACCTTTGATGAAATGGACTTTACTGATATATACAGAGCCCTCCATCCAAAAGAAGCTAAATATACATTCTTTTCAAATGTACACGGAACATTTTCAAAGATTGACCACATGATAGGACACATAACAAGCCTCAACAAATTTTAAAAAATTGAAATTATACCAAACATTTTCTCCAACCACAAGGGACTGAAACTAAAAACCAACCCCAAGGGAAAAAACTCCGAACACTCAAAATCATGGAGATTGAATAGTATGCTGTTAAACAATGAATGGGTCAAGAATGAAATTAGGGAAGAAATCAAAAAGTTTCTGGAAACAAATGAAAATGAACTCACAACAACCCAAAACTTATGGGACACAGCCAAGGTAGTCCTGAAAGGGAAGTTCATAGCAATACAGACCCACCTAAAAAAGAGAAACATTTCAAACAAACAACCTAACCCTATGTCTACAAGAACTCAAGGAACAACAACAAAAACAGCCCAGAGCAAGCAGAAGGAAGGAAATAACCAAGATCAGAGCAGAGTTAAATGACATAGAGACTAAAAGCACAATTCTAAGGATCAATGAATCCAGGAGCTGGTTCTTTGAAAAGATAAACAAAATCAACAAGCCTTTAAGCAGGTTCATCAAGAAAAAAAGAGAGAAGACCCAAATAAACACAATCAGAAATGAAAGAGGAGAGAGTACAGAAATACACAGAAATACAAAGGATTGTAAGAAATTAGCGTGAATAACCATATGCCAAGAAATTTGAAAAACTAGGTGAAATAGACAAATTTCTAGAAAAATATAATCTTCCAAAACTCAATGAAGAAGTAAGTGTCTGGTCAAGGGTGTGGGAGAGGGGGTGTCAGGGTTTTGGAGGTCCAGCCAAGGCTGGAGAATACATCTGTGTTCTGGTCTCGGTCTGCATGACTGGATCATGTGTCTTGGGCCAGGTCAACAACCGAGATACAGGAAGGGAGAAAGTTGTAGGCCGAGCCTGTCATCCAGAGGGCTATAGCAGGAAGAAAGCAAAGAGGTCAGGAAGTAGGAGAAGATGATGGGAGATAGTTGAGGTGGAGTCAGTGCAGGATAAAGAAGTGATGCGGAGGGGGTTTGAGTGAGTAGGGCAACTGATGGGAGAAAGGGGAAGAAGAGGTTAATAGTGTTCAGGACACTGGCAATTATAATTCACCATCAAAGAATAACCCTTAAGAACTTTGCTTCCTGGAGTCAGTTTTTCCTGTTCATTACATAATAACCAAAAAAGTGAATTTGGAGAGTGGTGACATCAGATTGCCTGTACAGTAAAGTGATTAGAAGTCTTTGAGGGTAAGAGAAGACACATGCCCTTGGGGTTAGCCACTCTGCCTTGTGAAGCTTTCTTGCTTTTGATTTTTAGTTTTTGGTTGGTTTACAGTCCTAACTGGCTTAGAGACATGGTACAGCTGTTGTGAAGGTTTCCATGGGTCCCCATACCAGGTCACAAAGGTAGAATTTGTCTCCCAGAATGTTGCTTGCTTCAGAACAGGAGTAGCTACCTCCAGCAAAGACCTTAGGGATAAATAAGCATTTGATAGAACTAATGAGCTAATTTTCAGTTGATGAAATTTTTATGGACTTAATTGCTCTTGCAAAAAATATACATTAATTTATTTGGCAATGCTTATTTCAGCTTCATGTTCATGACCAAAAAGAATACCTCAAGGGCTTTGTGAAGACTTTTGTCAAATTCCCACCCCCTGATGGTTAGTCATGGTGTTTTTGCTGTGAATTGTTAGGTGGTATGTCACTTTTATATTTTACCTTATTGCATAATTACAACGGAATGTTTGTGGAACACTCTGCATTATAGAAAGCACTTTCCTAGGCTTATGCTTTATCTCTTGATTCCATGTAGCTCTGCATTGTGGTCCACACACTGCCAGATGAAGCAACTGAAGCTGAAAAGGGTTAGATGACTTGGCAGAGTTCCTGTGCTTAGTAAATTGTAGGGGACCAGTTTGTTTTGGCAAAGGTGATTCAGTTCTGTATGGAAAACCTACAGAAGTGAGGTGGTGGGCAGGAGCCAGAACTTCAAACCGAGTTTTCTCGTGGGAATCAGGCCTAGAAAATGCATAGACTGTTATAGCTTGTTCTTGCTAAACTCCCTCCCCTGGTCTGAAACAGGAAATGTATATTGTCTATCTTCAAGGTAATTTCCAAAGCCTGTGAATTTTCCCAAGGACAGAGCTAATCAGCTCCCCGCCTTTCCCTTCTGCATGTGTTATTTTCATTTCCTTGATTGTACCTAAAATGTAGACAATAATATTCTATGTCATAGATAATAAATCCTTCTTTGAGGTAAGACCCCAAAAAAACAATAAAAGCTTGTCTAGGCAAGGGTCAGGACACTCTCCTCTTGAGAGAATGGCTGTGCCGTCCCCTTTTTCTCCATGGGATTGCTGTAGCCTGTGCATTTATTCTTGTCTTCAGTCACAACAGGTGAACTCTGCTAGCCAGAGTCTGCCACAGGAAATAATAGAGTCGGGAATTGGTCCATGATACTTTTTATTTATCATTTTTTCTTTACATATTACCAGTGGTAGTTCTACTCATCAAATTGTTGATATTATGTGTGTGGAAAATGTAATGAATACTACCATTATCAGCATAAAAGTTTTAATAAGTACTTTGAAAAACACTATTGTTCATAGTAAAATGTTTACAGGTATTTATCTTTCATATGAGAATCGATACTAAAAAGAAGGAAAAAAAAACAGAACTTGGAATCATGAGAGTGGGGAAGTTCCACCCCTTACCAGCTGCAGCCACAGAGCAAGTCTCCTTGATGCTCTAAGACTCTAAGCTGTAAATTCTGGGGTTAAAAATGTCACAGTGACTGTGAGAATCACATGAGCTAACATATGGGGAAGTGCTTTGTGCATGTAAATAGACATGAACCACCATCTTCAACAGAACATACAAATTAAATTGTATTCCTGGTAGTACACTAGGAAAACACATGTGTAAAGTTTAATTGTAATAGCTGTAGAAGGGCATGTTCTGTTCCAGGCTCAGATCTGGACCTGGATACAGTGCAGACTGCCTCTGGCTTGGCAATCAACATCATCGCCATGTCGTCCTTTATGACGCCGTGTCTCTGTAACTGAGGCAGGGGCTCTTATCTGTCAATCAGCAAGGACTATAACTGCAACTTCTGATATGGTAACTACTTGCCACGTGTGACTATTTAAACTTAAATAAATTAATATTAAATTAAGTTAAAAATTCAGTCCCTCAGTCTACACCAGCTATGTATCTAATACTCAATAGCCACATATGGCAAGTGGCTAACATATTGGACCACACAGAAATAGAACTATTCCTCATCACAGGGGGTTCTATTGGATGGTGTTGATCATCTGTAATGAAAATAACTGTAAAGGCAGAGCCAACAAAATAAAATTATTTTGTTAGCATAAATATTACTAACACTAAGGGAAAAAATAAAGCTTAGAACATCTTTCACGTGACTGTCAGATCTACAGGCTTTTGTTGGCAAAGCTGAATGATATGAGTAAATTATATTCCAGCTAGAAATATTCCTTTAATATATCTTAGATGTTAAAAGGATATATGTTTTCTTAATATGGCATTAATGTTTCCCCCTTTCTGGTACTATATAACCAAAAGCTTAGAACTTAGTCCCATGACCATGGTTGATGTCAGCCTCCAAGTGGTCTGTGGTAGATTTGTGAAACCAGATGAGGATGTCATTGACTACAACATAAGGTACGCATTACATAAAGCTATTGCTTTTCAGACTGTAGAATATTCAATATATAGCCTCTATGAAGTTTTAGCTTAGGTACTCTTATTGGAGTCAACCTTTGAGTATGAGTTACACTCTTTTCCTTTAATTTATTCATTCCAAAACATATTTTATGAAGTACTTGCTAAAATTATACATACACTGTGCTAGGCCCTGAGTTACAACCTTAAGTAAGAGGCAAGGCCTCAGACCTCATGGTGTTCACATGTTGGAGTGGTAGGTAGGAACCTAGAGAAACTGGCAAAAAAATGGTACAAAGTATCTAATTGATTCATTTGTTCAATCATTAATCAGTTCCTTCTAAAAAAACCGTGATATCATTCCCATAAAGTAAACATTGCTATAATCTTGTAAATGTAACCTTGAGTATGCATTGCTTTGATACAGCATTCAGAGTAATAGTTCTGTGCAGGTTCTCTTTTATTAAACATTATTATTAAAGTATGACATATTTCTGATCCAAACTCAATACTAACTTGAGATGGTACTATATAGATATGCCTTTAAATTTTTAAAAACCTCATATGAAACACCAATGAAATCATTGATCAATTTAAATTGGGTTTCCTAAAGGCATATGAACCATAGCATGACATATTTATACATTTATTTACATATAAAATAGAAGGCACTGATCTTTTTTTTCTTTTTTCTTTTTTTTATAATGTTTTGGTGTTTTATTTTACAATTTTATTTATTTATTTTTAGATAGGGAAGGGAGGGAGATAGAGAGAGAGAAACATCAATGTGCGGTTGCTGGGGGTCATGGCCTGCAACCCAGGCATGTACCCTGACTGGGAATCAAACCTGCGACATTTCACTGATCCTTTCTAGAGTGAAAATTTAGAAGTATTTATTATTGGTGCAGTTGTATTCATTGTTCAATTTTCTTTAAATAACAAATTCCCCAATGACACTTAAAATAATACTTTTTATATATAATCAAATATGTACACACATGTAATATGCATTATATGATATATAGCATATACAATTATTAATTGTTAGTATAACAAGGACAGTCTGTGTGACATTAATATAACCTGGCAGCCAAGGAGAGTGGACTGGAATGCACATGTGTGAACAATGACAACTTTACTTGACTAGTCAGTGGGGATGGTAGATACCATTGAGTGAGCATGTGTACTGTGTGGATGTTGCATTCAAAATGACTGATCAAGTAGAGCAATGAATCTGCATCAAATTGTGCATTAAGCTTCAAGGTTCCTCTGTGGAAACTATTCAGATGATTCAGAAGGCTTTCAGGGACAATGTAATGAGTGCTGCACAAATAAAAGTGTGGCACAAATGTTTCAAAGATGGTCAAGAATCTATTGAAAGTGATTCATGTTCTGGGAGACCTGTGACAAGAACACCTGAGAATGTTGAATGTGTATGGGCTGCGATCAAAAATCAGCAACAGACAGTGTAAGAACTAGAAGATGATCTGAGGATTCCAAAAACTACTGTGTCCAAGAATTTGACGTAGGATCTTTGCGTGAAACGTGTTATGGCAAAATTCATTCTGCAGCTTCTGCTATCAGAACAGAAGGAATATCATGCTGCAGCTGCTAATGACTTGATTCAAACTACTACCAATGAACGTTCCTCAAGAAGGTCATAACCAGACATGCATTGTGGGCCTACGGCTATGATCCAGAAACAAAGGTCCCAATGGAAGTTGCTTGGTTTTCTATGCCCAGAGAAGGCACAGCAAAGTCACAGCAAGATCAAGACCATGTTAACTGTATTTTCTTGATTGGGAAGGTGCTGTCCATCACGAATATGCCTCTCCAGGCCAAACAATTAATAAGGAGTACTACCTTGGTTCTTCATTGGTTGAGAGATGCAATACAATGAAAATGGCTTCAGCTATGGGCAACTTATTTGCAGCTTCACCACAACAATGCATCCACTCATGCATCATGTCTTATGCATAGTTTTTTGGTGAAATATCAAATCACCCAGGAGACTCAGGTCCCCTACAGCCCAGATTTGGTGCCCTGCAACTTCTGTCCTCTCCCAAAATAATATCACCTTTCAAAGGGAAGAGGTTTCAGACTGTCAATGAGATTCAGGAAAATACGACGGGGCAGCTGATGGCAACTGGGAGAACTGTGTGAGTGCCTAGCTTGAAGGGGACTGAGGAATCATTGTTCTAAGTACAATGTTTCTGGTATCTTGTATCTTCTTCAATAAATGTGTTGATTTTTCATAGTACATGGCTGTGTACTTTCTGGACAGCACATGTACTATGTTATATGTGTGTATGTCTAATAATTTTGGAACACAACAAAGTAAGGTGGCCATGTAGAGTAAAAATTGTTTTGATGATAAATATTGAATAATTATAGAGAATGCTGTTAACCAGAATTTTTAACCTAAATTCTTTCACAGTTCAAAAAAGTGTTGGATGCATAAAAACTCAATAAGGGTTGCTATTATCAGAAAATGTATTTTATGTACTAATCTCTTCCTGGCTTCATTTGACTTTTTCTCTTCTACTCATTTTGGCCATATCCCAGCAGTTCCATTGATTGTATTTTTCCCCCAGCTTTATTGAGATATAATTGATAGATAATATTGTAATAATTTAAAGTTATTATGCTGTTGTTGGTTCTATTCTTCCATACATTTAATCAGATCTTCCCTAACTCCTTCTTGGAACAAGTCAGGACAAACTTTGATTTTTGATAATTCATAGTGGCAAATGATAAATGAAGGACTTGTATTATAAATAAAAGAAACACTGAATTTTAACAAAAAACTTCAAATGTATTCAGTGCATTGCATTCTTTAAAAAATTTTACAAAATGAACCCAAGTGCTTTGTCCATGAAAATTTCCTCTTAATTCAAATATTTGATTATGTATTACATTCCATAACTAAGCTGGATGAAGGAACTCTATGAATCTAACATGTCTTTCTCCCTCCCCAAAATTATAAATTTTACCAGGTTTCCAATATAACCTAGTCAAGGGGTAGTTGACAGTCATACAAGTAAGATCTCTGTTTTGTTCAGTGAATGTTGCCACATGGCATTAGTGACCTGTTCTAACTAACTGATGAAATCCCCTGAGTTATATTCTTGACTTGTGTGCATTATGTGTCTCATTGGGGTAGGTTTTCTGGCGTGGTAGAGGACGACCTGAAGAACACTGAAATGTCAGCCCTCAACGTGCAGGCCATCTTCTGAACCTGTTTACTCTGACACTGTGCTAACTGGATATAACTTTCAACACAGTCTATTTGCTATTAAGGTAAAGAATTATAGGCTTCTATTTTTTCAGAACTCTATGTGTTAATCTGGTAGTCATTAACATGGTGTTTTCATTGATGCTTGACTTGCCTGATTACCCAAGATGACAAGAATCACTGTGCGGTATAAGGCAGCTAACATCATTTGACTAATCAAGATTAGATAGTCTGTCATCAATTATGATTTTAAAAATCACCATTTGATTTGGCATTGCCTTTAATCATCAAATGAGTAAGACTAAGTTTCTCAGGTTATTTTTTTTCACATACTTGGGGACACATTTTTATATTAAGTCTGGTAGGCTTAAAATCAAATGTCATGTGTTTTTTTTTTTTCTGGGCATAATAGACTTGAAAATCTCACCTTTAACACTTCTGTTAGGAGTCTGTTCTTTGCTCTGTGTTCTAGAACAAGAGTCAGTATGCTATGGCCCATGCTGGCCCCTGTTTTTGAAAATATTTTACTGCAATGGAGCTGCCACACCCATTCAATTATGTTTTGTTTGTAGCTGCTTCACACTACAGAGGCACTGCTGAGTATTTCAGCAGGCCCAGGAGGCCAGCCAGGCTAAAATATTTACAATTTGACACTTAGTTTTTTTTGGCCACCCCTGTTGCAGAACAATGCCATCCGTCCCAGATATCTAGAACTTTCTGTTCTATGTTTTCACTATCCAATACTTCACTAGCCACATGTGGATGCTGAGCACTTGAAATACACTTGATGCAACAGAGAAAATGTTTTCCTCTTAACTAATCTAAATGTAAATAGCCACATGTGGCTGCTGGCTGCCACATTGCATTGCACAGCTCTAGACCTTTGGGGACATTGGCTGAGTATTTGAGTTGGCCTCCCCTAGGACTCACCTTCATGCAGAGTAGGGCTAGTTCTTCAGTGAAAGAGTACAAGTAAAGCCCTTTAATTTTCATAGGTGTGTGCTAGGCATAGATATTCATTTCCCACAGCAATGTTCCCTTTGCATGTGAAAGACGAGGCTGGAATGTGCTTTCATCTAGACCCTACCAAACTGTGGGGAAAGTTGGGGACATACGTTTTCTGTAATAAAGCTCTTCACAGGGATGTCCTTTGTCACCTCAGAGAAATAACCTCTCAAACTGGACTTCTCACAATGACTTTCCTGTCTCTCATTTTCCAGGAATCATCCTGATTCCACCTGTCACCCAGACTGGAAAATTTCAAACTAGCGTGTATCCTTTATGCCTTGCAAATCGGTCTCTTTCTTCCATTCAGATAACTCATGGATTTTTCAATTTTCCTCTATTCCCACCACCACATTCTTTTGTTACTCATTACCTTGTAGCCAGCAACCCTAGGTGGTGGCTGACACACTGAATGACAATTTAAGGTGCTTATGGATGTGGCATAGTGGGTGCTAAACATTAAATTTCAGACTCTTCACTTCTCAGTCAATCTTTAAGTTACTCTTGTTCTGAGAATAATGCTATTCAGTGCTTCTCAAATCACAGCTCTCCGAACAACAAGTCCAAACTGACCCCAGACTCTCTAGGCTCCCTTATCTGACCCTCTCCATCATACTGTCCTATCATATTTTAGGCTTTGCCAAGTCATAGTAAAATTTATTCCACTTCATTTGTGAGCACAGGGGATTTGGACCTAGATGGGACTCAGCGCTTGTCCTCACTCCCTCCACAGACAGACCAGAGAACCACTGAAATAGGACTTGCACTGAGTTGAGGTGTACCCCCACCCACGTCGCCCAGCTGCGTCAGGAGGTGGGCGGAGCCTGGCTCTCCCAGTACCACTTCGTTGCTGAAACCTCTCTGTACTTATGCTGCCCCCTGGTGCTTTCATGGTAGGAAAGTGGACTCGGAAGTCAGATTGCTTAGATTTGATTTTCTTCTACTCTATTAACTCAGTTTAGGCAACTTTTTTAACCTCTTAAAACCTCAGATTGCTTGGCTATAAAAAGGGACAATTAAATACCTCATTGTGTTGCTCAGCAAGTCATAGTGAGATAATCCAGGCAAAGTGCTCAGTGACTGACACCTTAACTGCTCTGTTACTTGTTGTTGTATCAGTTGTTACTGCTGCTGCTACTAGTGTCCTTATTCTCTAAGAAGAGCTTATGATAGGTTTTTCTTTCATTTGACAATTCATACTTCAGTTGTGGACACAACAGTTATGTTTCCTCATTGGCTAGACTTGCCTCACAAATGATCCCTGAAGAGTTTGGTGGCTGACTACACACAGAGTCATTCCGAATAATGGTAGGAAACTATTTGCTTATGATTACTATCAGAATCCTGTCTGACTTGACTGAACAAACCATGGAGTCTTGGTAAAAGTCTGTTGTCTGAAGTATTTATGGTGGATTATTCTCTGTGGGTTTTCTAAATCCATGGAGGCTAAAGCATCTGCTTATGTAAAAGGCACTAAGTGCCCACTGCCTTGTATAGTCTTGGGTGTTCCATGGGCATCAAAACAGCAGTTACCCTGAGAATGGTGGCTAGATAATGGTTCAGCAGGTGGGAGCCTAGCGTTTGCTTTCAAGCATAAAACTTTAGTTGGTATGGAGCTCTAACTCCATTCCAAAGTCTGCTGAGTCCCTCTTTTCTTATGTGCTTTTCTTGAAAACAAATGAGATTCTAAAATTGACTGGGCCCAGGTTATCTGACCCAGAATAAATTAGGGGTGTGTGCTGTTAGAAATACAGCTCTAAATCTGTAGGTTCATTATAAGTATGCTTGCTTTACACCAGATTGGCATATCTTGCTCTCAGAACTATTTTTCTCCTTTTGTTTTTTCTAATGAAGTATGCCCAACTTTAAACAAGTTAATCAAATGCAACAAGTACACCCACACCCACCAACTAACCTGTTAGTGGCACGGTGTTTGCACAGTTTCCCAGTGCCTGGCTGGGAATGGAGGTTAGTTACTCTATATATTCATGCATATCCATGTAGACCCTCCCATATACAAGATGGGAATGTTAATTTTGAATGTTAAAATTACATTACTATGCTATGTTTCTAAGTATGCTTAATATCTGGGCATTCCTCTGATTCTGTTATTAATTGTATACAATACAGATTTTATCTTATGGTCTTTATTCTTTTATTCTATATGTCTATTAGACACCAATGCCATCTTGCTGAGGGTCTTTACATTATCTGCTTTGTTAATTGACTGTTTATGTTAGCAGTAAGGCTTCCGGTTGACAGTAGGTTATTTGTTTGGGGGGAATCAAAAATTATACATGGACTTTCAGCTACTCAGGGAGCAGCACCCCTAATCACACCCCCCACTGTGAAGTTCAAGGGCCAACTGTATTTGGACCTATGTTCCATGGTTCTGCATCCAAGTTTCTACTTAATTGATTAAATAATTGGCATACCAGCAGTATTGCTTTTTGCTCTGTCTCCACTTCAATGTGCTGTAGTAAATGAAGAGCCTCTGCAATAAATTCAGGTTCCTGGTCATCATTTCTGAACACAGATGGTTGACTAGATGGCAGGAATATGGAACTTGATGTGGCATGTTGACTGTTTAACTTTGTAACACAGTTAACAGGGATTCTAGCACTAAGCCCTCAGTTCACACAGGAACACTAGCAGTGGTGTGCTGCTTTGGTACAAGAAACTGGACTAGACTGTGGAACACTTCTAGAAGACATTTCTAACTGTGAGCTTGACACACCATGCCTGGTAGAGGACACTCAGCACCTGCTCTACCTGCATATGGCTGACAAGTTAGAATGATCATGTAAGGTGTTTTTCTTTAAAGTGCAGTGAAGACCTTTGGACACACCTATGAAACACATTCTTGGACAAACAAGTAGGTAGGCAAGACATTTATTCACTTACTGTATAAAATGATAAACGTGAACCCGTCAAAACTAAAAGTTTTTACAATGTGCAATACATTAGGGATGTTAATTTGACATGATAAATGTCACATGTCTCCCCATTATAACTCCGGGCCTCCTATTTTAATTTCTTCAAATACACAAATCAATGTTACCAGAGAAATAAAAACCAAATCCCATTAATTTATCTTTGAAGCTTATTTATATATACCTGAAAGACCTTAGGCATGTAAGGAATGAGATTTAAGTCTGTTTTCAGGGCTAACGCCCTGGACTGACCGGGCACTGGAGACATGTGACCGAAGCTGTGGAGTGCGCCAGTGAGAGTGGTGGCTCCCACCGCCGAGGGAGAGAACAGAGATAGGACAGTCTGGTTCACATCCCATGCGTTTTCAGTCTCTTTAATGTTAACCTGTGTCCTGTCAAGAGTCATGCAACTCCTCCACTTTTCTTACCTGTGCTATCAGGGTCAGTGTTAGGTTTGTTAACAATATTTTACTTCTACACAGCAAAACATTTTATAGCATTCAGTACAAAGGTAAATATCAAAAATATGTAGGACAATAATGAGTTATGCATTACAGTCATTGTACTTTCCCACCTTCCTTTAAAATCCACATATTTAGAAAAATATATTATTGCATATGAAACCACAAACAGGCATTCTGATTTCAGTACATTCTTACTCAAAACAGTATATACAGTTCTTTTTTAGAGTCAGAGTGTACTACAGATTCACACACAGGGGTCTTTGGGGTGAAAGCCCCAGGCATACAGCAATACATGTGCACTTCAGTTTTCTAGGTCGCCTCTTCCGGCAGAGGCGTGTTTGCTTCCTTGGCATCAAGGCATCAAGAGTCTCTCCTGCCGGTGAAGGGGAAACAGCATACACAGATGAAATGGTCTGTCCTAGGCAGCTTCTTCAGCAGAGCAGTCGATCCCCGCGTAGGTAAACTTCTCATAAAGCGTGGTATTCACGTAGGTCTAGGAGAACAAGAGTGGTTCAGAGAGACAGGCTGCCTTAGCGCTGCCTTCCTGGGGCCGTTACAGTAATGCTCTAGTGTCCTTAGCTTGTTTCAAATCAAACACTAGGTACTTAGGGGACATTTTTCTGTCCTCGGTTCCTCCTATATTTGACAACTGTCTTTCTGGAATGTAGCCCTTGACGTCTGCCAGTAAGATTTCATCCTCTCACTTTCCCCTGTTTCTGAACTTCTCTTTCTCATTGTCTCTCATCAGTGCCTCCCGAAGTGCCCAGCTCTCTAAGCTCCTTCCTGGGTCCACTTCTCAGCTTCCCATTTGATTGCACCCACGTCTCCAATTTAATCACCACTTGGGTTCTGATGACTTTCCAAATCTACTTCCCTAACCTCGATTAGTCTCTTAAACTCCAGATACACACAGCCAGCTACCTCCTAGAAATTTTTGTAGAATTCTTGACCCTCCCCATAGTAACCTGTGGACCACTCTCCGGTGCTCCCTGCCATGGGCCTGTGCCCTTGGGTGAGTCACTTTTACCTCTGAGTCTGTTGCCTCATCTATACAATTGAAGGGTGAGGCTACATGACTGACAAGATTTAAGATTCCAACTCAAGTAGCTAAATATATATGTTGTTCTGTGTGTGACTGTATCTCACATAAAGATCTTTTTTCCTCCAAAATTGTAACTTCCTCAAAGTTGGAGGTCATATCTTTTATGTCCCCATATACCTAGGGCTATGCCCAGAAGAACCTGTTGAATTGTATCGACTATTTTTAACAAGTACACATGAGGAATTTCAGTTAATGAGCCCCTGCTTGGTCTCCTTACCTTTCGTTCTTCTAACATCCTGTTTAAGGACACCAATATCTGGGCAAAGGAGGGCCTCTCATACGGCTTCTCCCTCCAGCACTGTCTCATTAGATCATACCTTTGAAAGCAAAGAGTTACAGAGTTAAGTGTATGGCTGTGCCGCACTCCTGGGCACGGCCAAGAGTAGGGTATGGAAACGAGGGGAAAATTTAGCCATTCGACATGTGGTTGTTAAGCTTAGCCAGCAGAAGACAGATGGATGGCACCAGGAAGTTTCTATTAGGCCTCCCACCTTTCTATCCAAGTCCCCTTTCTTCTCCCAGTAGATCTGGCGCACTCCCCCAGCCCCGCCCCCACCATATCATTCCTGCAGCATCTTGGTCTCAGCTATTCTGATCTTCTGGAAAGAACTAGGCTATGTTTCCAGGGCAGCATTTTCCTTGAGATACTATATCTCTCACAATATCAGCGTTTAATTTTTTAAAAAGTTGCTTCAAGCTCAAATTACTGGTCAAAATGCCACTTCTCGCATCTCCATCTCAGGGATTAGCATAGTAAATCTTGAGAAGCCTTGTCATTAAAAACAAACAAACAAAAAAACCTGTTTAACCGGGTTTATCATGACACGCCTCAAACATAATTGACACAGAACTCCTTTCTCCCAGTATTATTTATTCACATCTTGCATGTCCCATAAACATAGCTGCAGAACCACTGGTCTAAGGAAGCACTTTCTCAAATGTGGCCAGAACCGCCTGCATTATCAGAATGCAAACTCCTGGGACCCACACCAGACCTACTGAGTCAGAACGTGTGGGAGTGGGCTCAGGATTTCACATGCTGAGTGAGTGCCTCAGGGGAAGCTGTGCACAGAACACCATCACCCATTGGCCTCAGGTGTCACAGATTTCAGAAAAATTTGCACTTTAACAAAAGTTTCATAACTGAAAATTCTCACTCCTCATGGAGTGAATCTCAAAATGTAGACTTTTGGAGACTTGGTCCAGTAATGGTTCAGGTACATCCAGGGTTGCCCAGGATGGAGTAGGTTTGTGTCTCTTGTACCAGTAACAAAATTAGTAGCAACCTTAGTCTAATAATGAAGGTGCTTAGTCTAATAATGACATATTATTTACTTAACCTAGAGCCTTCCATTCTTCACAGTATGCCAATTAGGCAGATTCTCCATCAGCTAAGTTGTGGGAATTCTGGTATCACTAAAGTTAATTATTCTCTTCCTCAGAATAATTCTTACTCTGGAAAGTAATCTCTATAGAAGCAAAATTCCATGAAGAAAAATCTATCTTCCTTAAAGTAACAGCTCTGAAATTGCCACCCCATTTATTTACTCATCCATACATTGACTTATTCTTGAATAATTTCATCAATTTATTTCAGATCTATTCTGCTCACCTTCCTCATTTGTTCACCTTCCTCATATCAACCTTCACAAGAATCATCACCTGGACGTCTGTGCCTGGAAAGCCCATGTCCCTGCCCACTGCCTAACAGTCCTAGTTTAAAGAGCCCCTTCATGTGTGGCTTTTTTGTGATCTCCACGGCATGCACCTGCATGTGCATGGAGGTGTGCATGTGTGTGCATGAATCAGGTAATTTTCTTCATGAGAGTCAGTCTGTTCACAAAACACGAAGCAGGAAGATTAAGACCAAGTGGCCCTAGGAAGAGGCCTAACTTACACCTCATCATCACAGTTCAGGGGCTTCTCCAGCCTGTAGCCCTGCGGCAGCTTCTCGTAGAGCTCGGCACACGTCATCCCGCAGTAGGGGGTGCCGCCTGGAAGACAGGAAGTGGTGTTGCCCTCAGCCCCTCTGGTGCAGAATGCAAAGTTTTCTGCCCAGGGGCTCAGAAGGCAAAGATTAGGAGAACGAAGGGGTGCATGGGGTGCGCATCCAGCGTGATCTTCCTCTCTGAGCAAACCCACTGCACTCACTCTGCAGACAGCACTAAGGTGTGGCCATTCCTTCCACGGGAGATCCAGGCACCATGCCTGACTTACAGGGCTAGTTCTCTTCCCCAATCTGTCTACACACAGCACAGCCATTGTACCAATGACGTGTCTCTCTTTCCTAACTGGAAGTAGGTAGTTTTGTAATTCCTGTTCTAGCTACAATAGTTACTGTCCAATTTTAATTATACAATAAAAGCAATGCATATTTATTGTAGAAAACTTAGAAAATATAAAAAAGCATCAAGAAAAACTATAATAGCTTTTCTACCCTTCTGTGTAGCCCTTCCAGTTTTTTAAAGTGTTAATATTTTAAAACTGGGATCATAATGAATGTGCACCTTATTTTTTTTTTGGCATGCACATTTTCACAGGTTAATCAATAGCTTTCAAAATATATATTTTTTTATTTTTTATTATTATTTTTTAATCATTGTTCAAATACAGTTTTCTCCTTTTTACTCCCAATCCAATCCCCCCTCCCACCCTCCCCACTTCCCTCCCATTACCACCCTCCCCTTAGTCTATGACCATGTGTCCTTTAAGTTTGTTCCTGTGAACCCTTCCCACTGTCCCCTTAAATTCCCTCTTCTCTCCCCTCCGGTCACCATCAGCCTGTCCTCTATTTCAGTGTCTTTGGTTATATTTTGCTTGTTTTTTTGTTTTGTTATTTAGGTTCCTGTTAAAGGTGAGATCATATGGTATTTGTCTTTCACTGCCTGGCTTGTTTCGCTTAGCATAATGTTTTCCAGCTTAAAAGCTTCTGCACAGCTAAAGAAAACAGTATCAAAATTAAAAGAGAACCAACTGTATGGGAAAACATATTTGCCAATGACACCTCAGACAAGGGTTTAATCTCCAAAATATATAGAGAACTTACACGACTGCACTCTAAGAAGACAAGGAATCCAATTAAAAAGTGGCAAAGGACTTGAACAGACACTTCTCCAAGGAGGACTTACAGAAAATCCAAAGACACATGAAACGATGTTCAAAATGTAATTTTTTTCTTGGCTACATAATATATCACCTTAAAGTTGTAGAAATAAACTTGGAATAGCTCTATGACATCTTTGCATAAGCAGAGTCAATGAACTTATCATAAAGCTCATGGTCACCAGATGTACTATTTAATATGACATTAGATATAGAGAAACACAGGAAAAAAACACACTGATAGATAGAGACCCATAAGCTCTATTTCCAAGTCGCATCTGGTAGCACCATGTACAAATGGTCCCTCTGGGATTTTACAGTGAGGGAGCACAGAGAGGGCCCAGTGCCTTTGCCAAGAGCCTTACCTGGGAGAGAGACATGGATACTCACCTAAGCTAACAATCTCCCAGAGTAACACTCCATAGGACCATCTGTGGATGGGAAATAGGGACACCAATAATCAGCAGGCATTAAAAAGGTGAAACAATCATGGTCTGCCCCAAAAGCGAAGATGACTGATCTTTGTCAGAAAAGAAAATGTTAAATGTCTGCTCGCTGGGATAGGACCATCATGCAGCATGTATTTCTCTTCTCTAGGCCCAAGGGAGGATTTTAGCAGGGAAACAGTGTTAGTTTTCTAAAGCCCCCACTTACTTTAGGTAGGGAATGCAAGGTGGTTACTATGGAAAGCAGGTGACACTCTAGGCCAAACAGATTCCTCCCATCTCTGCCACCTGATACTCATGTGACCCGGGAAAAGTTACTGAACTCCTGAGGATTCTTAGTATATTGTTCTAAAAACAAGGACAATTTCCACCTCAAAGCGATGTGATGCAGAGATGTGAGAGAGCAGATCAAAGGCACTGTGCACACCGTGAGGAGACAGCCATTACCAGCATCCTCCTCATCCCTCTAGTATAAGAGAAGCCCCTGGACAAGTCCCCTCAACCTTCTGGGCCTCAGTTTTCCCTCCTGGAAATAGGGCATGTGAGCAAGATGGCCTAAGTGTCAATCCCAACCCTTCCTTTCACCGTCAGCCTGAGCCTTGGCACTGTAGGCCAGAAGAAGAGATGGTCTCCCTGTCTCACCTTCCTATCACCTCTGACCCTCAGCAGCTGTCTGGCTGCCTCCTCTGACCTCTGACCTTAGTACCAAGCACTGAGTGCAGTCTGGGGAGTGGAGCCAGGAAGGCCAGCACAGCCCTTGCCCCTCAAGAGATCAAGCCATCACCAATGATGTTGCTCCTTGACAAGCAGAAGGACACCCAGAGCCTGCCACCCCTGATTCACACCATGAAAATTGTCCACACTGTGGCTTCATTCTATGGATTTATTTCCTGGGCTTATTGATTAGCTTTGTTCTCAGAAGGACATAATCATCTGTCAGATGTATATTTTTCTGGGGAAAAAAGGAAAAACCCTCAATCATGAGGCTTACTCACACATCACTGTTGGTTGTATATACGCTGTAATTTAGGGACTCAATTGCCATCCAGCGCACCGGGAGCCTTCCCTGGAGAAAAAGTGAGATTCCACTTAGGTGGGGCAGGGCCCCTTCACGAGGCTGGAAGCTCACCCAAGGCTGTGGCTCACTCAGGTCCACAGGGCACCCTATTTGGACTTCCCCAGACATAAGGAATGACTGACTCAGGAGCTGATGTTTTGTATAAGTTCCAACTACAAGTGTATTTTCAAATCCAAAGACATGCAAATAATGTAAGTCCTACTTACCTCAAGGGGTCCTACTGCAGTTTACATAGAGAAAAGTGTATGTGTGTGAGTGTGAATGTATGTGTGTACTCAGTCATTCATTTATTTTTTGATGCACTTTGTGGCTCTCAGAGAAACTGAGAGGTCTGAAAGGGGAGACAAAGGCATAGAAACCAAGAATCAAACTGTAATGTGGGAAAGGCTCAGGTGGTGTGAGGAGAACAACCATGCCTGGAGGAGGTAGGGGAAGAATTTCCAGGGGAGGGGACATTTGAGCTTGGTTCTCTGAGATGTGTAGGTGTCAGCAGGTGGGGTGGGGAAGAGAGAGCCTGGCAGGCCAAAGGGAACAAGGTGTATACATACCACCAGGAGAGGGAAGCTTCTCGCCAATGAGTTTACAGTGGGTTTGGAGATGGGATGAGAGACACATCCTTTGTGTGCCTGTCCCTGACTCCCTCTAGGTTGTCCCCATTTTTTGGCTAATTGAGTCCAGTCTGGGAAGAGTGAGATGTGGACTGGACATAGGGGAATGTGACTTCTGAGTTTTATTCCTAATTTCCTCAAATTCACTATGATTTTGGGCTCCCTTCCTATCGACACACCCCAGGGATCCTAAGAACCTTATTGAGAGACAGAGACCTCCTTCTCAGGGATTTGTCCAGGTGCTAAAAGTGGCATTTCGGCAACATTCACCAGTGGATGGGACGAGATCAGGCACGTTTAGGGGATCTTTCTCAGCCCCCTGAAACTGGAGTAGGCATTCTCACAGACCATCCATCCATGAGAGCAGCCCTGCCCCACCCCTGGGATTATGCTCAAACACTCAATTCTCTCCCAGTTTCTTGTGAAGTGGTAGGGATGTGAAGTTGACCATAAATCCCAAATGGTAATTCCATACTTTAAGGCTCACTTATGAAAGTGTCCTTTCTCACATCTACCACTTCAATATTCTCAACATTCCCACCTTGTTTCACTGTTCATCCACCCCACCCACATCCCCCACCTGTCATTGTAGTTCTCTATTCCCCTTCCCAGCTAAAGAGTGGAAAGAGTGGTCTACATTCTCTGTTTTGTCTTTGCTTTCCCTTACCTGCTGGTTCCTGACCTCATACCTCCTAATTACTAATTTCCAGGTGCACCTTTTCATTGTTTTCTTATTTTGGGTGTGTCCACTTCCATCTGTTCCTTCTGCTATCACCTACTGCTATCTGGCCACCATTATCTCTTACCTGATGACCACCACCTTTTAACTGACCTTCCTGCCTCAGTTTCCCTCGCTAATGATCTGTTCTCTGCACCACAATCAGAATGATCACTCTAAATGACAAATCCAACCACACGGTTCCTTTTCTTAAAGTGCTTTAATGTCCCTATTGTCGCAAGATCCCAAATCCTTAGCTTAGTTCAAAATCCCTAGCTGGAATTTAAGGTTCTTCAAGAAGACCTTATCCCTGCTTCCTCCTCCAACTTTGAATTTTTAACAATCCTTTTTTTTTTCACATGACACTCCAGCCATATTGAATTACCTAACTACTGAGTGCTTCATACTTTCCTTTACATCTAGGCTTTTATACATACTGCACCCTTCAGATCATCCAATCCATTCTCACATCCCCACTATTTAACACCTGCTGTAAAACTCAGGAATTAGTCTCCTCCAGGGAGCCTTCCATGTCTTCCCACATGCTCAATTTGGTGTGCTTTCTCTGTGTTTCTGTGGCATCTGTTTTCCTGGCCCTCAGCACTTGTTACCTGTTACAACTGTTTACTACGTGTTTATCTGTGAGCTCCTCGAAGGCGGAGACTGGGTCTGGCTTATTTACCTCCAAACTTCATAGTAAACATTGTAATAAAATAAACTAGTTATGAAGGGATGCAGAACCAATACACATATGATATTTTAATCAGTAAAAATAAAACTCCAAATCACTTAGTACATTAGTTTGCAACAGTTCCCATATTAGAATCACCTGGAATGAAAATAAAAAAACTGATACAGAAGCCCCACCAGAACTACTGAATCAGAATAACTAAGCAGTAGGGTTTGGCATCTGTGTTTTTTATAAGTTCCCCAGATGATTCTGAAGTACAATGAGAGTTGAAAATCTCTGACTTAAACAATAGGACAGAGAAGGTGGCCACTCTGCCCTCTGGTGACGTCTTTGTACACTGCACCCTTCTTGCAGGGAGCTAGCTCCTCTCCAATCCCTCCCTGTACCTTTCCTCCTCAGACCCCATGCCACCAGGGAACACTACCCTGCCATTAGGAAATAGAGTGAAGCCCTGAACCCAATGCTTTGTTCCTCTAGAATTCCTCTTAACTTCCCCAAGACTACATAAATCCCTGCCCTTTTTGAAATGCCAAGCAAACCAGCATTTGCCTTGGGGATTTGAAAGCATCCAAACAAGATGTGTAGGTTGTGGGCATAAATTGTGTTCCTTCCTCCATCCCTTCATCGAGGGCACCACATCACCCAAGTGCAGGAGTGAGGCAAGGAAACAGATTCTGTAAAGGATACAGGAGGCTTCCAGGTGGCACAGGAGGAGGGGGACAGCCAGAGGGGAGGGGTGAGTGGTGGGTCCTGCTTCTTTAAGACCAGCCCAGCAGAGAAACATCTGCTTTGAGTGGGGCAAATTCTGAAAATCTTAGGGAACAACTATGGTCTGGGGACTAACCCTCAGGAAGAAGCCCATGGCTTCAGAAAGTGTCCCTGTTGATAAGCACCCACAGCCAGGCTGTGAGGTGTCTCTAAGAGCCAAAGGGACCCCACTTCAAACCCTTATCAAGAAAGGGAGTGGAAAGGTCCAAAATGGTTAAATTCACTGTGATTGTAACTGTAAAACTGCATATGCTTGCGGAAAGCACTAAGTAAAAAAATGAAAAAAAATGTGTCAAGGTAGTGAACTATGGGTCATTTCCTTTTCAAAACATTCTTGAATATTGTTTCTGTGTTATCTTGTCAGCCAGTAAAATAAGTATATTGAAAAGAAAGGAAACCTGAATTTGAGGATAAATACAGATCCTGAGCCTTTTGGAGGCAATTTGGGAACCACAAAGTAAAAGGGGCCTCTATATCGTGAAAACTGGCATAGTCCTGGGAAAACTGAGCCCAGGTAATGTTTATAAGACCTAGAAAAGGGTGAGATAGCCCCTGGAGTGGGCCCGTGAACACAAGGAAAGGCTACAGGAATTGTCAACCCGAGGCCCCACATTTGCCCACGGCTCAGGGAAATCAGATGTGGTGGCATACTGCTGGTGAGACAAGCTGAGAATGTTCTTCATTTATCTTTTTGAGCCTCTCCTAGATAAGACTGAAGTTTCTCTTCAGCACTCCCCAAACCAATGTGCCTGCCCCCTGTGCCAGTCAATGCCAGCCCACAGGGGAGCCTGGAGAACAAAAAAATAGACGCTGTGCTCATATGAAGAGCCCAGCCCTATCTAAGCCAGACCAGCAGCAGTTTGGGGAGCCATACTTTTCATCAGCGTGTGCTCCCTTGATGCATCATCAAGCTCCACCACCTTGTTTTTAGTAACCCCCCTTTTGAATCTGTTTCCTCTCTGCTCTTGATTCCAACCTGAATAGGGGCCAGGACCCCTTTGCTGGTGACACTGCCACAGTACGAATGTCCAAGGTGTGGCATTTCGAGGGCTTTATGATTCCAGGGTGGGCAACAAAAGCAGGATGAGTTCAGTTTCTCTCTTCTGCTAACACTGGTTAGGTTTTTCCAGGATCTTAGACTTGAGATACAATATTATCATTTGGAGACTAGGTATCATTAGGTAAAAGTGAATTTTGATAGCTTTGTGCTTAAACGGAGAGTGAGGGAACTTTTGGCAAAGAGGGAGTCTTATGCACGCCTTTAGAAGTTCTGCGTTTTTCCCTAGGGCCTCCTTGTGATTTAGGAGTCTCATTAATTTACTTCCCTTATATTTGGAAAGTATGCTAAATGTCTTTTTTGCCCTTTTTATATTTGCTGTGTGTAGAAAGAAATAGTGGGAACTCCTCAGAAGTTTCTTTATTTCTGTTTAAAAAAAATTAATACTCACATTATCCATTCCTTGGGTTTCTCCCTCTAGTCTTTTTTTCTGTCTAACTTTTTTTAAAAAAATCATTTTGTGTTATAATTTCCTATTACCTTCTACCCTGCTTATACTCCCTTCCCCTCCTGCAATCACCATACTGGTGTCCATGTTCATAAGTCCTTTTTCTTTTTTCCTTAATCCCTCCACCCCTCACCCCGACCCTCAGAGATGTCAGTCTGCTCTCCATCTATGAGCCTGCCTCTATTTTGCTTGTTAGTTTATTTTGTTCATTAGATTCCACATGTGAGTGAAATCATATGGTCCTTGTCTTTCTCTGACTGGCTTATTTCACTTAGCATACTGTATTGCAGCGTTATTTACAATGGACTCCTCAGAGGTTTCTGAGTGAGACACATTAGGGTCTGGCCTGGATCCAGACCTGAGCCCCTGCTCCACAAGGCTTGCACAGGCAAGTGCTTGACCAGATATCACAGTAGCTTCTCTGCTGGTAATATGGACCCTCCAGTCATTTTAGGAATCAAAACCCAGAAAGGATGTTTGCTGGGCCAGGACAGTATCTACCAGGATCACGGTCAGATGCCTCAGTCCCCACAGAACAGTGGTCGCAGAGAGCCACACCAGGACAGGCGGAGTGCCTTGGAAAGGATGCTGTTGGTGTCTGGTTGGAACTTACCATCGTCTTTTTCACATAAACTTCTTGACCTCGGGACAATCCAAAATCTGCTATTTTGGCAACATAGTTCTCACCAACTAAAATGTTCCTGGCAGCCAGATCCCTGTGAATAAACTGAAATTTTAAAAAACATCATGTATTTTCAGCTTATTTACATTTTTTACTTCATTTTGTTAGCACCATACCCTAGGGACAAACATTTTGGGAAACAGAGATGAGAGGATAGTATGAAAATGAGTTTTTTAAAGTCACCAGAATCCAGTTCCCTTAAAGTTGCTCTCTAAAACATCAGTTAGTGCATCCTGACAAATCTTGGGAGAGGTATTTCAAAAACAAAACAAAACAAAAAACAAACAAATGAAAAAGTCATTAAATTTTCCTGCTGCCATGCAAATCATCTGCTATTGAGCATTATTTCGACTAAGATGGGTTAAGGCACCTCATCAAATACATATGATGAGATTTACTACATAAACATATTGTGTTGATCATTAACGTCTATATAAATAGATGGAATTATTAACAAAGATTAAAATGAGGGAGATTGTAAGAGGAATTAAAGAAGAGAAGTTGACTGAAAAAAATATATACAAATTTAAAGTGACTTTAGAGAGAATTTCAAAGGAAAGATGTCCAAAGCAGCTTCCTCATCACAAACCTGTTTTTGGCTCAAGTAGTCCATACCCCGCGCCACATCCGCAGCGAAGTGAAGCAGCTGCTGGGAAGAGAGCGTTGAGGCTGTGCTGTTGGCGATGGCAAAGGCCGGGTCCGTCTCCAGCACTCGGCTCTTGCGCAGGAAGTCCAGGAGGTTCCCATGGGGAGCGTACTCAATGGCCAGGTACAGGTAGCCTGTGGGGAGGAGAGACGCCACCTAACCAGTAGACCCAAAACACTTTGAAATTACTGGTGTGCTATGGTCCTTGGGAATGGCTTATAAAACGCCATTTCATCTAAAAGTAACTTATCCATTTGCACCAACCTCAAGAATGCTGGGGACAGTAGGGAGTTCAGTAACCCCCTCTGTAGTACTTGAAGGGTGTCCTACTTGGACTCAAGGTTCCCCTCTTTCCCACTCCCCTCCCCTTTCCCACCAAATGTGGACTAACACAAAAAGCTTCCTGAATGCATTTACCTACTCCGTACTGACAGACGCAGAAAATCAAAGCATTTGCTTTCAGGGGATCTAATAAGACAGCCAGTCCATGTCATCTTACAGTGTTTTTTATTCACTACTGAATCAGAACCAAATATGAGTCAGCCGTGCTCTCTCTACTTTTCTTGAGGTTATTTAAAAAATAAAAAAAATGAATAAAAACAACAAAACAAACAATGATTACATGTCCATAGCTGAAGAATCCACATAGGTAACTTCTCTCTCCTGCCTTCTGCTCTGCCTTACAGCCCACACTAAGTCACCACACCCCGATTAGGTCACTGGGCAGCAGAATCCAGGGTCAGCAATGCTCACAGGAGCCGGAATACTCAAACTCTCAGGAACAAATAAAACAATAGTTTTTAAACACATTTTGATCCATTGTCTTATTTTTATTACAAATTGTTTTTTTTTCTTTCAATAAAATGGAATCTTTTTTTGGATAAAACATTGATCTTTAGAGCCAGTGAGAAGTAGAATGGTTTTACTATCTTTTAAAGGTAAATTATTTTATATACCATTTTGTAAATTTAAAATGTTGAATGATTTTGAACTTAAAAGATATCCTAAGAAACTGAAATTCTGGCCTAAACAACAAAAATCTTCTCGCACTGAATCCTACTGTACTGTAAGCCTGTGCTTTCTCATTTATTTACTGAAATAGAAATTTTAAGAACCAACCAATTATATCTTAATGTGATGATTGAGCAAAATTTTAAAAAGATATATATTTTTCTATTTAGTTATTATTTTTTTAACTTTCATTTCTTGCTGCCCCATGCTGATTCCTGTTTTCAGGAAAGGACTCCAAAATAAATGTCATTACTTCATTATTTAATGTAAGAGACATGATCTGACTTTCAGAATTACACCCTTATTAGATCACAGAATGATATATTGTTTGCCTTACCAGTATTTTTAGTTTAATAAATTGAGGAAAAGGAAATAGTCTCTTTTCTATTGTTGGTTTTGTGCTGTAAAGTCAACAAGAGGTTGTCAAGTTTGTAAATAATTACTTTGTGGAGCTTTTTTGCAGGGGAAACTTTTCCATGAGAAATTAAGTTTAAGCATAGATTCCAAAGTACAAACCCAGGTTACATGCAGAGGTAAATCTCTCAATAAATACTTCAATTAATAACATATTAAATACTCAATAGATGTACTCAATAAATATTTGAATTAATAATACAAGTTGAACTTTAAGAATATGTACAACATAGGATAGTTGTAAAACCTAATGTAATAGTATGGGAAATTGGGCAAGTTGGAAAAAATAAACCTCTATCAGATATAAGCATATTATTATTTTCCCTAAGTATTATGGTAAATGCTTTCATATTACAGTAGATTGTTGGCATTAATGGATTTAAAATTCAGAATATCAACTGCTTGAGTCTGGTAGGAAAATGAAAGGAGAGACAATTAAAAAGAACTAATGCTCTTCCTGTCTGTGTAGTAGTGGTGGCTGAGCAAACCTCTGGATTAGCAAGCACAGGGCAAGTGGGAGCCGGGGCAGCTTTGGGCAGTGATGGCTGAACCATATCAGAGGGCCAATGATACAGACGTAGATCCTACCTCCAAAACAATGCTGAACCTCAGCAGGATCTATAAATGAGACTAGTCATTCAGATTGAAACTGTAACTTTAAAAAGTAGGTAATATTCTTAAGGTTATCATCTTTCCTAATTCCAATATGGAATATGCCTGTTTCAAATAAAAAAATCTGTTAGGAAATATACGAAAAGAGCATCTTACCACGATGTTCGCATGCTCCCAAGAGATTAATGATGTTTGGGTGGTGTCCAAGTTTGCAGAGAACCTCCAGTTCTCCTGCGAAGTCCCTGTGGTCATCTTTGGAGGCATATTCTGGGAAGGAAGTCAAGAGTTATGATCCCTGTCTATTATTCTTCAGAAACAACTAACTCTTCCTCCTCCCTGGGATTGTCAAGCACACTCAGACACTATTAGATCTGGAAAACTGCATAGAAATCAGAGATTTCTACACTAAGAAAGCATATTATCCCTATTGACACTTTGGGCTAGTACTTCTGTGTTTGCGGGGGCTATCCTAGGCATAGTAGGATGTTTAGCAGCATGTCTAACTTCCACTCACTAGACACGAACAGCCCAACCAAAAAATGTACCCATACAAATGCCCCTCACCAGGGGGCAAAACATCCCTGGTTAAGAACCATTGCTCTGAAATTTTCTTGTTGAAGCTCTCAAATACCCCGAGAAATCATTGGTAGTGATGGAGCTGCTTCTACTCTTGACTCTAGCTCTGCCAACTCAATCTACCATCCCAAGACAAATATACTGAGGAATAGGACCAAATTGTATGTAAGTCTCACCAATCACACACATACACACCACACTTCACTTGATGATTTTAACTTGCTTGCTTTTTCACAAACCAGTCTTGTGAAAAAACTCAACTCCCAGTGGCATTTTTATAGAAGTTGCTTGGTAGTCAGGAAACTGACTTGCATTTGTTTCTTTGCATCCTGTCTCTCCACTGGCACTTTGATGGGAGGGAGAATCGCCAGGCACCAACCAGAGGGAAGGCTCTTTGACTGATGCACAACCTGACCAGCTTTGAGTTGGTAACAGTGTGCTATTGTGGTTTTTCAGAAAATAACACAGGGGTGCTAGTGTCCGTGTGCATAAAAATTATGAGCCTGGTTCACAATGGCTGAGGATACCTGTAAGACTAACTAGCAGGCAATCC
This sequence comes from Phyllostomus hastatus, assembly GCF_019186645.2. Classification (NCBI taxonomy): domain Eukaryota; kingdom Metazoa; phylum Chordata; class Mammalia; order Chiroptera; family Phyllostomidae; genus Phyllostomus; species Phyllostomus hastatus. Next base: position 4,960,287 of record NW_025333857.1, read on the forward strand.
TCTTCATACCACAGTGGACTGAGATCAATGCTTGTGAGCATTTCAAAAGTGACATTCTCTACAATGAGGTTGCCCCTTACTTGAGGAACTGCCCTCATTTGGATGTATCACTCCTCTGGCAGAAATTTTATATCCTGGTGCCATTAAGTGGTTTTACCTCCTCACAAGGGCATGACACAGACAGTCAGGCTCAGGTTGGACCCTAGTACAAACTGATTTTACCAGGTTCTATACCCTCTCTCCTCTAACTATCCTTACTGCTCCCCCAAACTTCTTGTGACTAAGGTAGCAAAACAAAAAAAAAAAAAGGATTTCTGCCTACTAAGCAAGGGGTGTATGTGTACATACTAAAACACTACCTCTGAGCATAGCTAATATTTTGCTTATTTTTTGTTTGTTCTCTAACACGGTGTTTTCTAACAATGCAGGGAGCAGCAGTGATTGAATAAGATTTAGGGTTAATTCTCATCTGAGGCTCAGTACTACCATCAAAAAGAAGGAAAACCAATGGGTGACCTTGGAGAGCCTCATTATGGAGCAGCCCAATAGTCAGGTTCCTGGCTCTAAAACCCCTGCCCCTGAGTGATGCCATGAGAGTGCAGCTTCACAATCCAGTCTTCTATAAACTGTCATTTCACACAGGAGACAGTACTATTGCCAGGGAACTAGTCAGTTTGCTTTCTTAGAAGTTTATTATCCAATCTTGTTCAATGGATAAGCACCAAGCAGTCTTAAGAGGAAAACAATTGAAAAAGATTTAGTTCTTATGATCTCAGATCAGTGGGTTTCAAACCTAAGTGTACAGAAGAGTCACTGAGAAAGCTTAAGAACACAGATGCTCATGGACCACCTCAGAATTCACAGGCAGTGGGACTGGACATGGGAAAAGCCCAAGGAGATGCATTTCTCACACTGTGTCCAGCAATGTTGATGTAGATAATCCATGAAGACACTGGTTTGAAAAGTTTGATTTCCATACCCTCAGCATCAGTAGCACATGGGAACTGATTCAAAATGCATATTCTCTGGCCTTGCATCAGACTTACTGAATCAGAAACTGTGGGGTGGGGCCCAAGAATCTGTTTTTAAACAAGTCTTCCAGGTGGTTCTGGTGCCTGCTGAATTTTGAGAACCACTGCAGTGAGTTAGCAGTGTGTGGTTGAGAATCTGTATTCTCACGTCCCAAGGAATCAGTACAGTGGGGCTGAAATAGCTCATGCCTTCATGTTTACATCCCAACCCTATCACAGGCTGACCTCAAAGGAAATATCACATTCAGTTGCATGTAAGGTCTGTATCTGACCACGTGCCAATGTTTTGCTTAAAGAATGCAAGACCACAGAGGAAAGATTCAGCAGGAAGTCAAGTTTTCTCCCCACCCTGCTGAAGTGCTGACTCATTTGGCCACACACTGACCTTTCATCCTTTTGATGGCAGCGTCCATCCGTAGCCCGTCCTTCTTGATACGCGCCTTGAGAACCTGGCCAAAATTACCCTCCCCAATCACATCTTGAAATTTGATGTCATTCCAGTCCAGCACTGGATAGATTGTAGGATCTGGGTTGTTTTTGGCCTTCCTGTTCAGGGCCAGAGTTCCTGAGTTGAACTGTACAGCTGGTTCTTCCCTCTACAAAAAGATGTTTTCCAAAAGAAAAAAAAAAGATGTTTTCCATGTCAGGATTTTTTAATCACACTAAGGAACTTAGTACCTCCTGGTTGTATCCATACCAGGTGAAGAGAGAAATGTGTTTAATTCTAGAATGGAGGGGGGGAATAGGTGTCGTCCGACAAACTCATTCTAATGAGCTGGCTGTCCACAGAGGTGCATGGGCACAGCTCCAGGCCCCGGTGGGGAGCACGCCACACCTGATTAACAATGTCTACAGAGTGAGGGGGACCAAGGATGATGCATCCTTGAGTGAGTTTCTACTCTGCTGTGGGACGAGCAAGTGTTCAGTCCCAACTCGAAAAGATCTCGAAGATTCTCTCTGGGCAGTCACAGGATGCACCTCAGGGAGAGCTCCCCCTTGGTTCTTTAATGGCTCTCACTCACCCCCTCCCGCTTGTCTTAAAGTTCAGAATCTCTCAGGCCCACTCAGGGGCAGACTCTGGCCCCCAGATGACTGATGCTTAGGATAAATCCCAGCACAGTGTCTCCTTTGCTGTGAGTTTTGGTAGCTGCTGACTGCACCGTGACGAGTGCCAGCACTGCCGACCCCCTTGCTGGCCCTTCCCCTTCAGGCACAGCCTGTATTGAGTCAGCTCTGGCACAAAGTCAGATAACAAAGCTCCCCTGTCCCCCAGTGAGCAGAATTTCACAGAGTCTCAAACCATAGGCTAGAGTCATGTTCCAGCCATATAATACCAAAGAACTCCAATGGGATGCCTTTTGGCAAGGTATGATTTGTAGACCTTTGTTACTGGTGGAAATTCCTAGATGAAAGAAAGAGACCATGCCAAGTTCTATGAACTGTGACTGCACACCAAGGGGTATGCAGGAATGGGACATACACACATGTACACATAACTCTTACACATATGAGGAGTGGTAAAATCGAGGAAGATATTAGAAGATATGAGAACAGGAAATAGAAAATATGGGGGAAACTTGTGCAAACTTGTACAATATGTCTAGTGCAACACACCATTACCTATCACACTGAGGTCTGATTACCCTCATGTCATTCCTTACCAAAAATGTTGAGTTTTTCATATCGGAAGATTACTCTCTCTGGTGACTTACCGCTAGGATGATCCTACATCTCATTTTGGCAGTGCAACAGTCATATTCTAGGTGTGGTATCCTGCATAATTATTAAGAGCAACCTTTTCACTCTGAAAATTGTTCCATTTTGGACAGGAAATCTCAGTCATGTTATTATCTCCCACTTAGTAATGGAAGCCAAAGAGAAGATGAGACCTGCCTAAGGGAAATATTTACTTTACAAGTGAATTATCTGGTGCCCATCTTTAAAGTGAAGGTCTGCATGTGTGAGGACTTGCACTTATTAGCTAGGAGGAAAAGGAGACACTACCACGTTTTGGAAGGCTTGGGCCATTCTCCTTTGAACATTTGCCCTCTTCAACTGCAACATGATGAGAAAGGCAAACAGCACCGTCAGGCAGGTCATTCCCGCGGAGCCAAGGATGGCTATAAGCAGCATCTTCCCGCCTCCGAGCTCTGCTGATGCTGTGCAGGGGAACACAGGGGAAGTAGCAGGGTTAGTGTAGACAGAGAGAGAAGCCAAGACCACCTGTGGGAGAGGTCACAGAGGAATGAAAATGTGATGGCAGCCCTAGCCCTGCCACCTAACTGCCACATGACCTAGGACTGCTCATTTATTTTCTGAAACTCAGGGGAGATGAGTCTGATTCATGAGGTTAAAATCCTCAAAAAAAAAAAAAAGAACAAAAGTGCTTTTCAAATGGCAATATGCTAATCACTAGTTGTTATTTTTCAACTTTTACTTCCAGGTCAAAGCCCAAGCAGATGCACATTATCAAGTAACAGTGAGAATGGCAAACTAGATGCATAACTTTGGGAAAGTGACTAAACCTCCCTGCACAGTTTCCCCACTTAGAAAAGTTTCATGATGCTAAGAGCTTAGAGTCTATAATAAGATGTTTTGTTTTGTTTTTTTCTTGTTTGAAAAAGTTGATGAAGAAACCCTGAGGATAACAATGGGAGGGAAAGGAAAAAAGAAGAAAGAAAGGAGGGAGGGAGGGGAGAGAAAGACAGGGTTCAAGTCAAAATAAACTACTAAAGATTAAGGTCTAATCCTTCCACTTCTGTCCCTTATTTAAATTTGAATAAAATTCAATTCAGTGTATTTCTATAAAAAACAGCATGGAGAGCATGACTCCATCTTCTTACAAGGATCATTTTGTGACCATATATCTTTCCTTCTATCTCTATGCATGTTTGCATAAAGAAATATCTGGAATGGAATGGTGAGGGGCTGTTTTGTTATGCCTTAACTTTTCTGTTTGTATTTTAGGTATAGCTGTATGTATTTTACCAAAATACAAGCAACTATAAAAATGATGTATTTGTTAAGGATGTGACCTCAAAAACTATGATTTTCTAAAGTTCGTAGACTCATCTTTCCTTGGAACTTTCAAAAATATTCCAAAGAATCAGCACTGAAAACACAGCTTGTTTGATTTTATTCCTTAAGCCCTAGGTAACCCTGAAGAGAAGCAAGAAGTTATTAGTGCTATAAGATTTTCTGTAAAATAAACTCTAGTCCAAATAATAAATTTTCAGAAATTATCATTCCTTCTATCTCAATTCTCTTACATATGTTGCACATGCAGAGGACTGGCGGGTGCCATTTCAGATAAATTTGAATGGGAAGGTGTTCCGCATACTGCAGCATCTGCCCTACCTCCAACTGTCCACTTTTGTTCATTCAATTATATTCAACAGACTTTATCAATCACAAACTCTGGATGGAGTTTGCTTAGTACAATGAGGGATCTCTATCTAAAAGAGCCTACTCTCTCCAGGATAGGAGTTAGTGGCAGATGTGTAGACGTAATAACCTGGATCCAAAAAAGTAGGAGGAAACTCAGAATAGAATAGTGTCACCCAAGCTAAAAGAGGAGTTCATTTTTAGAAAGAATGGAGTATGGTTCTTATAGCTTCCTACTGAGTCACCGCACAGGTATGTCTCCACTAAGCAAGTTCCACCTTCTTCTTTCTCCCCAGGATCGAATTCATATTCCTCAGAGCTTCGACCACTAGATGGGGGATGCTGATAGGCTAAGTCAGCCTAAGGTTTAACAATAGACAAAGGAGCAACAGGGTATCCTTCCCAGGGGCATTTTCATTTTCAGGACCTATCTGAAATAGTGAAGCCTATTAGGACAAATGAATTGTGTCCCATGACACAAATATGGGGTAAATATCCTAACATGGTGTGGCCCTTCTTGAAAGTCTCCAGAAATAATTCCAGATCCTATCTGCTCTACCAACCTTGGGACTTGGAGAGAGTGGTCAGTTCATGAGAAAAGGTTGGGTTGCTTGACCCTATGTTGTTCTCTGCAAAAATGTCCACCTGGTAAGCTGTTTGGGGCTCTAGGCCCTTGAGCTGATACCGGGTGATAGTGACATTTTTGATCTTCACATCAATGTGCTGGTCTTCATCTTTGCCCTGAACCTTGTAACGAATGATAATAGAAGAAATAGAATAGCCGTCCAAGATGGTCCAAGAAATCACGGCTGAAGAGTCTGTGATGTTGGAAATCTTGATGTTTTCGGGTTGAGGAGGGAGAACTAGAAATTAAAAAAAAAGCATAATAGTATTTCACTTAAGATATACTACCATCTCTTGGATTATTATGCTTTTGAGAGATATTTAATGTCAACTCACAAACTGAGAATGACCAAGAGGTGTTTTCTTAGATAACAATTCCAAACAATTGATAGTGGATTGCATGCAAACTTGGTGTAACATGAGATGGGAAAATAACAACACATGTAAAACATATGTGTCATCCTAAATTAAGACCTCAAAATTTCTGTTACTCCAGAAACCTATATTATACTATTCTTGATTCAAGGGAGAATAGAAAGATTAAAAGAGCTGGCATTTATATAGGCCCTTCCACATAGTAACTCATTTTATCTTCATAAGATTCTTATCATAACTATTGAGGCCCAGAGAGGTTATGTGACTTGGCCAAGGTCACACAGCTATCAGGTAGAAGGAATAGGATTCAATTCCTGGCAATTTGATGCCTGAGTCTATAGTGTAGCCACTGTCCCATATGGCCTATCCTTGCCCATAATGCATTTATGGAGCAGTAGAAAATCAGTGTTAAGCATTTTTGTAAACAAACTGCTATAGGGATTTGGGAAAAAGAGAGAATATGCCATTAGGGTCATAGGTAGGATGAGGGAGAGATAGCTTGAGGTTTTCCAGATAGCAAGCTGACATGCACAGAATCACTCCTGCACCCCCACTCTAACTCTTTCAAACAAAGTGCACAGGTCAGAGAAAACTTTGGAACTCTACAAAGCCTACAACTCTTTGACTCAAGGGAAGAATGACTCCAAGGTCTTGCCCTTGATATTAACTGTACCTTCCATTTGTGACATTGCTTACAAGGTGCTTCCATATGCAGGCTCTCCCTTGAGGCTCATAATCACACAGGCAGGTAGGTAACCAATGCTGAGGTTTTAATGATCTCAACTTTAGGGGTGAGAAAACTTAGACTTCACAGTATAAGGGACCTGTACTGGTCCCAGTAAGCAAGTGATAGACTCAGGCCATTTTACTTCATATAAAAGTTACAGCTTATAAGCAAATTAGAACCTTCAAGAAATGTCTTGATGCACATTCTTTGTATTTTGTATCCTCAGAGATTTTTCTTCATTCTAAATTTCCCCTTTCCATATCAAATTCTTTATGGTAACCATGGCAATCTGTGAGAATCAGGTAGTAGATTTTGAGCTACCAAATCTGATTATTTTTCATGTCTAACAGATGCTAACATCCAAAATTACAATTAATTAATTAGCAATATGTCTTAAGTTTCTTTGCATCCAGCACCAAGATTTTTGTATATCTTTGCAAAAATATAAAATAACCTTTCTTCCCACAAGGGATTACAGAGTATTAGGAATATTAACATTTCATATAAAAAAATCAATTTCATAAACCAGTGGTATTCTAAGGCTGTTGTCAAAACAAGCAGTGCCTGGCAAACACTGGCCAGAAGAATAATTAATATAATTTTGGTGCCAATTAAAAATCATAAATTTGCCCTGGCTGCAACAGTTCAGTGGATTGAGTGCCAGCCTGAGAACCAAAGAATCTCTAGTTAGATTCCCAGTCAGGGCATATGTCTGGGTTGTTGGCCAGGTCCCCAGTAGGGGACTCACAAGAGGCAACCACACATTGATATTTCTTTCCCTCTCTCCTTCCCTTCGCCTCCCTAAAAATAAATAAAAAATCTTTTAAAAAATCATAAATTTGCATGTACCAGTTTATCCTTTTGATGCCTGATAGGTAGTAGTCTTGGTCTCACTTAATGGACTCATTTAGATTCAGTGAGTCTGAGCCCAATAATCTACATTTCAGCAGATTCCCAAATGACTCTAAAGTAGATTCTAAAATACTTTAGGACAAATGCCATTTGACTTCACTTATATGTGAAATCTAAAGAACAAAATAACGAACAAACAAAACAGAAACAGAATCATAGATACAGAGAACAAATTGATGGTTGCCAGATGGGGGTCAGTTTGGAGAGCTGGGTGAAAAAAGCGAAGGGACTAAGAAATACAAATCAGTAGTTACATAACAGTCACAAGGATGCAAAGTACAGTATAGGAAATAGAGTCAATAGTATGTATATAACTGTAGTGTCAGGTGAGTACTAGACTTATTAGGGAAATCACTTCATAAATTATATAAATGTCTAACTGCTATTCAATACACCTGAACCTAATATAAAATAATATTTAATGTCAACTGTAATTGAAAAATAGGAATAACAGAAAATAAAACACTTCAGGAAATGATATTTAGATTGTAAACAATTCAGAACATTTGTGGAAGAAAATTCCCTAATAACCAAAGTTGTTTTGAAGCAGTTGGTTTCCCACCCAAAGAGACAAATGAGTAGCATCATTTAGCAAAAGTAAATAAAACAGAGAACTGAAATGTTAGTCAGAATCCTAACCCCATGAGTTACTAGCTATATAACTCTGGTCAAGTTACTTACCCTCCTCTGAGTCTCAGGTTCCCTGTCTGTTAAACGTGACAATTTCTATTCTAATTTCCTCATAAAGTCACTATAAGTGTCAAATGAGCCATATACAGATGCAGGAACACGTTACACACTTTTATTTTCCACAGATTTGCTGCTATTGCCAAATCTAATTCATTTCACTCTTTACACTTGGTCCACATAGAACTGCTGGGCTGAGCACCAAGGTAAACTTTAAACTAGAAGCATCACTTTGACTTCTGAACAACATAGCATATTAATAAATATGTCAGTTCAGACTGAAATGTTCTCATCTACATCCTCCTTGCCCTAACTTCCTGACCCTGTAGGGACTGGATCATACCTCACCAAGCTCAGCATTTCTACCACCACCACCAGTATAATCCCCACCCCTCATCAAATTCCATGCAAGGCAAGTCCTTGTGATTACTAGCTAGTTTTTATTTAATTCTATAACTATGATAATTATGGTGTGATTTGATAGTATATAATTCTCATGAGTGCAAAATTTATAAAGAATAGTAAATGTACATCTAAGACAATGTTGAAAAAGAAAATAATGATTCACCCTACAGTAATCAAAATATTTAATAAATCTAAAGTGATTTAAACAGGTTGGAAATTGTACAGTAACAGGTCAGTGGAGGAAAACAGAATGCTTAGAAATTAATGCAAAAGCAATATGAGAACATGGTATAAGATACAGAAAGTATCACAAGTCTCTAGAGAGACTATTCAATATATGGCATTTGGGGCCATTGGCTTGCCCTATGTGAATAAATAAGGCTGACATTTAAAAAGATTAAAATACTTATACTATACACTGAAATTACATGCCTATATCTTAAATACCTATACATGCAAAAGCCAAAAGACTACCACTACTAGAAAAATACAGAGAATATATTTATGTTCTTGGCATAGGGAATAATTTCAAAACACCAAAAGTACAAACCGCAAAGGCAGCTATGGCAGGTCTGATTACATGTAAACTGTGCATAAGGTTAAAAAAAAAACCCACAAACCAAGTGAAAATAAAGAGATGAGGAAAATATATTTGCAATATACATAATAAGATTACGATCTAAATTATATAAAGAATTTTAACAAATCAGTAAAAGAAGACAAGCAAGCCAAAGGGCAAAGTATATCAGCAAATACAGGGTCCAGGAGAAGTAATGAGGGTGGTTGGTAGAGTAATAATATGGGTGTGATAATTATAGTTTTAATTTGAACATTTCACCTAAAATGTCATATGGCGTGCTTAAGTGTGACATTGTTATATTACAGAATTACATGCTTATGATTTTGTAGTAAAAAAGGGATGCTATTTGTGCCAGACCCTATATATCAAACAAGAGGAAATCTAAATAACCTTGGAAAAGTCCCCAAAATACTGAAGAAGAGATGCTTACCCTTGTTAATTATTAAAGAAGTGAACATTGAAGTTAACAGTAAGGCAAAGTTTTTTACTTTTGAGGTTGACAAAAGTAAGAAGGTCTGACAGTATCAAGCAATATGAAGATCATTAAAGAACAGAGATGGATAGCAAAAAGGGTGTGCACACGCACTCCTGGGATGCAGCACACACTGAAGAGACACTTTACAGGGATATAGTCAATCGGTTCCTCTTCTAGACATGCTCCCTAGAAAAGCTCTCACACCTATGCACGAGGGGACATGTATAAGGATCATACAAGGATTTGAATTTTTGTTTGTGATAGTAAAGAAAAAAAGAAAATCTAAATGTCTACCTAAAAAGAAAGGGATAAAAAAGATGATATAACATAAACTATTATGCAAAAGTTAAAGAAGCATATGCCAGATCTAAGCAAATTAACATAGATAAAAGTAAGAATGTTTATTCAAAAAAGCAAGATAAAGAATAATATGTATGCATATTTATACTTATATATGAGTACAGTATATTAAAATGATACAACATTGAATGGAAAAATACTTAACAAACTTATAATTTTGGTTGTCTCTGGGGAGAGAATAGAATTACAGTAGGAATGGTGGTCAAAGGGGATTTTGGTATATCCATCTCGTGTTATTATTTCCACAAATCAACAAAAAAGCTGAAAGAAAACATGACAAAATATTAGCAGTTGTTTCTGGGTTATAGGAATGTATTTGTTGTATTATTCCCTGCACTGCTCTGTAACTTTTAAATTTCACAGTATTTTTTAAAAATTATGAAGAATCCCTAAACACTGACAAAACACTACGGATACAAGAAGAGAGTGGCTGGAGAAACACTGAGCCGGGTGCCAAATCTGTTGCTGTGGAAGTGGAGACCCAGCTGCAGAAGAGAGAGCCATAGACTTGGGGGTGGATGAGGGACCACACACGTCCTGATTGATGTAAGTGGTTACTAGTGTGGCCAGGACATGACTAACCTTTTCAAGGTCTCAACGTGCACAGACACAGCTCTAAAGCTGTGAGTTAAAATAGAACTCTCTGCTTAATGATGGAAAAAAAAACAAAACCCGCCATTAATTACTACAAAGAAACCCAAGAAGTTCCAAGTATTGAATAATTTTAAATGACCAACTGAAATTAAGAAAAGCCTAGTTTGCAGAATATTTTAAAAGTCATGATATTATCTTCAAATATATACTGTAGCTCCAGAAATTGTCTAAGACTATTTTTCAAGCAATGTTATTTGGCTTTTAAGATTAAGAAAAACCCATCTATAATTAATCAATATCTGTGTGTATATAGATACATGATAATTCTGAAAACTGTCATATAACAGATTAAATGAGCCTCACATAACCTTATTCTTGTTATTAATTTATTGAATAAATCACTCCATACCAAAGAAAGGTAAATTTAGCACAGTCCTGCTGGAATTATTGTGAACCCATTTACACAGAGCTTTCTTACATATTGTGAGCATGGATTGGCCTCCATTCACAAGTAAACACCTTTATGATTTCTAAGAAACAGCCTGGAAATCATGGTAGCTAAGTCCAAACAACAGTAGTCAAAAGTCATTTAGGAGATACTGGGACAGCAAGAGTCACTTACTGTCGCTAAGTGTCCAAGCAGTGAGGTCTTCACTCCATTCCCCCTGGGCCTTGGTATTGACTCTGGCTCGAACTACATACTGCTCCCTAGGGTGTAAATTGTTAAGTAGCACTGATGTCAAGTTGCCTGGTACTTTAACATTCTGCTGATCACTTTTCATTTGCACAGATCTCCTCTCAACTTCAACGTAAAAGTCATCTTCTGAGCTTGGGAATATTGGTTGCCAGGTCAAATTTAGAGTGGTCTGACTTTTCGGTAGAAGACTGAGACCTCTTGGAGGAGGGAGACCTAGGGGAAGCCAGGAAGATCATTATTTGTATAAAGCGTGAATGAAGGTAACAAGCACCCCCAAAGTGCAGCTCCACAGAATAACCTTGGCTCCTAGGGTGATATATGATTTCACAAGCTATTGAATAAACACAAGCTAGCAGCCACTTGCTACCCAAATAGTAAACCTTGAAAATGATTCTAGTATGTAGTTTGGATAATTGTAATATAGGAATACAACCCCTTTGGAGAATAATTTGGGAATAGTTTTCAGGAGCCCCAGAAATTATGCATAATTTGGCCCTATAATCTGACTACTAATGATTTGCCCTAAAGAAATAATCCAAAGGAAGAGAAAACCTATGTGCATGAAGGTGTTCATTATAACATTATTTATAATGGCAAAATATTGGAAGAAACCTAAATGCTAAAAATAGGAAAAAAGTTTTAATAAATTATGAAATAGCCATCCAATGGATTAAAATAGATAATTGGGGAAAGTATGAAAACCCAATAAAAATATTTATAATACATGAGAAAAAACTCTCATTGCAACTTGGTAAAAGTAATGTCTGCAACTGGTGGAAGATAGGAAGGAAACTGATAAAAATGAAAACAGTGGATTTGCCAAGTTTATGGGTTTGTAGGTGAGTCTTCGTGTTACCATTTTGAGCAACACGTTTTAAAGCAATTTTGAGATTACTTCCCCTAAATAGGGAGAATTTCAGACATGACAACAGTGTGGCAGCAGGGCCAGTCCCAGCCCAGCTCTGATCACAGGAGGGTACTGCTACCAGCGCAGTAACAGAATGGAAACAATGTGGGCTTTGAAATCAGAGAACGTGCCATTTTATCCTTGTGACCTTGGGAAAATTCACGACTTCTCCAAGTTCACGTGTAACACACAATGAAAATACCCATCTTCCAGACTCAGGAGAAATAAATGAGGTAATGGATGTGAAAATATGTTTAGAATGTGTTAGATGTTCTATTATCATGACCTCCCTCTCTCTCTCTTCCCCTTTCCTTCGTAAAACATCTTGTGTCAGTGGACAGAAAAGGAATTTGTGTGTTTTCAGTTAGTTATAGTAAATTGATTTTTAAATTCCAGATATAAAGCATTTTCAAAACATAGACTAGAGCTCTGGCTGGGTGACTCAGTTGGTTGGAGCATCATCCCATACACCAAAAGATTGTGCGTTCAATGACCAGTCAGGGCACATACCTAGGTTGTGGGTTCAATCCCCAGTTGGGGGGCATATAGAAGGCAACTGATAGATGTTTCTCTCTCACATCTCTCTCTTTCTCTTTCTCTCTCTCTCTAATCAATAAGCATATCCTCAGGTGGGTATTAACAAAAAAACCCCCATAGAATAGAGATCCTCTAATCCATGCATTTTCAGTGGGGACATTATTGCCCATAAGATGGCAAAAATTGGTTCTTAGGGTGTGAGAAATTTTTAGATATTACAGTGGTTTATGAAGGACCACAATATACTATAAAAAGATTTGCAGTATTAAAATTCATGGCAGGAGAGACATTGGGAGAAAATAGCCATTTCTCCAAAGGACAAAAATATCTAAGATCTCCTACATTGGGGAGGGCAATATTTTAAAAATAAAAATAAAAAGATTGAGAAACACTGCTCCAGCTGTTGGTTGGAACTGAGAGGAAGGGTCTGTTTCCATCCAGGGGGAGACTGACACTCCAGCTCCGGCTGCACTTAGACTAGGGAGAACCTGCAAGCAGGTTCTGTCGTAAATGAACTAAAAACCAGGAACATTTGTCAAGTATAGAATTTCTTTATCAGGCATAAAGAAATGATGCCTTTGGACTCCCAGGTAAAAACAATAATTGGAGAAACAAAATACTAAATCTGAGTATCTAGTGTGGTGATACATCAGATACATCACCATAGGCAAGTTATTAATCACTCTGAGATGCTATAGATTTTCTATTCCACAGATTTTTCAATTTATAAAATAAGGAAGATGCTAATTCTTACCCTTTAAAGTAATATGAATTGAATATATGTGAACTTGAAATCACAAAGCACTGACCAGGATAGTAACAGACAACTGTACACGTAAACACTGGAAGAGAGAACTTGACAAGAGGTCATTCCAATGTTTCAGAGAACATCTGGGTAGCAGACCACTGTAGCCTCAGTTAACACCAAGGAAATGTCACGAATTTAAGGGCTCTTCAGTGAACACAACAGAAGACCAGTAGATAGTGACTAACATTGATTAACCAAGAAATATTGCTACATGAATTATTTAGATTGTGTGGACCCAGGACCACCATCATTTGCAAACGTTTTAGAAATGCAAATTCTTGAGCTCCATACCCTATCCCAAGCCTACAGAACCAAAGCTCTGAGTTGGGGCTCCGAAATGGTTTAACAAGCTCTCCAGGTGATTCTGATCAACGTGCATGTTTGAGAACCAGCAATTTAGAAACTTGGAGGTATATACAATAAGAAATAGCTTAAGGAGATAAAAGTGTCTCCCTATACGAAGCAGGACTAGGAGGTGGAGGGGAGGAGCAGGGGGCAGCTTTTACTTAGATAAAAGCCTTTCATTTTACTTGATGTTTTAACTTTGTGCATGAATTTCTTTGAAAAATTAAAAATTATTTTTAAAAACAAATAAACTGGAATTTCTGAAGCATGTATGTGGCAAGAACCTGGCCTGGGCCCTTAAGATGGAAACAGGAAACTGTTGGTAAAACTTAGCAGCCAAGGCTCAGCACAGTCGCTACTAAGTAAATCCCAACTCCTAAGGGAGGTCCCTGCCTTCCTGAAGGCTCATCTGCTTCCTTCTCTGTCCTCCTGGACTGCTGCAGACCCCCTCCCCCAGGGAGATAGACCAGCGCACAGCCCAAATAAAGGATAGGTTTGGCTCCAAGTTGCTACCCTTCCTGTCACTTTCCCACCCATTCAAAAGCAAACTCCTTCCACCTCCATCCCCACCCACCCACTCACCCACCACCACCCTTCCTGGTCTTCCTTCCTCTTTCCCTTTCCTCCCCCTCCCACCCAGCTCATGAATAAATGCTGTTTGCTTCAACTGACCGATAGAAGCTGTGGTGAACTGTCTCACGGGTCCAGGATGCCCTTCCCCACCCTCTCCACGCCGGACCAGCTGCACGCAGAGCTCGTATTCTGTTCGAGGTTCCAAAAAGTTGAGTGTAACAATCTCATTTGTCACTGAGAAGAGGGAAAGTCCAAGAAACTTAGGTTGGCACTCTTTTACAAATTCTCCAAACTGGAATGTCGTTATTGTGATGTGAACTAATGTTAGGTTTTTAAAAATACAATGTCTTAGTGAAACAGAGAGGCAATTCCATTGGCAAGGACTCACCATTCCTAATTTAAGGAAAATAAGGCTACTTAAAGGAAATTAAAGGACAGGTTACGCTGTGTGCACTGACTATTCCTGTGCTGATTATTTAATCATGTCTGCTCTAGTCTTTTCATTTGTAAAGTAAATCACACAAACATTAAACTCTATGGAATACTAATCTGATTTAGGGGGGGAAATCTCCATTTAGAACAACATAAAACAATTTAATTTCTACTGCTTTCAAGTACATACAGTGATTGCAAGCAAGCTATTGAGAGGAGAAAGCTTTGAGGGTTTGCTTGCACAGAAATAACAGATTTGTCCTGGTTCTATCACTACAAGGGAAGGGACATGCAGTGCTTGAAAACAGAGCCCATGAACAAACGGTGCATGCTGCTTTTCTCTTCAGCCAGCCTCTTTCTCCATGGATCCTGCAAAGGTAGACTTTTGCCTCATCGTATGATAAATTCCTGGTGACTAAGAAAAAAGTGGGCTGTGTTTCAGAGTTCCTAAAAGATCATTTTGTGGATGTCTACTTGTAAAAAGAGGCTATGAATTATTACCAACATATTTATTTAAAAGCTGCTTTTTAATAAGACCTAGCCATCGGTGGTGGAAGCAGCAGTCCCACCCATCAGCCTTATGTTGCTGGGATTTTTAATTTCAGCTGAGTCTATAATAGCATGTGAAGAGCTCAGTAATAATACTGTGACTTTATTCAACATACCCAGATCAGCAAGTGTTATTAAGCTCCAAACCCTCTCTTTTCCTTTTCTGTAACTCCCTTAAGTATCTATACAGTGGGCAGAGGGCCCTTGCCAGAAGCTCACAGGCATGGTGACAGTAAAGCACTGGCGGAGGGATGTGAGTTGCCTACAAGCATGATATCGCAGGTCTTGCTACAGATGGCACAATTCAAGCAGCACTGTTGAGATAATACTCAGTTTTCTTTTTTTAAATGGTGGTTTTATGTCATCATGTAATAAACAGAACTCTAATTTGGGTTTCAAAATAAATTTGACACATGTATTAAACTGTTTTCATGAAACTTTGACATTTTATCACATTTTGTGGAACTATTTTTTTGCACTCTGCCCACACCCGCCACCCCCCACTCCAGTCCAGTCTGCCACAACCTACACTTTTCAGGCCTACGTTCCTCTCAAAATTTCATGGGCTAGGAGCCAGCAGGATAGGGCAAGTGAAATATGCAAAAGAACAAACAACTCAATAGAGCAGCAACAATTGCCCCTCAAATTTGAGCAGATTGGGTCTCTTTGTCTTTCCAGTAGCCCCTAGAATTTTCTGTTATCATATTTACAGCACAAACACATATCTTTAACCATGACCAACCAAGGTACGGTAACTGAAAATGGGACCAGAGAGCCAGAGAAACCTGAAAAAGAACTATTGGTATACAGGGCCGGGCCTTCATTAGTATACAAGTAATGCCTTCTTGAGTGTGGTTAGTAGGGTAATAATATGGGTGTAATAATTTATAATTTTAATTTAAACATTTCACCTAAAATTTCATATGATATACTTGAGTGTGATATTGTTATTTTACATGTTTATGATTTTGTAATAAAAATAGGGGCGTTATTTGTGCTGGACCCCTGTAGATAGTAACTCCTGATACAATCTGTTCTGTGTTCCATAGCACACTCCCACTTTCAGAAATTAGCCTCAGAACTCAGAGGGTCCTATCACACTCTATCTTTAATACTCTGAAATGGAATCCTCTGCTACAGCCATCAGCACAAGGTAGAGGATTGAGGCAAAGAGAAGGGTTTCTATATTTGGGGCGGGGGGGAATTCTTTTCCTGCTGCCACATCCCCAGCTACAGCCTTTTCTGTACAAACCTTACCTTGAATGTGCCTCCATGCCTCATAATGATTGACAGGTTTGTAGAGAAGCTTCTTTGATTTGATTGGTCCATCCCCAAAGTAAGGCTCAGAGCTGATGTTGATGACAGCAAAGTTATGTCCAGTTTGAATCACATTTGGGGCATTCAGGGGCTTTGGGAGAACTAAACAAAATTTCAGCAATCAGATTAGTTCTTAGAATTAGGGTTTTCCATTATTGTTAGGTACCTTTATATTTCCAACAACACCCTCTTAGAGCTCTCCGCTCAGATTCAATGTAATCACCTACTCAGCGATCTACCCACTTACCTCTTGCCTCTCCAAACCATTGTCCACAGTCAAAGTGCTTTCTTAAAATATGAGCACTCCTCTGCTCAGGGCCTTTCAATGGATTTCCATTACATTTAGAATAAAATATAAAATTTGTACACTGACCTGCCAGGTCTTTCACAAGTGAGTCCTTGCCTCCCCTCCAACCTCCTCTTCCTCACCCAATACCCTCCCGTCCCACTGAACAACCTTCAATTCATCCAACTAACAATGTACCAGGCTACTGTTTGCCTCATATTTTTGTAGATGTTGTTCCACAGGAAAGAGATGCTTCACCTCCCACTGTTCTCTAGTTAACTCTTACCTATCATTCAACTCTCACTGCCAATGTGACTTCTTCACAAGGGCTATCCTAGAACCTCCATTAGGCTTTTATAGAACTTACACTTCTGCTTCATTGTAATTATCAGAATTTATTATTCTTTGTGATTTAGTATGATTATTTGATATTGGTCTTCCCACTAGACTATGTATTTATTTTCTCTCTCTTTTGGGGGGAGGTGGTGAGGGGGCTGAAAACAACACAAAAGTAACTTACAGTTCTGAAAATCAAAGTCAGACATGGGTCTCCCTGGAATAACATCAAGAAGCTAGAGAGGCTGTGTTTCTCTCTGGAGGCTCCACAGGAGAATCTGTTTCTATGTTCTTTCTGGCTTTTAGGAACTACCTGCATTCCTTCAGTCATGGCCCCTTCCTTCACATTCAAAGACAACAAGTTGTATTTCTCTGACCCTTCTTCCATTGTAACATATCTTTCTGACTGGAGCCAAGGAAGGTTCTTTGCTTTTAAGAACTTACATGATTGGAGTGGATCCCACCAGATAACCCAGGGTAATCTCCACATCTCAAAGACTGTATGTTCTCAGTGGGGAAAATAGCATCCCATCAAAGAGGTGAAAATTGGTTTTGGGGAGAATAAAAATAATCGTTATCTATTGTAATGGTTTGTGGCCTTCTAAAGAACCACAGTACATAAACAGATATACAGTATATCTATAATGTTAACATTTTATGGTGATAGAAATAGAGTTTTGGTGTAAAATTTCTAAGAGGGCTCCTAAATGGATAATGATGAAGAGTTTGTAAAACATTGCAGTAGAATCTAAACTCCATTAGGGAAAAGACCATTTAGGTTTGTTCACCAGGTTCTGAATAATTGTTTGCTAACTGAATTTCCAGTGAGCTGAAACTCTATTAGCCTGCCCTTCTGAGAAATGCATAATTGTTGCTTTCTTTCTTCCACAAAAGTGTACATTATATAGTATAGACCGTTTCAGATTTCAGGGCACATTACAATGTTCAATAACTTTACTTTACCTCTGTGTCTTAATGTTTTAACTCACCATCCATAAAAATGACTGTCAACTCTTAGCTCAATAGCATCTTCTCAGGGAAGCTTGACTACCTCATTTAGAACTGGCCACCCCACCAGCCCTGCCTAGCATTCTCTACCCTCATTTCTGCTTTGTTCTTCTCCATGGCCCTAGCATCTTAGCAAACCAGTCATTTTACTTATTTGTTCACTGTTTATATCTCTCCATGGGAATGAAGCTCCATGATGGAAGAGATTTTTTTCCTTTCTTGTACTGTGTATTGCTATATTCCCAAGCCTAGAACATAACAGTCCTTTAGTAAAGTCTATTGACTGACTCAATAAAGACTGAGGAGTAAGCTGCCTGAGGTCAGGATAATAAATCCACTAAGAAGCCGAATCGAGCAGTGCACCCTGACTGGAGGCCGACTATGCCAGTGTTAAGTCAGGTAAGTCTGGATACACATTTTCTTAGGTCAGTTTCTGAAGAGAGCACTCTGAAAAAAGGGAGTAAATTCATTCATTAAGCCATGCTTTCCTTGTATAATCATATAGGACCAACTGTTTGTTTAAATCATCAAAATGCATTTTTTGTTAGTCCTTGGTGCCAGGATCTTATAAAAGAGATAATTTGATAAAGGTAAAAAGATTGCCCCCAAAGTTTCCTCTTAGTAATTTATCATTTTTTTCCCTTAATCATTCTTATAGGTATATACATATTGTAAGGCACAAAAATCTAGGTGTATTTAGTTCAAGGGATCTTAACCATATACTCTCCAATGTAACCACTAACCAGAATGAAATAGAGAACATTTCCAGCTCAACCCACTCCAAAAACACCAAGCACTGTATATCCCTTCCCAGGCAATAGAGAAGAACTACTCTCCTGACTTCTGTTACTATACATTAGTTTTGCCTGTCCTTTAACTTTATATAAATGGAGTCATAAAGCATGTACTTTCCTTTGTTCATTATTATGTAGCAGGAATTGATTCTTTTTTAAATTCCTGATTAGTTTTCTACTATATGATGCTATGGCTGAATTGCATTCTCCTCCGAATTCAAATGTTGAGGTCTTAACCCCCAGTACCTCAGATGTAACTGCATTTAGAGATAGGGTCTTTAGGGAAGTAACTAAGTTAAAATGAGGTCATTAGAGCAGTTGCTAATCCAATAGGACTTTTGTCCTCATAAGAAGATTAAATTAGGATAAACACATGTACAAATGGAAGGCCATGTGAAGATAGAAGGGGAAGATCCACAACAAGCCTAAGAGGGAGGTCTTAGAATAAACCAACTTTGCCAATACCTTGATCTTGGACTTCTAGGCTCCAGAACCATGAAAAATCAATTTCTGTTGTTTAAGGCCCCAATCTGCCATATTTTGTTACAGCAGCCCTAACAAGTAATACATATGAATGTACCACAATGTATTCATCCCTTCTATTGTTGATGGACATTGGGGTTATTTTCAGTTTGGGGCTATTATGGATAAAACTGTTCTGAATATTCTTGAAGATGTCCATTTTGAACATATGAACACATTTTTTTAGTATATACCTTGGAGTAAAATTGCTAGGTGATAGAGTATGGGTATGATTAGCTTTAGTATATATTGTCAATTTCTGAAAGTCATTGTATGAATTTGTACTCTGGTAATAAAGCCTACTATCTATTTTTTAATACTATGGTTAAAGACACTGATTAATTTATCTAGTGGCCATTTCCACTTCATGAATGTCAATGAATATGACAATGAAGAGGCGTCAGTGACTTAGAGCTGGAGATGCATCTATGCACTGACATCATTTGCTGTGTCTTTCATTAAAAATATAAAAAGTAAGGTTCTCCTGAATCTTAGCAACATGGTTTGTTTTTTTAAATCATTATTATTTATTTTCCAAGGATAACAAATATTCCCAAAGCTTTAAAAATAATATAATTTGCTTTGTCTGTATGTTGTTTCCTAGAAATTATTTTGATAACATGAATATTCTGAATAAAACAGATCTGAGGTTTTTCCAGTAACCCAAAGAATATTGAGGATTCTGAGGTGATTCACATGGATTCTCAGGACAGAGAATCAAAATCTACAAAGCTATATTATGTTACTATTATGATTGAACTTTAAAAAAAGATTAAATTCTAGGTATTTACATTAATTTCATTTATAGAAATGACCTCTTGGTTGTCTCAAAGATTCCTAACCCAGTAATAAAGTGGGTCAAATAGAAATTAACCTTGATCATCTTGCTTCCTCATCTGTAATACAAGAGATTCAGAAAGCAAAATGATGCAGGATTTGGAGTCAGGAGACCCAGATTCACAATTAAGATTTATTGCTTACCAGATATACTACCTTAAGCAATTTAACTAAACCTTCTGAATCTGTTTCCTGACTGGTAAAGTGGGGCAACAATATCTATTGCATAAGTTTCTTATAGATATTAAATAAGATGAAGTTTGTGAGGTAATTAGCTCACTGCCTTTCCAAGAACATATACCAACAGCTTTTAGTTGCCTTTGTCTAAGTGGATTCATAAGTAACTTCCAAATTTAAAATTCCTTGTTGTATCTATGTATACCAGCCAAGCTAACTTGGATTCATCTTCACTTTATTTCTTCTCTTTAAGCTGTAAATTTCTATACACCCATACAGATTGATTTGAATCTTGAAAAACAAATTTGTAGAAGAATAAATACAATACTGAATATGTGAAAAAAAATTTATGTTAGTTAGGATAGCCTCGGCATCCTAAGTGAGTAATCCTCAACAATTTTCCAAATTATTTTCTACAATAATGAATAGGAAGTCACAACAATGATGAAACACTTTATGAAATATAAATATGACCAGACATTTTGTATGAGATACAATTGTAAAATGTGTTTTATATACCTAACAAATCTTCACAACAACCCTGAGAGGTAGATAACGAAGCTTCATTTACAAATAAAGAAAGACTCAGACAGGTTAAATTCATGTGCCTAGGGCCACACACCTTACTAGCTATTAGGGACAAAAATCAAACCTGGGGCTATGTGACTCCAAAGGTCATATGCTTAATCCTTCATTTACATTTTCATGCACATAAAAAAATTTTAAAGGCTTAGTATCTTGGAAAATATCCAAAAGACATTTTAGTGGTCAGATAACATTTTTCTCTAGAAGCAGCACCCAGCAATGCATAAACTAGGCTAATGAAGAATACAAGCTCTTCCTCTGGAAAAATGGAGCTTACCTTTAACTGAAATGTTGAAAGGCTTTTCCACCATCCCAGCCACAGTGTTCACACTGCAGACCCAAACTCCTGAGTCAGGGGGGAGGATCCGGTGGATGGTGAAGGAGGCCACTGAGAGATGACCCGTATGGTTAAAGTCTTTTGGCTGGAAAGGTCAAAAACAAAAAAATAAAAGCTTCTAGGGAGGTGTAAACACAAAAGTTCATAACACTGACCCCATCTAATTGTTTAATAAGAAGTTTTCTAGGAGAGATTAAGAAGTTCAATGTAATGCTTGTATAATCATTGGCTTATTTCCAAAGCTATTGTAGTAGCCCTGAAAGTTTATATTGGGCTGACGCCCTCACAGATCCTGTGTTGTATTTGTGTTTGGGATTATGAGGTAAATAGTTACAAGCAAGAAGTCTAATTCCTTTTAAACTGCTTCTGGCAACATTTGCTCCTTTCTAGTCTAACACAGAGATGGCTGGATGAGAGGATAAAATGGCTTCCTAGAGTGTCTGAGGGGCTGCCAAGCATGGTGTTACAGAAAAAGCCAGGCCTCTGAAGACACACAGACTTGAGTTCACACGCCAGTTCTGACACTTGTGACCAATTCCTTAGTTACTTAACTTCACCAGGCAGCTTGAACTTCTACAAAAAGGGGACAGTAATGTTAAGTAAGAAGATGGATACAGAATGGGTGGCCCTGACTAGATGGTAGCTGTTGCTTCCATTGACTTTTAGAAAGACCAACAAGATTTTGGAAGCTGTCAATTGGCTTCTACTACCTAATGGGCTGTTTGTGTAGAATCAGAAATGTCTGATATGGAGACATTGGTAAAGGCATGTTCTATGTACATACACATCCTCCCCGCAACAGGTCGCTTGTATTTACCTTCCTGCCAAGTTGATTTTCAGTCATCTTTAAGAAACATACAACTGTTTTAAAATCTTTAGATAAAAAAATACACTAACTTCCTGAGAATCATTTGTGAAACAGAGAAATTTGGGATAATGGGAGAGAGAAAAGGGAAATGCATTGGAAACTAGCTTAGTCATTTCCAGAAACAAGAAACAAAGAACTGCTATCATAGTGCCTTAACCAGTGGTGAGCACCAGCAATGAGGGCAAAATGAAGGGGTAGGGAGACCCAAGGAATCCATGCATTCAGACCTATGGGATTTGGTGGATCATGGTTTCTGAGCTGCAGATGTGGGAACAGGTCTATCTAGAGTCAAGCTAGTAACATCCTAGTCAAGGAGGATGCAAGCTCTGAGTGGAATCTGGCCTTAGGCATGGTCATTACTACACTGAAAGTTTCTAGTGGTATCAGGAGGGCAGATTAAGAATAAGTCTTACATAAAGCACTGTCCCATCTGGCTTCACCAGGGTCATTTCTTCTTTAGCAGGTAGTGGCCAGCCAGACGCTTTGCAGACGGGGTTAAATTTACCACTGTTTACTTCTATGTCATCTGGCAAATCCTCTATCTTTGGGGTTATCCGTGGCATGCCTGAATGAGGAAAACAGCACTGTGAAATCTAACCTTTAACACAGCAGCAATAGTTATAATAAAACTAGCTACCATTTAGCAGATCACTCCTGGGGAAAAGCTTTCCAAATATGATCTTGCTTTATCTTCACATAAGAAATTTGTGAGGTGGGTCCCAATGTGATCTCCATTTTATAGATGATGAGAGGCAGGCTCAGAGCCCAGATTTGAGCTCAGATCTTTGTGAATCCAGCGTCCACACTATTTACCATAACACTGTGCTACGTGGTCATCAAGGCCACATCTCCCCTGCCCTTACTTATCAGCCTCCTTCTTGTTTTTTAAAAGAATTTTCACAAGAACAAAGAAAAAACAAAACTAGTTCTTCCATTCAGTGAACAACCCTGTGATATTGCTCATCAACAATATGATCATTGGTTTTGATATATGATAAATGCCTCATTGATTGGGAAGTCTTCAAATGATTAATAATAGATTTATATCCAAGAAGTAAAGTGGCATATAACTCCCCCAAATTAATTTATAGTCAACAACCAAATCAAAAATGTTGCTTCTAATATTGAAAGAAGAAAAAATACCTGTGTTTGCAACAAAGATGTCAGGATATATAACTATTTTATTCTGAACTCTAGCATCTTAGAGAACCTTAGACCACTGTAACAAAATGTGAGACATGGTTGAAAACAGTCCAACACATTCTTTGCTAGGAAGTGGAGGTGCCCCAAAAACGTGCTGCTATGTATCAGCGGTGAGGACAAGGTGGGGTCACGGGGGACCCATCAATAGTGATGGTTTATATCGATATCCCATTTGTCAGGCCTAGAATGAAACAGGCAATGTGTGTGGAGCAGGAGAGAAAAGGGTCTATGACCCTTTTCTATGACCCATACCTACAAAGGTATGTCCTTGATCTATCTGCAGACTTAGAGAGATTGTGATTAGAAAATTGATCAGCCCTGGCCAGTGTGGCTCACTTGGATGGAGCAATGACCCGTAAACTAAAAGGTCATGTGTTTGATTTCTGGCCAGGGCACATGCCTGGGTTGTGGGCTTCATCTCCCACCTTGGGTCACATTCAAGAGGCAACCGATCAACATTTCTCTATCGTGTCCATGTTTCTCTCCCTCTGTCTCTCTCTCTTCTTCTCTCTCTAAAATCAATGGGCATGTCCTTGGGTGAGGATAAAAAAAATTATCAAAATTTTTAGCTTAAGTAGTTATTCATGTAGAAATTTTAAAAAGTGCTTTCGCATTCTGAAGCAACTTCTTTCCTTCACTGTCCCCTTGCATTTTCTGCAGCTGGATGGAGCTGCAGGTAATGTGCAAGTGGAGCACAAAGTGGTGTTAATTAGGGAAAGGGGACTGCTCTCTGGAAGCTCAGGTTCTGCATCTAGGTCTGAGATTTCTCACATCTTTTGCAACATCAGCCTTAGTACAGAAAGCAAGGAGTAAAATACAAAAGGCAAATCCTAAAGCTTGTTAGTTGTCCATTTTCAATCCAGTCCTCTGGTAGCCCCAAAGCATTTCCTTCCCTTCCTAGACCCTCCCAGATTCCTGCCCTGTAACAAAGTCCAAATGCTGGGAAAAGAAGAGAAAGTATAAAACTAACAAGCTAAACCCTTTGAAAAAACAAGTATTGGTATTTCCCCTTATAAATGTTCTAATTTTTAAAACTTACAGAGAAAAGGCAACATATGTCTTAGATTTCACTGGGTGTGTGTTTCTTTCTATAACATTTCCATTCATTTGATTGAAAAAGTTATATATGTATATTATTTTTAAATTTTGAAAATATACTTCTTTTAATTTAAAAAATGTATATTTTGGGGCAGGGAATAGCAAACTTTTTTCTATAAAGGGCTAGATAGTATTTTTAACTTTGCATGCTATAAGTTCTCTGCAGTAACTATTCAACTTGTGTAAAAGCAGCCACATATGATATATTGCAAACAAAAAGGCATGACTGTGTTCCAATAAAATTTTCTTTACAACAGATGGTGAAGAAATAAAAAAGAATGAAGTACTGATATGTGCTACAACATAGATAAACCCCCAAAACTGCATGATAAGTGAAAGAAGCCAGCCACAAAAGACCACATATTGTGTGCTCTCATTTACAGTATATGAACTATCAAGAATAAGCAAATTTGTACAGACAGAAAGTAAATTTATAGCCACCAGGGGTTGAAAGGAGGGAAGAATTGGAGTTACTGCTAACAGGTACAAGATTTCTTTTGGTATGATGGAAGTATTCTAAAATTAGGCTATACAATGGATTCACAACTCTATAAATATACTAAAACTCATTGAATTGTACATTTTAAAGAAATAAACTTCAAGGTATAAAAATTGTATCTCAATAAGGATGTTAAAAAATAATGGAGCAGCTAGGGTCTGTAGGTCAGTATTTGCTGACCTCTGTTCTGTGGTAATTTATGAACTAGAATTATATCTAAATCCATCCAAAGTAGTTTTTTCCTGTTGTGCATATCTAGGAAAAAGGCTGGTCCTAGAGAAAAGAGCCAAAGAGGCAGGCAGAGGTCTCAGCTGGCTAGTTGTCACTTAATGTGCTACAAAGAGCACCTGTTTTATCTCTAGTGGAAAAGAAAATGAGATTCAGTAAAAGAGTCCACAGAAAAGAATCAGAAAGTTGTCCTTTAGGACTTGGGATCTAGTCTTCGCAGCTTCTGGATGGAAACAGAAGAGGTTTGAGAATCTTGGGGTATTGGGGGATTGGGGGATTGGGGTATTGGGGGAAGAATGATACTAGCAAAGCTTGGTTCAGATGTGCTGAACATGGCCCTGACTACAGTGTTACCTTGCTTTACCTTCTTTCTCACACTGGAGCCCTTGGCGACCTGGAGAACAGAGGCATCCTTGGAACCGATCACAGATCTCCCCATTGGTGCACCTGCATCTGAGTTTACAGTCTGGCCCATAATACCCAGGCTGGCATGCTGTAAACAAAGATATCAAAAATCAGTGCTGAAACAGGAGAAGGGAGAAAATTCAGACTATAGGCGGCTAGTTTCACTTTTCTCTCCAATCCACCTCACTGCTTCATTTAAAGTAGAATGTGATTTATTAGCATTATTTATCTGAATCACCAGGGATTTAAAGGGTTGGGAAAGTCTCCTTCTAGGAAGAGTTGAATAAGCTCTTACCAGGTCAACCTTATTATAAATAACAACTATATTTTTTAAAAAAAACAAAAACTACCTGAAAACACTGAAGAGTCGGGGTGGGAACCAAGCAGATTCTAAAGGGGAATTGAACTTTGAAAGCTGGGAATACTGAAAAATGTGCTTCCCATTTTTCATTTTTTAGTCTAATGGTTGGACAAAACTAATATCAAGTAGGGAAACTAAACTCCAAAGAAAACCTGTAGTTTACTGACCTAAAGAACCAAAAGATGGAGTCCCAGCAAAAGATGGAGATCACAGCCACTGGAGAGTGAGAGGGAAAATCTAGAAAGGGAAAGCCAGAGAGAGGAACTCCCAAATCATGGTCTGGTCCCTGAACCACACATGCTAAGTGCAGATATAAAGCAGCTCAGCTACAGATAAAAGAACTGCACTGAGTTTGAGCTAATGCCTAAGAGTCAGAATATTCAATTTGAGTCCTGAATAAGTTAATTGCTTGCTAAAACAACAAAACAAAATCAACATTCATATCATACTTCATAGTCTTCACAATGTAACATTCATAATGTCCAAGATATAATTCCAAATTACTCAACATAAGAAGAAAAGAAAATAAACAAAGAGCAACCAACCTTGATGATCTAGATGTTAGAAAAGGTAGACAAAAACTTTAAAGCAATCATATAACTATGCTCAGTGAGATAAAAGAAAATATTCTTACAACAAATGAAACAATGAGAAATAGAGAAATGGAAGCTATGAAAAAATAACCAAAAGAGGATCCAAGACAACAGTGGACTAGGTAGAAGCAACACTTACCTCCTCTCAGGAGCAAATTGGAATTACAACTAAAATATGGAATAACCAACCTGAACAACCAGCTGAAGTCTAGCTGAATAGAAGTTTTATAACCAAGGATTTATAGCAGAAGACATTGAGACTGGGAGGAAGGGTGGAGGCATAAAAAGGGTGTCCCTTCTCCCATGGGTGGTGGCTGATATTCCAGAGGGGTATCTCAGCAGCAAAGCTTCCCTCTGAGGAATGTAGAGTCTCAACCCCATGCCAGAATCCCCAGCCCAGAGCACTAGAACTGGCAAGAGGTGCTCACATAATAATCTAGCTGTGGAAATCAGTAGGGATTCTGTCTGCCAAAGATAGATAAGAGACTGCCAAAGATACATGTACACCTCAAAAGGGTCAATGCACAAAATTGCATTTGCAGTCCCTCACCCTGGGCTCCAGCAGAGCAGACTGGAGTCATGTGAGGAGAGACAGGTTTGTAGCTCTGAAGAGAAACCTGAGGGCACAGACACCGGGATCTCTGTGCCAAGTAACTCTCCCACACCGTAGACACCATCTTTCTTAGGTGGAGCACTCACCTCTTTATGGCATCAACCTAAGGGAATGTAAAGGCCCCACACTCGGCTCCCTGTTCCCCCCTACACTATGGATCTCATCCCTTGTGAAGGATACAGCTCCCAGGTTGAGGGTGTAGAGGTCTGGGCAGACTCAGTGGGTGTGAGTGACTGAGTGATGTGGCTTTAGGGGAGGGCCATTCCCATCACTTTCCTGTGAACTTGACTGGCACCTCCCCTTCATGAGAGATCCTTTAGCCCCACCCTCTGCGCTCCAGGTGGCCCCACCCTCTCAACTCCAGGTAGCCCCTGCCCTGCTGAAGTCTGGGCAGAATCCAGGACAGACTGAGTTGTGTGGCTCAGGGGTATGAGCAACTTCTCCCACCTTCCCCCAAGCCTGATTGGCACCAAACCCTCACAGGAGATGCACTAGCCCCATCTTCCTGACTTCCCGCAATCCCACCCTATTGAACTCAGGCTCCTGGCAGAATCTTGAGCAGCCTGAGTTGTGTGGCTATAGGACAAAGGCCATTATTCCCTTGCATGCGGTGCGGAGCCTCCCCTTCATGCAGCCAAATCTTGGTCTGTCTACACCTGATAAACTCTGCTGACATCACCTGGATGACTCCCTGAGACCTCACTGCACCACAAAGGTCTGTGAGCACCAGTGGGTGGCATCTAGACTTGGCATACCCTGAGATATTTGCTGGGTGGCCTCAGGCTCAGAACTGGCACTGAGCTTAAACTTATATCAATCAGGTGATCACTACTTGCTCCTACCTGGTGACTCACTGAGAACCAACCACATGCAATTTGACTACTGCCAGAGTCTCTTTCAGTGACTGAGCCTATCAGGCAGCCAGCAGACAGAGGCAAGTGGAGGTGAATCTCAGGGTGCCTTGGGACTTTTGCTGACCTGCTTCTAGACACAGTGCTGGAAAAAGCCAGCACTGATGCACAACTGGGTCCTTCCTAAGAACACCTGGGCTCAACAGAGGCAGATCAGCAACCTGTAGATCACTTTGTGGTTCCAAACAGGCTGCCCAAAGCCAATAACAGGCAGCATCAGACACTGGTCTGCACCAGCGTCCCTCCCAAGAGGCCCCAGAACCAATACACCCAGTGGCCAGCTTCAGACAACATCTGAACAAGATCCAATTTGCTTCATAAGCAGCATATCCAAAGGGAGGTCTTGGTAGGCACCAGGTCCTGCTGAGACAAATTCCGCTTCATGTGGTCAGTACCTACACAGCAGTTCATACATTGTGGTCAGGGTTGATTCTCACAGTCAGCCAGCCTGAGGATCAACTCTACAGAGAAATGGGCCAAGAGCAAACAAGACAACAGGAGGGCCCACATAACCCACACAAGGGACATTCCTGGAGATCCAGAACAGGTGAATAAGAAGACTGCACCACTGGGTCCCACATGACATTTAATACATAAGACCACCTACAAAGACTAGGAGTGATAGTAGATCTAACTTATACATAGAAACAAACACAAAGATGCAGCAAAAATGGATAGACAAAGAAAAATGCCCCAAATGAAAAAAGAGGAGAAATTTCCAGAAAAAGAGCTAAATGAAATGGAGGCAAGCAATTTACCAGATAAATATTCTTTTAAATGGTTGTAAGGATGCACAAATAACTTAGTGAGAACTTCAACAAAGAAATATCAAGCATAAAAAGAACATAGAAACCATGAAAAATTAAGAAATGAAGAATACAATATCTGAAAGGAAGAATATGCTAGAAGGAATAAACAGTAGGATAGATGAAGCATAAGATCAAATCAGTGATTTGGAAAACAAGGTAGGTAGCAGAAAATGCCCAATCAGTGCAGCAAAAAGAAAAAAGGTTAAGGAACCTTTGCAACAACATTAAGTGTAACAAATTTTGCATTATAGGAGTACCAGAAAGAAAAAAGAGAGCAAAGGATTGAAAACCTGTTTGAAGAAATAATGACCAAAAAGTTTCCTACCTAGTAAAGGAAAAAGACACAAAAGATCAGGAAACATACAGAGTCCCAAACAGGATGAACCCAAAGAAGCACAACCAAGACACAACATAATTAAAATAGCAAAGTTTAAGGACAAAGAGAGTCTTTTTTAAAAGATTTATTTATTTATTTTTAGAGAGGAAAGGGAGGGAGAAAGAGAGAGAGAGAGAAACATCAATGTGCAGTTGCTGGGGGCCATGGCCTGAAACCCAGGCATGTGCCCTGGCTGGGAATCGAACCTGCGATGCTTTGGTTCACAGCCCGCACTCAATCCACTGAGCTACGCCAGCCAGGGCAGGACAAAGAGAATCTTCACAGCAGCAAGAAAGAGACAAGTTACCTACAAGGGAGCTCCAATAAGACTGTCAGCTAATTTCTCAGCAGAAACACTTTATGCCAGATGACATTGGCATGAAATATTCAAAGTGATTAAAAGCAAGGACCCACAAGCAAGACTACTTACCCAGCAAGGCTATCATTTAAAATTAAAAGAGAAATAAAGAGCTTCCTAGAGAAGACAAAGCTAAAGGAGTTCATTACCACCAAACCAGTATTTCAAGAAATATTAAAAGGTCTTCTTTAAGAGGAAGAGGAAAAAGAGAAAAAATAACACCAGAGGATCATAGTTATAAGGATTAAAATTGCAATAAATTCATATCTATCAAAAAACATAGATTAGAAGCATGGATAAGAAAACAAGACCCATGTATATGCTGTCTACAAATGATCCATCTCAGATTGAAAGATATACACAGACTAAAAGTAAAGGAATAGAAAAAGATATTTCATGCAAATGGAAATGAAAAAAACTGGGGCAGAAATAATTATATTTGACAAAATAGACTTTAAAACAAGGGCTATTATAAGAGACAAAGGACACTACATAATGATAAAGAGGTCTATACAATAAGAGGATATCATCTTTGAAAGCATGTATGCCCTCAATATAGGAGCACCTAAATATATAAAGCAAATCTTGATAGACAAAAAGGGAGAGAGCAACAGAAATATAGTCAAAGTAGGGGATTTTAATACCACATTGACATCAATGGATAAATTTTCCAGAAAGAAAAACAAGTAAAAATTACACTAGATCAGATAGATTTAATTGATATCTTCAGAGTATTTCATGCCAAAGTAACAGATACACATTCCTTTCAAGCACACGAGACGTTTTCCAGTGGAGATAATGTTAGGTCATGAACCAAATCTCAATAAATTTAAAGAGACGGGAATAATATCAAACATCTTCTCTGAAAACAATGGTATGAAATGAGGAATCCATTGGAGGAAAAAATACTGAAAACATACAAACACATGGAGTCTAAATAACATGTTACTAAACAATGAATGGGTGAACCATGAAATTAAGGAAGAAATCAAAAGATACCTTGAAACAAATAAAAATAAGAACACAACCCAAAATATATGGGACACAATGAAAACAGTCCTAAGAAGGACATTCATAGCATTACAGGCCTATCTCAAAACAAGAAAAATATCAAATAATCTGACTTTACATTGTTTGAAAGGAATTTCAAACAGAACAACAAACCAAACCCAAAGTAGTAGAAAGAAAGAAATAATGAGGACCAAAGCAAAAATAAATGCACTGGAGTGTAAAACACAATACAAAAGATCAATGAACTCAAGGGCTGGTTCTTTGAAAAGATAAACTAGACTGACAAACCTTTAACCAGACTCATCAAAAAAATGGGAGAGATCCCAAATAAAATCAGAAATGAAAAAGGAGAAATAACAACTGACTCCACAGAAATACAAGGGACCATAAGAAAATATTTTTTAAAAATATGGCAACAAATTGCACATCTTGGCAAAATTAGATAAATTCCTAGAAACATACAATCCTCCAAAACTTAATCAGGAAGAATCAGAAAATTTTAATAGACCAATTACATCTAATGAAATTGAAACAGTAATCAGAAAACGCCCAACTAACAAAAGGCTTGCACTTCATGGCTTCACAGGTGAATTCTACCATACAATCAAAGGAGTGCTAAAACTTACACTCCTCAAACTATTCTAAAACATTTGGGGGAAGGGAAGAATTTTAAGCTCATTTTACATAGGCAACATTATCCTAATCCCAACACCAGGTAAACACACTATAAAGAAGGAAAATTAAAGGCCAATATCCCTGATGAATACAGGTGCTAAAGTCCTCAACAAAATATTAGCAAACCAGATCCAGTAATACATTAAAAAGATCATACATCTTGATCAAGTGGGATTTATTCCAGAGATTCAAGGTTTGTACAATATCTGCAAATCAATAAACATGATACACCAATAAATAAAAATGAAAGATAAAATTACATAATCATCTAAAAGATGCAAAAAAGTGATAAAATCCAGTACCCACTTATGATAAAAACTCTCACAAAATGGAAATAGAGGAAAATACTTCAACATAATAAAGGCCATATCTGACAAAGTCACAGTAAACATCATAGTCAATGGGAAAAAATTAAAAGCATTTCCCTTAAGATCAGGAGCGAGATAGGAATGTCCACTTGCACCACTCTTATTCTACATAGTTCAGGAAGTCCTAGCCACAGCAATCAGCAATAAGAAATAAATAAAAGGCATCCAAATTGGAAAGGAAGAAATTAAACTGTAATTATTTGAAGATGACATAATAATATATATAGAAAACCCTAAAGATTTCACCAAAAACCTACTGGAAGTGATAAATGAATTCAGTAAAGTAGCAGGAGACAAAATAAATATCTACAAATCAGTTGTATTTTTATACACCAATAATGAACTATCAGAAAAGGAAATTAAGAAAGCAATCCCATTCACAACTGCTTCAAAAAATAAAATATCCAGGAATAAATTTAACCAAGGGTATAAAAGACCTGTACTTAGAAAACTACAAGATACTGAAGAAAGAAATTGAAGAATATCCAAATAAGTGTAAGGATTACATCATGTTCACGGATAAGAAGAATTAACATCATTAACACATCCATACTACACAAAGCAATGCCTAGATTTCATATAATTGCTATCAATATACCAATGATATATTTCACAGAACTAGGAAAAACATTCCAAAAATTTATGTTAACCCTAAATAACCACAACAATCTTGAGAAAGAAGAACAAAGCTAGATGAATCTTGTTACCTGGTATCAAAATATACTACAAGTCCATAGTAATCAAAACAGCAAGGTACAGGCATAAAAAAAGATATATAGATCAATGGGAAAGAAATTCCAGAAATAAACCCATGACTTTATGGTCAATTAATATTCCACAAAGGAGGCAAAAACATACAATGAGGTAAAGACAGTCTATTCAATAAATGCTGTTGGGAAAATTGGACAGATACGTGCAAAAAAAAATGAAACTAGGCCACCTTTTTACACCATTAACAAGAATACACTCAAAATAGATGAAAGACTTAACTTAAATGTTAGATTCAACCATAAAAATCCTAGAAGAAAACATAAGTAGTAAAATGTTATAGAAATAGTTTTTCTGATATGTCTCCCTGGGCAAGGGAAACAAAAAAATAAATAAGCAAATAGTATTATATCATACTAAAAGTTTTTTTGCATAGTAAAGGAAACCAGCAATGAAATGAAAAGACTACTGGATGGGAGAACATATTTGTCAATGATACATCTGATAAGGGCTTAATATCCAAAATACATAAAGAGCTTATACAACTCAACACCAAAAAAACAAAGAATCAAATTGAAAAATGGGCAAAGGATCTGAATAGACACTTCTCCAAAGATGTCATACCAGATGGCAAATATACATTTGAAAAGATGCTCAATATGACTAATCCTCAGAGAAATGCAAATTAAAACCTCAATGAGATATCACCTCACACTTGTCAGAATGGCTATCAACAGTAAATCAACAAACAGCAAGTGTTGGTCAGGACATGGAGAAAAAGGAATCCTAGTACACTGTTGTTGGGAATTCTAATTGGAGCAGCCACTGTGGTAAACACTATGGAGTTTCCTCAAAGATAAAAATGGAACTGCCTTATGACTCAGCAATTCCACTTCTGAGGATATATCCAGTGTTTTAGGTTTAGAAACCTAAAACACTGTTTTGAAAGAATATATTCACCACTATGTTCAATCTGCAGTGTTATTTACAATAGCCAAGATTTGGAAGGAACCCAAGTGCCCATCAAAAGATGAGTGGATAATAAAGCTTTATATTTACAAAATGGAGTACTACTTGGGCATAAAAAGAAGGAAATCTTACCTTTTGTGACAGCATGAGTGGGCCTGGAGAGAATTGTTAAGTGAAATAAGCCAGTCAGAGAAAAACAAATACGCTGTGATTTTATTTATATGCAGAGTCTAATGAACAAGGTAAACAAAATAGAAACTGACTCACAGATACAAAAAACAGACTGACAACTGTCAGAGGGGAAGGGAGTTGAATTGCTGGGTGTAAAAGGTAAAGGTATTAAGCAAAAACAAAACAAAACAAAACCCTTATCGACACAGAACACAGTATGGTGATTACCAGAAGGAAAGGGGGGTGGAGGAAGGTAGAAGGTGGTAAAGGGTGAATAGATGGTGATGGAATGAGACTTAACTTTGGGTGGTGAATACTCAATACACTACACACATGATACATTATAGAACTGTGTACCTAAAACCTATATAATTTTATTAATATCAGCCAAAAAAATTCAATAAAAAATTTTTTTAGAAATAACCAAAAAAATATTCTGCAACTGGACAACTGAAATTAAAAATATTACTATGTCTACTTAGAAACAGAGTGGAGATAACAAAAGAAAGAGACAATGAATTTTAAGCTGCATCAATAGGCATCCAACCTGAAGAACATGGATAGGGAAAATTAGAAAGAAATGATTAGTCTGAGGGACCTAAGGGACAATAAAAAGGTCTAGCACATTAGTATTTGGGGGTCCTAGGAAGGACTATGGGAGAACACTAGAATATTCCCACTCATAAAATCTTAGTGATTTCTTGAGCCAGGCATGGGCTGGAATGAGTTCATAAATGTACTTTTATAAACCTGGATCTAGCGACATGTTCACTGGGAAGCTAATGAAGCTTATATTCTAGATTCCTTCTTGGATGCACCCCCTCCTGGGCCTTTATAGTGTTTACAACATGTACATGTTTTTTTTTAACTTGCATATGATTTTATTATTCCTTTTTTGAAAGGGGACTGGACTGCCCCCACCTGGGAGCACTTTTTACTATATGGTGCACAATTCTGAGACCAGGTATGATTCTTGCACTGCTGTGTCTCCCTCAGTGTTCTGTGGCAGCAGATAAAATATTTAGAGGGCGTTGAATGAGGTTTTGTAGGTAGCTGCAGCTTACTTTTGTGTCACTCTTCTCACTGCCCTCTTATTCCAAGTCTCTAAAGCTGTGCTATTCAGTATGGTAGCCACTTAACTATGTATGGCTATGAAGCACTTAAAATACAGCTAGTCCCAATTGACGTTTTAAGGACTTAGTGTGAAAAAAGGAATGTAAAATATCTCATTAGTATTTTTTAATGATTACTTATTGAAATATTTTTATATAATAGGTTAAATAAAGTGTTAAAATTATTTCACCTATTTCTTTCACTTTTTAAATGTGGCTACTAGAAAAATTTTAGGTACAGATGTGTCTTGCTTTTATTTCTATTGAACTGCCTTGCCCTAGAGCATTGTTATCAGGTTGCTGGGATCCCATCATAGCTCCCAATAGTGCGAGATATGGAAAAAGCTGACTTATGAGGTAAAAACTGAAAATCCTTTGAGCTCTGGCTAATTCACTCCATTAATATTCATTAGAAAATATCTTGCATATTTGGCTACGGGTTCAGGTTCATGTTAAGCTACTGTGTTACAGCAGATGTGAAACACATACTGCAAAATGGATGGGAACCACATGCCTTTGTGCCTCATCAAATGGGAAAGTATATTTTAGAAAGGGCAGAGGGAATCTTTGAGTAGGGGAAGTTAGGACTGCATGAAAAAGGCCCACAAAAGATAAGAACTTAACTTTCTCAATTTTCAAATTCCAAATCCTGTCTGGATCTGACCTGAAAGTGCTGATATTTATGATGCATTGAGAAAATAAATCTATGGCCTTCCAACTTAAAGTGTGGTCTGAAAACCAACAGCATGAGCACCATGTGGGAGCTCCTTAGCAAGGCAGAACTGCAGGCCCTAGTCCAGACTCATGAAATCAGAAACTGTGTTTTAATAAGATCCCCAGGTGGTGTGTATAAGAAGCACTCTTCTATGAGGTTCAGAGTCTTCATGTGAAACCATAATTAACTTGAAATCAAAACCCTGTAGTTCAGCAATGGACAGAGAGCTGACTGAGAAGTCCAAGTATATCCTACACTATGATTTCCAATAAGTGAGACCTCCTTGATAGACCTGCTAGGACTTTTGCTGTCCAGCAGTGTGATTTGTGCATACCTTCATTGCACTGCAGACTCTTCCAGCCTGTGGCACAGGAACACCCATAGGGGTCTGGGAGGCAGAACACGTAGGACTTGCATCCCTCTGGCCCACTACACCTTTCTTTACAAGTTCTGCCAAATGTGTGCAGTTCACAAGCTTTAGGAGGAGAAAAAGATGATTAAGAGTCAAATATGCAACCCTTTGATATGCATAATTCTTTTAAAGGATCTCTCTTAAACCACTGAACATGGAAAATAATGTAATCTCAGCTATAGTATGGGCAGGGTGAACACATGCTTATGGTCACCTTTACAGACAACAAAACTGCCCCAGAACCCGGTCATGCAGGTTTTCTACAGCACAAACCTAGGGGGTGACACACCACAGACCCTGTAGACTTATGTATGTATTGCAACTTTACAATAGTTGACAATAAAAAGCCTTTAGGAAAGAGCACTTTTTTTTTAATTCACACAATGGCACCACAGGCCTTATGGAGGCCAGTTAACTTCCATTCCCAACTCTGTCCAAATATAAAACTCTAGATCCAATGATGTCTTTTTAAATCCACAACTCACTCATCAGGTACTCTTAACTCACCCTTCTCACATGTTCTCCCCATAAACCCAGGAGGGCAAATGCATTCTCCAGTATCTTCATGGCAGACACCATTATTCATACATGCAGTGCAGACATGGTTACAGTCAGGTCCCCACTTCTGAGCTTCACATCCTTTTGTTAAGGAAAACAAGGCTGTGGTGAGTAAAGCTCACTGACAACTCTTCTGCATGTTAGTCATTTTAGTGGATACTAGTGAATAAATATAAATAAAACATAATCTTTTCTCTTTAAAAGCTAATAGTTGAATGTGGGAAACAGATACGTTTACAGGAAATAATGATAGAAACAAAGACAAAAAGTACCGAACTCTGTCTTGGGAATGGAAAAGGGCAGAAAGGAAGGCTTCCCAGAGGAGGGGGTACATGAGCTGAATCTGCAGGACCACCTAAATAGCAGAGAAGATAGGACTGCAAAGTGTGTTCAGGTGAATGTGAGGCCAAAAGCAGGGCTTGGCATGCTCAGGGAGCTTCAGGCGTGGTTACAGACTATCTAGAGCACTGATTTTCAAAGTGTGATCCTTAATCTGAAGTGTATCTCTACTACCTGAGAATCTATTAGACATGCAAATTTGAATCCCTGCCCATAACCCACTGAGGAGAAACTCTGGTGGTGGTCTAGCAATCAAAACTTAACAAGTCTTCTAGAGATTCTGAAATAAGCCAGAGTTTGAGAACCTCTGGCCGAGAGTATGTGGAGAAGAGATATAGCTAAAAAGGGAAGGTAGTAACATCCACCCATTTTTTCAGGCAGAAAACATGAAAAGTGAAACAAAATACACAAACCTAAAGTACATGGATGATAAAATGCTCCTAGCTTCATATTTCCTGGTTAGTTCTCTTCAGCACTTGATGATTTTAGATTGTTAATTATGTCCAAGGATAACTTCTGATGTAAGGAAAAACCAGGCAGTTTGGGGTGATCTTTTGTGCTCAGGAATTTTATTTAATTTTTCTTCTGAGCATCTTTGTCCCTGCGTGTTAGTTTCATGACGGTTAAGCTTGGACCTGTGCCCACAGCTGACGTAACTTTGTAATTTCTTTGGCAAGAACTACTGATTATCAGTATTTTCTCTAAAATAATCAGGAGGACTGTCAACACAGACCTTTTCTTACAGGCTTCCACTTACTAGATAAAGCTACAAAATGCCTAAAAGCTAATATATACGTACCTTAATATATAAAAGGAAAAATTATTGTGTACAACTCATGATTTCTTAAGAGCCTGACACCAGGTTATTTGCCCACGGTGAAGATTAACCATAGTAAAAGCTGGAGAAGAAAACAGGCATCCTGTCACATTAAACTGTCTCTAGCCCTGTAATTAACTGTCCTTAGACCTGTCCCAGCTTCACAGCAGATCCTGGGAAGGAGGAGCAAATGAAGCTCCAGGGAATAACTGGGTGATGTCTTAGGGATGGAGAAGTCAGGAAAAGAGTTTGTTGATAAGTAACAAGCATGCACTTGTTATTTACTTAAAAAGCCTAATGGTTTTGTACTTTAGGAAACTACATATTCATGGCATACAGAGAGAAATTCTATAAATTCGGTGCTTGTAAAGAATCTTTTGTCAGGAAGAAAACTTATACTGAAAAGAAATCCTATAAACACAACCAGTGTGATTTTTACTACACAGTCTTTAAACACTGACTGTTCCTAGGCTTCAGTGCATCCTGGAGAGAGACGCCTCCAGTTATGAGAAACAGATAATTGTCTTCAAATGCTGAGACATCAGAGATGTCATACTGGGGGAAAATGCTTTAAATGGGAAAATGCACTGAACTCAAACTTCTTAGAATGATTTTAGATATTAGCAGTAATACTAAAACAGTTTCACTGAAATACTCCTAAGAGCGAAAGAGAATAAACATGTGCTCCTAGTAATCTGAGTAAGAGAAAACTTGAAGATCAAAATGTACTTAGTCTCTTGCTTTATTTTAAAAGTCCAGGTGAATTTTAAATTCCAGTCTATGCTAAGTCAATTTTTAAAGCTTTAAACTTTTTACCATATATCAACATCTGATTATTTCTGGAAAACCTGCCCATCTATCCCTGACTCTGAGCACCATGGTACATTTGCTATATCAGACTGGAGAGAAACCATCTAAGAAATGAATATGAATTGTGCCCTTGCTGTGCAGACTTTCTGAGTGTAGTAGAGTAAAAGGGGGTGTCACCTGCCCAAACTAGATGAACCACACTTTTCATACTTCCATAGTCATATTGCAATACTTGTTTATATATATATATATGTGCATGTGTTTGTGTGTATTTGCTCTAATCGGGAATTATCCAAGGGACAGTGGCTCATTTGATTATCCTTGTATTCTCAACACCAACATAATGTCTGACACAGTTAGAATCAATACATATTTGCTGAGTGAATGAACAAATGAATGAATAGGTGAATACAATGCAAAGCAAAATAAATACTATTCATGAATTAGAGATCTCAATCATTAGGGAATGACAAAGAATTTCAAGTACTTAGGCCTGAACCTGAATATTTAATATCATGGATACCTCACAT
This sequence comes from Phyllostomus hastatus, assembly GCF_019186645.2. Taxonomy (NCBI): domain Eukaryota; kingdom Metazoa; phylum Chordata; class Mammalia; order Chiroptera; family Phyllostomidae; genus Phyllostomus; species Phyllostomus hastatus. Next base: position 4,999,005 of record NW_025333857.1, read on the forward strand.
GGCTAGGGAAAACTCAGGGCAATTGTTTTTGTTTTCTACAGATCGGTTTCTTGCAAAAACTACTGGTGATGATTACTTCCCATTTTGATAGCTATAATGGGGTAGGGGTACTTTCCACTAGTTCTAACTCCTGCATATTTTAATTCTGAAAATAGAAACCATACTGAGTGTTAAATGATCTGGACAGTGTAGGATTTATAGGAGATGTATTATTTAATAAGATATTATACCAACTCAGAAGGCCCACCTCATCCCCCGTAGGACACCTGTCAGGGATACTGCCCAGGTAACTGATTTCCTCTTTGTGTGAGAATGGTGTTGTTATTCAAGTATGAGATCCTAGTGCCTACACCATAGTATGTAGCTCCACCCTTGTCTAGATCTTGTTGGTTAGGTGAATAGACATCTAGCATATGTTAGTTAGACTGGTTTTATTCTTTGTCATGGGAAGTCAAAATGTGGAAGTAAAAGACACATCACTGAAGTTAGGGAAATGATAGGTAGCATCCTAGAGAGAAAGCCCACTCTTTCCCAGCAGTGCTGAGCCCCAGCTCATCCTTGGAGCCTATCTTTTCTGAAAAGTTACTTGTCAGCTTTTCCATCAATTTTCTAAGAGTCCTTTGCATACTTCCAACAAGTTCCTGGCTTTTGCTTAAGTAGCCAGAGTCAGTTTGTTACTTGCAACTAAAAATCCTAGCAACTACGCCATCACAGATGGTGGCTTCTCAGTCACTTACTCCGGACGATCAGCCTGGTGAAGGCCGAGGTGAAGAGGTTTCCTCCTATGTATCTGGCCGAGTACACTCCAGCATCCTGGGGCTGAGCATGAGGCAGATGCACTTCTAAAATATCAGGTACTTCATGCCGGGGCACCGAATGGATGAAGGAACCTGGTGAAGGAGAAGAGTAGGGAGTAATAGATAACATTCAAACCTTTTTCTTTGCCTGCCTCCTCTACTTGATCAGCTTTCCATGACCCAATAGAAAATATGCTTT